>NC_060119.1:125305634-126705217 GCF_021461395.2 Schistocerca americana | reverse complement strand
TTCGTCGAATTATAGCAGTTAATTTTCTTATCTTAAAAATATAAGGCACTGAGCGTAAGCAAAACAAGCAATAGCGATTAAATATACCAGTAGTGAACAGAATGTCCACAAGTGTATGCAGCACAATTCCTACAACGAGGCTCTGCCAAGCGAACAATCTATAATTAATTCAATAGTGTGACCTAAACTCTATGTTTATACACAGTATATCAGCATTTCTATACACCAAATTAAAGAGCAGTTATGGCAACAAAACAGAAATGTGTAAATATGTAATCCATGCAAAAAGCAGCAAACATATATCTTACGTAATAAACAGGTCATTAGCATCATATCAGCATAAGCAAATAAATGTTCATGTGTCATCCTAATAAATAAACATGAAGGCGCAAGCAGATAAATCACAAAGTATAACTTACATACCTAACCACATCAGCACAATAAATCAGGTTACCATTACAATTTAAATAAATAAGCACAACAGACACATAATAAGAAAATATGACATCAGTGAAAAAGCATAGCGGCTAAGCGATGCATAATATATACAAGTCACAACCCAGTTCATTAATCAATAATTGTCAAAATCAGTAAATGTATACAAGCATGTCGCTTCACAAGTAAATTCATAGAACATGAAATTAGCACAAAGTATGAATCATGTAATCGCGAGCAGCAAATTACGTCTAAAGTACGTACCCAATTGGAAATTTGTTACCTGAAAAATAAACTCAATTAATAGTTACCCTTTTTTTTTTTAGTTTATTACTTTCTTCTTCGAAATTACATTCTCCCTGAAAATTTCTCGATAGCAAGTCCTCTTAACGTCGGAGACACACAGAGTTTACCTGAAGTTCTTAAATACTTTATACAACCGTATCCTGCAAAATACTGAATGTTAATAACACAATTCATCAAGTCACTATAGCTTTATACTGAATTTAGTCGGAGAAATTAGACTGTGTATTTGTTTACGGCTGTCAGTGCATTCGCACTGAGCGCTCGATCAGCTGTGGGCGCGTGACGTAGGAGCTATTGTTCGCGGTCAACGACTGCCTTGTGCGGCGCGCAGACTTGACTGTTGCTTTGAGTATGTGCCGCCGCCAAAACACAGCGCGGCATCCTTGTACTCTCTGCGTGTTTACATGTAGCTGTTGGTTTCTCTAAAGTATGTCACTCTACAAAAATTTTAACGTTTGATATATGATGTATTCCTTTAGAGCGTCGAGATTTAAGAGTTTCTACTTCAACAGTGTTATCATGTATAATTTTGCGAATTCTATATGGACCGTTATAAAGCAAAAAAAATTTGCGACATAAGCCTTTTCCTTTGTGAGACAAACGGTGGGACTTAATTAACACCTTCTGACCAACTGAAAAAGTTTTTAAACGACCAGGACGTTTCGCTGATTTCTCTCTTCTAGCAGCCGCAGATGCAATATTTCGTAGAGCCAGGTTGACAACTTCAGAATGCCGCAGTTTCCGTGAAGGCGGAAAAGGAACGATTTCAGAAATGCGATTTGTCGGTGCTTTATTTTTTAATATCATTAGAGGCGGTAAAGAAGTTGAATCATTAGGGAGTTCATTCAGAATGTTTTGAAAAATATGAAGATACTGATCCCAAGTTCTGTGATTCTGATGACAATAAAGACGACACAGTTTATTGATTTCCTTCATCCATCTCTCTGAAGCGTTAGATTGAGGGTGAAAAAGTGAAATGAAAATTGGTTTAATTTTACGACGCTGTAGAGTACGAAGCCAAATTTTAGAACGAAACTGTGATCCATTATCTGATATAACCTTGTCAACATGACCAACTTCTTTAAGAAAATGTTTGATGAAAGCATTAGATACTGAACGAGCTGTTGCTTTGCGTAAAGGTGTAAAACACACATATTTTGACGTCAACTCCACTGCTACGAAAATGTACGCAAAACCATTAGTAGAACGAACCACTGGACCAAACAAATCGACTGCAGCCATCTCCTTTAATTTCGCTGGAATGACGGGAAACAACGGTGCTCTGTGAGAAATCGTTGGAGGCTTAGCCATTTGACATAATTTGCATTTGGCAAGAACAGATCGAATACGTTTTTCCATATTACTGAAGTAACAATTTTCTCGTAATTTATGAAAGCATTTTCGGGGACCAAAGTGTGCATAACTGAGATGCGTATACCAAATCAATTTATTGACCCACTCATCAGGAATACAAACTAGCCAAACAGAGCTGTCGACCGATTTTCGTTTAAAAAGAAGTTTCCAGATAGATCGCAAAAACGAGGTGTGGCCAAATCGTCCAAACTAACAAAGCGTCTAGGAAAACTACAGACACCAAGGAACTACGAACATCACGTTTTGCGCTAGGAACAGCATAATTACGAATAGCATCTAATTTCTCTGGATCAGGATGAATACCTTCTGTAGAAATAATGTGGCCGAGAAATTTCACCTGTGAACGACCAAATTCAGATTTTTCTAAATTCACTGTAATGCCAACTTTTGCAAAGATACGTAATAATGAGTCCAAAATTTTGTTGTGTTCACTCCAAGAACGTTTAGCAATAAGAATGTCGTCAACATAAGAAGTAATATTGTCACGAAGATAAACAGGTAAAATTTCGTTTAAACTAGGAATGAATGCTGCTGAAGGTACAGTAACTCCACATGGTAATTTCCAAAGTCACTTTTGGGTAAATTAGTCAAATCCGGTTATTGTTTACTTACTCACTAGATAGATTGATAGTCGAAGAGTTGTTTTGACAGATGCAAAGAATAGTAAAAGAGTAGGCAGCGGTACAGAAAACTAAAAGAGAAATAGCACCACTACAGCTCGGGGCCCTATGCTCGCTACGGCACATATTCACTTAGAGTAGTGAATCCCCTGAGGACCTTAATAGCCGCACATAATTTCAAGTTTGTGACTTAGTGGCACATCTGGCGGAAGTACGTACGTAAATTGATCTAGCCATGAACATGGATGTATGTCATTCTTAGAATTGCGGAAGATCTTAAATTTCCGGACAGTCAAAAAGTGTTTATAGTCAAAGTTTTCGCCTCGTGGCGACAAAGACCTACCGCGTCTGTCCCGGTCCGAATGTCGATTATTGTAAAGTTCGCGCGCCTGGCGCTCTCTTGTTGCATCCCGTAAATGAAACAAATTATTTTCTTCAAACCCCTCTGTTACCTGTGATTCTAAATTTCTTCTGCTATCTTTTCCTACAATTTCCCCTTCGATCAGCTTGACTTGCTTTCGTAATGCCTCAAATTCCCTTTTCACGCGTTCATTAAATTTTCCCTGATTTTCAACATGCTTATTTATGTTCTGGTATTCTTCGGTTTCTGAAAATGGTAATGGAGCTGTATCATCCGAATCTCTGTCCCCATGTAAACTAAGATTTGTCAGTTTATCTGAAATTTCCTCCACTCTTTCCGATAAGTCACCAAATTGTTCTTTCTGTTTATTTACGTCTTCCGTAAGTGTCGCGACTCGGGTTTCAGTATTGTCACATTTGGTAGCTAGCTGTTCATATTGTTGTGTTAGATTATTTATTCTGTCATTTGGTACGGATTCCTCGATTCTTTCAAATATTTCTTTCTTATCCTTTGCACGTTGTAAATTTAACTCTGAAAAATTCTGTACTATCACGCGATCTCTTTCTTCCTGTTCTCTATCCTGTTCCCTTTGTCTGATTTCTACTGCAATTAATCTATTATTGTGAGAATTCAGAATCGGTTGTACTTCTTCCCTGATTTCTTTCTTTAATTCATCTTTCATATTTTTGAAACATGTCCCTATTCTTGAATCTAACCGTGTTTCCAAAGTTCCCATCTCTGTTTTAATTGTTCCTATCTCTGTTTTTAATTCAGATCCTAACCGAGTTTCCATTGTTCCCATCCGTGTTTCCATTGTTCCCATTTGTGTTTTAATTGTTCCCATCTCAGTTTTAATAGTTCCTATATCAGTTTTAATTGTTCCTATTTGTGTTTCCATATCTGTTTTTAATTCAGATCGTAACTGTGATCCCACATTTAATATAGCACTCATCAACTGCTCCATAGTAACTGTTTCAAAATTCTTTTCACCCCTCACATTTCCCACAAAACCAGCTTCCTTCTGCATGGCTATAAAGCTATCTGTGTTCGATACTATTCCAGAATCTTCTATCGTTGATCTCGTATTCTGTGAATTTTCTGATTGAGAAAAATTTTGAAATGGTTCCGGACTATTTTCCCGACTTATCACATTGTTTTCCACCTCATTATCCACCATACTGTTTTCCTCTGTTGGCGAGTTCGCCATGTGAACAATTTCGTCATTCTCACTATTCATCATTTTTGCCTTTTTCATTGATCGCGTAATCATTTACAAAATATACGAAAGATTCGTCACTGTACGAAAATCACACACAATGACCCCTTATCTCCAACAATACTATTCACACGCAATGTCTCCCTCAAACACGATCAATCGAACAATTGAAATAATTGCACAAGATTGTCAAACGCGTATACAAGGCAATAAAATTTAAATTTTGAAAAATACCATTAGAAGAATGCCAATTACCAAATCTACACATTCAATACAGACTACAATTACTGAACTACAAATTACTACAACAATACTACAGTCTACAATTTTCACAATCAGAAGAATCCAAGGGACGATCCTGGCAGGGTCGCCACGTGCATGGGGGCTTAATTAAATATATGATTGAAAATATTTTTAGTAGCTGTAGCTGTATGTCCGATTACGTAAGTCTCGTAAACGGTTGGCCCTGACTAGTATTATTACGCTATCTGACTGCTAAGAACAATGTAAGAAAATTTTCATAAACACAGTTAATTAATTAAGTCCCCAGCAACTATAAAACCTACAAAATCCAAGCACAAATGTAACTGTTCTGTATGTGGGAGTGTGACTCAACGCCCACATCTGGCACGGTTCTTTTCCAACAAGACAAGAATTTTGATACCAATTATACTGACGTGACAAAAGAAATTTAGAAAAACTATAATTACGCAAGAAAACCAAAATTCACTCTAATACAAGAACACGAGCCAGATGCTTTGTTGACTGAACCTGTAGTGACACATTATTTCAGATACACAACTAATAAAGGAACATTATAAATTTTACCTTCATATATATTGACGAAATGCACTCATTACAATAACATCTGCTATCTCTCCCATCAAATAACTGCATAGGACATGGAACTACACTCTTTACTACAACATCTTGCTCCAACTTCACAACAACCACGAGCTCTGCCCACGCACACACTGTCTCTATGAGTTCTTAACACACACTGTCCTCTACGAACCCTCAACAACCACTGACTGCCACGAACTCTAAACAGGCACTGTGGAGGCGGCTTAAAAGTACTCTTTGGCGCACTCTCTGGCGCAGTGGCACAGTGTAGCCACCTTTCAACACCATGCTGTGTTTGACATTCGATACTCAGTCGAGGGACAGGTAAGGATCATTTGTAACACTGAACGATAACGTGAACAGTAGTTATATGCCTACGGTCCACAGAAGAAGATCACCTAGGTTATTTCTTCGTATTATCGGAATTTAGTTACCTTATCTGAAGCTACGTCTATAAAAAAGACCAGGAAACAAGAGAGCCTACTTTTCACGAAAACCATGAAGTTGTTCCTCAGGTAGCAGCAAACAACTCTCTGTAAGAAGAACGAAGTAGTGGTGCTGATGATGATGGAGGTGGTGACGATTATGATGAAGGTGAATAATATACAGTGCCTCTAGACACATAACAGTGAAACTGCTGACATATATATTGCTCCAAATGGTGTGCCGTGAGGAAAAAGCCCCCCCTGTGTATGATAAAATGCCTGTGAACAGTTTGGTGAAATTGATACCAGGACCAGGAAGATTCTTGGAATTTAATTATTCCTGTAACCATTGTGGATGAATTTGTGAGATGCACAGACCTACAATCACGAAGAATTTGTGTACCAGGAAAAATAAACAGGCTTTATATAACTAGAGATGAAATTTTAGCCTTCTGGAGAATGTTGCGTCATATCAGTGCAGATAAAGGCTGGGATCTTCCAATCAGAGAACTTTCTCTAGGAAAGTTTTCCAATCCATTGTATAGAGCAACAGTGTCTGAGAGTCGGTTTGAGCCAATACGAAGATTCATTAGATTTGATCACAGAAGAATAATAGAGGCTAGGTTATGAACTGGCAGGCTCGCTGCTATATCCTACGTGTGGAAAATAGGACAGGGCGGGATACTAGTGATACCTGAAACTATTATTCCAATGGAGGAACAACTAGTTCCTTATAGGGGCCGTTGTGGATTTGTGCAGGATATGCCAGACGAGCCTGGAAACAATAGAATGAAAATATCCCGGTTATGTGAAGCTGAAACTAGTATGCCATTGATGCACCCAGTGAAAACCATTGCAAGAAATATTGCTGGTACAGCCAGATATGTTACTGTAGATAATTTTTTTAGTTACTATTGATAATTGTTTTGGTAACATATCTCTTGAGTAAAACCTAATTGTTATGGGAACAGTGAGGTTGAATAAAAGAAAAATTCGAAATGAGATGAAGCCAAATAATCGCTAACAAATAAATTTACGAAAGAAATGTGAGTTGTTGGTTTTTCGCCAAAGGAAAACAAGTGTGTAATCCTCCTAAGTACCATGTATCATCATAAGTCTACAGATGAACAACACTGAAAGGGAACCCTGAGGTCATGACATCTTATAACTAAGCGAGGGGTAATGTAGATGTTATGGATCAGCTATTCCGCCATTTTGCATGCAAAAGACAAACTAAACGCTGGCACGTGGGATGCAATATAATGGACGTATGGTCTCTAAATGCCTTTACTATTTTCACCCCACAACACTACATTCCACATATCACGAAAGGATTTCTCACAAGAGGAGACATTTCATCAAGGAACTTTCAGTGGAGTTGATCCTCCCCTATTATGATCGGAAGATTTTCTAATCCCTTTCTACAGAAATACATATACCCCAAACACAAAACAACAGTAGCTTCTGCAACAGCAAGGTGTTCGTTCTTACCTGCTTCAAAGGACAGGAAAACAAAGTGTACTGTAAATGCACAATACATGTGTCCCAGGACCAGCGCAGTGTGATGCACAACTGTAAAAATAAATGTGATGCTTCTTTGTACAATGATTTGTTCTTTGTCAGTACTGTAATCACCAATTTGACGACAAATAATACTGGTGGTTTATGTTTGTTTTCGTCATGAACTTTATCCAAAGAAAATTATTTAGTATTACAAATATTTCCTTTTTAATTCAAGAAAACTGTTAAAAATAATGTCAGCTGTCTTACATTACACTGACGAACCTTAAAACAAAATATTCGTGCATGAAAATATCCAGTAATACTTGTTTCCAATTTTAAATCTCATATTAGACATTGGTACTGGTAGATAGGACAGCTTGGCTGTGGAAGTGGAAGGGTAGCCCACAGCATAGACAACAGTATTCACAATTACAAGAAGCCAAGCTTTAATGATCTTCCAGAAATAAAGGCTCTTAACAAATCTCAATTAAGCAAGGACCTAAACTTGGTTACAAACATATGTTAATCTTCAACCAGTGACTAACTCCAATAAAGAATTACCAACCAATAAAACGTAGATAAAGGACTGCTTTACAAGAATGCTTAAATTAAGTAAAATCATGAAAGCTAAATTACAAATTTTATGTTAAGCTTCAACAGGTGAATAACCCCAATAAAGAATTCTCATTTAAATAAAACATAGATAGGAAAATGCCTTACCAAAATGCTTGAATTGTGTAAAATCATGAAAAGCTGAGTTACAACTTTTCTCACAAACTACTTAGGAATTTACAGCAAATAAACAAGTTTGATCTGTTTAACATAAGGTAACTGCCGAGTCCAAACGACCGAAGCCCTCAGAGCGGACGGCCGCCCCAACGCTGGTCATCAACCGACATCGTCAAGGCCCAGTGGCCACCGTGCTAAAACAGACTAACGTTTCGGTAAGCGACCGAGAGCAACACAGTGACAAAGTCGGCGTACGCCTTACGAAACACGACACACCCTGAAGCGGGAGCAGGCACAGCTGACTAGCGGCCATACACCCGAGAGCAAACAAATCTCACCTCGCCCGTACTAACGCGGGAAGTGATAGCGAGCGACAAGACGCCACGCGCAAAGCAGCAACCGTGCCTACCCCTCGACCACAGAATGTGCCCTGTCTCCTTGTCTATGGTAATACAATTTATAGCACACAAGAAACGATTTAATAATGGCATTAGTTCAACGCAAGATCAATTAACAGTTAGGTCCAGTAAAGATTTACCAACGGATTTACTTTCAAACCAACTTCCGGACCACAGGCGGAAATTAGTAAACTTGGCATAAGTTTTCACCAGACCAATAAACAAGAAATCAAATTAAACAGTTGCCAAAAATACAGTCACGATACGCAAGCCTTTCAAGGCCTTGCTATCTTACAGTTATTATTAACGGCGAAACATACACAAATAAATGACAAGAAATTCACCATTGAAAGCAAAAAAAACAACACCACAAAGGTTAAATTAATTAATTTGCAGACGAGCCAGTCACTGAAAGCTCAGTGCCACAAGATCAGGACTAACCTCACTCGGCAGCAATACATTTGTGTGCGTGATAACTAGGTTGCCCAAACAGGACTCCAAAACCCAAAACAACAGGTCACACGTTAGCTGTCTTGTTCTCGGATACTAGGCACCACCGGGCTAAGACAATCGCGACCAAAAACAACCTCTGAAATTACAGCTGCCTGCAGCAAAACAAATGAGTCAGGGTGCATGAACGTAAAGCACAAGCCACTGTTCCAGCCGGAGCGTAACCTTTTCAATGCGCATACGGACAGAACAACACACGTGGGCATAAAGGGAGCATCAGATGCGTACCAAGCAAACTATACTGCACCAAAATACGACCCACATCACGTCCACAAACCGGAGCACTGCTCCCGGAGCTGGTGTCTGCTCGCTGGAATGCCGAAACTCTCTGTCCCCCGGAAAGCGATGCTGACTGCCGCCTTGCTCAACGCTCCCATCCCGGCCGTGCACAACAACTCTTCTCTTGTCGCCTCAGAGTGCGGCCGCAGTGTCCGTTCTCCCCTGCTGTCCGCCCCAGACTCCCGTACTCGCACTCACTCCCTCGTTAGGACCCGCTCCGACAGGAGGCGCTCGCGATCGCACATAGTGCCAACCTCAGCCAGAGGAGTAATCGATAGCGTCTTGCGCCCGAGAGCCGCGCCAAGGCTCAGACATAATGGGTGCAATCTACCCAGGATATGTAGTGTGTAAAAGATGTACGCAGATGAGCCAAAGAAATTGGTATAGGCATGCGGAGATATTATGTAAAGAGGCAGAGGCATGGTATACGCATGCGGAGATATGTAAACACGCAGAATACGGCGCTACGGTCGGCAACGCCTATATACGACAAGTGTCTGGTGCAGCTATCAGATCAGTCACTACTGCTACAGCAGCCAGGTTATGAAGATTTGAGTGAATCTGAACGTGGTGTTATTGTCGGCGCAAGAGCGATTGGACACAGCAATCGGTATGATCTTTTCACAAATGCACTGTGAATATCAGGAATCTGGAAGAGCATCAAATCTCCGACATCGCTGTGGCCGGAAAAAGATCCCGCAAGAACGGGACCAACAGCGACTGAAGAAAATCGTTCAACGTGATAGAAGTGCGACCCTTTCGCAAATTGCTGCAGATTTCAATGTTGGCCCATCAACAAGTGTCGCAGTCGCCGACCGCAGTGGCCATGCGGTTCTAGGCGCTTCAGTCTGGAGCCGCGCGACCGCTACGGTCGCAGGTTCGAATCCTACCTCGGGCATGGATGTGTGTGATGTCCTTAGGTTAGTTAGGTTTAATTAGTTCTACGTTCTAGGGGACTGATGACCTCAGATGTTAAGTCCCATAGTGCTAAGAGCCATTTGAACCATTTTTGAACAAGTGTCAGCGTACAAACCATTCAACGAAACATCATCGTTATGGGCTTTCGCAGCCGTAGGCCCACTCGTGTACCCTTGATGACTGTATGACACAAAGCCTTACGCCTCTCCTGGACCCGTCAACAACGACATTGGAATGTTGTTAACTGGAAACATGTTGCCTGGTCGGACGAGTCTCGTTTCAAATCGTATCGAGTGGATGGACGTGTACGGGCATGGAGACAGCCTCATAGATCTATGGACCTTACATATCAGCAGGGGACTGTTCAAGCTGATGGAGGCTCTGTAAGGTGTGATGCGTGTGCAGTTGGTATGATCCGGGACCCCTCACACGTCTGGATACGACTCTGACATGTGATACGTACGTAAGAATCCTGTCTGATCACCTGCATCCATTCATGTCCGTTGTGCATTCCGACGGACTTGGGCAGTTCCAGCAGGACTATGCGTCACCTCACACGTCCCGAATTACCACAAAGTAGCTCCAGGAACAGAGTTTAAACACTTCCGCTGGCCACCAAACTTCCCAGACACGAACGTTTTCGAGCATATCTGGGATGCCTTGCAACGTGCTGTTCAGAAGAGATCTCTGCCCAGTCGTAATCTGCAGGATTCATGGTGTCAATTCCCTCCAGATCTACTTCAGACATTAGTCTGGTCCATGCCACGTCGTTTTGTGGCACTTCTGCGTGCTCGCGGGGGCCCTACACGATATTAGGCAGGTGTACCAGTTTCTTTGACTCTTCAGTGTAGATTATGCATAGAGAGGTTAACTGCAGAGTTGCGACCCAGCAACTGCGCACTTCCAGTACTAGAAGATGAAAGACACATGGCAGACCACCGCAATAAGGAGTCTGCTATGCGTCGCTACGGTCTATTTCCACAACCAGTAACTAACTGTTTGGTTAGAGTTTAGTTGTTCCTCGCTACGAAGTGTCGTTTAACGCCGCGCGGGATTAGCCGAGCGGTCTAGGGCGCTGCAGTCGCGGACTTCGCGGCTGGGCCCGGCGAAGATTCGAGTCCTCCCTCGGGCTTGGGTGTGTGAGTTTGTCCTTAGGATAATTTAGGTTAAGTTGTGTAAGCTTAGGGACTGATGACCTTAGCAGTTAAGTCCCTTACGATTTCCCACACATTTGAACATTTTGTCGTTTAACACGTGGCTCACGCGACTGAGCATCGGTACCGACGTTAAAACGTTGCTAATACCTGCTAGCTAACAAGGCTTTATACTTTTAACTTCTTTTTTCTAACCGTTTCTGCTGATTATGTGGGTACGTTTTACATAACGTATTTCCTTTGGTATCGGGTTGATTATGAGGCAGCGGACATTACAGTCTGTAATAGCCGTTGTGCTTCTGAAATCGATGTGGAAACTTGTTTTGCAAAAGGGCCTTTTGGTTGTCACTGAGTGGCGTTCGTTTGATCTGTTGATGTAAAGGTGCAGATACAGTACGGCTGTGTCGTATTCTATGGCAGGATCCAAGTGGAACCTTTCCGAGAAGTAGTGTACTAGTCTCTCGTATATTAGTAGTGCTGTACCACTGTATTTCGTCGTTTAATCTAAATTATCAAAGGACAGTAATTACTGACGTGGGTATGGTCGCCCTGTGAGTCTTAACATCACGCTACATAGCCACTGCTACAGCTGGAAAAGTATTTGTGGTGGCTGAACACCGTATTGTGAAATTAAGCGCTCTGTAAAGTTGTGAGCCACTCTGCTTATACTAAGCAGAATGCGGGTTGTGGTTAGGCTGCATTCTGCTGTTGCTTGACTGTGTACGACAACAGCTTTGTGCAGCTTACAAGGGAACCTCCCCATCGCATCCCCCTCAGATTTAGTTATAAGTTCGCACAGTGGTTAGGCCTTGGAAAACTGAACACAGATCAATTGAGAAAAAAAGGAAGAAGTTGTGTGGAACCGTGAAAAAATAAGCAAAATATACAAACTTAGTAGTTCATGGGAAGATAAGCAACATCAAGTACAATGGCGGAGAAGGCGCGCCGTGGTCTCGTGGTAACGTGAGCAACTACGGAACGAAAGGTCCTTGGTTCTAATCTTCCATCGAGTGAAAAGTTTAATTTTTTATTTTCGGTTTATGTGACAAACTCTTATGTTTTCATCACTTTTTTGGGAGTGATTATCACATTCACAAGAAAATCTAAATCGGGCAAGGTAGAAGAATCTTTTTACCCATTCGCCAAGTGTACAAGTTAGGTGGATCGACAACATATTCCTGTCATGTGACGCACATGCCGTCACCAGTGTCGTATAGAATATATCAGATGTGTTTTCCTGTGGAGGAATCGGTTGACCTATGACCTTGCGATCAAAAGCTTTCGGTTCCCATTGGAGAGGCACGTCCTTTCGTCTACTAATCGCACGGTTTTGCGATGCGGTCGCAAAACACAGACACTAAACTTATTACAGTGAACAGAGACGTCAATGAACGAACGGACAAATAGTAACTATGCAAAAATTAAGAAAGTAAAATTTTCACTCAAGGGAAGAATTGAACCAAGGACCTCTTTTTCTGCAGTCGCTCACGCTACCACGGGACCACGGCGCTCCTAACCCGACGGACTTCATGATGTTGCCTATATCACCCATGGACTACTCAGTTTGTATATTTTGCTTATTTTTTCACAGTTCCACATAACTTCTTCCTGTTTTCTCAATTGATCTGTGTTCAGTTTATCAAGGCCTATCCACTGTGCCAACTTATAACTAAATCTGAGGGGGGTGCGATGGGGAGGTTCCCTTGTTAGTATTAAGACCACTGCCATCTGAAATCACTTCCCACAATTTACTGTTCGTCGTATTTCTCTTTAATAGATCCCGTAGTCTTTAAAGCATTTTATACATGCTAGTCTACTTTATTGTCTTCTTGGGAGGGTTTTTGTTTGTGGCCTTCTTTTAAATTATCAAAGTAGCTGTGTTTATTTTAAAGGCTAATTTTTACGATTTTTATTGAGCACATATAATGTAGTTTTGAGCTGTTAACAACTTAGACGCGTGTTGCTGCTCTGGAGACGTCGAAACTGGTTATTTTGTCAGTAATTCTTCCTGTTATTAAGTGTTAGGTAATACAAGGTGCAGGCTACATCCACATAGAACACATTTTCTCAGTAAGAGAAGATCACTACTAGTTCGTGTAGGAATAATTGAAAATCTTTATCCTCATTTTGGGTTCTGTAAGTTATATTAGGAGCCCACTCTCATATTCTCATGTGCAATGATAATCTGCCGTCTTCCTAATTCTTCATCATGAGAAGGTATATGGCGTTGCTTTTAATACGTATTTCAAAGTTTTGGAAAAAAGGAGAATATTTTGAGGCTGTTAACACCGGAGAACTATGACATTTACCTGATCACGCTCAAAATAAAAATGTAGTGAGGCATCTTTCAAGCGTAACCCTATGAGAAAGAAAAGTGGACGTGATTTCTGCACGATGGAGTACCAAAGGCATTGTCTATGCCTCGTATAACAGGCACAACACAAACTGTTATTGAGTGGTGGATAACTGAGGACGTCCAGCAACCAGGCCTCACCATTCACCTGACCTTAATTCCTCGCATTTCTGTCTATGAGGAAACTGAATAGAATTTTCAGCGGACCCAGAGAAGGCTACAAATTGACTGGAAAAAAATTGCAAGTCATTACCGTTTACAAGTAGGCCTGTCGAACAGGTTCACATAATTACAAAGATGCTAGTGGCCGAGCTCAGCTTCGACCGGCTGGCACTACCTACTGCTAAACGTCCTGTAAACTATACACGCAAACCTTCTTCAGGAAGCAGTCTGTTACTGAAAACCGCATCGAGATCCTCGCAGTTTTTTTTATCGTTAGTCTTCTGACTGGTTTGATGTAGCACAGCTCCCTCTAGTACCTTGCAAGTCATTTCCTCAGGTCTTAACAAACGTCCCATCATCCTGTCACTTCATCTTGTCAGTGTTTTCCACTTATTCTTTTCCTCTCCAATTCTGCTAAAGATCTCTTCGTTCCTTACCTCATCAGTTCCTATAATTTTCAACATTCTTCTGTAGCACCACATCTCAAATGGTTCGATTCTCTTCTGTTCCAGTCTTTTCACAGTCCATGATATGAAAAATGGAATGATAGTGTGACACTATTGACGGAGAGGCCCCATTCGGGGAATTTCGGCCGCCGATTGCAAGTCTAATTTCAGGCAGCGCCACATTGGACGACATGCGTGCCGTGATGGGACTGAAATGATAATGTGGACAACCCAGCACCTAGTTCACGAGCGGAGAAAATCTCCCACCCTGCCGGGAATCGAACCCGGGCTTTCTGCATGGGAGGCAAGTACGTTAGCAGTCAGCTAAGCAGGCGGACACGAAGCAAATATCCAAATGGGACAGAGGTCGTTAGACGAGATGATTACAACCTCAGAAAATTTGATGACTTATTCAAGAGAAAAAGTTTCACAAACTGAGCAAGTCAATAACGTGACGGTCCACCTCTTGCCCTTATGCAAGCAGTTATTCGGGTTCACATTTATTGACAGGTTATCGTGTCAAATTCCATCAGATTGGCGCGTTAGATCGTCAAAACCCCGAAATGGTTGCAGAGCCCTCATGCAATCTTCCAGACATTCTCAATTGGGGAGAGATCCGACGAACTTGCTGCTCAAGGTAGGGTCAACGCTGCCCAATTTGTAGCGATACTCATCACCGAAGACTGTTATATTTCCGTCAGTGAGATTTGAGGCCGAAGACGTGTCTTGAGGCGCCTCAGACAGCGGTGGTATATCGACTGTTGCTCGCCGTATGGCCCGACAATCAAGACTGATGGTTGAGGTGCATTTCTTTTCATAGTCGGACTCTACTGGTTGTCATCCGCGACTCTCTTACAGCACAGAGGTACGTCGACAATATTCTACGCCCCGTTTCGTTGGCCTTCATAGCAAACCATCCTGGGCTTACACTTCAGCAGGCCGTCCGCACACGGTGAGTCTGCCAAACCCTACTTTGGCCAGTAAAGTCGCTGGATCTCTTCCCATCTGAGAAAGTTTGGAGCATTATGGGCAGGTCTCTCTAACCAGCTCGCAATCTTGACAATCTATCGCATCAATTGGACAGAAATTGGCACGATATCTCTCAGGAGAATATCCAGTAACTCTATCAATCAATGCCAAGCCGAATGACCGCTTGCATAAGGGCCAGAGGTAAACCAACGCGTTATTGACTTGCTCAATTTGTGAAACTCTTTCTCTTAAATAAATAGTCCAATTTTTCTCACATTTTAATCATTTGTCTATCTGTACAGATACATCACATCTACCCATTTCCGTGCCAATTGGGTGATACCTTTGTGGTGCATCGTAGGAAGTAAGACGTTGTACCACTCTTAGCGGAAAGTGCCTTCCGAAATTTCAATAGAAAATCTCTCCCTGGCGCCCAACGCCTCTCTTGTAACGTATACCACTGGAGTTTGTTGGGCATCTCTGTAACTCTCTTATGCCGCTCTTCGCTGGATCATTTCTATCTCTTCTATCATTCCCATCTGGTTAGGGTTCCAGATTGATGGATAATACTCAAGAATTGGTCGAACAAGCGCGTTGCAAGCCGTTTCCATACGATTCTTCCTCAGTCCGACATCCTCTTTTCCTACTATTTGTTTTATATGGTCACTCCACTCAATGTCGCTCTCGGCCGATCGTGGGAAAATAAAGGAAACCGCCCTAGAAATGAGTGTATTTTTCATTTTGAGAACGATGAAATTTTTTTAAAATTTCTTTATTCGCTTGGCACATTCGCACAAAAGTAAACAGAAATTACTTGTATTGGCTGTCGTACATCATCATCAGGTAACACAAAAACTGGCTTTGACAATGTGGCTTCGTCGGCAATATTCATGCGTGATGGCTTCTTTACAATTTTAAGATGGCCGAAAACGGTAGTTTCTACTGTAGTTTTGTGTGGTTGCGTTAGTGAATAAAACAATTTAAGAAAATACGTGTCTCGGACATCACCGTGTCATAACACGGTTACGCCGAGCTGCCACTGTGGTCCGTATTGGTACAGTGTTCGAGGGTGTTAGCAGAACGCCTTTTTAGCGTGCAACAGTAATAAAACGTACTAATATAAAATTAAATTAATGTTTGCCTTCTTCATAACTCGATTTATGGAAATGAAATAATGAAAGGAAAACAATATTAACGCTCCACATGGTGCAAAATAGCATTAAAAATTTAGAAATACTATTTATCAGTCATCATTAGAAGAATTCAACTGCAGCTAAATACAAGAGTCAGTCAAAAAGTAAGGCCTGCTATTTGAATTAGGCGCTACTGAGCAGTACTACTTCTTCAATCCACTGCAGTAGTAACATTCGGCGTCAATAGATGCCAGTACTGCGGTCGCTTGCAAAATGATTGACATCGATGTTCGTGTTAGCACACCGTGATAGAATTCTTGAATGCTGGAGATGAAACATCCACTCGCATTCTTGAAAGCATGAAGGTGTACGGTGACGCAACAGTCGATGTCAGCACTGTTAGACGATGGGTTCGTCATTGTAACGAAGCTGAAGGGCGAACACCGTCAGATGACGAAACGCGGAGAGGCAGGCCGATGACTGCAGTGGGTGTGATTATGGCTGTTGTTTTGGAGCACGGATGCACAATAAGTTACCTCAGAACGCTCAAACAGCTTAAAGAGAGAGAGTTCGCCCAAGAAAAGCTATAGGGAACTTCCTTCTTTTCCAAAACAATGCAAGACCACACACCAATCGTCACACGACTGAAGAGGTTGTGAAAATTGGCTCGGAAGGCTTGCCTCATCTCCCATACAGCCATGACGTGGCACCATCAGACTTCCATCCGTTCGGGCCGC
This sequence comes from Schistocerca americana, assembly GCF_021461395.2. Classification (NCBI taxonomy): domain Eukaryota; kingdom Metazoa; phylum Arthropoda; class Insecta; order Orthoptera; family Acrididae; genus Schistocerca; species Schistocerca americana. The sequence continues at coordinate 126,688,346 of NC_060119.1, read as the reverse complement.
TAAAGGAATTTCATACTGGGATCCACTTTGAAGATGAGGAGGCCATGAAAACGTCCGCCGGTCAATAGCTTCTAAAGCAGAATCGTGCATTTTATCACACTGGAACACATGTCCTTGTTAAAAGATGGACCGAAACCGTGAAAATCAACAGACACTATATTAAAACTCATAAATTAATAGTCAATGTTGTGGTTCGAAATTCTTGACAAATAAGAAAAAGGAAGCATTACTTCGTGAGTGAACCTTGTAGTTTAGGATTCAATACGGAAAATTTCGAAGCATGCGTCGAGCTTAAACGCTCTTGCTTTATTGGTGACCAGTGCGACTTTCAATTGGAAATAAGCATATAAAGCAAGTTTTACACACAATGCCGCTAACTGCGGCCCATGCAGTGTACTGTAGCGGTTCGTGTAACCGGCTACAGCTCCACATTTCAAACCTAACCACCAGCAATTGTTATTTAGTATTTGTCATTCCTAGAAAGTTCTTGAAATACCTTATGTTTGTATATTCTGAAATATCCCAGCATTCTGGAGTTTTAATGACTGTATAATTCGCTGCACTCTCCTTCTAGGAGGTCAGTGCTGTTCTTGCTGTAAATTGGTGTCAGCAATAAACATGCTTTCAGTTCTAAGTGTTGTACTTCATTGAAGACCCTACCTTCGGATTTGGACTTGATTGCGATTTCTACGTGACAAGATTACAATTGGATCTGCGTTCAAAATGAATTTTCTGACAGTAGTCTTCCATACTGGACATAGGTTTAGTTGGATTAAAATATTGGATTCATCATTTTTGCACAGTTTCGGCAGTGTAGCCTGAATGAGTGTAGTATAATTCGCCCTACACACAAATTTAGGTTACAGTCTAATATTCGCCTTGTCACACATTGTTACTGTGTAGTGGGTATCAATCTTTAAGACTGGCCCACAACATCTTAACAATGAATGACCAGAAGAACGTTTGAACAGCACAAACTGTGCAAAAACTGCAAAATAAAATGATATTTTAAGCCAACTAACAACAGCCAGTGCGAGAGATTTATCACTAACAAAATGGTTTAAAGATGATAAAATGTTATTCAGGGCGAATAACATATCTGGGAAACGCCAGTTCTCGGGCAAGCAAGCTATTCCACCTGATATGTATTATTTCAGTTGATGCCTCACAAGTGTAACTTGTTCGCTATTTGGGTAAACGTTAAATAACATATCCCTTACAATTTGGCTGCGTTATTTATTTATTTATTTATTTATTGATTTATTTAACCTGGCAAGATTAGGGCCATCAGGCCCTCTCTTACATCTAACCAGGCATTCTACTTATTTTACATTCATATGTTTTAGTAGGCATGTGAAACTACATCTAGTACAAAAAGTGAAATAAACAATTTGAAAGGTACACCTGGAAAAATACATACATATAGAGTTTATATTCTTAGGTCACAAGTACTGTTATAATTAGACATTATTGAAGAGACAGATTTTAGATAGGAGTGCCGGCAGCAGGGAGTATGAGGGAGACTCATGGTGAAGGGAGGAGAAGAATAGAGACATGATGAAACATAATTAAGGAAATATAAAGGAAAAGAAGATTGCGTGGCTAATAGAGAAAGATGAAGAGGAAGGCATCTCAGGAGCAAGATAGGAGACGCTAGCTTTGTTATTTGAAAGATGAGGGGATTGTCCTTGTACATTAATTTTGTGGAGAACTTTGTGAGGATGATAGTAGGAAATGCTTCAACTTCTTCTTAAAAGCAGCAGGAGATCGAATTTTGCGCAAGGTAAGGGGCAGTTTGTTCCAGAGGCGGACAGCGGCAACTGAGAAGGAGTTTGCAAAAGTTTTTGTTTTGTGAGTGGGCACAGTTAGGATACCAAATAAGAGTGACCTCGTGTTTCGATTATGATGACATGACAGGTTTTTAATCTCTGAAGCAAGGTACTGGGGTGCTTGCGCGATGAGGAGTCGGTGGAGTAGACATAGAGTGTGGTAGTCACGCAATTTGTCCGGCCGCAGCCACCCTAGCTCGGAGTATGAAGCACTAACATGATCATATCGGCGAATGTTGCAGGTGTAACGCACACAGGCATTCATTGTTAGCTCTAGCCGTCTTTTGTTTTCACTACTCATGCCTTGTTGAATCACATCACAATAGTGGAGGTTCGGTAGAACGAGTGCTTGCACGAGCTGGCGCTTCAAGTACTGTGGAAATATGTTCCGAAACTTTTTGAGAGCACAGAGACAAGCAGACGTCTTTCGGCACACTGCGACTGTATTCTCCGCCCAGTTGAGATGCTCATCCAAAGTTACACCCAAGTTCTCCACTGTTTTCTGATATGGTATTGGAGTACCGTCGAGCAGAATAGGAGGTAGCCGTTCGCGGAAATCTGAACTTATTAATTTCTGATGGGCTATTAAGATTACTTGCGTCTTTTTTGCATATAGTTTAAGCCCCAGGTTTTTCGCCCATCTCACTACTGAAGACAGATCATCATTCATCTGAGCGATTGCAGTGTTTACATCTTCAGGTCTGACGTTTAGGTAGAGCTGGAGGTCGTTGGCATAGAAATGATATTTACAGGAGGACAGAACCGACGAAATATCGTTGACATATAAAGAAAACAAAAGTGGTCCTAAGACTGATCCTTGTGGCACTCCCGAGGAAACATGTTTCCAGGAAGATTTTTCATTTACGCAGACAACACATTGCTGTCTGTCTTTTAAGTAGCTTTCAAACCATCTCATTGCACTATCAGAGAAATTAAGCTGTTGCATTTTTCTGAGCAATATGTCAAAGTTAACAGTGTCAAAAGCTTTGCTGAAGTCCAGTAGCGTCAATATTGTTGCCTTTCGATTGTCGATGGCATATTTCAGGTCATCAGTTACTTTAATTAGAGCAGTGTTTGTGCTGTGATGTTTACGGAAACCGGATTGAAATTTGTCATATAGGCTGAATTCATGCAAGTGTTCAGTGATTTGGTCATGAACAATATATTCAAGTGCTTTGGAAACAGCAGGCAGTATGATAATTGGTCGGTAATCACTAGGCAGTTGCGGGTTTTCGATCTTAGGGATGGGTCGAATTAGGCTTCTTTTCCATGCAGTGGGATATATTCCGTTCACGAGGGAAAAATTAAATATGTCAGTTAAGACAGGTACTAAGATATCGGCAACATTCTTAATCATGGTTATACCGATACTGTCGTTGCTTATTGCATCAGAAGAGATTCTCATTATTGCTTTTCTTGCCGTATTTGTTGTTACATGTTTTAGATGGAAGGTATCGTTGTTAGTTATCCTGTTTGGGGATTCTTGTGGACGGTAATTATCAGCTGTGCTGGTATTCAGAGGTGCAGAGAAGAATTCATTTACTTCGTTAGCTGACACATGAAAAGTAGTTTCCGATTTTGCCTTTCCGACCCCCAAGCTACGGAGATTCTTCCATAGAGTCGTGGGCGTCAGATCGCTGCATACAAGGGAGCGAGCGTGCCTGATTTTAGCATTGCGAATGCATTGTTTCACTCTGTTCCGTAGCTTTCTATATTCTTCGAAACGCTCGGGTTTCGGATCTACCTTGAAACGCCTGTGGGCAGCATCCCTATTAGTCATCATTTGACGTAATTCAGCTGTCAGCCATGGAGCAGGAGATTTTCTTACACGGATTGTGCGCACAGGTGCATGTTTGTCATAGAGGGCAGTGAGTTTATCACCAAGTTCATTAATTTTGCCGTCGATCGTGGGTTTTCTGATCATTTGATGCCATGAGATTTCTGAGCAATCGGCTGTTAGAGCGTCAAGGTCAATACGTTTCATGTTCCTACAAGTTATGTAACGCGATTTGATCCTTGGGGGCTGCACAGAGTAGGCCAGGAATATTACATCATGTGCTGAGAGGCCAGGGGCCGATGTTTGACCAACATCTCTTACTTTGTCAGTCTGTTTCGTTGCGATTACGTCTATAAGAGTATGACTGTGCGCCGTATGGTGTGTAGGTTGTAATGGAAGAACGTTCATGCTATTGCAACTACACAGTCTTCTTAGGTTTATTGCGGAGGAAGCGTCTCTTAGCAGGTCTATGTTCAAGTCACCCATTACGATGACATGTTCTTATTGACACTGAAGTGAATGTAATTCCGACTGGAAGGAACTCATTGAGCTTATTTTTGGCGGCTTGTACACGACGCCAGTCAAGAATTTCCGACTTTGTATATTTATTTCAATGAACATGAATTCAGCCTCTTTTTCTTCAGCAGGATTTGACGTACATAAGACTTTCGCTTTGAGATCTGTTCGTATATACGCGCCGACCCCGCCACCTCGCTTTTTTGATCTGTCTACCCTAAGAAATGTGTACTCTGGGAGATGAAAAGATGCAGAGGATATGTGTGGTTTCAACTACGTTTCAGATAAGAGGATTACGTGGTAGTTTAGTTGGTTGAAGAGGAGGCTAAGTTCTTCGTAATGCGCAGGTAAAGACTGGATGTTGCAGTGAGCTGCTAAAAGCTCTGACGCGTTCCGCCGAGCAGCCTGGAGTAGGGTGGCAGACTGGTTTGTCCCTTTGTTAGGCACTACCTGCCGCGAGGGGCACTGGCCGTTGCTTCCGCCAAGTGACATAACACAGGGGTGTCCGAGATTTTGCCCGCCCTGTTTGTGACACCGCGAGTGCCGAAAGAAAGGTGCCTGCTAAAGATTTCCTGAGGTTGCGGGAGTATAGAAAATGGATTAGTGGTATTCTGTGCAAGGAGAATATGACCAAAATAGTGACGGCTGTGTGTCACTGTGTATCCTCTGTCGTACGAGGAGAAATGTAATTAGCGTATTTGAAACAGCTTAGGGTGGAAATAAGGGAGAAGGGAGTGATTTAAGAGGCCGATGCTGCCAGCAGAGAGAAGTAAGCGTAGTAATTAATAGATTATCGTAGGAAGCTAGAATTAAATTGAAATTTACTAAAGTGATACTGGTAGTGATTATCGTAGGAAGCTACAATTAGATTGAAATTTGCTAAAGTGATACTGATAGTGATTTTTGTTATGAACAATTTAAACCGAAGAGCTGGGTGATAAATGAACTAAAGGAGAGACTAATAATTGCAATAGAACTATTTCAGAACGGAAGAGAATAAACTGAGAAAATGAAAAAAGAATTAGCAGTAACTAAAATTAAGTAATGGTTAGAGCTACAGACACAAAAAATAGTGAAAAGTTAATACAGTTACAAAAACAATTAGTTGAAGGTACAAATATGGATATAATTAAAAAATTAATAAAATTACAAGACTATATCTGAGTATTGGGGCTGTTACAATTGCAAATGGTGTTAAGTTTGCACTTTTGGCTCGAGTAGCTTCACTTAATACTATTCAGTTCTGTCATGTTTGTGACTGTCTTCTTTCCAGCTGCTGTCTTAATGATTACTCTGCCATCCTGAGTCCACACATTCTGAAGACCGAAATGGGATATGGCACTGTTTAAAATCTTTAGCCGTTCGTGTGTCAGATCTTCCCCTATTGTAAGCCCTGTCCTTGCTAACTTCTTCTTCTGGGTAAAGATCGCTGCCGTTTTTCGGTACGAGACAAATTTAATTATTATTGGACGAGGTTTGGTGGCACCTGGTAATTTTCGTCCCACCCGATGGCTCCTGTCAATGTCTGCCTTGGTCACTTCAACGCCAAATTTTTCATGCGCAACCTGTATAAGCAGGTTGTCCGTGTCTTCTTCCTTATTTTCTACTACTTCAAACAGTCGTAGACTATTTCGCCTTTGGTACTGTTCTAGTTCGTCAGTTGCGGCAGATAGTTTGACTTCCAACTCTCGTGCCTTTTTCTCGTATTCAGACACAGACTTTTTTAGTGCTGTAATTTCGGCAGTATTGGCCTCAACAGTTTCACGCATTTTGGCCAATACTGCTGCCGTTACAGTATCTGATATAGTGCCTGCTATCAGATCGAGATTGTTTTTATTGCGAAGCGCAGCGTTTACCTCAGAGCGGACCAGCTCCGCTATACCGCGAGCCGCGGCCGCACCTTCCGCCAAGAGCGGGCCCGCCGCACCTGCTGCTTCCCCGCTGCTGGACGCGCTGCTGTTCACTCTTCTGTTTACCATTTTCTCGAAGATATTGGCGGAGCACAGAAAAAAAATAGCACTACTGCACAGAACACTGTTGTTTTCACGATTTCCACTTGTGCTAGACAACACCACCTGCGAGAACACCTTCGAATTCAACTAAATTTCGCGAGCCGTACTTAACACGTGTTACACTGCAGCCGCCATGACAACATGCGTTAGGCATGTCAAAGGCAAGATGAAAGCTAGTGCATCCCACTTCCAATAGATAATGCCTAGTAAAGCTCTGCGGTGTTCAAACTAACCTTGTGGTTGAGGTTAACTTTAAATTTATCGAGAAAAAAAATGTTTTGGGGAGAGATTTTTAAGCGAATACTACATCACATGAAATAACTGACACGTACTAGGCCTACAACTTTGCTTCCACGGTTTTTTTCTCGAGGCTTTGTTGCGAAAAACTTGCAAAAATTTACGGTTACAAGTAAGGGTCATCACTGGCTACTCGTATCTCCCACATTTTGTGCAGCACACCTGTCCCGCCGTCTTTCGAGAGGTTCAGGAATCGATCCAATGTTGCACTTTTTCATATGACCTGGAAGCGCTGGTCGGCCATGCCGTATGGCTGAGAGAGCAATGTCTGAAGAATACTGCGGGTGGTGTAAGACTTCCCATTTCAACGCTCCCAAGTATGTTTTGATGGCTTTTGCGACAGGGGGTCGAGCATTTTCGTACTGCAAAATCACCTTTTCAGGTCTATCATTGTATTGTGGCCGTTTGTCTTTCAGTACTCGGCTCGAACACACCAATTATTTTCGTTAACGATCTCCTGTGAGGGTTCCCATCGGTTTCAGTAGCTCCTAAGACCTTCTCTCTCCCACCGCTATGCCGGTCTTCGACGTCAGAATCAGCCTTCTTGAAGCATTGAAACCAACCATTCTCTGCACGTTCTTTCACTAATAGGTGACTCACCAAACATCTTACCCCAAATTTTATGAACATCAGTCGCAGATTTCTTCATGTAAAAGCATAAAACTAAAACTTCCCTTAAATAACGAGAACTGGGCACAAGAGTCGACCTTTTCAGTCGAGAACAACTTTATGAAGTAATAACAAAACAACTAAAGTTTTGACACTGTTATGTTTATAAATGCCTAATCTTAATGTGTGGCACTTACGAACTACCACCTGCACCACCACTAGACATACTGCCATCTACTGCGAAACGGCGGAAACAAAGCTGTAGACCTAATATCGCGTTCGTTATTATGAAATTGTATTCCACCTGTAGTAAGTGCCATTTAGATTACACATCTGCAGGGTCGATACACGTGGAATTACATGTTTCCTGAAATCGTTGTGGATGTGTTGGTCATGATTATTTTCAAATTTGGGGACGCATCACTTACAATTGGAACCCGCTATAGATCGCTGTCTGATACAGTCGAAACTTGGCAGGGTGGAAGATGGATGAAAACAAAGGGTCACCGATTTTCGCTTATGTGCCAACACGTAATAACTTACGAGAAAGTGATGGTTAAAGTCTCGATGCACCTTATCGGGCTACTTGCGAGACTAAAACCAAAGTGCGTTGGTAGCGCAGTGGCTAGGAGCAGAACTTTACAAATTTGAGCCCCGTGTTCAAATACATTCTTACATAATTTTTTTTTTGTTGCTGAAGTGTGTAACATCAATTTTTTGTGACAACATGAAATGCAATTGAATTAGTGTCAAAATAAATTAAGAATTAAAATTTTATTAAAAATATATTTTATGATCACAACTGACACGGATTAACATCTTCCAGAAGATCGCTACCAACAGTTTTCGTTTGTATCCAAAATTACTTTGGTCATCCTGTGCGTGAAGACTTAAACCAATTAATTTAACGGCATCAGAATGTGCTGGCAACAGCCACTAAATCTGGAGAGTTCAAAAAAGAAAACTATCACCAGTTTCTTGACAAAGTTTAACGACCTTACCTAAAAACTGTGCCATTTATGTAAATTATTCACTCATGGAGTGGGCAAAACGTTCCGTTCTTACGTCATTGGCTGTTTCTTGATGAAATCGGAATACCGATGTGTTCATTAAAAGTAATTAAAAGTAATTCCGTCAAAACTACTTTCACCTGTTACGGAAGCGCCCTACTTTCGTCGCACAGCAAATGGGAAAATACAAGTAGAATCGATGCAAATAAAATAAACACATTGATCTATAATCAGTTGCTGGCCCAAGCTTTAGAGAAAATGCTTCGATATGGGTAGTTTATGGGGAAATTATCTCCTAATGATACAAAAAACATAGAATATGACAGTGGTACAAGTGCCTTCGCACGTTGTTTTTTTTTTTGGTCATCAGTCTTTTGACTGGTTTGATGCGACCCGCCACGAATCCCTCTCCTATGTCAACCTCTTCATCTCAGAGTAGTACTTGTAGCCTAAGACCTCAATTATTTGTTGGTTCTATTCCAGTCTCTTTCTTCCTTTACAGTTTTTGCCTTCCACAGCTCTCTGTAGTACCATGGAAGCTAGTCCCTGATGTCGTAACAAATGTCCTACCGTCCTGTCCCTTCTCCTTGTCATTGTTTTCCATAAATTCCTTTCCTCTCCATTCTGTGCAGAAATTCCTCATTAACTACTTTATCAGTCCGCCTAATTTTCAGCACTTGTCCGTGGTACCAAATCTCAAATGATTCGATTCTCTTCTATTCCGGTTTTCGCACAATTCGTGTTTCACTACCATACAATACTCTGCTCCAAACGTTCATTCTCAGAAATTTCTTGCTCAAATTAACGCCCATGTTTGATACTAGGAGACTTCTCTTGGCCAGGAATGCCCTCTTTGACAGTGCTGGCCTGCTTTTTATGTCCTGCTTGCTTCGTCCGTCATTGGTTATTTTGCTGCCTGCGTAGTAGAACTCCTGAACTTCATCTACTTCTACATCTACATCTACATCTATACTCCGCGAGCCACCTTACGGTGTGTGGCGGAGGGTACTTATTGTACCACTATCTGATCCCCCCTTCCCTGTTCCATTCACGAATTGTGTGTGGGAAGAACGACTGCTTGTAAGTCTCCGTATTTGCTCTAATTTTTCGGATCTTTTCGTTGTGATCATTACGCGAGATATATGTGGGCGGTAGTAATATGTTGCCCATCTCTTCCCGGAATGTGCTCTCTCGTAATTTCGATAATAAACCTCTCCGTATTGCGTAACGCCTTTCTTGAAGTGTCCGCCACTGGAGCTTGTTCAGCATCTCCGTAACGCTCTCGCGCTGACTAAATGTCCCCATGACGAATCGCGCTGCTTTTCGCTGGATCATGTCTATCTCTTCTATTAATCCAACCTGGTAAGGGTCCCATACCGATGAGCAATACTCAAGAATCGGACGAACAAGCGTTTTGTAAGCTACTTCTTTCGTCGATGAGTCACATTTTCTTAGAATTCTTCCTATGAATCTCAACCTGGCGCCTGCTTTTCCCACTATTTGTTTTATGTGATCATTCCACTTCAGATCGCTCCGGATAGTAACTCCTAAGTATTTTACGGTCGTTACCGCTTCCAATGATTTACCACCTATGGCATAATCGTACTGGAATGGATTTCTGCCCCTATGTATGCGCATTATATTACATTTATCTACGTTTAGGGAAAGCTGCCAGCTGTCGCACCATGCATTAATCCTCTGCAGGTCCTCCTGGAGTACGTACGAGTCTTCTGATGTTGCTACTTTCTTGTAGACAACCGTGTCATCTGCAAATAGCCTCACGGAGCTACCGATGTTGTCAACTAAGTCATTTATGTATATTGTAAACAATAAAGGTCCTATCACGCTTCCCTGCGGTACTCCCGAAATTACCTCTACATCTGCAGATTTTGAACCGTTAAGAATGACATGTTGTGTTCTTTCTTCTAGGAAATTCTGAATCCAATCACAAACCTGGTCCGATATTCCGTAAGCTCGTATTTTTTTCACTAAACGTAAGTGCGGAACCGTATCAAATGCCTTCCTGAAGTCCAGGAATACGGCATCAATCTGCTCGCCAGTGTCTACGGCACTGTGAATTTCTTGGGCAAATAGGGTGAGCTGAGTTTCACATGATCTCTGTTTGCGGAATCCATGTTGGTTATGATGAAGGAGATTTGTATTATCTAAGAACGTCATAATACGAGAACACAAAACATGTTCCATTATTCTACAACAGATTGACGTAAGCGAAATAGGCCTATAATTATTCGCATCTGATTTATGACCCTTCTTGAAAATGGGAACGATCTGCGCTTTCTTCCAGTCGCTAGGTACTTTACGTTCTTCCAGCGATCTACGATAAATTGCTGATAGAAAGGGGGCAAGTTCTTTAGCATAATCACTGTAGAATCTTAAGGGTATCTCGTCTGGTCCGGATGCTTTCCCGCTACTAAGTGATAGCAGTTGTTTTTCAATTCCGATATCGTTTATTTCAATATTTTACATTTTGGCGTCCGTGCGACGGCTGAAGTCAGGGACCGTGTTACGATTTTCCGCAGTGAAACAGTTTCGGAACACTGAATTCAGTATTTCTGCCTTTCTTCGGTCGTCCTCTGTTTCGGTGCCATCGTGGTCAACGAGTGACTGAATAGGGGATTTAGATCCGCTTACCGATTTTACATATGACCAAAACTTTTTAGGGTTCTTGTTTAGATTGTTTGCCAATGTTTTATGTTCGAATTCGTTGAATGCTTATCTCATTGCTATCTTTACGCTCTTTTTCGCTTCGTTCAGCTTTTCCTTATCAGCTATGATTCGACTACTCTTAAACCTATGATGAAGCTTTCTTTGTTTCCGTAGTACCTTTCGTACATGATTGTTATACCACGGTGGATCTTTCCCCTCGCTTTGGACCTTAGTCGGTACGAACTTATCTAAGGCGTACTGGACGATGTTTCTGAATTTTTTCCATTTTTGTTCCACATCCTCTTCCTCAGAAATGAACGTTCGATGGTGGTCACTCAGATATTCTGCGATTTGTGCCCTATCACTCTTGTTAAGCAAATATATTTTCCTTCCTTTCTTGGCATTTCTTACTACACTTGTAGTCATTGATGCAACCACTGACTTATGATCACTGATACCCTCTTCTACATTCACGGAGTCGAAAAGTTCCGGTCTATTTGTTGCTATGAGGTCTAAAACGTTAGCTTCACGAGTTGGTTCTCTAACTATCTGCTCGAAGTAATTCTCGGACAAGGCAGTCAGGATAATGTCACAAGAGTCTCTGTCCCTGGCTCCAGTTCTGATTGTGTGACTATCCCATTCTATACCTGGTAGATTGAAGTCTCCCCCTATTACAATAGTATGATCACGAAACTTCTTCACGACGTTCTGCAGGTTCTCTCTGAGGCGCTCAACTACTACGGTTGCTGATGCAGGTGGTCTATAGAAGCATCCGACTATCATATCTGACCCACCTTTGATACTTAACTTAACCCAGATTATTTCACATTCGCATTCGCTAATAACTTCACTGGATATTATTGAATTCTTTACTGCTATAAATACTCCTCCACCATTGGCGTTTATCCTATCCTTGCGGTATATATTCCATTCTGTGTCTAGGATTTCGTTACTGTTCACTTCCGGTTTTAACCAACTTTCCGTTCCTAATACTATATGCGCACTATTTCCTTCAATAAGAGATACTAATTCAGGAACCTTGCCCTGGATACTCCTGCAGTTTACCAATATTACGTTAATTTTTCCTGTTTTTGGTCTCTGAGGACGGACGTTCTTTATCAACGATGATAATGTCCTCTCTGGTAAGCCGTCAGGTATTTTATCGTTTCGCCCAAGGGGGGGTCCCTCTAACCTAAAAAACCCCCGTGTGCACGCCACACGTACTCTGCTACCCTAGTAGCTGCTTCCGGTGTGTAGTGCACGCCTGACTTGTCTAGGGGGGCCCTACAGCTCTCCACCCAATAACGGAGGTCGATGAATTTGCAAACATTATAGTCGCAGAGTCGTCTGAGCCTCTGGTTTAGACCCTCCACACGGCTCCAAACCAGAGGACCGCGATCGACTCTGGGCACTATGCTGCAGATATTAAGCTCAGCTTGCACTCCGCGTGCGATGCTGGTTGTCTTCACCAAATCAGCCAGCCGCCGGAAGGAACCAAGGATGGCCTCAGAACCCAAGCGGCAGGCGTCATTCGTTCCGACATGTGCTACTATCTGCAGCCGGTCACACCCAGTGCGTTCAATAGCTGCCGGAAGGGCCTCCTCCACATTACGGACGAGACCCCCCGGCAAGCACACCGAGTGCACACTGGCATTCTTCCCCGACCTACCCGCTATTTTCCTGAGGGGCTCCATAACCCGCCTAACGTTGGAGCTCCCTATAACTAATAGGCCCGCCCTCTGTGACTGTCGGGATCTTGCCGGAGAATCGGCCACTGGCCCAACAGGCGAGGCATCCTGTGGTGGCTCGGAAACGATGTCATCACCACTAGGAAGCACCCCGTACCTGTTGGAAAGGGGTAAGGCAGCTGCCACGCGGCCAGATCCCACCTTTGCCTTTCGGCCAGGCACGCGCGAGCCCACCACTGTCCGCCATTCACCCTGGAGTGATGGCTGACCGGTAAGATGCTCACTGCCGGAAGACGCAGCGACATCAGGGGTTCCATGTGATTCCAAGGCCACCGAAGTAGGCATAGGTCTCACCACAGTTGCCCCAACGCCACTACGAGCCGACGCCTGCGCCTCGAGCTCGATGAGCCTAACAGACAAAGCCTCCACCTGCCCCCGAAGAGTGGCCAATTCTCCTTGCGTCCGCTCACAACAACCCTACACATGACTATGTTTACCCTACTCTATACGGTGACAAATTCCCAAGATAATCTTCTGATGAGCTACTCTGATAATCAAGAAACACTCACTGAAATACGAGACGCGAAAACTACGCTAGGTTTTCCCAGAAAAACTATTTAAAAGCTAAGCGCAGCAAATAAGTACAAGAACGCTTTATACAAACAGTACTCGCTGCTGCTGGTGCTCTCGCTCTGGCTGTCACAAGACAACTGCTGATTCAAGTGACTAGTGGCTAACGGCCGCGAAACAAACAAAAGACGGTTTTAGGGCGCTTTCTGTTCTAAACGATCAAGAAAACACTAAGAAATCTAACACGAAAACTACGTAAAGTTTTATCAAGAACTGTTAGTTACTATGCAGAGCAGATAAACACAAATAGAATCCCTTCCTTAGTGGAAGGTCGTAAACAAAATGCAAAATAAACGCTTTATACAAACAGTACTCGCTGCTGCTGGTGCTCTCGCTCTGGCTGTCACAAGACAACTGCTGATTCAAGTGACTAGTGGCTAACGGCCGCGAAACAAACAAAAGACGGTTTTAGGGCGCTTTCTGTTCTAAACGATCAAGAAAACACTAAGAAATCTAACACGAAAACTACGTAAAGTTTTATCAAGAACTGTTAGTTACTATGCAGAGCAGATAAACACAAATAGAATCCCTTCCTTAGTGGAAGGTCGTAAACAAAATGCAAAATAAACGCTTTATACAAACAGTACTCGCTGCTGCTGGTGCTCTCGCTCTGGCTGTCACAAGACAACTGCTGATTCAAGTGACTAGTGGCTAACGGCCGCGAAACAAACAAAAGACGGTTTTAGGGCGCTTTCTGTTCAAAACGATCAAGAAAACACTAAGAAATCTAACATGAAAACTACGTAAAGTTTTATCAAGAACTGTTAGTTACTATGCAGAGCAGATAAACACAAATAGAATCCCTTCCTTAGTGGAAGGTCGTAAACAAAATGCAAAATAAACGCTTTATACAAACAGTACTCGCTGCTGCTGGTGCTCTCGCTTCGTGACCATCAGTCTTAATGTTAAGTTTCTCGCTGTTCTCGTTTCTGCTACTTCTAATTACCTTCGTCTTTCTGCGATTTACGTTCAGTCCATATTCTGTACTCATTAGACTCTTCATCCCACTCAGCAGATCATGTAATACTTCTTCACATTCACTGAGGAAAGGAATGCCATCAGTAAATCCTTTCACCTTGAATTTTAATTACACTCCTGAAGCTTTCTTTTATTTCCATCATTACTTCTTCGATGTGCAGATTGAACAATATGGGGAAAGCACTACATCCGTGTCTTAAACTGTTTAAGATCCGAGCGCTTCCTTCTTGGTCGTCCACTCTTCTTATTATTCCCTCTTGACTTTTGAATATATTGTATGTTACCCGTCTCTTCCTATAGCTTACCCCTAATTTCCTCAGAATTTCGAACACCTTGCGTCATTTTACCAGGTCGACAAATCCTGTGGAGGTGTCTTGATTTTTCTTCAGTCTTGCTTCCAATATCAACCACTTCGTCAGAATTCCCTGTCTTGCACCTTTACCTTTCCTAAAGCCAAACTGATCGTCATCTCACTGGTGCTCAATTTTCTTTTTCATACTTTTGGAAATTATTCTTGCGAGCAACTTAGATGCATGAGCTGTTAAGCTGATTGCGCGCTAATTCTCGCACATGTCAGCTCTTACAGTCTTCGGAATTATATTGATGATATTTTTCCGAAATTCAAATGGTATATCGCCAGATTCATAGATTCTATACGCCAACCTGAATAGTCGTTTTGTTGCCACTTCCCCCAATTATTTTATGAATTTTGAAGATTGGTATCCATCCCATCTCTCCTCTGCATTTAACAGTGGAATTCCCGTTGTACTCTTAATGTTGCCACCCTTGCTTTTAATGTCACCGAAGGTTGTTTTTACTTTCCTGTATGCTGAGTCTGTCCTTCCGACAATCATTTCTTTTTCGTTGTCTTTACATTTTTCCTGCAGCCATTTCGTCTTAGCTTCCCTGCACTTCCTATTTATTTCATTCCTCAGCGACATGTACTACTGTATACCTGAGTTTCCCGGAACATTTTTGTACTTCCTTCTTTCATGAATCAACTGAAGTATTTCCTCTGTTACCCATTGTTTCGTCGCAGTTACCTTCTTTGTACCCATGTTTTCCTTCCCAACTCCTGTGATGGCCTTTTTTAGAGATGTCCACTCCTCTTCAACTGTACTGCCTACTGAGCTATTCCTTATTGGTGCATCTATAGCTTTAGAGAACTTCAAGCGTATCTCGTCATTCCTTAGTACTTCCGTATCCCACTTGTTTGTTTATTGATTCTTCCTGTCTACTGTCTTAAACTTCAGCCTACCCTTCATCACTACTATATTGTGATCTGAGTCTATATCTGCTCCTGGGTACGCCTTACAATCCAGTATCTGATTTTGGAATCTCTGTCTGACCATGATGTAATATAACTGAAATCTTCCCTTATCATCTGACCTTTTCCAAGTATACCTCCTCCTCTTGTGATTCTTGAACAGGGTATTCTCTATTACTAGCTGAAACTTGTTACAGAACTCAATGAGTCTTTCTCCTTTCTCATTCCTTGTCCCAAGCCCATATTGTCCTTTAACCTTTTCTTCTACTCCTTCCCCTTCAGCTGCATTCCAGTCCCCCGTGACTATTATATTTTCATCCCCCTTTACATTATTACCCTTATAATATCCCCATACACTTTCTCTATCTCTTCATCTTCAGCTTGCGACGTCGGCCTGTATACATGAACTATCATTGTTGGTTCAAAATGGCTCTGAGCACTATGGGACTTAACTTCTACGGTCATCAGTCCCCTAGAACTTAGAACTACTTAAACCTAACTAACCTAAGAACATCACACACATCCGTGCCGGAGGCAGGATTCGAACCTGCGACCGTAGCGGTCATGCGGTTCCAGACTGTAGCGCCTAGAACCGCATGGCCACCCGGCCGGCTATCGTTGTTGGTGTTGGTTTTCTGCCGATTGTGATAAGAACGACCGTGTCATTGAAGTGTTCACAGAAGAACATCCTCTGCCCTACTTTCTATTGATAACCAATCCTACTCCTGTTACACCATTTTCTCCTGTTGTTGATATTGCCCTATACTCATCTGACCACAAACCCTTGTCTTCTTTCGACTTCACTGCACTGACCCCTACTGTATCTAGACTGAGCCTTTGCATTTAGCCGCTATGTGTAACCGCGCGGTCTGGGGCGCCTTGTCACGGTCCGTGCGGCTTCCCCCGTCGAAGGTTCGAGTCCTCCCTCGGGCATGGCTGTGTATGTTGCGTAAATTAGTTTAAGTTAGATTATGTAGTGTATAAGCCTAGGAGCCGATGACCTCAGCAGTTTGGTCCCATAAGACATTACCACAAATTTCCAATTTGCCTTGCCTTTCCCTTTTAAGATTTTCTAGTTTCCCTACCACGTTCAAGCTTCTGACATTCCACGCCCCGACTCGTAGAACGATATCCCTCCGTTGACTACTGAATCTTTTTCTCATGGTAACTTCCCCCCTAGCCTTCCCCTCCCGGACATCCGAATGGGGGATTATTCCGGAATCGTTTGTCAATGGAGAAATCATCATGACACTTCTTCAATTACAGGCCACATGTCCTGTGGATACATTTTACGTGTCTTTAATGCAGTGGTTTCCATTGCCTTCTGCATTCTCTTGATTATTGCCGATTCTTTCGCCTTTAGGGGCAGTTTCGCACCGCAATGGCAAGAAAGTGGCCGGCACCTCTGTCCCCGCCTCCATCCCCTTTGACCGTTAGACTAATGAGGGCGACTTCTTACGGCGGAAGGCTTCAGCCGCCATAGCTGATACTGAATATGTAATCGCTGGCGGTGTTGAAACCCGAACCGAGGACGTCTTGATTAGAAATCAAAGACGTTACCCCTAGACTACGGATGCGTCTTTGCATACAGATAGAAAAAAATGCGAATACTTTAATTTATATGTAGTGAAGATGTATAGATATCTATGGATTCCGGTCAAGCTTCGCTGCTCTCTAAAGTTGCAGCAACTGTTTACTGCCTTTCCCGTCAGAGAAACATATCTTCACCGAGGAGTCAAGCAGTATATTGCTCCCTCCTAAGTACGTCTCGCGAAGAAACCATGAGGATAAAATCAGAGAGATTAGAGCCCACACAGAGGCATACCGACAATCTTTCTTTACACGAACAATACGAGACTGGAATAGAAGGGAGAACGGATAGATGTATTCAAGGTACTCTCCGCCACACACCGTCAGGTGGTTTGCGGAGAATGGATGTAGATGTAGATGTAGACCCCTCTCGTCTGTGCCTGACCATCTCGTACCTCACATCATTGCCTTCATGGTACTCCTTACGCACTCATCATTACTGTAATTACAAATCATGCTGAATGCAAAACCCTTCCTCATGATTCAATCACCTATTGAAAACCATTTCAAAACCCCTTCACACACTGACAGAAGAATGCGGCAGTAGACTTTAACTTGTGGTATGTATAGGTAGATTTCGCTGATCTATTGTAGAACTATGGAACGTTTTGTATGTTCACACATTATGGGATTTGGGAGAACAAGAAGCGAAAAACTCCTCTATAAAAATCATCATGGGTTCTGCGAACAGAAATCTCACGAAACACAACAAGCTCCGTTCGTCCATGAGATTGACAGTGCAGTAGACAACGGTACGCAGGCTCGATACTGTCGTTTAGCGAACAAAGTGCGAATGTAACAGAGAATCAGACCAGATTTGTCATCAGATTCAAGACTTCCTATCAGACAAGAATCCATCACATTGTTCTTAACGGGACAAAATCTACGGAGCTCGAGATAGATCTACGGGAGTGTTATAAGATCGTTCCTGTTTACAACACATACAAATGATGTAGCTGATAATGTCGGATTATCCATAAATATTTATGGACGATGCTGTTGTCTATAGGATAAATGCAACGCCACAAGACGGAAGTAAAATGCAGAGAGACCTGGCGTAGGATGCATGACCGGTGCAGGAAATAGCCGTCGACCCTGAACGTAAATTAATGCGACTTATTTCCCGTAAATTGGCGAATAGATCTGTTACTCGACTAGGCTGTTGGTGATGAATCCCTGTAATCTGTCCGGAGCGACCTAAAGTGCAGTGATCAATTAAAATTAATTGTAGGGATAGCAGATACCAAACTGAGATTTGCTAGCTTAAGAGAATGTAATTGAAGAACATATTCGACGGATTCTTGACTATTCCATATCAGTATGGTATCCTTATCAATTAGATTAACAGACGAGATGGGAAAAAAATCAAAGCGTGGGGCGTCCCGTCACGGCATCGTTCAGTAAGGACGAGACTGTTACAACATTGTACAGTGGTAGACGCTACAAGAGTTCTGTTGTGCACCAAGGAGGGGTTTACTATTGAAATTCCGAAAAGAGTCGGGAAATATGCTACTTCTTCTTACGTACGTCTCCCGAGGTGACTACGACGACAAAATCAAAGAAATTAGTGGTAAAAGGACGGTTTATGGACTGTTGTTCATTCGCAGATGAAACAAGAAAAGGGGGAGGGGGAGAGGATGGTACCAGCAACCCCCCTGCACACATCATGAAGTGGCTTGCGCCCTATATTCTGCTTTCCACTTGCTAAGGAACAGAGACGTTGTAGAACAGGAATAGTCACAGGCAGAGATGGAAGACATGAACACATTACATATGTAATAGAGGTGGAATGGAATAATTATAACAAAAAATCACACAGATTTCATCACGTGGGTAAGCTGCATTAACAGACACAACGTTCATTTTCGACACATATTGAAATGTCCCCTTACAAAAATTAATGAATGATTGTGCTGATAAACATCTTACGTTATTTGATTTTCAAACAGCTGAGCAGAACTGAATGTACTCAGACATTTCGCTCTTTACCTATTCTGATCAACACTAAACTGACACACACAGTATTTTTAGCGCAACGCAATCTGACTTTCAATAATCCCTACAAAAGAATGGCCCTGACTAACATTAATCTATACCTTTCACAAATCACTTACCTCACAAAAATCTTCGTTACTCGAACTACTGCAATACAGCGAGCGCCACTACTGCCAGCTAAATAACAGATTCACACTACTGAAGGCACTAACTACTGATGGCCAAACTAAGGAAATGAAAGATTTTGATAGAGAACAAACAATGTATTTACCTTAATATGATATCCAGTATTACAAATTTACTCTTTCTGGCGGACACACGTCCAGATCGTCCGCTCTTAAAATTCTGCCATCTCTCTCCCCACATCCACCACTGTTGGCGGCTCACCTCTAACTGTGCAACGCTACACGCTGTTAACAGCCAACTGCCCAACACTACAATAGCAAATTCCAACAGTGTAAACCAGCCACAGGCTGCACACAGCACAGTCAGTGATTTTCATACAGAGCGCTACGTGGCGTTACCAACATAAAAACCTAAACAGCCTACTTACAATATCAGACGCCGAACATGATATGATATTGAACTGACTGTGTTATTTCGACTTAAGATGCAATGTTTATTCGAACATGCATGCATGTCCGAAGGAACAGGCATTGCGGCGACTACAGCAGCTATGAAGTACACGAAATGTATTCTTAGTTGCGAATATGGACAACCATCAGCTACACTACGGAAAGACAACAGTGAAAATTTTGCCGGACGTGGACTCAAACCCGGCTTTCCCGCATATCACGACCGATCCACTTGCCACTGGCTGACCGAGCGCCACTCATATGTCGCCATCATGTGTGTTTAACCTGTGCTCGTACATCCATCATGTGATTCCCGTACTGGTAGACATTTTACTTGAAAGTGTCTTGCCCGGTGTCGGCTTATGAATACGATGCATGTCTGAAGGAGCACTGCATCGTAATTCTGGATAACATACGCACTGTAATATCATGTTTATCCGCCGGCACCTGGCAATCGACTTTTAAGTAAAATGGCGACCAATCACTATACGGGGGAAATCCAGGTTCGAGTCCTGGTCCGAAATGTTTTCATCGTAGTCTTTCCATTATATAGCTGATGGTTGTCCATATTCGCAACTGCGAATACATTTCGTGTATCCCCACATAATGTTCGGCATCAGACTCTCAGTAAGAAATAAGCCCACCTCGGACCCTAACGCTTATTTTGCACCTGTCGTTCATGATGCCTACCAAATTTCTGAGGAGTCGTAAGGTGATATTGTCCCACTGCTCTGTCAAGGAATTTTTCAGTTCTTGCACGGATCGGGAAGGATATGTTTGTTGAGAAACACATCTGCCGAGAGCATTCCAGACATGCGTCACAGGGTATAGCTCCGCGAGTACGCTGGCCGTTCGATACGTTCAATATATTCACTTTCCAGTCCGTCCGGTACCTCAGCGGTCGTGTGTGAGCGGACATTGTCGTCCACAAACAGAAAGTCGGAACCTGCCGCATCGCTGAACAGACGGAAATGATGCAGAATAGTTCCCCTGCAATACCGCTGTGCTTTAACGGTACCTCGTGCAAAGATACGTAGCAGTGATCCACCATTGTGCATAATGACTGGCCGTAACGTCTAGGCCATAACGATGACATTCATGATCACCGTTTGATGTAGCGTGTCCCGGCTCTCTCCACACTAACTGATGGTCCAGAATCTCTTACCACAGTGAAGAGGGATTCGTCGGAGAACATCACTCTGGATCACTGTCGCTGACCCCAACTAACATTATCCCTATACCAGCGAACTCTGTCTATGGCGTGGTAGAAGTGGGAACCAATCAGCAGCTTGCAAGGTTTGCAGCTATCTGCCTAGAAGTGAGATGTCTATTCCTCTTCGCCACTAGGGCTACGTATAGGTCCTCTATGCATTGTGGTGGTCCGTCTGCCAATGGTTCAAATGGCTCTAAGCACTGTGGGACTTCACAACTGAGGTCATCAGTCCCCTACACGTAGAACTACTTAAACGTAACTAACCTAAGGACATCACACACATCCATGCTCGGGGCAGCGCGGTTCCGGACTGAAGCGCCTAGAACCGCTCGGCCACAGCGACCGGCCTCCGTCTACGACCACCGGCACGCTTTCGCATAGCATTTCTACCTTCAGCGTCCTTTTGTAGTCGCGAGCCGACGCTTTTCGACATGCGCATTACTCTGGCCATAGCAGTGACACTGTGACCTTTTTCCAACCGCCCAAGTGCTCGTCCATTATCGTAACCACTCAGATGATGACTTGCAGACTTGTTGCCGCACCACACGGAATGTCGCACTAAGCGGTCCACAACAAACTTCCTCGAACACCGTGATGCGTGAACTGTCGAATGCATACAGAGCGTTCGTGCATGGGGTTCGCTGCAGTTAACAACATACGCCGTCTGCATTTCCTTTTAATAACACTGGTCGGGGGTTCCACAGCAATTGTCGGTTCTTCCGCAGCTAGTGGCAGTTATTCCTTAGCAACTGTCACACAGTGTAAAGACGTGGATGTACGCTTGTTCCACACACATTAACTTGGTACACATGCTACAGAATCGCTTCTCTTATGCAAGTGACCAAGTACGAGGGCACCAGGTATGTTGGAAAAAAAAATGACCGTTTGAGAAAGATACCTGAAAGATTTGCAAGAATGTGAATTAATCACAGTGAGCACGTCGTACAGCGTCAACAGGTAGCTATCATGTGACATAGCGACCGATATATTGCATGGGGGCTTAATTAAATATAAAATGCAAATAATTTTATTTTTAGTAGCTGTCTGTCCGGTTACGAAGTCTCGTAACCGGTTGGCCCTGACAAGTATTAGTACGCAATCTGACTGCATAGAATAACGACAAAGAATGAAAGGAAATTTCCGTTACCATAATTAATTAATTAAGTCCCCAGCAACTATGAAAGCTACGAAACAACAAGGCACAAGTGTAGCTGTTCTGTGTGTGGAGGTGTGATTCAACGTACACATCTGGCACGGTTCTTCCTCAATACGACAAGACGCTTTAAACGCCATTTACAATGAAGTAATTTAAAAAAACCAGAAATACTATGATTGCACATAGAAACCAAAATTACACCCTAATACATGAACACAAGCCAGATGCTTTGTTGACTGAACCTGTGACCAAGAGACATTGTTAGTTAGGAAATTTAAAAAAAATAAAAAAATTTTTTTACCTTCATATATTGACGAAAAATACACTCTCATCATTACAACATCCCCATTCGAACAACATCTGCTGTCTAGCCCATCAAAACAACTGCACATGACATGGCCTCAAATAGTACAGCTATCGACATCCTCTCAGCAAAGCACTAACCACCACAACTCAACAAGCACTGCCAGTGGAGGCGGCGGAATAAAACTCTTTGGCGCAATCTCTGGCGCTGTGATTCAGTGTAGCCACCTTTCAATATGAATAGGTATTTCTTTCCCAACAGATGGAGAGCGGAATTATCGGAAGTTAAAAGCGCGCAAATCCCACATTCGTCAGGAGAATCGAAAGACAATGTATCTCTTTTTCTACACAACTTACGATAATTTATTAAGTACGTTCTAAGTGTCATACCAACGAGCTGTCTGGTTCTATGTTCCAATAAGAAAGCTTTTATTTGTGACAATATAAGAAGAGAAACACATCAGTAATGTTTCAACTAATAGAACTATAATAAAAAAAACACTTCATATATCATGTTAACTCAATCAGTTGTCGTTACTAGGCAGAACAACACTATAATAAATGAACAGCACACTAATTTTTTACGTGATAACAAAATTACATCAAAGAAAAACTCTCTCAGTAGTGTGTTATGTTTCCTACACAACTTACTACCAGAAGTTACAAAATTTACTGTAGAGCTCGCTATGCTTGAGCAATAAATGACAACACCGTATATAAGTCTTTCTCTGTTGCTTATGATATACATGGCTGGTCTTGCAGATCAAGTACAACATGGCACACATGTTCCTCTTTTGAATGTACCGATAACTTTTTCCATTCTTCTGTTTCGGAGTAAGAATTTTTAACTGCTGGTTGAGATGAATGAGTATGAGACACTTTGATCATACTACATTTGGAGACCTGGCTCGCCTGCATTTTCAACAATGTTTCAAAAGGATCTTCAAAATCTAAGGAGTCAGTTATCTGCATTTAAATTACATTTTATACAATAATGTTATTTTTTCTGTTGATTCCTACTACCCTTTTTAATATTTTTGAAAGGAAAATCATCTCGTTAAATTACAAAAATGTTTTATTGATCCAAAAGAACCATACATGCACCCTGTTTCCCACAAAACTTGTATCAACTAATTGGCGACGAATAAAATGTAAACTCCAGACGAAAGCACTACTTGGCACAAAGATCATGCGCCTTCTAGTAACGAATGAAACATTTTGTCCACGATTTGGCACCTGCAACAAATCTAAGGACATGAAAGAGGTACCGAGAACAGCACTTATAGCACGTGTTATGAAAAAAAAGGCACTTAGAACGTTTGTCATTCCCACTGTTAATGTTTTTACCAATACTTTCTCGCGTAAGAATATCGGATACGTACTTTTTTAAGCGCTCTGTATATCCATCAAGTATGAATACCAATTACCTACTATACCCTGTTCATCATAAGAATAAACCTGATGGAAACGTCACGCCACGTATTCTTGCACGTCTGCTTGAATCTCATTGGATTTCGTTTCACGTGGAGCGACAGCAAAGCTGTGATCAGTACAGTCAAGTACGATAATCAGGACACGTTTTATGCTGTGTTACACGCCCATAAACTGAGCGATAACGCGGGACAACAGCTTTAAAGGCGCATTAACTTGGGGCAGCACTGGCCAGCTTGCGCTCCAACTAACCTATAATGATGTGACCAATTGCATTTCAGGCGTAAAAAGAGACGAATAAAGAAGCAATATAGCTTCGAACGTCATTCAATTTTTAAAGAGAATAAAATAATATTCGGCAAAACTCCAGCACTACCACACGTTTCTTAGGCGACTAGACGAAAGCATAAAATGCTCTCGTTCCAGCCTGACGTATTATTCTAATTACAAACAAGAGTGATAAAAATTTCTAACGTAAGCACAGGGTAATTTTTTTCTGAATGCGCTGTAAAAGCTTACTACAGGGCTTTTATCGTACTGCTGAATACTGAAGCCACTGAAGGTATTAATTTCAGTCAATGCCCCGATAGCTGTGTGATCAGCGTGACGGATTGCCGTCCTACGGGCCCGGGTTAGATTTCCGGCTGGGATGGAGATTTTCTCCGCTCAGGGACTGGGTGTTGCGTTGTCTTCATCATCATTTCATCCCCCTGCGGCGCGCAGGTCGCCCACTGTGGCGTAGAATGTAATAAGACGTGCACCAAGGCGGCCGGATCTGCCCCGCAAGGGGCTCCCAGCCAATGACGCCAAACGCTCATTTCCATTTCAATTACAGTCAGTCGCCTGGTAATCTCTTAGCTCCTTCCTTATCCGAATCGGGGAAATACAGTTCAGTTGGGAAGTGTCACCTGCTACGTTGATAACGAGCCTACCAACAACAGGCTCCACGAAGCCAACCAGGCGCCGCATTTTCTCCTCTTCTTTTATGACGAGCCGTTATATACCCCGCCAGCGTTCGGCAGTGACACGTGAAAAACCTGCGTGCGTTAGCTCTAGTACGTCTGGCAGCTTAACAGTCTCGTTACTTCTCAACCCAAATCCCGTAACTTGGTTCCAGATCAATTCTGTTGGGCTCATATTGTAATGTTACAGTGGAAAATGTAAAAGTGCAGCATTTCTATGGAGTTCTCGATGCTGCGAAAATCGTTGTTTTTCATGCTACCATGACACTTATTTACATCTGTGGTATAAAACGATGGACATAGTCCAAATAAAGAGTATTTGGTTTTTCATTTTTGCCTTAAAAATTAAATTGTTATGTTTCCTTAATTCAACCAACTTTTAGTAACAGTCTTTCATAAAATATCGGTAAATAAGAATTTGTATTCGAAATGAAAGCAGTAACTTCGCGTGCAATATGTAATTAGCAGCAAGAAGACGTGCATTATTCATAAAAAAATCATGATGTTTTTCACAATTACGATATGTAATTATTTCAAACTGAACGAGAAAAAACAATGACTGAGACGAGATTTGAACTAGAGAACCACGAACGGTAATAAGAATTACAGTTTTTCACGCTACCAGTTCCGCTTTACTTGCAGTCCCTCGAAAAACTTCAAAACAGACCATCTCTGTAAATTTACGAAAAACATTAAGAACAACCCATTTCTCGGTATTTTTAACGTTGATCCACACGCGTGCTTCACTACGGAACACGAAGGAGCCTCAGCCATTTTCATACTGCTCACTAACATCACGACAATCAGAGTACAACAAACCAGAGGCTGAGACTGTAAACAATGTTTTAAACAAAAACTACATGGCTACAGCGTGATGAAGGAAAACGTTGATGGCTGTTAATGCATTTGGATATCTTAAAGTTTCATTTAACATAACTTAGTAACAATAATTCTAATACATAAGTAGGACCTACTTCCAAGAGCGTAACAACACCAGTAACAACACCAGCGTACGTGTGCTACGACTGCTGATCAGTCATTGCGTTTGTGTTTGTCTACATCAGGTTCATTCTTATGATTAACGGAGTGTGGTAGGCCTAAAGTCGGAAAGGTTTAAGAACTGTGTACCACTGGACGGACAGAAGGAATAACACTGTCGTCGCGCTATCACTAGCAATTACTGTGTTCATTATGCCGTGTGTTTGATGAGATGGGATGCATGGCTACGTCTCCCACCGAGTCGGCAGAGGGACGAGGACTGACGGCTAACAATGCCACTCTCCGTCGAGGGAGAACAATTGAACAAAGAAGCCTTCACGTCTCTGTAAACCACTTTTGCGTCATTTGTTTCCTCAGCGCTGACGGCCAAACGCCGCGAGACAATTTATGTAAGTGCCTTTCTGGAAAAAAGGAAGATCCTCCTCTTCTCCTCCTCTGACGGCAGTCCTGCTTCAAAATTAAAATACTTTAATGGAAAACAGTCCGCTGCGGGCGCTCTAACCACCAACAGCCTGGTGCTCGTGTGGAATATTCAACGGACGCTGTTGTTCCCTACTAAATGGTGCGATAAAGGGCGAGTAATTGCGCTGTTTTGTTTGCCGCAGGGACAATCGTCGTGACTGATGGGGCCTTTGATTTACCGTAACACGTTTGCGACATTATAAGTCGAATCGGCGCATTAATCAGCGCGAACTGTAATTTTCCTCAGTGAATCAAAGGCTCGTCTGCCGTAGTCGCAAGTCGAAAGCACTGAAATGTCCATTGCCAGCAAGTGCAATTTTTCTTTCTTTCTTTCTTTCTTTTTTTTTTAAAAAAAAAAAACGCCAGACTGAATTTCGCTTGTTTGGTTTCTCATTTACTTCGCACCTCTCGAATCGGTGGAAGGTGCTTAAAACTTTAGTTTGACGTTACAGCTAGATGACACGGGCTCTTAAAACTCAGTTTAGTCCATATGATGCTGCCTCTTAATAACTGGTTTAAGACTCGCTGCTCTGAAGTATTTTAGGTGTAAACGTTTCGATTTACCGAAATTTCTCCGATTTCATCACGATCGTTACCGTACCTGAAATGTATTTTCGGAAAGTAATGTGTTTTTTGCCTCATCTTGCAACGCAAGAGTAAGCCAAGTGATGTACAACAGCGTTCGTGTAACGACTACTTTTGGAGACGAGTATTTTTCTGACTCTGTCACTCTCTCTCAGCAAAACTGTAACAACCAAAGATGATCTTGTCTGAAATATACTCCTTCCTGAAAGTCAACTTGGTGGTGTTCCCACGCTGAAGAACAGTAATCAACTATCGATATAACAAAGTTTCTTTTTAGTGGCGAGCTTCGAAAATGTACTTCCTGAGTAACTCAGTGAATTTAAGTCTTGTATCTGCTCTGCTCATAATAGCAAAATCAAAAGAAAAATCTACTAAGTTGCCGGCCGGGATGGCCGAGCGGTTCTAGGCACTAAAGTCTGGAACCACGCGACCACTACGCTCGCAGATTCGAATCCTGCCTCGGGCATGGATGTGTGTGATGTCTTTAGGTTAGTTAGGTGTAAGTAGTTCTAAGTTCTGGGGTACTGATGATCTCAGAAGTTAAGTCTCATAGTGCTCAGAGCCATTTGAACCATTTTTCGCCTAGTATGTTAGCACATAAAGCCAAAGTAATGAAGAATTAAGTTGCAGAACGGCTTACTTAACGAAATTTCATTAGATGTGATCTACTGATGCTTCAGAGGCCAGTAACTAAGAAAACGTTTTCTGGGATTGTATGAAAATGAAATGTGATTTTTTTAAATTTATTGGCTTTCGGGAGGTGCCCATTCAGCCAGCTCAACAGTGGAATGTCAAATATGACGATACGAACGTGAGGACAACACAACACCCAGTCCCCAAGCGGTGAATATCTCCAACTCAGCCGGGAAAAATACGTTAACTCTCCTGAAATCGTAAACAACGATGTAGATAATTTCCCAGTGGAGTTAGTATAAGCAGACACACTGCAAAGAGAGACAGATGAGGGGGGAGGGGGGGGGGAGGGAGAGAGGAAGGGAGACAGAGAGAGAAAGAGAAACGGCAACGACTGTGACCGGTTGGTGTAGCTTTTGTTGAGGGCTACCAGAAGATATAATTATGCAACAGAAACAGTAAACGATACAGTAGCGAACAGTATTAAATAAGGTTATGGAACGACAAAGACGTATAGAATAACAGTTGAAAAGAAATAACGTTTAATGATTGTAGCAGCTTGTCCAATGACTGTTTTCATCATCCGTTCCTTTGTTTCCAGTGTATTTATATTTCAGACTTGATTATAACTACATATGTATTTGTGTTGATTGCAATACAAAGAAGCTGCTAGGTAACTTACTTCAGCTTAACTGAAATTGGTTATCTAGCTGCGTGTTTATAGTGTGAAGACGCATCCAGCAGTTGTCAACCGCTCTTATCGAGGAATGGAACGGCCTACAGGAAGAACTTCTTACCAGTATTGTGATTGGCATGGGAATACGTTGCGGAGCATGTATTACCGTCCGTTCTGATCCTTTCCCTATTTTGAACTATTATATTCATGACTATCAGTTGAAGTTGGTTCTGCAATGTAATACGCTAAGGTAATGGTGTTGTCCGCAAATAGTGGCTAGGGGTGCTGCCTTTGGATCACGCGGTCCCAGGTTCAATTCTCGGCAGGGTCGGGGGGTTTTCTGCTCCCGGGGAATGGTGTTTGCGTTGCCCTTATCATTTCATTATCAGTCGTAAGGAGGCGAGGCCGTACAGCTAAGAGATTGGCAATTTTTACAAGCGCTGTAACGACGCCTTTCAGCGCCCCACAAACCAAATATCATTATCATAATGCTGTGCTCCCCCCCCCCCCCCCTCCCCACGAACCCCGGAAATTGGCGTTGGTGGGGAGGCTGGCGTGCCTCAACGATACAGATAGCCATACCGTAGATGCAACTACAACGGAGGGGTATCTGTTGACAGGCCAGACAAACATGTGGTTCCTGAAGAGGGGCAGCAGCCTTTTCAGTAGTTGCAGGGGCAACAGTCTGGATGATTGACCGATCTGGCCTTGTAACACTAACCAAAATAGCCTTGCTGTTCTGGTACAGCGAACGGCTGAAAGCAAGGGGAAACTACAGCCGTAATTTTTCCCGAGGGCATGCAGCTTTACTGTATGATTAAATGATGATGGCGTCCTCTTGGGTAAAATATTCCGGAAGTAAAATAGTCCCCCATTCGGATCTCCGGGCGGGGACTACTCAGGAGGACGTTGTTATAAGGAGAAAGAAAACTGGCGTTCTACGGATCTGAGCGTGGAATGTCAGATCCCTTAATCGGGAAGGTAGATTAGAAAACTTAAAAAGGGAAATCGATAGGTTAAAGTTAGATATAGTGGGAATTAGTGAAGTTCGGTGGCAGGAGGAACAAGACTTTTGGTCAGGTGACTACAGGGTTATAAATACAAAATCAAATAGGGGAAATGCAGGAGTAGGTTTAATAATGAAAAAAAAAAATAGGAGTACGGGTAGGCTACTACAAACAACATAGTGAACGCATTATTGTGGCCAAGATAGACACGAAGCCCACGCCTACTACAATAGTACAAGTTTATATGCCAACTAGCTCTGCAGATGACGAAGAAATTGATGAAATGTATGATATAAAAGAAATTATTCAGGTAGTGAAGGGAGACCAAAATTTAATAGTCATGGGTGACTGGAATTCAAGCGTAGGAAAAGGGAGAGAAGGAAACATTGTAGATGAATATGGATTGGGGCTAAGAAATGAAAGAGGAAGCCGCCTGGTAGAATTTTGCGCAGGGCATAACTTGATCATAGCTAACACTTGGTTCAAGAATCATGAAAGAAGGTTGTAAACATGGAAGAACCCTGGAGCTACTAAAAGGTATCAGATAGATTATATAATGGTAAGACAGATATTTAGGAACCAGGTTTTAAATTGTAAGACATTTCCAGGGGCAGATGTGGACTCTGACCACAATCTATTGGTTATGAAATGTAGATTAAAACTGAAGAAACTGCAAAAAGGTGGGAATTTAAGGAGATGGGACCTGGATAAACTGAAAGAACCAGAGGTTGTACAGAGTTTCAGGGAGAGCATAAGGGAACAATTGACAGGAATGGGGGAACGAAATACAGTAGAAGAAGAATGGGTAACTTTGAGGTATGAAATAGTCAAGGCAGCAGAGGATCAAATAGGTAAAAAGATGAGGGCTAGTAGAAACCCTTGGGTAACAAAAGAAATATTGAATTTAATTGATGAAAGGAGAAAATATAAAAATGCAGTAAATGAAGCAGGCAAAAAGGAATACAAACGTCTCAAAAATGATATCGACAGGAAGTGCAAAATGGCTAAGCAGGGTTGGCTAGAGGACAAATGTAAGGCTTATCTCAATAGGGGTAAGATAGATACTTCGTACAGGAAAATTAAAGAGACCTTTGGAGAAAAGAGAACCACTTGCATGAATATCAAGAGCTCAGATGGAAACCCAGTTCTAAGCAAAGAAGGGAAAGCAGAAAGGTGGAAGGAGTATAGAGAGGATCTATACAAGGGCAATGTACTTGCGGACAATATTATGGAAATGGAAGAGGATGTAGATGGAGATGAATTGGGAGATATGATACTGAGTGAAGAGTTTGACAGAGCACTGAAAGACCTGACTCGAAACAAGGCCCCCAGAGTAGAAAACATTCCATTAGAACTACTGACAGCCTTGGGAGAGCCAGTCCTGACAAAACTCTACCATCTGGTGAGCAAGATGTATGAGACAGGCGAAATACCCTTAGACTTCAAGAAGAATATAATAATTCCAATCCCAAAGAAAGCAGGTGTTGACAGATATGAAAATTACCGAACTATCAGTTTAATAGGTCACAGCTGCAAAATACTAACGCGAATTCTTTACAGACGAATGAAAAAACTGGTAGAAGCCGACCTCGGGGAAGATCAGTTTGGATTCCGTAGAAATGTTGGAACACGTGAGGCAATACTGATCCTACGACTTACCTTAGAAGAAAGATTAAGGAAAGGCAAACCTACGTTTCTAGCATTTGTAGACTTACAAGGGGAGGCCGCCAATTGTGAAATTCAGATTCTATTCGTACTGCGCATAATAAGAGCTCATGGCCAGAGGTGTAATGTGGCAAAGCACCAAGATAGACTTCTTAGCCGTTCTCGAGAAAATCGATAGTTAAAAGAAACCGTTACGGTGAAATACTCTCTACGATTAATAATCTCCTACAGCCTCGTGGCGCAACGGTAAGCGCTCGGGTTCGTAACCCGAAGGTCGCTGGATCGAATCTCGCGCCGTGCCACTTTTTTTTATTGTTTGTTTTTTGTAATTCAAATGTATATACCATACGTACAAAAGAAAGAATTTCACTTTCTGATCGACTCTCGGGGTGGGCAAATGAACCCGGCGTTATACAATGAGATGTTCCAGGTCGATAAGAAGTTACCAACGTGCACTATAAAAGTCATTCCTCCGAAGTGCACTCCTCTCGTCCAACCGTGTGACGTGTATTTTTAGCGACAGGTAAAAAATTTGATCAAGCGCCTTCAAAATTGTGCTTTTTTAATCGAGCGAAACCGTGACATCAACTCCAGAGACGATTGCATAAAAATCCAATCCATCGTCCACCACAACAACATCAACAATGCTGTGCTGGGACTTAAATCGATGATGACACACTATTTGTTCTTGTATTAACGTCTCAATATGGCTTTTGACGCAAAATTTGCCTAAGGCGTATTGTATGATTTTAGTCCATTGGTTCTCTATATTTTCAGTTCCTGATACGAATGTTTGTTGTCGACTATTAATCATCACACTACGCCAGAGCACACTGATTACACAGAATTATTTTTCGAACTTTCTCTTAACGTTAACCTGTAACAACCGCAGTCACTGATGGTCAAACAGCCTTATGCCAACTTGTTTTCTCCTATAACTGATTCGAACATTTGGGGATGTTTGTCACTGCAAGATCTGAAATGTTACTCCTATGAGACAGTCCGTTAACAGCTCCAGGCCTGTGCTAGTGTTAGGTGCCAGTATAAATGGATTTCCAAGAAATGTTTTAACTAAAGAAACAACCACTTTCCATAAAAACGTTTCGTAATTTGTTGCTGAATGAGTCTCAGTTCTCTAAACCTTTTCCCCTATCATCTCCGCAAAAGATCATACCATCTCAAGAACAAGGTATCAGTTCAAAACGATCATAATTGACAATTCGATATTCCTAAACTATAGAAAAGAAAGGCAGCTCTTTTAATATTTCATAGCAGACTACGAAGGAGAATCTAATGGCTTCTGTCGATGTGTCGGACATATGGCTCGGTAAAGTCTTATATTTGGAAATCAGTGTAATAACTGATACTGTGTTGCACTGTGTCAGATGATTTCCTTACTTAAAAAAGCCATCACAGTTTCTGGCTTCACACATTTGTGACTTATTGCCATCTCCTGAAAGTTAATTAATGTTCAAGCTTTCCTCGAAACATCTCATGATATACATTAGAATGTTGCCATGTACTTGTTCTGTCATTAAAATGTGTTCAAAGCGCTTCAACCTTTAAATGTACCACTCTTCTTTATTACTGCTCAGAAATATAATATTTTTGTATAAATTTAAACTTATCTTTCTCTCTGCAATATTTGGCGAGAATATTTTCACGGTTTTCAGATATATGGGTACTCAATAGTACCTTAAAAATGTAATTAAAATGGCACCCGGCTATCTCCATATCTCTAAAAGCTTATGAATAGAATTTCATTTCTTACAATATTACCAGTTCACATAGTGATGCGTAATTGCATATAATATTTAAACTAAATAGCGTTCTGTGGTGATCTTAAACACGCACAAGCAAAACAAAAAAATATGCAGTAGATGCATTGTTATAGATAAATATAGAAAATTACAAATTAATTAATTTGTGTATTTCGTATGAATGTACTCAAAATTAGCAACTTTTATGCATGGGTTTTCATGGTTGTTGTTAATGGGGAGCAATAATTGTACGAAGCGATGTATTAATAGTAATTAAACGCCCAACGTCCAGATTGGCTAATTTCAATGCTAAATAACTCGGAAATGGTGCATCGTATCGCACTTTTGTCTTAGCATTTATGCCTCAGTACAACCTTGTAATGTTGTTGCAGTAATTTGTTCTGATTGGGGTGCTGATATTCAAGACCATAAAAGTGGGTTAAAAGCTGTGATCTATCTGAGGAAGTTAACCTTGCATTACTGTGCAACTGTTTCACCAGGTATCCAGTCTAGCTTACCAAATTCCCAACCAGACTAACATTAATTATAATCTTTTAGTACTCATCTTACGACAACCGGTGATATATATATATATATATATATATATATATATATATATATATATATATAAAAAGACAATTTAAATAAAAAGAAATAAATCAGTTTATATTTTGACATTTATTTTAACATTGATCATTCTTCCGTTAAAATTTCAGCATATCAAACTTGATTCATAACTGGTGCCTTATTTAGGATTGTGAAAATGTGAGTTTGTAATCATACGGAACACTTCAAATAGGGAGCCAAGATTGGGAGACTACATACAACACTGCATTCATAAAATAACACACGAAGAACATTGAAACATATCCAAGAGGAAATTAACCACAACCAACCGATTCAATTTTCACACAAAGAAGTTACGTTCGTAGCGCAATCCTGTCCGTCATGAAATTACCACACACTGGTATACTAAATTCGTACTAACTCTCTGTGAAATCTTCCCGAAAAGAATAGCTGAGGGCTACTTTGATGCTTACACCACATGCTTCACGTGGTCAACTTGGTTTACACAAAGAGTGTAATTCCACAATACTTTTGATAATTAAAATAAATTACATCGCAACATAATTTACGAAAGAAAAACCTCGGACTGGTTACTATCGTCTTATTATTAACCTGATGGGTCAAACAATTGTATAAGCACGTGGTACTGGTCTCACAAAGTACACCCCACGTGGGTTGAACATAAAGAAAAGTTGCTATATTGAAATATATTGTCAAGACGAGACGTTATAATCTCACGCACATTTGCATTTAAGATTGATGATCTTAGAATTACTGATCAACACGTGGTTCCACTTTACTCACAAAGTAGTGACAAAGCAACTACCGGAATATATTCTGAACTGTACACTCGAATTACACTGCGTTGCAATTTGAGATAACACTAGATATTTTAGAGCTAAACCTGAAATAAAGGTGATTAAATTTTCAGTTAGGCTGAACTTAAGAAATCCATTGTCCTACGGGCTTAGCAGACACGCGCTTACCCGGAGATCTTACCACTTCAGACGCTCGCCACGGACAGACTGACCTGGCCCCTACCGAGCGTGCTTAACAGATACAGACGGAAGTGACCAGAGAGGCAGCTTCCTATACCAACATGACAAGGGACGGACAGGACCATACTAAGAATAGAAACCTCTCTGCTTTTAGAAAGCATAGCTACCTGTTCTGACGTAGGTCCTACTGTTCTCTAGCAGACAGGCTTGTCTGCTACCATCAAGCATGCAACTAGAAATACATTTGCTCATTCATCCTCTCACACAAAAGGGAAGGGGGATGACAGTACCTTATCATATACAGTATATAAAAGAAAGTGGATGTAGGTTCCCTTATGAGACTGTGTGACATGAATTACATATAAACTGTGTTTCAAAGTGTAGTAGTGTGACATATCGTTCTTGTTTATGTGTAAACGTAACACGTTGCACTGCTCAGTCTCCTCCCAGATAGTCAGAAACACCACAGTAAATTTAGAAGAAGAATTTATGCCGTAAATGACAACATATTTAAGAAATTAACATGAAAGGAATCCAACAGAGACCTGCCTTAAAACTTCCCTTCATGCGTTTCAGACATTTTCTGACCGCCCTGTATAATATATGTGTATGAGAAAACAACAGTTTCTTTACACAGAAACGGAATATTGACGAAACAGGTAACCACAAATAAAAGAATCTGCCGTAGGTAGTCATTCACTGATGGTGTTCAGTGCATACATGGACTAGATATTTTGGAGATGATAATTGAAAGCTGATCCAGTATATTGTCCATGTAAAATTATGTTACTACTTGCGTTATTGTATGGCACGAATGATAATATATGCCGGTGAAGATAACCTACTATATGCCGTTTGTGTCTGAAACTGGGAACATACATTATTTCAGCTAGGCAATGAATTAAAATACTCGGTTCCACACTCAAAGAAACTACCGCATATGAACCAGATATCGTAGTGAAATTCAAGGCAGGCAGTAGTGGCTTCTGTGTTCTCAACAAGTTACTGACCATTCGAATCGTGTCCTAAGCATGTTGAACCAACGGCGCCTCCTCAACAGCCGCTGTTGTGTATGAGCGTCTGCAGCAGGCACCACCTCGTTCATGCACCATGCTGACTGCTTGCTGTTCGTCAGCGACGAAGACTGGAATTTCCTCGCCAAGACCGCAACTGGACGTCCAGTGCGTGGTGACAGGTGGCCTTTTCAGGTGAATCACGTTTTATACTCAACCGGATACATAGCTATTGGCGTGTACGGTCTGAAAACAAACGCCCTGCAACCAGGAGGGAGTATTATCGTCTGGCGAATGTTTTTGTAGCCTTCTCTGGGTGATCATGTCGTTCTGGAAGGCACAACGGATGAACACAGGTATGCATCCATCCATGGGGACCACGCCACCCTTTCATGCCGTTTGTTTTTCCTCGGCACGACGGTGTCTACCAGCAAGTCAATCCAACGTGTCACACAGCTCGTAGTGTATGTGTGCGGTTCGAAGAGCACCAGGATAAGTTTACAGTACTCCCGTGGCCACCAAACTTCCCGTATTTAAACCCAGTCCACAATCTGTGGGACCAACTCGGTCGGTCTGTTCGTGTCATGGAGCCTCAACAGAAATCTGTCGCAGATGGCCACTACACTGGAGTCGGCATGGCTCCATTTCCATGTCGGTACGTTGCAGAACCACACTGACTGTCTTTCTGCACGTCTCGCTGTGCGAAAGATGGCTATTCGGGCTTTTGATACGTGGTGACATTAAAGTGACTGAACAGTGTGTGTGTCGCAGTTTTACGGTCATACATGCATAGCAAAAAGTGCAAAGTACATGTGTAGTGAGTGATATGAAGATAATTTTTATTTCACCCATCTTCAGCAACTGTGCTTGTATACATCGAAATAATTATCTAACAGTTGCACAAAAGAAACTTAATTTTTTAATCGGTTTCACGCACTTTGTACCCTCCTTAAGAAGCTTATTATTGTCGCATTATTTGCGAGTGTCAGCAATAAGATGCATGCAACGTACTGCTGTGGTCATGAGGTTCATAGTGCCTGTACAAAAATGGAGTAGGGAAACCAAAGAATAAGGGCAGACACCAACTGGATGTTCATGCATGCGTTTCACAAACTGTTATCTCCACCACACTGTGTCTCGCGTTATCGCCAGGATTTCAGATAAGTAATGTAGTTTCTTTAGTATAATATAATCAAAATACTTATGATATTTTAAAAATAATTTAGTTTCGTAAGCGAAACAAAATTCAGCGCTTTTCTTTTGGTCTCTCACAGAATTACGTTTTACCACTGAGGGGGTAGTCAAGAACACTTTGGGAATCACTACTTTATAGAAATAAATGCGAAATGGTCTCCAAGAAACCAAATGACAAACTATGTACAGATGTAATCATAAAACTTTAATTACCACATCGAAAAAAGTGAAGCTGTGAACACGAAACTTGGTTAC
This sequence comes from Schistocerca americana, assembly GCF_021461395.2. Lineage (NCBI taxonomy): Eukaryota > Metazoa > Arthropoda > Insecta > Orthoptera > Acrididae > Schistocerca > Schistocerca americana. Next base: position 126,652,027 of record NC_060119.1, on the reverse strand, counting down.
GATGTCAGGTCTTTTCTACACATTCGCCTTTCAGTGCTATACCTTTTTGCAAATTACGGATCCCTAGATGAAACCTTGATTGTAGAAGTCTATGTACTACGGCTGTTTAGTAACTGTTCCACATCACCTCGTTGTCATTCTGGAAACCTTTGCCACACTATGTTTTCTTCATCCGAGGAGAATGTTAAGGAGAATTTGAGGCAATATATGACTGTTTGAAGAAATAGCATAAATACGACTGTGTCCTGCACACAATCAGCTCCTTACTTGTAGGGGAAAGAAAACACACTCTCGTGACAAGACTCCCGTAGTTTTGTTACCAGATTTCGGTTGTACGCTCATTTGAAGGTTTTCTCCTTACGAGCACAATACGTTAGCGCGACAATGTAGCAGTCCCTCCCCTCCCCCCTTCCACCGCCCTTCCTTCTCGAGCCCGAAAGAAATTTCCGCTGATGGTTGGGTCTTCGCCTTTTCGACGGCGGTCAATCTAAAATGTTTACACTGCTTAATTCAATCCTCTGTCTCGGTGATCTGTCATGGTGGTATACCTAGCACTCGTCTACGGAATAACTGTCTCGATCAGGCCAGCTTCTGGAACTCATCGGGTAGCATCTTTTGTCACATTCAAAATGCCGTGAAAGATGGCGAAAACTGATACATGTCTGATATTAACTTGTTTCCCTATATCCTCTATTGGAATACAGTTGTCTCCAAGCAACAGTCCATTCACTTCGCTCGCGAGTCCCCGTTGTTTACAGAAGTGGCCTGTCACTTCGTTCTTCATTTTTCGGACTTATTCGACCCATTAGCGACAGGTAATCATGTGATAATTTACAACAGCACACTGTAAATATCTAACTAAAGTTCTGCAATTCCTCTTCGAATGCGAGCCGGCACTCGAAGTTACTCCATTTCTGTTCGAAGGCATGCTAGTATGCAGATAGAACAGACAAAATCATATTTAGTAGCACTCTCTCTACGATTACTAGAAACCAGTCTCAAGCGCCCAATGATGGATAACTGCAATATGATCAACTCAGAGTAGCGATGCGGCTGTCTGGTGCTCTCTACTGCTGTCTGGTGATCTCGACTGCGCATGCTCTGATGTGCCGGCCATCCCTGCCAGCACTTCGGGTGCTACGTTGCTCTCACAACAGTTGGTCAGCATTTTTACTTTGAAAGAATTTGTAAATTACTGCGCAAGCAACAGGCTAATTCTGAACACGATCGGCTGAAGAAGTTGTTTTCCAGAACACCTTTTTAAGGAGAAAGTGAGAGACTTAGGTAGACATACTACAGATTTAAATGTAACAAGGGGAGGGCGTGGTACAGAGCTCACTGATTTGGTTGAAAGTATGTCAGTAGAAACAGGAAGATACCCCTTTCAAGTTCGTAGAATATTTCCCCTCAGTTAGCCATAGACAAAGGTAAAACTCTCTCTTAGGATTGTCGGCCGGTGGGGCACAGCGGTTCTAGGCGCTTCAGTCTGGAACCGCGCGACCGCTACGGTCTCAGGTTCGAATCCTGCCTCGGGAATGGATGTGTGTGATGTCCTTATTTTAGTTAGGTTTTAGTAGTTCTAAGTTCTAGGGGACTGATGACCTCAGCAGTTAAGTCCCACAGTGCTCAGAGCCATTTGAACCATTTCTCTTAGGGTTTACGAGTAGAGCATCAGCCTGTTTTGAGCTATACGTTACATGTCAGTGTCGTGGTGTGGTGCACTGACTGGCAGTTAGTCAGCTCGCGTTCGAAATTGACTGCTACCACCTCTTTTTTTCATTTTACTTTATTCCTGGCAAAGTTAAACTAATAATTATACAATTTAAATATATTTAAAAAGTTCAATTTATATACGCAAAATTTGTAAGTGTGTAGAAATTTCCGTTACAGACTCATAGGCCTTGTAGATGGAAGGGAAGACATAATATTTTGAATAGCAAACAACGTCCAGAATTATCATCCAACGACGCTACAGGGCATCAATGTTCTAGGCGCCGGCGAATGTAAATGTATGTATCATACAGGGTGATTCAGTGATGTATTACAAACTTTGAAGGATGATGGGTAAACATATCAGACAGACGTAAGTGTCCCTGTACCAGGAACGGTGTCGAAAGTTAAGGTGGAAACCGTTCTGATATGTCTGACAGTGGAATAGGTGTACCGATACTGTTGTTACTAAGACTGTAGGAAATGCAACTCAGAGAGGTTGTAGTATGGACCGAAAAAAAGAAAAAATGGCTCTAACAATGGGCTCTAAAATGCACACCTTAAGAGCTAAGAGTACGTGATCAATAGAAGAGACGTGTTTCACACTAGCGAAGATGAACAAGTGCTCATAGCTCCTCAGTCATGCATTTTAGAGTCCTTGTTTACTACACATATAACACCTCTGGAAGTCGCATACCCTACATTCTTGGCAACAACAGCATCGGTACATGTATTGCACTGTCAGAGGTATCAGAATGGTTTACAGTGGTAACTTTCGACGCGTTCGTCTCAGAACCAGTAACCCATATCTCCAATTTATCTGCCATTCCTGACAGTCTGGCACATCATCACCCCCCATTCTTCATAGATAGATTTACAGGCCCCGAAGCCTATAACTTCGCTTAGTGATTTGAATCCAAAAAATAAAGTGCGACGGAGTATTAATACGACGATAAATGTAAAATACCTGCACGAGAGATAAATACCAACCCCTCACGGACTGTTGCTGCGTTGTTTCCATTCAATTGCAGAAAAATTACCGCAAGACTTTCTATCAATGGACCGCGCCATTTTGCTTTTGCTCCAGTAGCTGCGTTCTACCGTGCCACAGTATTAAGATACATGTTTACACCAACGTTTTTTCTGACACTTGAGGAAGGTACACTCCGAACGCACACAACTACCAAGCGTGCAAATGTGTGACGTAACAAATTCCAGGAGGGCACTCACGACTCGACTAGCTTCGCACACCTGACATTGATCAGAAGTTGTCTGAGCGTTGTAGAGGTTAAAGTGACTTGGAAAATGGACAATCTGGAAGAAAATTATTAATGATATACGAGGGTTGCCCAGAAAGTAATGCACCGCATTTTTTTCTTCAACCATTCTTTATTGAACATAATAAGAATGACACGCACGAAAGAATGTGTTTGCCGTACACACCCTATTCTCCATGTAATCTCCATCCCGTTCTATTGCCTTCCTCCAGCGCAAAACAAGGGCGTGTATATCCTGTCGGTACCAGCCTTTGTCCTGGTGGCGGAGCCAGTGCTTCATTGTATGAATCACCTCCTCATCGTCCTCAGAATGTCTTCCACGAATGGCACCTTTAATGGTCCAAACAAGTAGAAGTCCGAGGGGGCTAGGTCAGGGCTGTCAGATATGACAGCCGTGGATAGTCTCCCCGACCGCTGCAAATCGTGGAGCTCCGCCGAACCGCCTTCTCATGGACTCACCCTCCGTGCCCAGCGACTATCTGTACTTCTGACGGCAGCAGGTACTCCATAGACTTTGCACAAGCGTTTGTGAATATTCGTCAAAGTTTGTTTCCCTGCAGTCAGAAATTCAGTGACGGCACGTTGCTTGTAACGTACATCACCTATAGATGGCAACTGTCCTGCAGCTACGCTATCTGTCGGAAGTGACGGAAACTTGGAACGCTCACTCAGGAGTGTCCACTCCCAAGAAACAATTTAGTAACCAATACTTGTCAGATCAAAAGAATGCGCCAAGAGGCACAAGCCCTGACGCTAAAGGAAGCTTTCCAGTATAAGCCAAGGGGTAACATCGAGTGGGAACTTGGAAAGCGAACATTAAAGTGTTTTCGTGTCGAAGAACCAGCTGATGAAAATATCCAGAACGGCTATTATAGAAGCTCAGCCTCGACCTAGAACGGTATATAAGCAAGAGATTCTGAGAGATGAGGCACAGAGAGAGCAGTAGTGGCCGCTTTGAGGAGACACCGTGTAGCTAAGCCAGGCAGCAGCAGCAGAAGAATGCAGAAGTAATATTATCAGAGAGAAGTCGGTGATCACATCTGGTGACACGCACGTCAACTGCAAGATAAGTAATCATTATCTATTCTGGGAAATAGCTTTGAACATAATGTGTCTTTGCCTCAAAGAATAGGTAGCATTTGTAGTTTCGTAATTAACAAGAACAATTTACGGAATAGTAACTGTCTCTTGTAAGCTTAGGCGAGTGGACTATTGATAAGAATAAATTGAGTCTGACATTTATTAAAGAAGGGATTAGGAACTGGTACCTCTTTCACAACTTATCAAAGAGATAATAAATGAATTAAATAAATACTGAACTCTTCAGCATACCCATCCTGCCAGTAATCCTAAAAGATTACCACCGCAACCAATAACCACAGTTCTACCTCGGAGAGCTTTCTCCATCTCCGACAGCAAAGGTGGACATCCCAACAACCCTCAGATTCTCGTTGACGTTCCGATTGCACTACAAAACTTTGCTGGGCGCCACAGGAGACATAAAGTTTCGCATTCGTAGCTTTGAGGGGAAAAAAAATGCGGTGCATTGCTTTCTGGGCAACCCTCGTAGAAGTTACCCGAGTATGAGGACAGTAAAACGCGACGAGTGTAAAAACTGAAATTCGAGTTTACCAGGAATTGATTGAGTTTTATAAGAAAACTATATATCTGGAAGCAACCATTTTGGGTGAAAACATTCAGACTATTCAGTGAGGCAGTGACTGTATTTTATAATGTCTCTATAATTTGACAGCACAAAATGGTGCAAGATGATCTAGATTATCAGACAAATAGGGATAAGCTGTAGGGTAACATACAATATGTACAAGGGCCTGTTCAGTAAAGAATGATCATTTTTTTTTTGACTACATACCTTTACTCATCCTCATAATTTTGATGGCCCTTCTCAAAGTAGTCTTCCATGAATGAGACACACATGTCCCAGCGTTTCTGCCAGTCTTCAAATACATGCTGGAAACCATTTTTTGAGACGTCCTTCAAAATTGCCCCACAGCCTTTGAAATTTGTGGTTAAGTTCCTATGTGACCAAACTGCTGAGGTCATCGGTCCTTAGGCTTGCACACTACCTAACGTAAAGTAATTAAGGACCAGACACACACCCATGCCCGAGGGAGGACTCGAACCTCCGCCGGGACCAGCCGCACAGTCCATGACTGCTTTGCTGTTTGCTCTCAGGATGAAAATGAGGTAGCCAAGTTTCATTAGCAGTGATTACATTTGAAAGAAACTCCGGATATTCCTCTAACATAAGCTTTAACTGCATGCAGACCTGCACGCGAATGTCCTTTTATTGGGGAATCAACAGTCTTGGAACCCATCGCGCACAAACACGTGTCACGTGTAATTTTTCTGTCGCCAAAGTGTGCGTGGCACCCAATGAAATATTCAGTATTTCAGAAAGTGATCTTAAGCTAATTCGTCGATCCTCTCTCACAATGACAGCAGCAGTGTTGATATTTTCTTCCGCAAGGGCAGCAACTGGAGCACCAGGTCCACCTTCCTTTGCAGTTGATTGTTTACCCTCTTTAAACATTTTAAACCACCTTTGAGCCGTGCCGTAGGGAAGAATAGACTCTCCATAGGCCTCCTGTAACATTGGATAGGCCTCAGCTGAAGATTTATTGAGACGAAAGCAGAATTTCAAAGCCGCATATTGTTCTTCGCGGTAGGCGATACTGAAAATGTCTGACGTTGCCTACCTCTCACAGGCGGGAACCAACAATGAAGGTGCTACGGCGTGTTTGTTGCACATTAAGCTAAGAGAATATCATAAGAATAAATTTTGGCGCGAGAAATTATGACCATAAAAAATTATGAGAACAAAGAAGGAATAATAACAGTGGGAGACGAAGGACGAAGTGCTCGTAAAAAGGGTGTAAGATAGGGATGTAGTCTCTAGCACCTAGTGTTCAACCCTTGCGTCGAAGAAGCAATTACGGAAACAAACGAAAGGTTTAGGAGAGGGATTAAAATTGAAGTTGAAAGGATAATATTCGCTGGAAGTGGAAGTGAAGAAGAATTACAGAACCTGCTGAATGGAGTGAACTGTCCAATGAGTACAGAATATGGATTGAGAATAAATCGAAGAAAGACGAAAGCAATGAGAAGTAGCAGAAACTTAGCAGAAACTTAACTTTAGAATTGAGTATCACAAAGTGGACCAAGTCGAAGAATTTGATGTTCGTAGCCACCGAATGTGCATTATCGATGACCTCGATTATATTCTCCGTCGAATTTAGATTTCCCCATTGCGGCTCACCATTCAGATTCAGGACAGGATTCGATTGCAGGTAAGTGTTTCTCTCCTGATGAAATAGTGTTTCCCTGCTTGTATTGCAACTGTGGATTCTAAAAATTCCTATTCATACTGTGCTTTGAGTGACTACCTGGCGGTGGTCTCTACTGACTTCTGCTATTCAGATCATTCTTGTTGCCGTTACCTTGTTTTGAATAACCTGTCATCAGTCCCAAGTCTCTTTTCATGATTCAGAGAGCTGCCGTAGGCCAGCCAGGCACTGACATAGGCACATCCCGGTGTGAGTCAACAAACATGTGACGCGCGTCAAATGCTCGCCCACGATGGTTGCAGTTATACTGCGGCCGGGTGGACGTAGCCTGCCCACCGCCTCTGCCATTACGATAATTCTGCTTATTTTTGTTATTACTTGCCTTCGAGCTTCAACAGAATCAAGAATTACTTTCTGGGATCTATACTAGTTTTTCTCTAATGTGAAATGGAAGTTTTCCTTTCAAAATGTACAGAATAAGGGCCATACGTTCACCCCAGAAACGAGTCTTATTTACGTCTTTAGAAATATTTTCTTAACGATCTCTGCCTGATGTTGTATGGCTCTGGACTAAATACTCGTTTTGTTAGTCTTTCCTGCACACAATATTTCGCAACAAACGTATTTTGAAACTGTGCTAACGTGTAAAAGCGCTCTGCCGTCTTGGATGCCCAAATCTACATCTACATCTACATCAACATCCATACTCCGCAAGCCACCTGACGGTGTGTGGCGGAGGGTACCTTGAGTATCTCTATCGGTTCTCCCTTCCATTCCAGTCTCGTATTGTTCGTGGAAAGAAGGATTGTCGGTATGCCTCTGTGTGGGCTCTGATCTCTCTGATTTTATCATCATGGTCTCTTCGCGAGATATACGTAGGAGGGAGCAATATACTGCTTGACTCCTCGGTGAAGGTATGTTCTCGAAGCTTCAACAAAAGCCCGTAATGAGCTACTGAGCGTCTCTCCTGCAGAGTCTTCCACTGGAGTTTATCTATCATCTCCGTAACTCTTTCGCGACTACTAAATGATCCTGTAACGAAGCGCGCTGCTCTCCATTGGATCTTCTCTATCTCTTCTGTCAACCCTATCTGGTACGGATCCCACACTGCTGAGCTGTCTTCAAGCAGTGGGCGAACAAGCGTACTGTAACCTACTTCCTTTGGTTTCGGATTGCATTTCCTTAGGATTCTTCCAATGAATCTCAGTCTGGCATCTACTTTACCGACGATCAACTTTATATGATCATTCCATTTTAAATCACTCCCCATGCATACTCCCAGATAATTTATGAAATTAACTGCTTCCAGTTGCTGACCTGCTATATTGTAGCTAAATGATAAGGGATCTTTCTTTCTATGTATTCGCAGCACATTGCACTTGTCTACATTGAGATTCAATTGCCATTCCCTTCACCATCCGTCAATTCGCTGCAGATCCTCCTGCATTTCAGTACAATTTTCCATTGTTACAACCTCTCGATATACTACAGCATCATTCGCAAAAAGCCTCAGTGAACTTCCAATGTTATGCACAAGGTCATTTATGTATATCCTGGATAGCAACGGTCCTACGACACTCCCCTGCGGCACACCTGAAATCTCTCTTACTTCGAAAGACTTCTCTCCATTGAGAATGACATGCTCCGTTCTGTTATCTAGGAAGTCTTTAATCCAATCACTTAAGTGGTCTGATAGTCCATGTGCTTTTACTCTGTTCATTAAACGACTGTGGGGAATTGTGTCGAACGCGACCTCACCTTGTATAAAAACTAATACTGGATCTTTTTCTGTTCGGACCAAGCCGTAAGCAATACCCTTCTAAAAGATTTTACGAAAATGACTGGATGAGATTTCTTTTCTGGGATGAAAACCTGGAATTTTCGGTTTTTTAGAAGTCTTGCTTCTAGTATAACTGATGAAAATGTGGTGCCTGCCGCCAAATTTCCTGGAACAGTTTTTCGTGGTACTACGTTTGTGCCAGTCACTGTTCCTTGTGCACATACATTTGCATGAGAAGCTGGCCAACGACATTCATCATTACTCTTACCTCTAAGGCTACTAACATTGCTTGCTTTCTCCTTAATGTTACTCCATTCTTCTTCTGATTTGTCCAGTTGTGTCCCTATTTGTGTTTGCACATGATATTCCCACTTACATAGATCCATTGTAAGTGTTCTTTGTTCCGATATAACTTAGCTTGTGTCTTTAATGCTGGCGTATTCTGTTGTGTTCGGTAATCGTTTGCTCAACAGTCTTCTGTCGCTGTGTCTCTAACATGTTATCTATTTATTTCTCTCGTAAAGATCTTCTTCATGTTTTGTTGCAATGTCATTTACAATAAAGAGGTAAACCTGCGTAGTATCGTGTAGGAACCACCAAGCGCACTTGTCACGGACACGACTAATGTCTGAAGCAGTACTGGAAGGAATTGACACCATGAATCCTGCAGGGTTGTCCATAAATTCGTAAGAGTACGAGGGGGTGGAGATCTCTTCTGAACAGCAAGTTGCAAGGCATCCCAGATACGCTCAACAATGTTCATGTCTGGGAAATTTGGTGACCAGCGGAAGTTTTTAAACACAGAAAAGTGTTCCTGGAGCTACAGTGTAGCAATTCTGAACGTGTGTAGTGTCGCGTTGTCCTGTTGGAATTGCCCAGTCCGTAGCAATGCCCAATGGACATGGATGGATGCAGGTGAGCAGACAGAATGTTTACGTACGTGTCACCTGTCAGGTCGTATCTAGAGGTATCAGAGGTCCCATATCACTCAAATGGCACACGCCCCACGCCGTAACAGAGACTCTACAACCTTGAACAGTCCTCTGGAGATATGCAGGGTCCATCTGCTCAATACAGTTTGAGACTCGTCCGACCAGGCAACAAGTTTCCAGTCATCAACAGTCCAATGTCTCAGACGAGGCGTAAAGCACTGTGTCGTGCAATCATCAAGAGCACACGAGAGGGCCTTGAGCTCCGAAAGCCCGTATCGATGATGTTTCGTTGGATGGTTTGCACTCTGACATTTGTTGATGACTCAGCATTGAAACCTGCAGCGATGTGCTGAATGGCTGGACTTCTGTCACGTTATACGATTCTCTTCAATCTACGTTGGTCCCGCTCTTGCAGGATCTTTTTCGGCCGTAGCAAAGTCGGAGATTTGTTTTTTTTTCCGGATTGCTGATATTCACGGCACAATGGTGAAACGATGGTAGGGGAAAATTCCGCTACATCGCTACCACGGAGATGCTGTGTCCCACCGCTCGTGCGCCAGTTGTAACAACACGTCCAAACTCCCTTAAATCGTGATAACCTGAAGCAGCAGTAACCGATCTATCAGCGCCCCAGACACTAGTCTTAGAGAGGCATGCCGACCTCAGCGCGGTATTCTGCCTGTTTACATATCTTTGTATTGCCTATACCAGTATGCCTATACCAGTTCCTTTGACGGGTCAGTGTACTAGTTCGACTACCTGTTGAACTGTGGACTGTAATGTTGTGTGGCATTGTATCAAAATCATTTATAAGTTTTGTAATCTGTTGTGGCATATCTTTTACTCTATAGTAAAAGGCCATTAGTTGTTCCTTCTAGTTGCCGTGTATCACTTAAGTGAGGTGATTCACAACGTCTGTATCAAAAGTGTTCTGCATCTTAGTAAGATTATTATCATGTAATCTTGCTGAAGTGTTATCGAGTATTTAACTGTTTTCGTCAAATCTTGTCTGAAGATTTTTCTGTCTTCACCAAGTTTTTGTTTAAGTGGACCTTCTACCCTGTGATGTAGCTTCACAAAACGGTCGCGTGTAGGGGTTGCACCTTCGCAACTAGTATTGCTCACCGGCTGTGTCGTTGCGTCACCTTGAGGCGCGACAATATCGTTACCATTACCCTGAACATTTTCAACATTGGTCTTGATTATAGTGTCTGAAGTGTTCTCTTCGTATGAAATAGCCGGCCGAAGTGACCGAGCGGTTCTAGGCGCTACAGTTTGGAACCGCGCGACCGCTACGTTCGCAGGTTCGAATCCTGCCTCGGGCATGGATGTGTGTGATGTCCTTAGGTTAGTTAGGCTTTCGTAGTTCTACGTCTAGGAGACTGATGACCTAAGAAGTCCCATAGTGCTTCGAGCCATTTGAACCATTTCATATGAACGTTCCATGTTTGTTGGTTCAAATACCTCTGAGCACCACGAGACTTAACTTCTAAGGTCATCAGTCCCCAAGAACTTAGAACTACTTAAACCTAACTAACCTAAGGACATCATACACATCCATGCCCGAGGCAGGATTCGAACCTGCGACCGTAGCGGTCGCGCGGTTGCAGACTGTAGCGCCTAGAACCACTCGGCCACCTCTGCCGGCTCCATGTTTGTCGTTTGAAACATTACCATAACAACATGTATGAATTTCCGATATTAAGTAAGGTCTTTCTTATTCGTCTTTGGCCGACCAGAGTGGCCGTGCGGTTCTAGGCGCTACAGTCTGGAGCCAAGGGACCGCTACGGTCGCAGGTTCGAATCCTGCCTCGGGCATGGCCGTGTGTGATGTCCTTAGGTTAATTGGGTTTAATTAGTTCTAGGTTCTAGGCGACTGATGACCTCAGAAGTTAAGTCGCATAGTGCTGAGAGCCATTCATTCGTCTTTGTTCACTATATAAACAGTTTACAGATAACTCTTAGCTGTAACTTACCTCTGCTACTGAAAAATATGTCTTTCCAAAACAATTGGGTCACGCTATGCGTGTTTTCACGCTACTACAACAACGTTTCCGCCATCTTGTGAAACGTTTACGTAATGAAAACTTACTGCAAAAATAATAAATTTTGAAACTGCTAGAAAAGAATCTAATTTCAATGCGTAGCACTCAGTGGGTCTCATAAAAAATTAGTTCTACTCCCACATTTAGCTTTAACACGTGCTACGAATGAATGCTGTTGTTCGTTATCTGACGTGGCAGTTTTGCTGCCGTCGAGAAAATATTTTAGAATATTTTTAATTCAGATTTTTCTGCACTGGTTTTAATGCCTCAGAATATTGGAAAATGCTTCCATATTACTGTAGTCTGCTCGGCGTCATGTACTCAGTTGCATTTTTTTTTTTTTTTTTGTCATCAGTCTACTGACTGGTTTGATGCGGCCCGCCACGAATTCCTTTCCTGTGCTAACCTCTTCATTTCAGAGTAGCACTTGCAACCTACGTCCTCAGTTATTTGCTGGAAGTATTCCAATCTCTGCCTCTACAGTTTTTGCCCTCTACAGCTCCCTCTAGTACCATGGAAGTCATTCCTTCATGTTTCGACACATATCCTATCATACTGTCCCTTCTCCTTATCAGTGATTTCCACATATTCCTTTCTACTCCGATTCTGCGCAGAATCTCCTCATTCCTTACCAGTTGCATATGGAATGATACAAACAAACATTAATTTAACAATATTTTTGTTGCTTTGTAGATATGTATATAATAAATATGAAAAATATGTGTGGGTCTACACGTACGTCGTTTCGTCGTTTAAACGGTCTCCAGTATAAAATCTCCTTATATGTGACTTGCATTTACTGACGGGGATAGAAAAATTGCAGATTGTTTAGTGAGAGAAACAACAATACAGTAATTTTCAAAATCAGATATACCCGCAGTTTGAGGGTGATTGTCGATGAAACCGTTAGTCGCAACACACAAAAGGGAGAGTGGGGGGTGGGTTGCTTGGGGGGAAGAGACCAAACAGCGAGATCATCGGTCTCATCGGGTTAGAGAAAGATGGGGAGGGAAGTCGGCCAAGCGCTTTCGAAGGAACCATCCCGGCATTTGCCTGGAGTGATTTAGGGAAATCACGGAAAACCTAAATCAGGATTGCTGGACGCGGGATTGAACCGTCGTCGTCCCGAATGCGAGTCGAGTGTGCTAACCACTGCGCCACGTCGGTCGGTCACAAAGGGGATTTAAATTAGCGAGAGAGGTACGAACGAGTTATTTCCTAGTGCCATATTTCATGATTATGGTTCGTTTTACGATCTAGAAAAAAAGAAAAAATAGATTGTCTCTATTTAGATCGGTATGCAGGAAGCAGAAGGCTTCTCTGATGTGCTGACCTTGGAAAACTATAATTCCTTTTGTGTTTTGACCGTGAAATCGGATAGTTACATAACGCTGTTGTAACCCAATATGGTCAACATGTTGTCTTGGCCTTCTCAATTGCCAGATCCGTCTTCAGTTGAGCACATATGGGACATCATCAGATGACAATTCCAGAGTCATCCACAATCAACATTAACCGTCCCTGTACTGACCGATCAAGTACAACAGGTTTGGAATTGCATCCCACGAACTAACGTCCGGCACCTGTACAACACAATGCATGCACAGTTGCATGGTTGCTTTTAACATTCTGACGATTACACTGACTTTTAAAGTGCCATCATTTCACTTTTGCAATGGTTTATCTCGCACATAAACCGATAATCCTGCATTGTTAAACATGTTACACAGACAAAAATATTTCTGAAATTTCATTACTCTACACTAATTATTATTTGGTGCTACGATTTTTTTCCTTCAGTGTACCATAAGTCCTCTATAATTTGGAAATTACTTTATGTTCACTCCATGTAGTGTGGGAATAGAGGAGGGAGAGAGGGGAATACGAGGTGTGGCAATAAAGTAATGAGACTGATTTTCTTTGCAAGATGTGGCAACCCTGCAGACTTGCATACTCACAATATCTTTGACCTTGGTCTATAAGCTGCTTCTAGTCCAAGCGGCACATCGATGCAACTGCTCAGTCGTGAGTTTGTGTCTCTTGTCACGGAAATGGAACCGCATAATATAGCGCAACGTTATGCCATTTCTTTCTGCGTTAAATTGGGTGAAAACACGCCGAAAACTTACAGTGAGTTTCAGAAGGCTTTTGGAGAGGAGATTATGACAAGAGCTCAAGTTTTTCATAGACATAAAATGTTTAGTGAAGGCAGAACGAATGTTGAAGATCGCAGTGGACGACCATCAACCTCACGGACAGATGTCAAATTGGCCAGGGTGCATGAACTTGTACGATCTGATCGATGATTATCTGTGAAAATGATTGCAGAAGAACTGAACATCAAAAGAGAAACGGTTCGTCCAAATGGCTCTGAGAACTATCGGACTTAACATCAGTCCCCTAGAACTTAGAACTACTTAAACCTAACTAACCTAAGGACATCACACACATCCATGCGTGAGGCAGGATTCGAACCTGCGACCGTAGTGGTCATGTGCTTCCAAACTGAAGCGATTAGAACTGCACGGCTACACCGGCCGTGGTTCGTCCAAAAATAACTCACGACCTTGGTATGAGAAAGATTTTTTGCAAAAATGGTCCCCAAAAGTCTCACACCACAACAGCGAGATACACGTAAAAATGTGTCAGCCGATATGTAAGAGCAAACGGAAATCAATCCAGAATTGACGAGCCGTGCTATCACTGTTGATGAAAGTTGGTTTCTTCAGAGACAAAACGCCAAAGTTCGCATTGGTGTTCAAAGGGATCACCCAGACCAAAAGAAGCACGCATGTCAAAGTCTAAAGTGAAATTCATGCTTATGTGCTTCTTTGATTCCAAGGGAATTGTTCATAAAGAGTGGGTGCCTCCCGGACAAACAGTGTTATTACTACAGAGAAATTTTAGAAAGACTTCGTAAAGGAGTTCTTTGTGTCTGTGCCAACATTGCTGAAAACTTGATTCTGCACCACGATAATGCGACACTACATACTGCTCTGTCACTACAGCAATTTTTAACCTCAAAACAAATTTCAGTATTACCACAGCTACCTTATTCACCAGATATCGCTCCGTGCGACTTCTTTTCTATTTCCAAGAGTCAAAACGGCGGTCAAGGGACACCATTTTCAAACAAAGCAAGATGTCCGAAAAGCTGTGGCGAGGGTCTTGGAGGATATTACAGAAGATGAGTTCCAGAAATGTTACTGTCAATGGCAGAAGCGCTGGAAAAAGTGTATGCAATCAGCAGGAAACTAATTTGAAGGAGACAGCACTAAACTTGACTAAAACGCTAAGCAACATTTTTTTTCACATGTGTCTCATTACTTTATTGTCGCCTCTCATATATATATATATATATATATATATATATATATATATATATATATGTGTGTGTGTGTGCGTGTGTATGTGTGTTCGTGTTTGTGTGTGTGCATTTGTGTGGGTGGGTGGGTGTGTGTGTGAGAGAGAGAGAGAGAGATAGAGAGAGAGAGAGAGAGACAGACAGACAGAGTCAGAGGAGTGACCGGTGCGGTTGCAACCAGAGTGATGGCATTAGATGGAATGCGAGAGCAGGTATAGCTAGCGGCGTGCGCAAAGCAAGTCGCAGCGGCGCTGCGTTGCTGCGCGTGTTCCCCGAAGCTGCAGATTGCGCACACTGGGCGGGCGGGCGAGCGCCAGCCCGGAGGAGCAGCGATACAGGGTTGCCGGCGCCGGCTAATTACGCTGATAACATCTCCGGTCAGCAGGTAGTGTGCCGTGCCGTGCCTCCCCGTGCAGTGGCGCTGTGGCGCGATGCGGCGGTCTGTTTGTGCACACCTCGTCCCGCCGCCGCTCACACGCAGCCCATTACAACGGCCGCACTCTTGTGATTGCGCTCTGATTGAAACCGAAATTGGAAACAGCTACGCCACGTGCAGGCTCCCTCGCAGGTAGCCTACCTCGCCAGGGGGCGATTTTCCCCCTGTGGCAGTACGGACGGTGTCGCACACTGACCCAGCAGTCCAGGTTTCTGAGCAATCTATTAACGTTATTCACAGGAGCATTTTGTCCTTCTTAATACACAACTGGCCATTAAAATTACTACACCAAGAAGAAATGCAGATGATAAACGTGTATTCATTGGACAAATATATTATACTAGGACGTCTGATTACATTTTCACGCAATTTGGGTGCATAGATCCTGAGAAATCAGTACCCAGAATAACCACCTCTGGCCGTAATAACGGCCTTGATACGCATGGGCATTGAGTCAAACAGAGCTTGGATGGCGTCTACAGGAACAGCTGCCCAAGCAGCTCCAACACGATACCACAGTTCATCAAGAGTAGTGACTAGCGTATTGTGACGAGCCAGTTGCTCGGCCACCATTGACCAGACGTTTTCAGTTGGTGGGAGATCTGGAGAATGTGCTGGCCAGGGCAGCAGTCGAACTTTTTCTGTATCCAGAAACGCCCGTACAGGACCTGCAACATGCGGTCGTGCATTATCTTGCTGAAATGTAGGGTTTCACAAGGATTGAATGAAAGGTTGTAAGACATCTGAAATGTAATGCCCAAGGTGCCGTCAATGCGAACAACAGGTGACCGAGACCTGTATCCAGTGGTAACCCATACCATCACGCCGGGTGATATGCCAGTACGGCGATGACGAATACACGCTTCCAATGTGCGTTCACCGCGATGTCCCCAAACACGGATGTGACCATCATGATGCTGTAATCAGAACCTGGATTCATCCGAAAAAATGACGTTTTGCCATTCGTCCACCCAGGCTCGTCGTTGAGTACACCATCGCAGGCGCTCCTGTCTGTGATGCAGCGTCAAGGGTAATCGCAGCCATGGTCTCCGAGCTGATAGTCCATGCTGCTGCAGACGTCGTCAAACTGTTCGTGCGTATGGTTGTTGTCTTGCAAACGTCCCCATCCCTTGACTCAGGGAACGAGACGTGGCTGCACGATGCGTTACAGCCATGCGGATGAGATGCCTGTCATCTCGACTGCTAGTGATACGAGGCCGTTGGGATCCAGCACGGCGTTCCGTATTACCCTCCTGAAGCCACCGATTCCATATTCTGCCAACAGTCATTGGATCTCGACGAACGCGTACAGCAATGTCGCGATACCATGAACCGCAGTCGCGATAGGCTACAATCCGACCTCTATCAAAGTTGGAAACGTGATGGTACGCATTTCTCCTCCTTTCGCGAGTCATCACAACAACGTTTCACCAGACAACGCCGGCCAACCGCTGTTTGTGTGTGAGAAATCAGTTGGAAACTTTCCTCATGTCAGCACGTTGTAGATGTCGCCACCGTCGCCAACCTTGTGTGAATGCTCTGAAAAGCCAATCATTTGCATACCACAGCATCATCTTCCTGTCGGTTAAATTTCGCGTCTGTAGCTCGTCATCTTCGTGGTGTAGCAATTTTAATGGCCAGTAGTGTATTTTCTTATTACTAGTAGATGAGCTACTGTCTAAATCCCTCACCATACTGTGTTCTATTTTCATCCGATGTATTTTCGTAACCTATAGTTCCTGAAGCGGGGCAGCAGTCTTTCCAGCAGATTTTTTTTCTTATTAAGTGGTTTAGTTATTTCTTTTACGCACGTCCGTACAAATGTTTCCACAAAGTTTCATTGTCCAACGATCATTCGTTTTCCAAGGGGGCCCTCTCAAGTAGGAAAGCTTTAATTACAGTATTCCTGCAGATGTGCTTGTGCAGGATTGTTATTGTTAAGTCGCCTCCCCCCTAGTTTCACGTACTCCACAAGCTACAGTACCCCCAAAGCGTCCCAAATTATTTCGCTGGTCATCGATCGGACTGTCGTATTGTGGCGCTAGGCGGGTGGTGTGGTGTAACGCTGCGCCAAGCAGGTAACTGCAGATGGTATGAATGTCGTATTGGGCACTTACCTTGGCTCTCGCTACCCATTTGTCGAGATCAATTAGAGAGCTGTGCATTAGCGGAACAGCGTCCTCCGACGTATTGTCCAGCCCTAGAGCTAACGTTTCGGTTTGTCGATGACGATAACGCATTAGCACACTCCAGCTGCGTCGCGGACAGTTCACTACTAGTGACAAGAATCACCCTGGTGTAATAGCGTGCACTATCCGCTGACAAGAACCTAACTACGCTTGCTTGGAGCTAATTGAAATTTACAGTATCATCGTAGGAACTGCATTCAGAGCACGACCTCGTGAACGCCACCGAAAGAGTGGAACGTCTGGACCATCGTGAGAACACCAAGGAATGTCGAACCAAGCTACAAAGCATGGTTGTGTAACACAGTATTGCATGTTTCGCAGCAGTAGATCTTGACTTCATAGGCGTGCAAAGTTATGCACTATTGAGTACAATACCCTTATTTGTGATTTCATAGTAAAGCGTTTTGTTTTGGTTTTATAAGACTTGTTTTTTCATTCCTTATTGCCCCCCCCCCCCCTGCCCCATCTTCTGTCTAGGCCCACTCTCAAGTTCGCATATAAGTTGTTGATGAAAACATGTTCTTTGAGTTACAAAATTGTTAAGGCTTTCGTGGCCACTTGTTGACAAACTCCTTATTGGCTTCTCTCTCGGGTTCTTCGGCTGACGTTATCTAATGATTTTACTGACGTTTCGCCAGCACGAGTGGCTGGCATTGTCAAAGCTTCAACCTCCATTGCCGGTGGTGAACTGAGTCGAGCTCGCGGCCTCAGACTATATGTACCTGGCGCGCCAACGTCCGGGGGCTTCTCCGCGGTCATTTCCGGTGCGGTTCTCCTCTTGCTACCTGCGACGGTCGTTCGCTGCAGTACGGGAAGCCAGGATCCGTTTACTTTAGGGCTTTCCTCTTTCTTGTTGAAACTGTTCGCGTGTTCTTGTATCTCTACAGCTTCTCTGAACAAGCAGAGCACGCACTGAGCGAGACCGAGCACGTAATAAAATTCGCCGACACGAAAGTTCTGGCTGTAGAGATGCACTATCACACGCGCTTGTTCAGAGAAGCTGTAGAAATACAAAAACACGCGGTTTCAACAAGAAAGAGGAAAGCCTTAAGGTAAACGGATTCTGGCTTCCCGCACTGCACCGAACGACCGTCGCAGGTAGCAAGAGGAGAACCGCACCGGAAATGACCGTCGAGAAGCCCTCGGACGTTGGTGCGCCAGGTACATATGGTCTGCGCCCGCGAGCTCGACTCCAGTTCACCACCGGCAATGGAGGGTGAAGCTTTGACAACGCCAGTCACTCGTGCTGGCGAACCGTCAGTAAAATCATTAGATGAACGTCGGCCGAACAAACCGAGACAGAAGCCAACAGACACTCCTTTGAGTTGTTTCTAAGAAGCAGCGACGTCCCTCTCGAACAACAGGCGCAGCACTACTGCAAATACAGTACTGGCCTACAAAAGTTAAGGGTTAGAAGCGAACTTCTCAGGGGAGCATCCGCACAAACAGCTTACATCGCTAAGAAAGAACATTTGAGAGCCTGGAAATATGGGACAAACCACTTCACATTTGCAAAACACCTAAGAGAACATGACCGCAAACCAACCACTAGAGAAGATGACATGAAAATAATTAGAATCAACAATAAAAACACCTCCTAACGATACAAGAAAATTACCACATACAGAAAACCAAAGCAGAAGGGAAAATCCTGTTGAATGGCCAAGTACACATGCCAAGCAATTCATTATTTACACTAATGGTTAAATAATAGAATAAGGCTCCCAAAAACGATTAATATGATAATACGGACCAATATACACTACTGGCCATTAAAATTGCTACACCAAGAAGAAATGCAAATGATAAACGGGTATTCATTGGACAAATATATTATACTGGAACACACATGTGATTACATTTTCACACAGTTTCGGTGCATAGATCCTCAGAAATCAGTACCCACAACAACCACCTCTGGCCGTAATAACGGCCTTGATACGCCTGGGCATTGAGTCAGAGCTTGGATGGCGTCTACATGTACAGCTGCCAATGCAGCTTCAACACGATACCACAGTTCATCAAGAGTAGTGACTGGCATATTGTGACGGGCCAGTTGCTCGGCCACCATTGACCAGACGTTTTCAACTGGTTAGAGATCTGGAGAATGTGCTGGCCAGGGCAGCAGTCGAACATTTTCTGTATCCAGAAAGTCCCGTACAGGACCTGCAACATGCGGTCGTGCATTATCCTGGTGAAATGTAGGGTTCGCAGGGATCGAATGAAGGGTAGAGCCACGGATCGCAACACATCTGAAATGTAACGTCCACTGTTCAAAGCGCCGTCAATGCGTAACCAATGGCACCCCATACCATCACGCCGGGTGATATGCCAGTATGGCGATGAGGAATACACGCGTCCAACGTGCGTTCACCGCGATGTCCCCAAACACGGATGCGACCATCATGATGCTGTAAACACAACCTGGATTCATCCGAAAAAATGACGTTTTGCCATTCGTGCACCCATTCGTCGTTGAGTACACCATCGCAGGCAGTCCAGTCTGTGATGCAGCGTCAAGGGTAACCGCAGCCATGGTCTCCGAGCTGATAATCTATGCTGCTGCAAACGTCATGGTTGTTGTCTTGCAAAAGTCCCTATCTGTTGGCTCAGGGATTGAGACGTGGCTGCACGATCCGTTACAGCCATGCGGATAAGATGCCTGTCATCTCGACTGCTAGTGATACGGGGCCGTTGGGATCCAGCACGGCGTTCCGTGAACCCACGAATTCCATATTCTGCTAACAGTCACTGGATCTTTACCAACGCGAGCAGCAATGTCGCGACACGATAAACCGCAATTGCAATAGGCTACAATCCGACCTTTATCAAAGTCAGAAACGTGATGGTTCGCATTTCTCATCCTTACACGAAGCATCACAACAACGTTTCACTAGGTAATGCCGGTCAACTGCTGTTTGTGTATGAGAAATCGGTTGGAAACTTTCCTCACGTCAGCACGCTGTAGGTGTCGCCATCGGTGCCAAATTTGTGTTAATGAAAAGCTAATCATTTGCATATCACAGCATCTTCTTCCTGTCGGTTAAATTTCTCGTGTGTAGCACATGTTCGGGGAGTAGCAATTTTAATGGCCAGTAGTGTAACAATAATAGCACCCATCATCTTTACACTCACCCATCCATGAACCCCTCCACAAAATATTGAAACGAAAAGTCAAATTAGCTGTCTCCAAAGGTTTTTTTTTCTCTCTCTCGCTCATACACACACACACGGTGTAAAGATGATGAATAGTAGTTAGTATTGAACGTATGCTTCGTCAGGTTGGCAACAAATAATTAAATATATCAAACAGGAGGAAACACATAATGGAGTCGCAATGTTTACGTTGTGAAAAGCAGTGTCCGGAGAAATTGTTCTATCGACTGACAAAAGAACAATACTACTCCACAAAAAAAGAGTGAGAGACATGGTGAACAGTGTGAGGAAGGCCAGAACACAAAGTTGTGATTATATGGCAGTAATAAAAGTGATAGTGTGATCTCTAGACCAGATGTGAGGAAACGCAGACCAGCAATGGCCGGCCTGAGTGGCCGAGCGGTTCTAGGCGCTACAGTCTGGAACCGCGCGACCGCTACGGTCGCAGGTTCCAATCCTGCCTCGGACATGGATGTGTGTGGTGTCCTTAGGTTAGTTAGGTTTAAGTAGTTCTAAGTTCTAGGGGACTGATGACCTCAGAAGTTAAGTCCCATAGTGCTCATTTTGAACCCACTGGTGATGCCTTAGAAAAGGCAAAACACGTGTGGGATAAATAAAGTAGCTAGCAGCAGAAAAGGGCAGTTTTATTTACGAAACAAGTATTGATATGCTTGCTGCGGAGGATGGCCACACAAACCCACTTGCCTTTAAAGGAAGCTATGAATTTCAGTGCTTAGTGTGCACTGCTCATTGAATGTGCCGAATTATTGCAGGTTGGTGAAAATTTTGTATTTCCTCGGTTATCAGTAGGAGATGTGTCTCTTACAACTAATCAAAACGTCTTGGTCCCACGTCAGATTCCCGCCACTGCTTAAATTTGGAATAAAAATCACCAACAGTGGCAGCCGAAGAATTCTGGTATAACAAGTCAGCCTCATTCTGCCAACGGCCTTATCAAAGAGGACGGAGGAGCGGATAAAGGCTCGGGCACACTCTTCAGCTTGAGGTAGGAAACTGCTCTAAAATGCGGAAGAATCAGCTGTTGTGAACGCCATGGGGATGTAGAAGGTAATGGAAACCATAGCATTAAAGGCACAACCTGTACCAAAGGATGTACGGCTTGTACCTAAAAAAAAATCCATGATAATCTCCAGATTGCTAAAAGATTCGGTCTGCAGGAGGTAACTGCCGAGTTGGAAGCGACCATGAGAAAGAGACTGAATAACCAACAGGAGGATAACGTTCTGCGAGTTGGAGCGTGGAATGTCAGAAGCTTGAACGTGGTACGGACGCTAGAAAATCTGAAACGGGAATTTCAAAGGCTCAAGCTAGATCCTGTAGGCGTCAATGAGGTGAAATGGAAAGAAGATAAGGGTTTCTTGTCAGACGAGTGTAGGGTCATATCAACAGCAGCAGAAAATGGTATAACTGGAGTAGGATTCGTTATGAATAGGAACGTAGGGCAGAGAGTGTGTTGCTGTGAACAGTTCAGTGAAAAGGTTGTTGCTATCAGAATTTACAGCAAATCAACACCAACAACTATAGTTCAGGTATACATGCCGACGTCGCAAGCAGAAGTAGAAGAGATAAAAGAAGTATATGAGCATATTGAATAGGTAATTCAGTACGTGAGAGAGTAGAAAATTTAACTCATGCGGGATTGGAATGCGGTTGTGGACGAAGGAGTAGAAGAGAGAGTTAAGGGAGACTATGAGCTTGGTAGTAGGAATGAGAGAGGAGAAAGACTAACATGCGGAGAAACGCATAAAATATCATACGAAACTGTGCTAAATACATTCTCTGAAAATTATGTCAGGCATTTAGTTCTTTAGCCCATTCGAACAGTAAACCGTTGTGAAAACACACTTCAGCTCCTGGCAATAAGGAATCCTGAACTAATAACGAATATCAAAACAGATACAAGGATTAGTGAACACAGGGTAGTCGCACCGATACTGAATAGCCTAACTCCCGAATCCTCCATAAACAAACGAAAAAAATATCTATTCAAAAAACGAGACAAAAATTCGCTTGACGCCTTCCTGAGAAGAAACCTCCACTCCTTCCAAATTAACAGTGTAAGTGTAGACCAGATGTGGTTTGAATTCAAGGAAATAGTATCGACTACAATTGTGACATTTATACCAAATCTCCCAAGGTACAAAAAACAAGTCAGAACACTGTCGCAGAAAACAACGGAAAACGCATGCCAAATTTAAACGAACACAAAATTACCAAGATTGGCTGTCTTTTACAGAAGTTCGAAATGTAGAGTGGACTTCAATACGAGATGCTTATAACAGTTTCCATATAGAAATTTTGTCTCGAAACTTGGCAGAAAATCCAAAGAGATTCTGGTCGCATGTAAAGTATGTCAGTGGCAAGACACAACCAGAACTTTCCCTGCACGATAGCAGTGGAAGTACTATTGAGATAGTGCTGCTAAGGCAGAGTTACTAAAAACAGCTTTCCAAAATTCCTTCACCAAAGAAGAAGTAAAAATTCCATAATTTTAATCAAGACCCGTTGTCAACACGGGTAACTTAGAAGCAGATGTCCTCGGCGTAGTAAAGCAACGTAAACCACGAAATAAAAGTAAGTCTTCCGGTCCAGACTGTATACCAGTTAGGTTCCTTTCTGAGTATGCTGATGAAACAGCTCCACAATTAACAATTATATACAACCGCCCGCTGCATGAAAGATCCGTACATAAAGACTGGAAAGTTGCACACATCACACCAGTATTCAAGAAAGGCATTAGGAGTAATCTACTAAATTAAAGGGCGATATCATTAAAGTCGATATGTAGAAGTATTTTGGAACGCATATTGTGTTCAAACACTATTAGTTACCTCGAAGAAAATAGGGTATTGACACACAGTCAACACGGATTTAGAAAACATCGTCCTTGTGAAACACAATTAGCTCTTTACTCACATGAAGTATTGAGTGCTATCGACAAGGGATTTCAAATTGATTCCTCATTTCTAGATTTCTAGAAGGCTTTTGACACCATACCTCAAAAGTGTCTTATAATGAAATTGCGCTGCTTGTGGAATATGGCCCTAGTTATGGGAATGGGTTCGCGGTTTCTTATCAGAGAGGTCACAGTTCGTATTAGCTTATGGACAGCCGTCGAGTAAAACAAAAGTGATTTCAGGCGTTCTTCAGGATAGTGTTATAGGACCACTGCTGGTCCTTATCTGTAAAAACGATTTAGGAAAAAATCTGAGCAGCCATCTCACGTTGTTTGCACATGTTGGTGTCGTTTATTGTCTAGTAAAGTCACCAGAAGGTCAAAACAATTTGCAAAATGATTTAGAAAAGATATCTGTATGGTGCGAAAATTGACAATTGACACTAAATAGTGGAGAATGTGATATCATGCAAATGAGTGCTAAAAGGAATCCGCTAAACTTTGGTTACACGATAAAGTAGTCTACTCTTTTGGAGAAATGCTGCGCGGAGCGGCATCCTGACTAGATGTGGCTAACATACATCGTGAAAGTTCAAAGAAGCGCAGCACATTTTGTGTTATCGAGAAATAGAGGAGCACGTGGTATAGGATTTGAGGTAGACATCATTAAGACAAATACGTTTCTCGTTGAGCCGGAAACTTCTCAAATTTCAATCACCAAATTTCTCCTGCGAATTCGGAAATATTTTGTTGACACCGACTTACATAGGGAGAGACAATCACGTAATAAAATCAGGGCAATCAGAGCACACACTTAAAGCTAAGGGTGTTCGTTTTTTCCGCGCGCTGTTTGAGAGTGGAATAACGGAGTATTAGTGTGAAGGCGGTTCGATGACTCCCTGCCAGGCATTTAAGTATGATTTGTTGAGTATCCATGTAGATGTAGATGATTACGTAGAGATTCCGATATCAGATATTGGATTGTAAGGCGCACCCAGGGGCAGATATAGATTCAGATCACAATTTGGTAAAGATGAAGAGCTGGTGAAGCTTAAGAGACTCATTATCAGTGTACTGTTTTAGGGCAGGTCTTCATACGTAGCTTTCCCTCTTTGTTTTCTCATAACTGTTTCCTATCCATGCACTATCCACCATATGTATCTTCTGCGTCCTCTTCTTCTTCTTCATCTTTTTTCATTCAGCGTTCCATAGCATCCATCAGTAAACATTCATTCAGTGTCAAAGCCAATTGTATTTCCTTTACCTGTTTAAAATTTGTCTCTTCCCCCACTCTTCTCAACACTCCTCATTTCTCAATTTGCACACCAATGTTATCCCTTCCATGTTCCTTCAAATCCACACCTCAAGTGTTTACGCTCTTCTTTCTTCCTCTTTCCTCCACCCAGTGTCCATGTCTCAGCTGCGTATAGTGTTTCGCTCCTTATGAGGTACTCCTCCAGTCTCTTCTAAGGTCCCCGTCCATGCACACGCATAGAAGCCTGCTCTTGTTATTAAATGTCTCCTTGGCAATTGGTATACGTGATTTAACCTTCACATTACATGTCATGTCATCCGTAATAATGCTTCCCAGATATTGTTCTATATCTTTCTGTCCTATCTTTAGATGTTACTTTTCTTGCATTTCTCACCACACATTTACTTACTAATTCTCATTCAAAATTCATTATTTAATTCTTCCAACATGCCAGTCATAGCTCATTCGTTCTTTGCCATTAACATCATATAATCGCAAATCGAATATATTCTATCCTCCAACTACCAACCCGCACTTGTCAACTTCGTATTAAACATTTCTGAATAAAGTTCTCCAAATATATGTTAAACACTATTGGGAAGTGACAGCAGCCTTGTTCACTCTTCTTCCAGTTGTGCTTTCCTCTATCATCTCATTCCCAATATTATCTATTCGTGTGTTCTTTTGTTGATATAGGTTTTTAATCAGTCTTCTATCCCTCCAGTCGACACCACTCTTCGTTCAAACGGCTAGCCAGGAAGAATCAATGGGCAAAGAAGTGGGATACGCAAGTACTAAGGAATGAAGAGGTAAGCTTGAAGTTCGCTAAGGCTAAAGATACTACAATAACGAATATCTCAATAGCGAGTTCAGTTGAAAACGAATGGAAATCTCTAAGAAGGGCAGTCACAGAAGTTGGAGAGGGGAACAAAGGTACAAGGAAGGTACCTGCGAAGTAACAGTATGTAACAGACATAATGCTTCAGTTTATTGATGAAAGAAAGGATTACAAAAACGTTCAGGAAAATTCCGGAATAGAGAAATATAAGTCACTTAGAAATGGTATAAATAGGAACTGCAGAAAAGTTAAGGCGCAACTACTAAATGAAAATTGTAAAGAAATCGAGAAAGAAATGATTTTTCGGAATGACTGATTCAGCGTACAGAGAAATCAAAACATCCATCAGCGATACAAAAAGCATGGGCGGAAACATTAATAAAGCAATAGGAAGTCCACTGTTAAATGAAGAGGAAATATCGACAAGCGAAAGAGTATACTGAGGGCATCCACGAGGGGTGAACTTGACATGATCCAAGAAGAAACAGGAATCGACTGGAGAGATAGGGGAGCTAGTATTTGAATCAGATTTTAGAAAAGTTTGGAAGTCTTAGAATCGAATAAGGTAGAAGAGATGGATAACATTCCATGGGAATTTATAAAATCCTTGGGGGAAGGAGCAAAAAATAAATAAATAAAAACGAATATTCACGTTGGTGTGTAGAATGTATGAGACTGGCGATATACCATCAGACTTTCAAACAAACATCATCCATAGGATTACGATGATAGCAAGAGCCGACGGCCGGCCGGTGTGGCCGAGCGGTAAAAGGCGCTTCAGTCTGGAACCACGCGACCGCTACGGTCGCAGGTTCCAATCCTGCCTCGGGCATGGATGTGTCTGATGTCCTTAGGTTCGTTAGGTTTAAGTAGTTCTAAGATCTAGGGAACTGATGACCTCAGATGGTGAGTCCCATAGTGCTCAGAGCCATTTGAACCAAGAGCCAACATATGGGAAAAATATCGCACAGTCAGCTTAACAGGTCATGCATCCAAGATGCATAATATACAGAAGATACGTTCACAGGATTTGTCGACTTGGGAAAAGCATTCGACAACGTAAAATATTGCAAGATGTTGGCACTCATGATAAAATTTTGGGTAAGCTATAGGGAAAGTTGGGAAATACATAATGTGTACAAGGAACGATAAGAGTGGAAGACCAAGAAAAAAGTGCATGGGTTAAAAAGGGTGTAAGACAGGGATATTGTCTTCTGTCATTGAAGTTCAATCTATACATCAAATAAGCAATGACGGAAATAAAACAAAGTTTCAAGACTCGATTTAAAACTCAAGGTGAAAGGACACCAATGATAAAATTTGTTGTTGGCATTGCTATCATCAGTGAAAGTGAGGAAGAATGATGTGTCAAATGGAATGGCCGGTACAATGGGTATACAACATGGACTGAGAGTAAATCAAGGAAAGACGAACGTATTGAGAAATAGCAGAAGTCAGGAGAGCGAGAAACTTATTATCAGGATTGGTGATCAGGAAGTATACAGAGTTAAGGAATTTTGCTACCTAGGCAGCAAAATAAGACACGACTGATGGACTAAGGAGGCCATAAAAAGCCGACTAGCAATGGCAAAAATGGCATGCCTGGCCAAGAAAAGTCAAACATGTGCCTTAATTTGAAGAAGTAATTTCTGAGGATGTACAGTTGGAGCACAGAATTGTATGGTAGTGAATCATGGACTGTGGGAAAACCGGAAAGTAGAGAATCTAAACATTTGAGATGTGGTGCGACAGAAGAGTATCGAAAATTAGGTGGACTGATAAGAGAAGGAATGGGGAAAAGCGTTTCCGATAAACACTGACAAGGAGTAGGGACAGGATGATAGGACATATATTAAGACCTAAGGGAATAAATTTCGTGGTAGCAGAGAAAACTGCAGAGGATATAAACTGTAGAGGAAGACAGAAATCTGGATACATCCAGTAAACAAATGACTGCGTAGGTTGCTAGTGCTATTGAAGAGGTTGTCATGCGGAGAGGAATTCGTGCCGGGCGGCATCAAACCAGTCAGAAGACTGTGTATTGTGGATTCGTTAAAGATGAAATGGCTCCTTAATTGATGAACAATGGAGAGCTGCGTAGTGGCCTCAGACGGTTTCAGCAAAGCGAGCATCGGTGGCGGCCTGATTGGAAACAGGAGGGATTAGCGCGCAGAACGACGCGGGAGGTCGGGAGCCGCTTTCAGACCCAGTAGCAGAGCAGGGCAGGACGGAAGAGACAGGACAGGTGTCCCCCGGGCCCTGGGCTCGGTAATTGCGGCGTGCCGGACAACTGCGCCCCACTCATTAGTCGCAGCGCCTATCAGCATGCCGATCTCGCGCGCTTAATGACTCCTCCCGCCGGTACGCCCGTTACGCCCAACTTGCGGGAGCGGATTTTATTTCTGTTTTGTCGAAACTGACCCTCGCTTCGCCATATGCGTCACCAGGCTCTGCCTAAATGTCCAGACCGTTATGTAGCCTGACGGTACGTCGCGTTTCATGGTATGCATTTTATGTTTCGTAGAAGTTTCAGCACAACTTTTTGTATAAAAAAAAAAAAAAAAAACAGTATTTTTCAGTTTTAAACATGGCTGCCTCTCAGCAACCGGATATAAGTTTCAGCATAGGATCCACACAGCAACTTGTTTGCAAATAACTACGAGGGGCGTTTGAAAAGTCCGCCCAAAAATAAAAACTACTTACGTATTTGGGATAAACCTTTCTTATTTTTCGACATAGTCAGTGTTTAGACTCATACACTTCGTCCAAAGCTGTTCTAATTTGTTGATCCCGTCCGTATAATAGGAATTGTCCAAGTCTGCAAAATAGCAATTAGTTGATGCAATCACCTCCTCGTTTGAATTAAATGTTTGTCTCGCCAGCCATTTTTTTCAAATTGGGGAACAAACAGTAGTCTGAGCGAGCCACGTCTGGAGAATAGGGGGATGTGAAACGAGTTGGAATCGTATTTCGATGAATTTTAGGAGCATAACTGCTGAGGTGTGTGCTGGTGCATTATCGTGGTGGAAAAGGACTTCTTTGCGGTCCAATCGCCGGCGTTTTTCTCGCAGCTCGTCTTTCAAGCGGTCCAATAACGATGAATAATATGCACCTGTAACAGTTTTGCCCTTTTCCAGATAGTCGATGAGGATTATCCCTTGCGAAACGCAGAAGACAGTCGATATAACCTTTCCGGCCGAAGGAATTGTCGTCGCCTTTTTTGGTGCAGATTCTCCCTTGGTAACCCATTATTTAGAGTATTCTTTGGTCTCAGGACTATAGTAATGTATCCATGTTTTATCCACAGTGACGAAACGACGCTTAAAGTCATGCGGATTCTTCCTGAACAGCTGCAAACCGTCCACGCAACACTTCACACGATTCCATTTCTGGTCAAGCGTGAGCAATCGCAGAACCCATCTTGCGGATAGCTTTCTCATGTCCAAATGCTTATGCGAAATATTATGTACCCGTTCATTCGAGATGCCCATAGCACTAGCAATCTCACGCACCTTAACTCTTCTGTCATCCATCATCATATCATGTATTTTATCAATGATTTATGGAGTCACAACCTCCATAGGGCGTCCAGAACGTTCAGCATCACTTGTGCCCATATGGCCTCTCCGGGAATTTTGAAACATAAACTGTTCTGATCGAAGATGGAGTCATCGTAATGTTTATCAAGCTTCTCTTTAGTCTCCTGAGGCGTTTCGCCTTTCGTAGAGTAATGTTTAATCACCACACGAAATTCGTTTATGTCCATTTTTTGACAATCACTCGACTTCCTTGATTCACACGAATGCCAAACACAAAGTAGTAGACCGATATGGCAGAAACGTGGTGTGAGTCCTTTCCAAAGATGCTACTAACTAAACATGACCTCGATACACGCTGGTGGTGCCATCTCTCGGACTTCGCATGGACTTTTCAAACGCTCCTAGTACATTGACCTAGGTTTCGATATCTCTAAGGATGTCTTCATCAAAACGAAATTTTAAGCAACCCTATAGTAGTAATATAATAGAATATAATAGAATGTAGTAGGAAAATAGTAGTACATAGAAAATTAAGTTGGAGAAATTATTAACCAAGATTAGTTACGTAAAATAACGTTGTGAGAAAGCAATGGTCAAAGTTTCGAGCAGATATGCTCAACTCAAAAATTAAAATTAGACACATTCAAGTCTTTGGCACGTATACGTTGCTGGCAACATCAGATCGATCGCCCCAGTGTCTAACATTGCTGCCACGAAAACAAGTTACGCTGCCTATAAAGCACGGACAGTGACATGTGCCTATTTGAGACATTATAACAGAAATAATTGAATTAAACAACAGTTAATTATAAAAACGAACCACAAAGTAAGAGAATTTAATGTATTTTTGTATTTTTCAACTTATTCTCCCATTACAAAAATATGAATTGTGACTGAGCTGCCCTTATCGATGGGTTTCATGCAACCTGCAACACCTTCAAACAGAACGCGCAAAATTTTCTTATTCCCTCGCTCGCTACGCGATAACTGTTAGGTCTATAGAAAAAATGAACAGGACCTTTTTGCAAGAAATTCGATGTTGTTCAATTTTGTACTGGGATATGTTTTCGCTAGAGGCCGTAGTTTTCGAGTTATTCAACAAAAACGTACAAAAGTGACCTCCAAATACACCCTCAATCCCACACTCAGCGCCATACCTTATACCTTAGGGATTGCGAAGCAACTCAAATTGCTTGACACGGGCAAGTCTTCAGGTCCAGATTGTATACCGATTAGGTTCCTTTCAGATTACGCTGATACAATAGTTTCCTACTTAGCAATCATATACAACCGCTCGCTCATCGATAGATCTGTACCTACAGATTGGAAAATTGCGCAGGTCGCACCAGTGTTTAAGAAGGGTAGTAGGAGTAATCCATCGAACTACAGACCTATATCATTGACGTCGGTTTGCAGTAGGGTTTTGGAGCATATACTGTATTCAAACATTATGAATCACCTCGAAGGGAACGATCTATTGATACGTAATCAGCATGGTTTCAGAAAACATCGTTCTTGTGCAACGCAGCTAGCTCTTTATTCGCACGAAGTAATGGCCTCTATCGACAGGGGATCTCAGGTTGATTCCGTATATCTGGATTTCCGGAAAGCTTTTGACGCCGTTCCTCACAAGCGACTTCTAATCAAGCTGCGGGCCTATGGGGTATCGTCTCAGTTGTGCGCCTGGATTCGTGATTTCCTGTCAGGAAGGTCGCAGTTCGTAGTAATAGACGGCAAATCATCGAGTAAAACTGAAGTGATATCAGGTGTTCCCCAGGGAAGCGTCCTGGGACCTCTGCTGTTCCTGATCTATATAAATGACCTGGGTGACGATCTGAGCAGTTCTCTTAGGTTGTTCGCAGATGATGCTGTAATTTACCGTCTAGTAACGTCATCCGAAGACCAGTATCAGTTGCAAAGCGATTTAGAAAAGATTGCTATATGGTGTGGCAGGTGGCAGTTGACGCTAAATAACGAAAAGTGTGAGATGATCCACATGAGTTCCAAAAGAAATCCGTTGGAATTCGATTACTCGATATACAGTACAATTCTCAAGGCTGTCAATTCAACTAAGAACCTGGGTGTTAAAATCACGAACAACTTCAGTTGGAAAGACCACGTAGATAATAATGTGGGGAAGGCGAGCCAAAGGTTGCGTTTCATTGGCAGGACACTTAGAAGATGCAACAAATCCACTAAAGAGACAGCTTACACTACACTCGTTCGTCCTCTGTTAGAATACTGCTGCGAAGTGTGGGATCCTTACCAGGTGGGATTGACGGAGGACATCGAAAGGGTGCAACAAAGGGCAGCACGTTTTTTGTTACCACGTAATAGGGGAGAGAGTGTGGCAGATACGATACGCGACTTGGGATGGAAGTCATTAAAGCAAAGACGTTATTCGTCGCGGCGAGATCTATTTACGAAATTTCAGTCACCAACTTTCTCTTCCGAATGCGAAAATATTTCGTTGAGCCCAACCTACATAGGTAGGAATGACCATCAAAATAAAATAAGATAAATTAGAGCTCGAACAGAAAGGTTTAGGAGTTCGTTTTTCCCGCGCGCTGTTCGGGAGTGGAATGGTAGAGAGACAGTATGACTGAGGTTCGATGAACCCTCTGCCAAGCACTTAAATGTGAATTGCAGAGTAGTCATGTAGATGTCGATGTAGATGTAGATTGCTGCTGTCAACTGCATTGGGAATTTATGCAGTGGTGGTGGTGGTTAGTGTTTAACGTCCCGTCGACAACGAGGTCATTAGAGACAGAGCGCATGCTCTGGTTAGGGATGGATAAGGAAGGAAATCGGCCGTGCCCTTTCAAAGGAACCATCTCGGCATTTGCCTGAAACGATTTAGGGAAATCAGGATGGCTGGAGACGGGACTGAACCGTCGTCTTCGCGAATGCGAGTCCAGTGTGCTAACCACTGCGCCACCTCGTTCGGTGAATTTATGCAGTATCGGTGGCGACGATTGAAAATTCGAAGCTGGGATCTCCTGCTTACTAAGCAGGTACGGTAACCACTGCGCCATCCACGACATAGCGTCAACGCAATTGCACGGACTGTATCGGCACGCCTCACGGCCGATCCACATTCCCATCGAGCGCCACCGATCCACAGCTCCTGTCCATTTCCTCTATATTCACACTTCCGAGATTCCCACACGAGGTCGGACATATCTGTGCCCGCACTGAAGAAGATGGATACATTGCCCAGTCAGGCCCATTGAGTTATATGAATGTGTGGTGTCTGTTCTTCCGGACATTTCCGAAAGAACAGACACCACAAATTCATATAATTTTTGGTCTTCATTGCCTGGGCTTATTACGCCACCTGCTTGGTTGAGCATTGGAAAGCTGACGTCTGTATAAATTTTAGCTAACTGTTATGTGAATTTTAGCAGCATAAGATCAGTAATTATGTCGGTAGGGGTAGCTGAATCACCTGTATAAGGAGCAGTGTAATGAAAAAAGACAGATAAAAAAATAAGTAATTTTTTTATAATTTATAGAAATAATCACCATAACTTTGAAATAACTTTGAATGCATTTATCCTACTGTGACAGACGGTCGCGGTAGCCGAGCGGTTCTAGGCGCTTCAGCCCCACTGCTACGGTCGCAGGTTCGAATCCTGCCTCGGTCATGGATGTGTGTGCTGTCCATAGGTGAGTTAGGTCTAAGTAGTTAGAAGTTCTATGGGACTGATGACCTCAGATGTTAAGTCTCGTAGTGCTCAGAGCCACTTTTGAACCACTGTGAGACAAGACTGTGGGTACCTTCATGGAAAACTGTTTCCAGTTGCCTACAAAACCATCACTGTCTAAAGGAAATCGACCTCTTCGAATGTCTTTTTTTAGGTCTCTAAAAATGTGGAAATCGCATGGTGGGAGGCCGGGGCTGTATGGAGTGTGTGTAAGGGCTTCCCAGAGAAACTTCTGCAGTGTAGACGGAACAACAGGCACACCAGTTCCGGGGAAGTCATGATGACATTTTTCTTTGACTGCAAAGGACACGCTGCTCACTGACTATTCAGAACACCGGAACCACAATTAAGTGATAGTTTTACGGGAACGTTATGCAAAAATTGAAGTCCAAATGCTCAGAAAAATCGACAGCCGCATCATTCTGTTGCATTACAATACCTGTACATTGGTTGTATCGACTACGCTGCTAAAGTTTCGCTAGGAAGTTCTTACACATCCTCCATAAAATCTCAATCTTTCTTCATTTTATTTACATATTTCTGGAGCACTGAAGAAAGGTATTCCTGGCCATCAGTATGCTTCGAACGAAATGGTGGACGCCTGAGTACAATCATGTTTCCATAGGGAAGCGCAAACATTTTTCCATGAAGGCATCGACCGCCTTGTCTCACTCTCGTATATACAGCGAGTAACGGATATGAATGCAGATATTTTTAAAAGTGATACTCCAATATGCACTGAACCCCTTACATCTGAACAGGGGAAATTATAAGATTTCAACCTGTTAATAATAATAATAATAATAATAATAATGCTTTGTGCAGCACTATAGTAGCCCTTATGTAGTTACTGCTGGCCGTGCTGTCAATTAATTCATTTATTTGTTTCGAAGCCATTAATGAATCAATTTATGAAGTACTGTAGGTACTATTTACAACTTGGAGAAGGCATTTTCTTGAGATATTTTGCGTCTGTTACCTACAGGGTGATTATAATTAAAGTTAAACTTTTAAACCGCTGTAGAAATAACACCACTAGTCAGAATGACGACAAATTGCAACGGAATATTATCGGAGAAGGGGCAAAACGTATGGCAGAAGAAAAATAATTAATTACAAAATGTACCAATAGATGGTGCTGTAAGGATCATAATTTAATAGATCGATTACAGACGACAAATGAATGATACAACAATGCTTAAGGTTTACGTTTGACATTAAACAAGCTGTACTACTCAGTGTGCATGGGTGTACAGGTGTGATACTGTTAGTTACTTATGCCCATCCACTGCACAAGGTCGTATCACATCGGATGCGAAAAACAATTTTTAATTGTCCTGAAGCCAAAAGCCGCATAAAAAAAATCAATCGCACCGGTTTTTAATTGTGCTGAGGCCAAAAACCGTATAAAAACATCAATTAAAATCAAATCGGATTAGTAATTTCCGCGTGACTGGCTCAAAACATATTCAGTATGCTGTCCACCGTTTTCCGCAACCAGTTCAAATCGAGAAACAGCATATTCCACAATGCGGCGGTGCGCCATCTTGCATAAAAATGATCTCGTCCACACACCCACGCTGTTGGAGAGCTGGAATGACGTGGTTGCGCAAAAGACACCCATAGCGCTTACATGTAACGGTACAGGTAACAGGACCAGAAGCTCCTGCCTCTACGAAAAAATATGGCCCTAAGATAAATCATGCCATAAACCCGCAACAACAAGTGCCACTTCAGGACGAAATTCTAAAGGAAAGGTGCCTCTTGCTGGAATGTCAACAGGAAGCAACTCGTGCACATGGAAAATGGAGAGCAAAGAAAAGGATGTTTGGTAGGATTTTACGCACCGTCCTCCCGGGTATGTCTAATGTTCGGGCAATTCTCCGTGCACTACACGTTTTCACACCACCACTCGTCTCTTCCTGCGTTGCTGTGACCACTGATTCCACTGAGGCCGAATCAATTCGTCTCCTCCCTCCACCAGGTTGCATGCCAATAGAACCCGTCTTTACGAATTTCCGAATCATTTTCTCCAGACCCACGGCAGTCATCGGACTAACGCCTTTTTTCCAACCCTTCAGTGTCCGGAACTTCTGCAGAGCGACGTGTTCAGTCATCATTCTTGTAATGCAGCTTTACAAACAGAGCGCGATCCTGCATTTAGACATCCATGGAGAACGTTGCAGACGCGAAAGGAAGGAAAGCCGTGTACCCTGCAGGTGTTTTCATTTCCGTATTCTGACACATACAGCGCCATCTATTGATCAATTTTCACACTATTTTTTTTTTCTCCTGCAGTACGTGTTCCCCCTTCTCCGATAATATTCCGTTGCAATTTGACGTCATTCTCACCAGTAGTGTTATTTCAACAGCGTTTTGAAAGTTTAACTTTAAACATAACACGCTGTATATGTCTCACTTTTATCATCAGTGATGTATGAGACAAATCGTAGCATACACTGAAGAGTCAAAGAAACTGGTACTCCTGCCTAATATCGTGTAGGACACCGTCTAACATTCTGCGTGATTTCTGTTTGTTCTAAGTCGTGTCTCCTTACCACTTTCGTGAAACGACGCTCTGAGCGTGTTTTTTAGGGAATTGACTAGTTTGAACCTGGGACCTGTTGCTGGTAAGGAGACGCCAGACCACACATGACATGTAGAGTTCAGAAGAGTTCAGTGAGACTAGCGATGATATAACCAAATACTTAATGATTTCAGCGTCAGCTCCACTGCACTTCCTGTAAAAGAATCTTAATACTAACTAAATTTAGTGGAAGGGGTTCAAGGCTTTCCTATTTTTAGTTAGCTGGTAAAATAACGTCGAAAAAGCAGTTAAGTTTACCATCGGAAATTTTATTCTACTCACAAAACATTGTTTATCAATTGCATTATTGATAAAAGGAAATGTTTTAATACAGGATGGTAAAAACCAACTGCGTTCAACAAAAATGTGAACGAATATGCCCTGAGTGGGTTTCCAAGTTCTACAATGGATCGAAGGATGACCTATGCCATATCACATCTATAATCTAGGTTTAAATTAAGTTTCACAAAAGAGAAAACTATCAAAATGGTCTACAGTGACCCTCAATTATCTTTAATTACTTATCTAACTTGTCGTAAATTACAGTAGCTGATGTGGCTTCTCAATAATTATATAACAGAAAAATCATCGCGTTTCAGATTTTAGCTTACGTAGCAAATTTGAATACCATGAGCTTCAATTGACGATCGACACTAGTATTACGTAAAAAGGGGATGTAACAGATGAGACTTCTGCAGTTCTGAGTGAAGCCTTATGCGCTCAAAAATGCGGCATTGCGTGCGTTCATTACCCTGTCGGTGTTCGTCAGGGGGCGGCGGCTGCCGCAGCCATCCAGCTCGCCGTCTCGGAAGCAACTCTTTCCTAACTTCTCGTTACTACAATTTACCGAAGTTGGTTTAAAAAAAACTATCTGGCTGTGTTTTCATCTGATCAGTCAGGGTCTCAATGTTAACCTTAAGCTCCGCCTACAAAAATTCTGTCTATCCAATGAGAAACGTTATACTTTTCATGGTGGGGCAATGTTTTTAAAGTTTGCAACGTAACAGAGACGCGAAAAAGTCTCACGCTAAAACTTGCAGCTGGTGTGGCCCTTTTAGTGTTATCGTAAGATCTATACTGTTCTTCTGGAGGGCTCTATCTTTTAACATGCGCTGGGGGTGGTGCTGTCGGTTACTTTTAGTGGTGGGGCAGTGTTTTTAACGTTTGCAACGTAACAGACGCGAAATAGTCTCACGCTAAAACTTGCAGATTGTGTGGCCCTTTTAGTGTTATCATAAGATCTATACTGTTCTTCTGGGGGGCTCTAGCTTTTAACATGGGCTGGGAGGTGGTCCTAGCGGTTAGCTGGCGACGTGGGTGTCTATCCCTTATCGTAGGGCCTTCCAGCTTAACACGGTTCTGCTCTCTGCTTCTGTTCTCGTTTCTCCCCTCGGAACTGCGTCTGTCTCGCGGTGGGAAGGTATGACATGCATTTAGGCATTCTTGTGTTAGTCTGTGGTATTCCATTTGCTCACTCGTTACTCGTATTACTTTGGTTAATTTAATGTCACGATTTATTCGGAGCTATGTGACATACTACTGGATTTGCTTATCATGTCAGGGTTTTCATGGAAGGTGTTGGACTTGCCTGACACCTTACAACCGTGAGACCGCAGAAGTGCCAGAACACGACGTGGTATGGACTCGCTTAATGTCTGAAATAGTACAAGAGGGAAATAACACTATGAATCCTGCAGGGCTGTCCATAAATCTTTCAACTCAGAAGACTGTTTCTGGAGCCACTTTGTAGCAATTCTGGATGTGTGGAAGGTCGCATAGTCCTGCTGGAATTGCCCAAGTCCGTCGCAATGCACAATGGACATGAATGGGTGAAGGTGATCAGGCACGATTCTTACATACATGTCACCTTCAGACTATTATCTAGACATATGAGGGATCCCATCGCACTCCAATTGCACACGCCCCACACAATTACAGAGCCTGCACCAGCTTCAACGACCGCGTGCTGACATGCAGGGTCCATGGACTGGTGACGTTATCTCCATACTCGTACACGTCCATCCGGTCGATACAATTTGAAACGAGACTCGCCCGACCAGGCCACATGTTTCCAGTCATCAATAGTACAATGTCGGTTTTGACGGGCCCAGGCGAGGGGTAAAGCTATGTATTGTACAGACATAAAGGATACACGAGGTGGCCTTCGGCTCAGAAAGCCCATATCGATGATGTTTCGATGAATAGTTCGCACGCTGACACTTGCTGATAGCCCAGCACTGAAATCTGCAGCAATTTTCGGAAAGGTTTCAGTTCTGTCACGTTGAACGGTTCTCTTTAGCCGTCGTTGGTCCCGTTCTTGCAGGATCTTTTTCCGGCCGCAGCGATGTCTGTGGTTTGATGTTTTACCAGATTCCTGATATTCACGGCACACTCATGAAATAGTCGTACAGGAAAATCCCTACTTCATCGCTACCTCTGAGATGCTGTATCCTATCGTTCGTGCGCCGACTATAACACCACGTTTAGCCCTACTTAAATCATCATAATCTGCCATTTTTGGAGCAGTAACCCATCTAACAATTGCGCCAGGCTCTTGTTGTCTTATATAGGCGTTGGCAACCACAGCGCCGTATTCTGCCTGTTTACAAATCTCTGTACTTGAATAGACATGCCTATACCAGTTTCTTTGGGCTTTCAGTGTAGGCTACGAACTGTTAAACTTCGTATTTTATGACTGTGTTGAATAAGTCAGTATATTCAACTTTTATTTCAAACAAATCTGAAGTAAAACCATAGTAATAAATATGATTCCAACAGTCAAACTGTCTATACAGGCAATATGCGATAAAAAGAACAAAAATATCCCAAAAAATGCGTGAACATCAAATTCTAAAAAAAAAAGATAACAACATGTTGAAATTTATTAATCTGCAAAAAACTTCTTTTCTTTCTTTCACACTGCATTACAATTTTGAGAAAAAACGTTTTAGAATTTTTTAGGAGCTAATGGGGCTACTGAATGAGTAATTTATTTGCATGATTAATAGCCTCATAACGCGATCAAGACGAATATGTGAGCCGCAGCACCTCAGACACGAGACGCAACACCTGGAAAGTGTTCTCAGCAACAATGGGGGGTACCCCAAGAGTTATACACGAAGTGTAACGGAGACAAACACTCGGCGAAGTGACACGTCGGGAAAAGAAATGTCGGATACGGTATTTGTGCTATACGTTCCCAGAGTGACAAACAGAATCGGTCGTATATCGCGCAAACACAGCGTAAAGCCGACTTATAAACTAGCGAAGGAGGTCAAAAAGTGTCTCAGTTAGACAAAGAACAAAAGGGACCCACATGGAATCTCGGGAATATACCACATATATGCACATGCGGAAAAGTTTCTGTGAGAATGACTGGACGATCAATCAACAGCAGGATTACAGAACATAGGTTGGGGCAGGTGGAGAAATCGGCCGTGACAGAGCACGCGCTTTGTGAGGCTGACGGCACAGTAAAATTCGGCGACTCGGAAGTTCTGGCTGTAGAGCTCTATCTTACCTGCTTGTTCAGAGAAGCTATAGAAACACACGAACATGAGAAAAGCTCCAACAAGAAAGAAGAAGCCCTTAAGATGAACGTGTCCTGGATTGCTGTGCTGCGACGAATGACCGTTGCAGGTTGCAAGAAGAAAACCGGGCCGGGAATGACAACGGAAAATCCCTTGGACGTTGGTGACACGGGCACATATAATATGCGGCAGCGAGCCCTGCTCCAGTCGACCACCAGCAGTGGAGCGTGAAGCTTTGCCAATGCCAGCCACTCGCGCAGGCGAAACGTCAGAGAAATCATCAAACAGACGTCGGCCGAAGAACCGGAGACAGAAGCCAATAGACAGTTTGTCAACAAGTGGTCATGAAAGCCTTAACAGTTCTTATTTTTTGTTCCTTAAAAAACACAGTGCGACTAAAAAGCAATGAAGTCCTTTCAGTGTTTAAAACATTATTTTTTATTTTTATAAATATGAAGCAACCTGTACGTATCATAAAACTGAGATTCCAAGCTGCGATCTGGAGTCAAAGTACAACACTACGTAGATAGATGTCGCCATCAATGAGTGGGCAATAAAACCCTGAAGAGCTGGTATTTAAAATACATCAAGAGTATTAGTGCTCACAGTCGGCCGTTGTGGCCGAGCGGTTCTAAGCGCTTCAGTCTGGAACCGTGCTGCTGCTACCGCCGCAGGTTCGAATCCTGCCTCGGGCATGGATGTGTGGGATGTCCTTAGGTTAGCTAGGCTTAAGTAGTTCTAAGTCTAGGGGACTGATGACCTTCGATGTTAAGTCCAGTCAGCCATTAGTTCTCACACAGTGGATATTGGGAACCAGTGGTTCTTAGGAACAACAGTGAGAATTAAACTGTATTTACTGATCTCAAACTTCAAGAAACAAGTTACGTACGCAGGCCAAGTACCTTATATTGAATTCTGTACTGTACTTCATGGTAATATAGATAGATGATGAATTTTCAAATTAATCGCTAATACTCTGTAAATAACAGTCGCAAAGTTCTAGCATTCCTTCAGTTCCTCGAGGATAGAAATCAATTCACTGGTCACGGATCCATTTGAGAACTGCTGTGTGAGCTTCTCCCTGTCGGAATAGCTGCGATTTCTGCGAATCAGTTCCTCGGTTACCGCGACAATGTCGTGGTGGTGGATGTCGATAGACTTTCGCTATCATCATCATCCACGTTTGTAGAGTAGCGGTCAAATCATTGAAACCATTTTACTATGGCTGAAGGCGTCATTGCATTTCTTCCAAACGTGGCCAAAATTTCAAATTCTGTCGTGTGAAATTTATACGTTTTGCCTAAAAAAATCGTATTTCCACTCATGTTTCTCATTTTCTTCTGTGTGGGTCCCACGGCTCTTTCTTTTATTTTTCACTTCTTTTGTGTACTGGTTGGACAAATATTGAGTTGGAAACGGCTTATAAACTTGTAACCTCCTCACAAAAAAGTTAAAATAAATAAATATTATTTGGTTAATGATTCTAATTTTAGTGCAACCTCCCTACAGAAATTCATTCACATTTAACTTCCACACAAAATTTTTTTCTCATTTAATGTACCCACAAAATTCTTTTCTCATTTAATGTAAGCTCGAAACAGAATAATTCCTAAACCTCGTAATAAAAAATAAATTCAGTAACCTGGTAAATTTTGGACGACAGCAGTGCTGCGTCATGGCCCTGTAAGATCATTCTGAATAAAAAGCAAAAATTCTTACCTCAATAAAGTCGCCAACTATCTGCTCTTACAATAGCTTTTTTCGGCACAGCTCTGTGCAATGATGGCCCATATATTTGTCATTTATGAAAGGAAGCAACTGATTTTTCTTTTGCAACAATCGGAATGATCATGATGGGGGAAATTAGTAAATTCTTTAAATTGAAATGAATGCTTGTTAGAAATTACTTTATATGACAAAGATTATTATTAGGAGATTTTTAAAAGATTTACATGGGAGTTCACATAACATTACTAGATATGCGCGAGGCTGCTTTTACCTTATACTATTACGCTCAGGCTCCGCCATCGCTGCACCACGACTGGCCCAGCCAACACGATACACCAGACTGCTCGCTAGCAACAACTTACTGCTACACAGTTCCTACTGCATACAACGCTGCTCTTTGGTCTCAGATTCTCTTATAGCTTACATATCATGGAGGTAAGAATAGAGGGAGACGCCGTGACGTCACAGCTGTGAAGCTATGTGAAGCCGAGGGTAGCCATCTCAATCCGACCAAAACATTTCTGCTGTAAGCTTGTGTGCATAGGCTTGTCGCTCGCTTTTGGAAGGATTTTGCGCTATTATGGTGACTTGTGTGGTGTTCGGATGTACGAATCGTTCTGATTGTGATGCGAAATCGAAGGGAATAACATTTCATGTGTAAGTTGTCTCGTTAAGTGTGATTTTACAACTTCATTGAGAATGAACGTGTGCTACATCGGTACTTGTACTATAGCGTGTTTTTCTCCTGTATGATTTTAGATTTCCTAAAAATGAAAGTCGGAAAGCTCTGTGGGAGAATGCCGTGAGGAGGAAGAATTGGCGTGCGTCTAAATGGAGCACTATATGTTCTCAGCGTTTCCGAGAAGAGGACATAGACCGAACTTGCTTTCAACAGTAAGGCTCCGAGAAAATGCTGTACCATCAGTTTTCCCTACACACCCAAAACATCTGCAAAAGGTATGTTAATTCAAAGAATTAAATTCTTAGTTTTCAAGTTCACGTTTCAGTATAATACGTACGTATCGTCGATAATGGAAGTGTTGAGTAACTCACTTTGTCTTCATCATGTACCAAATTAAAAGCTAACACTACATTAACTGGCGTAAAGTACAGGCCTAAACAGGACACTGTGCAGATTTGCCATTCTATGTACCGTATTTCAGTAAATATTGGTGGTAATGAACAGTGTTTCCCAGTGGTGTAACGTAACTGAAATGTCCCAATACCTATTACAAACAAGATGTATTTATGGGGCTTTGGAGGGAGGGTATAGCTAACTTAGTTTTCAGTTTCTATTATTTAGTTTGTGATACACGTTTATTACTGAATTAACAAAATTGTATCGTTTTCATTGAAGGCTAGATATTCGTAATATTACATTACAAACTATTTTTAATCAGAAGAAACGCGGAATTTCGCCTTTACGAGATTTTATTTTAAACAAAAACTTTGAAACAACCAATCTGATGACGTTACATGCGAATATGGTGGAATTAGCGACTGTAATACACGCAGCGCTATAGCACACTGGCAATGTTTTGGTCAGAGTGTCATGCCAGCGAGCCACGCCCCCATGGCTTCAAAACGTAGTACGGCTGGGATACGTAGCGCCATCTCCCCTTATTCTTACCTCCATGTTACATATAGTAGGCAGCGCATACCTCTTACAAACTCAGTGATATCATTTCATCTTTAGAGTACATTTGCAGTTCTGTGCCGTTTCACTCCCACCCTGTGATGCACCTGTTATATGTACAGCAGCAGAACTGTGTCTATCTTTCTTAGGCCAATGCGCTACTCATTTTACGCAATGCTGTTAGAGTGCAGCAACATGTGTAACTAATTTCTTGAAATCCCCTCGTAGATGGTTCAAATGGCTCTAAGCAACATGGGACTTAACATCTGAGGTCATCAGTCCCCTCGACTTAGAACTACTTAAACCTAACTAACCTAAGGACATCACACACATCCACGGCCGAGACAGGATTCGAACCTGTGGCCGTAGCAGCAACGCGGTTCCGGACTGAAGCGCCTAGAACTGCTCGGCCACAGCTGCCGGCTCCCCTCATAGACTATTCCGTAATAACTAGTAATATCCCATATCTAGGTGCTCTAGACCAGGCTCGTCCAAACTGCGCCCCCGGGGCGCCAGCTCCTGCGATCGCCCGCGGCCAGCGCCCCGGGCGAATTAGTATGTTGTCGCAATGGCCGAGCCTCGCCGCGCCTCGCCATGCCACTTAACGTGCCGGCAGCGGCCAAAAGCCACACAAAGCCGTTAGGCAGGAGGCGTAAGGCTACAGTGAATCGAGATGGGTAGTCAACGGGAAGCAGACAAAAAGAAAGAGGAGTGGCGAGTCCGCAGTCTTTAAACCCGAGTGGGAAATTAATTTCCTTTGTACTGCCGTCGGGAATCATGCCAAATGTTTAGTATGACATCAGGAACCTCACGTATTTAAAAAAGTACTCGATTGAACTGCACTTTAATATCTCTCACAAACATCAGTTCGAAAATTTGTCGTAAGAGGAACGCCAGGCAAAGTTTGAAGAACTGAAAGAAAATTTCAAGCAGCATCACAGTGAAGTAAGTGTTTCCTATCATATGACTCTTTATAATTTATAAAGATGATAAATAAAACTATATTTCGTAGTCTGTCACTCAGCAATGTGCCATTTATCGAATATCACATTGTCAGCAACAAGGAACATTTCTCTTCGGTTAATTTTTATATTTGGGTTGCATTAAATCGCGTAGCACAGACATAAGAAAAAGTTTCAGGTGCGTTATTTTTTACCGCTTTCTGAAAAGCCGTCACAAATGCTCTCTCGGGAAGCAAAGTGTCATTAAGAGTCATTCTTTGTTTTTGTATATTTGTGTTTTTATAGATGGGAAAACATATTTTAAATTAATTAAAATGCAGATATTCCAATAGATAAAAATTTATTTTGCGACCACATTTCGCTGTCCTGGTTAGCGTCTAAGGCCGCTTTTCGGAGGAACTGGGGGAAAACGCACCTAAAACCAATCTTTCATAGTAAGTTTTTTTATTTGAATTTCGATGAATGAAACAATTGTTAAAATGATAAAAGTGTTTTAAAAACAGGATTGCACAAAATTAATTGTATGTTCTTTTCTTTGCCGTGGTAGGAGCACGAAACAGGTGGGCAAAGTTTGCGCGCAAGTTACAAACGCTCGCTGGGAGCTGCGAACGCAGGGAAACCATTTGCGGCTGGGAATCTCATCAAGGATTGCCTGGTCGACTCGGCTTGTATTTGTCCAGCAGACCTCACGGACAAATTTGAAAAACTAGCTCCTTCGCCTCAAACTGTTGCTCGCCGAGTCGAAGATATGGCCTCAGATATGGAGCAGCAATTAATGGAGAGAGCGGCAAACTTCATTTCATTCTCTATCGCTCTTGACGAGTCCGCGGACGTTGCGGACGCACCTCAGCTCGTCATACTCATTTGAGGTGTCCGCGGAAAACGTGTTAGAGTCAATGGATTTAAAATGGGAATGCCTGACCAGTGTAACAATGGATGGAGCCCCTGAGCAGCGAGGGATACGCACTGGATTTCTGAGTTTTGTCAGGTCAAAAATAGCTGAAGTTGGCTGTTCCTTATTCGCGGCAGTCCATTGTCTGATACACCAGGAGGCACTTTGTGCAAAGATTGTCAACATAAAAAATGTTGTGGACACAGTTCTTCGAACGATTAATTATCTTCGATCGCATGGACTCACACATCGCCAATTTAAAGAAT
Organism: Schistocerca americana; assembly: GCF_021461395.2. NCBI lineage: Eukaryota > Metazoa > Arthropoda > Insecta > Orthoptera > Acrididae > Schistocerca > Schistocerca americana. Next base: position 126,607,973 of record NC_060119.1, on the reverse strand, counting down.
TTCTGGCTGATATCGAAGCGGAATACCCCGACATCACCTACCACGCCGAAGTAAGATGACTGAGCAGAGGAAATTTTCTTCATCGGTTTTTCTCCTTGAGAGGTGAAATAAATACCTTTTTGGAAATGAAAGGCCGTCCAGAAGAATTACTTTGTGATCCCATGTGGGTGGCGAATATGGCTTCTTTGAGTGATGTTAGTGGTCATTTAAACACTTTGAACATTTCACTCCAAGGCGAAAATCACTCTGTTGTTGATTTAGTGCAGACGATTCAAGCATTTCAAAAAAATCTTATTTTGTGGGAAAAACAGTTGCGCGAGAAGAATTGTTGTCACATTTCTGCACTAGACTGCGTTAAAGAAGATGTGGATTTTTCAGATTACGTTCAAATCATTTTCGAATTACAAGAACAGTTTGAAAACAGATTTTTGGAGATAAGTGAGCTTCAGCTGGCCTTAGATAAATTTGCTCGCCCGTTTTCCCATCGGGCAGAGGACGTCTCACAAGTGCTTCAACTAGAGCTGATTGACCTGCAGTGCAATATCCGCCTCAAGGACCGCTTTCTTATGTGTAAATCTCTGGATGACTTTTACAGTTGTCTTCCACGAGAGAAATATCCTCTTTTGCACGAGCACGGGGCCAAAGTTCTGTCAATGTTTGGTTCCACATATATTTGTGAGCGCTTTTTCTCTCTGTTAAAGCTTGCTAAAACTACGAACCGTTCATTACTTGGCGATAAAAATTTGACTAATTCTTTGAGGTTAGCAGTCTCACGGAATATTGTACCAAACCTAGACAAAATCGTTTCTTCGAAAAAGAAAAACATATAAAATGTTAATTGTCTTCTTTAACAATGTTAAAGACTGTAGGAATTAAAGAGCTTTATAACGTTAATTCTGTTTTTTAATAACTTTTCAAACTTGGTCAGTTAAAATTATTACGTACAAAACAACAAACTAAGCATCCGATTTCTAAACTCTGTGACAAGGGATACAAAAAGCTGTAGCACGAAGTACAACAAAAATATTTACTTGTAACTACTAACAGTAGGAATGACACTCTATATTCCTTACATAAAATTATTTCTAAAATAGAATATTTATGACTCTAGTTCATTTAAGAAATTGATGTATTTTTCAGAAGACGCCTATTGTACATACGACGAGCGTGCATGTGCAGTACTAGTAGAATCAACCTGTGGGTCATAAAACTACTAAGCTGTTCTTCGATTCTTGTTTTGGATATTGTTTTCTAAAGTTTTACGCAGTAATTCTGCCACACGAACACTACTTGTTACCTCAACAGAAAATGGTTTGCTTCTTTTAGCGCTGATGGACCACTTTTACAGAGCTGCGCTTCCTGTGTTATTTTGTTTACGTTGGATCAGACCGCGGGACAGTCCAGCGCAGAGCAGTGGTGTGCGGTCTCACTCTCTCTCTCTCTCTCTCTCTCTCTGTCTCTCTCTCTCGCTCCTATGGCGACACTAGCGACACACGCACGGTCGCGGACGGGGCGCTGAACTACACTGCCTGACGCCCGCGGGGCGCGGGAGCGCCCGCCGGGCGCAATTCTTGGATGAGCCTGCTCTAGAATTATGTTCTATAAAGAAAATAAACTAGAATGTTCTTCCAGAATGAGATTTTCACTCTGCAGCGGAGTGTGCGCTGATATGAAACTTCCTGGCAGATTAAAACTGTGTGACCGAGCGAGACTCGAACTCGGGACCTTTGCCTTTCTCGGGCAAGTGCTCTACCATCTGAGCTACCCAAGCACGAGTCACGGCTGGTCCTCACAGCTTTACTCCTGCCAGTATCTCGTCTCCTACCTTCCAAAGGTGAGTCGTGCTTCGGTAGCTCAGATGGTAGAGCACTTGCCCGCGAAAGGCAAAGGTCCCGAGTTCGAGTCTCGCTCGGTCACACAGTTTTAATCTGCCAGGAAGTTTCATATCAGCGCACACTCCGCTGCAGAGTGAAAATCTCATTCTGGAAACATCCCCCAGGCTGTGGCTAAGCCATGTCTCCGCAATATCCTTTCTTTCAGGAGTGCTAATTCTGCAAGGTTCGCAGGAGAGCTTCTGTTAAGTTTGGAAGGTAGGAGACGAGATACTGGCAGAAGTAAAGCTGTGAGGACCGGGCGTGAGTCGTGCTTCAGTAGCTCAGATAGAATATTCTTTATTTTAAAGTGACTGGTCATCGAAGACGCAGAGTCTATAAACGATCATCTATTTATAAATATATATCAAGCAACTGCCAGCCCTATATGATGAAAATAAAAAGCAGTTAATGACATTAAATCAACCTGACAAAATCAGTATCTAAGGATAACGTAACTACGAACAAATTGATTCCCTTCTGCTGCATTTACTCACCAGGTTAGCAACACGAAAGATAACTGTGAAACGTCCCCTTGGAATAATTATACATGACTGTGCTTAAACAGCCCAACACTACAATGGCAGACAACAACGCAAACTAGCCACAGACTGCACACAGCACAGCCAGCGATTTTCATATAGAGCGCTATGTGGCGTTACCAATATAAAAACCGGAACAGCCTTCTTACAACTGTAGCGGTGACGCACTAAGTTCTTGGGGGAAATTCTCCAATAACAAACTATATGTCTCCGAATAGTAGAGATATTGCTGCAGAGGTCCGAGCGACCACACATAGCAACGCTCGGGGTAAGAATCTCAAGTCTGACTATCGAGGCGCACCTCTTTTCAGCTCACTCGATGAATCCTTACGTTAGTAATTAACTAGCTACGAGGATTAGAACTAGTTGTCTCCAGATATGCGTTAGTTGTCTACGGCATAGAAATAGTTATTCCTTTTGTGCACTGACGAGGGAAATAAACTAAGTGGTATTTGTTCAGTCATATTCTATTGCTGTGTAGTTATATATGGAATGAAATTAACCCATGTGAGATTGCAACCTACCTCATAGTTAAATATGTACTCACCATACCGTACGACGTCCAATGGCTGATTTAGTTGCACAGGTGGTGAGTTATATTTGAGAAAGAGTCTTTCTGACCTTCCTTAATGATACGCTTCACAAACAGGTTCTCCCCACTTATCGGTTAGTGCCGTCATTAATATTCAATGTAATTTTCCAAATCACGTTAAATTGTAAGTACAATGAGGCACAACGGTGATGTATGGCTGTTTAATGAGTTGGGAGCTGATTATTATTACGTCATAGAATAATACTGTTATGTTGTTGTTGTTGTGGTCTTCATTCCAAAGATTGGTTTGATGCGGCTCTCCATGCCACTCTATCCTTTGCAAACTTTTTCGTATTTGAGTGACTACTGCAACAGGACATCCTTCTGAATTAGCTTACTGTCTTCATCCCCTGACCCCCTCTACAATTTTTACCACCCACGCTTCCCTCCAGTACTAAATTGGGGATCCCTTGATGTCTCAGAGTGTGTCCCACCAACCTATCCCTTCTTCTAGTCAGGTTGTGCACGCAAATTTCTTTTCTCACCAGTTCTACACAGCACCTCCTCATTAGTTACGTGATCTACCCATCTAATCTTCATCATTCTTCTTGTCTAAACTATTTATCGTCCATTTATCACTTTCATACATGGCTGGCATACATACAAATACTTTCAGAAAAGACTTCCTGACACTTAAACCAATACTCGATATTAACAAATTTCTCTTCTTCAGAAACGCCTTTCTCGCCATTGCTAGTCTATATTTTATAACGTTTCTGCTTCGATCATCATTTGCTGCCCAAATAGCACAACTCATCTATTACTTTAAGTGTCTCATCTCTTAGTCCAATTTCCTCAGCATCACCTGATTTAGTTCGATTAAGATCCATTATCCTCGTTTAGCTTTTGTTGATGATCATCTTACATCCTCCTTTCAACACACCATCCATTCCGTTCAACTGCTCCTTCAAGTTCTTTGCTGTCTCTGGCAGAATTACAATGTCATCGGCAAACCTTTCTCCCTGGACTTCAATTTTTACTTCAAATTTTCCTTTGGTTTTCTTTACTACTTGCTCAGTATACCGATTGAATGACATTGGGGACAGACAAAAACCCTCACTCCCTCCTCAACCACTGCTTCCCTTTCATACCCCTCGACTCTTATAAACGCCATCTGGCTTCTGCACAAATTGTAAACTGCCTTTTGCTCCCTGTAATTTATCCCTCCATCTTCGGAGCGTATTCCAGTCCACATTGTCAAAAGCTTTCGCTAAGTTAACAAATGCCATAAACATAGGTTTCTATGATATGTCGTAGAGTCAGTATTGCCTCGCCTGTTCCCACGTTTATACGACCTCCAAACTGATCTTCCCCGAGGTCGGCATCTAGAAGGTTTCCCATTCTTCTGTAAAGAATTCGTGTTAGTATTTTGCAACCGTGACTTCTTGCTAAGCTGATAGTTCGGTAATTTTCGCAACCTGTCAGCACCTGTTTTCTTTGGAATTGGAATTATTATACTCTTCTTAAGGCCTGAGGGATTTTTGCCTGTGTCATTTATCTTCGTCAACCAGATGGAAGAGTTTTGTCATAGCTAACTCTCCCAAGGCTGTCAGTAATTCTAACAGAATGTTGTCTAGCCCGGGGCCTTGTTTCGACTGTAACGTAAAGCTTTGTCTGCCAAGGATATCTTGTCAGGACCATATTTGAGCAATGACTATCCAACTTCTCAGTTGACATTGCCAGCACTTCATAATTTAAACATCTATGTTTGGGACACCCACGTTTGCGTTCGGAGACGAACTTCCCTGTTGCCTAAGTGGGTTATTTTCGTTTTTAGTGTTATAAGAATGTTGCTATGTTTACCAGAAACAATGTTGGAGAAAAGTAGAGATGGCCTTCTCCTACTTCATTTGATTCATCCGCCACCATTTCATCCCGGAACGAGATAAAACGAGTGTGCTTTCTGGAAATTCCACACCGCAAAAACAGGGCCGTCAAGTCGGATGTGTATCGACAGCGACCGTACAACACCTGCATTAGCGGGAAGCTATCACACTAATGCTGTAACCCGACTGCTGAAATTTGTTTACTCCAGCAACTCAGCATGTGCGATTGTCAGTAAAATTCAAAAATACCGGCTATTAACAATGTAATTTTCAAGATAATGGTAAATTATCGATAAACTAAAACCGGCCAGTGATGTATGGCTATTTAATATTTATTATTACATTATTTATTATTATTATGATTATTATTATTATAGTTTCTGTTATTTGTTACTATATTTATCTTTACTATAAAGAATGGCGCTGTTGTATAAGCTGATTTCCTAATGATGTTACAAACTTTCATCGATGAAAGAGAAAGGTAAACGTATAAGTTTGAGATTTGCAACCCTACTCCGCAAACGAGCGAGTGGAAGGTTATAAGCGAAAATCGTTCTCATACGTCTGCCATTGGAGTACATGTACCGGTACAGTTGTTGTTTAGAACGTAGGGAAGGCAACTTTTAGAGGTGGCAGTCTGGACTGAAACAAGGAAAAAATGTCCAGTAAGTACGGGTTCTAAAACGCATACCTTAAGAACTATGAGCACTTGTTCATCTTCGCTAGTGTGAAACACATCTCCTCTATTGAACAACTGCTCGTAGCTCTTAATGTATGTGTTTTAGAACCCGTACTTACTGGACATTATTTCCTTGTTTTGGTCCATACTACCGCCTCTGAAAGTTGCCTTCCCTCCATTCTAAACAACAACAGTAGTGGTTCACGTATCCCATTGTCAAACGTATCAGAACGATTTTCGCTTTTAACTGACGCGTTTGTTTCCGATGCAGAGACCCTTTCCTCAAGGTGATACATTTATCCGTATCCATCACCCTAGAAAGTTGGTAACATCAGCACAGAATCACCTTGTATACAGGGTGGTCCATTGATAGTGACCAGGCCATATACCTCACGAAATAAGCATCAAACGAAAAGACTACAAAGGACGAAACTCGACTAGCTTGAAGGGGAAAGCAGGTGGCGCTGTGGTTGGCCCGTTAGATGGCGCTGCCACAGGTCAAACGGATATCAACTGCGTTTTTTAAAATAGGAATCCCCATTTTTTATTATATATTCGTGTAGTACGTAAAGAAATATGAATGTTTTAGTTGGACATTTGTTTTCGCTTTGTGATAGATGGCGCTGTAATAGTCACAAACGTATAAGTACGTGGTATCACGTAACATTCCGCCAGTGCGGACGTTATTTGCTTCGTGATACATTACCCGTGTTAAAATTGACCGTTTACCAATTGCAGAAAAGGTCGATATCGTGTTGATGTATGGCTATTGTGATCAAAATGCCCAACGGCCATGTGCTATGTATGCTGCTAGGTATCCTGGACGACATCATCCAAGTGTCCGGACCATTCGCCAGATACTTACGTAATTTAAGGAAACAGGAAGTGTTCAGCCACATCTGAAACGTTAACCACGACCTGCAACAAATGATGATGCCAAAGTATGTGTTTTGTGCTGTCGCGGCTAATCCACACATCAGTAATAGACAAATTGCGCAAGAATCTGGACTCTCAAACACGTCGGTGTTGAGAATGCTACATCAACACCGATTGCATCCGTGCGATATTTCTATGCACCAAGAATTGCATGGCGACGACTTTGAACGTCGTGTACAGTTCTACCACTGGACACAAGAGAAATTACGGGACGATGACAGATTTTTTTGCACGCGCTGTATTTAGCGACGAAGCGTCATTCACCAACAGCGGTAACGTAAACCAGCATAATATGTACTATTGGGCAACGGAAAATCCACGATGGTGGCGACAAGTGCAACATCAGCGACCTTGGCGGGTTAATCTATGGTGCAGCATTATGGGAGGAAGGATAATTGGCCCCCATTTTATCGATGACAATCTAAATGGTGCAATGTATGCTGATTTCCTACGTAGTGTTCTACGGATGTTACTACAAGATGTTTCACTGCATGACAGAATGGCGATGTACTTCCAACATGGTGGATGTCCGGCACATAGGTCGCGTGCGGTGGAAGCGGTATTGAATAGCATATTTCATGTCACGTGGACTGGTCTTCGAAGCATCATACCATGGCCCGCACGTTCACCGGATCTGACATCCCTGGATTTCTTTTTGTGGGGAAAGTTGAAGGATATTTGCTAACGTCAGCCACCGACAACGCCTGACAACATGCGTCAACGCATTGTCAATGCATGTGCGAACATTACGGAAGGCGAACTACTCGCTGTTGAGAGGAATGTCGTTACACGTATTACCAAATGCATTGAGGTTGACAGACATCATTATGGGCATTTATTGCATTAATGTGGTATTGACAGGTAATCACGCTGTAACAGCATGTGTTTTCAGAAATGATAAGCTCACAAAGGTACATGTATCACACTGGAACATCCGAAATAAAATGTTCAAACGTACCTACGTTCTGTATTTTAATTTAAAAAACCTACCTGTTATAAAATGTTCGTCTAAAATTGTGAGCCATGTGTTTGTGACTACTACAGCGCCATCTATCACAAAGCGAAAAAAGTGGTCCAACTAAAACATTCATATTTCTTTACTTACTACACGATCATGGTCATGATCAATGGATCACCCTGTATATGTACATACACAAATCAGTTGGTCCTAATGAGAAATTCATCAATGGAGTAGAAGTAGTTGGCCACCGATAAATCCTTTAAGCTTCTCTTAAACTGAATTTCATTGGTTGTTAAGCTTTTCATTGCTGCTGGCAATTATTGAAAATGTGTACTCCTGAATAATGCACACCTTTTTGTACAAGAGTAAGTGACTTTAAATTCTTGTGAATACTATTCTTATTTCTAGTATTGATTCCATGAATTGCGCTGTTGGGTTGAAAAAGTGATATATTTTAATGAGAAATTTCATTAAGGAATAAATATATTTGGAAGCAGTAGTTAGTATCCCTAATTCCCTAAACAGACTTCTGCAGGATGTTCTTGAGTTCACACTACATATAACTCTTACTTTACGTTTTTGTGCCCAGAAAACTTTAGCTTGGCTTGATGAATTATGATATTATGGAACGAAAGTAAGCATAGTATGCCAGCTTTTTCATTTTTGTATTCCTTATGTCTGACAAAATTCGCATTGCAAATTGAAATTTGTCAAAACGCTTCAGCAGTTCTGTGGTGTGCTCCTCCCAGTCGAATTTATTATCAAGCTGTAATTCCAAGAATTTAACGCTGTCTACTTCTTCTATCTGCTTGTCATCGTATGTTAGGCATATACTCGTGAGACAAACCTTACAAGTTCTGAACTGGATGTAGTGTGTTTTTTCAAAGTTTAGTGACAAAGAATTGGCTAGGAACCAGTGATTAATGCCCACAAATACACTCCTGGAAATTGAAATAAGAACACCGTGAATTCATTGTCCCAGGAAGGGGAAACTTTATTGACACATTCCTGGGGTCAGATACATCACATGATCACACTGACAGAACCACAGGCACATAGACACAGGCAACAGAGCATGCACAATGTCGGCACTAGTACAGTGTATATCCACCTTTCGCAGCAATGCAGGCTGCTATTCTCCCATGGAGACGATCGTAGAGATGCTGGATGTAGTCCTGTGGAACGGCTTGCCATGCCATTTCCACCTGGCGCCTCAGTTGGACCAGCGTTCGTGCTGGACGTGCAGACCGCGTGAGACGACGCTTCATCCAGTCCCAAACATGCTCAATGGGGGACAGATCCGGAGATCTTGCTGGCCAGGGTAGTTGACTTACACCTTCTAGAGCACGTTGGGTGGCACGGGATACATGCGGACGTGCATTGTCCTGTTGGAACAGCAAGTTCCCTTGCCGGTCTAGGAATGGTAGAACGATGGGTTCGATGACGGTTTGGATGTACCGTGCACTATTCAGTGTCCCCTCGACGATCACCAGTGGTGTACGGCCAGTGTAGGAGATCGCTCACCACACCATGATGCCGGGTGTTGGCCCTGTGTGCCTCGGTCGTATGCAGTCCTGATTGTGGCGCTCACCTGCACGGCGCCAAACACGCATACGACCATCATTGGCACCAAGGCAGAAGCGACTCTCATCGCTGAAGACGACACGTCTCCATTCGTCCCTCCATTCACGCCTGTCGCGACACCACTGGAGGCGGGCTGCACGATGTTGGGGCGTGAGCGGAAGACGGCCTAACGGTGTGCGGGACCGTAGCCCAGCTTCATGGAGACGGTTGCAAATGGTCCTCGCCGATACCCCAGGAGCAACAGTGTCCCTAATTTGCTGGGAAGTGGCGGTGCGGTCCCCTACGCCACTGCGTAGGATCCTACGATCTTCGCGTGCATCCGTGCGTCGCTGCGGTCCGGTCCCAGGTCGACGGGCACGTGCACCTTCCGCCGACCACTGGCGACAACATCGATGTACTGTGGAGACCTCACGCCCCACGTGTTGCGCAATTCGGCGGTACGTCCACCCGGCCTCCCGCATGCCCACTATACGCCCTCGCTCAAAGTCCGTCAACTGCACATACGGTTCACGTCCACGCTGTCGCGGCATGCTACCAGTGTTAAAGACTGCGATGGAGCTCCGTATGCCACGGCAAACTGGCTGACACTGACGGCGGCGGTGCACAAATGCTGCGCAGCTAGCGCCATTCGACGGCCAACACCGCGGTTCCTGGTGTGTCCGCTGTGCCGTGCGTGTGATCATTGCTTGTACAGCCCTCTCGCAGTGTCCGGAGCAAGTATGGTGGGTCTGACACACCGGTGTCAATGTGTTCTTTTTTCCATTTCCAGGAGTGTATTTTACTAGCCGATCTTTCCAAGACTACACTTGATTTGCTTTTTATTCCAATGTTTGTATCACCAGCAAACATAACGAACTGGGCATCTGGTAATGTTACTGAAGAAAGGTCATTGATATACAAAAGAAAAAGTAAGGGCCCTAAAATAAAACCTTGTGGGACCCCAAATGTAATTAGTTCCCAGTTGGATGATGTCTGATAGCTTAATACATGCCTTTTTCCTAATAACACCCTTTTTTCCTGCCAGAGATATAAGATTTGAACCATTTTGCAGCAATTCCTGTCATATCATAACATTCTAATTTACTTAAAAGGGTATTGTGATTTACACAGTCAAATGCCTTTGACAAATCACAAAATATACCAGTTGCTTGCAATTCTTTGTCTAATGAATCAATAACACTTTCATTGTAAGTGTAGACAGCCTTCTCAATATCAGAACCCTTTAGAAATCCGAACTGCGACTTTGACAGTATGTTATTTGAGATAAGATTTTATAAAGCCGATTCTACATTACTTTTTCTAAAAGTTTTGAGAATGCTGGAAAAAGTGAAATTGGACGGAAATTTTAAGCTATTTCTTTATCTCCATTCTTAAACAATGGCTTAACTTCAGCATATTTCAACCATTGAGGAAATATTCCACTGATGAACGTCTGGTTACACAGATAACTTAATATGTTACTAACTCAGAATCACATTCTTTAAGTAACTTTGTTGATATTTCATCATACCCATTAGATGTTTTTGATTTTAAAGATTTTATGATGGAAATTATTTCTGCTGCGGTAGTGAGGGTCAAATTCATATTATGGAAGTTACTTGAAATGTCTGGTTGAGGTATTCCATAGCAGCATCTACAGACCTGACAACCCTGTCTTTACAGTAGCAGTTATAAAATGTTTGTTAAAAAGTTCTGCAACACTATACACATCTGTCACCAATGTATCATTTACTCTTAATGCTATTTGTCCCTCTTCATGACTGGTTCTACCAGTCTCCTCCTTCACTATATCCCATATTGTCTTTATTTTGTTATCTGATATGACGATCTTTTCCTTGCAACATATGTGCTTTGATGTCCGTATTACAGTCTTTAGTATTCTGCAGTACTTCTTGTAATGTGCTATAGCATCGACATCAGAACTGATTCGGATTGACAGATAAAGTTTTTTTTTTTTACAAGATATCCCTATTCCTTGAGTAATCCATGGCTTCTTTGTAGACTTTGCTCTAACGTTGGTTAGTTTTAGGGGAAAACAGTGTTCAAATAAGGTAAGCACTTTATTAGCAAAAGTGTTGTATTTTTCATTCATAAACTGATGAAAAATATTTATAAGATAACAAATATGTAAATAACAATTATAGTGTGTAAGAAAATGTTAAGAAAAATGTTTTGTAAAATTTATTTAAGTTCTTTGCATATCGATTGTGCCAGTGAGGTATCTGCACCAAACTCTTTATTGGCGGGAGAACTCGCACATTGATACATAGGGAGTGTGACGAGAAGTGCGCTGCATTGTCGATAGAACAATTTTGAGTCAACCTTTGTGCAGTGAAGTTGTGTGTAGAGACAGAGCGGTGTGCCTGTTCGCCACCAGCTGTATATTACTTGAAGAATACTATAATTATATAATTGGTAATTATTTATGAATTATTAAAAATCGATTTAATGAAGACATCAAAAGTGTTGAAGCCCTAACTGCATATTGTAAGTTGGTTGTTACATTTTTAATCTGTTTTGTGTAAACGATCCCCAAACTAAAGTTTTATAAATAGAATCCTTATAAAGAGTTAAAAATTTATATTCAATCATTTTCAGAAGAGATCAGTTTATCTCAGTCAGTGTCGTATTATTTTTCATTGAACCCAGTAACCACAAGATTTAACTTTTGGTGAGTTTTCTCAGTTTTTTTAATTTAATAATGACATTGATTTTTGCACCAGTAACTTCAATCAAAAAAGCAAATGAATAATTACAGTTTTTGCTCACATACTTGCAATTCTAGTAAATGAATGCCAACCCAAAAAAATTATCAACAATAGATCAGAGTGAGTATATTCAGACATGCAGTCAGATGACGTTATCCAGAAGTGACCCAGTAAAATAAAAGGTAAGGAAAATATATCAATATGATTTCAGGTTCACTGCATAGACAACCAGTACTAAGGGCCACAGGGTAGGCTTACGTGTTCACGTCGAAATAATCTTCCTTTGATCAGTCACATTAATATTGCTACCAATAGGGCACAAGAGGTACAACATTGTGTACGCTGAGGACTATCTGATCAGACACGTCGTGAAAAGCAAGTTTAGACAGGAAAGCTCCAAGGCACAAAAAGTTCAATTCTCTTTCTTTCTTTCATTAGACGGAAAGTAAGTTCAATTATTTTATTCTAGACGGTAAAATTATCGTCCAAACGCATTAAATTCAATCATTATTTCTTTTATTTATTCAACGGGAAGATTTTAATAACGTTAACTATCTTGGTTAAATGTTCAGTTGGTCGATCTCTTTCATACTTTAGCAATTCAGTGGAAATCTTGCCTGGAGACATCACTGGAGATCTACAGCTTCTACCACAGCATGAATACCAGATATGCCATTGCTTAATTGTATGCCGATCTATGATATCTTTATATTTTCTGATTTTCTGCTAATTTATTCACTGTTAAGCAACTCCGTTGCGCACTCAATCCATGGTTCCTTATTTATGTCATTTACATTTAAAATTCCATTTAATTATTTCCTGCATTGTATCATTCGCCAAATATGTTTCTGCAGCCCTTAGATTTCATTTAGTTTTTAGAAAAGGTTCCCCAATGTTTTGTTCCGTTACGAGTTCCCTTCTAATTTTCAAAGCCCTATATTTTGAGTGTTTTATATGTCAAATAACCACAACTCGCTTTTTACACATTTCTTTAACCTCATTTCGTAACCACAGTCTTCTGCTTATTTTCCTCTCATGATTTATAGATCTCATGGTTTCATAGCTGCTGTAATTTTTCTTGAGCTGCTGCTTCAACACTGTCTTTGATTTTCTCCTAACCACGATCTGCATTATCCTCTGTATTATTAGTGTTCTGTTTTATTTTCTCTGTTAATCATTTCTGATGCAAAATTTTTGTAGATTCATTCCATAGTGATTCTATAATAAACATTTCTCCTTTTAAGATAGGGTCTTTAGGACTCTTGTTCCTTCCTACGTGCAATTTGAATTTTGCTGCGAGAAGGCTGTAATCACTCCCAGTGCCGGAAGGAAAATTTTTATGCCCTTTGTGGCCATATAAGGTGTTGTTCACTTTCAGTTTGTTGCTTGAGCATACACTGGTCATAATCTCACCATCGTCATTGCATAAGTTTCCAATAAATCGTTGTTTAAGTCCAGTGATGTGTCTGTTTCAAATATGAGAACTAAAATTCCCCATTATCACTATACGTTTGTTTGTGGATATCAGACTGATAAATTCTTGTAGTTGCTCATAGAAAACTCTCCGTTATAGGCTACAAGCCTCTTGATTGCAGAGAGAGCTACTGTTCATTCGGCACTCTTCAATGAGATCTTCATATTTCTTGTGATGCTCCTGTTTTAGCTCTCGTCTCCCTCTTGACTCCACTATAAATGAGTACTTACTGGTCATATCCGTTCTGCCTTTGACATCTTTTTGTCTCTTGGATACTACATATTGAGTTTTCATGGTGCTTGAATTCTTCTACAAGCTCTCGATCGTTGTTATTAAAGAAGTTTATGTTACATGTTCCAGTTCGCTGAATATTTTTACTTTTTTACAAGCCCTAGACCTGTTTCTAGCTTTGGTATTCATACTTGTGCTCCGTGCCCCCAGAAGCACAGGACTGGTACTGTGACACCGAAGTTGCGGTAGATGGCTGGGCTGGCTGTCGATGGGCGTGTTTTCAAGATTTTCCTTTCGTTAGGTTGGCTGCTTTTACCACAGCTTATGATACCAGCTTGCCGCATCAGCCTATGTATTGGAGTCCTGATATCTCCCAGCCTTCGCTGCTCGCGCCCCATTAACCCTGCAAGGTAGCAGGAAGCGCCAATTTTTTTCTTAGTGGCTTTCTTCTCTTAATCGTTTTCTGATTCGAAACACTATTCTACAAGGCAGCGGCCTCGAAAAAAGATCTGACAGAAAACAAAATATTCCCCAGAGCTTCCAAGCTGAACACCGTTGGCGTCTGAACAGCAAAGTGTTAACAAAAAGACATCGACGGGAAAGCACACAGAAGGAGCTTGACTCCAGTAAGTGGAATTAATGCCAAAGTTAACTGAGGGCCTCATGGTCCCTGCCCCGTATACTCCCGTGTTGGGAGCCCCCTGAGGAGCTAATATAACTTAATGTTGTACTACAAAGAAGTACGAGTTCATGAGTCAGTCTGTAGTCACAGTGACTTCGATGTCGGTGGATTCTGCCGACTGCCGACGTCGTCTGGAGACGGCCGATCTTTTCAAATCAGTCCGCCACTACGTGCGCGGTCGCACTATAGCCGGTCATATCTCCCGAAAGTACAGACAATCGGTGAAATTGAAATCAGTTTACTTTTAAATGCATTATGGGAACAGCAGTGATCAACTGTCTTATAAATAATTACTATTAAAAACAGTCTTGATCACGATTTATTTAACAAGGTGACCGGTTTCGACCACTACTGTGGTCATCTTCAGACCATTGAGTAGGAACCTCTTTCTGTTGGAGAATCACTACTGATAGTGATTCTCCAACAGAAAGAGGCTCCTACTCGATGGTCTGAAGATGACCCCCAGTAGTGGTCGAAACCGGTCACCTTGTTAAATAAATCGTGATCAAGACTGTTTTTAATAGTAATTATAATGAAATCAGTTTGTTTTCTTCGGTCAACTGGACCGACGTCCTCGCACACGAAATATAGAGCGTGAGAAACTGGTTATGGTTCAAATGGTTCAAATGGCTCTGAGCACTATGGGACTTAACATCTATGGTCATCAGTCCCCTAGAACTTAGAACTACTTAAACCTAACTAACCTAAGGACATCACACAACACCCAGCCATCACGAGGCAGAGAAAATCCCTGACCCCGCCGGGAATCGAACCCGGGAACTCGGGCGTGGGAAGCGAGAACGCTACCGCACGACCACGAGATGCAGAAACTCGTTACTCCAAGAAAGAGTGAGTTTGTAGCATCGTGAGAATGAAAATATCATAATCGGGATATAGTTCGGAATCTGTGGACTGATATCGTAGGTTTACTGGAAACCTCAAATAGGCAAAACCTTTATTGGAAATTTTGGGCATAGATTATAACCTCAAAAATTAATTTGTTCATGTGAAGAGGGTACTGTGTCTTACGTGCTTATAGCTACTGCCCTGGATCTTTTTTGTGGTAGGTTGTCATTAGTTGTCTACGATTTATTATTCATGCTTACTGGCGTTTTGTGCACATGAAGTGGTTTTAAAATGTGGTGTGCAACATGCTTTTCCACTTTTAAGTGCTTTTGGTTCTGTGAGTACCTTACGCTACACTTTATGCTTGTCTTTTGCTCGTGTGCTACTTAACAGTCACATGAAGGTTAATTGACGTATGTGAGCCGTGCGCGGCTCGTGTTCATGCCATTTATTGTTTGTCATCTTCTATTAAGGTACTGCCACCTCGTTTTCTTATTCCATTTACTGGCGTCACTAACTTCCTGACTTACTTGTCCGTGAGTGGCAGCAGCAGCGCGTATCGATAAGTGCACTGTCGTACCATGTCTGGAGCGACCGATAGTATTTCCAGGTCATAGTGTGTCCGACACTGAATTGGAGACGGAGCAACGCTGAAGTCGGGGACAGAGCGCCGGTGAGGCGCGGACAGCCAGTGCTCGCCGACCGCTGGCGACACACATTAACTGTCCGACGGAGGGAGATTGGAGCGTTACGACTGTTGGTTGGTCGTCCGGTTGGTCGTCCCATCGGCCGACGTATATTTGGTCCTTTCACTGTTTCCGGGCCTGGGCAGTCGGTCGGTTGGCGTGGAGCAGCAAGAAGTCTCCGTCGCATGTACTCTGGCCGGGGCCGCTAGCAGTGTGCAAGCGAGGTTGAAGTGTGACGTGCTGCTTGCGAGTGCTACTAAGTTCGTCGTCTATCGACCTTGGACATGAAAGTTGAATCCTCACTTAACTTACTATCGAGCCTCAACTGCTCACATTTCTTCCTTTGATCCTGGTTGTCACTTTTGGGACATTCCCGCCAGCAACAAGGTGTGTGTATTCAAGTGCTGTGGAGTTTAACTTAATTTATTCCCTGTTATTGAAGTTGAACAGAGGTATTTGCTGCCTTGTGGCCGTTGGTGTTCCGGTTACCTGCCCTGTTCGTTGATGTAATTTTCGGGATTGTATTTTCCTCGTCCTGTTGTTGCTGTCCAGCGCAGCGAGTAGTTTGACAGCTGAGGTGTTGTTGGTCGTTGTGGGCGCCAATATTCTGTGTGTCGTTGTATTGAAATCTTGTGGCCATTTGCTGGTAATGGGGAGCGGAACTGATTTTGTTGATTGGTCGGTGGGCTGTGTGTCGGATGAGTAGCCTTCAGATTAAGAAGTCGTTGTACATGCTGCCTGTCTCACCTAAACGGGCGTTAGTGTTACAATCCCAGGCCGACCCTTGGAAACTTTTGAGCGCCGTTCCTTGTGTGTTACATAGTAATTTTCCTGTTTGGCTTTTAGTTATTTAGTTGATGTGTGGCCTTCAACCCGAGTATCAATATCTCTTAAGTTAATGTTCTTCTCTTGCCCTTATGGCATGAGATCGTTATTCATTATAGGGGCCTTCAGCCGAATTTTACTTGAAGTGTTGTAAGATACATCCTCCTGCTTTTTAAAATTGAAACTCCTCTTTCTGGGGCATAAGCAGTTAAATTACTTGCTGATGTGCGGCCTTCAGCCGAGTTTTAATATCTCTTAAATTATTGTTCTTGTCTTGCCCTTAAGGCATAAGATTGTTTTGCTCTTGTATGGGCCCTTCAGCCGAATTTTGCATGAAATGTTTTAAGATATGGCTTCTGCCTTTTGATTGAAACTCTTCTTATTGCTTAATACGCGGCCTCCTGCCAAGTTCCACTAAAATTAAATTACTAAGGCCTTCAGCCTGTTTAGATTGAAGATTTAGAAAATATTCTTGGATGAAACCTCCAGAAGAAGCTTGTATTTCAATTTCTTGCTTAGGCCTTGCGTCTTGGGTTTTGCGTGTGGCCTTCAGCCGATTTAAAGTTAATCGAAGGAAGTCGATTGAAGTTTTGAGTGTTTTGCATCCTTGTTGTACTATTGTGTGTTAATAAGTACAGTTTGTATGTTGAGTGCAACTAACAGCAACTTTTTTTGGCCCCTTTCCACAACCTAATCCGCTCTGTCCTGCTAGCCCAGACACTTCACTATGTCTTCACAACTTTAAATAAATACAGCGAAATAGTGTATGACTTGATTTTCAAGGTCACCACGACTTATCTCGAGTGTGTAGCAGGACGTTTCTCCTGTCAGCCCATGTATTCATAAAATAATTGAGGACAGAGTGTATAGTGCTCATCACGTTCTTTACACGACAGGGAAGCTCATTTACACGCATTCGGCGTTTCACTACTCGCAGGAACCTCTATGCAGCACTCGTATCCAAAATCAGAACCGTCATGGTATCTACCTGACCCTACGCAGTTAAAATCTAACCCAGTGCATACACACGAGGGGTGGTCGAAATGTTTCTAGCTCGAGTTAGTTACCCTAATGTCTCGCAGAAAAACCAACACCTACTTTTATCGTGACCCTTTGTGGGTAAGCGAGCCAAATTTCGCAGCTCCAGCTTCGTTAGTTTTGCCGCTAGAATGCGTTGTGTACCGTAGTGTAAACAAAATGGCGAATATCGAGAGAATCGAGAAGCGTGCTGTGACTGAATATATTCATTTGGAGGAAAAATTATGCCCAAGGGAATTGCGGAGGACATGCGGAATACACTTAAGGACAGTGATCCGCCAGTGAAAAACTGGGTGTCAGACTTCACACGTTGATGAACGAGTGTGGAAAATGTGCCAAGAAACGGAAGGCCTGTCACCGTTGCCACTGATGAAACAGTGAACGCAATTCACCATACGATTTTGCAGGATCAAAAAAAAATAGCTCTGAGCACTATGGGACATAACATCTATGGTCATCAGTCCCCTAGAACTTAGAACTACTTAAACCTAACTAACCTAAGGACAGCACACAACACCCAGCCATCACGAGGCAGAGAAAATCCCTGACCCCGCCGGGAATCGAACCCGGGAACCCGAGCGTGGGAAGCGAGAACGCTACCGCACGACCACGAGATGCGGGCTTTCGCAGGATCGTCGAACAACGTTGCAGCACATTGAAACCACATTTGGAATCTCCCATGGGCGTGCTCATGACATTGTTGTGGATACTTTGGGAATGCGGAAATTTTCATCTCGGTTGGTCCCGAAAGACTTGAATGCAAATCAGAAACGGTAGCGTGAGCAGTGTTGTTGAAGAAATCGTTCGCCCATTTGAGGCGGATGAAGACTGCTTTCTTGCAAGGTATGTGACAATGGACGAAACGTGGGTTCACCACTTTCATCCTGAGACGAAACAACAGACACAACAATGGGAACCTCCTTCATCCCCTACTCCAAAAAAATTCCGGATGTGAAGATAAGACGGTAAGGTGATGACATCGATCTTCTGGGTCGCAGAAGGGTTTACTTGCATCGTACTATTACGCCGTTTAAGAGAAGAGATAAAGAATAAAAGGCGCGGAAAACAGGCGCGTGGAGTTCTTTTGCAAGAGGACAACGCCCTCGCAAGACTGGAAACTTTGCGTGACTCCGAGTTCGAACGTTTATGTCATCCGCCATATTCTCCAGATTCGGCTCCATCAGCATTTTTTCTTTTCCCAAACCTAAAAGAAAGACATCAATGGACGACGATTTGACAATGACGATGCAGTGATTGATGCTGTGATTATTTGAATGGTTTGTACAAGTTATCTGAGCGTGTCCTCAAGTGTATTAGTGTAAATGAGTGTTATATTGCAAAATAAATTGGTATTATGAAATTTCTTTCTTTGTTAATCTAGAAACTTTTCGACTCCCCTCGTACAATACGTTAGAACCTGACGTAACCTCACTAGACGACGCTGTCGGTCAGTGTTGTCGGGTGACTTCTGGCGACGGTGTCTGACTACTGTTGTCTGTGCCACTGTGAACGCAGCCCTAGACCACCATAATGCCGTCGGCACACGGACCGTGCTGTCGAACGTTAACGTTGAGCGTGCTAAGTTCAACGTGCTGCTGAACGCTCAGGAACGATGCGACTTGTGCATACGGTACGTGGGACCACCGTGATATACGCGATCGCAATACACTGCAGCGGCAGTTGAGGGATGTTTCTAGTTCGTAAATCACAGTATTCACTCAACGAGCGTACGTAAAATTCCCACGTTACCTCTATTAAAACGCACGTTTTCTCCATCGTCCATGAAAAGTAAAGTACCATGTCCAATCAATAAGGACACAGACTTACAAAAAATTTCATTACAAACAGTGTGGTACAAATTTGGAATACTTCTCCGCATAAGATAAACATTATTTCATCATTCCCACATTTTAGTAAAACCCCAAGGTCATTCTTACTTGATCACTGTTTCTACTCAGTAGCAGATTCTTTGCAACATGTGAATTACGAAGCGTAAAAGAAAAAGGAGCAAAATATCTTTATACAAGTAGCGCAAGCTGTCCTGCAGACTAAGCCAATCGAACTGTCATCCCTCAAAAAAAGGTGAACTTATATTTACATAACATCAACTATTATAGTATATACTTACATTAAACTAATAATAAAGTATCAGAACCTAATAAAAACGCAGATGTTAGGAAAAAAAGTTTGAATGTTTCAAGACGTTAACCACCGCCCAACAAATATTTGGTGCATGTTAGTGACGCTACTCATTACGCTAGACCAACTCCATGACACTAATAGTTATTCATATTGTGTTACGTCTTTCTGAAAACCTTAATCGTAGATATGTTACCAATTGAAATTTCATTACAATAAATTGTACCAATAACAATGCGTTTTGGGTGGACCTTCAATTTGTCGCTGACTTCAAATAGCCTACTCTCATAATACGCAAGTTACAATAATTCTTTTGCCACGAATATGATATTTCTCATTATTTTATTGGAACGGATCACACAGTTAACAACGGGTTTTCCAGTGATTCTCAATTTGCTGGTGCTCAGAAACGGCATGTATACATACCGGCTTGAAATGAATGCCAATATGGCGCCTCACAACTCTGTACCGAAGGGAGACGGCGTGCGTGTGACGTAGATGGCGTTGTGCCATCTCATTGGTCAACGCTCAGACGCACGCTCAGAATATCTGACATGCCGGATATTGCTCTGCACATTCGGAAAGACTCCCGAAAGTGCTGTTCCACGCTATGACGTCAGAAACTCGCCGCGCTCAACGCTCAACGTTCGGATGCACGGTCCGTCTGCCGACGGCTTAACGTCTGACTAAGGGACAGTGTTTTACGTAGAGTAAATGCTAAGGGGTTGTAGGTAGGGGCCGATAGCACATCGGGCAGCCAGGACAGTCAGCCGTGGGAATCCGCCGAACTCGACGGACTGCCGGCCCGCTGGTAGGAGAGTGTTAGGCGGCTGCGGCTGGGGCGAGCACATAACGAGTCCACATCAAAGGCGGCGGCGGCCGCTGCGGCCTGCTGTGCTGTGACGCAGTCTGGCGTGCTGTGGCGGCCGGCACAGCTGTTTATTGCCGCCATCCTGCGGTCCCGCACTTCGCTGTCCGCGGCAACGCGTGTTTCTCTGGCCAACGTCGCGCTGCGTGACTGCTGTCGCGCTTGTTTGCATCAGTCCAGATAACGTGACCGGCGGTGTAGTAACCGATAAACGTTTCACGACCATTATCATTTCGGTCTCGGCGATTAAAAGAACTTTGTATTACCACGGGAACCTCCATAAATGTGAGAAATGTCGACCACATATCATGGAGAAATTCGTACCTTTGCAGTTCGCATGTCGGTTAGTCGATATTTTTTTCTCCTTAAACTTTTCTTTTCCGCAATGATACAAACGAGAGGAGCAGCAGTTAGGCCGGGCCAGCAAGATATACGGCCCCTCCAACAAGCTCGTGACGTGACACTAGTCGGTTTGTCCCCCTCAGTTTGCTGACACGACCAAAGCATAAGCGGCCTGACACATTGCTAGCTAGGGCATTACCGCCTATGGTGAGTTAACATACACTCACAACCGACATCGCAAGCCCCTGCACATCAGCAACACTGTCTGGAAATGCCAGATACTATCACAGCCGACCAAGAGACTATAGCAGGGAAGCCAATAAGCTCGACACTAATGCACAAAGAAACTTTTGTGTGGTGTTGTTGTCACTGTAGACTTGTACCACGGGAGTTAAGGAGAGAATGTTGTTTTGTGGGCGGTGTCCTCTTTCTATAATACAACTGCATGCATATATTAACAGGGTTCTTTGTTAACTTTAGCTGGAAGCTACTTAAGATAGGTGTTGTGGTACAAGCTCTTCCATAACTCGTTAGCCTCACTGCTGTTGAAGTACAAGCCCGGTATGTACACTACTCTGGTCGCTAGGTACTGACTGACTAAGCTAAAGGCTAACTGCGACTGCGATTGCTACTGGGATGCGACTAATGACTCAACTCGTTGACTCATTGGATGGCTGACTCAGCCCTCTGGTCCGTGGCGGAGATCTAAGTGATCGTGATCGAGAGGGCATTGGTGGCACGTTTCTTGCGAGTTTGTCTTTGGCCTCTCTTCCGATAAGCCAGCTTGCTCCGGTGCCCGCCGTGATCTTCTCGCAGCCTCTTTGCTAACCGGAGTACTGGAGACAGTTTACACTTCCACACAAATTAAAATGTAACTTTTAATCCGTATTCATTGAAAACCGTTTATTCATATGACCGGTTTTGGTCCCTTTAGAACAGGGCTTCACAGCATGCGTGCTCGCGGAGCAAGCTGTGAGCAGCAAGGCGCGACCACGGAGCAGTGCGAGCACGCTACCCCCACTACTGGACCAGAGCGGAGAGTGGGGAAAGTCACGTGGGGCACACAACAGCTG
Organism: Schistocerca americana; assembly: GCF_021461395.2. Taxonomy (NCBI): domain Eukaryota; kingdom Metazoa; phylum Arthropoda; class Insecta; order Orthoptera; family Acrididae; genus Schistocerca; species Schistocerca americana. The sequence goes on along the minus strand of NC_060119.1, from coordinate 126,586,070 downwards.
CCGCTAGTCAGTGTAAATCCGCGGCTACCTGCATGGATATCACTCACGAATTATTACTGCGACAAATGAAACAAATAAAGGAGAATGTACACGTGCCACATAATTTTATTAGCTTAGTGTATGCCTCTACATTCCCATTAATTTGTGAACCGTTACACAATAAAAGGTGTCACTGAAGTGTGGGATTCTCGGTTATCTTGTACTTTTTGCCCTTTACAATTGCGTCTATGTTCGGAGTAATTGTTCTTCTGCATTTTAGGTGCAGCATGCAGTTTAAATTTCGATCAGACAATGCGTTTCTCAGGCGCGTCTTGTTACATTTCATTGCAGAAAACAGTTGTTCACAAACATACATGAAACCGAACATTGATCAATATTGTAGCCGCCAGTTTGTGCAAACGAGGAAATCTATCCTGAGGGAAGTGTCTGAAGAATTCCAAAATGTTTTTCTTGTTCTGAAATTTGCCTCTGTATTCTCTGACACACTGCAGGTCAATAATTTCTTGCTGCAGCTCAGGACGAATCTCTTAAATATTCGCTGAATATGGAGAGATCAAAATCACTGTCTAGTGCTGTCAGATCTTCAAAGGGCTGATCAACTAAACTATGTGAATAACGTTCACAATCTTTGTGAACATCTTGCATGGATGATAATTTAGGAAAATGAGCTAGGTTTCCTGTTTCCAGCTGACTCACCCAAAGTGTCAATTTCATTTTAAAAGCTCGTATTCGATCTATGAAATGAGTAATTAGCAGATCTTTACCTTGTAGTAAAACGTTCAAAGCATTCAGATGGCTAGTTAAATCTGCTAAGAACGCGAGATCACATTCAAACGTGCGCGCGCATTTCCCCTCCCTCCCTACTCCGCGACCACGCACCCGAACACGTGCCTGAGCAGACGCGAGTACTCGCGATCAAAACCGGCCAGTTGTTAAGCCCTGCTTTAGAACCATCTTTAGGTCTGATATTTTAGTTACGGAAGTAACCTGTCCAAATACAGCAACCTTCACATGCTGACGTGCCGCAGCATGCGAAAGTTGCTGTATTTGGACGGGTTACTCCCGTAACCGAAATATCAGATCTGAAGATGGTTCTAAAGGAACCGAAACCCGTCATACGAAGAAACATTTTGCAATCATGATGGATTTAGAGTTACATTGTAAAATCACTGATTGCGGCTATCCTATCAGACATCATGTCTGTTTTTGCAAAGCACACAAATTGCCAACAGTACCCTACACTGTGAATGCGATATATGACCTGTCGGACACTAACCAATGATGAACCCATCTGTTACAGGTATGCTGATGCTAACCGAGAAGCCAACACCGGTACTCAGTTCAAGTGCCAAGTAACATCGCTCCACATCATCAAAGGTATCCGCTTTCATGACATGTCACAGGCAGCAAGAACACCACTGCTGCTCTTAAAACCCGATCCAACTATCGCAGAGGTTTTTTACCCTTGGCTCTTGCCTTGCCACTTTTTTCCTCTGCATTTCAAACCGCTACCCTTTGTTCAACTTTCGACCTGAGATATCGTACTGTTACAGTGATGTTAAGAACTTCTTGGATTGACATTTTGTGAGCAACGATTTCCTGATGTGTGTTAACCTTGGAGTGGTATTTGTTTTTTGGGCCGCATAAACTATGTTACATACACGTTAAATAAAAGGGATGCTGTAAGCGTGAACCGTGAATTTACTTTCAAAACCTTTCCTTAAGAATTTACTTTATTTACTAACTATTCATCAAGAATATTAACACATTTATTCACACTATGTTAGCGTGGAAGTAGTTGCCAGTGGGTAACTAGTGAAAACAAATTAAATTTCTTTCAACAAATGGAAATATTATTCATAAAAGCCATTTTTTTAAACAGATTTAAAATTATAATCAGAAAGCACCCTAAAAATATCAAGTTACAATTTTATTCAGAGACAGAAAGACAAATACTGACAGGCTGAGAACCTTGCCGCTACCTTTTGACACGGCCGTTGTCACGACCACTCACAACAACCTCTGAAAGACTACACTGGTGCAAATCTGCAACACTCTAGATTACTTTAAACTAAAAATTTTAACAACTCACACAAGCACACAAACTATGCACCACGTAGGAGGGATGCATCTTGATTTAAAAAGAACTCTTACGGTGGAAGGGTGGCAACTTTATATACTAAAATGAGCATTTAAACAAAACCCATGAAATACAGTCTTACATAAAATATACAAACATGATCTGCATTACACACATACCGCCTCTCAAGATGATAGGCAAGATAAAAACATATTTTAGGAATTCGGCCGTTACACTTCAAGCAATAATTTCGTTAACACCGAATCCGACAAACATGACAGAGGCAGCTATTAACGCATGGCAGATTGACAGGGAGATTATTAAACAACCCGAACCGCAGGTTGCTCTAACCCGCCCCTACTCCACAAGGGGAAAACGGACAACCCGCTTTATAAATAACCACCTTCCCGCGGGTGGGCAAACGGATAAGAATTATGGGACGACCCCAAAACAAAGCGGCTGGTGACCTCACCAAGAAAACAAGTAGAATTTAACTAGTAAATGAATCAAAGTATCTCCAACTTTTGATAAACTGAGATTTCTGGCGAAGATCTGGCGCAGAAAACCCCAACGCTCTCCCGAACCGTCCGCTGCCAGCCGCTTCAACGGACGTGGGAAGGCGCGCCGATCTCCCGTCTCACGGCGTCGCAGCAATCACCGGCCAGCCCGATGTCGTGGGTTAACTCCTGTTGCTCTCACGTCGACCGCCAAGCCACTACCCCTCGCTATACGGCGCGGCCCACTGGACTCACGTGGCGACCTCACATGCGCCGACGCTCAAGACGGTCAAGTCATCTTGTGTCTCAGTGCAGGACCGACCAACCGATCGATCCAACCGCCAATGATCGTTGTCCGAGCAACTCGAGCAGACTGGCGGCCTAACGCGCAGACTCAGATGCAGGAACTCAGCACCGACCTGGCGACCACTAGTTGAGTTCCGTTACTGGTGGAGTGGCAAGACTCTCATTTGCCGGCTTTAAAGTTTGATCCAAACGACAGACATACTAGCACTCCGACGACAGAGACACTGCCTAACAAATGCGGACTCGAGACGGACTACCAAGCTGGGGACGAGAGACTGACCCAGACTGACTCACTGGCGAGCTCATAGCGCCCCTTAAATGCACGTGAACAGGCAACCTTTCCCCTTTTCCACCAGAGGGAGACACTCAAGCTACGATTGCCACAGAGGCGCCACCGGCAGAAACGGAGGGCGACTGCTTCACACTACGCGCTGCGGCGTGCTCTTCAAAACAGCAATTTTTTCCAAGGCTCAAAGTGAAAATCAGGTATCCTGTCCTAACACCCCCATCAGCCACGGCTATTTGGTTAGGGTGCTTATATAAACTAATGGCGCAAAGTATTAACCAGATGGAGAAATCCTTATCCCACTTCTTGAATTATTTACAAAATGATTTTGCAGGTATCAACGCTCCGCAGGACACCGTGTACAATGGCGTGTCTGGATTTTGTATTACTGTGAGAACGTCACAAGGATAAAACAGCTGTTCTCTCCAATTACCTAAAAATTCCGTAGATGTATGTCAGTTCTTTATATATGTTTCATGGTCTGCGTCGAAGAAGAGTTCGAGCTGTTTGAGTTTGAAATTATTATAGAGCGAAGTTCTGACTAGCCTTTAATCAGATTAATTGGTAGCGGGGTAGAGGGAGTCCTAACTGGTGAAACGATTTCATAGTTATTTTGAAAAGTAACTTGCGGAAACGTGTGTGAGACGCTCTGTCTCTGACAGTAATGGAATTCTGATGGAGAAAAATGAGAAACAGAAATTTGAGCACAAAATTATTCTCCCACAAATAATAAAGAAATCAATTCTCAATCATCTGACTGCGAGTTTTAAAATATCCTCTACTGTCTCCTAACAGCTGCCCTGCAATGCTCCTGTAAGCAACAGATAACTTACATCGTCTCGCCGCTGCAAATGCGTCATCAGCAACATGCTAAAATACGGTACTTCAAAAAACAAAAAACAAAAAACGATCCAAGCAGAGTGCAATGCATGGACTAATTGCAGCAATTACTGCCATACTTGAATGATCATCAGGGGTTTGGTCAACTAACCTTAAACGATGTAAAGAAAAAGGAAAGAAACCAATAAAAACTTTTAATTTACTATGTTCAAAAAACCTATGATTTAAATGCTGACAAACTTTACCTAGACTTTTGAATATTACTCAATGTATATACTCCATAAACACGTTTCCGGCCACAACAAAGGTACTACTAGTACTTTGAGTGTACCTATACACAAATCAAGGAATTACCCCGGAGTGCACAAGCAACCAACAACAGCGAAAAGGCAAATTACAAAAAAAGGAAAAGAAATCCTCAATTAATACCAAAGTACCCTGCGGCGTTACTAGCAGATCACGGCAGGCTACGACCTCTGTCGCGCTGCTTATCTCCACCGCACGCTGCGTCCGACCATTCCAGTTCCCCTCGACAACTGCTCGCTCGCTACTACTCGCGATAATGGTGTCTCAGAGTTTGTCCATGCACACAGCATAATCATAGACGTCCAACTTTCAATGGGATCAGAATATGATTTGTAAAAAACAAACTTCCACTGCCAGAAACATTAAAATTCCTAAAATGTGTATAATTCTCTGGGTTGTCATTTCGTTGTTTTCAGAGATCTCTTGAATAACCTGACGTTTCGGAGGACATCTTTAGAAAGGGTTGAGGCTTAGATGTGTGTCCATGCACATGTCAGTCAGTGGGAAAACGTCAAGTGCTACGGAAGAACGTCGAAGCCACGAACCATTCTGAAGATATCCTCCAAAGACACGGACGGAACTTAGGGTCATCAACATTCAGTGAACTCGTGAAAGTATTCTGTGACATCAGATACCGGACGCCCCATGTAGTGAATTCGAGAAAGTAAATGAAGTCGAACACAAAGGGGACAAAATTAAGGGGTTCATGTACGAATATAAAAGATTGCTTGTATGTTCAAAAATGTAATAAATGTATTTATTTTCACGCTGTTTACACAAAACAAAACAACATTATAAATCTCAGGGCAGCTTTGACTGGGCCTTGACGCGACTCAGTTATTCAGGGGAAGGAGGAGGGAACGAATCGTCTCACCATTCTTGTTATCGTTCGTCTATATACTGCTGTCGGCGGCAGGGACTGCGTCGGGGCGGCGCGTCGCGTCGGAGCTGTGCTGCATAGGTTGACCGCCCTCATGAGCAATCGGGGCTTTGCGGCGGGTCCCAGGTACGATCTCCGCTTTGTCTGCCCATCGTCAGCTGCGTGGCCGAAGCTGTGCTATCACGGCATCGGAAGGCGGATGTTGGCGATGGGTTGAAGAGCGCCCACGTCCTCTCGCTTCCGCGATGTCTCCATGACTCTCCCTTTCGCTTCTCATCCATCTCTCAGCTCAACTCCTCTTTCGGCGTTGTCATTGGCGGACGAAATTTTCCACGTAGCCCAATGGCAGATCGCCGTTTCATTGCCACGCCTCGCCGTGTAGGGTGGAAATTTTCCATCTAGCGTGGGCTGCTGTGTGGTTCGTGAATCGGTATCTTTCTCACCATTTCACCATTCTTAAGATGTTTTCCTGCATTCTGTGGCTGTTGGGAGAGCAGCTACACAGCACTTCTCTATCACCACCCTCTTTGCGTGAGCCCCGGACAGACTCATGTTTGGCTCCGTCTCAAAATCTGCCGGCGTCCGTCATTTACAAGGAATGTCCTCACTGTCGAGGAGAACATCTTCTTAAGAATGCTGACATCTTTCACACGCCTCCCTGCGCCTATTGTCCGCGTTTTTTTCACGCTGCTCCCTGTGCATGTGGGGTGCTGGAACTGTCGGCACATCCCTGTTTTCTACGACAGGTAGAATGACTGGCGCAAGACCAGAAGAATTCAGATGCTTTCGCGCATAAATTCTTGGCGTTCCGTCCTAATGGCTGCAGATGTCCATCAGCTCTCAGAACGCTTCTCGTTGTCAGACGGGCCCTTCACATCGTGTCCCTTCTTGAGTGAGGCGAGAACGTTGTCCCGGCCTCCAACTGTGTGACTGGAAAATGACCGCACCCCTCACCTCGCCCCAGGGATTCCAGCCCCTTTCTTCTCCACGGTCAGTCGAGGCGACTTGACGAAAGAGGCTATGGTGTTACACAGCTCCTTGCGATGACTATTAAGCTTCTGATACAGATGGTTGAAAGTCATGGCAAAGTGGCCCATCTATGTTCACTTGGCCCATCGCACACACACTTAAAATGAAAATCTTCACTCCCTAACAGTTACACTAACACTTCATTCACTGATATGGGATACTGTGGGGATATTACATTTTCAGTTGTGCCCTAGCATGTGAAATCCAGTCCACAATTTACATATATAGTTGCCCTTAGTAAAGAGGTACAAGACATGTACAGATAAAAAATAAATTTCCTTACAAACAAACTGTTCATGAAGAACATCATTACATTGAACTTGACAATAACATTACATGTGTACACTACACAAGACATCCACAAATGAATGAAGATAAGCAAGTAAACAGCACTTGAGGCACACAAATAACATTGAACCCAATGAACATGATGATAATGTCACATATGCACATTAGAGAAGACATGCACAAGTATATGAAGATTAAAACAAGTAAACAATACATGAGTAACACGACTAACATTAACACAATGAACATTATGATAACGTTACAGATGTACGCAAGACGTATGCAAAATTAACGTGTATTCAAGACCAGTGTAAATCAAAAATGAACCGTTCACAATAATACTGTTCATTACATGGCAGATGGTAATATTATACATCTATACGACACATAGGTTTAAGAAATATGAAACAAAAATGCACTTTACACAGCAATAATATTTATAAAAGGCTTATATGTTATAAATGGTTCAAATGGCTCTAAACACTATGAGACTTAACATTTGAGGTCATCAGTCCCCTAGACTTAGAACTACTTAAACCTAACTAACCTAAGGCCATCATACACATCCATGCCCGAGGCAGGATTCGAACCTGCGACCGTAGCAGCAGTAAAGTTCCGGATTGAAGCGCCTAGAACCGCTCGGTCACAGCGGCCGGCTGTTAGAAATGCTAGTATGGAAAATACATAAGGCAGAATTAAGACAAGTGACATAACATCTACACGACACGTAGAGGTAAGACATATGAAACAAAAATGCACTTTACACAGCAATAATGTTTATAAAAGGCTTATTTGTTAGAAATGCCAATATGAAAAATACATAAGGCAGAATTAAGGGAAGTGACATAATAGTTTCCCTTAAGTGGCATGTTCATCGAAGGGCGCTATTAAATCGCTACAGAATGGATGTCAGTTCAAACCTCTGGTCACACAATAAATTTTCCGACGACACTCTTTATTGGACTGATAAGGATATGCTAGATAGGATGGAACGTGTAACACCTTCACGTTTTCATCAATAGTTCATATGCTTTGTGGCCTCATAAGACGTACAAAAAATAAGATTTGTACCTTTTCTTCTTCCACAGAACCCACAATCAATACGTATAAAGTACTCATCGCTGATCTTTGGGAGGCCGCCTTATCATAAAAAAATTGTTCCTGTATTTAACTTTCTAATGCCTTAACTTTAGCATGCAATTTCTTTTTTAAACTAAATTCAGTAGTGTCAGTTGTGCGAGCCGTGAAAACGATCTCAAGTGTCAATAATCTGAAAACAAATCTTTTGTGTACGTTACTCGGTACCGCGCGCCGCTGAATTTGAGTCCCCGCCAGACGTCATGGACGTCGAAGACCCCTGGAGGTCTCTGCACCATCGCGCCGTAAGCTGTGGCGGCGCACGCCTCCTGGCCCGCTTTTAGTGTGAGGGCGCCACTGTGGAACCCGTGGTTCCAGCGGCCAATAGCGGCGCCCCCGATAGAGTATTTGAGAGCCGGCCTCTCGCTCAGGCAGTGAGTCTAATCGTTGCGTGAGTCACATCGCCTCGACAACAGACAGCGTGTTTATCGTTCTTTGTTTTCATTACTAGTGGACGTCTTGGATTCGTTTGGTTCTCTCCGCTGCTTCTTGCGTGTTGTCGTCGTAAGGTCTCTCTCCATCGTCCGTCGTTGTTTCGTGTCCGTCCTTTCCGTTCGTTTGTTTGTTCGCGGGCCGCTCTCTCTTTGGTCCCGCTGCGCTTTCTCGGCCGCCCCGCTACCATTCCGGTCGCGGTCACAACAGGTTACAACAGTTACTTTGTACATTCGGGGTATTTTACCTAACCCTTCAATTCTAACGGGCGGCTGGTGTGGCCGAGCGGTTCTAGGCGCTTCAGTCTACAACCGCTCGATCGTTATGGTCGCAGGTTCCAATCCTGCCTCTGGTATGGATGTGTGTGATGTCCTTAGGTTAGTTAGGTTTAAGTAGTTCTAACTTCTAGGCGACTGATGACCTCAGATGTTAAGTCTCATAGTGCTCAGAGCCATTTGAGCCATTTTTCAATTTTAACATGCAAAATAATCCTAACATGCTTCGATCAACATTTCATGTACTACTGTGCGAAGGTAAAATGTCTTCTCTGCCAACTGCAAGGTGTTTATTGGATGTCTCTTATGCTGCAACAGAAATCTCATCAAATATTGTTGCGTCTCTGGTTTCTATCTTTCACACTAGAGTCGTTACACTGAACATCTCGATTTGTAATAAAATAAAACATGGATCCGTCGCACTGCACTACAATTAAATATACACAACAAACAAACAAACATAAATTGAATGACATTGAAATGGCAATGCGCTGGCCTGAACTGCCTGATAATCCCGCGCTGTGGGAAGTATCATTCTGTCGAATTCGGGCGGCTCCTCTGTCTTGCGCTGCGCGATGCAGCGGTGCACGGAAGCCAGACAAACACACATGCAGCCGTCATCTCATCTCTCCATATTCACACCAATTGGCTTACAGTCCAGACACACTTAAAAATCACTATCTAAGCACAGAAACTACTTCTTAATTGTTACAACAGAAAATCTATTCCCAAGATACAGCGTGCTGTGAACAGACATGCACAATTTCCAACACCACTACTGTCTTACAATACTCTATTGAGTCATTTACGCTCTCAGGCTGCGGGCCTTAAGTATCCAAATCTAAACATCATAAATAGCATAAGAAATCGTTGTTGTTTGCATTCTCCCCTGCTTCCGAGTGAGACGTCAGTTTTTCTCGCCACTTAGAAGCATGGAAACACCTGCGATCCTCCGAAAACCGTCTGACATTTGCACATATTGCAGCCGTGAACAACACTCTTCTACTGCTGGCGAGTGGGCGTTAGTAACTCCGTGTTGCACTTCACAGTTCTTCTCTGCCACTCTGCGATCACTTTCGCGTTTTACACTGCACATGAGCTTCCCTGTTGCTGTGGGGGCTTCACTTTCAACCTTTTTCATTTCCTCGGCTCGCTCATCGTCACGACATTTGACTGGATCTCTCTCAGTATATCGTTATGTTCCGTTTTGAACGCGTAATCTATTTTCGAATGGGCGGCATGGGGTGTCACGGGAGCATACTCATTTACGGCCTCTGGCCCTTTAAACCCTAATAGCACACTTGCGAGGGTCTCTAACCCACGACCAGTCGCATCGTTTCCGTCACATTCACTTTCGTCGGCTGTGTCCGTGGAATTCTCATCACGACTTGCGGACAGCAAACTGACTTCATCTGGAACACCTGTTCCCTTTAATAAATCACCTTTTAGCTCCCGTGGCCCTACATTTTACTGACTTCTCCCTACATATTACTAACATAACTGTGCCCTTTGCGCCCTGTGCACCCCATGCGATCGGATCTTCGAACAAACTGACCACGGTTTTATTGGTCCAATCCATGACCAACGCTCTACTCGAGAATATGTCATTCCCGATTATAAAGTAGAGCGACAACCCACAGATGACAACTGCGTTCACCTGGAAGGTACTTCTTCCTTCGCTTAACGACACAAAGACCTATTTCTCTACATTCTTTCCTTTTGCCCCAAAATCGGGAATTAGTGAGATTCCTTTTACGAGTATCTCAGCTAATTTACTACCACTTTCCACCAGCTTTGAGTAAAAAGACGCTGAAAGTGCTGTCACTTCCGACCCAGATACGAGACATGCTGTCATCTTTATTTCAATGAGGGAACAGCGACTGTCCGCTTTTTCCGGTAAATCTGGGTCATCACAGTGCTGGCGAGTGTCGTCTTACGCTTGCGGTTGTCAGTACCGCACATTGCATATGTGATGGCCCTTCTCTACCGTGGCGTCCCATCCAATATCTCATTTTCTCCGATCGTTCATTTGTGTGACCTCACGCTCATCTGCCTGAGGTGGGGTCAGAGGTGGTGAACCTGCAATATTCACACCGTCTCACCCATAATGCGACGCTTGCACGCAGGACACGTGGCGTCTTTGATTTTGCACTTCGTTCCTGCGTTGCTCTCCATGGTGTGGACCATAACGTCTATCTCTCTCTCGCCAAACCCCCTCTCCTCTCCTTCGTCCGTTATTTTGACAATTCTGTCTGTTCTTACGGTATACAAACCCTTGCGGTTCCCCATTTTCTGTCATAATTGCGTGTCCATTTGCTGTCCTTTGCTTCTCCTGCTCTTCGATTTCGTCCAAGGACCTTAAAATATCGAGGAACTGTTATCTAGACGAAGTGTGAGCTCTGCACCATTCCTCATATGACATTTTGTCATCCTAGTATCCCACCAGAACGACAAAGTGAGAAGCGCAGGTTGCCATGGATTGGCGTGACTGTCCCCAATATATGCTAATCGTTGCACTCGCCGGTGCGGCCAGGTTCCAGTACGTTGCCAGAAACTTAGAGCAGAAATCCTTGTAACCACCGTTCTTGCAAATTGTAACCTCGAACCAGGCAGCCTTCCCCTGATCGAGCGTCTGCCGTGCAACGAGTAAATCGTTACATTCCGTCACTCCTTTCGCACGCAGACACGCGTCTAAATTTTTTAGGTATGCCATCGGGTGAAGGTTGCGCGTTCGGCTGAACTTCGGCAGTGGTATGTCCACCCCATGAATCGGTAGTGCGGCTTGCAAATTCGTTGGCGTGACCTGCTGTACAAGGCCATTACACTGTCGCATTGCAGACAGTTCTTGCTCAAGGACTGACATTCGTATTTGTGTTTCCTTGGATGACATACATTCCTCTTCTACGCGCACAGAGAGATCAGCCATTTTCGCGTTTATCCGCTGCCAACCTTCGTTTCACACTCTTTTCTCACCTCGTTTAGGTTGTTAATGACCTCCGTCCGTGTCTTTTCGGTTTCGGTCTCCATTCCGTGCCTAACATCAGCAATCTGCAGATCCAGCTTTTGATTCCGAAGCCTTAGCTCCGTTTCGAGTCTTTCAAACCGCGTTTTACTCTCCTCCCTTTCGGCTGTTAACTATTATGTGTGGTTTTGTAGTATCGTGAGAATCCGACCTAGTGGACTCCGACTTTGCGTATCCCTCATAAATGTGCCTTGTGTTTCCTCGCAAGCCCCAGAACTTACCTCAACTGGCTTGTCTGTTTCCATATTTATCAGTGTCCCAGACTTAAGCTGCATAGAGAAACTAAACTAGAAACTAAAAACACTCCACAGAACGAAAAGCGACAGTACAAATGTGATGACAACGCTGGTAACAGCAAACAGAACAATGGAAATCGTGGAACAGAATTTCCACAACAACGGCCTACACATTCTAAAACTACATCAGATATTTGAGGAGGCTATGGGAACCAAAACTGACTGCACAAGCTACCGCTATATCTATTTTATATGCTCATTTGCAACGCACTTATCACACACAGACACACCATCCGTGCTCCTGACGTATCACACATTGTGGTTAACATATGCTAATTATCGAATGGGAATTCTTTCTGAGTCGTGTCTCGAAACTTAGAAGTTATCACACTAACAACAACAACGTGAGTATGAAGTCAAATCTAAGCCCCACGCTGGCCGACAAAATTGTGTAGTGAACTCGTGAAATTATTTTGTGACATCAGATACCGGGCGACCCATGTTGGGCGCCAAAACTGTAGTGAATTCGAGAAATTAAATGAAATCAAACACAAATGGTAAAAAATTAAGGGGTTCACGTATGAATATAAAAGATTGCTCATATGTTCAAAAAATAAAATAAATGTATTTATTTTCACGCTGTTTACACAAAACAAAACAAAATTATAAATCTCAGGGCAGCTTTGGCTGGGCCCTGACACGACTCAGTTATTAAGGGGAAGGAGGAGGGAACGAATCGTCCCGCCATTCTTGTTATCATTCGTCTATATAATGCTGTCGGCGGTAGGGACTGCGTCGGGGCGGCGCGTCGCGTCGGAGCTGTGCTGCATAGGGTGACAGCCCTCATTAGCAATCGGGGCTTTGCGGCGGGTCCCAGGTACGATCTCCGCGTTGTCTGCCCGTCGTCAGTTGCGTGGCGAAGCTGTGCTATCACGGCATCGGAAGGCGGATGTTGGCGATGGGTGGAAGAGCGCCGATGTCCTCTCGCTTCCGCAATGTCTCCACAACTCTCCCTTTCGCTTCTCATCCATCTCTCAGCTCAACTCCTCTTCGAAACATTATTCCTTTCGGTGTTGTCACTGGCGGACGAAATTTTCCATGACAGATCGCCGTTTCTCTGCCACACCTCTCCGTACATCGTGGAAATTTTCCATCTAGCGTGGGCTGTTGTGTGGCTCGTGAATCGGTATCTTTCTCACGCATCCACCAATGTTAAGATGTTTTCCTGCATTCTGAGCCTACTGGGAGAGCAGCTACACTACACCGCCCTCCGCATGAGCCCTGGACAGACTCATGTTTGTGCTCCAAATCTGCCGGCGTCCGTCATTTACAAGGGATGTACTCACTGTCGAGGAAAACATCTTAAGAATGCTGGCTTCTTTCACACGTCTCCTTGCGCCGATTTCCCTGTGCACGTGGGGTGCTGGAATTGTCGGCTCATTCCTGTTTTCTAAGGCAGGTAGAATGACTGCTGCAAGGCCATAAGAACTCAGATGCTTTCACGCGTGAATTCTTGGCGTTCCGTCCTAATGGCTGCAGATGCACATCAGCTCTCGGCATGCTTCTCGTTGTCAGACGGGCCCTTCTCATAGTGTCCCTTCTTGAGCGAGGCGAGGACGTCAGCCCGGCCTTCCGCTGTGTGCTTGCAGAATGACTGCACCCGGGGGCTTGCTTTAGGGAATCCAGCCCCTTCATTCTCCACGCCCGCTCGCGGAGACTTGGCGAAAGTGGTTGTGGTATTATAAACAGTTCGCAGAAGACCACAGCGTAATAGCTCAGAGAATGGCAATAATTTTAAAACCTCCTCGTTGTTTCCCAGTATCATCATTATTGGGGACGTACTTATTATACGTTCTTCGGCGATGTACTACGTGCCTGTGTTTCGTCCTAACTTGAGAAGTGTGGATTTAGTATAGTACCACCATCATCACTACCACCACCACCACCACCACCACTACAACCACCATCAACATCATGATCACTTACCGCCGAAACCGGACGGAAGGTTTTGCACCGTTGCGTACGCCATTCGCAGTACTCTTGAAGGTAATGTCCAGTTTATAAGTTCTGCACTCGAATCTGTAAACCGGTAACCCACAGCTAGGTGATAACGCTCGGTGCGGAGATGGGCGGCTAGGACGGTTCGAATCGTGGTGGTGGAAGAAATTTTCACCGCCGGTATTTGACCAGTATGGAGATAAGACATGGTGACGCACAGTTCCGGATCGCCGTACTTCGTGTCAATATCCTCAAATATCAAATCCTTCAGCAATGTCTCATGAAGTGAGGGCACTGACTTTTGTTGAAGACCCATCTTTCGAACGTGAACTTTAAACTATTTATCCTGCTTGATGTTACTGGAGAGGAGTACGCTATATGCCGGCACGGTTTTTAACCCATTCCTTTCTCTTATCATCAAATAATACAATTACACAAAACACACAAGAATTACAGACACCTTCATACAAAGATTACGCTTAAGACTCAAATCTCATGCGCCACACTGAAAGGGACCACCGTGTGCGGAGGAAGAACCCAGTTTCCATGTAAGAGGATAAACGAAACGTTGGTGTATCCCAGATAACAATGACTTACGAGTGTTTCCCTGTTGTGCTTTTGAATAAGTGACCTGCCCTCGTGCACGGAAGAAAGACTGTCCCTTTATCAAAAGAAATTTCGTCTCTATATTGAGAAGAGGATTAGGGCAGGATCAATAAATGGCACAATAAGAACATGCATCCAGTAAAACACATATGACAGAACATTTTCAGTTGAACGTTTGTTTCACACCACAATAGTCAAGCCATAGTCGCAGTACATAGAAATTTTCCTTTTATTTTTTTTAAAAAAAGGATTACATTACCGGGTTCAACGAACTACGTTGTCATTTCCAAACGTTGTAAAGTTCTTTAAAGAAAGATGAATGCTTTCAGACTTCGTTGAATGAACGTCTGAACCGTGGAATGGACACGCAACTAGAATGATAGTGTAGCGTGTTGTAACTGCAAGTGGTGTGCTTACTCTGTGTTATTATAAACAAAATTTTACACGAATTGATTGGCCAATACAACTCCCAATACCAATAAAGAAATACATTTACTGAAAATGCATTCAACCCCTTAGGCACTGAATCATCTGGCCCTGTTCAAAACTGATAACTTTGGTCCCTGGGCACATGACAAATAAATTAAACTGTCTTACCTCTAAAGCAGCAACGGAGTAACGCGATATATTCTGGCCTCTCATTAAAAAAATATAAATATGCTAGTTACTGGTTCAGCGATGTGCAATGCTGGCTGTAATTCTTTGAAACGCTCATAAAACTCTCTTGGCTGATAAACTAGAAGATTTAAGAAAATCCAACTTCTTTGAAAAACCTATGACCTGGTCAGGCAGGCGGTACTGATTGAGGTGAATTACTAACACTGTGTTTCTTAGTAGAAATTATATTGCAAATTAAGTTTGTCTTTTCAAAAACATCTGACAACTGAAGTTACGTTACTCGCAATTGATTCACAAACAATGAGATTTAAACAGCAAGTATTACCTAACTTCAATAACCCAACATAAATGAAAGCCATCAAATTACATGTAGCTGTGGTAACAAATCTTAGAAGCATTACAAAAGTAAAATATATAACTTGCCTTTTTATCAAAACAGTTTACGTACATTCTGGGGTACTCAACAGTTACAAATTATCAGCCAACTAATCTGTATTATCGCGCTGGCAAAAACAAAAATCATAATTATTGAACATCTTTACCTTGTTTGCATGAAGGCTTCTGCTTCCATGTTCTTCAGTACTGACATACCGAAATTAATCCAACACTTGGTGGCTTCACACAGCACACCACAAAAACTGCCCAGTCCATCGTCTTTCCCTCACAAACAGCTACATACAACAGTTCACCGAGCGCTCTCTTACTCCAGCACTACAATAATCTCAGACCAGAGGCCGAATCTCTGGGTCTGCGGTCTTACAAAGACAGCAATATAAAGCCTATCAGAGACATACACCATTTATAAAATCGGGTGCCACACACAAATCTGCCCCTGTAGACTCATTTCAGTGTCTAAAACATCAGTTGGAGAGTATACAGGGTGATTCAAAAAGAATACCACAACTTTAGGAATTTAAAACTCTGCAACGACAAAAGGCAGAGCTAAGCACTATCTGTCGGCGAATTAAGAGAGCTATAAAGTTTCATTTAGTTGTACATTTGTTCGCTTGAGGCGCTGTTGACTAGGCGTCAGCGTCAGTTGATGCTAAGATGGCGACCGCTCAACAGAAAGCTTTTTGTGTTATTGAGTACGGCAGAAGTGAATCGACGACAGTTGTTCAGCGTGCATTTCGAACGAAGTATGGTGTTAAACCTCCTGATAGGTGGTGTATTAAACGTTGGTATAAACAGTTTACAGAGAATGGGTGTTTGTGCAAAGGGAAAAGTTATGGACGGCCGAGAACGAGTGATGAAAATGTAGCACGCATCCAGCAAGCATTTGTTCGCAGCCCAGGAAAATCGACTCGCAGAGCTAGCAGAGAGCTGCAAATTCCACAATCAACTGTATGGAGAGTCCTACGAAAAAGGTTAGTTATGAAACCTTATCGTCTGAAATTGGTTCAAGCACTGTCTGCAGCTGATAAGATTAAAAGAATCGATATCTGTGATTTTATCCTTGCTCAATTGGAAACAGATGAATCCTTCGTTTCAAAGATTGTGTTTAGTGATGAAGCAACTTTCCACACTAACGGGAAAGTCAACCGTCACAATGTCTGTATATGGGGCACTGAGAATCCGCGGGAAACAACTCAGTATGAACGTGACTCGCCTAAGGTGAACGTTTTCTGTGCCATTTCAGCCAATAAAGTTTTTGGTCCCTTTTTCTTCGAAGGTGCTACTGTAACTGGACTACAGTATCTGGAGATGTTAGAGAATTGGCTGTTCCCTGAGCTCGAACAAGAAGCACAACAATTCATATTTCAGCAGGATGGAGCGCCACCACATTGGCACTTATCTGTGCGTAACTACCTGAACGTCAACTACCCGAGGCGATGGATTGGCCGCCAGGCAGCCCGTGACAGAGCACTTCATCAATGGCCTCCAAGAAGCCCTGATCTTACCCCCTGCGATTTTTTATTATGGGGGTATGTTAAGGATATGGTGTTTTGGCCACCTCTCCCAGCCACCATTGATGATTTTAAACGAGAAATAACAGCAGCTATCCAAACTGTTACGCCTGATATGCTACAGAGAGTGTGGAACGAGTTGGAGTATCGGGTTGATATTGCTCGAGTGTCTGGAGGGGGCCATATTGAACATCTCTGAAGTTGTTTTTGAGTGAAAAAAAACCTTTTTAAATACTCTTTGTAATGATGTATAACAGAAGGTTATATTATGTTTCTTTCATTAAATAAACATTTTTAAAGTTGTGGTATTCTTTTTGAATCACCCTGTATAATGGGAATTATGACCATACATCTGACAAAAATTATGAGAAATGAGACCAGGCAAGGCAATGGTGGTGCAACCAAGTCACTACAAGCTATGCCCATGCTTCCCCAAACGTACATTCCATTGCCTTAATATACAATAGGACATGGAATTTACGTTTGGGCAAGCATGGGCATAACTTGTAGTGACTTGGTTGTGCCACCAGTGCCTGGATTGTCTGGTCTCATTTCTTGTAACTTTTGCCAGATGTATGGTCCTAGTTCCCATTATATATATTCTCCAACTGGTGTTTTATATCTGAAAATAACGACGTAGTTCGTTGAAACCCTTAATGTAACCTTTTCTTTTTAAAGAAAAAGTTTTATGCATTGTGACTATGGCTTCATTACTGTAGCGTCAAATAAACATTTAAGTTATATTTTGGTCACACTCCTTACGACAGTTACGTCAGAATATAGATTTTTCCGTTGAATTATTTACGAGTTATAGATACTTTCCCTGTTCGACAGCTCTGTTTCTATTAAAATGTTTTGTAAGGTTAATATTATAAGTTGACCTACTTTGAAAGCTTACATACCAAAGAAAACGAAAAAAATGTGTCATTGGTGGCACGTTATGAATTCGTAATTTTCTTGTTGGCAACACATACCTTTTTTTAGGTTTATGACAAAGGAAATATTCGTCGTAGGTAAGAGATTGAGGAAATTATCGTTCAAAGTGTATCTTTCTTTGTGCAGGATAAGTAGATTACCAGTTTCCCCTTGTAACCAAAGGAAAACGTCACATGTCAGAAAATACAAAATACGGGAAACTAGAAATTGACTCAGAATACGACAAGTAGTGGTTCAAAATCGCTGGTGCACAGGATGTGACACCGGATTCCGTCGATGTTTATCTCCGCTGCGTAGCTAGCGTGCTATGCACCGAGACGTAGAGTTACGTCAAAGTGATTTCCAGCACATATAACGGAAAAACATGCAGTGGAATGTCACACGTGAATGAAATACTGCTCCATCCGATATTGTTTTTCGGATGCGCTACAGCTTTGTAATCTGCCCGCGACCGCTGAAGCAAGCGAAACCCGCGAAAGCTGTGCTGAAATTTCTCTAGCGCAAGTATTGACGCACGTGCTACGGCATTAGTGCCGCTGCTTAAACTGTGTGTGTGTGAGTGTGTGTGTGTTTGTGTGTGTGTGTGTGTGTGTGTGTGTGTGTGTGGATGGGTGGGTGGAGCGGTGCATGGGGCGTGGGTGGGTGGATGTTTGTTGTAGGTCCCCCTGTCGATATTCCTCGCGAGCTCGGTATAATCTTCTTATTCGAAGGTCGGACCATATCGGATTAGTGGCGGCAATGCTGCTCGGCAGCCTGTCCCTGCGATTAAACATCCGTTTCTCTCTGTGGCCGGCGGGCACCAGTGTTCCAAAAGACCGACGGTCACAGACTAGATACAGTGCCTCCCCTGTTTGCACGACTACGGAACAAACTGTAATGATTTTAGCTGTATACCAATTAGGTCCCTTTCAAAGTATGCTGATACAATAGCTCCATACATGTACAACCGTTCACTCTACGGAAGTTCCGTACCGAAAGACTGGATAGTTGCACAGGTCACACCAATATTCAAGGAAGGTAGTAGGAGTAATTCAGTAAATTACAGGCCCATATCATCAACGTCGATATGCAGCAGGTTTTTGGAATATATACTGTGTTCGAACTGTGGTGTCACCGCCAGACACCACACTTGCTAGGTGGTAGCCTTTAAATCGGCCGCGGTCCGTTAGTATACGTCGGACCCGCGTGTCGCCACTGTCAGTGATTGCAGACCGAGCGCCACCACACAGCAGGTCTAGAGAGACTTACTAGCACTCGCCCCAGTTGTACAGCCGACTTAGCCAGAGATGGATCACTGACAAATACGCTCTCATTTGCCGAGACGATAGTTAGCATAGCCTTCAGCTACGTCATTTGCTACGACCTAGCAAGGCGCCATAGCATTTGATAATTAATATTGTGAAGCATGTACCGTAACGAGAGATGTTCTACAATTGTGGATTAAAGTTAAGTATTATATCAACTACGTACTTTATTTGCTACTATTAATTCCCTTAACTGATCCAGACCTCACGCCAGTCAGCGTGTAATTAAACGCGTGCATTTCGGCCTCCTCTAGCAACACAGTGTTGGCTCTTCTGCCAACACTACACGAACATTATGAATTACCTCGAAAGAAACGGCCTATTGACACTCAGTCAACATGGATTTAGAAAACATCGCTCTTGTGAAACACAACTAGCTTTTTATTCGCATGAAGTGTTGAGTTCTATTGACAAGAGACTTCAGATTGATTCCGTATTTGTGGATTTCCGGAAGATTTGGCACTGTACCACACAAGCGGCTTGTAGAGAAATTGCGTGCATATGGTATATTGTCTCAGTTTGTAAGTAGGCTGTTTAGGTTTTTATGTTGGTAACGCCACGCAGGGCTCTGTATGAAAATCACTGACTGTGCTGTGGGCAGTCTGTGGCTGGTTGGCATTGTTGGAATATTCGCTATTGTAGTGTTGGGCAGTTGGATGTGAACAGCGCGTAGCGTTGTGCAGTTGGAGGTGAGCCGCCAGCAATGGTGGATGTGGAGAGAGAGATGACAGAGTTTTGAGAGGTTACTATAAGCGGACGATCTGGACGTGTGTCTCCTAGAAAAAGAAACTTTGTGAAGATGGACGTCATGAATTGATGGATATATATATATATGATGACTTTAGAACATTATTAAGGTAAGTACATTGTTTGCTCTCTGTCAAAATCTTTCATTTGCTAACTGTGCCTATCAGTAGTTAGTGCCTTCAGTAGTTAGAATCTTTTATTTAGCTGGCAGTATTGAGGCTCGCTGTATTGCAGTAGTTCGAGTAACGAAGATTTTTGTGAGGTAAGTGATTTGTGAAAGGTATAGGTTAATGTTAGTCAGGGCCATTCTTTTGTAGGGATTGTTATAAGTCAGACTGCGTTGCGCTTAAAGATATTGTGTGTCAGTTTAGTGATGATCAGAATAAGTAAAGAGGTAACTGTCTGAGAACGTTCAGTTTTACTTAGCTGTTTGTATCAAATAACGCAGAAGTTTACTAGCACAGTCATTCATAATTTTTCCAAGGGGACGTTTCAAGTTAGTTTACTGGATTCGTGATTTCCTGTCAGAGAGGTCACAGTTCGTAGTAACTGACGGAAGGTCTTCCAGTAAGACAGAAGTGATTTCTGGCGTTCCCCAAGGTAGTGTTACAGGCCCTTTGCTTATTCTTGTCTATGTAAACGAATTGGAAGACAATCTGAGTAGCCATCTTGGGATGTTTGCAGTCGTTTATCGACTGGTAAATTCACCAGAGATCAAAGCAAATTGCAAAACGATTTAGAAATGATACGTGTATGGTGCGAAAATGTGAGGTCGTCCACATGAGTGCTAAAACGAATACGTTAAACTTTGGTAACACGATACATCAGTCAAATCTAAAGGCCTTAAATTCAACTAAATACTTAGGAATTACAATTACGAACAACTTAAATTGGAAGGAACACATAGAAAATGTTCTGGGGAAGGCTAACCAAATACTGCGTTTTATTGGCATGACACTTCGGAAATTTAACAGATCTACTAAGGAGACTGCCTACATTGCGCTCCTACGTCCTCTTCTAGAGTACTGCTGCGTGGTGTGGGATCCTTATCAGACAGGACTGATGGAGTACATCGAAAGAGTTCAAAGAAGGGCATCACTTTTTGTATTATCGCGAAATATGGGAGAGAGTGTCACTAAAACGATACAGCATTTGGGATGGATATCATTAAAACAAAGGTGTTTTTCGTTGCGGGGGAATCTTCTCATGAAATTCGGATCACCAACTTTCTTCTACGAATACCGAAATATTTTGTTGACGCCGACGTGCGTAGGAAGAAACGATCACCATAGTAAAATAAGGGACATCAGAGCTCGTACGGAAAAATATAGGTGTTCGTTCTTTCTGCGTGCTATACGAGATTGGAATAATGGAGACTTCTGAAGGCGGTTCGACGAACCCTCTGGCAGACACTAAAATGTGATTTGCAGAGCTGTCATGTAGATGTAGATGAATTAGTTTACTTTGTGTTCTGCATTTTTGTTAATGTTGTTGTTGTTGTTGTGGTCTTCAGTCCTGAGACTGATTTTATGCAGCTCTCCATGCAACTCTATCATGTGCAAGCTTCTTCATCTCCCAGTACCTACTGCAACCTACACACTTCTGAATTTGCTTGGTGTATTCATCTCTTGGTCTCCCTCTACGATTTGTACCCTCCACGCTGCCCTCCAATACTAAATAGGTGATCCCTTGATGCCACAGAACATGCCCAAACATTCCATCCTTTCTTCTAGTCAAGTTGTGCCACAAACTTTTCTCCCCAATCCTCTTCAACACCTCCTCATTAGTTATGTGATATACCCATGTAATCTTCAGCATTCTTCTGTAGCACCACATTTCGAAAGCTTCTATTCTCTTTTTGTCCAAACTACTTATCGTCCATGTTTCACTTCCATACTAGGCTACACTCCATACAAATACTTTCAGAAACGACTTCCTGACACTTAAATCTATACTCGATGTTAACAAACTTTTCCTCTTCAGAAACGCTTTCCTTCCCATTGCCAGTCTACATTTTATATCCTCTCTACTTCGACCATCATCAATTATTTTGCTCCCCAAATGGCAAAACTCCTTTACTACTTTATGTGTCTCATTTCCTAATCTAATACCCTCAGCATCACCCGACTTAATTCGACTACATTCCATTATCCTCGTTTTGCTTTTGTTGATGTTCATCTTATATCCTCCTTTCAAGACACTATGTATTCCATTCCACTGCTCTTCCAAGTCCTTTGCTGTCTCTGACAGAATTACAATGTCATTGGCGAACCTCAAAGTTTTTATTTCTTCTCCATGGATTTTAATACCTACTCCGAATTTTTCTTTTGTTTCCTTCACTGCTTGCTCAATATACAGATTGAATAACATCGGGGACAGGCTACAACCCTCACTCCCTTCCCAACCACTGCTTCCCTTTCATGCCCCTCAATTCTTATAACTGCCATTTGGTTTCTATACAAATTGTAAATAACCTTTCGCTCCATATATTTTACCCCTGCCACCTTCAGAATTTGAAAGAGTGTATTCCAGTCAACATTGTCAAAAGATTCCTCTAAGTCTACAAATGCAAGAAACGTAGGTTTGCCTTTCCTTACTCTAGCTTCTAAGATAAGTCGTAGGGTCAGTATTGCCTCACGTGTTCCAATATTTCTACGGAATCCAAACTGATCTTCCCCGAGGTCGGCTTCTAGCAGTTTTTCCATCCGTCTGTAAAGAATTCGCGTTAGTATTTTGCAGCTGTGACTTATTAAACTGATAGTTCGGTAATTTTCACATCTGTCGACACCTGCTTTCTTTGGGATTGGAATTATTATATTCTTCTTGAAGTATGAGGGTATTTCGCCTGTCTCATACATCTTGCTCACCAGATGGTAGAGTTTTGTCAGGACTGACTCTCCCAAGGCCGTCAGTAGTTCTAATGGAATGTTGTCTACTCCCGGGGCCTTGTTTGTTAATAGGTCAATGATATTCACTGAAGTGATACAGGTTTTTGTCGCATAGATACTTGGTAGAATCATCTTAACACTGAACAACATACTGCCTGCACTGCCTACTGCCTGTAGTATATTTCATCTTACCATTTGGACGAATGAACGCAGGTGAATAACTATTCCGATGCTGTCCCGTTTAACAATACTGGCCCAGTCACCAGGCATCCAAAGTAAATTGATCTATACAATATTCCGCACAATCAGTACAAGGAGAAAGAAACATATGAGGTGAACGAACATGAATTTCGTGCCAGACTGTAATTTTTTCTGATGAGTACTCCACGGACACAGCTATTCAAGCCGCGGTCGTTCTATCTTTCAGGCTTTTATGTTCTTCGGGTGCAGGTGTTCGATCAGTCGACTATGATGAGAAAACGCGAATTCTTGGAGAGTAGTCACCAACTCAGGGAGAAGCCACACAAAACGGTGCTTTAATAGAAATCCCCGTAATTAATGAAATTGTTTCGCTAAAATCCGACTAATAAAAAACGTATACTGGAAAAGTACGGAACCGTGACAGGATGCAAAAAATTTAGCGAAGGTCAAAAAATTATCTCACTGCCACCGAGTAAATCCACTGACACTCGCTTTAAATGTTCTCCATTTTAAGAATGTTTCTAATTAAACTCAAGTTCTGATCATAGCAGCATACGTCTCAATCATTCAACAGAAGCAGTACTTCACGTCCAAACTCCTAAATACTTCCATCAAAATCCAAACTCAACATCGTTATACAGGGTGGTCCACTGATAGTGACCGGGCCATATATCTCACGAAATAAGCATGAAACGAAAAAACTATAAAGAACGAAACTCGTCTAGCTTGAAGAGGGAAACCAGATGGCGCTATGGTAGGCCCGCTAGATGGCGCTGCCATAGGTCAAACGGATATCAACTGCGTTTTTTAAAATAGGAACCCCATTTTTTATCACATATTCGTGTAGTACGTAAATAAATATGAATGTTTTAGTTGGACCGCTTTTTTCGCTTTGTGATAGATGGCGCTGTAATAGTCACAAATATAGAAGTACGTGGTATCACGAAACATTCCGCCAGTGCCGACGGTGTTTACTTCGTGATACATTACCCGTGTTAAAATGGACCGTTTACCAATTGCGGAAAAGGTCTATATCGTGTTGATGTATGGCTATTGTGATCAAAATGCCCAACGGACGTGCGCTGTGTATGCTGCTCAGTATCCTGGACGATATCATCCAAGTGTCCGCACCGTTCGACGGATAGTTACGTCATTTAAGGAAAAAAGAAGTGTTCAGCAACATGTGAAACTTCAACCACGAACTGCAACAAATGATGATGCCCAAGTAGGTGTTTTAGCTGCTGTCGTGGCTAATCCGCACATCAGTAGCAGACAAATTGTGCGAGAATCGGGAATCTCGGAAACGTCGGTGTTGAGAATGCTACATCAACATCGATTGCACCCGTACCATGTTTCTATGCACCAAGAATTGCATGGTGGCGACTTTGAACGTCGTGTAGAGTTCTGCCACTGGGCGCAAGAGAAATTACGGGACGATGACAGATTTTTTGCATGCATTCTATGTAGCGACGAAGCGTCATTCTCCAACAGCGGTAACGTAAACCGGCATAATATTCACTATTGGGCAACGGAAATTCCACGGTAGCTGCGACAAGATGTTTCACTGCATGACAGAACGCGATGTACTTCCAACATGATGGATGTCCGGCACATAGGTCGCTTGCGGTTGAAGCGGTATTGAATAGCAAATTTCATGATGGGTGGATTGGTCGTCGAAGTACCATACCATGGCCTCCACGTTCACCAGATCTGACGTCCCCGGATTGCTTTCTGTGGGGGAAGTTGAAGGATATTTACTATCGTGATCCACCGACAACGCCTGACAGCATGCGTCAGCTCATTGTCAATGCATGTTCGAACATCGCAAAATGCGAACTACTCGCTGTCGAGAGGAATGTCGTTACACGTATTGCCAAATGCATTGAGGTTGACGGACATCATTTTGAGCATTTATTGCATTAATGTGGTATTTTCGGGTAATCAAGCTGTAACATCACGCGTTCTCAGAAGTGAGAAGTTCACAATGATACATGTATCACATTGGAACAACCGAAATAAAGTGTTTAAACGTACTTACGTCCTGCATTTTAATTTAAAAAAACCTACCTGTTACCAACTGTTCGTCTAAAATGGTGAGCCATATGGTTGTGGCTGTTACAGCGCCATCTATCACAAAGCGAAAAAAGTGATCCAACTAAAACATTCATATTTCTTTACGTACTACACGAACATGTAATAAAAAGTGGGGGTTCCTATTTTAAAAACCGCACTTGGTGTGCGTTTGACCTATAGCAGCGCCATCTAGCGGGCTAACCATAGCGCCATCTGGTTTCCCCCTTGAATCTATCCAAGTTTCGTTCTTTGTAGTTTTTTCGTTTGACGCTTATTTCGTGAGATATTTGGCCCGGTCACGATCAATGGACCACCCTGTATTCGCTTTTAACGAAGAAGCTTCCTTTTGCGTCCCAGTTAAAATCCCTAAATAGTTCTCAATTCAGTATAATGCTGAAGAATAAATTCACAAACATACTTTGGCGCTGTATGGCCAGTTGTCGGTTGCAAGACAGGCAACTGTGCCCAGTCATTTACTAACGGCAAAAATATCACAACACCTAAAAATTATTATTGTAGACTAATGACATTTCGGGATTACAATTGTCAAGGTTACATAATTAAGTAATTGACATTGCAGATGATGTCCCATATGTGCTCGATTGGGGACAGATATTACGATCGAACAGGTCATTCTGAAGAGAATGTTGGGTTACAATAGCGGTGTGCGAGTGAGCGTTATCCTGTTGGAAAACACCTGTTAAAATGCTGTTCATGAATGGTTGCACAACAGGTCGAATCATCAGACTGACATACAAATTTAAAGTCAGGGTGTGTGGGATAATCACGAAAGTGTTCCTACTGTCGTATGAAATCGCACCCAGCCCATAACGGCAGATGCAGGTCCAGTGTGTGTAGCACACAGATAGGCTTTTTGTACACCTTCAGCTGGCCTCCTCCTAACCAAGACACGACAAACACTGGCAATGTGGGGAAACCAGCTTTCATCAGAAAACACGACAGACCCTGCCCTCTAATGACCTCTCACTTGAGACCACTGAAGTCGCAGAAGGCGGTGGTCTATGGTCATTGGAATGAATTCTCCGTGGCGTCTGGTTCGGAGCTCTCATTGAAGTAACTGATTCCTTCATAGTACCACACTTACACGCCACATCTTAAATACCATAACAGAGGAAGCGGGAGGGAATCATGGTTGGTAGTCATAATTTATGATTAAGACAGTTTATTGAAATTACCCCTTTCAAACAAAATTGAGAAATACAAATTGTGCACGAGCCACTAGATAAAACTTCGCAAATAGAATTAGGAACCCAACGTACTCAGTACTCTAACAAACAATTCAAAATTAAGAAAAAGAGGTTACAGCCAAACTTCAGAACTTCAAACTCCCATGTAGTACTTCCCTCAAAATAGATATAATGAAACAATTACAGGTAAAGGGTGACTTAATAACACTTGAACACTACTGCCAAACTCAAACATGTTACACACACACACACACACACACACACACACACACACACATATATATATATATATATATATATATATATATATATATATAGGGTGATTCAAAAAGAATACCACAACTTTAGGAATTTAAAACTCTGCAACGACAAAAGGCAGAGCTAAGCACTATCTGTCGGCGAATTAAGGGAGCTATAAAGTTTCATTTAGTTGTACATTTGTTCGCTTGAGGCGCTGTTGACTAGGCGTCAGCGTCAGTTGATGCTAAGATGGCGACCGTTGAACAGAAAGCTTTTTGTGTTATTGAGTACGGCAGAAGTGAATCGACGACAGTTGTTCAGCGTGCATTTCGAACGAAGTATGGTGTTAAACCTCCTGATAGGTGGTGTATTAAACGTTGGTATAAACAGTTTACAGAGAATGGGTGTTTGTGCAAAGGGAAAAGTTCTGGACGGCCGAGAACGAGTGATGAAAATGTAGCACGCATGTTGTGAGATGTTAGAGAATTGGCTGTTCCCTCAGCTCGAACAAGAAGCACAACAATTCATATTTCAGCAGGATGGAGCGCCACCACATTGGCACTTATCTGCCCGTAACTACCTGAACGTCAACTACCCGAGGCGATGGATCGGCCGCCAGGCAGCCCGTGACAGAGCACTTCATCATTGGCCTCCAAGAAGCCCTGATCTTACCCCCTGCGATTTTTTCTTATGGGGGTATGTTAAGGATATGGTGTTTTGGCCACCTCTTCCAGCCACCATTGATGATTTGAGACGAGAAATAACAGCAGCTATCCAAACTGTTACGCCTGATATGCTACAGAGAGTGTGGAACGAGTTGGAGTATCGGGTTGATTTTGCTCGAGTGTCTGGAGGGGGCCATATTGAACATCCCTGAACTTGTTTTTGAGTGAAAAAAAACCTTTTTAAATACACTTTGTAATGATGTATAACAGAAGGTTATATTATGTTTCTTTCATTAAATGCACATTTTTAAAGTTGTGGTATTCTTTTTGAATCACCATATATATATATATATATATATATATATATATATATATATATATATATATGTTAGGTACGAGCTTAACCCACCTTGACGGAGTGAAGATAAATACTAAACTTTGGAAGGGCATATGTGACCAATTCCGGCAGTGGCAAGGTTATTGAGCGCTGCCAGACCTTGGCCTCGGATGACATTTCACTCTCCGCCAAGGCCCTGGCACCATTGAAAGTTTCTGCCCGAATCACAAAACATTCCAAAAACACTGACGCATAGAAACACGGAGCAGGACCTTTTACTCACTTACACATCGACAACTGTATTAATACAGTGCAGGCTTTAAAAACAGCAACATAAAATCATTTGATTGCAAGAGACACAAATCACTAGTAAAACTTCTACGAAAATTTTCAGCTGCCATTTAACTAGGCCAAGAAAGTCTCACCGTAATAATAAAGTATAAAATCTCTGAGTGCGTCGGTGAACAAACAATTACGACTTACTCCATATCGGGCGGGTACACAATACGAGGGAGCGGGTTCCACTGCTTCACCGCTTCCCTTCAAATTTTGTTCCCAGCGAAGTCACGGAACTTGTATCTCTAAGCTGCCCGTGTCGGCAAGACGCCCAACCAGTTTCACGCCACAAAGCGTAACGGTCATCACGCTCGTTCGGCAGCCGTTGACAATCGTCTCCCCCCCCCCCTCCCCCCCCCCCCCCACCACCACCACCACAAACACACGAGATCTCGAGGGTTACTCGTCAAAGGCTAACAACCAACTCGCTTCGCCTGCGAAGCCGCAAGATAAGACACGCGAAAAGCAAAGATAACCTACCTCAACCACAATCGATCTCAACGACACATGAACAAAATGAGACTGGCGCCAGCTCTCCACATCTCAAACAGTCCTTTGTTTAACTGTGGTACCAACTGCTGCTCAGATTGCTGTTGCAGGTGCAGGACTATGCGCCATTCTCCGAACACAATGGTCGTCTTCCTCTTGGGTAGTGCCACGTGGCCGTCCGGAGTCTGGTCTTCTTGCGACCATTTATCTCGTGACCACTGCTGCCAGAAATCACGTACGGTGGCTGCAGTATCGCAGAAGGAACGACCAGCTTCTCGTATCCTATCACACGTTCTTGTACAAACTCACTGATGTGCTGATGATGGTATCTTTGTCGCCTTAAACGCAGTTTTGACTAACTTCAACTCACCACGTCCAATCTCGAAGGTAACTAACGCTCACGGCCGTTACAGCGTGTATACAAAGCAAACCCGATTTGCAAAAATGGTTCAAATGGCTCTGAGCACTATGGGACTTAACTTCTGAGGTCATCAGTCCCGTAGAACTTAGAACTACTTAAAGATAACTAACCTAAGGACATCACACACATACATGCTCGAGACAGGATTCGAACCTGCGACCGT
Organism: Schistocerca americana; assembly: GCF_021461395.2. Classification (NCBI taxonomy): domain Eukaryota; kingdom Metazoa; phylum Arthropoda; class Insecta; order Orthoptera; family Acrididae; genus Schistocerca; species Schistocerca americana. The sequence continues at coordinate 126,557,319 of NC_060119.1, read as the reverse complement.
CGCGGTCACGCGGTTCCAGACTGTAGCGGCTGATTTGCATCCTCATAGTCGCACTACAAGCGCCACTCTGATGTGACGGTGAGAAATTTGAATAGACATAATCTATCATTTGTTCAGGCTGGAGCAGGGGAAACGCATGTTTTTTGAACCGCTAGTACGCGGTGACGAGAGGGGGTATTGCCCTTGAATGAAAGTTAGCAGACTGGCCATACACTGCAGTTTCAGTCGCTATGGAGTGCTCGAGAGTAGAGCATCGTGTGTTTGTTGCCGAGCAGAAATTTAGAAACAATGACTCCGTAGTCACAGTGCAACGTCTTTTCCGTCAGTATTTTAGAGCTGGACGTCGAGGCGCAGTGCCTGATCGAAATATTGTACTCCGAGTGGGTTGCAGCGTTTAGAAGTGCTGGATCTGTGATGGAAAAGAAACCACCTGGTCTTCCCCGTTCAGTTTGTACTCCAGAAAATGTAGACCGAGTGAGAACAGAAGTTCTTGCTAGTCTGAAACGATCGGCTGGACGACAGGCTGTAGCGCTGGGTACGTCACGTCATTCGCTTCACCATATCTCACAGGATGATCTTAAGTTTCACCCGTACAAGATAATGATCGTCCAGCAGCTTACTGAAGGGGATTTTGTGCAGTGAAGAGAGTTTTGTCGCGTAATGGACGAAATTTTTCCGGAAGATGCAGATGCTAGAGTCTTCATGAGTGATGAAGCACATTTTCATGTAGACGGTTACGTCAATGTTCAAAGTTGTCGGTACTGGGCGCCGGAGAACCCACAAGAATTTCACTAAAGACCTCTCCACAGTTTAAAAGTAACAGTGTGGCGCTACATTTCAAAGATGTGGATTGTTGGACCCTAATTTTTTTGAAGAGGAAGGAACTGCAGTTACTGTGACATCAGCACGCTGCGTTAAAATGTTAAACAACTTTCTTCGTCCAGAAGCTGGAAGGCGTCAAGTGAACATGGTAGGAATATGGTTTCAGCAGGATGGTCCCACAGCTCACACGGCAAGAGCATCCATGGAAGTGGTTCGACAAATGTTCCCAGGACTTGTTATTTCGCGATATGGTGATGTTTACTGCCCCCCTCGCTCACCCGATTTGTCGATATGCGACTTCTTTTTGTGGGGATATTTAAAATCAGAAGTCTACATGAAGAAGCCTCGCACAATCAATGACCTGAAGAATTTTATTCGTCAGGAAATTGAAGCCGTGCCGAAAGAAATGTTGGAGAGAGCCATGTGTAACTTTCGGGAGAGGATCCCAATTTGTATCCATCACGAAGGATGTCATCTCCATTATTTTTCGAACCTAATAAAGTATGTATATTTAAAAACTGCATTTAAAATTCTATCAATTAATGCTTGTTTTTATTATTTTTGTCAAACCGTGTCCCATTCATTCAATAGTGGAAAACATGCGTTTCCTTTACTCCACACTATAGAAACACGCGTACCAACTATCGTTTACGCCACGCGACTCCTCTTTTGTGTTGTGATTTTTTTCCGTCTGTGTAGATGTCGTCCTTTCTGCAACATATCTTACACAACGGTTAAACGTAGAATTTCGCCCACACTGGACCACGACTGCATCCTTAGCTCTCTCTTAAACAAATTATTTATCATCTCCAGCGGAGTAGGACGCGGATTCGCTTACAAAGTAAGTTACCACGATCTTCATAACTAGTCCCTTACAACACAAGGCTCACGGGCTTCAGTCCTCGTCTTCCAGACCTCACACACATTGTCCTGCATACCTCACTGCACTCAATGTCCTGGAAGAAAATATATTGTAGAGATATTTCTCAGCCACAGCCTGGGTAACTGTTCAAAAAAAGTCTCACTCTGCAGCTGAGACTGCGCTGATCTTAACTTTAAAACTTAGTGCCGGACAGAAACTGAAAGCTGGGGCTTTTGGCTTTAGGGGGCAAATGGTCTACATATTACGGTTGTAGGGACGGGCCCCTGTGCTGCACCCAGTTTTAATCTGCCAAGAAGTTTCTGTACAGCGTACAACACGCTGCAGAGAGAAAGTTCATTATAAAAGCTATCTCCTAGGCTGTGAGGCATTATTCCGTTCGAGAGAGTCTGCAAACCGTTACGCAGGTTTGGCACGTGCTTCTGTCCTCTGATTCATTACAAACACTGTATCCTTAGTCTAAAGACAAAAATCTCGTGTGCTCCTTCCGTTTGTGAACTGCAAGAATAATTCTCACTTTTTACTCAGGAAATTGTGAGACATTCGTTTTAGTCTTTCATCTCGGGGTTTCCATAGCGCCGGGTTAGATCAAACTCACTACGAGGGCAGAATACACACATTCTCAGCGCCTTGCTATGCGGGAGACACATCATGCCATATATTATCCCGAGACCTTTCAACGAATCTTTTGTTTGCGAACCCAGATTATTTCTATGCATTGCTACAAAATATGAACTCTGACGGAAAGAAAACACAGCGCCATGATATAAACAAAAGCTGGTAGCTTCAACGCGTCGTGGCATCGGCTTCACTAATGCCTGAAGTAGTGCTGGAGCGAACTGACACAATGAATCAGGAAGGCTGTCCATAAATCCGTAAGCGTACGAGGGGGTGGAAGTCTCTTCTGAACAGCACGTTGTTCGGCATCCCAGTTATGATCAATAATGTTCACGTATTGGGGGTCTGGTGGGTAGCGGAAGCGTGTAAACTCAGACTAGTGTTCTTGGAGCCACTCTGTAGCAATTCTGGACGTGTGGGGTGTCGAATTGTCCTGCTGGAATTGTCCAAGTCTGTCGGAACGAACAATGGACAAGAAAAGGATGCAGGTGATCAGACAGGTTGCTTACGTATGTGTCACCTGTCAGAGTCGTTTCTAAACGTATCATGGGTCCCATATCAATCCAACTGCACAAGCCCCACACCATTACAGAGCCTCCACCAGCTTGAATAATCCCCTGCTGACATGCTGAGTGCATAGCTTCATGAACTTGTCTCCATACCCATACACATCCATCCGCTTGAAACAATTTGAAACATCTACGGTCCAATGTCGGTGTTGACGGGCCCAGGCGAGACGTAAAGCTTCGTGTCGTGCAGTCATCAAGGGTACACGATTGGGTCTTCGGCTCCGAAAGACCATATCGATGAAGTTTTGTTGAATGGTTGGCACGCTGACACTATTGGCCCGGCATTGACATCTGCAGGAATCTGCGGAAGGCTTGCACTTCTGTCGCGTTGAGCGATTCTCTTCAGTCGTCGATCGTCCTGTTCTTGCAGGATCTTTTTTTGTCCGCAGCAATGTCGGACATTTGATGTTTTGCAGGATTCCAGCTACTCGCGGTACACTCCATTGCTACTCCGGAGATGCTGTGTCCCATTGCTCGTGCGCCGACTATAGCTCCACGTTCAAACAGACCTAAATCTTGGTAACCTGCCATTGTAGCAGCAGTAACCGATCCAACAACTGTGCCAACACTTGTCTTATATAGTCGTTGCCGACTGCAGCGGCGTATTCTGTCTGTTTACATGTGTTTGTATTTGAATACGCATGCCTATACCAATTTCTTTGGCACTTCAGTGTACATCAGAAAGATGATGTTTATTCACATTTAGCGCCACGCTTCACAGTGGTTTAGTACACGCTGTAGCGATCGTGAGTATTAGTTACTTTAGGGATCGGACGTGGTAAGTTGAATTTAGTCAAGAATGCCTTTGGAAGGACAGAGAAGCTCCTCGTTGCCTTTGAACGAGGTTGAGTAATAGGGCAACGATACCGCAGGAAGACTTGGCCGGAATGTAGTCACTGTACACGACTGCTGGCAGCGGTGGTCACGAGAATGTACAGGCAATAGAAGACGGAGGCGGAGGATAGCGTAGTGTTTAAGGTCCCGTCGCCAAAGAGGTCGTTAGAGATGGAGCACAAGCGGAGGAACGATCCTGGTATTTTCCTGAAGCGATTTAGGGAAGTGAAGGAAAATCTAAATCATGATGGCTGGACGCGAGTTTGAATCGTCGTCCTCCAGAATGCGAGTCCATTGTACTAACCACTGCGCCACTTCCCTCAGTCGCAACAAGAGCGGGCTCCGGACGGGCGCGAGGACCACTAGAATGAGATTTTCACTCTGCAGCGGAGTGTGCGTTGATATGAAACTTCCTGGCAGATTAAAACTGTGTGCCCGACCGAGACTCGAACTCGGGACCTTTGCCTTTCGCGGGCAAGTGCTCTACCAACCGAGCTACCGAAGCACGACTCAGGCCTGGTACTCACAGCTTTACTTCTGCCAGTACCTCGTCTCCTACCTTCCAAACTTTACAGAAGTTTGTATCAGCGCACACTCCGCTGCAGAGTGAAAATCTCATTCTGGAAACACCCCCCAGGCTGTGGCTAAGCCATGTCTCCGCAATATCCTTTCTTTCAGGAGTGCTAGTTCTGCAGGGTTCGCAGGAGAGCTTCTGTAAAGTTTGGAAGGTAGGAGACGAGGTACTGGCAGAAGTAAAGCTGTGAGTACCGGGCGTGAGTCGTGCTTCAGTATCTCAGTTGGTAGAGCACTTGCCCGCGAAAGGCAAAGGTCCCGAGTTCGAGTCTCGGTCGGGCACACAGTTTTAATCTGCCAGGAAGTTTCATATCAGCGCACAGTCCGCTGCAGAGTGAAAATCTCATTCTGGAAACATCCCCCAGGCTGTGGCTAAGCCATGTCTCCGCAATATCCTTTCTTTCAGGAGTGCTAGTTCGCAGGAGAGCTTCTGTAAAGTTTCGAAGGTAGGAGACGAGGTACTGGCAGAAGTACAGCTGTGAGTACCGGGCGTGAGTCGTTCTTCGGTAGCTCAGTTGGTAGAGCACTTGCCCGCGAAAGGCTAAAGTCCCGAGTTCGAGTCTCGGTCGGGCACACAGTTTTAATCTGCCAGGAAGTTTCAGGGAAGACCACTGTTTTCGGCCTATGACTCTGGTGCATCGTACTGCATCTGCAGCAGCAATTTGAGGAGAAGTTGGCACCACAGTGACACAACGAACTGTTACACCTATGTTACTTCCAGGACGGCTCCAAACCACACGCCCTGGACATAACAAGTGCTTTAAAGGTTCTCAGGAGTAACGTCGAATGATGGTGTGGAAACGGTACAATATTTCGAAGAGACAGATGCTCGTCCTGACGAGTTGTTTCCCAGCATCTACATCTACATCTACATGACTACTCTGCAATTCACATTTAAGTGCTTGGCAGAGGGTTCATCGAACCACAATCATACTATCTCTCTGCCATTCCACTCCCGAACAGCGCGCGGGGAAAACGAACACCTAAACCTTTCTGTTCGAGCATCCTGTTGAACGGGCTACAGGTGCGGCAGAAATAATTCGCCTTGCGCAAGGTACTCTCATGTTCAGAAAAAGCAGAACGTCTTGAACGAACAGAAACAGAAGTGTACTCATAGGACATGTTCATTAGTGTGTTCAGTAGAAATGATTAGCATTTAAACCAGGTGCGCCAGCAGGTTCAAGGTCAGCAACGAAATTACGGCCCTCATTGTCGCTATAAACCGAAGGTCACGAATCAGTGCAACTTCAGCAGACATGCTGGTGGCCTCGCAGACGTTGCGCGAATCGTACCGTCAAATCAGTTGGTTTGAAAGGAGGCGCATTATTGGCACGAGAGAATGTGATGGATCCATCAGGGAAATTGCTGCTCTTGTGGGGCGAAGTGTTTTGGTAGTGTAAATCGTGCGTGCAGAATGGTCCACGGTAGGCCGTAGAACACGACGAGGTAGGTCACGTCACACCACACAGACCACCACCCGAGAATACCGACACATCATCCGAATGGCGTTGCAGCTCAGATCTGCGTCCTCCTCGGCTCTGGCGCAACAGTGGAATAGTGTAACGCTATGAGGGGTGGCAGTCCGCCGCCGTTCATTAAGGCATGTCTTACGTGCGCGTCGTCTACTTCTCCAGCTACCTTTGACGAATGTGCAGGAACTGGCTAGACGGCAATGTTGTATGGAACGACGTCACTGCGGGTGGAAATGGCATCAGATAGTGTTTTCGGACGAATCCAGTTTATGTTTGTTTTAAAAAGATGGCTGCATTTTGGTGCGCCGTCGACTGGGAGAGTGACATCACAGCGATTGCATCCGCACAAGACATACAACGCAAACGCTAGGGCTTATGGTGTGGGATGCTATTGGATCCAACCACAAATCACAGTTGGAGCGTGTACAGAACACTTTGAACAGTGTGACCTACGTGAACGACGTCCTGCGATCCGCAGCAGTATCCTTTTTGCAGAACACTCCGAACGCCACTTTTCAGCAAGACAATTCAGGACCACATGTTGCTGCACAAACACGTGCCTTCTTTGTGTCACAGGATGTCAGCCTTTTTTCCTGGCCCGCCAGATCACCAGACTCGTCACCAATCGAAAATTTGTGGTAAATGCTGAAACGTCGGGTGCAGCACTGTAACCCAGTGCCAACCACCGCAGATGAACTTTGGAACCAGGAGAATGCAGCGTGGATGGCTGTATCACAGGACGCCATTCGCGCCTTATACGCGCCGATGCCATCGCGCTTGGAACAAATTATCAGGGCCCATGGCGGACCCTGTGACTACTAGGTAACAGGATATGTTGTGTTGCTTTCAATATGTATGTTGCTGTGTTCTGTTCTGTACGTCAAGCGGTGTACTTTAATTGTGCGTGCATGTGCAATTCATTAAACTGTATGATTTGTGGACACATATACGTATACGTACACATCAAATGGCGCCACACACGCTAAAGTGACAGCACAACGTACCACGGGCAAATTACACAGTCTTTTTTTAATGGAAATATTATGTGAAGGTTTAATGCGCAGAATATGACACACGTAAAGAGCGATGTGAAGCACCGTGTTAGTTCGTATGTTAACAAAGCATCTCAAGCTCTTTTTGCATTGAAATTTCATTGAAATTAATACTGCTTTAACGCCATGCGCTCGCGTAGAGCAATACTATTGTGTGACACATTTATCACTGATCATTTCGTAGTAAGTTAATTTCGGTGAATTTACGAAGCAAACATAAAAGATAGCCGTGATGCGGCAACCACAAGAATTTAATGAAAGGTACTATTAATTTTTCCAAATAAATTAAAATGGCTTAAATAATGTAATTAAAATGCAAACTTTCTAAGTTATTACCGCGACTCTCTGCTGTTTATTGCGGTATTGGCAATATTCAAATAAGACATTGCGGACGCGCAAATGGCCGACAACAATCACAGGCTTGCGCTGTATTGCGCATTGTCAGATTCTGAAAAGATACGTTGTTAAGTCTCCTGAAATGTAGGGATGCTAAAGGTACACAAACAAAGGTTTTAAAATGAAATAAACACATACATCCAACCAAAATGCAGCATAAGTACACTTACAACGTCTGTCCTCATCCAGGATCAAGACCATAGCAAGTAATTACATAAAATCATTTGACTGTATCACAGTTAATTTTTTAACACAGAACAAAGAATGATATACATAATAAATCGACTCTGTTTTTAAATATAGTTACATTAAATCATAAATGTTTTTGTACATTTTCACGTAAGTCTTTCAAGAATTAAGAAAAAGGCTTAATTCAGTGGACTGTTCGTAATTCCACATAAATAAATGTTGTGCTCCCCACGACAACCAGAAAAATATGCTGAACTGAGGTGACTGAAATGCTAATCATTTCTGCAGAAGGTACTAATGTACATGACTTGTGAATATGAACATTCTACCTCTCTATTTGTTCAACGCGTCCTTTTTTTTTTTTTTTTTTTTTTTTTTTACGTGAGTTGTATTTTCCATCTGCTGTACCAGAACTTACTGTACAGAAACAGTTGATCAACAGTCGTGATGACCGTCAAATTACTTTAGGCCGTTATCGAACGTGTTGACAGGCTTGACAGAGTTCATTTGCTATCACTGAGTGTTACTTTTCCTTGTCCACTTGTCGTCTAGTGGCCGTCGCTATTGTGAATGCCAGCGCTGGTTTTCCAGTTTCTGCTAATAGTGACTGTCGTCCAGCTTTAATCCAACTAAATGGTGTGGTCTGGTGCAACTACGCTGTTTTCAAAGACAAGTAATTTGGACGGGTTAGCCGGTGTTTTCTAACATCGTCTGGAAAAGAAATTTCTGAATGTATTGGCAGAAAGCAGCATCCTATGAGCGCTAGGAAGAAATGGCCAACCGAAATGACTACATTTTGCATTTGCGAGTGAATGGCCGAAAGGTCTGTATTTTACAATACACGTTGGTTACGTAATACTTTCGCTACTTGATCCAATGTAGATGGAGATTTGTGACCGTATTGATACAAAACTTTATATGAATGGCGTTCAGACTGTGCGACGCAGGATTTGCGATGTTACTAATGTTGATATCAGGCGCAGGTAATGGTACGGGGACGTAGGGTTGAAAAGCAACCACCATTGGGCATTATAGTAGCAGGCAGTCGAAGTGATGCTAGACGAGGAGAGCAGGGCTTTACCCGTGAGGCTGTTTTATAGAAACAGCAGCAATATTGTTGCTGCTCTTTGCAAATATCGACGCATTAAAAGAATACAACGAGGTCCTCCATCCGCACATTTGGAGAAAATCGAATCAATGGCTGATATTTCCAAACGGGGTGGCCTCCAAGATCACCTTTGTGATTTCCAGCCGTCGCGTTACCTGAAGGATAGGATTTACCAACGGGACGCTAACGAACGTTGCACATCGAACATGAGCATAACGAGGGACGTAGCCTAACTCCAACCTGAGATATTCGGGCAGCGATCCCAGCACATGGTCGTCACACCGATCAGTGTTTGCAACTTGGAACTTAAACATGGTATGCATTAACAAATTTTACCCTCTCATGTAGAAATTAATTTCTTTCAATTGTTTATTCGTTATTTCCGTTCCGCATGTCCTCACAAATTTTTCCACAAAGTTTCATTGCCCTTCAGCCACTCGTTTTCCATGGGAGCCCTTTCAAGTAGAGAAAGTTTATTTACAACCGCCCTGTAACTTTGTGGAGCTTTTCGGTAACTCGTGAAATTAGCATTCTGCCGGCTGCTGTCGTGAGAGCAGGAGTCGCGGAACCTGTGAGGTGCAGCTGAAATTTTAAAAGTGTTGCGTGTATAAATTCGGAAATAAGTTATCGTCAGTTACCAGCGAAGTCGTTTTGCCGTCACTTGTGGGAAAAAGAGCGACTTAATGAGTGTTCATTTGTTAGGTGGATAGAGGCTGCAGATTACGATGTGGAGGCAAAGTAGGTGAAGTCTTAGAGAAGACAAAACATTCCTTTCTTCCAGTGGGGAGTTGCGTTTTTTGCGAGTGTCATTATACCATTCAACTTCAGACGGCTTTCCAGTTTTGATTGTGGAGGCGTTACTATAAACCGGTTGGATACGATACAGATGCTGATTGAGGTGCTGGTTTTCCAATCGAGAGGTCGGACCTGAGAGTCTCTTGAAAGTTGTTATAAAGGACAGTCAGGTGCAAACGCGGCAAACTGTGCGCAGACGTTGGTAAAGCAGGTAGGTGCATAGAAAAATGCTGGTAGTAAATCACACTGGAGCTGTCGTTCGATTATGTCCCATATGTGCTCCATGGAGACAGTTCTGGTGACCAAGCAGGCCAAGTTAAAATGTGGACACTCTATAGAGCATGCTGGGTTGCGACAGCGGTATGTGGGCAAGCGTTATCCTGTTGGAAAACACCGCCGAGAATGCTGTTCATGAATGGTGGAACAACAGGTAGAATCACCAGACTTACGTACAGTTTTGTAGTCAGGTCCAAAAAATGGTCCAAACGGCTCTGAGCACTATGGGACTTAACTTCTGAGGTCAGCAGTCCCCTAGAACTTAGAACTACTTAAACCTAACTAACCGGAGGATATCACACACATCCATGCCCGAGGCAGGATTCGAACCTGCGACCGTAGCAGTCGCGCGGTTCCAGACTGCAGCGCCTAGAACCGCTCGTCCACCGCGGCCGGCTTGTAGTCAGGGTGCGTGGGATAACCATGAGAGTGTTTTTGCTGTCCAGTGTGTATAGCACGCAGACATGTTGGTTGCAGCCCTTCAGTTAGCCCCCCTCTAACCAACACATCACCGTCACTGGCACAGAGGCAAAACCAGCTTTCTTCGGAAAACACAACTCCAGCCTGGCCCTGCAATGAGCTCTCTTTTGACAGAACTGAAGTCCCAAATGGCGGTGGTTTGGGATCAGTGTTGTGAGGTATGCGTGTTTCTCTGGATAAACGACGCACCTATTTCCACGGACTGTATTGTAAAGCTAAATGCACAGTATCAATAGTTGGAACAGACCTGCTTCCTTCTACATAAGCCTATTCTTTCCGGTAGATGCGCCGGCTCCAAAACTGAAAGATGTTCGTTCAGCTAATAAGTCTATAGCAGTAGTTTGACCGACACCAAAAGTAGATTTAAAACACTGTAATTACACTCTTGGTGTAAAATATTCACTGATGTGGCCAGTTTCGGGTCTCACGTATAGTTCGATTTAGAGGAAAGCAGATTGTTACTTATTACACTAGTTCACAGTGTATTAAAATGTCTTTGTGCAGTAATCACGCAACACAGTCCAGTGGTTCAAAACGATTCACACGTGGCGAACATTTAACGTATCAGTTCACTGTGTCACTGTCTTCATACACATTTATGGAACTCGAAGCAATTGAGGTAGACTACAAAAAGAATCAATATGGCGGTCAACACTGCCCTGCTAACCAGTCATTGTTCACAGGAGTCTGTAAGTACTGAGTTCCTCTAAAAGTTCTCACTCGGAATGAACTAGTAATTACTGTCACAGAAGTCGTGAATTAAAACCATGAGTGAAGAATACGAACTGTACGCAATACATGTGAACATCCCAGAATGTTAGAGGTCGGACTACGGGACGACAAGAGACATGCTTGTTGCTCACTTTGCTCGTAACTGCAGACTGCCTGACCTCAGATGTGTTGGGTCTGTACATAGTTTCGACTCTATGAACAATACTTTTTACACTACTTATTACTGACTAAAGCCATCTTAAATAAAATATTTTGCGCCCCTCGAAACATTGAACTTTCTGATTAGTAAGTTAATTAACAAATGCTACAAGTTAAATGGAACATTACCAATATATCAACAAAATTATAGTGGCAAAATTAAAGAAACTAATAGTAATTTTGACATGATTTGTAACGGAAGTTAGCAATGGTCTGGAGTTTTAATGTTCGGAAGATACTTAGTTTCAGAAAATTTTATACACCATACGGAAATGTTGGCGATATGCACTTTAAAACGATAGGTGTTAATATGACGAAATATGTTTCCTACCGCTCACTAAATATGTAAGGTCATACTATGTTAACCTTTTCAGTCAACAATATTTCATTATTAACAAAGTTTCCAACTAATTAGATAGCTGCAGCTATATTATCACGTAGTTTGTAATCAGCAATAAATTCAATGCGACTAAGCTTATTTATGAATCTGAAATTCCTATGTGCTGCCTTACCATAGTTAAAAAAAAAATTCAGAAAATCTTGGTAGGCAACAAAACATAGAAGATAAGAGTAGATACTCATCTTGCTTCGTCTCAGAGCGTCGCTACGCTCTCCAAGTCTTCCGTTTTTCGCTTTGTCACCAGCATTGCCTGTCTCTTTACCTTTACTGCCGCCCTTTAATGTTCTTCACATCTGGTGGATCTAGACCACAGAACTGGCAGAGAACTGTAACAGACAGCGTGTTTTATGAAACCATTGCGACAGAATTACTCATAAATTACGCTGCCTGAAACTAGAGAGAGAGACAAAAGAAATAAGATTCTGTCAGGGGACATGTAGAAGTACAACAGTGGGCAGATAATGTTTTAAATGATCGCTATAGCAAAAATCTACTAATACCGGTATTGCTGGCCCCTATTTTAACAGTTGAGATAGAGTCTCCCTACACGTCGGTCAGGGACCTCTGAAACTGCTTGCCAAATAAAATAAGGATAGAAGGGTTTAATTTGACGTCCTGTATCGAACAGGCGAGTCCGGAACCATCTCTAAAAACATGGACATACAAAGTCACGAGTTAATTTACCACTCGAAAAAAAAGAAAAAAAACATGCATAGACATATGGAAATGTATTCATAAAAATCCTTATCAGTTAAATAGAAGGAGAGATGTTTTTAAAAGTTTAATACCAAATCTGCAGATTATTTACTGGCTGCCTAGTTTCGGGCTTTGCTGATTTTCACAAGCAACGTATTGTATTTAGGATGCGTTTGGTGTGGAGAGTTCCTTTACGACACCACACTTATACCTTCATTATCCATCATATTGTTATCTGCGTGACAGCGGTATTTTATATACATTGGTGAGTTTGTTCTTATTAGATTACACTGTTAGTCACCGTGGCTCATTCATCGCGGGAGTTACCGTGACTAGAAAAAATTGGCAAAGCTCTAAACAGTAGCTTTAGTGTTGAACATTTCTCCAGTGTTTGAGAGCTGCAAGACGCGACGCACTGAAAATGTTTATGAATTAAGTTAGCACTTGTAACAAACTGCACGGTTGTATCTAGCACAGTTTCTTAGAAATTTTCGTAACGAGTGAAAGACTTCACCCCTCGCTCCCTACATTCAAGACATGCGAAGCCAGTCACATTGCGACATTTCTCCACTTTCTAGTTTCTCAGTACTATAATGCCATCGAAGAAATAGCTCACTGAATCTCACGAAAGGGCCCGCCGTCGGCATCAGGAGTTATCAAAATTTTAAGCATGGCTCCGAATCAGCAACTGTATAAGTCTGAGCAGGTTGCAAAAATCAGCCAACCAGTTGCAAAACCAAGTTTTATTAGGGCTAATAAACATTTCTTTTGCAACTGGTTGGCCGATTTTTTCAACCTCTTCAGAAGTTATTATGTGGACACTTTTCGAAGTTCGTGTAATGTGCTTGTTTTGCAGTTTCCGGAAGAGGCTGGAAGAGGCCAAGAAGCAGAGCCATGCCTCTCTCCCACCACTAAAATTTTATCGCGTTCCAGGGCTTAGACGCTGCGCTAGAAACTTCAGAGTTTCACAATTTATTGGTCATTACAGGAGATTCCAGTTCGAGGCCTTAGCGGGAGAGAAAAATGTTCGTCTCCGAAACTAGCACCGAAAGAAATATAGTATGAAAACAGCCAACCCAACGAGTAGCCAAGTGCTAAGCAACTCTCTCATTATCTGTATTGCTTGGAACACATGCAGAACGTCTTATTTGAAATATACTTGTTTTGAGGAATGTGCTGCGAGTTTCCTGAATTCTTAACATTCGTGTTCTATCTCTCCGTATATTGTGCTAATACTTTCATAAACGTTCTCTATCAAGTGTGCTTTTACCTATGGTTTCTAAAGTTTTAGACAACAGCTCCCTTGACCTTGACGCCTCCCTAATATTTCCCTTTTGTTAGATTGGGCTTGGAAGAGACTCAAGTCTTCTAAGACATTCCTTTCGTATTTTCTTAACATTTGAAAGACTCAGTTTCTCCCGCTCAGATTTTTCTGTGATCCATTGTTGGATTCCGTTGTCACATTCTATGTCACAGACGTATGTTAGCACAAACTGTGAATAACTGTATTGAAATTTGAGAAATATGGAGTATTCATGACTTTTTATTCTGTAATTCTTTTGCACAAGTGAATTATTCCTCCGGTTAAGTCTTTAAGTGCGTATCTTGTCATCTTTATCGTTAAAGAACTTTATTGTAACAAAAAAAACAAAAAAAACAAAGGAAAACGAATAAGAAGAAAAGAACATATTAGAATCAAAAATTTCCTTCGATACTTCCGACTAATGCAAACTCTCGCACTCTCTCTCTCTCTCTCTCTCTCTCTCTCTCTCTCTCTCTCTCTCGCACCCTTTCTTTCTCTCCCCTCACCCAACCACATACACGTGACTACTCTATGAAGTTACCAATATAGTGCAATACAGAGTTTGGAAATTTTTCTTTCTGTTTTTCTGTTCTTTTCATATCAAACAGAAAGAGTATTGCTATAGCAATGGTTCTGTGTATGGATAAATGAAAAGATGATTACTGTCGTTCAGCAGTAATGGAATGGCGTGTTTGTAGCAGCAGCTTTGGAATGTGTTTGCGGTACATAAAGCTAACTGTTTTCCATATGCAGGGTGGTCAGAAACAGTCTGAAGAACTTGTAAGGGTGTTGCAGGGTAGTTTGTGCTGAGAAATAATTGTTAACAAAAAATTCGATATGTTGCGCGGTTTCCAGCTTAATAAGCACTGACGTTAGCCAATCAGGCCGTTGCCAGAGCAAATTCAAGCCGCTCGCCAGAGACAGTGTTGCCCAATGCGTTCTTCATTTGGTTTTCTAAAACCGAACAAGACAGCGATATAAAAATTGGACATGGAACGGTAGTAAGGAAGGATCCAACCTGAGCCAAAGGCTGAGCAGTCTCGTGTTCTATCATCTATGCTATGAGAACAACTGACAAAAATTGTCTCTGACGGGCCGCTTGAATTTGCGAGCGCTATGGCCTGATTGGAGCACTTCTATGCCAATTAACTTGGAAACAGAGCAAAGTATGAATTTTTTCCTGAACAGTTATTTCTCAGCACAAGACACCCTGCAACACTCTTACAAGCATTTGTACTAATCCTGACCACCCTGTTCGTCACGGACTGAGAAGTTAAGCAGTACTTCCTGTCGAGACTAACCACCTTAAAAAGTAAACTGTAAAATTACGAAGTGCATACAATGAAGCAAAGTGTTTGCTAAGTGAAGTGATTACTGTGTGTAGATAGAGCGGTCTGTGAACTTAATGGACTGATACATCAACGTGAGATTCACGGGAACAATGTTAATCAAATGTAACTCATCTACGAAGGAAGTGGCTTACAACGCTTTTGTTTGAACAGTTCTTGAGTATTGTTCAGGAATCTGGGATCCCTACGAAGTAAGAGAGAGAGAGAGAGAGAGAGAGAGAGAGAGAGAGAGAGAGAGAGAGAGAAGATCCAATGAAGAGCGACGCGTACCGCCTCTAGACTTTAGTCCACCCGAGAGCATTACAGAGGTGCTGAAAAACCTCTAGTGACGCACACTGTATGAGAGGCGTTGTTGCATCGCTGAGAAGTTTGCTTTTGGGGTTTCGAGATAGCACTTTTCGGGTAGAGCCTGACATCATATTACTTCCTCCCTGATACAACTCGCAAAATAACCACGACGAAAAAATTCGAGAAAGAGCTAACACAGACGCTTGCCGACAATCAATCCTTCGCGAGTGGAACAGGGAAGGGGGGACCAGTTAGTGCTACCAGAAGTACGCTCCGCCACACACCAATAGGTTGCTTGCGCATTTTGATTATTGATCACAGTGTTATATCAGAATATAATACTGTGAAAGCTACATAATCTGACTAGGCTAGTTTACCAAACTGTTTTCAATTCACGGCGCGTGATCTTAAGTCGTGTCATGGAGTAATATTTGGCTAAATAATAATTTGCTATGATGTTTGAACACAACGGCATAAGGCGTTTAGCATGTGTTCCACTTTCGTTGCATACCGCAGACTGTGAAATATTGTACAGAAGTACTTCTCGCTATAAAATCCAAGCAAGCGATATAGGAAATAAACGTTCGAACATGGGCGAGAAATCGTTAATACGCGCAGTGACGTCCGTGAACATGTCGTTTTTCTCTGGGTGAAGCTCGTGTGATCTGCGTCGCCGACAACAGATACTTCAGTAAAGAAAAAGACAAAATATCATACTTTCTACTGCATCTACATACATCTGGCCATTTTCAAGAGGACCGTGGACGCGGCAATTCTCCAAACTGGGACGAGAAACGCCATTTCCCACAGCTAAGTGTTTCTTCGTAGCATATTATGACTGTCAGGAAGCTCAATGGCTCTGAGCACTATGGGACTCAACATCAGAGGTCATCAGTCCCCTAGAACTTAGAACTACTTAAACCTAACTAACATAAGGACACCACACACATCATTGCCCGAGGCAGGATTTGAACCTGCGACCGTAGCAGTCACGCGGTTCCGGACTGAAGTGCCTAGATCCGCACGGCCACCGCGGCTGGGGCAGGAAGCTCCTCTCCTTAATGTGTGTCAAAAGACTTATTGCAATAAATATGCTATTTTTTTACTGAAGGTACTTTCAGCACTTCTCATTACTGTTAACTATTTCATTTACTTCAAATACAAGGCACTTAACATCACACTTTTCAGTAATTTAAAAAGGTTGAACTGAAATTAATTTATTATATTAAATGATTTAGTAACAAAATATTATATTTTTGAGAGTACATATTCTTTAGACATTGCTTTCATTCTCGAAGCACATTCGTATGCTACACATTCACATACAACGATAAAAAATTTTTTTGCTGTATGGTTTCTCCATATTTTACTACATGTGAAAGGGTATTTGAAGTGTTTGTGGGTGTTACTTCTTTCTTTTACATGTTTGTCCATATTGCATCTAGAATTACGTCCTGTTTAATACTCTGTGCTAGTAAAATACGCTCATAGTTCAGTGTTCGTCATTAAGCCAACTGGGTACGACGAATCAGGGTGGAGTCGGTAGGTTTTCATTTGTGAACCATTTAGATCGTGTGAACCCTTTTTATCTGAGAGATACGTCTTGGATGGAGTTTTTACTCTCAGAACTCCTAATACTGTAGTACATTAGAGCCCTGAGTGAAATATTCAGGACTTTTTGGGGACATACAAACATTTATGGCTTTATTCATTCCATGCTTACAGATCTAATTTCATCTGAAACACGAATATATTTCGTTCCTTACACTATTAATATACTGTATTTTCTAGATCAAATTGTGCTTCAGTTTGGAAAACCAAATACTTTATTGATAATTTCCATACCGTCACTTCTGGTCAAAGTAATATTAGGGAGATTTCTGTTTGGTTACAACACACACACGCACACACGCACGCGCACGCACACACACACACACACACACACACACACACACACACACACACACACACACACACACACTCGTGGAAATAAAGTGAGCATTCTTTTAAATAATTCACGTAGCTGCATTTCAGACTACAATAAGGGACTTGTGGAGTTGTTCAAAATGGTTCAAATGGCTCTGAGCACTATGGGACTTAACATCTGTGGTCATCAGTCCCCTAGAACTTAGAACTACTTAAACCTAACTAACCTAAGGACATCACACACATCCATGCCCGAGGCAGGATTCGAACCTGCGACCGTAGCAGTCGCGCGGTTCCGGACTGAGCGCCTAGAACCGCTAGACCACCGCGGCCGGCTGTGGAGTTGTGATAAATTTAATTGTTGTGTTATTTGATGGACAGGGAAGAGTTTCGAAGGAAGTATGCTAAATATTCCTACGTCCTCTCTAGGGCTTAACCATTCGTCCAGAATATCACCACTGTATCCCCAAGTTCTACTGCAAATTACCTACCATCCACAGAAATCAGCTCTTTAAAAGGAGATAGAAGTGCTGTTAGGCATTTAAGGCTTGTCAAGTCTCGACATTGTTTTCTACGTCCTCTGCCCTTCAGCTTCAACTGACCACAAGAAATAACTAATAAGTATGTGAAACAGTTGGGTGCTACAGATTCGTACCAACAGCTGAATTCTTAACTATAAGAGAGTGGAGACGTTTCTTCATTAGAATTTTTTTTTGTTTGCTTTCATCAGCAACTGCGCCGTCGGGATAGCATCTCTGGTGCCTAGTCCGCAGCTCGTGGTCTTGCGGTAGCGTTCTCGCTTGCTGCGCACTGGGTACCGGGTTCGATTCCCGGCGGGGTCAGGGATTTTTCTCTGCCTCGTGATGACTGGGTGTTGTGTGTTGTTCACATCATTGACTCGCAAGTTGCCGAAGTTGCGCCAGCTGGAAAGGACTTGCAATACGGCGGCCGAACTCCCCCGCATGGGGCCTCCCGGCCAACAATGCCATACGATCATTTCATTTTCTGGTGCCTAGAATTTTCGTAAAACCAAAATGATCGTCATTTCACAGATTCTCAATTTTCTTTTCAAAAATGGTTCAAATGGCTCTGAGCACTATGGGACTCAACTGCTGAGGTCATCAGTCCCCTAGAACTTAGAACTAGTTAAACCTAACTAACCTAAGGACATCACACACATCCATGCCCGAGGCAGGATTCGAACCTGCGACCGTAGCGGTCTCGCGGTTCCAGACTGCAGCGCCAGAACCGCGCGGCCACTTCGGCCGGCAATTTTCTTTTCCATTCTTCTGTATATCATTCTTGTTAGCTACCTGGGTCCATGAGCTGTTAAACGGATTGTGCGATAATTTTCGCACTTTTTGGCTCTTAGCACTCATCGGAATTGTGTGGTTGATGTTTTTCCGAAAATCAATTGTTATATCGCCAGACTCACACATTCTACACACTAAAGAGAATAGTTGTTTTGTTGCCAGTTCCTCTAATCTTAAGTCTTCCAAAGAGCTTTCAAATTCTGATTCTAATACTGTATCCGCTATTTCCTTTATATCGCCTCCCGTTTCTTCTTGTATGACGTCCTAATAAAGGCCTTCAATGTACTCTTTCGACCTGTCCGCTCTCTTCTCTGGATTTAACAGTGGAATTCCCGTTGCGCCCTTATCTGAGTAATATAACTAAAAGTGAACCTGTGGTCGGGGCTCCTGTATAATACCTGTGAAGGAATTGCTGAACCTCGCTCACTCCACACGGTCTGGCAGAAAAATACAACTGTGGTATTGGCGTACACCACACTTCAGACGCACAAATGTAGCACGATCCCCTGATAATTTTTTGAGATATAGCGTAGCTACTGTAGCGATGCCATGGGTGTTCTAGGGCAAGAGAAATATGAAATCTTCGTGCCATGAAACATAAATGTATCTAAATACGCTAACACCGAAGTTGTCCCTTACGTGAGATTGCGGATGGAGAGATATGTTGGATAAATTGCTAGAGTAAATCCTGTCAGCACTCGGTGCTTCACCGATTGTTTAAGGAGAGATCTGCTTACCCCACTGTCTTCTTAACACTTTGCTGACCGGCGTCATCATAGTGGTGTCGTGCGCGAAATAGCGGTCAACGGCTGGCGACTCCACAGTGGTCTCGTGTGCATAGTATCGCTTAAGTGGCCGGCGACACCACGGTGGTGTCGTGAGCGTAGTATCGCGCAGTGGCCGGTGGCAGCTTTTTAGTATCTTTTTCATTCTGTTGGTGTTTTGTTTGGTAACAATAAGTTACACACGTCAACAAGTTTTTCGTTTTTATAAGTACTCGTGCACTTTCATCATGGCACACGAAAGAGATGATATGATTATTATGATGAATGCGCGGACGTCTTGTCTGACGTTCCGGACGACTTGACCGATTGGGAAGAAGACGTTGGATATCAAACAAATGAAAATGAAGCAGAAGATAGTGGAATTCGTCCAAGTTGAATTCGGCGAACGCTACGGTTGAAATCTGATTCGGATCAGTCAGACGAACAAGACAGACAATGATTTACTGAGGACCAAAAATAAATTTTAAGGATCTGCGGCTTCACACATATTTCACAAAGATACACAGAGCGTCGTGGATATCGTAGAATTATACATTGGGAACGATCTATTTGAATATATTAGCAATGAAACCAACAAGTATTACAGTCAAAATTGCAATAGAAGGAAACTGGATAAAAAAAAGCCACATTTGTCGACATTACGGGACCCGAACTTAGAAAATGGTTTGGGCTTGATACCCTTACGGGAACTGTAAAAAAGAAAGGAATGATGATCGTTGAGAGACACACCGATATTTCGCAAAACGATGTCCCGCAACCGGTTCAGAAAAATATTATCACTTTTACATTTTTTCCAACATCAACAATAAACCGGATAATGCCGACCGTCTTTTCAAAGTGCAATTGATTAGTGATTATTTTTCCAAAAATTTTAAAGAAACGATTAATCTACGTCAAACATCTCAACTGATGAAGGAATCATACCGTGGCGTGGACAGTTAAATTTTGAAGTTTACAATCCTTCGAAAATCACGAAATATGGGATACTCATTCGGATGCTGTGTGATTCGAGTACGGAATACATTTCCTCATTCAAGATATATTCCGGCGCTGGGAAACCTTTAGCAAAATCAATGATGGAACTATTGACACCTTCTTATGGAATGTGGGTAATTATTACAATAGTGCAGAACTTGCAGGGAAGTTACTTGAAAAGAAAACTGGAGTTTGTGAAACGATACTACAAAATAGAGGATTTCCGGAAAAATTAAAGCGCACAAAAGTCAATGTGTCTGAAGGTGACAAGTGGCCGGCGACAAGCCAAATAATCCGAATTAGCGCTGCCGGCGCCAAGCTAATATATTTGTACGAGACGTGCGAACGGCAAAGTGTTAAGATGTCTCGTTCGCCCAACTGGAATCCTTCTCCGTAGGTTAAAGTTTCTAAAACAGAAATTTTCGACAGTGAAAAGCAGTGACGTCGTTGTGGTCGCTATTATTGTCGCTACAGGAATGGTGAAAGTCCATGCCACGTGGAGTTGCTATACTATGCCGGGCAAAAGGAGATCCGACACGACATTAGGAGGTATCACATGACTTTTGTCACCTCAATCTATTATGCAAGAACACAATTTGCACCTTTCACGTGTTTCACGCCTCCGAATGCGTTCACTAAACGACTTCGTTCCCGAAACCTACTGTATTTATTTTAATTGCAATTAATGTCGCGAGGGAATAACCTGCGTTAAGCTGGTATTATATTTTTATTCAATAACGACTTCACGTATACTGCTAAGTTTATGGCGCTGTTCAACTCAAAGACAGGACCCAGCAAAGCCAGACACATGGAGATGATGTCTGCTGCCACACTAGTTCAGAGTTTTTCAGATTATTGGGCTTTTGTAGAACAGAAGATAGAAAAAAATCGCATCGCACAAACTGCAAGTGTAAGATGCATTTCGTTCATCTGCGTAGTTTGTAGGTGCTAAGAACTATAGTTTAGCCTGCCGTTGTAGCCGAGCGGTTCTAGGCGCTTCAGTCTGGAACCGCGCGATAGCTACGGTCTCAGGTTCGTATCCTGCCTCGGACATGGATGTGTGTGATGTCTTTAGGTTAGTTGGGTTTAAGTAGTTCTACGTTCTAGGGGACTGATGACCTGAGATGTTAAGTCCCATAGTGCTCAAAGCCATTTGAACCAACTCAACGGAAAGATATTACGCATAGTATAAGAATGCGAATAATGATGAACGTCAAAAGAGTAATCACTAGATACCAATGATACTTAAAGTGCGGTAGTCAGCCATAGTTGTTCACTGTGCCATGGAATGTCGACCCGGTACGGTAGTCTCATGCGGGTAGTCACAGTCGTCAAACATGACCCACAGAATGACCACTAGCTAATAAGGCGAGTACACCGTTCGCTTGTAGGGTAAACATACTCATGTGTAGGGACTGTGGTTGTTGTGAGCGGACGCAAGGAGAATTGGCCACTCTTCGGGGGCAGGTGGAGGCTTTGTCTGTTAGGCTTATCGAGCTCGAGGCGCAGGCGTCGGCTCGTAGTGGCGTTGGGGCAACTGTGGTGAGACCTATGCCTACTTCGGTGGCCTTGGAATCGCATGGAACCCCTGATGTCGCTGCGTCTTCCGGCAGTGAGCATCTTACCGGTCAGCCATCACTCCAGGGTGAATGGCGGACAGTGGTGGGCTCGCGCGTGCCTGGCCGAAAGGCGAAGGTGGGATCTGGCCGCGTGGCAGCTGCCTTACCCCTTTCCAACAGGTACGGGGTGCTTCCTAGTGGTGATGACATCGTTTCCGAGCCACCACAGGATGCCTCGCCTGTTGGGCCAGTGCCCGATTCTCCGGCAAGGTCCCGACAGTCACAGAGGGCGGGCCTATTAGTTATAGGGAGCTCCAACGTTAGGCGGGTTATGGAGCCCCTTAGGAAAATAGCGGGTAGGTCGGGGAAGAATGCCAGTGTGCACTCGGTGTGCTTGCCGGGGGGTCTCGTCCGTAATGTGGAGGAGGCCCTTCCGGCAGCTATTGAACGCACTGGGTGTGACCGGCTGCAGATAGTAGCACATGTCGGAACGAATGACGCCTGCCGCTTGGGTTCTGAGGCCATCCTTGGTTCCTTCCGGCGGCTGGCTGATTTGGTGAAGACAACCAGCATCGCACGCGGAGTGCAAGCTGAGCTTAATATCTGCAGCATAGTGCCCAGAGTCGATCGCGGTCCTCTGGTTTGGAGCCGTGTGGAGGGTCTAAACCAGAGGCTCAGACGACTCTGCGACTATAATGGTTGCAAATTCATCGACCTCCGTTATTGGGTGGAGAACTGTAGGGCCCCCCTAGACAGGTCAGGCGTGCACTACACACCGGAAGCAGCTACTAGGGTAGCAGAGTACGTGTGGCGTGCACACGGGGGTTTTTTAGGTTAGAGGGACCCCCCCTTGGGCGAAACGATAAAATACCTGACGGCTTACCAGAGAGGACATTATCATCGTTGATAAAGAACGTCCGTCCTCAGAGACCAAAAACAGGAAAAGTCAACGTAATATTGGTAAACTGCAGGAGTATCCAGGGCAAGGTTCCTGAATTAGTATCTCTTATTGAAGGAAATAGTGCGCATATAGTATTAGGAACGGAAAGTTGGTTAAAACCGGAAGTGAACAGTAACGAAATCCTAGACACAGAATGGAATATATACCGCAAGGATAGGATAAACGCCAATGGTGGAGGAGTATTTATAGCAGTAAAGAATTCAATAATATCCAGTGAAGTTATTAGCGAATGCGAATGTGAAATAATCTTGGTTAAGTTAAGTACCAAAGGTGGGTCAGATATGATAATCGGATGCTTCTATAGACCACCTGCATCAGCAACCGTAGTAGTTGAGCGCCTCAGAGAGAACCTGCAGAACGTCGTGAAGAAGTTTCGTGATCATACTATTGTAATAGGGGGAGACTTCAATCTACCAGGTATAGAATTGGATAGTCACACAATCAGAACTGGAGCCAGGGACAGAGACTCTTGTGACATTATCCTGACTGCCTTGTCCGAGAATTACTTCGAGCAGATAGTTAGAGAACCAACTCGTGAAGCTAACGTTTTAGACCTCATAGCAACAAATAGACCGGAACTTTTCGACTCCGTGAATGTAGAAGAGGGTATCAGTGATCATAAGTCAGTGGTTGCATCAATGACTACAAGTGTAATAAGAAATGCCAAGAAAGGAAGGAAAATATATTTGCTTAACAAGAGTGATAGGGCACAAATCGCAGAATATCTGAGTGACCACCATCAAACGTTCATTTCTGAGGAAGAGGATGTGGAACAAAAATGGAAAAAATTCAGAAACATCGTCCAGTACGCCTTAGATAAGTTCGTACCGACTAAGGTCCAAAGCGAGGGGAAAGATCCACCGTGGTATAACAATCATGTACGAAAGGTACTACGGAAACAAAGAAAGCTTCATCATAGGTTTAAGAGTAGTCGAATCATAGCTGATAAGGAAAAGCTGAACGAAGCGAAAAAGAGCGTAAAGAGAGCAATGAGAGAAGCATTCAACGAATTCGAACATAAAACATTGGCAAACAATCTAAACAAGAACCCTAAAAAGTTTTGGTCATATGTAAAATCGGTAAGCGGATCTAAATCCCCTATTCAGTCACTCGTTGACCACGATGGCACCGAAACAGAGGACGACCGAAGAAAGGCAGAAATACTGAATTCAGTGTTTCGAAACTGTTTCACTGCGGAAAATCGTAACACGGTCCCTGACTTCAGCCGTCGCACGGACGCCAAAATGGAAAATATTGAAATAAACGATATCGGAATTGAAAAACAACTGCTATCACTTAGTAGCGGAAAAGCATCCGGACCAGACGAGATACCCTTAAGATTCTACAGTGGTTATGCTAAAGAACTTGCCCCCTTTCTATCAGCAATTTATCGTAGATCGCTGGAAGAACGTAAAGTACCTAGCGACTGGAAGAAAGCGCAGGTCGTTCCCATTTTCAAGAAGGGTCATAAATCAGATGCGAATAATTATAGGCCTATTTCGCTTACGTCAATCTGTTGTAGAATAATGGAACATGTTTTGTGTTCTCGTATTATGACGTTCTTAGATAATACAAATCTCCTTCATCATAACCAACATGGATTCCGCAAACAGAGATCATGTGAAACTCAGCTCGCCCTATTTGCCCAAGAAATTCACAGTGCCGTAGACACTGGCGAGCAGATTGATGCCGTATTCCTGGACTTCAGGAAGGCATTTGATACGGTTCCGCACTTACGTTTAGTGAAAAAAATACGAGCTTACGGAATATCGGACCAGGTTTGTGATTGGATTCAGGATTTCCTAGAAGAAAGAACACAACATGTCATTCTTAACGGTTCAAAATCTGCAGATGTAGAGGTAATTTCGGGAGTACCGCAGGGAAGCATGATAGGACCTTTATTGTTTACAATATACATAAATGACTTAGTTGACAACATCGGTAGCTCCGTGAGGCTATTTGCAGATGACACGGTTGTCTACAAGAAAGTAGCAACATCAGAAGACTCGTACGTACTCCAGGAGGACCTGCAGAGGATTAATGCATGGTGCGACAGCTGGCAGCCTTCCCTAAACGTAGATAAATGTAATATAATGCGCATACATAGGGGCAGAAATCCATTCCAGTACGATTATGCCATAGGTGGTAAATCATTGGAAGCGGTAACGACCGTAAAATACTTAGGAGTTACTATCCGGAGCGATCTGAAGTGGAATGATCACATAAAACAAATAGTGGGAAAAGCAGGCGCCAGGTTGAGATTCATAGGAAGAATTCTAAGAAAATGTGACTCATCGACGAAAGAAGTAGCTTACAAAACGCTTGTTCGTCCGATTCTTGAGTATTGCTCATCAGTATGGGACCTTACCAGGTTGGATTAATAGAAGAGATAGACATGATCCAGCGAAAAGCAGCGCGATTCGTCATGGGGACATTTAGTCAGCGCGAGAGCGTTACGGAGATGCTGAACAAGCTCCAGTGGCGGACACTTCAAGAAAGGCGTTACGCAATACGGAGAGGTTTATTATCGAAATTACGAGAGAGCACATTCCGGGAAGAGATGGGCAACATATTACTACCGCCCACATATATCTCGCGTAATGATCACAACGAAAAGATCCGAGAAATTAGAGCAAATACGGAGACTTACAAGCAGTCGTTCTTCCCACGCACAATTCGTGAATGGAACAGGGAAGGGGGGATCAGATAGTGGTACAATAAGTACCCTCCGCCGCACACCGTAAGGTGGCTCGCGGAGTATAGATGTAGATGTAGATGTAGAAGACGCGAAGTCGGCTGAATGATGGTACAGTTCGAAAAGCTTGAAAGTGCAGCATTTACCAACACATAGTACGCATCTCTTAATAATGCTTATTTTTAAACAGGCAAAGAGAAGTAAATATATTTTTGTAGAATCAGCCACAGCGCACTCCAGAAGGCTGCGAAATCATTTTATCTCAATGACGCGTTTCACTCTTTTGCGGCATCATCAGATTGTCTAAAAGTAGCTGTACATGAGACCTTTACGTCATGTAGCCATATAAAATGAAAAAGGGGCACAACAGTAATTGGATAGATAATTTTTTCATGACGGATAGATTACACACCCAGTTACTGTTGCGTCCATTTCCCATTTTATAAAAAAATATATAAAATGTTTTTGATTACATATCCAGTTATTGTTGCGCCCGGTTTCCATTTTACATGGTCACGTGACGGACGTATCTCATATCCGACTTCTTTTACAGGATCTGATGACAAACCCAAAGGGTGAAACGCATCATTGACATGAAATAACTTCGCAACCAAGCTGTTTTTATTCTGAAATAATTGGAGACGGGTTGCTGTAACATCATTTCTAAATAGAATAAGTTTTCAACTACAATGATTGAAACTCGTGTTACAACGTTCAAGATTGAGCGAAAAGTATGATTACGTAATCAGATTCGCATGTATTGACCAAAAATGACAAGGAAACATTAGCAAATTCATGCTTATGAATATATAATTAGCTTTCACAATTCGTTCCTTGTTTGGCGAAACTAATCAATGAAAATCTAGCACAAGCGTGTCAACATCTCACGAATGACTCAATAGTACACTTTTACATACTAACAGTCTCTTCGAACATCGTAAGAGGTAGAACAGTCATGTCTAGAAAACTGTAAGTTCTTGGCTACCGTATTTAATACGATGCAGGTTTCTCTAGAGGGCTCCTAGGACAAACATTTATGTGAAAGCGACTCGACAGCACGCATTCCAGACGCCTAACTGCTGTCTAGCCATTTATCCTGGAACACGTGATCAAGCCTTCCCAAGCATCACAGAGATAGAGACATTCCGACGTTCATGATCGTCTGTAATCGATGATAGTTAAAGAGACATCTTTGCAGATTGTTTACAAATACTACTCTATGAGAAAAAGACAGAATCTTAGTGAAATTTGAATGTGACTACTTAACAGGCATCTTTCAGTCCGTACTAAGTAAAGTTAATGTAATTCTCTCACAAACGGAGAAACCTGAGAAAGCATCGCTCGACGGATTGTTGTACATTACTCAACAGCCTAAGTCCCTTAAGCGGTAGAATCAGCAAAGGAGACGGAGGTGATCGAAAGAAGAGCAATGTGTATCGTACATGGATTGTCTAGAAAGCACAAAAGCTACACACAGATAACTATTCAATTTTGTTGCCATGGGAAGAGAGATGATTTACTGCCGAAATTCGGAGAAGAACCTTTCCGAATAAGAGTCAAGTAAGTTGTTACTTCATGCCACAAAAAAAAAAAAAAAAAAAAAAAAAGTGTGTGGAATCTTATGGGACTTAACTGCTAAGGTCATCAGTCCCTAAGCTTACACACTATTTAACCTAAATTATCCTAAGGACAAACACACACACCCATGTCCGAGGGACGACTCGAACCTCCGCCGGGACCAGCCGCACATTCATGCCACACATATAACGTGAAACTACCATGGAAAGTAATATTAGAGACTTTCCAAATTGTTTGTAGACAATGGACAAGAGTTAATCCTGCGCACCATTCGCATATGGGAAAGATAAGGGGGAAGTTATACTGTTACGTGAAGCACTCACTGGAAAGGAAGATTGTCGCCTAGGAATTCAAGTAACGAAGATAATTGTCACAAATAGGATTAGAGCTTCGTGTGGCTATTGTCTATAAGTTCTGCGGGAAGGAAACTTCCTTCAGCCCGGAGTTGATGGGCCAGACTTTCACTAATGCTCCTAAATGGGTTGTGGCAGGAGCATACGTGGTATACAGGTTTATGGTTTCCCATAAAGCCAGTCTTCCATAACCTGTTGCGGACATAGCTCTTAAGTGTAATGTACTGCGTCTACTCGTGTCTCAAGTGGCCGTCGTTGACCACAATTGATAACCCTGATTGATAAACATTTGTAACCCTTTACTGAATTTACAATCAAATAAAAATTTCTTCAGTATCTTCTAGGAAGCACTATTTTTGAGAAGCTCTCTGAGTAGGAGCAGGAAAATACCAATGCTGCTCCAGACTGACTGGATGGAAGGTCTGAACGTTAAATAATTTCGTGGAGTGGTCAGAAACTCGCGAAATCAAGGGATCGGCAGCCCTCGTAAAAGTCATGCGGTCTCTTGGACGGAGGTCTTGTTCTGTTGTGTACTACTGAAGTCGGGTTTAGGCGACAAAGCACGTTGTTTACTGCAGTACAGAAGGCTGAGGGAAATCGAATTGTGTTCCTGAATGAGTGGAACTACACTAAGGCACTTTCCTTCTTTTCCCTGCGAATGTTGCGGGTTAGTGTTTGGTAAAAATGGCGACCTCGGAGCAGATCTTGGAGCGATTATCCAGCGAGAGTTAGTTTTGGACAGGGTAAACTAAACCCATTAAATATCTTTTGTCGGTTAGCAGATTTAAGTGCGACGTTTTCTTAAGAGCTTTTCCTTCATTGATGCAGAAACAGACTGCTATATTGTTGGATAGAGATTATTGCCAGGAGTAGTTGTTAGCGGCCAGTTGGAGGCGGGTTGCAAGATGATGGCGCAGAACATACTACAGTACATTAAATGAAACAACAAGTTTACAATTACCAGTCACTGTTTATTTATCTCCACGACGCGTTTCAAGGGTTTAAACCTCCATCATCAGGTGGATTTATATTTGTTATATGACATTTGTGTGTGTGTTGTGTTACGATTTTTCGGAGGAACTTATGGCACTGTCTAGTGGGGAAAACAAAACAGTATTTCAGATCATGGTTTTGGGTTTCTTTGACAAAAAATTAAACTTATATCTAACGGTAAACATAAAATAAGTAAAACAGAGTACCTCTAGTGGTCACAGGTTCCTTTCGCTGTCGTAACACATCACATCTATACTGTCATACTATGTAAACAAATATGGCGTCTGGAAACTATTGGGTGCAAAGATCATACAGCAGAAGAGAAAAAATTATCGCAAAGTACAAAGAATATACATCGTAACAACATTATTACAGAATAATTTTTTAGGGATTTGGAGGTGTTTGTTTTTGAGGTGTCGAATACATGCGTTGGAATAAATACTTCAGGTGGTATATAAATCCGATTTTGACAAGTTACCACCGTACTCTACTCACACTCGACAGAAGTTTTTTGAAATTTTGTTATGGCTATCCTTATGTTTTGTTTTCTGACGCCTCCCAGAAAGTACTAAGACAATTGTTGTTTCATCCTTCAACAACATACGACCTGACCGACTCCCCAACTTTCCTTGCTGGTTGAAGTGTAACGCTGAACGTGTTTCAGAACAGGGATGAATAATTCTGTTGTCATCCAACCGCTCCTGATGGTCAAACCTAGTCTTCGTTCTGGAGCACCACTTACAAATCTATATTTGAAATGCACACGACATAAACAGGACGATGCGACGCCGAAAAAGGTAACTAGCTGTCCTCGTTTATCTGATACAGTATGTCCTACTTGTCTCTGTGCCTTCCCTGCCAAAATTTTAGGCGTTTTAGGACGGGAATAATTTTGTTTCGTCAAGATTTATTTCACAATCCGGCGTAAATTTAGAGCGCAACATTACACGCCAGTAATTGTCAAAAATTCAGTAACTGCTGTTTTATTGAATGTCATACTTCTTGCTGCGCTTATGTTTCCACGTTTCCTGGGGCCAAGTTCCTGTTTTTTTTTCTAAATCCTGTTGCCCTATCTTTTACAGCACATTTACGTATTTTCCGCATGATTCTGGAAATGTCAAGAGTTTCTTCATGGACAATCCGTAGTGCATTTCGCTGCATATCAATAAATACGCTGCAAACATCTCTTATTATGTTGTAAATACCTGTGCAACCGTATATTTCGGCCCATAAGACGTAGAAAACGACAACTGAAGATTTTCTTCGTGAGATTTTCAATAGGCTGTTGCAAGGATTGATAACGTATTTCTCAACTGCTTTTCGTATAGATAATATTTTCAGTGTTATGACAGCCCTTATCCACTTCTCGTCTACATTGCTTCTCTCCGTCTTTGGTTTGTACGTACATACCATTTCCTGGTGAAAACAAAAAAAAACTATTTTGGCGGGCCATTTTTATACACAAGTGGGGTACATTGAAATGTATCTGTGTGCTCCGTGCTTCACTGTATCACTGTGCCCCATAGAAAGGTTTTCTAATAATGAAGGTTACGAGTAAAACGATCTTACTTATTTTAAATAATGGGTGAGATCATTAATGCTCGACGTCTTAACTTGCCTTTAGTATCTATAGTTACTGATGACACAGACAAAAGATGAAGCACTTTTAACTGCGACGTATTTTTTTAGCTGGCGCCACTACAAACACATTCGCTGTCGTCAAACGGCATCCGCTAACTGGAGGTCAGCTACGCCACAGTTGTTGTGTTCGCAAATGCATCGACACATTTCAGAGTGGTCACCAATTAATTATGTTTCATAGGTTATAAATATGTTTGTGTATCGAATGTGCCCCGTGCATCTTTCTTTCCCACCTCCCCCAATACAAATTATCTGTTTTCAATCTCTTGTAATACAGTACGCCGCCAATGGAAGTGTCGAGAAGTGGAGTTTATTTCGCCGCCTACTCAACCAAGATTTATAAAGTGGTTATATAATGAGTGAGAACGTAACTGAAGGTAGTTTACTTCCCGGGTTACATCAATTTTTCACGCTAGAATGAAAATAATTTTTAAGTCGTGAGTTTTTTGAAGGTCGAAATCTGAGTCTGAGGTAATTAAATTCGAAGCAAGCTGCAGCAAAAAACAGCATCTTTGACTATTATCGGCAGAATTAAAGATAAAAGAAAACAATGCTTTGTGAATTTAGTCTCAATGAATGTGTCTTATAAGTAATTATAAATTGAAATTTATCGGTTTTAATTCAAGAGATAGCTGTGGGTTATCGCCTGGTAGGAAGAAATCCGAGCATGGGCAGATAGATCAATTGGGAAAGTCACTATCTCCTAACTTTTTACATCGGACAATGGCTGAAACGGCGCACATGCTATCCTATTTGTTTTATCTGGTCATTACACTCTATATCGGTCCAAACAGTTTCTCCTGGGTATTTTATCGCCGCCTGTGATTCATGAGCATAACTGTAATAGAGCAGTAATGGGTCTCTTCGCCTTTCTATGTGCAGTAGTTACATTAAATGGCTTCCAGTTTCTTGCAGCAACCATTCTTGCTCTGCAATTCGTTACGGCCTTCTGGCCTTTCTATCTTCCTCTTACAGAGAGCCACAAAATCTATAACCTTGCCCAGTAAAGCGATACATACTGCGAAAACCCTAATTACATGCAATGGTTTCGATTATTGCGATCCAACACAGAAGTCATTTACTGACTGGCGAAATGCACTGACGATTCCTTAGAGATGCTAATCCATGCTTGTACTAATTTATGTAATGTTATCTCCCTCCTATCACATTTAACAGCATATGCCTACATAGTTTATTCGACCACATACCGTATTACGGTACACATACGTCATACCATCTCCCTGTTATATGTAGTATTTATATGAGAGTGCCCCACCTCCTGTTACAATTCCTGATTACTTTCTGCATATACTGCTTTTTTCTAAGAATACCTATAAATAATTGTAATATGGTATATGGAAGTCTCTGAAATTTATCGTTTTATTTATTGGAAGATAGTCATGTTTTCCGTCTGTTTCTTGGTATGTATCTCTGACACCTTCTTCCATCCAATGAGTAACAGTTATATATCGACCGGCATCCCGTCGTTCGCACTTTCAGATAAGTGCGCCGTCAGTTATGCCGCCGCATTTCCTACATCCGCCATTGCGGCACGAGGGAGCTGTTACGAACGATTACGCCGCTGTCAATCAGATGCAAGCGTCCTTAAGTTCGAACATAGATGGACAGACCCTTTCTCGTGTGTTTGCCACTTGAATAACATTTACAGATCTTCGTAGTGGCCACGGCTCGACACCTACTGAATACACTACTGACCATTAAAATTGCTACACCAAGAAGAAATGCAGCTGATAAACATGTATTCATTGGACAAATATATTATACTAGAACTGACATGATATTACATTTTCATGCAATTTGGGTGCATAGATCCTGAGAAATCAGTACCCAGAACAACCACCTCTGGCCGTAACAACGGCCTTGATACGCCTGGGCATTGAGTCATACAGAGCTTGGATGGCGTGTACAAGTACAGCTGCCCATGCAGCTTCAACACGATACCACAGTTCATTAAGAGTAGTGACTGGCTTATTGTGACGAGTCAGTTGCTCGGCCAGCATTGACAAGACGTTTTCAATTGGTGAGAGATCTGGAGAATGTGCTGGCCCGGGCAGCAATGGAACATTTTCTGTATCCAGAAAGGCCAGTACAGGACCTGCAACATGCGGCCCTGAATTATCCTCCTGAAATGTAGGGTTTCGCAGGGATCGAATGAAGGTTAGAGCCACGGGTATAGCCATCTCTCGCCGTAAGTGCTTACAAGAAACTATCCTCACACTTTCTACAGGGGATGCCGCGTTACTAACTAATAAGCAGTTCTCGTGGGCACTTGGTTGCAGATTATGGGCGACACAAGCAGATTCCAAACAAACAAAAAGAATGATAAGAAGAAAAATCCATATAACTCCGTTCAGGCGATAGCAGCGTCACCTATCAAGGAATTATTGCATGTCAGACATGTCTGCATGTCAGACAACGTACGGTGCTGTCTGTTTGTAGAATGGGGAAGGTGCGCCATCTCTCTGAGTTTGATCTTAGGCGGATTGTGATGGCCCTGAGGCTCGGTACGAGCATTTCGGAAAGTGCACGACTTGACGGGTGTTCATGTACTGTAGTGAGTGTCTTCAACACGTGGCGAAACCACAGTGAAACCACGCCCAGACGTCATGGGGCTGGACGGCCACCCCTTACTAAAGACGTCGGACGTCATATGCTGGGCAGATTGGTGAAACAGGACAGACAGCGATCTGCGGCGGAACTAACATATGACTTTGGTGCTGGACACAGTACAAGTGTGTCTGAAAAGACACTGTAACGAACACTCCTAATTATGGGCCCCCGAAGCCGACGACCATGCAAATGCCAATGTTATTTGCAACCACGTTATCTGCAACTACCACTGAAAAGGGCACAGACATTTGATATCGACCATTTGCGCAGAGGCAGAGCGTTACATGGTCTAATGAATTCCAATACCTTTTTCAACATGCTGATGACAGGGCTCTAATCCACCGCCTTGGAGGGGAATGGTTTCTTCACACCTGAACTGTGGGACGGAGACAAGCTGGCGGCAGCTCATTTATGCCCTAGGGAACCTTCACGTGGGCATCCGTTGGTCCAATGGAGCTCGCGCAAGGCACCATTACGGCCAAGTAGTATCGTACACAGGTTGCAGACCACGTACACCCCTTCTTGACGATCATGGTTCCCGAAGGCAGTGGCATTTTTCAGCAAGATAATGCACCAAGTCACAAGCCGAGGGGTGCAGTAGAATACACTACTGGCCATTAAAATTGTTACACCACGAAGATGACGTGCTACAGACGCGAAATATAACCGACAGCAAGAAGATGCTGTGATATGAAAATGATTAGCTTTTCAGAGCATTCACACAACGTGCTGACAAGAGGAAAGTTTCCAACCGATTTCTCATACACAAACAGCAGTTGACCGGCGTTGCCTGGTGAAACGCTGTTGTGATGCCTCGTGTAAGGAGGAGAAATGCGTACCATCACGTTTCCCACTGTTGATAAAGGTCGGATTGTAGCCTATCACGATTGCGATTTATCGTATCGCTACATTGCTGCTCGCGTTGCTCGAGATCCAATGACTGTTAGCAGAATATGGAATCAGTGGGTTCAGGAGGGTAATAGGGAACGCCGTGCTGGATCCCAACGGCCTCGTATCACTAGCAGTCGGGATGACAGGCATCTTATCCGCATGGCTGTAACGGATCGTGCAGCCACGTCTCGATCCCTGAGTCAACAGATGGGGACGTTTGCAAATAACAACCATCTGCACGAACAGTTCGACGACGTTTGCAGCAGTATGGACTGTCAGCTCGGAGACCATGGCTGCGGTTACCCCTGTCGCTACATAACAGACAGGAGCGCCTGCGATGGTGTTCTCAACGACGAACCTGGGTGCACGAATGGCAAAATGTCATTTTTTCGGATGAATCCAGGTTTTGTTTAGAGCATCATGATGGTCGCATCCGTGTTTGGCGACATCGTGGTGGTAAGGGATGCCATTGGTTACACGTCTCGGTCACCTCTTGTTCGCATTGACGGCACTTTGAACAGTGGACGTTACATTTCA
The DNA here is from genome assembly GCF_021461395.2 of Schistocerca americana. Classification (NCBI taxonomy): domain Eukaryota; kingdom Metazoa; phylum Arthropoda; class Insecta; order Orthoptera; family Acrididae; genus Schistocerca; species Schistocerca americana. The sequence goes on along the minus strand of NC_060119.1, from coordinate 126,523,451 downwards.
GATGTGTTACGACCCGTGGCTCTACCCTTCATTCTATCCCTACCAAACCCTACATTTCAGCAGGTTAATGCTCGACCGCATGTTTCATTTCCTGTACGGGCCGTTCTGGATACAGAAAATGTTCGACTGCTGTCCTGGCCAGCACATTCTCCAGATCTCTCAGCAATTGAAACCGTCTGGTCAATGGTGGCCAAGCAACTGGTTCGTCACAATACGCCAGTCACTACTCTTGATGAACTGTGGTATCATGTTGAAGCTGTACGTGTACACGCCATCGCTCTGTTTGACTCAATGCCCAGGCGTATCAAGACCGTTGTTACGCCCAGAGGTGGTTGTTCTGGGTACTGATTTCTCAGGATGTATGCACCCAAACTGGGTGAAAATGTAATCACATGTCGGTTCTAGCATAAGTTATTTGTTTAATGAATACCCGTTTATCATCTGCATTTTTTCTTGGTGTAGCAATTTTTAATTGCCAGTAGTGTAGTTCGAGGAACACAAAGGAAGTAGGTTACAGTACGCTTGTTCGCCCACTGCTTGAATACTGATCAGCAGTGTGGGATCCGTACCAGATAGGGTTGATAGAAGATATAGAGAAGATCCAACGGAGAGCAGCGCGCTTCGTAATGGCGAAAGCGTTACGGAGATGATAGATAAACTCCAGTGGAAGACTCTGCAGGAGAGACGCTCACTAGCTCGGTACGGGCTTTTGTCAAAGTTTCGAGAACATACCTTCACCGAAGAGTCAAGCAGTATATTGCTCCCTCCTACGTATATCTCGCGAAGAGACCATGAGGATAAAATCAGAGAGATTAGAGCTCACACAGAGGCATACCGACAATCCTTCTTTCCACGAACAATACGAGACTGGAATAGAAGGGAGAACCGATAGAGGTACTCAAGGTACCCTCCGCCACACATCGTCAGGTGGCTTGCGGAGTATGGATGTAGATGTAGATGTAGATGACGGGCTTCATTTGATGCGTTGGCCCCAACTCGCCAGATCTGAAACCGATTGTTCACATCTGGGGTACGACTGAATACGACGTCAGGGCTCATCGCCACCCTCCCCGGAATTTAAAGGAATCAGGTGACTTGTGTGTGCAGATGTGGTGCATGCGACCTAACAAGGCTTTATTGCTTCCATGACGACCCGTCGCTGCTGCTATCCATGGTAAAGATGATTATACATGCTATTAGGTAGATGGTCATAATGTTCCGGCTGATCAGTGTAGAACAGCTTTGTAAATCCATTTTTTTCGTAGCAGGAAACAGACCGACGCCATCCGACACATTAATGATGTACTGATACAGGATGCATGCTTCTCGTGGTATTGTGGCGCGTCGATCCTTGTAACTGGGGACCACAGGAGGCGACGGCAGCCATGATGTGCCTCTGATTACTTTCTCTGGCCAGGGCAGCGTGCAGCACCTACCTACACTTATTGGGTGCTCGTGATGGTCTGTACGGGCAGTACAGAGAAAAATCTTATCTTGGGAGTGAGAATTAATGGGAGAGGGGACAAAGGGCTCCAACAACGCCACCTAGATGGAAAGGCTGAGCAGCTGCGAGAATTCAAAGTTGTGACGTCAGCGAGAAGCAGCAAAAATCATGTCTTTTGTTTAACAACAATGCGTTGGCACAAAATCTCGTTGTGTTATTTAATTGTAGCGCGATTGTTATTTAAGTACACAGAAGTGATAGCGTGAGTCACTAAGTTGTGTCTGTGTGACTTTAAGGCAACATAATACACGTTTATGTAGTTTCGTCTTCATTACGATTATGAAGTGTTGCGCGGCCAGAAGCTAATAGAAATTACGCAGAAGGAATGAAAGTTCATTTGTTCCAGTTTCCTAAAAGACGATGTAATGAGACAGAAATGGCTCCAATCAATCCCAGGGCAAAGACTCGCAACTACTGATTATCCAGTGGTAAGTTTTGTTTCGGATATAATTTAGTAATGTATGTTTTAGATTATAGTATACAATTATTTAGCAGCTCACTTGACTTCAATATATTGCGATTAGTGTACTTCACTGCTCATTTTTCAGGCGTGTCACATCTTTTCGAAGCTAGCTTCATTATCTGGAAAGTACCAGCTATGAAAGAGCCCTAACTGATCCACCTTCAGAATCACCGCTTGATTCAGATGCTGTGCCAGGCAGTTTTTCGATCTGAAACTACTTGGCAGATTAAAACAGTGTCAAGATTTTAAACATGGTTGAGACAGCAACTGTTGAAATTCTTCACGATAAAGGATGACAGCCAAAACAGTTTCAGGATAAAGATTTATTAAAATTCTTGACCAAGGTTTCGGTATATGTAAATATACCTTCATCAGAAGTAAGAAATCTAAAATTACATCATGATTTGGCACAATTGTTTTATTAATCCCCAATTCATGATGTAATTTTAGATTTTTTACTTCTGATGAAGGTATATTTACATATACCGAAAGCTTGGTCAAGAATTTTAATAAACCTTTATCCTGCAACTGTTTTGGCTGTCGTCCTTTATCGTTAAAACTGTGTGCCAGGCCGAAACTCGAACTTGGAACCTTTGCCTTTCGCGGACAGGTGGTAGAGCTCTTGCCCGTGGAAGCCAAAGGTCACCGAGTTCGAGTCTCAGTCCGCCACACAGTTTTAAAATGCCAGGAAGGTTCATATCAGCTCACACTCCGTTGCAGAGTGGAAATTTCATTCTGGAGTTTTCTGATCTGTCCAACCTCCCTGTCTTCAGTTGCAGGACCATCCACATGGGGACCAGAAGAAAATGCATTGAAGCGGTAGTACTGCAGGAAAGCATCAAGTTAGTGCAACCAACTATAATGACTATTTAAAAAGAATTTCATATTTGAATGTTTACACATTCAAGAACTGATAGATAAAGTGAACTATTATCTTTCTAAAGGAACTGAGTGAAAATATTAGAAGAAGAGTGTACTTTTTGTGTGTATCGATTTATCTGTGCAGTCCTGTTACAAAATGTATCTAGAGTCTTGTACCACAATGAAGCAAGAGGAAGGATGTTGTTATGGGTGGCCAGTATCGTCTTTCTACAACACGAATGCACATGTGGATTAACATGGGTCTGGATACCTCACTTGAATAGGTCCATGTATTGTGGTACAGGTTCATCATTAACAATGCTCTTACAGACAATTCGGTAAACTTGCTATTATAAATTTCAGCCACACTCCTGGTAAAGTACAAGTCTTACTCTATCCACTAATCTGGTCGCTATGTACTTTTGTAGCCTATGATGCGAACTGAACCGCTCTGCGAATATATTGACAAACGCCAAACTAGAGCGCCAGTGAGGCCTTCCGCTCAGCTGCTGTCGAGAGGGCGTTGGAGCCGTGTTGCTTGTTGGTGTGTCTCTGGCCCCTCTCGTGATAGGCGCACTTGATCCAACACCTACAATCGACCTTTGTATTACATCTTTGCTGACCAGTGTGCAGGCGACAGCTTACGCCAGCACAATGTATATTGTTCAAAAATGGTTCAAACGGCTCTAAGCACTATGGGGCTTAACATCTGAGGTCATCAGTCCTCTAGACTTACAACTACTTAAACCTAACTAATCTAAGGACATCACACACATCCATGCCCAAGGCAGGATTCGAACCTTCAACCATACCAGCAGCATGGTTCTGGACTGAACCTCAGTGACCATATGAAAATATTATTTGGAAATGTGTGATGTTTTGCTAAACAAATACTGTAGTCTACATTTAAGAATGCCCCACACATTTCAAACAGTTCTTAAGCACGAAAATAACAAATTTTTTCAGAGAGATAAGCAGCTTTGTTTGCAAATTTGCTAGTCGTATTGTATATGCTATGCACTAAATTCATTGCAGTTAAGCGTTCTTAGCCAGCAGAAGTGGCCATGCGGTTCTAGGCGCTGCAGTCTGGACCCGCGAGACCGGTACGGTCGCAGATTCGGATCCTGCCTCGGGCATGGATATGTGTGATTTCCTTAGGTTAGTTAGGTTTAACTAGTTCTAAGTTCTAGGGGACTAATGACCTCAGAAGTTGAGTCCCATAGTGCTCAGAGCCATTTGAACCATTTAAGCGTTCTGAATTGTCTTTGCCTCATTTCCATCTAAACAACTATTTGTTTTTTGTCTGTTAACTAAACGCATCAACTAATCAACTCAAAAATTGCTAAATGTACGAGCCACACAATTCTTTGGTTTTCGCTGCTTTGTATTATGATCCCACTTGGCTGTGACATCACGATTCCGTTTTGCGGCCTTGTCTTTAGATGGTGTTGGTTCCAAACTTTGTGTTCAGTGGAAGCCTTCAGTGGCGTGTGGCATGCCCACTCATTCTGTTTCAACTGTGGAAGTGTGCTGCACACTGGATGGCACGGACAATGCTCAGTATAATAAAAATTTGGTCTCCTTCTTACTCCACGGAGAACCATGGTGTAATGTACATTTACATCTACATCTACGTGATCACTCTGCTATTCACAATAAAGTGCCAGGCAGAGGGTTCAACGAATCACCTTCAAGCTGTCTCTCTACCGTTCCACTCTCGAACGGCACGCGGGAAAAACGAGCACTTAAATTTTTCTGTGCGAGACCTGATGTCTCCTATTTTATCGGGTTGATCATTTCTCCCTATGTAGGTGGATGGCAACAAATGTTTTCGCAGTCGGAGGTGAAAACTGGTGATTGAAATTTCATGAGAAGATCCCATCGCAACGAAACACGCCGCTCGGACTGTCAACACAACTTGTAACGCTGCGCTAGTGCACACGATACTCATTAAAGCCTGTACTATGGTAAGTTGACGGGCTTCACCTTATGAGAAAGGATTTTTGTATAGAAATTGACCGCGTGTACCTGAATGGAGGCAAATCAGACTTACATCCACTCTGTAATAACAATGATACGTCAAGCAAGTCCGAAATGCAACTACACGTCAGGACGGACAAGAAACAACACAGAAGATTCTACCAATTTGTTAATAATACGGTCGCCAGTCTAATTAGGCATTAACTGAGTTTCTTCCCTGTACAAGTTGATGTACGTTCAAGCAAAACAACACGTAGTAACACAGCATAATATGGTAAATTTTAGAACCAGAAAATCTATTGAACTGATAATTTCACTTTCTGTACTGATAGGGATAAACCATAAATACATAACACTACACTATAATGTTTACTACAAAACTTCGTACTGTCTATTGATTTGATTAAGATCGGGCATAGGTTACCCTAGAAATAACACTTTCGAATCACACATACAATGTCAATTTTGATAAAGGTAAAACACTGATAAATTTTGTTTTTTTATATTGACTTTAACTTTGTTGATCAAATCAGTCTAAAACACTTCAGAATTCAAATGAATAAAAAAGAGGGGGGGGGGGGGGGACGCTGAAACTGTTATGATCACTGTATTAAAAAATTCGATTACTGAAATCATTATGTGCTCAAGATTTCCAATATATTAGTTACTACTCTTTTCATTTTATTTCCTGCTCATTTAATTACCATTATATCTGTCTCGAAATGATTAAACTTCACCACTAAATCAGTATCAAAATTATCTTCCAACTTTGTCAGACCTTTGTTATTCGTCTATTAGTTCATTAACAAAAAAGTTCTTTAAACATCATTCTAACATAGCTAGGTCTGCAGGTAATTATTATTAACATAAACTTTAATTCTTCATTTCGGAACACTCGGATTGCACAACATTTGGAAAGGACCCTGGCTAGGTTAGTTGTGAGGATAATTAAATGATAGGACAGTTCTGGTAAAATTTAAGTTGTTATTGAACAGTATGGAACAAAAGTAACACTGGTCCACACGAATACAGTACTAAAAATTTCAACCTGTTCGTATCGATGCGGCGGTTGGCGGGCGGCGAGATGGCGAGGCACGCCGAGCACACATACAACCACAGCTATGTCTCTTGACGTACTGGCACTTTATTTCTTCATAGCGTCGCAATACTTTTCCATTTAGTGCCTATGGAATTTTGCCATGCTGTATAGGCGTCGGAACGGCATGTCGGAGGCTCAAAGAAACTACGTCTTCCAGGAGAGCCTCCTCGATCCAGAACGTGTTGCTCAGACCAATGCCCAACTCCGACTACCACTGCTGAGCCCGTTATGCCGTGCAGCGCCCGTGTGCATTTTCCCGCGCTCACCTGCCATCCACCTTTTACCGCTCCCCTACAGACAGGGTATCCACCAGAGGTTTTGCATTCTACATATCCTAACACATTGCCTACGTATGGACCAGACGCACAATTACAATTTTAAACATGTTACAATAGATTCAACTTTTGTTACACTTCAATTCTATTACAATATTGCTTGAAATTTGACATAAACATTAATATTCACATTGAAAATTGTTTACAGTTTCTTTAACATAATGGTATGAAACAAAGAAAAAGAAATGAAATCGGAACATCGATTACACTAATTTATCAAAAAATCAGAAAAAAATGTTATTTGTATAATAGTACAGCGTTGTTGTTGTTACAAACTGGCACTGCTAACAAGGGAACCTCCCCATCGCACCCCCTTCAGATTTAGTTATAAGTTGGCACAGTGGATAGGCCTTGAAAAACTGAACACATATCAATCGAGAAAACACGAATAAGTTATGTGGAACTATGAAAAAATAAGCAAAATATACAAACTGAGTAGTCCATAATGAGGACAAGCAACATCAAGGACAATGTGTGCCCAGGAGCACCGTGGCCTGCGGAACGAGAGGTCCTTGGTTCAAGTCTTCCCTCGAGTAAAAATTTTACTTTATTTATTTTCGCAAAGTTAAGATCTGTCCGTTCGTTCATTGAAGTCTCTGTTCACTGTAATAAGTTTAGTGTCTGCGCTTTGCGACCGCACCGCAAAAGCGTGCTACTAATCGTCTACTAATCGCACGGTCGCACGCTTTTGTGGTGCGGTCGCAAAGCACAGACACTAAACTTATTACAGTCAACAGAGACGTCAATGAACGAACGGACAGATCATAACTTTGCGAAAATAAATGAAGTAAAATATTTACGCGAGGGAAGACTTGAACCAAGGACCTCTCGCTCCGCAGCTGCTCACGCTAACCTCGGGACCACGACGCTCCTTGGCTCAGAGTGTCCTTGATGTTGCCTATCTTACACATGGACTACTCAGTTTGTATATTTTGCTTATTTTTTCGTAGTTCCACACAACTTCTTCCTGTTTTCTCGATTGATCTGTGTTCAGTTTTTCAAGGCCTATCCACTGTGCCAACTTATAACTAAATCTGAGGGGGGTGCGATGGGGAGGTTCCCTTGTAAGAGTATCCTACGACTTCCACATCGCTGGCAACGGGTAATACACAATGCTGGTGACTACTTTGAAGGTCAGTAAAACTTTGAAACACGTATCTATTTTGTACGAGCTGTAAATAAATAGTTGCCACTATTAAAGTTCAAACCCTCGTCTGAGGGGCATTGTCTGTTGCTTGACATGGCCGAGAGGAACATACTTCAATCAGTGAAGTGATGAGAGTTCGTGATTTTATCACGGATATGACATTCATCATAGATTATGTTTTTTTATCAATTGCCTCGTAGCTCACTTAGAGCGATTTATTGAAAGTTAAGGTAATTCTAAGGTGATTTTGTGAATATTAAGACACAGTGCCTATAATGTTTGAAATGGACACGTGCGTGCTTATCATATGCACAGTTCCTTCATTTTTTATGTTTCCTGTTGGTTCCTGTATTATTTATAATAACCTCAGTGTAATAATGAGATTCAGCCATCGGCCCGTGCAACTGCTTGACGTATTTTGTTGAAATTCTCCAAGGATAGAGTACGGCTTTGACGGTTCCCACCTAAGCGCATTTGATCAATTAAATTTAATATTGTCTAAATTGTGTAAATAACCAACGTCCCGTTTGGCTTGTCTCACAAGCACAGTTGAATACTGTGTGCTCAGCCATCTCCGTCGGTAGCTTCCCACCTCTGTGCGATCACGCTTTTGCTTTAATTTATATAGTAGTGGCATTTTGCGCAGTGCTTCGCTGAGTAGTTCAGCGTGTCGATGCACGGAAAGGTCGTTTCCTAGAGTGTGATAACTCCCTTCACTTTTCCTATAGTGTGAAAATTGATAGGTTAATGATGCGAGATCAACTAGAAATTTCAGTACGTATCAGTATCAATAATAGTGTAGACCAACCATTCAACAATATGATCAGCTATGCGATTTCAATTTGTAATAAAGTTTCCAGGGCGGCCGCGGTGACCGAGCGGTTCTAGGTGCTTCAGTACGGAATCATGAGGCTGCTACGGTTGCAGGTTAGAATCCTGCCTCGGGCCCCTCTCGATAGTCCAGTAGTAATATGAGCTTAGGCCTGAATAATGCTAGCGATCACCATCCATCTTAGTGAGTGCGTTAGTTTTGTGCGTGGGTCGCGCTATCCTTCGCATGCACTAGTGTTTTGTCGATAGCCAAAAATCAGGGTCGTTTCTAGTAATCACTTGATGAGATTCTCACGCACACTCAACCACACTGTTCAGTAGGGGAGGTATATAGATAAGAATAATAGTGAATACCACTAGTGAATCGCAAGCAAACAACCAAGCACCACAGGCACAAACGAACGAAAGACAGTTACCTCGTAACAAATTTTACCTTACACACAAATTGTGTGTATGTTTGTGCCATAAAAAGGGTGGTTTGCTGGCCACTTTATTCTCCTTTGAATCCCTCGTACGTGTTTCGTTAACACAATCACATTTTTACTGTTGTTCTAATTGCCCTGTCTTCTTTGTAGTGTCCAGACTGGCCTTCGCCCTATGACTTGTTGTCAGCAAAAGTACACACGTACGGTGGTGACTTCTCAAAACCCATAGCGACCTCTGTCGCCAACTTAATCGTACTCTAGACAGTTAGTACTGGCGACGATCGTTTTCATGAATTGAAGTCCTCTGGGTGCACACTTAACGCAATGACAAAGGAATATTCTGTCTAATATCGAAAGGTTGTTCTGCACCACGTTTTCCTGTTACGGGCATTTGCATAATTAATGTGTGGTTTTGGATTTCCAGCTCGCCCTGCAATTCCCTGCTTATGGAGCTGCCTTCTTGCTGTTTTGATGCTTTAAGGGTTGGCAATTGCCGCATTCAATTCGACAGCGAAATTTACAACTATCGTCCCCTTATTTTTCGTCAGAGTCCATTTTAATGACCATACGTTACGATCACTCAACACTCACTCCTGCTCTCCCTGAATGCGGTGTAAAACTTTGTAGACAGCCAGTGGATGGAAGAAGACTTCAGAGATATATACCAAGAAACAGACGGAAAAGATGACAGTTTTCCAATAAGAGAAATGATACATTTCAGAGACTACTTGTATCATACAGATATGACTAAGTATGCAGACTGAAACGGTGAGTGAAAATTTTTTACCATGGCTGGGAAACGAACCTGGGACGCCTACTAACTAGGCAGGTGTGCTGACCACTAAGCCACCTTGCCACAGCGGTTTACACAACTGCATTTTGAAGCACCAAGCCCTTTGGTTGCCTTGGTTACCGATGCACGCGCTATCCGGCTACCGACAATTTGCCCACATTCGAATCCACTCAGCTCTGACATAATGCAGTCACAACTACACAGAATACTGTTTATACCACAACTGACGCTAGTATCGTATTGAAGGCAGTGCCCAGGTGCCGTTCGTCGTCGGATACAAAAGCGCTGTCTATAGTCTTGTCTAGCAACTGGATTTATATTGAAGCAAGGATTTCTCTGGATGTTTCGGTACATTTCACTGCGGTTGTGTTAACCGTTGACTCACGAGACGTGGTCTCTGAGACTGATCGAAAATTTTCGAACTCATTCTTGATGCTGTAGTCTACAGGAAAATAGTATCACACGAAAGTTGTGAACTAATCAATGAGGATTTGCAGAAAATATATGCTTGGTGTAATGACTGGCAGTTATCTCTCAATATTAGTAAGTGCAACCTACTGCGTGTAACACGTAACCCCATTAATGTATGAGTATAAAATTAATGATCAGTCTTTGGAAGCGGTAACATCAGCAAGTGGGTGTGACTATTCGAAATGATCTCAAATGGAATGATCAGATTACACAAGTAACGGGTAAGGCGAACTTTAGATTGCGGTTTATTGGTATAATCCTGAAGCCATGCAGTCCTTCAACAAAAGAAATAGCTTACAAAACGTTAGTTCGTCCAGTCTTAGAGTATTCTTCGTCTGTATGGGACCCTTACCAGTTGGGTCTGATTCAAGAGACTGAGAAGGTCCAAAGAAGAGCGGCAAGATTCGTGACTGGTACATTTAGCCATCGCGAGAGCGTTACAAATCTCATAGAAAGTTTGAAGTGGAACACACTTGCAGATAGACGACACGCTAAACAGAAGGAGCTGCTCACTAAATTCAGAAATCCAATCTTATCCGAGGATATAGAGAATATATTATTACCACCAACTTTCAAATCGCGTAATGATCATCATTCAAAGATAAGAGAAATAAGAGCTCGTAGTGAGGTGTTCAGACAGTCGTTTTCCCTCGCACGATCCGCGAGTGGAACAGATGGGGGGGGGAAATTTGACTTTGGCGCGAATTGTGCCCTCCGCCACACACCGCTTGGTGGCTAGCGGAGTATATATGTTGATGTAGATGTAGAAGGTAATTTCTAGCGGATTGCTTCTATACCTCCACTACCTTCATTAAATAGCCACCCCTACAATATTTTGTTGTCGGTTGCATTATCGACTTCTTTATTTGTTGTTGATACGTGTTACTGACACGTGTTGCAGTCTGCTAGACCGTGCTTAGTGAACTACCTACCTGTCTTCTTCAGTACCATACTAAATGTATTTGCAGGAACATGTCAGTTTTAACAAACCCTAAGTTTGATAAAGCTGTTGCTCAGTGGATGGAAGAAGATGTCAGTGATATATGAGGGTTATTCGGAAAGTAAGGAACGATCGATCGCGAAATGGAAACCACAGTGAAAATCTGATGAAGTTTCGCCCAGGTGTGTTGCCCAGTGTCTCTAGTATGCTTGTCGATCGCGTTACGTCGTTCTTATTAGTTCTGCGCACACAGGGAGCATATAAAGATACCTAGAACAATAGTGTCTCCCGCCAAGTACAAGGACCTCGTGAGAAATTTCGCCTTAAGCTATGAAACATTACACAACTGTCGTGCATTTCCTTCTCCAAGACAATTCTCAAGCGCATTTTGCAGCGGCAATGAAGATGCTCCTGCCTCGTTTTCAATTGGGAATGTTTGATTACCCACAATACATCCCGTAATTGTCTCCCTCTGAGTTTCGTCTCTGCTCACATGAACCGCTGACTATGTAGACAATATTTTGGCTCAGACAATGAGCTGTAGGCCAGCGTAGAGAATTGGCGCAAAGCATTGATGGCTGCCTTCTATAGCGAGGGTATGGGAAAGTTGGTACAACGCTTCGACAAACGTCTAAGTCGCGTTGGCGACTATGGAGATAAGTAGCTGGAAATTGTATCTAACTGTTGCAAATAAAACAGTTTTGATATTCACTGTGGTTTCCATTTCGCGACTTATCGTTCCTTACTTTCCGAATAGCCCTCGTAAACCAATAAATAGACGGCAAAGGATGACAATTTTCCAGTAAATGAAGTGTCACAATTTTAGGTGCTTACAGGTTTTATACAGATATGATTTTATGTATATAGATTGAAGTGGCAGGTGAATATTTGTACCAAGGCCGGCAATCAAACCCCTGTCTCCTGCTTACTAGGGAGGTACGTTAGCCACTAAGCCACCTAGCCACAGCGGTTCACACAACTGCACGGATTAATCTGGCATGCCTCCCTACTCGATCACAGCCGCCCCAGTTTACTTTGAATTCACCCTTGCACACGAAAAGAGTTGCTGAGGCTCTCCATGTTGTGGAATAGCACCTCAACATCGGATGTAAATGGGGTATCCATTCTGAAACCTAAACAAGTGAAATGTCCCAATATCAGAGACTTTACTGGTTTCAAACAGATATGATTTTATGTACGTTGACTGAAGGGGCAGGTGAAAATTTGCACCAAGGCCAGAAATCGAGCCAGCCGTTGCGTCCGAGCGGTTCTAGGCGCTTCAGTCTGGAACCGCGTGACCGCTACGGTCGCAGGTTCGAATCCTGCCTCGGGCATTGATGTGTGTGCTGTCATTAGGATAGTTAGGTTTAAGTAGTTCTAAGAGACTGATGACCTCTGATGTTAAGTCCCGTAGTGCTCAGAGCCATTTGAATCATTTTGAACCAGAAATCGAATCGGAGATGAGAGGCTCACCAATTGTACAAACCGTTGTGCCACAGTGGGTTAATGGCTAGTGAACCTGCCGAGTAAGCAAGAGACCCCGGTTCAATTCCAAGCGTTGGCACTAGTTTTCACGTGTCACCTCAGTTCGTATACACAATTTTCCAGTAGCTAGTGATCCCATTTTTGATAGCGGAGGATCATTCTGAAGAACATCAGGGCAATTGAGATGGGGGACCTCTCTGTTTCTCGAACAAAAAGCTTAAAGTGTTAGTTAAAACCAAATGTGTTCTGAGTGGTGATAGAGAAAAGATCCCAGTACTGAATGTCAGTGTCTTCGTCTTTCATTTTGTACCTATCGGGAGCAATCTTTACGTACAATCTGAAATCATGGAATTTCGTTTTATCTGAAAAATTACTTGTTACAGAGGTACTATAATTTTTTCAGAAATTAAAATTCATTTCTCAATCAGTTCCTTGACATGTGCTATTGAAACAACTGCACAAGAGTATGTGATTTTGTGTCACAAAATATAAAATACTTCAGGGTTTATTTAGTGCCATAAAATCACCAACTAGTGATTAAAAATCACATCAGTAGTTGTAATAGTAACTGTCGTGCAGTTTAAATTAATTTGCGCCTTAAATTTTGTTTTAAACTCAGGGTTCTCAGAGACCCCCCCCCCCCCAACCTCGTAGTACACGTTACAGAAACGTCACCTGTTGAGCGGAGGGTCAAGGCCGATGACTATAATGTCAGCTGCAGAGAAGCAGTGACACGATTATTGTTCACCAGACCAGACGAGATTATAATGTGCTCGCTGTGAGATACGGTTGCTGTATCTGTGGACGAACACCGGTCACTGTGCCGATATTCACTGCGCCGATTTCCGGGCTGCTTCGGAGAAGTATCGATAATTGCGGAATTAATTATGGAATACCTCGACCGGGCTGCGGAAACTGTACGGGTTTGAACAGCCGCCCTGCAATGTCGTGCGACACAATGGGTGCGGATGGTGGCAGGTCGACCCGAGGGGCTCGCAGAATAAAAAGCGCGTATTGTTGCTGCGATGGAGGAAGGGTGGGGTGGGGGGAGCTATGGAGGGAGGCGCACTTGTTAATTACAACTCCCAGGCGGGGGCTAATTAGCAGGCAGCGCGGGTATCGGCCGGGTCACCCGCCACCTCTGCTTTGTCTTCCCCCCTTGCAGCCCGTCCTCCACAAGGTGATCATCGGCTGTGATGTGCGCGCGCCCTTGTTTCCGTCTGCGGGTGATGAGCCACAGTCACTGCTCTCACGTTGCTATCAGCGACTCTGCAAGACCACATATTAAAGGTGGACGTTATATGCCAAGTCGTTCAGCTACATCTTTACCAGGAGTCGATAGGAGAATAGGAAGGCGATCCATTAATAGAATCACAGTGCAGAAGAGTTTTGGAAGGTTTAATTAAATAAGGCAGAAGGGGTGGATAACATTCCATCGGAATTTCTAAAATGATTGAGGGAAATAGCAATAACACGATTTTTCACATTGGTGTGTGTAAAACGTATGTGACAAGCGATGTACCATCAGACTTTTGGAAAAACGACATCTACACAATTACGAAAACAAGAGCTGACAAGTGCGAGAATTACTGCACGAGCAGCAAAACAGTTCATGCATCCAAGTGAAATGAAATGGAAGTGAGCGTTTGGGATCACCGGCCGTAAGGCCCCTTGCGAGGCCGGTCCGGTCGCCTTGTTGCAAGTCTTAATACATTCGACGCCACATTGGGCGACCTGCGCGCCGGATTGGGATGGAATAATGATGAAGACAGCACAACACCCACTACCTTAGCAGAGAAAATCCCCGACCCATCCGGGGAACGAACCCCGGCCCGTAGGACTGCAATCCGTCACGCTGACCACTTTTTTTTTTTTGGTCGATGTAGTTCGTGGTGTTTGGTCTGGGCGGACGTCACAAGACATTGTAACCTCCCCACAAAAAATATATATAATTAAATATTATTTGGTTAATGATTCTAATTTTAGTGTAACCTCACAACAAAACTGGTTCCCATTTAATGTACCCACAAAATTCTTTTCTCATTTAATGTAAGCTCGAAACAGAAAAATTTCTAAACCTCGTAATAAAAAATAAATTCAGTAACCTGGTAAAATTTGGACGACAGCAGTGCTGCGCCATGGCCCTGTAAGATCATTCTGAATAAAAAGCAAAAATTCTCACCTCGATAAAGTCAGCAACTATCTGCTCTTACAATAGCTCTTTTCCGGCACAGCTCTGAGCAATGCTGGCCTATACATTTGTTATTTATGAAAGGAAGCAAATGATTTTTCTTTTGCAACAATCGGAATGATCATGCATTAAAAAAAAATTAAATTCTTTAAATTGAAATGAATGCTTGTTATTATTAGGACATTTTTAAAAGATGTGAGTTTACATAATGTTGCTAGATACGCGTGAGGCTGCTTTTTTTACCTTATACAATAATACTCAGGCTCCGGCATCGCTGCACCGCGGCCGGCCCAGCCAACATGATACGCCAGACCAGACCAGACTCCAGACCAGACACACACACTGGCAACAACTTACTGCTACTGCTACACAGTTCGTAAAGTCAACACTGCTCTCTGGTCAGCGATTCTCTTATACCTTGCATATCGCATCTGCTCGGACCTCTTACATAAAATTACATCTGTATTACATCTGCATCCGTTCAAGTTGATCGTTGATTCTTTGACTCAGTTTTTTTATTACAGAGAGCACACAGCCGTCTGACCGAACACGCTGAGCTACCGTGCCGGCTGTCCACTCAGCTATCGGTGTGGACAGTGAAATGAAATGATTGTATGGTAATAATGGCCGGCAGTCACCGCTTCAAGAAGTTCGGCTGGCGAGGAGTAGCCGATTTTTGTTGACGCCACGACTATAAACTGGGCGACTATCGATGATGATGAATTACAAAAACAATACAAACCACAGTCCCCGAGCTGAGAAAAACTCAGATCCGGTTAGGAATCGAACCTGGATCCGCTGCATGAGAGGTGCGATGACCACGCAGCTAAGAGGGCGGACGTGCATCCAGCTTGCTGGCAAGAGTAATATACAGAAGAATGGAAAAGTAAATTGAGGATCTGTTAGATAACCACAAGTTGGGCTTTACGAAAGGTAAAGGCAGCAGAGAAGCATTCGTGACCTTGCGGTTGATGGTGCAAGCAAGACTGAAAAAGACCAAGCCACGTTCATAGGAACTGTCGATCTGCAGAAAGCATTCGTCAATATAAAATGGTACAAGATATTCGAAATACTGTAAAATAGGGGTAAGGTATAGCGAAAGACAGATGATATACAACACGTACAAGAACCAAAACGGTACAGTGAGAGTCGAAGAACAAGAACAAAGTGCACGGAATAAAGAGAGTATAAACCAGGGATGCAGTCTTTCGCCTCTAATGTTCAGTGTATACGTCGAAGAAGCAATGACGGAAATAAGTGAAAGATTCATGACAGTGATTAAAATTCAAAGTGAAAGGTCTGAAGTGTATGGGTTGTCTGGGTAGAACGGTTGCACTTATTCTATTAGATATAGTTGCTCTGACGTGGACGGAGGAACTATGAAAGCGCAAACAAATCAGTGACACACGAACATACACTTCATTGCACTGCAGTGCTTAACTAAAGTTGTACAGCAACTCTTTGGATTTGATTCCGGTCAGACAGAATTAAGTGCGCATTACTGAATACATTGCAACAAGACCATGTCTGTCGTGGGCCCCACACTGTCAGTCGCTTTAGTAAACACTTGGCCCTATGTGAAGCCTATAGGCGACTCCACTTGTAGACCAAGTCTTGCAGGCTGGTCTCTACCACGAACTGTAGCTACGGACAGCAACCCTTTAGCTCCGTCCTAGAACTATCGTACGCCAACCCCAGTTGCTACCTGCGGCCGCAGCTTACCACAACGCGGAAGTCCATCTCATTGGCGGCGGCGCGGAGATTGCTGATTGGGCAGCATTTGTGGTTGGCGGCGAACTTCAAAGTGCCGCCCGAGGTGCTAATCGGAAACAGTAAGCCAGCTCGGTCACATCCGTTGGCGCGGACACAACAATATCAGTGTTAAGATTCGCTGATGATGTTGCTATCCTCAGTGATATTGAAGAAGAATTACAGGACCTGCTCAGTGAAATAAACAGAATAATGAGTACAGAATATGGATGAAAGTAATGAGCAGCATAAATGATAACAACGAGAAATTTAACATCATAACTGATGATCCCAAAGTGACCGTAGTTAAGGAATTCTGCTGCCTAGGCAGCAAAATAACCCATGACGAACGGAGCACGGAGAACATAAAAAGCGGACTACACTGTCAATAAAGGGCATTCCTGGCCAAGAGAAGTCTATTAGTATAAAACGTAGGTTCTAATTTGAGGAAGAAATTTCTGACAATGTACTTTTGGAGCATAGAACTGTATGGCGGCGAGACATGGACTGTGGGAAAACAGGAACACAAGAGAATAGAAGAATTTGAGATGTGGTCCTGGAGAAGAATGTTGAAAATAAGGCGGACTGATAAGGTAAGTTGTGAGGAGGTTGTCTGGAGGATCGTAGAAGAAAGTAATATGTGGAAAACACTGACAAAAAGAAGGGAGTGGGTGACAGGACTCCCGTTAAGACATCAGGGAATAACTTCTGTGATACTAGAGGAAGCTGAAGAGGCTAAAAACTGGAGGGAAGAGAGAGACAGGAATATATCCAGCAAATAACGGAGGACGGCGGTTGCAAGTGCAACTCTGAGATGAAGAGGTTGGCACAGGAGAGCAATGTCTTGGCGGGCCGCATCATGGTCGTCAGAAAATTTATGACAAAAAAAAAAGGCACACACTGCAAATAACTCAGATGGGCGTCGGAGAGGATATTTTTTGTACCATATATTACATATCTACCTTTATATAAAATGTAATAGTAGTGTGCAACCGGTTGCCTGACTATTACATTTTATATAATTGAATACACGGTTGCTGAGCGCACAGCCATAAAATGTTTAAAATATCTACATTTACATTATGCAAGCTACATTAGGATGGGTACCGGAGGGAACTTTGTGTTCTACTGCCACTTTCCTCTTTTCCTATTCTAGTAGTTAATGAAACTTCCTGGCAGATTAAAACTGTGTGCCCGACCGAGACTCGAACTCGGGACCTTTGCCTTTCGCGGGCAAGTGCGCTACCATCTGAGCTACCGAAGTACGACTCACGCCCGGTCCTCACAGCTTTACTTCTGCCAGTATCTCGTCTCCTACCTTCCAAACTTTACAGAAGCTCTCCTGCGAACCTTGCAGAACTAGCACTCCTGAGAGAAAGGATACTGCGGAGACATGGCTTAGCCACAGCCTGGGGGATGTTTCCTGAATGAGAATTTCACTCTGCCTCGGAGTGTGTGCTAATATGAAACTTCCTGGCAGATTAAAACTGAGTGCCCGACTGAGACTCGAACTCGGGACCTTCGCCTTTGTCGGGCAAGTGCTCTACCATCTGAGCTACCGAAGCACGACTCACGCCCGGTCTCACAGCTTTACTTCTGCCAGTATCGTCTCCTACCTTCCAAATTTTACAGAAGCTCTCCTGCGAACCTTGCAGAACTAGCACTCCTGAAAGAAAGGATGCTGCGGAGACATGGCTTAGCCACAGCCTGGGGGATGTTTCCAGAATGAGAATTTCACTCTGCAGCGGAGTGTGTGCTAATATGAAACTTCCTGGCAGATTAAAACTGTGTGCCCGAATGAGACTCGAACTCGGGACCTTCGCCTTTGTCGGGCAAGTGCTCTACCATCTGAGCTACCGAAGCACGACTCACGCCCGGTCTCACAGCTTTACTTCTGCCAGTATCGTCTCCTACCTTCCAAATTTTACAGAAGCTCTCCTGCGAACCTTGCAGAACTAGCACTCCTGAAAGAAAGGATGCTGCGGAGACATGGCTTAGCCACAGCCTGGGGGATGTTTCCAGAATGAGAATTTCACTCTGCAGCGGAGTGTGTGCTAATATGAAACTTCCTGGCAGATTAAAACTGTGTGCCCGACTGAGACTCGAACTCGGGACCTTCGCCTTTGTCGGGCAAGTGCTCTACCAACTGAGCTACCGAAGCACGACTCACGCCCGGTCTCACAGCTTTACTTCTGCCAGTATCGTCTCCTACCTTCCAAATTTTACAGAAGCTCTCCTGCGAACCTTGCAGAACTAGCACTCCTGAAAGAAAGGATGCTGCGGAGACATGGCTTAGCCACAGCCTGGGGGATGTTTCCTGAATGAGATTTTCACACTGCAGCGGGGTGTGCGCTGATATGATATGTAGTTAATGGTTTGCGCGAAAAACGACTGCTGATAAGCCTCCATGTGAACTCGAATCTCTCTAATTTTACCTTCAGTCTTTTCTTCGAGATATGCGTACGAGGAAGCTCTCTCTTCTAGGAACGTACGCTCTCGTAATTTTAACAGTAAGTCACAAAATGATGCAAAGCGATTCTCTTGCAACGTTTAACACGAAATAGTAATGCTTGTGTTATCAATAAGTACGATGCATGTCACAAGGAACATTGAGTTGTACTCGTTGATAAAATAGGTACTGCTATTTCGTATTTATTCGCCGATATCAGGACCTCGAGTTTCAATAGATATGTACTTCCTGTACGGGAATACATGTAACGTACCAGTACAGGTTGACACAGATACGGCGAGATATCGATGCTCGGATTGGTTCGTGATTCGTGCACGGATAGCCGAAGAGCACCGGACGAATGCGGTCAGTTGGGTAGAAAGATTAGCGATACACTACATGTACCGCGACGGCGAAAAGGAAACCCTCGATTTGTGGCAATACATGATCGACGAGTTCCTGGTGTTAACGAACAGAACGGAATACCGGAACCTTTTTGCTAACTATTTGGGATCGTCATTCATGGACCGACAGCCCAGCTGGCGTGTGCCGGGTGTGATATGAAACTGACTTGCAGACGTTATGTTTCCACGATTCCCCTACGGTAACAAAAGCAGTCTCTGACTGTGTGTGGCGGCCCCGTACGCTCCGACGGTTGATGACTGTCCACGGCAATGACGACCGCCTCTTACCGGCCGCCCGCTTCGGTAAGGCGATCCCAGTGGTTAAGATGGTCCTTTTTAGTTCAAATTATCAGCATAATTTCTGGCGTATGGCTCCCTTGTTTTTGTTGCTACTTATAAAAAAAAAAAATATGATGGTGCAGTAAAGTGGTAGGAGGGAAGAGACATCGTGGCTAGGCCTCGGAATTCGACTCCTACCCGCCTTGCCATTGGTCGGCAGCCCGGGTTAGATTTCCGGGCGATGCATTTGTTTTTAATTCATTGTTCCGCTTCCGTATACAAGAGGTATAAATAAGAAATACAGTAATCGATTCTGTCATAAGACGGACAAAAACCTCTATTTTTTCAATTAATAACAAAAAGAAAGATAAAACAAAATAAAATAAAAAAGTGATGTACTGGACGGAGTACCAATTCTGGACTCAGGTTCAGTTTCTCCTGTTATCAACTTTCGGTTTCCATTTTATTTTAGACAGAAAAAAAAGTCGGTACAGCACTTTCCCAAGAAAGGCAAAGGTAAAAGAAAAATAAAAGATAATAAGAAAGACAAAAGTGGTAAGCTTTGAGCTCTGTAAACATAAATTCGAGTGATCGAGTCCACCCCGCTCCATATTTTCTTTAAATGTCATATTGCTAAACAAAAAAAAGGAAAAAGAGCTTAAGGAGGCCTCTCTCGTATAGCAGGAAATCTGGGTTCGAGTTCTTCTCCTGCTAAAATTTTCATTGTCGTCATTCAGATATGCAGCCAATGGTGATTCATATTCAGAATTGCTAATACATTTCCTGTGACGCATCTGCTCAGTACCTCCGTGCCGCTTTTGCACTCACTAAGTGCACCCGTAACGAAATGCGCTACCCTTCTCTACTTCCTCCACCGGTCCTATCTAGTAAGGAGCCCAACCCAAGTATTAGTCGAGCAATGGTTTTATAAGCTCTCTCTTCCACTGAATCTGACACCCGTTTTATCTGCCATTAATTTTATATGGTCTTTCCATTTTAAATCACTCCGTACGTATTCTCTTTCCTATTTTATGGACGTGACTACTTCCAATGATTGTTCTGCATTCGTATAATGATACAATAATGGGTCTGTCACCAATTTATCTGGTGTACGTTGAATTTGTTCAAGTTGAGAGCTAACTACCGAACCCTGTCCCAAGAGTTGATCCTTTGCAGGTTCTATCATTGCGATTCTTCTATATGCGTACAAAAGCCTCGCGGAATTTCTGACGTTATGCGCTAGGTGATTTCATATATAATGTGAACAGCAATGTTGCTCTAACACCCCTTTGGGTTAGGTCGGAACTTATTTTTACGCCTAAAGATATCCCCAGTTCTGAACGATGTGTTGTGTTCTTTTTGTGAGAAACTCTTCAGCCCATTCAGACAGCTCCTCTGGTTCCCATGTGCCTCTGTTTTGACCGTCAAAACGTGATCTTCCGTAGGACAATCGACCTCTTCTTGACACGCTTCTTAAAAGCTTACCACAAGTGGACTTGGATACCCTCCACCCCCCCCCCCCCCCGCCCACTTCTGACAGAAGTTACGTTGCACAGAGACGGTGAGAACATGAGAGAGATCGCGCCTGCGCCACTGGGCCAGTCTGCGGATGGGAGAAGCCGACCAGTTAAAACCGATACAGATATTTTAGTTCCGAATAAACAGTAGTTTTCAGGATTTGTTTGGTCTCGGTTTTTACAGGTATTTTTACCGTTTACTGATAAAGCAGGTATAAAACCGATATATCAGTCGGCCATAGTAGTGATGGTAATACTGTTGGTTTTTTAATTGTACCTCTCTTTTCAGAAATAATTTTCGTACGAAGTTCTGTGGCTTCTAAAAGATTGCTATCGTCTTTGAGTGATACTGTTTTTGGTGAAAGGCATCAACTTACAGACCAACGCTGTGGTATCGATAGCTACGATGTCACGGCGTAAATACAAGTTCTAAAGTTGGCACGACATACACCGACGGCAGCGCACTCTAGCCGAAGCGGGGGAACTCTACGAGCTCCGCTCCAGATTCAGCCCAAGAGCAGACGGCCGAGACACTTCGCTTCAGATTCGCACCTACGTGCTAAGTTATGTATGCCTCTGTAAATATTCATGCACCAGTAAACCACTTTTACTCACTCGCGGTACCGACGTGTCTTACCTCACCTGCTCCTACTCGCTTCCTTCATTCAGCCAACCTTTCAGTTTTCAGGAGCAGACCCACGCGCCGCCTTCCAGACGGGGTACAAAAAACGCATTATTGAACGAACTTTTTGAAGAGATTGGACAATAAATATTTGCCAATGGATTAATTCATTATTGAAATTTTAACAATTTTTATGTAACTGTTGCTCGCAAATATTTATTTTGCCTTCTATCCAAATTGTTCATTGGATTTTTTCAAAAAGTATTTTTGGTTTTATCAGTACAAAATTTAATGTATTCAAAATCCCATTTAAAAGTGATTCATATTTACCAAAAAACGTGTTTTGTTCGAAATTGTTAGAGAGAGATGAGTCATAGAATTTTATACAGAATCTTATTGTTTGTCTCTCATTTCTATGAAATAATAAAATATAAAGGAAGTTATGACAACTGTAATAATTCTTTCATATTTAACAAAAAAAAAAAATGGAAAGTAGGTGAACTACTGCTTGTGTCTACATAATATGCCTTTGTCTCTTCGAAGTCCGTGAAAACGAACAACCTAACACGAAAAATAGAGTTTTCCATCCTCAGTTTTTACCCTTTAATACTGATTACCCGTAATGATTAAATAGAGATATGACCCTCACTTACACATGATTTTTGAGCGGAGATTTAAAAAAATTATTATCAGTAGCAGAATGTTGATAAATGTTTTGTAGTATTCAGCCCGTCATCACCTTTTGAGGAAGGCAACGGATGGTAGACAGGCTAAGTTTTCTTGTACTTACCTATTTTATATGATATTTTGATACTGTGTGTCTTGAAACATAAATACAAAAGTGTAGGGGAGAGCAGAGATTTCAGTGTATACCTGCAAACAAAGAATTAATCACGTGATTTTACTTTTTGTCCGGCTCACAGAACATTATGACAACGTTCCTACTTTGTCTTAACAACTACGAGAATCTGCTCAATTAATATATCTACAAGAATGTACTTTGACCTGTCACGAATCAAAAATTCCACTACACGCTGCCGCCCTCCAACAGTTGTGTGACTTTTATTTTTTTGTGTGCATTAGGAGATAAAGAGCATGTGAAACGAAGAAAGGAAAGGTCACTATACTAATGAAACATCTATCCGACTCGAAAATAGCAGTTGATTAACAATTTAAGAATTATTATTTACTTATTTATTTATTGAGAGGGAAAATACGTAAATGCTGCACCTGTTGATAATGTGCTTTGCAGGGTAGTACTTACTGTTCGTGTAGTAACGCGATACCATTAGTAAGTGGGTAACATTACGCTCATGACATCTTTCTTGTGTACATTGTTTTTCGCTTGACTGTCCTCGCTGATTTTCTGTTGTTTCCTAGCCGTCCTGAAGAAACGCATTCCCGCCTGATCACATAAGCGCGACCCTACCAAACGCCAGCACGCGTGTAGCGTGTGTGTGATGTGGGGCGGGGCCGTGATTTAGCAATTTCGCTTTGTTCCGCTTTTGAGGGTAGCAGTCACGCCTCGGTTGGCATTGCGCAGAGCCAGCGAAACGAGTAACGTTTATCCACCCTCTCCACCCCCTCCCTATTCGTCCCAGCCGCACAGCTCCATACCCCACTCCGCCGTCCTCACCGCTGCGGAATTATTTACATTTAAATGTTCCGGTGAATGCCAGGTTCACAAACCGTGAGCTGTATAATGACTGCCACCCGATGCGCCACCGACAGATGTTGTCGTATGCAAATGTCTAAATCTAAATAAATACCTCTCGCGCATGCAGGGCACGGGGAAAAAACGTCTTGTGCATAATAAAAGAGGAAACGCGCAATTTATCTGTCTCAATAACATGAATATTGTAGCTTAGAAACACAACTGTACATCGATAAAAAAAGGACGAACATGCATTCCTGTTTACATGTTTGTTGTTTTCAGATAATTAGTACAACCACTTACTTGTTTTGCGTTTCTCTAATACTTTAATCACTGTAAATCGATACATTTCCATTTTATATCCTTAAAACTGTTACAGCTACATGTTTTTTTTTCGAAAATTGTAGCACGTTGTAAAGAAGCAGCCACGATGAAAAACCGGCTGAACCAACCAGGCTTTCGCTCCCACGAACTTGAAAGCATTAGAAAAATTAATCCAGATTGGCGCGACAAGATTTGAATCATTCCCTTGCCAATTACGAACCTGTATCAAGTGCATCAACACATTTCTTGGCACTTTTAACCTTTATTTTGAACACTTATTCACTAAGCTAAAATTGTCTCACAAATAACATTAGAAATCGTCGACGTCTTCTTCGACATCCTTCCAAATACGTTTACGTAAGGTATTCGGGGAGTTACTTAGAATGACACTCTAGTTTAGGTTATTAAACCTCCGTACCTTACATAAGCATCCCACACTAAAAATTATGATACTTCCAAAGTACATGATGTGACATGAATCGTATTTACGTGAAACCTTCGATGTATGTGCATCATTTGATAAAAAGATACGAAGGTCGAACTTCCGTGATGAAAAAGTCGTCGCAATGCTTTATACACTCCTGGAAATTGAAATAAGAACACCGTGAATTCACTGTCCCAGGAAGAGGAAACTTTATTGACACATTCCTGGGGTCAGATACATCACATGATCACACTGACAGAACCACAGGCACATAGACACAGGCAACAGAGCATGCACAATGTCGGCACTAGTACAGTGTATATCCACCTTTCGCAGCAATGCAGGCTGCTATTCTCCCATGGAGACGATCGTAGAGATGCTGGATGTAGTCCTGTGGAACGGCTTGCCATGCCATTTCCACCTGGCGCCTCAGTTGGACCAGCGTTCGTGCTGGACGTGCAGACCGCGTGAGACGACGCTTCATCCAGTCCCAAACATGCTCAATGGGGGACAGATCCGGAGATCTTGCTGGCCAGGGTAGTTGACTTACACCTTCTAGAGCACGTTGGGTGGCACGGGATACATGCGGACGTGCATTGTCCTGTTGGAACAGCAAGTTACCTTGCCGGTCTAGGAATGGTAGAACGATGGGTTCGATGACGGTTTGGATGTACCGTGCACTATTCAGTGTCCCCTCGACGATCACCAGTGGTGTACGGCCAGTGTAGGAGATCGCTCCCCACACCATGATGCCGGGTGTTGGCCCTGTGTGCCTCGGTCGTATGCAGTCCTGATTGTGGCGCTCACCTGCACGGCGCCAAACACGCATACGACCATCATTGGCACCAAGGCAGAAGGGACTCTCATCGCTGAAGACGACACGTCTCCATTCGTCCCTCCATTCACGCCTGTCGCGACACCACTGGAGGCGGGCTGCACGATGTTGGGGCGTGAGCGGAAGACGGCCTAACGGTGTGCGGGACCGTAGCCCAGCTTCATGGAGACGGTTGCGAATGGTCCTCGCCGATACCCCAGGAGCAACAGTGTCCCTAATTTGCTGGGAAGTGGCGGTGCGGTCCCCTACGGCACTGCGTAGGATCCTACGGTCTTGGCGTGCATCCGTGCGTCGCTGCGGTCCGGTCCCAGGTCGACGGGCACGTGCACCTTCCGCCGACCACTGGCGACAACATCGATTTACTGTGGAGACCTCACGCCCCACGTGTTGAGCAATTCGGCGGTACGTCCACCTGGCCTCCCGCATGCCCACTATACGCCCTCGCTCAAAGTCCGTCAACTGCACATACGGTTCACGTCCACGCTGTCGCGGCATGCTACCAGTGTTAAAGACTGCGATGGAGCTCCGTATGCCACAGCAAACTGGCTGACACTGACGGCGGCGGTGCACAAATGCTGCACAGCTAGCGCCATTCGACGGCCAACACCGCGGTTCCTGGTGTGTCCGCTGTGCCGTGCGTGTGATCATTGCTTGTACAGCCCTCTCGCAGTGCCCGGAGCAAGTATGGTGGGTCTGACACACCGGTGTCAATGTGTTCTTTTTTCCATTTCCAGGAGTGTATATTCCACCTTCTTTCGTATACATTACACATTCTATGAATTACGAAATTATGACAACAAGTTTAGTTCAGATTCATTTCAGCTATTGTTGACACGATAGCTAAAACAGTTACATTCATGCTCCAAGTAGGTTTTGAAGTGGATAAAGAGGCCTTTAGAACAAGTCAGTTTCTTACTTAGTTTCTAGCGGAGCTCTTTCCAGCTGTTCTTTAACTCCGCAGAAAACTGAACAAATATTTTTCGAACAAAATTTTGGAAAATACAAATAGAGAAATATTACACAAATTCCTATCTAATTCAGCGGTTGCTTAAATTCTATCAGATTCATTCTACAGGAACTATGTTAGTTAGCACTTCACATAATCAAACCAGAAGTATGGCGACTGTACGATTGTCAGCAAACATATTTCCATCACGTCAACTTAAGAGGCAAAGTTTAATACTTACTTAATTTAGATTATAACACCAAGTGAAAATTCAAAACGTTAACTATAGGAATATTTTAACAAGTTAGTAACTTCTGCAGTCGTTAGAAACACGTATTTTAAGTTGTTATGAATCATTCACCCATCAGTCATAAATGTCACATAGATCACTTATTATGATTCTAGGCACTTCAATCCGGAACCGCGTGACTGCTACGGTCGCAGGTTCAAGTCCTGCCTCGGGCATGGGTGTGTGTGATGTCCTTAGGTTAGTTAGGTTTAAGTAGTTCTAAGTTGTAGAAGACTGATGACCTCAAATGTTTATTCCCATACTGCTCAGAGCCATTTGAACCATATGAACTTATTATAATTGTGAAACTCATATTAGCATAATAAATGATTTTTGGTCCTAGCTGACAAATACATAATTGATAACTATTGCCAAATAAATCAGCCGTGAAACTCACGATAAACATGACTGTGATCCATAAGTTTCTACACAGAGATTTCCTTGTAGAAAAATTCTAGCGAAGGGGCAGTCCTGTTTCAGCCTGTTTGTATTGACAATTAGTTCACCGTATGTATTAATGAAAAATACATTATTTTATGTTCACAATTATATCTCTGTGCCCTCTAACAATCTTCACTGAAGGCTGTTTAACTTCTATGGTTCACACTCACACAAATAGTAGAGCTGGATTAGTCAGAATGAGCCGAACTGATGTACACTCATGAGTTGCTTAATTACGGACACCTACTCAGGCGCGTGTAGCTGTCCAAGTTAAGATAATGATGGGGGTGACATTTTGTGCCATGGGCTCCGTTTAAAACGAATTTTAAGCAATGATGTTACAAATCCATCCAAAACTTTCAGATAATGTACGAACTGATGGTCGATTTGTAAAATAATATGGCTTGACAGCACATAAAAATATTTGCTAGGTATCCAGAATGAGCATGCAGAGGCGAGCATGCGGACCAAAACAAGTAAGACAAAGTGTGGTAGACATGGGTTCTAAAATGTTTACTTTATGAGCTACGAGCACTTGTTCATCTTCGATAGTGTGAAACACGTATCTTATACTGCAGTCTCTTTGCTTCCCATATTTTGGTAGGAGAAAGTATGTAATAAAATAAGAAAAAAATTGTCGGATAAAACAGAGCTCTAAATTGTATACCTTAACAGCTATGAGCACTTCTTCAGTAAAAGACACATGTTTCACAGTAACAAAGATAAACAAGTGCTCACAGCGTTTAAGATACGAAACATAGAACCCATGTTTACTACTCATTTCCTTCTTGTTTGGACCATACGACCACATCTAAAAAAGTTTGTCGGTGTAATTCTGGTTCACCCTATATACCTAAATATAAAAACCGCATTATTGTTTTCGCTCGACGATTACATTTCAGCTGCCCAAGACTTGACCTAGCTCGTTTCGCCATTGACTTTCGATATCATTCTGCAGTTTCCACATTAAAACATGCTTCTGGAGGTATGATCAGGTTTATTGCATTCGACACATACTTGAATGTTTCATTAAAACGTATTATTAGACAAATTATAATTACATAATGCAGACGAAAAATCCACATATCTCAAGATATTCGATATCGCTATATCACTGACTCACGCTATCAGGTATCTACGTATCAGTGATCGGTACGGAGATCTGACGCCCCATTTGTCGAATGCCCTCGCAACAGGTAATTTCAGCAATAAAATGGAATGTGGGGTTAAGTGTGTGTTTCTACTTGTATATCGTCTGAGCACCTTTAAGTGGTCATCAGTTAATTAATGTGTTACAGTTCCCTAGTGTTCTTGATGGTTTACACTTCTGTTTTGTCCCACTTAACCCTTCCCTGTGACTATGTTAACCTTCGCGCTTATTACGCTTAGCGTCTCAGTTTGAAGTGAGTAATTTGCATAGGGATGTGTTTGTGCTGAAGTGTTTGTATGATCCAGTGCCCTTGTTTAATAGAAGTAAATCCTGTATCATACTGTTTTCCTTTGATGTTATGAGTAATAAAAGATGTTCCCTCGTGTTTTTAATTGATTTATTGGTAGTTGTTCGCCTTATTTGTGTACTTATGCAGTATACTACACTCATACTCATAAATTAAGGATAATGCTGATACATGGTGAAACAACGCTCTGGTGGCGGATTTACATCACCTCGGGGTATGACCATGCGGTGCATACGACCTGCGGTCGTCGCACGGTGGCGCTGGCAGTAGTGCATGTCAGATTACTGTGCAGCGAGTAAGTGTGCAGACGTTTTCAGACATGTTAATGGTGACTGTGTGTTGAAAATGGCTTTTTTTTTGGTCATCAGTCTACTGACTGGTTTGATGCGGCCCGCCACGAATTACTTTCCTGTGCTAACCTCTTCATCTCAGAGTAGCACTTGCAACCTACGTCCTCAATTATTTGCTTGACGTGTTCCAATCTCTCCCAAGGTGGTTTCCGCCAGCTCCCCCTCCCTGATGATGTCCTCCTCCCCTCCATCTACCCCTCCTATCAACTTTGACCCTGCCCCACCACCCACTTCCGGTGTCCTTTCCTTTAGGCACCCTCCCTCCCTCCCTTCTCTTCCCTTCCCTCCCCTTCTCTTTCCTTTTCCCCCGTCCCCTCCCTCCACCACTCTTCCCCCCGGGCTTCCCCTCCCCCTTCCTCCCTCCCCCCTTTCTCCCCTGCCCGTGGCATCTCTGCTCTCTCCTCTCCCTCTCCCACTCCCCTTCCTCCTCCTCCTCTCTTGGCAGGTCCCCGGACTCGCACACGCATAGTGAACATTCGCGCGCCGGAGATCATCGCCGTCAGTGTCTAGTGTGTGCTTCGTTTTGTGTTTCGTGCAGTTCCAACTCCACTGTTCACATGTGCCGTCGCAGCTCTCCGTGTTTTGTGCGCCGTGTCAACAAGTGTTAGTGTTTTTTCGTCCAACGTGAACGGCTTCTTGTTTTTTTTTTTTTTTTTTGTAACTACTTTCTTTGCCCGCCATTTTTTGTATTTTCTGTGTCACCTATCTCATATTATTGTACCCCATACGGCTGAAGAGCGGCGTATTAAGCTGCTGCCAGCCCGCCTTGTATGAGGTGTTGAAAATTACAATAAAGGAACAAAAAAAAGTTCCAATCTCTGTCTTCCTCTACAGTTTTTGCCCTCTACAGCTCCCTCTAGTACCATGGAAGTCATTCCCACATGTCTTAGCAGATGTCCTATCATCCTGTCCCTTCTCCTTATTAGTGTTTTCCACATATTCCTTTCCTCTCCGATTCTGCGTAGAACCTCCTCATTCCTTACCTTATCAGTCCACCTAATTTTCAACATTCGTCTATAGCACCACATCTCAAATGGCCGCGCGGGATTAGCCGAGCGGTCTAAGGCGCTGCAGTCATGGACTGTGCAGCTGGTCCCGGTGGAGGTTCGAGTCCTCCCTCGGGCATGGGTGTGTGTGTTTGTCCTTAGGATAATTTAGGTTAAGTAGTGTGTAAGCTTAGGGACTGATGACCTTAGCAGTTAACTCCCATAAGATTTCACACACATTTTAACATTTTTGAACATCTCAAATGCTTTGATTCTCTTCTGTTCCGGTTTTCCCACAGTCCATGTTTCACTAGCATACAATGCTCTACTTCAGACATACATCCTCAGAAATTTCTTCCTCAAATTAAGGCCGGTATTTGATATTAGTAGACTTCTCTTGGCCAGAAATGCCTTTTTTGCCATAGCGAGTCTGCTTTTGATGTCCTCCTTGCTCCGTCTGTCATTGGTTATTTTACTGCCTAGGTAGCAGAATTCCTTAACTTCATTGACTTCGTGACCATCAATCCTGATGTTAAGTTTCTCGCTGTTCTCATTTCTACTACTTCTCATTACCTTCGTCTTCCTCCGATTTACTCTCAAACCATACTGTGTACTCATTAGACTGTTCATTCCGTTCAGCAGATCATTTAATTCTTCTTCACTTTCACTCAGGATAGCAATGTCATCAGCGAATCGTATCATTGATATCCTTTCATTTTGTATTTTAATTCCACTCGTGAACCTTTCTTTTATTTCCATCATTGCTTCCTGATGTACAGATTGAAAGATTGAAGAGTAGGGGCGAAAGGCTACAGCCTTGTCTTACACCCTTATTAATACGAGCAATTCGTTGTTGATCGTCCACTCTTATTATTCCCTCTTCGTTATTGAACATATTGTATATGACCCGTCTGTCCCTATAGCTTACCCCTACTTTTTTCAGAATCTCGAACAGCTTGCACCATTTTATATTGTCGAACGCTTTTTCCAGGTCGACAAATCCTATGAAAGTGTCTTGATTTTTCTTTAGCCTTGCTTCCATTATTAGCCGTAACGTCAGAATCCCCCCATGAACCATGGACCTTGCCGTTGGTGGGGAGGCTTGCGTGCCTCAGCGATACAGATGGCCGTACCGTAGGTGCAACCACAACGGAGGGGTATCTGTTGAGAGGCCAGACAAACGTGTGGTTCCTGAAGAGAGGCAGCAGCCTTTTCAGTAGTTGCAGGGGCAACAGTCTGGATGATTGACTGATCTGGCCTTGTAACATTAACCAAAACGGCCTTGCTGTGCTGGTACTGCGAACAGCTGAAAGCAAGGGGAAACTACAGCCGTAATTTTTCCCGAGGACATGCAGCTTTACTGTATGATTAAATGATGATGGCGTCCTCTTGGGTAAAATATTCCGGAGGTAAAATAGTCCCTCATTCGGATCTCCGGGCGGGGACTACTCAAGAGGACATCGTTATCAAGAGCAAGAAAACTGGCGTTCTACGGATCGGAGCGTGGAATGTCAGATCCCTTAATCGGGCAGGTAGGTTAGAAAATTTAAAAAGGGAAATGGATAGGTTAAAGTTAGATATAGTGGGAATTAGTGAAGTTCGGTGGCAGGAGGAACAAGACTTTTGGTCAGGTGATTACAGGGTTATAAATACAAAATCAAATAGAGGTAATGCAGGAGTAGGTTTAATAATGAATAAAAAAATAGGAGTGCGGGTTAGCTACTACAAACAGCATAGTGGACGCATTATTGTGGCCAAGATAGACACAAAGCCCATGCCTACTACAGTAGTACAAGTTTATATGCCAACTAGCTCTGCAGATGGTGAAGAAATTGATGAAATTTATGACGAGATAAAAGAAATTATTCAGGTAGTGAAGGGAGACGAAAATTTAATAGTCATGGGTGACTGGAATTCGTCAGTAGGAAAAGGGAGAGAAGGAAACATAGTAGGGAATATGGATTGGGGGGAAGAAATAAAAGAGGAAGCCGCCTTGAAGAATTTTGCACAGAGCATAACTTAATCATAGCTAACACTTGGTTCAAGAATCATAAAAGAAGGTTGTATACCTGGAAGAATCCTGGAGATACTAAAAGGTATCAGATAGATTATATAATGGTAAGACAGAGATTTAGGAACCAGGTTTTAAATTGTAAGACATTTCCAGGGGCAGATGTGTATTGCGACCACAATATATTGGTTATGAACTGCAGATTGAAACTGAAGAAACTGCAAAAAGGTGGGAATTTAAGGAGATGGGACCTGGATAAACTGAAAGAACCACAGGTTGTAGAGAGTTTCAGGGAGAGCATAAGGAAACAATTGACAGGAATGGGGGAAATAAATACAGTAGAAGAAGAATGGGTAGCTCTGAGGGATGAAGTAGTGAAGGCAGCAGAGGGTCAAGTAGGTAAAAAGACGAGGGCTAGTAGAAATCCTTGGGTAACAGAAGAGATATTGAATTTAATTGATGGAAGGAGAAAATATAAAAATGCAGTAAATGAAGCAGGCAAAAAGGAATACAAACGTCTCAAAAACGAGATCGACAGGAAGTGCAAAATGGCTAAGCAGGGATGGCTAGAGGACATATGTAAGGATGTAGAGGCTTGTCTCACTAGGGGTAAGATAGATACTGCCTACAGGAAAATTAAAGAGACCTTTGGAGAGAAGAGAACCACTTGTATGAATATCAAGAGCTCAAATGGAAACCCAGTTCTAAGCAAAGAAGGGAAGGCAGAAAGGTGGAAGGAGTATATAGAGGGTTTATATAAGGGGGATGTACTTGAGGACAATATTATGGAAATGGAAGAGGATGTAGATGAAGATGAAACGGGAGATAAGATACTGCGTGAAGAGTTTGACAGAGCACTGAAAGACCTGAGTCGAAACAAGGCCCCGGGAGTAGACAACATTCCATTAGAACTACTGATGGCCTTGGGTGAACCAGTCATGACAAAACTCTACCATCTGGTGAGCAAGATGTATGAGACAGGCGAAATACCCACAGACTTCAAGAAGAATATAATAATCCCAATCCCAAAGAAAGCAGGTGTTGAGAGATGTGAAAATTACCGAACTATCAGTTTAATAAGTCACAGCTGCAAAATACTAACACGAATTCTTTACAGACGAATGGAAAAACTGGTAGAAGCGGACCTCGGGGAAGATCAGTTTGGATTCCGTAGAAATGTTGGAACACGTGAGGCAATACTAACCTTACGACTTATCTTAGAAGAAAGATTAAGAAAAGGCAAACCCACGTTTCTAGCATTTGTAGACTTAGAGAAAGCTTTTGACAAGGTTAACTGGAATACTCTCTTTCAGATTCTGAACGTGGCATGGGTAAAATACAGGGAGCGAAAGGCTATTTACAATTTGTACAGAAACCAGATGGCAGTTATAAGAGTCGAGGGGCATGAAAGGGAAGCAGTGGTTGGGAAAGGAGTGAGACAGGCTTGTAGCCTCTCCCCGATGTTATTCAATCTGTATATTGAGCAAGCAGTGAAGGAAACAAAAGAAAAATTCGCAGTAGGTATTAAAATTCATGGAGAAGAAGTAAAAACTTTGAGGTTCGCCGATGACATTGTAATTCTGTCAGAGAGAGCAAAGGACTTGGAAGAGCAGTTGAACGGAATGGACAGTGTCTTGAAAGGAGGATATAAGATGAACATCAACAAAAGCAAAACGAGGATAATGAAATGTAGTCAAATTAAATCGGGTGATGCTGAGGGGATTAGATTAGGAAATGAGACACTTAAAGTTGTAAAGGAGTTTTGCTATTTAGGGAGTAAAATAACTAATGATGGTCGAAGTAGAGGGGATATAAAATGCAGACTGGCAATGGCAAGGAAATGGTTTCTGAAGAAGAGAAATTTGTTAACATGGAGTATAGATTTAAGTGTCAGGAAGTCGTTTCTGAAAGTATTTGTATGGAGTGTAGCCATGTATGGAAGTGAAACATGGACGATAACCAGTTTGGACAAGAAGAGAATAGAAGCTTTCGAAATGTGGTGCTGCAGAAGAATGCTGAAGATAAGGTGGGTAGATCACGTAACTAATGAGGAGGTATTGATTAGGATTGGGGAGAAGAGAAGTTTGTGGCACAACTTGACTAGAAGAAGGGATCGGTTGGTAGGACATGTTTTGAGGCATCAAGGGATCACAAATTTAGCATTGGAGGGCAGCGTGGAGGGTAAAAATCGTAGAGGGAGACCAAGAGATCAATACACTAAGCAGATTCAAAAGGATGTAGGTTGCAGTAGGTACTGGGAGATGAAGAAGCTTGCACAGGATAGAGTAGCATGGAGAGCCTATCAAACCAGTCCCAGGACTGAAGACCACAACAACACAACAACAACGTCAGAATTGCCTCTCTCGTCCCTTTACTTTTCCTAAAGCCAAACTGATCGTCACCTAGCGCATTCTCAATTTTCTTTTCCATTCTTCTGTATATTATTCTTGTAAGCAGCTTCGATGCATGAGCTGCTAAGCTGATTGTGCGATAATTCTCGCACTTTTCAGCTCTTGCCGTCTTCGGAATTGTGTCGATGATGCTTTTCCGAAAGTCAGATGGTATATCGCCAGACTCATATATTCTACACACCAACGTGAATGGTCGTTTTGTTGCCACTTCCCCCAATGCTTTTAGAAATTCTGATGGAATGTTATCTATCCCTTCTGCCTTATTTGACCGTAAGTCCTCCAAAGCTCTCTTAAATTCCGATTCTAATACTGGATCCCCTATCTCTTCTAAATCGACTCCTGTTTCTTCTTCTATCACATCAGACAAATCTTCACCCTGATAGAGGCTTTCAATGTATTCTTTCCACCTATCTGCTCTCTCCTCTGCATTTAACAGTGGAATTCCCGTTGCACTCTTAATGTTACCACCGTTGCTTTTAATGTCACCAAAGGTTGTTTTGACTTTCCTGTATGCTGAGTCTGTCCTTCCGACAATCATATCTTTTTCGATGTCTTCACATTTTTCCTGCAGCCATTTCGTTTTAGCTTCCCTGCACTTCCTATTTGTTTCATTCCTCAGCGACTTGTATTTCTGTATTCCTGATTTTCCCGGAACATGTTTGTGCTTCCTCCTGTCAATCAATCAACTGAAGTATTTCTTCTGTTACCCATGGTTTCCTCGCAGCTACCTTCTTTGTACCTATGTTTTCCTTCCCAACTTCTGTGATGACCGTTTTTAGAGATGTCCATTCCTCTTCAACTGTACTGCCTACTGCGCTATTCCTTATTGCCGTATCTATAGCGCTAGAGAACTTCAAACGTATCTCGTCATTCCTTAGTACTTCCGTATCCCACTTCTTTGCGTATTGATTCTTCCTGACTAATTTCAGGAACTTCAGCCTACTCTTCATCACTACTATATTGTGATCTGAGTCTATATCTGCTCCTGGGTACGCCTTACAATCCAGTATCTCATTTCGGAATCTCTGTCTGACCATGATGTAATCTAATTGAAATCTTCCCGTATCTCCCGGCCTTTTCCAAGTATACCTCCTCCTCTTGTGATTCTTGAACAGGATATTCGCTATTACTAGCTGAAACTTGTTACAGAACTCGATTAGTCTTTCTCCTCTTTCATTCCTTGTCCCAAGCCCATTTTCTCCTGTAACCTTTTCTTCTACTCCTTCCTCTACAACTGCATTCCAGTCGCCTATGACTTAGATTTTCGTCCCCCTTTACATACTGCATTACCCTTTCAATATCCTCATACGCTTTCTCTATCTGTTGATCTTCAGCTTGCGACATCGAAATGTATACCGGAACTATCGTTGTCGGTGTTGGTCTGCTGTCGATTCTGATTAGAACAACCGGGTCACTTAATTGTTCACAGTAACACACCCTCTGCCCTACCTTCCTATTCATAACGAATCCGACACCTGTTATACCATTTTCTGCTGCTGTTGTTATTACCCGAAACTCATCTAAGCAGAAGCCCTTGTCTTCCTTCCAGTTCACTTCACTGACCCCTACTACAACTAGATTGAGCCTTTGCATTTCCCTTTTCAGATTTTCTAGTTTCCCTACCACGTTCAAGCTTCTGACATTCCACGCCCCGACTCGTAGAACGTTATACTTTCGTTGATTATTCAATCTTTTTCTCATGGTGACCTCCCCCTTGGCAGTCCCCTCCCGGAGATCCGAATGGGGGACTATTCCGGAATCTTTTGCCAATGGAGAGATCATCATGACACTTCTCCAAATACAGGCCACATGTCCTGTGGATACACGTTACGTGCCTTTAATGCAGTGGTTTCCATTGCCTTCTGCATCCTCATGTCGTTGATCATTGCTGATTCTTCCGCCTTTAGGGGCAATATCCCACCCCTAGGACAAGTGAGTGCCCTGAACCTCTATCCGCTCCTCCGCCCTCTTTGACAAGGCCGTTGGCAGAATGAGGCTGACTTCTTATGCCGGAAGTCTTCGGCCGCCAGTGCTGATTATCAAGATTTAGGCAGTGGCGGGGATCGAACCCGGGACCGAAGAACACATATTGATGACGTTATGAGGGGTAGAACACTAGAGCGACTGGAGGCTCGTCAAACACAGAAGGTCGTAGCACGGGCCCACCGTGTGCCACAAAGTGTGATCTCAAGATTATGGCAACGATTCCAACAGACAGGAAACGTGTGCAGGCGCTACAGTACGGGACGTCCACAGTGTACAACACCACAAGAAGACCGATATCTCACCATCAGTGCCCACAGACGGCCACGGAGTACCGCAGGTAGCCTTGCTCGGGACCTTACCGCAGCCACTGGAAAAGTTGTCTCCGGACACACAGTCTACAGACGACTGAACAGACATGGTTTATTCGCCTGGAGACCTGCAAGGTGCATTTCACTGACCCCTGGTCACAGGAGAGCCCGTAAAGCATGGTATCAAAAACACAGTACATGGTCATTGGAACAGTGGTCCCAGGTTATGTTCACGGACGAGGCCAGGTATAGTCTGTACAACGATTCTCACCGCGTTTTCAACTGGCGTGAACCAGGAACCAGATACCAACCCCTTAATGTCCTTGAAAGGGACCTGTATGGAGGTCGTGGTTTGATGGTGTGGGGTGGGATTATGATCGGTGCACGTACACCCCTGCCTGTCTTTGACAGAGGAACTGTAACAGGTCAGGTGTATCGGGACGTCATTTTTCACCAGTATGTCCGCTTTTTCAGGGGTGCAGTGGGTCCCAACCTTCCTGCTAATGGATGGTAACGCACCGCCCCACCGAGCTGCGATCGTGGAAGAGTACCTTGAAACAGAAGATATCAGGCGAATGGAGTGGCCTGCTTGTTCTCCAAACCTAAACCTCATCCAGCACGTCTGGGATGCTCTCGGACGACGTACCCCTACGACACTTCAGGAGACCCGACATGCACTGGTGCAAGAATGGGAGGCTATACCCCAGAATCATCTCGACCAACTGATTCAGAGTATGCCAACCCGTTGTGCGGCCTATGTATGTGTACATGGTGATCATATCCCATATTTATGTCTGGGAACATGCACAGGTAACAGTGGCGTTTTGTAGTAGATGTGTTTCGGGACGATTTTCTCATCACCAATACCGTGGACTTACAGATCTGTGTCGTGTGTGTTTCCTATGTGCCTATGCTATTAGCGGCAGTTTTGTGTAGTGGCACGTTGTGTGGCACCACATTCTGCAATTATCCTTAATTTATATGTCTAAATGTGGAACACACCTTACTCACATCAAATGGTTCAAATGGCTCTGAGCGCTATGGGACTTAACATCTATGGTCATCAGTCCCCTAGAACTTAGAACTACCTAAACCTAACTAACCTAAGGACAACACACAACACCCAGCCATCACGAGGCAGAGAAAATCCCTGACCCCGCCGGGAATAGAACCTGGGAACCCGGGCGCGGGAAGCGAGAACGCTACCGCACGACCACGAGATGCGGGCTTACTCACATCAAATGGACTTGGTTGAACTACTGTACTTCCTACCAAGAGCAGGCACTGTCCGTCTGTTAGCAAATTCCCGTGTTGAAGTGTCGATTGTAGTCGGCAAGAATGCATTATGATATCAGAGCTAATGATTATTCTGAAAATGCACAGCGGAATCTGACTAAATGTCTTGAGTACGCCAGAGAGCAATGATTTATATCAATGTGGCAAGTTGAACATTTGTGCCAGACCAAGATTCGAACTCGGGGCCCCTGCTTACTAGGCAGATACGCTGGCGACTACGCCATCAGGACATAGTGGTCATGACAACCGTGTGGACTAGTCTAGCACTCCTCCCGTCATACCCAAATTCTCAACTTATGTATTATTGATGTGCAGACACCACATATACAAAATCCATAAAGTTGGTTCTCCACACCATCCTTCTCCCAGGCATTGTTGCTTGATAAGCAAATAAGCAAATACGTAGTAGAAAAGCAATCTGCTGGAGTAGGTGAAGCCAAGTTTATCATTAGAAATAGTACTTTCATGGAAGGCGGTCGTGACAGACGGCTTTCATTATATATGGTACAAAATGACCGATAACCATGAGCAACTGTCATTCTTAATCCTTGTGATGTTCTCCAAATCCATTATCACTACTTTATCAATTGTGACTTTTGGATTTTCAGATTCATAGGAAATAAGCGATGGAACCTATCACGTGGCATTTGTCACACTCAGGATTATTTTCTTTTTGTCACGATATCTTAGGACGTGCTTCTGGCCTCATTTCGGAGTCCATCGAGAAGTATGTTTTTCCAAACATTTTACTTAATTTTTCCGCGGGTATTTCAGGAATCTCGGAAAACGGGTACGTTTGTTTGCCACTAGTCATAAAAGTCTGTAAAATTTGTCAGTCGATACAGCTTTCCTCTAAGGAGAAAATACTAGATACTCAAAACCAGGTACCAGTCATGTGGAGGAAACTCAGCTCCACTGATCGGACAAGGTGAATACCGGATGCCCACCTTTGAACTTGGCATCAGGCAACAGAGCAGAAAATAGACCGTCGCTACTATCGGAGTTGAAGATGTACATAATAGCGATGCGCTCTGTATGATTTTGGGAGTACACGTACCAGATTTGTTAACGCACCTTCTAAAGCTGGGCTACTTTTAAATAGGATCGTCAGTTTGTATACGGAAAACAGGTAAAGTCTACTGGTCTACTGGTCAATTGTAAACCCTCTATCTTACCTCATAATGCCTCAGCCTCCACTACTGCATTCCACACAGTGCGTTTCTGCTCGTCCGTTAGGTATACTCTTGACTCCGACGCCTACGTCGCATCCTAGTAAACTTGCAAACTTGCAAGTTTGTATGTACCTAGGCAACTGGCATTACATCTAGTAATTCTCTCCAGACATTACTTTAATGGCAATCCTGGTGTCACATCTAGCCTGATCACCTGTATCCCTCAACATTAACTCAGGGCCGCTGTGTCTTCATTAAAAAGGCCTTCACTCCATGTCAAGTACTGAACCCCAAGTTCTGTGGCCCTTACAAACACTTACTTTCCCACCGTAAGCAGATTCCTGCATACCGGTCCAAAATCTCTACTAATCCTTCGCACCTATAGAATAATAACGACAAATCCTTCCCACCTATAGAACTAAAACGACAAAGTAGATTCTCCCATTCAGCAATGTTCCATTGACGCAGCAGCCATTCTTGGAGAGAAATCCTTTGACCTGTTTCACTATAGCCTAACAGTACAAATATAATTACACACACATCAAAAAAAGTATTGCGTCACCTCTGTTCCGAGAGTTCCGGAACCTGTACAGAGAATTGGAATAGATATCAAGATAAACATCATTTCCGCCCTTTTTATTGCTCATGAAAAAGCACACTTTGCATGTTGTACCACCATACAGCGAGACCTTCAGAGGTGGTGGTCCAGATTGCTGTACACACCGGTACCTCTCATACCCAGTAGCACGTACTCTTGCACTGATGCACCCCTGTATTCGTCGTGGCATACTGTCCACGATTTCATCAAGGCACTGTTGGTCCAGACTGTCCCACTCCTCAAAGGCCATTCGGCGTAGATCCCTCAGAGGTTGGTGGGTCACATCGTCCGTAAACAGCTGTTTTCAATCTATCCCAGACATGATCGATAGAGTTCATGCCTGGAGAACATACTGGCCACTCTAGTAGATCGATGTCGTTATCCTGAAGGAAATCATTCACAAAATATGCACGATGGGGGCGCGAATTGTTGTCCATCAAGACGAATACCTCGCCAATATGCTGCCGATATGGTTGCACTATCGGTCGGAGGATGGCATTCACGTACCGAACAGCCTTTACGGCTCCTTCCATGACCACCAGCGGCGTACTTCGGCCCCACGTAATGCCACCACAAAACAGAATTGAACCTCCACCTTGCTGCACTCGCCGGGCCGTGTATCTAAGGCGTTCAGCCTGACCGAGTTGCTTACAAACACGTCTCCGACGATTGTCTGGTTGAAGACATATGCCACACTCATCGGTGAAGAATACGTGATGCCAATCCTGAGCGGTCCATTCGGAATGTTGTTGGGCTCATCTGTACCACGCTGCTTGGTGTCGTGGTTGCAAACATGGACCTTGCCATGTACGTGATCATGTAAAATTCATTGTTGGTAAGGCGGGTGCCAGGTTACGATTTATTGGGAGAGTCCTTAGAAAATGTAGTTCATCAACAAAGGAGATGGCTTACAAAACACTCATTCGACCTATACTTGAGTATTGCTCATCAGTGTGGGATCCGCACCAGGTCGGGCTGACATAGCTGATAGAGAAGATCCAAAGAAGAGCGGCGCGTTTCGTCACACTCTGCAAGAGTGGCGCTCTGCATCGCGGTGTAGCTTGCTGTCCAGGTTTCCAAAGGGTGCGTTTCTGGATGAGGTATCGAATATATTGCTTCCTCCTACTCATACCTCCCGAGAAGATCACGAATGTAAAATTAGAGAGATTCGAGCGCGCACGGAGGCTTTCCGGCAGTCGTTCTTCCCGCGAACCATACGCGACTGGAACAGGAAAGGGAGGTAATGACAGTGGCAAGTAAAATGCCCATCGCCACACGCCGTTGAGTGGCTTGCGGAGTATAAATGTAGATGTAGACTTCTGGAGTGAAATTGCGCATCATGCAACCTATTGCTCACAGTTTGGTCGTACCACGACATCTTGTGGCTGCACGAAAGGCATTATTCAACATGGTGGCTTTGCTGTCAGGGTTACTCCGAGCCATAATCCGTAGGTAGCAGTCATCCACTGCTGTAGTAGCCCATGGGAGGCCTGAGCGAGGCATGTCATCGACAGTTCCTGTCTCTCTGTGTCTCCTCCATGTCCGAACAACATAGCTTTGGTTCCCTCCGAGACGCCTGGATACTTTCCTTGTTGAGAGCTCTTCCTGGCACAAAGTAACAATGCGAACGCAATCAAACCGCGGTATTGGCCGTCTAGGCATGGTTGAAGTGTAGACAACACGAGCCGTGTACCTCGTTTCTGGTGGAATGACTGGAACTGATCGGCTGTCGGATCCCCTCCATCTAAGAGGCACTGCTCATGCATGGTTGTTTACATTTTTAGTGGCATTTAGTCACATATTTGAACCGTCAAAGAGACGGTGTCTGTGATACAACATCGACAGTCAACTTCTATCTTCAGGAAACTGGAGTGATGCAAAACTTTTATTGATGTGTATATATTTTTTACACTTCCATCACATGTTTTACTAATACCATTAACATAGCTAAGGAAGCTAACGTGCGGCTGTGCGGTGTCACCCAACTCGATGACACCTACACTTCATGATCTAAAGTATTGCTTGATAGAAAACTAATGTACTTGGTATGTAATTTGAAGATAGAGTTGGAAAGGAAGGAAAGAAAGAGGCTGCCGAACTCAGCTGTATCGGGACGTTACACAGAGTCAGTGGCGTCTGTGGAAAATGTATGCCAGATTGGGAGTCGAACCCCTTCTGCTTACTAAGCCAGTTGCGTTAAGCGCTGCTCCAACCGGACACAGCTTAACGGACTATCTCAGCACGTCCCTCAGCCGACGCACACTCCCACTGATTGCAAACTATCCAGAGTCCCTAACCATGTCCGCCATGCTCGCAATGCAGAGATTACCGCAGGAGGTATGAGGTATTTGTGCCTCCGACTGACGAAGGTGGATTCGTTGCCTGTCTAGACGGATCAGTTGTATGAAAGTGTAGTGTCTTTTCTTTTGCACGTTTCCGAAAGGACAGCACGCATTCATATAATATACTTGGCACGCCTGGTTAATATTAACACATCGGTCTCAGGTGCTGCAAGAAGCCAAAGAAGCGGGAAATGTTTGCGGATCTTATTACGCAGTACGGCACGCTGATTCTCTTGGAACTGTTGCCTGGAACCGAGGCTTTACACTATACAAACACCCGTATGTAATTCGTAACTGATCACCAGATGTCTCGAGAGGCAGATCTGCTAATACACGAGGGTAATCACAAAAGTAAGGTTTCCTATTTTTTTTTAAAGTACAGAACTCTGTTTGTGTGGCAGTTGGTCACACTGTTACGTAGAGTGTTTCACGCGCTGTGTGTAAACATGCGCTCGCCGCGCTGAGGCGCTCAGTCTTGGCTTGGCAGCCGTTGAAAATGGAGCTCCCGTTAGATGTTACCGCCAAGTGCGAATTGCGCGCAGGTATTCGGTTTTTGAATGCGAAGGGCACTGTGCCGATTGAAATCCATCGCCAATTGACAGAAGTGTATGGTGAGTCGTGCATGGATGTCAAACATGTTAGTAAGTGGTGTAGAGAGTTTGCAGCTGGTCGGACCGAAATTCACGACGAACAAAGGAGCGGCAGATCATCAGTTTCTG
The DNA here is from genome assembly GCF_021461395.2 of Schistocerca americana. Lineage (NCBI taxonomy): Eukaryota > Metazoa > Arthropoda > Insecta > Orthoptera > Acrididae > Schistocerca > Schistocerca americana. The sequence goes on along the minus strand of NC_060119.1, from coordinate 126,481,357 downwards.
AGGAGACAGTCTTGAAGGTTGAGCAAAGCATGCCTGAAGATCGGCGGATCACCCTGGATGATCACTGCACGTTGGTTCCTGAGGTTTCCCGAAGCACCGCTCACAGAATTTTAACGGGAAAATTGAACTACCGGAAGGTGTGCGCAAGATGGGTGCCGCGCATGCTTACTGAGGACCACATGCGGCAACGACTTGATGCTTCCCGCGCATTTCTTCGCCACCTTGCAGCCGAACAGGACAACTTTCTGGACTCAGTTGTCACGGGTGACGAAACTTAGGCATACCACTTTACAACTGAGACCAAGCAACAATCACGCCAGTGGTGGCATCCTTCTTCGCCAAAGCCGCGGAAATTCAAACAGACACAGTGTGCCGGTAAAGTCACGACAACCGTTTTTTGGGATCGGAAAGGGGTGTTGTTGGTCGACTGTATGACCATTGGGACCACAATTAACACTGACAGGCACTGTGAGACTCTGAAAAAACTCAAACGGGCAATTCAGAACCGGAGAAGAGGAATGTTGAGCAAGGGCGTACACATTCTTCATGACGACTCTCTGCCACAGATCGCTCGGCAAACCGTTGCTCTCCTGCAACAGTTTCAGTGGAACATGATCACCCACACACTCTATAGTCCTGACTTGGCGCCCAGTGACTATCACCTGTTCCCTAGGTTAAAAGGACATTTGGCCGGAAAGCTATTCATCTCCGACGACGAGGTGAAAGAAGAGGTTCATAACTTTCTGAACAGCATGGCGGCGAGCTGGTATGGCATGGGCATACAAAAACTGCCACAGCGTCTACAAAAATGCATCGATATAAACGGTGATTATGTCGAAAAATAGCTAAATGTTCAAGCTGTAAACTGTTGTAAACCATTGTAGAAATAAACGCGGCTATGTACTTCTAAAAAAAAAAACAGGAGAACTTACTTTTGGGATTACTCTCGTAAAAGGAAGAGTCGTGTTTTTATAGGAAATTAACTTTACTACTGGCTATGGAAGAATAACCTGAGCAGTGACGCCATATAAGGTGGCGATGTTTAAAAGAATTTTGCTGCGACTGACCGGAAAAGGGGGGGTCCAGAATATGATGTCATCCTAGCATACCGCATATTACACAAGAATTGGAATTTTTAACAGTGCCTAAATAAAACAGTGTCTAATTAACAAACGATGAAAGAACTGAAAACGAACACGGAAGCCATCATTACTTCGCCCTGTAACTGACTGATTTTGTGAAAAAGCAACTAAGACATAATAAAGAATGCACATCACTTACGCATTAGTGAGCATGCATGTGACCTATGGATGTATGAAACAGTTGAACTGTTTCGATTGTATCGGCCTGCTAAGAAAATTCGAATCGATTTTACGTGCAAGTGATAGCTTTCATTAGCATACGAGCTCAATAAAAAACTATAGGCACATGGGGTAATCTAATTACGCATTCACACAGTTAATTTCATTTAATTTTCTGAAGCTTCTATACAAGAATGCAACAAATTAAGTTACTGGAACTGACGAATTCTGGACTTCCGCGGGGTATTAATGACAGATTGTGGGTCAATGATCACAAAGGATGACAGTTTGTTTTTCGTATTTACGTCTCAAATCTGTTTTTACAAAGGGCATACAAGAACAGGTTCAGTAGCTGAAAGACGGATAGTAGTAACGATGATATGAATTTAATTGTGTGCATCCCTAACATACTTGATAATACACATTTGTGGATGTGGGTATGCTACTACGGTTGTACGTTGTTTTGCATACATGGTGGATTGGGAGGGTGGTGTGCAGCAAAGTTAACAGCGATAGTTCATCCTATGATCAGTGGTAGATCTATTGGTAATCTATACATATTCAAGTATTACAACGAAACCTACCAGGTGAAAACAGGATGAGTAGAGGCATGTTACCAATCAGGTACTGAACTGGTGAGAAACATCTAAAATTTTATAAATGCGAAACGAGGATGCATTAGCTGCAAATGTCGACACTTGCTTGGTCGGTAATACTACGTGCTAAAATATGCAGCACTCTTTTGCCAACTGGTCGCATGATACAGTACATGTGGGTCGCAGGTTCTGTCTATGAGTACTATGTTCATCACTGAACGAGAATTCCTTAACTCACATAAAACATTTCATAAGTGGCAGCTGCAGAATATCTAGATGCGATTTCTGAGTGTGAAGTATGTATTCATTTAAACAGCTCTGGGTAGGTTCCGAGTGACTATGGTGCCCCATGGTATGACCATCAACAAAGAATCAAAACTAACGCATGAATGAAAAGGATAAAATCGCACACATTATGAAAGAACAGACTATAAAGGCTTTATGAACAAACACGCATTCAATTTGGGAATAAACCAATACACGAAACACTGATCTAAACCAACAGGAAGGTGGGTCTTAAGAATGCTATCCCACCAAAATGCATTCTGTGAATGAGAATTGACTACATACCACCGAAAATATGACACCGAGCCAGGTGACACAGTGGTTACCACACTGAACTTGTATTCAGCCATCCAAATACAGGTATTTCATGATTTTACAAAATTGCTTCATGATGACACAGGTCTGGTTCCTTTGAAAGGGCGCAGCCACCTTCCTTCCTCATCCTTGAGGAAATCTGAGCTTGAGTTATATCCTTAATGACCTTTATGTCAACAGGCCTCTAAACGCTGCTTCTCCTTCCGTTTGCTTCCAAAATGTAACCGCGAATATAAGTTCTGAACTGTAGTTCTAAATGAAAACTGATTGAAAGCTGCTACAAGATGAAATATTTGTTCAGTGCGTAGCTTCAAACTATATCAGTAAACTGAAGGAAGATTCCATACGATACTTAAAAGTCTCCAGCTACCAGAAAAGTGCCAAACTGTTCACAGATTTCCACAGTCCTGACCTTGTTAGCCGGCCGCGGTGGTCTAGCGGTTCTAGGCGCTCAGTCTGGAACCGCGCGACTACTACGGTCGCAGGTTCGAATCCTGCCTCGGGCACGGATGTGTGTGATGTCCTTAGGTTAGTTAGGTTTAAGTAGTTCTAAGTTCTAGGGGACTGATGACCACAGATGTTAAGTCCCATAGTGCTCAGAGCTATTTTGACCTTGTTTAGTGGACTCAGAACTAGTACTGTTACTATTTTGCCAGCTGCTGGACAGTGAGAACGTCACTTACACACCCTGTGTATACTGCTAGTCCTACAACTGCTGGAATATTGTTAGGGTGACATACTTCATGTGTGCTGGAGTTGTCTCCTTGATTCACTACACTACAGAACATCCAAAATAGACTGATTCATCTATCCAAGCATGCAGGAAATTTTACAGAATGGGACGTGGATCAAAATGGTGTTACTGGAGAAAAAATAAAAACATCACACTGCCCATTCTTCCTCTCACAGTAAAATTTGAGATGTTTTCTGACTTACATATTCATAGTCTCCTTAGAGATACTAAGTGACATACCATATGGAACAGAACTGAAAATACCATTTCATCACATATGTCGTCAGGAGGGAAATGTCATAGAACGGTCGTTTAAGTGGAGACACGCTCACAGTACTCTTATTCACTGTACACTGTGTACCAACAATGTAGCTTACAGCAATTGTTCAAAATAAAATCTGCCAGTCTCAATGCATGCGTGACAACGGTGCTTGAAGTTCTGCTGCGCTCTCTCAAAGATCCCTGGTGTCTGTTGTACCAGGAGACAGGCATCTTGGACCCTTTCAAAAAGGTCTTCATCCGATTATACAGGGGTATCGTACACTGTCTTGACGGGACCCCAGAGGAAAATTTCCAGTAATGTGAAATCCGGAGAGCGCACTAGCCATAGGAGAGGACCTCCCTTTTCAATCCATCAATGAGGATAAGTGATGTTCAAGTGCTCGCAGAAATTAACGTCAAAGTGGGGTGGCGTACCGCAGTGTTGAAACCACATCCTTTCGTGGACAACAAAGGTTACAGTCTTCAAGAACTGTGACAGCACACCACGCAGGCACACCAGTTAACTTGGTACAGTCAAACAGGTAGGCAGCAGATGTGGTCTTAGTAAGTGATACTGGACAATGATCGCCCATATACTGACAGAGAATCGTTGCTTGAGGCCACCGAGGTGAGTGGCATAGCTATTGTCCTCACTGTAGACATGACTGTTGCGGTTGTTAAAAAACATTGTCATGGGTGAGTGAGGTCTCATCTGTGAACAATAAAAACTGTACAGAGATCGGCACTACGGCACTGCAATGCACAGAAGTGAACGTAGGACCCAAAACCCGTTGGTCCCACTGGTTCTTTATGACAGGGGTGTAGTCTAATACCTGTTCCACCTTCGGTGTGTACGTTACACAGACAATTTGACGGGTGCTTATTGCTGGGTAGTCTGCCACTCGATCCAACACCATCTCCTGAAAGTCTGGTGTTGAGACATGTCTTTGGTGGGCAACTTGGCCAGCTCTCTGTGGTGTAAGCGACCCTGTCTCTCGTAAGTTTGTATCAACGGACATAAACTTCTTTCAGTTAGGATGACGCCTGTTGGGAAAGCGTTCTCTGTACATTCGTGCTGCTTTATGGTCACTACATCCTGCAGCACCGCACATTAAGGGGAGGTTTACTATCTTGGCCCGAAAAAAGAATATTCTCTGAGAATTTTTTTCTCGGGAAGTGTTAAAGATATCAACGTCAAATTTGGTCAAAATGTTTATTGATATTCCTCGACAAACTGGATATTTTTGGACCGGAAATGTCGAACAGCAAAGGCGGAAGTACCGTCGGAACGAAACAAAATTTCGATGTAGACTTCCACGCGCGGTACGTCACAGGTCAGCCGGCTCGTCTGAAATAGAAATTGGTTTGACGTTAGCGAAGTATATAAGATTCTTTAAGTTGTACCTCGCTTAAGTTATGTGCACCATAGGAAACAAAATGGCGGCGATTTGAAAAAATAAGATTTTTTCATCGATTTTTCGACTTCGTCGGCTAAGTAAAAATATTTATAGTTCATGGATCGGAATAAAAGAGCACGCGTTTGAAGTTTTGATTACATGTAAATGGAATATTATGCAACGTACGTTCAATCTGCTATTCCGGGTCCACAAACTAGACCTTATAGAGGACGTACTGCTCGATCTGGGCCATCCTGCGCTGCTCCAGAGCCGCTCGTACGGCCGGTGACAAGCGGTTTTCGGCCGTTTGAACCCGGTGGTCGTCCGAATTCTTGCCGAACTGCGTCAAATAGAGTCCCAGGGTGACGTCCATCGTTGTCATGGTCTTGAGAATTACTGAGTACCTTTCGTTGAAGCTGCTCACTGCCAGGCAAGTCGCAATCTCCACTGTCTTCCCGCCAGAATGCAAACGCTTGGGGGCTAACTTCCAAACACACGCGTTCAAACTTTCATTTTAATTTTGTGTGTTTCCTCCCAAGCACCGGCACAATAACTTGTCCTCAGAAAGACCTGGTGCATGAAAAATGCCGATTTCAGGCAGGTGCGTTTTTTGTTTAACTGCGAATAACAAGCATTTCCGTTCCGTATTCGGAAAAACCGTTTCAGGGGTGGATTCTAAACAGTTTTATGGATCCAAAAGTGCAGTTTTGAAAAAAAATGAATTTTTTGAAACGAAAAGTAGTAAACGTCCCCTTAAATGCGTTGGTATTGCATGTTTGAGTACGCGTCATGCACTGTTCGCAGTTGAACACCATGCACACATAACAGGTATCTCAAGCAATGGACCGCTGACACCAGGGACAGTGATGTGCCTGCCCCACAGATTATTGTATGGGTGGAATGCATGCGGTCGTCACATGATACATGTGCCTTGAGCTAAGTTGTATACAGTATGTCTTCTACATAGGACACCGACTTACTGAGCAACACTGACCAGTTCTTCTGTCCTTAGATGAGATCAAATAGTTCAAATGTTTCTAAGCACTATGGGACTTAACATCTAAGGTCATCAGTCCCCTGGATTTAGAACTACTTAAAACTAACTAACATAAGGACATCACACACAGCCATGCCCGAGGCAGGATTCGAACCTGTGACCGTAGCAGCAGCGCGGTTCCGGATTGAAGCGTCTAGAACCGCTCGGCCATAGCGGCCGGCTTAGGTGAGTTTCTGATCACATTCTAATGTCGGTTTTACCCTCTTAAAACGTGCTTGAGACGCTTGAATAGCACGCCACACACACACACACACACACACACACACACACACACACACACACACACATAAGTGCACATACATGCAAACACAAGTGGGAGCGCCCACCAGCGTCGGACTGCGGTCTCGGGCGCCGCGACGCACAGCACGCCACTCCGCGTTGTTCATATTTGCCCTTAATTAACGCGGCGCCTGCTGAGTTAGTTAGCAGCTGAGAGAGTCCTAGCAGCGGGGAGCGCTGTGTGCAAAGTCGCCGGCCATTTGTGGGGAGTCGCTCGTTACCGACCTTCTCCGAGAGAGACGACCGTGCGAAGTACACCAGGGCGGCTCTTACGTCACCAAGACTAGGGACATCCGCATGGTATCCCACTGAGTCAGGCAGACAAACTCTAGGAGCAACTTGTATCCATAAAATATACAGTGGCTACAAACGGCTTGAGATAGCCTTGCAGCCTATCCCCGACGTTAAGAGAAAACCGTAGAAGAACCGAAATTAAACTTCAAGGAGAAGATATAGAAAGAATGCTGAAAATTAGATGGGTAGATCACATAACTAATGATGAAGTATTGAATAGAATTGGGGAGAAGAGGAGTTTGTGGTACAACTTGACAAGAAGAAGGGACCCGTTAGTAGGACATGTTCTGAGGCATCGAGGGATCACAAATTTAGCATTGGAGGGCAGCGTGGAGGGTAAAAATCGTAGAGGGAGACCAAGAGATGAATACACTGAGCAGATTCGGAAGGATGTAGGTTGCAGTAGGTACTGGGAGATGAAGCTTGCACAGGATAGGGTAGCATGGATAGCTGCATCAAACCAGTCTCTGGAATGAAGACTACTACAACAACAACAACAACAACAACAACAACATGGTACTTCTGTCAGGTATAGCAAAGGTCTTGGACGCTTGGAGGACGGAACCGATAGTGCCTTGAAAAGAGGTTAATGGACGTCAACAGAACGAATGTAAGGTGATGGAATATAGTCGAATTAAATAAAAAGAAGGAAGGAAATTTATGTTTAGCGTCCCGGCGACAGTGAGGTCAGACAGAGCTGATGCTCGGATCACGGAAGGATGGGGAAGGAAATCAGCAGCGCCCTTTTCATGGGAATCATCGCGGCATTTGCCTGGTGTCATTTAGGAAAAATCACGGAAAAGCTAATTTTGGGAGTCTGGACGAGGACTCGAACCGTCATCCTACCGAATACGCGTCCAGTATGTAGAGCACTGCGCTACCCAGCTCGGTCGAATTAAATAAGGAGATGCTGACTGGCTCAGATTAGTAACTGAGACACTGAGAGCAGTAGTGGCTTGAATTGAAAGAAACAGTATCGGCAGTAATTGAGAGATTTATACCAAATAAATTAACAAACGACGGAGCTGATCCTCCTTGGTACACAAAATGGGTTAGAACACCGCTGCACAAACAACGCAACATACATGCCAAATTTAAACAGACCCAAAATTCCCTAGATTGGCGATCTTTTACAGAAGCTCGAAATTTAGCGATGACTTCAGTGCGAGATCCCTATAACATTGTCCACAACGGAACTTTGTCTCGAAACCTGGCAGAAAATCCAAAGAGATTCTCGTCATATGTGAAGTATGTTAGCGGCAAGAAGCAATCAATGCCTTCTCTGCGCGATAGCAATAGAGATGCTATCAAAGAAAGTACTGCCAAAGCAGAGTTACTAAACACAGCGTTCCGAAATGCCTTCACAAAAGAAGACGAAGTAAATATTCCAGAATTCGAATAGAGAACGGCTGCCAACATGAGTAACGTAGAAGTAAATATCCTCGGAGTAGTGAAGCAACTTAAATCACTTAATAAAAGCAAGTCTTCTGGTCCAGACTATATACCAATTAGGTTCCTTTCGGAGTATGCCGATGCATTAACTCCATACTTAACAATCACATACAATTGTTCGCTCTACGAAAGATCCGTACCCAAAGACTGGAAAGTAGCACAGGTCACAAATATTCAAGACAGGTAGTAGGAGTACTGCACTAAATTACAGGCCCATATCGTTAACGTCGATATGCAGCGGTATTTTGGAACATATATTGGGTTCAAATATTATGAATTACTTCGAAGAAACTGTTTATTCACACAAAGTTTATATGGGTTTAGAAAACATCTTTCCTGTGAAACACAAATAACACTGTACACAAATGAATACCGAGCGAGGTGGCGCAGCGGTTAGACACTGGACTCGCATTCGGGAAGACGCCGGTTCAATCCCGCGTCCGGTCATCCTTATTTAGGTTTTCCTTGAGTTCCCTAAATCTCTCCAGACAAATGCCGGGATGGTTCCTTTGAAAAGGGCACGGCCGACTTCCTTCCCCATCCTTCCCCAATGCGATGAGATCGATGACCTCGCTGTCTGGTCTCCTTCCCCAAAAAAAACAACAAACAACACGAATTGTTGAGTGCTATTGACAAGGGATTTCAGATCAATTCCGTATTTCTGGATTACCGAAGGCTTTTGACACTGTACCACACAAGCGGCTTGTAGTGAAATTGCTTGGTTGTGGAATATCGTCTCAGTTATGTGACTGGATTTGTGATTTCCTGTCGGAGAGGTCACAATTCGTAATAACTGACGGAAAGGCATCGAGTAAAAGAGAAGTGATTTCTGGCGTTCCCCAAGGTAGTGTTATAGGCCATTCGCTGTTCCTTACCTATATAAACGATTTGGGAGACGATCTGAGCAGCCGGCTTAGGTTGCTTGCAGACGACGCTGCCGTTAATCGACTAATAAAGTCATCAGAAGATCAAAACAAATTGCAAAACGATTTAGAAAAGATATATGAATGGTGGGAAAATTGGCAATTGATGCTAAATAACGAAATGTGTGAGGTCATCCACTTGAGTGATGAAGCAAATTCGTTAAACTTCGGTTACACGATAAATCATTCTAATCTAAAAGCCGTAAATTCAGCTAAATACCTAGGTATTACAATTATGAACAATTTAAATTGGAAAGAACACACAGAAAATGTTGTGGGGAAGGCTAACCAAAGACTGCGTTTTATTGGCAACACACTTGGAAAATGAAACAGATCTATTAAGGAGACCGCCGACACTACGCTTGTCCGTCCTCTTTTAGAATACTGCTGCGTGGTGTGTGATCCTTACCAGATAGGACTGACGGAGTACACCGAAAAAGTTCAAAGAGGGCAGCACGTTTTGCATTATCGCGAAATATTGGAGATAGTGTCAGAAATAATACAGGATTTGGGCTGGACATCATTAAAAGAAAGGCGTTTTTCGATGCGAAAATATTTTGTTGACCCCGACCTATACAGGGAGAAGCCACCACCACGATAAGGGAAATCAGAGCTCGTACGGAATTATATAGGTGTTCTTTCTTTCCACGCGCTATACGAGACTGGAATAGAGAATTGTGAAGGTGGCTCGATGAACTCTCTGTCAGGCGCTTAAATGTGGTCTGCAGAGTATCAATGTAGATGTAGGTGTAGGCGAGTTCCGGTAATTGAGCAGCAAAATAACTGATGAAGTCTGAAAGAGAGGGGATCTAAACCGCAGGGTGACAATTGCAAGGAAAACATTTTTGAAAAAAGATGACTTTTTAATATGTATATAAATTTAAGTGTTAAAAAGTTTTTTTTCCAAAGGTATTTGTGTGTTGTGAAACGTGGACATTAAGCAGTTCAGACAAGAATGGAACAGAAGATGGAGTAACTAAAGAGGAGATTCTCAATCGAAGTATGCAGACTAAAGCATGAGAATGAATACAATAAGCAGATTCAACTGGATGTCGTTTGCCGAAAGTCACTCAGAGGTGAAGGAGGTGTCACGCGATGGACTAGCGTGGAAAGTTGCGTCAAACCAGTATTCGGACTGAACATCACAAAAACATCATGAAACTTATATTACTTGTCAGACAGCTGTGCAGATATAATGTTTCATCTTTCTATAAATATATTCAGTTGCTGATTGAGTTTGAGATGACAGAGGGCGTAGAAACCATGTCTGTGAAATTACTGGGAATCACGAAATTTGCGTTCTCTCGACTTAACATTTGCCGCACTGGATTATTGGAAATGTTAGTGAATGTAGCAGACATAATTTACTACGGCTGATCATATATCTGCACAGCAAAAGTGTTTCAGACGGTCTTCTGCCGATGATTAGAACAATTCTGGAAGGTTTTCTTTTCAATTAGAATATAGGTTCATGGTTTGGAAAGAAGTCCATCCCAGTAAATGAGCGCATTATTTAAGACGTAGTTTCACGATAACGGCGACGAAGATGTATACGTAATTCTTTATTATGAATTAGTTGCTTTTTCACAAAATCAATCAGTTACAGGGCGAAGTAATGATGGCTTCCATGTTCTTTTTCAGTTCTTTCATCGTTTGTTAATTAGACAGTTTTATTTAGGTCCTGTTAACTTCGGAAATTCCAATTCTTGTGTAATATGCGGTATGCTGGGATGACTTGATGGGAGACAGATTTTAGAAAAATATTATGTAAAAAAGGCAGTTAATTCCTAGCCAGAAAATCTCTTTTGCATTGCCCAGTGGATGGTGCCCAGAGGGAGGCAAGCCGTAGGCAAAACCGTTGAATGCCGTGGGGTGGGGCAACCAACAAACCACAACTGTAAGCATAAAAAGAAGAAAAAGAACAAGAAGCAGACAAACAGTAACTTAGCGAACCACAGTTCGCTATTTTAATTCTGTGGGATCTACTTTTTATATAAATTTTTCTAGATTCTGTCCCATCGAATCATCTGGAATGGTTAACTGCCTGTTTTTATATAATATTTTTCTAAAATCTGTCTCCTATCGAGTCGTATGGGAAGGTTAAATGTGTTTTTATAGAAGCTCCCTGATATCAAAATACAATTTTTAAAAATCCTATGGAATACAGATACTTGCATTTTGCGGTGTCATGTAGAGCAACTCAAAAAGTGGTGTGTAGGTGTTTTTCCAAACAGTTGTTTTTATTTTGTTTCAGATGCTAAATAATTATCGCAATAGACCACACCTGATGGTAGAGCGCAGTGAGTGGTGTGCTATGCTGCAACTATATCAACCGTTACTCTCCAAATAAATTTTCGACATGAATTTCAAAGGGAGCCGCCGGACATTAAGATGACCAACGCTTGGTATGGCCAAGTTCCTAGCCACTGGCTGTGTAAACAGACAGACAGCTTCTGGCTGGAAGCGCACGTGTGATGAAATGGTAGACGAGATCAGAGAGACCTTCCAAAGAAGCTCATCAAACTAAGTTCGACGAGCACCATGCGAGGTATGCAGCCCTGCCTCAATAGATCGAAGGAGCCGCATAAGAAAATTTGCTTGCAAGCTTCAAGATTTCATATTGTGTAGACACTGGAGTCAAACGACTTGGAGCATCGCCAAGGATTCACTATTGACCTGTTGAACCGGATCTGGTAAACCCCAATTACCAAGAAAATATGTTTATCAGGTGAAGGAACCTTCCATACATCTCTGAAGGTTAATCGGCACATAATTTACGTCTGGGGGTTAATAAACCCCGTTGAGTTGCAAAAACACGTCAGAGACAGCGAAAAGGTGAATGTGTGGTCTGTAGTGATGAAAGACTGAATAGTTGGATCATTTTTCTTCAGCGAACAAACAGTAACAGGAACCATTTATCACGATATGCTTGAGCAATTTTCTGTCCGTCAGCTACTTGCCTTTGAACCAAATGCAATCTTCTAGCAGTTTGGGGCACTACTGAACTGGAGTTTACATGTTAATGACTTCCTGGACAGAACATTTCAACGGCAATGGATGGAACGTGACGGATCAACCAAATAGCCTCCTCCATCTCCGGAAATGACCCCTCAGAATTTATTTCTGTGAGGTTATGTGCAAGACATTCTGTATGCCGCACTTGTAAGTGACCTTGATGATCTCTGCAGAAGAATGCTAGATGCCACTGCCTCCATCAACCCAGACTCAACTTGTGCACACATGAGTTGAGTAGTGTATCAACTAGATATTTTACGAATTACAAAGAAGCCGATGTAGAAAGGGTATTAATTTTTTGTACAACAGTTTCTGAGTTACTCTGAATTATGCCGCAAACAGCAATTACTTCTCACAGTTCTTCATGCATTTGGAAATCAGGAGGGTTCCATGTGGCCACCATGTATCATAGACTGCATTAAAAGGAAAAAAAAAAGCACAGAGGGAGTTGCCATCGCCTTATTGCCCGGCACAAAAATTCGATAGGCAAGCTGATCAAGAGAGGAGTTTCCTTTTGGAGGACATTTTTTTCTCTAGCACCGGTGGCCACAGTCGCAAACAGTTGTTCAATAGAACGTGCGGCTTGAGGACGCAGCACGTGATTGATATTTCACAACACTGGCATCATGCTCGAAAGTGATTAACTACCTCCACTGGCATCTGGTTTTCCAGTTACAGAGCAGTTCATTTCCAGGAATTTTTATGGCAAATAATTGTTGATTAAGACAGAAATAATGCTTCACCAATGTCAAATGACAAATTGCGTTGTAGATTGTTGACGGTAAGATCGATATTTTTTAAAAAAACTTGGAAGTTACGTTCATATCATTTTTTGGGAAATTGGCTGTTAATTCTGCTGTTGCGTACGTGCGCTGAGATATTATCATGGAGAGTAGTAGGGAGCGGACACTTGTTGAGAGTAGTCGGACGGAGCCTCGTGTGGAGAGAAGCCAAGCGTCTGGAGACGTCGCAGCCTGCACTGACCGTGCTAGTGGCGCCATTGGAGATTTTTGTGTCAATCGAGGAGTTACAGTAATTTACCTTTTTGCTGCGAGTAGTTGTCGCTTGCTTGTGCGCTGGATGGATCGTTCAAATGGCTCTGAGCACTATGGGACCTAACATCTAAGGTCATCAGTCCCCTTGACTGAGAACTTCTTAAACCTAACTAACCTTAGGACATCTCACACAGCCCTGCCCGAGGCAGGATTCGAACCTGCGACAATACCAGCAGCGCGGTTCCTGACTGAAGCAGCTAGAACCGCTTGGCCACAGCGGTCAGCCGCTGGAGGAATTTTGTCATATTTGCGTATGCATACGTTTAAAATAATGTTCGTGTCTTTGTTGTGACCAGGTACGTGATAATTGATTAAAAACTTCGTGGTATAATTAAAGTTCTTGGTGATCCAAATGTCGAAGGAAAAGAAACGTGTGAGTAAAGTATAATAGTGTTTGAATCGTCAGTTTTCGGCATATAGCAAATCAAAATTATTTATTGGTTCCTTTCATTTTTTACACAGCTTAAGGCTAGTTGTCCAAACCCTTCCTGATCAGTTTCTAAATAAAAAAAAAGGGCACTAGGCGCCTCGGTAGTTGTGACAATGCATTGCACTCTGCATGGACCGCAAAATTTCTTTTGAATTGCTTTTGCTTGTTGCTGAATATTTACGCTGCTGCAGCGGCAAGACAAGGTCTGTTGCGTGCAGCAGCATTACAGTATTAATAGTAAGGAGATATTATACAATATTTAAAAAAATCGCAGTCCGATATTTTTCATGACTTATAGGAAGAGTAATTAATTTCTCTTTTTTGTTCTCAATCAGAATACTGATGCGTCGGAATAACGGTTTTCATAATAAAGTTGTACGGCTACATATTAGATTTTATGAAAATGATAATAAAGTTTCACAAGAAAACCTAGCAATTTTAGAGAAAAAGTATAACTAACGATAATATTGTCAGAGACAGAGCCTTACACTATTCCGTACGTCTGCTGCCATATAATAATTTTCTATGAAAGTTCTGCAGATAGGAGCTATCGAGAAATTAACCTGATATAATTAAATTTACCGTGGGGCATTTGAGACTCACATTTATCTACGATGATGATGGAAGCTGAACAAATGAATTAAAATTGGTAGCATGGCCAGGACTTGAACCCAGGTCTCCTTGTTTAAAACGAAGGTATGCTAGCCATTATCCCCAAACAGCACTATCCCTAACACACCTACATGAAGTATCCCACTCCAGTGGCCTCCCTAACACAAACTTCTAATCATATCTTCAGCTTATCTTCCCCTTTTTGGATCATCACTACTGCCGAGGCTCTGTGTTGAAATGGCACCCAGCTGAGTTAACCGTAATGCTGTGGTGGTGTAATGTCTAGCCTGCTGGCCTAGAAAACAAGAAGACCCAGCTTCAAGTCTTGTCTATGCCTCAAATTGTAATTCTTTTTTTCAGCTGCCAACATTATCAGGAAGTTAACGTTGGTGAAATGGATGAGGAATTCAGAAGATCGTTGCGACAGTATTTTGCCCCTGGAAAGTTCCACAGATGGCAGGTATCGAGAAAATAAGGTGGATGAAGTTATGACCGCTCACACTAAAAGCTGTTGTAAGAGGATGAAGAAAACAAGAACCCAGTAAACCCCCAATTCCTTAAGGAATCGAAATCCCATATATAAAACAGCTTCGGACTTCTGATGAGTTTGTGTATTAAATATTTGACGTTAAGCATATAAGTTTAAAAGTTTCAAATTATGTTTACAATTGAGTGGAAATCGCCAAGTTCTCTCATAATCAAATAATAGATGAATATAGTTTGAGTTGTTTTCGCTTAATTTTAAGCAAGAGCTAGTTTTATCATAAATCCAGACGTTTATTGAGTTATACCTAATATATTTGTTGTACAACGATATAATGTTGTGGTATATGTGGACAGTGTCTAAAAAAATTGTTGCGAGTAGAGTCAGTAGTAAAGAAGTAGTGAATTAAACGGTCGTGACTGATGCTGAAGTTGTATTACAGAGAAAATGTAATACACAAACTTTTTTCTTTCCAATGTTTTTGGGGGGATAGGCGGTTGGTGGTGGGAGTCAGTATCCAAAAATTCTGTAAAGATTTGGAATTATATAGATTTGTTGGAAGTCGGCAACGGCTCACACACTCAGATAACGGGTGAATTAGTCTGAGTATTTGTTCATGTATTGAGCTATGCTACCTCGAGACATACGCACAGTCTGTAACTTAAATACTTGTCATACGGAGCGAAACTTTCAACAAAAGATGATACCTCATAACTATTAGATTATGACAGAATTAAAAAGAAAAAAAATGGTTCGAATGGCTCTGAGCACTATGGGACTTCTAAGGTCATCAGTCCCCTAGAACTTAGAACTAATTGAACCTAACTAACATAAGGACATCACATACATCCATGCCCGAGGCAGGATTCGAAACTGTGACCGGAGAGGTAGCGCGGTTCCAGACTGTAGCGCATAGAACCGCTCGGCCACCCTGGCGGGCCAGGATTTTAAAATTACTCTGTCAATAATTACACGAAAATTTAAAAATCAAATTTTTTTTGCCCCTAGAAGGAAACCTAGAAATGGGAGCGGAGGACTGTGGCCCGGGTTGGCCGTTTAGTGATGCAGATATTTGAGACCGCCCTCAGGTGTAGAAAGTCGCGAATTCGGATTGTATATTGGAAGCTGTATTGGAGAACGATGATTTCATGGCTGCATCCTTTGAAGATTTCTGGAGAAGGATTTATGATTACCTCGCTGAAATTACGCTTCTCAGAACAAGGTCGACGTACTGTGAAGCCTCGTGAACATACTGAGGCTCATTTGAATCAACATGATGCCAATCTCATGTGAGTGAAACGTCCGCGATGTGAAAGTGAGACTCCCAATTTCCGTAGATTAGATAATTACACAAGCTTTGTGAAATAACACAATGCACACTTCTGATGACTCGCTTTTGGGATCAAATATTCTTTCTGTCTGAACTTAGTTGTCCCTAGGTTATCTCGTATAAAGTCAGGTTGTGTACACAAGACCATATCCTAATGGTAAATGGTAGATGCAATCAGCTTTTCGAAGACGTTGTGAATATGTGCCTTCCGCGACAGATCACTGTATGTATACACAAAAAAAAATGTTGCATCACCTCTGTCCCGAGAATTTCGGAACCTGTACAGAAAATTGGAATAGAGATCAACATAAACATCATTTCCGCCCTTTTTGTTGCTCAGGATAACCAAACATTGCATGTTGTTCCATCATACAGCGACACCTTCAGAGGTGGTGGTCCAGACTGCTGTACATACCGGTACCTCTAATGCCCAGTACCACATCCTCTTGCATTGATGCATGCCTGTATCCACCGTAACATACTATCCACAAGTTCATCAAGGCACTGTTGGACCAGATTGTCTCACTCCTCAACGGCGATTCGGCGTAGACCCCTCAGAGTGGTTGGTGAGTCACGTCGTCCATAAACACCCCTTTTTAACCTATCCCAGACATTTTCGATAGGGTTCATGCCTGGAGAACATGCTGGCCACTCTAGTCGAGCGATGTCGTTATCCTGAAGGAAGTCATTCACAAGATGCGCACGATGGGGGCGCGAATTATTGTCCATGAAGACGAATGCCTCGCCAGTATGCTGCCGATATGGTTGCACTGTCGGTCGCATGATGGCAGTCACGTGTCGTACAGCCTTTACGGCGCCTTCCATGACCACCAGCGGTGTATGTCGGCCCCATATAATGCCACCCCAAAACAGCAGAGAACCTCCAACTTGCTGCACTCGCTAGACTGTGTGTCCAAGGCATTCAGCCTGACCGGGTTGCCTCCAAACACATCTCCGACTACTGTCTGGTTGAAGTCATATGCGACTCATCGGTGAAGAGAACGTGATACCAATCCTGAGCTATCCATTCGGCATGTTGTTGGGGACATCTGCACTGCGCTGCATGGTGCCGTAGTTGCGAAGACGGACCTCGCCATGGACGTCGAGAGTGAAGTTGCGCATCATGCATCCTATTGAATCGTAACACGACGTCCTGTCGCTGCACGAAAAGCATTATTCAACATGGTGGCGTTGCTGTCATGGTTCCTCATAGCCATAATCCCTAGGTAGCGGTCATCCAATGCAGTAGTAGCCCTTGGGCGGCTTCAGCGAGACATGTCTCTCTGTATCTCCTGCATGTCCGAACAACATCGCCTTGATTCACTTCGAGACGCCTGGACGCTTTCCTTGTTGAGAGCCCTTCCTGGCGCAAAGTAAGAATGCGGACGCGTTCGAACCGCGATATTGACCGTCTAGGCATGGTTGAAGTGTAGACAACACGAGCCGTGTACCTCCTTCCTGGTGGAGTGACTGGAACTGATCGACTCTCGGACGCCATCCGGCTAACAGCCGCAGCTCATGCATGGTTGTTTACATCTTCGGGGGGTGGGGGGGGGGGGGGGAGGTTTAGTTACATCTCTGAATAGTCAAAGGGACTGTGTCTGTGATAAAATATCCACAGTCAAATGGTTCAAATGGCTCTGAGCACTATGCGACTTAACTACTTCTGAGGTCATCAGTCGCCTAGAACTTAGAACTAATTAAACCTAACTAACCTAAGGACATCACACATCCATGCCCGAGGCAGGATTCGAACCTGCGATCGTAGCGGTCGCTCGGCTCCAGACTGTAGCGCCTAGAACCGCACGGCCACTCCGGCTGGCTATCCACAGTCAACGTCTATCTTCAGGAGTTCTGGGAAGCGGGTGATGCAAAACTTATTTTGATGTATGTATGACGGGCATTCAAGTGAAAATTAGAGAATGTATATCGAACATGACGCGGATGTTGGCAACGCAGGTGTCTATAGAAGTGCTCTCCAGTGAGAATCACGAAGGAACAACGCGAACGTTTACCCATGTACCGTTTGTGTGCTAGATGGTCTCGGCGTCGTCGGCAGGTATTGTGTGCATCCGACTTCACTATTGAAGCCAGGAAAGAGGAACAGAGAGGTGTAGTGATGTTTTTGGTGCGGAAACAGTGTCAAGAAGTGACGTTTATGCTAGAATATCTGCTGAGTACGGCGAACACAGTATGTCACTTGTGCGTGCTTCTGCGTGGAATAAACCGTTATAAGATAATCGGGTGCCATTGAAAGACAGCAGTCGGCCAGGACATTCTGCCTGCGTCATTACCTCTTCTATCATTGGAGCGGTGGATGCTTCCGTCAGAAATGATCAATGGTGGACGGTGGAAAACAGTCGATCACGTTGGACGTGTACCGTGGCACCACTCACGCTCTCATGAAAGATCATCTGAAGTTCCGGAAGTCTGTGTGCAGTGGGTTCTCCACATGTTTACGAAGAAGCTGAATGGAACAGGAGGTCAACATTCTTGCAGCACGTAGAACGGTATCACGATGATTAATACCGCTTCTTGTCCAGTATTTTTGGGGTCAAAATTTTCTACCGGAGAAGCGTGAGGGCCTACAAGGGAAGCAGGTGGGTTCATCTGAACCGAAAAAATAAAAAACCGTGCACATGAGCTCCGAGAAAATCATGATGACACTTCTTCTCTGACTGCGAGGGCCCACAGCTAATTGACTTTCTTATACACGGCGGTACATTTAACGCTTGGCGGAACGTGGACACCTCGCAGAAATTGAAGCGCGCTATCAATTTCAAACGCCCAGGAATGTTAACGGACGGCATATTTCTGTTGCAGGGCAATGCCCGCTCGTATGTTGCCAAGATTTCAACTACGCTGGAGAAATTTCGCTAGGATGCTCTTCACACATCATCCACGTGGTACCGACCTCTTCCCACGATTTGCATATTTTTGGAGCCATGATGAAAGACATTCATGGTTATTGATTTACTTCAAAGGAAGAGGGCCGCTCCTGGGTACAATAATGGTTCTATAGCCTCTTATATTTTCGGTACCAGAAATGTATCTTCTGCTTTACTAGCGATACCACCATCGTAAAAGAGTACAAAGTCATGTCCATTATAATTATCCGGGCAGTTATGCCGTGGTCGGTTGATGAATTTTGTCTCAATTCCCAACGTTCCGTCTCCGACTGCGGGAGACATCTTCAAGGAGGTCCGTAGGTCGATGGAAGGTCCAACACACACACTGGCTCGCTACTGACTGCCGCTAAATTCCGTGTCCGCGCGCTCCCTCGCCGCGACATGACGACACGTGTTTTGAAAACGTCAGTGCAATTGGTCGCTGTCCGTCGCCGTCGATCGCCGTTGCCATCACCCAGTAGTGGACGGGTGTTACACATCATCTTTAACACCGGCATCCATATACCGTTTAATTTGACGCCCTCCTCCTTTCGGTTGAAATTATTTGGGTGTTTAGCGATTTCGATTGCCTCCCTGTAGAGCCTTTCGTAGTATCCGCTTGTGGCCGCTAGTACTTGCGTCTCCTCGAAACGAATATTGTGGGTCCCTGGCTGGAAAGCATGCTCCGCAACAGCTGATCGTTCCGTTTCTCCTCTTCTACAATTTCCCTTGTGCTCTTCCAAACGTTTAGAAACAGTTCTTTTAGTTGTACCCACATGAACATCACCACAACTGCATGGGATCCTATGCACTCCAGCTTTTTCCAAAGGTTTGCGAGCGTCCTTGGCAGGCTTAAGGTATTCCTGTATCTTCCTGGTGGGCTTGTAAATTACGGTAATATTCCGCTTCGTCAAGATCCTCCCTATTCTTTCCGTTACATTTTTAACAAACGGCAGGAAAACCTTAGATTTTGCAGTAGCCTGTACGTCAGTATGATTTCTGCGTGGATGCCTCAACGCACGTTTTATTTCGGAGGACGAATATCCGTTCTTCATTAGTGCATTGTGGAGATGTTTCATCTCAGCGTCGAGCAACTCAGGTTCACAAATATTTCTAGTTCTGTCCGCTAACGTCTTAACAACACCCCGCTTCTGTTGTGGATGGTGGTTCAAATCCCGGTGCAAATAACGGTCCGTGTGCGTGGGATTTCGGCATACTGAGTGGCGCAAACTATCATTTTCGTTTCTAAAAACAAGCACATCGAGGAAATGTAATTTGCCGTCTACCTCCTCCTCCTCAATTGTGAACTGAATTCTCCAGTTTATGCTGTTTAGATGTTCGTGGAACCGGCTTAGTTCCTCCCTACCATGTCTGCACAGCACAAACGTGTCATCCACGTATCGGAACCATACATTTGGTTTTTTTCTGGCAGCACCTAAGGCCTGTTCTTCAAATTTCTCCATAAAGAAGTCTGCAATTACGGGACTTAGGGGGCTTCCCATAGCCACGCCATCCGTTTGCTCATAAAACTGTTCCTTCCACTTGAAGTATGTGGTCGTCAAACAACAAACAGTTCTAAAATTTAGCGGCAGTCAGTAGCGAGCCAGTGGGTGTGTTGGACCTTCCATCGACCTACGGACCCCTTTGAAAATGTCTCCCGCAGTCGGAGACGAAACGTTGGGAATTGAGACAAAATTCATCAACCGACCACGGCATAACATCCCGGATAATTATAATGGACATGATATTTCCGGCCGTGAAAGTCTACATTTTAGTATCAGACGCCTCTACGGGGAGGAGACGTCAAGAGAAGTGCGACGCCTGGAAGGACTCCAGAAGAAGAGAGTGCAGCTTTTGTGTTCCCTCACATTCCTGTCTCGTTGCAGAGCCGTCGGCGTTATACCGAAGTTTCTGAAGATATAGCGACTGTTCTATTCGGGAAAGGCACAACACATTTTCAAACGGACTGAGGAGGCCTTACTACTAGAGCGCATTCAGCAGACCCGACGGGACTTGGCAAGCACAAACTGTAAGTTAATGTCTCTCCATATTACGATCAGTAATAAGCTGTGCAGCAGTGACTGGGATAAAATTGATAGACTACTGCATGATACCATGGGGAAGCGTATGTTGACGACGTCTAGTAGACAGAAGAAGAAGTTTGATAATTTGCTACCTGATCAGACTGTTCGGCATTTAGACGTTTCCCGGACCGTTATCAATTTGTCCAAACGTTCGTTATCTGACGATGAGACATCTGTGCTTGCTAAGGGAGGAAATTTTGCTGCCGGCCGAAGTGGCCGTGCGGTTAAAGGCGCTGCAGTCTGGAACCGCGAGACCGCTACGGTCGCAGGTTCGAATCCTGCCTCGGGCATGGATGTTTGTGATGTCCTTAGGTTAGTTAGGTTTAACTAGTTCTAAGTTCTAGGGGACTAATGACCTCAGCAGTTGAGTCCCATAGTGCTCAGAGCCATTTGAACCATTTTGAAATTTTGCTGTTAGTCCGCGTTTTGTGCCCACGGAAGAAATTATAGCCAGTTAGAAGCAGGAATTCGCAGTGTGGATGCTGTATCAGCTGAAGAAATCCGTATAGAAACATTGAGAATATTAGCCAATGCAAAACTGCCGAAAAGTAATGTAACTGTGGGTGAGAGAAGAGCTTTAAAACTCCTGAATGACGATGTGTTTTGGTTCTCCCAGCTGAGAAAGGAAGCGCAACGGTGGTTATGGACGTGGCCGACTATCAGAGTAAAATTACTGATATATCGGATCCGCAAGCATATAGGAAGCTGAATAAGGACCCCACTAACAACGTTCTCAGAACTGTGTCGCGGTTAATAAAAAAGTTCTCCATTGAAGAGAGTGTACAGAAAGATCTCTGCAATTCGGTTGCGCTACCACCGAGGCTTTATGGATTGCCCAAAATTTATAAAGAAAATGTGCCGTTAAGACCGATACTAAGTGCCATTGGTTCGCCCACCTACTCGTTAGCCAAGTTTTTGACTACGCTGTTGAAACCACATGTGGGCCGTTCGGACTTATATGAAGAATTCGACATATTTCATCAGCAGATTGAATGGCATAGTGGTCCAGCAGGAGGACATATTGGTCAGCTTCGATGTGGTATCGCTGTTTACCATGGTTCCACTTAATGATGTATTGGAACAGCTGGATCGAATTTTTCCTGCCGATATTTCAGAACTGTTTAAGTGTTGTTTGACGACCACATACTTCAAGTGGAAGGAACAGTTTTATGAGCTATGGGAAGCCCCCTAAGTCACGTAATTGCAAACTTCTATATGGAGAAATTCAAAGAACAGGCCTTAGGTACTGCCAGAAAAAAAAAAACAAATGTATGGTTCCGATACGTGGATGACACGTTTGTGCTGTGCAGACATGGTAGGGAGGAACTAAGCCGGTTCCACGAACATCTAAACAGCATAAACTGGAGAATTCAGTTTACAATGGAGGAGGAGGTAGACGGCAAACTACATTTCCTCGATTTGCTTGTGTTTAGAAACGAAAATGGTAGTTTGGGCCACTCAGTGTACCGCAAACCCACGCACACGGACCGCTATTTGCACCGGGATTTGAACCACCACCCACAACAGAAGCGGGGTGTTATCAAGACGTTAGCGGACAGAACTAGAAATATTTGTGAACCTGAGTTGCTCGACGCTGAGATGGAACATCTCCACAATGCACTAACGAAGAACGGATATTCGTCCTCCGAAATAAAACGTGCGTTGAGGCAGCCACGCTGAAATCATACTGACGTACAGGCTACTGCAAAATCTAAGGTTTTCCTGCCGTTTGTTAAAAATGTAACGGAAAGAATAGGGAGGATCTTGACGAAGCGGAATATTACCGTAATTTACAATCCTACCAGGAAGACACAGGAATACCTTAAGCCTGCCAAGGACGCTCGCAAACCTTTGGAAAAAGCTGGAGTGCATAGGATCCCATGCAGTTGTGGTGATGTTTGTGTGGGTACAACTAAAAGAACTGTTTCTAAACGTTTGGAAGAGCACAAGGGAAATTGTAGAAGAGGAGAAACGGAACGATCAGCTGTTGCGGAGCATGCTTTCCAGCCAGGGAACCACAATATTCGTTTCGAGGAGACGCAAGTACTAGCGGCCACAAGCGGATACTACGAAAGGCTCTACAGGGAGGCAATCGAAATCGCTAAACACCCAAATAATTTCAACCGAAAGGAGGAGGGCGTGAAATTAAATGGCATATGGATGCCGGTGTTAAAGAAGATGTGTAACACCCGTCCACTACTGGGTGATGGCAACGGCGATCGACGGCGACGGACAGCGGCCAATTGCACTGGCGTTTTCAAAACACGTGTCGTCATGTCGCGGCGCGGGAGCGCGTGGACACGGAATTTAGCGCCAGTCAGTAGCGAGCCAATGGGTGTGTTGGACCTTCCATCGACCTACGGACCCCCTTGAAGATGTCTCCCGCAGTCGGAGACGAAACGTTGGGAATTGAGACAAAATTCATCAACCGACCACGGCATAACAGCCCGGATAATTATAATGGACATGATATTTCCGGCCGTAAAAGTCTACATTTTAGTATAGTACAAAGTCTGCATAAACAGAAGAGGAAGTGATGAACAGTACGTAACCTTACTCTGTTTTAATCTGCTTATGAGTAACGCTATTTACTGCGAATCAACTTTTTTCCGTCTACAATATGCTTTGTTATACAGGCTGTGAGACTAAAACCTCTCGCATTTGAAAGACCCAGGAAAAATTAAAACCGCAGTAGATATAATGATGAAATTGCGCCATATCCTAGAGTATCTCAAAGAATTTCTTTCTGCGTAAGCAGTGCCAACTATTGTCGCCAAAGCTCAGCATGATTACCTGAAGTGAAAATGGAGACTCCTTAGCAGCAACCAATAGTGTGTTTTGCAGGAACACTGTAGTCTATTACTGTGCAAAGGAAGTATAGCAGACTCTATGGACTTTATTCACCTAATGTGACAACGATTAGGGAATAGCAACGTAAATTTCTGGCAACTGGAGGTACTCTGAAACATTCTGGTGGTGCACGTCGCATTATCTTGGATGAGACAGTTGAGGACATCAGACAAGCATTTCTCAGAAACCCGCCAAAGTCAGATCGGCAGATGTCTAGGCAACTTAATGTATCCAGAGCAACATTGCATCGTGTTGCACACCAGCATCTTCATTTGTGTGGTTGCAAAGTGTAAATTCTGCAACATCTAATGCCGAGCGACAAAACAAGACAACAGTTGGCTACACTTGTGCTGTGGTGTATTGATATGAATTCCGGCTTCCTGGTAAGATCGTTGTCAGTTTAGGCAACCTTTCATGGATCAAGAGCGGTTAATCGGCATAAGGTTCACATTTGGGACTCACGACATCCATACGCTATCATTGAACATGTTAGTTACTGAACGTCTAGTGGAGCTTAATGCACAGGAGGGTTTTGGAAATTTCTTCTTTGCAGAAAACGCCGTGAACGGCTCAGTGCATGTGGGCGTGTGGAGCAGTTTGTGTCTAAGAGACTTGCTACGCAACGTCATCTTTCAAGAAGATAAGAGTTCCATCATATTGGTCAACGACTGTTCACAAGCCTACAGATACGAAATTACTGCATCCCTAGGTCGGACACGGAGGACTCGTTTCCTGGCTACCACGTTCCCCCGACATTATCCCGCTGGGTTTCTCGTTATGAGGATTGGCGAAAGACCGCATGTATGCGACCAATGTGGACGATATTCGTGTATTAAGACCTCATGACAGAGGACTTGTTACGGAGAACATGGCAAGAAATTGAATTCAGACTCGATCTACTTTGTGGAAATTTGGAAATCTGTGGTAAGTTCCTATGGGACCAAACTGCTAAGGTCATCGGTCCCTAGGCTTACACACTACTTACACTAACTTACGCCAAGGACAACACGCGCGCGCGCGCGCGCGCACACACACATACACACAGACACACACACATACACATACACACACACACACACACACACACACACACACACACACACACACACACACACACACACACACACACACACACACACACACACACACACACACACACGCGCCCGAGGGAGGTCTCAAACTTCTGATGGAGGTAGCCACGAGGAACTTGGCAAGGCGCCTTAGACAGCTACTTTGTGCTACGATTGGTTGATATGTAAGGCTGCACTGACGATTATTAGATAAATTCTTTAAGACGGCTCTAGTTTGTAGTGCAGTTACATTATCGATTTTTGTAATACGAAGAGACTGAAATGGACACCCTGTAGTATCCATTAATTGATCTATGCAAGTAGTTTGTAGAACTGTGTTTATAATAGTCGCAAACTATGGAATCTTACAGTTATCAGTTGTTTCAGTATTTCTCGACTTAATTTAGACGACTCTCGGGCGTAGCGTCAGATGTTGAGTAGAATCTTACTGTTTCTTGTAACGAAACAATGAGTGTTATCATTTCCGTCACGGATGACGTCGAAGTTACTGTGTTTTGATTGGGAATCGAAAAATTGTTACTGTAAGTGTGTTAGTGTTTCGATGAAAAAGGGAGCAATCAGCCTAGTTGTTTCTCGGTCTTTTCCTTTTACCTTGCAGTACTTGTGATGATGTTATTCAATCCTTTAGTCGTCTACGACAATGATTATTTATTTCCTGCTAGTACCCTTTGAGTCTTCGATATATGATGAAGCATTTCACTTCATCTTCCACTTAAGAATGGTTTAACATGACACGTGGTAAGACACTTCATAACAGCTTACTTGAGAATCATAGAATAAAATGGAATTGCTGTCTGGACATTTAATGAGTCATATGAATAAGTAAATGAGGAACGTAACTTATAACAATCTACGGAAAATTAACAACTGCGAGATGAGTGGGGAACGACATAAACAGCCAGTCCATGCAGCTAAATTATGACATTCTATCTATTATGGCTTGGAGAAGCTGTACGACATGAAATTGAAAGTTGTTACATGATGACAAGCTGCAATGTATGTACTTAGCACATAACTCTCAAATGAATATCTAACCTCAACGTAAAATGCAGCTAACATTTTAAATATGTGGAGAAAAATCAAGAGAAATTATGAAACGTCAGTATACATTCAAACAAGGTGAATGCAGAACAGCTCTTATTTACATCAACCAAATACTTTGTAAACATGACAGACCTTTGCACTATTCACGACCACTTCCTGCTCCATCGCCTGCAGAGCAACAGATGAAAGACATCGCTCTGCCTTAGTATGCACCTTAGTCTTTTCTACCTCACTGTATGCCCATACACGCAATGTAATTCAAAGATAGTAGGATGGTTTCTTTGTATCTCGAATGCCGATCATACCACAGTTTATCATGTTTCGCTAGCTCATCTTAAGGGCATATACGAACATTTTTTCAAGTAATACAGGTTTCGTAGAAATTACAGGACACAGAATTGCACTTTCCTGTTAACTCAATGGCCCGATACTGCTTCTGCGAGCCGGCCGGAGTGGCCGAGCGGTTCTAGGCGTTACAGTCTGGAACAGCGCGACCGCTACGGTCGCAGGTTCGAAACCTGCCTCGGGTATGGATGAGTGTGATGTCCTTAGGTTTAAGTAGTTCTAAGTTCTAGGGGACTGATGACCTCAGAAGTTAAGTCCCATAGTGCTCAGAGCCTTTTTTTGCTTCTGCGACGGATGTCAACTACGAGAGCTTTATGGCAAAACAGGTAGGAAGAAATTCTACGCGATGATTCAATAAGATAATCTAAGAAAGGATTGTCTTGATCTCTGTAAATCGCAGGTGGAAGAGCACGGCCAGTCTTATGCGATGTTCTACGTATTACCTAACAAAATTTGAGATTAATTTAAAAAAAATGGGGGGATCTTACAAGTTTCTTGGTTCCGGAACAAACAACGGAACACGCCGAGATATCAAATATTATGCAACGCAGGCCGATTAGAATTAGTTCTCAGAGCGAATGCCCGCTACTTCCACCCACTCCGCCGTCCGATACAGCTGACGCACTCCGTCTTTGCGTGCTTCATTTTATTACCTACTCACTGTTACCAAAAGTCAATGAAACACTTCCTACCATTTTTTCTTGAAAACATAATTACTCAATATTAACCTCCATCAAGTGCACCGCTGTAAAATGTTAACTGTGTCAACTAGATACTTTTGTTAAGTTATTTCTTCTCTAGCAGGTAATAAAATTTTCTTTAAAATTAGTGAAAAATATCAGCAGTTTTCTTTCTTCAAAAAATAGTTTCATAAAATAAAAATTGAGGTAGTTACAAAAAACGTGCTAAAAAGGCAAGCTTTTCGGAGTAATTTTTTTAATCGTTACAATTAATAAAATCGCGAAGTCTATTTAAAAGCATGGTACCACAACTATCTGCGAAGGAATAAGCCTAAAACCGATGCTGTAGGACGGTTACTGTAGGGTCAACCACTCAGAAGATATCATCAGTTATGGAGAGCGCCCCCCCCCTCTTTTTTTTTTTAAAAAAAAAATCAATACACCTCGAAATATAATTAGTATTTTTTAATCTTTCAAACAATACTTTGATTTACCGTGGACTATAATTACAGTAAATAGCAATTACGTGAACGTTATAGGAGATGTTTAACGTGAATGTTAACGAGATTTAAACTTCTAAAAAAGCCACCGATAGATGTTTTCAAGCCCTACAATTTTATGTTCAACCTTTTCGGATCGCAGCTATAGTTTTTTACTTATTTAAGAAAAACCGTTTTTTACAGCTTTTCGGGCCTTTTTGACCATGTTCATCATCTTGGGTCGCGTTTCGTGAAAACAGACAAATCAAAATTTCATATTCTGTACGCTTACATTATGTGTTTTCAACTAAAATTCTTTTAAAAATTTAATACCATGCCCTCACAGAAAGCTTGGAATAGTGGGTGTGCTAATATGTCCCTCTATGTCCGAGTTTGGGGCCTCAGCGCTCTTATGGGCTCCACATGTTCTGCAGACAATGGCATTACGATCGCTTCGGCGGTTTTAACCGTACACCCTCCGGCTCGTTTCTTTTTCAGTGAAGCTAACATTTCTATCCGTGAGAATTATTTTTCGCAGCCTTAATATTTGCCAGTGGACTTCAGTACAACGTATTAGGCTTAGTACTCTTACCGTTACCTTGAAAGTAG
Organism: Schistocerca americana; assembly: GCF_021461395.2. Classification (NCBI taxonomy): domain Eukaryota; kingdom Metazoa; phylum Arthropoda; class Insecta; order Orthoptera; family Acrididae; genus Schistocerca; species Schistocerca americana. Next base: position 126,453,468 of record NC_060119.1, on the reverse strand, counting down.
TCACAAATCTGCAGTAACACTCCGGACAAAAAATGTCCTGATATCCTCAACTGTTTAGAATAATAGGGGTGTGTCTTGATTAGGGTTTGCAGTGTCATGAAGACTAAATTTGAGAGTTACAACAATGGACAAAAGCAGTATGAAGTACTAGTAGCAAAGCTACCAACATCTACGGACAAATTAGACTTTTGACCTTTGGATTGCCTTCAGGGGCAAGTACATAAAGTCATCAATGACTATCCGTCACGTTGATCTTGTATGCATGACGTCATCCTCCTCTCACTCCCTCTCCTCCAATCAGAGCCCAGTGCTTTACCAGCCCTCAAAATGAAACAATCAGCATGCAGAAGCCAAATCCACCACCTTTGCTGTTTTCAAAAGTATCTGAAAGTAATGAACTCTGTAAACTGGTAGCATGTTCTGAAGTATCCACACGAAAAGCAAAAATTGGTCCCACGCTTAAAAATGTCGAAATAAGTTGAATTATTTGTAAAAAATATCTGAAGAGAGTACCTGACAATGTTTCTACATCGACTGATTTATCAAAAATACGTACATTTCACCTACATTGTAGCAAACAACAGTGTTCAATATTTGTATCAGTCTTGGTGCCAGGCATAATGGACGACAAAATGAAACATTTCCACTTCTAAACTTTTTTTTCATTAGTTATGAAAATACACTTGACACTACCGTTGACGGAACTTACAGGGTAGCTTCAGTGGACAACGAGCTAAATTCGATAATTAAACCACATTTGTAGCAAGGCACAAGTAAGCCCCAAATTCAATTTTTCCACACCTATAATGTCTGAATTTTCGTTCTATAACTGTAAACAACACATAATACCTACAGTAATATGTTTATCACGCAAGACAGTAAATTCGAACACTATGAAACAAGCCGGCAGAGTTTATTATTGTCTATAACGCTAAAAATCAAATATCTAAAATAGTGTGGTAAGTACACAAACAGTGACAGTTGACACAAACAAATAGGCAGCTTGTATTATTTTTAAACAGGCTGGAAGAGTGCAATTATTGTGTAACTTACAGGTTAAAGTTCACTTAACATCTAAAATATGACTGAACTCTCAGTTGAAACAATGTTACATCCATATCTCAATTGCCGGTACCGTTGTTCCACAACAGCACGAAACACATGAAGATGAAACAACATGCGACCGAATATATATTGCTGGTCGTACAAAAACGAACTGAACATGCACCATTTTAGGGAGAAATATAACCCATCAAGGAAAATATAAGTTTTGAGTGCCTAACAAATCTTTGTGTATTACATTTCATCTTGAGCCTGTCGCTATGATTCACTAGCATGTTTATCCCCCGACGTCACGTTTTCCGACAGTCCAGCACAACAAACCTTGCTATAAAGCATTCATTTTGACGAGTTTTCTAATGCGTTGCATCACTTAAACTACATATTTTTGTAACACGCAACAATAAATTCGAACTGCGCCAGAGATGATGTGTATACATGATTCAGTCAAAGATAGTGTGGACAATGAACAATATTCCAGAGATCTCTGATCGCAAACCAAAACTGGATCTTTCACTCAAAATAAAATTAGTAGTTATCAAAACATATTAGGATTTCTTCAACAACAATGCAAATCTCATGTGGCACACTGTTTTAAGTTAATTGTTCTAAACGATAAAAAAAATGCACATATACTCCCATATCAGAGCTTCTGACTGAACTTACAGGTTGAGCTCCATTAGACAGAGCAAACTGAGATAGCATAAGCCTTAGTACATAGCACAATTAAGTATTTTCACATCTAAATTGTTTGAATTCATTTGTACAGAAAACATATTAGCTAAAATAATGTGTTAGTTACAGGACGAGCGCAGTTACACAGCTTATAGGTTAAGAGAAACTTGATAGCTAAAACATGACTGATCTCTCAAATTAAGTGCCACAACGATATTTTAACGTCTACGATGACTGTTGTTATTCTATAACAGTGCAAAGGAAATTTAACTTAAAATAACACGCTAAGGAACCAACGCAGTAATAGTTGATACAATAACGGACACACCAAGACAAAAAAAATGTAATTTATTGACTGGTTAATATTGCCTTTAATTATTTTTGACCTTGGACGTACCTATGATTACGCTCCACCAGCATGTTCGTCCACCGACGTCACATTTCCCAGCACCTTGTTGCAAGCAATCAGAGTAAAAATGATGAGTTTTGAGAGATATTTAATGCATTGTATCACTTAAACCTGTGGCGCCGTTTTTACGTGGAGTGTAGTACACCTAGGGATTGTATTAGCAAGGGCTTACAATTAACACTTTCTTTGCTAACCAAAATATTAAAATAGCAGAGCGCATACAAATAGTAAGCCTACATACTCAATTTTTATTGAAGAATAATAATTCCAGGTATATAATGATACAAGAAATCAGACCCGTGTACTCCCGACAGAAATGCAATATGTTTATCTCACAGTGAACACAATAATATCCAACAAAATGTACTCCAAAATGTACCCATACATTACATAAATAAACGAATATTGCTTCAGCCCATGATGACTAATCTTTAAAATAAAATGACTATTTATTTCTGCCCGTGATTAAAATTACAAGTGGGTTCCAGACGAAAGTACAAACTATCTTCCTCTTATTAATGACTTTTCGAAGGCACACCGAAATAAACGATGACAAGTAACTCACATAAAAATTATCAATAGTCACTACTACCAACACCTCACCAATACAGACAGACAACCAGACAGAACTACTACATCTACATGATTACTCCGCAATTCAAAATTTATTTCTGGCTGAAGGTTCATCGAACCACCTTCAAATGGCACTACCGTTCCACTCTCGAACAGTGCGCGGGAAGACCGACCACTCAAATCTTTTTGCGCGCGGTCTGACTTCTCTTATTTTATTACGATGTCCATTTTTCCCTATGTAGGTGGGCGCCAACAAATTATTTACGCAATCGGAGGATAAAGTTGATCATTGAAATTTCAGGAGAAAACTCTGCAGGAACAAACGATGTTACGTGCCATGCCTATGGCGTTCTCTCCCTTATATCGCTATAATACAAAACGAGCAGCACTTCTTTGAACTTTTTCTACGACCTCGGTTAGTTCGATCTAATACGGATGCCACATCGCACAACAATATTCCAGAAGAATGCGGACAAGAGTGACGTGAGCAGTCTCTTTAGTTCTGCCAATATACACAGTCTTCTGTTTGATTTCCCCACAACATTATCTATGTAAGCGTTCCGATTTAAGTTATTCGTAACTCCAGTCCTGCTGTAAGTTCCTTTGCACGTTCGGAGAAACAGAAGCAGTTCGTGGACAGGTAATTCAGATCTACTGATATCAGTAAAGTAATACATAACTTAGTTCTCTGCAATTGCGGCGTCAGCTACTAACAGAAGCTTTAAATGTTGAAATGTATACAGATACAAAGGTTTGCAATCCAATCAGTCTTCAGTACAATGACTATTTTCTAGATGAAGAGCCCTAACCGCTATGAAAGTCTTTAAATGTTCTGAAATGGCAAGCACACAAAACGGGCTCTGTGCGTCGATGTTTGAACTCAAGTAGACCCGCAACCGAGCACCGGAGAGGGGATGCTTGCATCTCATTGGCTGTTGCGTAAGCGTCCGTGGCAGTGTCCTCATGCAGCGGTGGGGGCTGCAGGAAATGCGGCAGCATGATTTGCCACGCACATATTTTTTAAGTTCTGCCGCTGGATGACAGCCGATACCACAAATGCCTAAGTAATTAGTTGAATTCACAGTCTTTAGATTGTGAAAGAGAAGACATTAAGTGATATCGAGTGAATGACGATATTTTGTGGTGCTGCAGTTCTTCAAAACATTTTGGAAAATCGGAGAAAGTGCAGTGTCAAGCGATCATAGGTCACGAAATCAGCTTATTCACCTCGCCAACAACATATGAAAAAGCGCTACTACACCAAAGCCATGAGAATTTGTAGATTGTGTAGCAGACTAGATATCAATATAAATGTCCAATAGCATCAGGTAAGTAAGAAAATAAAAAATAACCCACTGAAAATAGTACGAAAGTGCTGAAACATGTCTGGGTAAAACAAAATTGGAAATGTGTGTTGCATGAGGAGGAATTACTCGTCCTAATGATATTATTGAGTTCTTGAAATGGGACTTGTTTACTGATTTTTCTTGTACGCAATTCTGAACGTACAGAACTTTTAACAAGTGGTTTCTCGCTGTAACAATACAGCTAACTACGAATAGCGTTTCGTAACATGAAGAAATAATCGACAGATTAGAAACAAACACTTAAAGGCCAGTATACTGTTTCTCAGTCATATTTCAGATAAAATAAATAAATTATTTAAGAATACAAGCGTTACAATAGCATTTGAAACCAATAACCCACTACAGATGAAACGAACACACAACTCAGGAATCACATATATACCAGAAGTAAGGCGTTTACAAAATACTATGGTATGACTGTGAGAAACAGTATATTGGCAAAACTGCCAGTAACTTTCTAACACGTTTTGAGGAACGTACTACTGTTAATGCACGTACCAAATCAATATTTGGTCAACATCTTGATGGATACAATCATTCTGAGGGTTGCATTTCTAACAATTTGAAACTATTACGTACTGTCCCAAAAGAACTACTGCTAAATACTTCGGAAGAAATTGAAGTCTATTCACTTCACAAAAGTAATCCGTTATCTGTTTTAAACGAACAACTTCAGTTGAAAGAGAAACATTTCCTTGAGCTTTTCGATGATCTGCTTTAGAATGTTGACTCTTCTGTCGTGCGTTTTTAAAATTATTATGGGATCTACATACCAACTTCATAGACAATATTTCATAAACATAGACAACTACTGTGCCCTCTCGAATTATTTTCTCTTAGTATTGATCTGTAAGGAGTATTATGTAATCTATGTCAATGAAAGTCTCTTGTTACACCAGTAAATCATATCTGTGCAGCATGTACTATACGTGTCAGCTTAAGATTATTGCAGCCTACTCATTGAAAATCGATTAAATAAAAGTCATGCTGCTCAATAGTACATCGTCTGACGTGACAGTGTTTGCCATTCCACTTTCGCAACAACTTCGTTAGAAAGAAGCCTGCTGCCACATCTTTTCACTGGCGTTTATCCTCACCATGGCAATCACTAGTTTGCCTATCGACTTTACAACTTCAGTGGAGAGAAGCCTGCTGCCTCATCTTTGGAACGGCGTCCAGCTTCACCGTGGCAACCAGTGGTTCCAAATGGTTCACTAACAGGTCTTGAGAGGGCAACCCATGTACTGTCACAACGAAGTTCACTTATCCTACATGTTTAAATATTTTTAACGCTTCTTAATTGACAACAGCTGTTAAATAAGCTAAGTTTAGTGTGTGTTTATTTTTCGTTGACAATATTCTTTTAACTTAGAAACTGTTGCATTGTTATTCGACCTACAACCCATTCCTTACTAATGAAATCATTTCGTCCGAAGTTGGCGGAGCCTCCATTATATATAGTAAGATGTGCACTGGTTTCTGCAGTAGTAATTCTCCAGCTGAAGGAGGTTCTTACTCATTGATAATTCATCGTTTTATAGCTTTATAAGTTTATGTATTTTCTTTAATGTATGTAGCCCCCTAATTAAAGCTTTGTATACGACTTGTAGGTCTGAAGATGACTACAAAAGTGGTCGAAATCGGTCACCGTAAGAAATAAATTGTGATCAAGACTGTTTTTGATAGTAAAAAAAACAAAGTTGTTCAGGAAAAGACACTTACTGCATTTCACAACACTTAGTAATAAACAGCTCGCAGTATAAGGTCAACCTGGCAACCCTTTGTAATATATCACTTGCTGGTCGCCTGTGTGCGCTGGACCTGATTGATTTGGAGAACGGGACGAAACAACTATGTCATTTGTCACATCGGATTATGAAAAGTTGGGGAGGACGTCGGCTGTGCCATTTGAAAGGAAATATCCCGGCAGTTGCCTGAAGCGATGTAGGGGAAACCACAGAAACCCAGATCAGGATGGCAGGACGCGGGTTTGAACAGTCGTCCTCCCGAATGCTAACCACTGTTCCTCTTCGCTAATGTAGACCTATCAGCTAGATTCCGCTTGTAGATTGAAGGAGCTTTCTATTCAGCCTCAAATTCATGGCCTGGGCTTTCCGTAATCCTCCTAAATAGGTGTGTCACGGAGCCTGATTTTAAGGGCTAGAAATTTCCCTTTGATGCTCGGGGTTTCTAAAATTTCCAAACTTTTGTAAAGCGCTGTCAGAAAGCAGCCCTTTACAGAAGCGCTATAAGTAGAAGTAGGAAGCTGAAAGTAAGAGTGCCTACACACTGCACCTGATTTTGATTGACTGAAAGGCCAATACGTGAAGAAACTTGTAACCTCCCCACAAAATTATTAATTAAAATGAATTTTAAATATTGTAACCTCTGAACAAAATTGGCTCACATTTATAATCTCCGTGGCCGGCCGAAGTGGCCGTGCGGTTAAAGGCGTTGCAGTCTGGAACCGCAAGACCGCTACGGTCGCAGGTTCGAATCCTGCCTCGGGTATGGATGTTTGATATGTCCTTAGAACTAGTTAAACCTAACGAACTTAAGTTCTATTGGACTAATGACAACAGCAGTTGAGTCCCATAGTGCTCAGAGCCATTTTTTATAATCTCCGTGCAGAAATACATTCACATTTAATGTACCCACAAAATTCTTTTCTCATTTAATGTTAAGTTCGAAACAGAAAAATTCCGAAACCACAAAATAATAAAATTCAGTAGCCTGGTAGGTTTTATAACGACAGCAGCGCTGCGCCTCGGCCCTGTATTCTGAATAAAAAAACAAAAATTCTTACCTCAATAAAAACTGCGAATGTATCTGCTCTTACCTAAAATTTTTTCGGCACAGCTTTGTGCAATGCTGGCCTATATTTTTTGTGGTTCTCGAAAGGAATGATCATAGACGTTATATATTCTTTAAATTGAAATGAGTTTCTTTTTTTAAAAAAAATTACTTTATATTATAAAAATTATTATTGCGGCATTTTTTAAAAGAAATTGGATGACGGTTAACATACATTACTAGATATGCGCGAGGCTGCTTCTTTACCTTCTACAATAATACTCATCCTCCAGAGTCCCGACCTGGGCAGACTCCAGACAAGCACCGACAACTGCCGACTACTGCAGATTCACGCAGGCTACTGTCGGCTACTCAAGGCTACTGTCGACTAGCGACAAGCAACAAGCAACAACTAACTACATAACTCACCACTGGGGGGAGGGGGGGGGGGGTGCAAAAATTTGGCAGCGATGGTTTTTTTTTGTGGTTTTAGGGCGCACAACTTCAATGGTCATTAGCGCCCTGACTACGTTAAGAATGCACCGCGAGGCACAAGTTTAAAACAACAACTAAAAGGGAAAACACGATAAAAGACAGACTGACAGGCATAGGATTAAAAAACTGCATCATCAAATGTCCTTAGAGAGGTTTGTCAAATTGATAAAACGAAGAACACGAGCAGCTGCTCGTGGGTCATCCGCTAAAATGGCATCTAAAGTACATGGCAGGTTAAGATCTAGACGCAGTGTGTTAAAATCCAGACAGGACATTAAAATGTGGCGGACCGTCAGCAATTGCCGACATGAGCAGAACGGCGCCGGCGCAGCCGTCGGCAGATGGCGGTGGCTGAACCGGCAGTGTCCAATGCGTAACCGGGCCAAAACGACCTCCTCCCGCCGAGAAGGGCGGGAGGAGGACGTCCAAGCCGCGGGAAGAGGTTTCAAGGTCCGAAGCTTGTTGTCTGTAAGTCCAGCCCAATCGGCATGCCACAGCGATAAAATGCGCCGATAAATGACCCTGCTAAAGTCTGATGAAGGGACACAACAAGAAGCTGTCCGAGGCTGGAGGACCGCAGCCTTGCCCGCGGCATCTGCAGCTTCGTTCCCAGGGATACCGACATGGCCAGGGACCCACATAAAGCTAACCAGAGAACCGACGTCCACCAGCTGCTGCAGAGAGCGTTGGATCCGGTGCACGAAAGGGTGAACCGGATACGGATCACTGAGGCTCTGGATGGCACTCAGGGAATCGGAGCAGATGACATAAGCAGAATGTCGGTGGCGGCAGATGTAAAGAACAGCCTGGTAGAGGGCAAAGAGCTCAGCTGTGAAGACCGAACAATGGCCATGGAGCCGGTATTTGAAACTGTGCCCCGACAATAAAAGAACACCCGACCCCATCATTGGTCTTTGAGCCATCCGTATAAATGAAGGTCATATTGATGAACTTTGAACGAAGTTCAACAGAACGGGAGTGGTGGACCGAACCGGGGGTAACCTCTTTTGGGAGTGAGCTGAGGTCAAGGTGAACGCGGACCTGAGCCTGGAGCCAAGGTGGCGTGTGGCTCTCGCCCACTCGAAAGGTTGCAGGGAGTGAAAAATTAAGGTGTTGAAGGAGGCGACGAAAGCGAACTCCAGGGGGTAGCAGGGCAGAGACATACAACCCGTATTGACGGTCGAGAGAGTCGTCAAAATAGGAACGATAAGACGGGTGGTCAGGCATTGACAGTAGCCGACACGCATACCGACAAAGCAATATATCGCGCCGGTAGGTGAGTGGCAATTCGCCAGCGTCAGCATGAAGACTCTCTACGGGACTAGTATAAAATGCTCCAATCGCAAGTCGTAAACCTCGATGTTGTATGGAGTTGAGGCGGCGTAAGATGGATGGCCGTGCAGAGGAGTATACGAAGCTCCCATAATCCAGCTTGGAGCGGACGATCGACCGATATAGACGAAGCAGGACGGTTCGATCCGCTCCCCACGACATACCACTGAGAACGTGGAGGACGTTTAAAGAACGGGTACAACGGGCAGCCAAATATGACATGTGGAGACCAGCTAAGTTTCCTGTCAAATGTAAGACCTAAAAATTTTGTTGTCTCCACGATTGGGAGAGCAACGGGACCGAGTCGTAAGGACGGTGGGAGAAACTCTTTGTAGCGCCAGAAGTTAATACAGACCGTCTTCTCGGCAGAAAAACGGAAGCCATTGGCGACACTCCAGGAGTAAAGACGGTTAAGAGAACGCTGAAGACAGCGCTCCAGGACACGTGTACACTGCGCACTGCAATAGATGGTAAAATCGTCCACGAAAAGGGAGCCTGATGCATCAGCTGGGAGGCAATCCATTATTGGATTGATCGCGATGGCGAAGAGAGCGACGCTCAAAACTGAGCCCTGTGGCACCCAATTCTCCTGGCGAAAGGTGTCTGACAGGACAGAACCCACACGCACCCTGAACTGTCGATCCAGTAAAAAAGAACGAATAAAAAGAGGGAGGCGACCGCGAAGGCCCCATGTATGCATGGTGCGGAGAATGCCCGCCCTCCAACAGGTGTCGTAAGCCTTCTCCAAATCAAAGAACACAGCCGCGGTCGGGCGCTTCCGCAAGAAGTTATTCATAATGAAGGTCGACAAGGTAACCAGATGGTCAACAGCAGAGCGGCGCCTACGAAATCCACATTGTACATTGGTAAGTAGGCGTCGAGACTCGAGCAGCCAAACCAATCGAGAGTTAACCATTCGCTGCATCACTTTACAGACACAGCTGCTAAGCGAGATGGGACGATAACTGGAAGGCAAGTGCTTGTCCTTCCCCGGCTTAGGAATCGGGACAACAATAGACTCGCGCCAGCATGCGGGAACATGTCCCTCAATCCAGATGCGATTATAAGTACGAAGAAGAAAACCTTTACCCGCAGGAGAAGGGTATATATATATATATATATATACATACACACATATAAGTGACAAGACATAATCAAAAATGTAACACTCTAACTATTACTCAAAGTCTGTGATTAGAAAACAACGTTCAGTGTTACACATAACTCTTAAATTGGTAGTATTATTTGGGACTGGTAGTACATTTTTTTTGTGCTAGCAATGCATTGCGTTGGGATCGATAATTAATTGCTGGGGCATAATATTTGCATTTGACTTATTGCTGCAAATGATGTGTAACGTCATTCGTCATGAGTCAGCTGTAGCATGGTTATGAAGCGAATAGAGTATATGTGATCACATTCATGAATGACACAGGTTTAATGACCAACTGCTTATAGCACATTAATTTCATGAATATATTCTCCTGCAAAAAATACAAAATGGATTATTAAGCTGAAAGAAGAAACGCATATTATGCAGAAAATTAGTAAACTTCGAATTAACAGGTAATGAAATGTGTATATATGTTCTCTAGCTGTCCTTTCCAAAACCTTCAGTCATCATCATACCATGTGACATAAGACATACGGTCAAGACGAACTGCAACAAATACTTTAACTACATAGCATAAACACAAACTTCAACATTATCCTCATCTGCAAAGAAAAACTTCATTATCCATATCATCATAATCCATTATTATTATCACCTGTAAAGAAAAACTTCATTACCCAGATTAGCATATTCTGCATCACTATTCATAATCATTATCATCTGCAAAAAGTCACTTCATTATTCATTATACAACTATTCGTAGTATAGAGTTCCTTATTTCTAGCGTATTTCATCTCTAAAACTAAGATGTTTAGTTCTGTCTGACATTCTGCATCAATCGCCTCGTATTCTGAAAGAAAAAATTAGTTAAGACTGCTATCATACGATGTGTATGCTATATTCTTGTTAATGCTTGTTAATCCTGATCCATTTACTCTTCGTGACGAGGTACTGCATCTTCTTTCGTTCATTCCGAAGGTGAAATTCCCATAATTTATTTCTTTTACACGTTACTTCTTTCTGAAAATGATGAACAATGATTAATGTCTTGCATTTAAATCATATACCCATTAAATAAAAGCTGGTTTCTAGTGATATAATTGAGCATACAGCATAGCATGACAGAAAACGTAGTATGTCAAAAACAGACAGTGTGCAGGTGCAAAAATGTACACAGTATCACAATGTAACAGCAAAAAAAATTTAAAATAGTCACGATGTTGAGATATCATAAGGCAAATGTCAGAATCAACTGGTGTTTGTTATATCTTAAATATTTCTTAGTGCATACAAACAAAACAGGAAAACAATCATACATACATGAAAAATGGAAAATGTGCACGGTCTGATGTGTAACGACTAGAAGAGCGACCTGTTAACCTTACCTTGCCGGGCACTTGCCAAGAAAAAATACGATAATCATCAGTAAGTGTTCATGTGAATGTAACTGCATAAGTGGTCATAAGAAAATCAGGAAGTGGTATTACAGTGTGATAAATCATGCAGTATGTTCATTCAATAAATGGTTGGATGTTGGAGATATGGTGATTCCCTTTGGTTTTTCTGGTTCTCAGAGTTTCCACGTGTACTACATTGGGGTGAGGAATGCTGCGAATTCGATATAGCTTCTTTTTCCTTTATTAGATAAATAATGTGTGCGTACTAATATCTTTTGTCCAATGTGAAAGTCACGGCGTGTGCAAACCTGTTTTTGCTGTCTTCTCCGGCGCTCTGCGGCACGTTTGATGATGTTGAGCGTAATGTCAATTATTTCATGGTGTCGCAGTCGACGAGATGTAGGAAAGGTTACTAATTCTTTAATTTTGTTAGGTGGTTCAACATTTTTCAGCATAACAGACGGAGATAGCATAGTAGATTTATTTGGTATGGAATTAATTACATCCTGGAATGAGAGTATGTGTTTGTACCAATCAATATGTCTTATGGCAGTATATTCTACACAGTTTACGAATTTCTTTCATTAATCGTTCTCAAGGGTTCGAAGAAGCATGGTACCTGGATATATAGATCGGAGAAATATTTCTAGCTCGTAACATGCGTCTCCATGTAACAGATCGAAACTGTGGTCCATTGTCGGAAATTACTTTCAACACATGCCCTACTTGAAATAGAAAATGTTTTACAAATGCTTTCGAAACAGTTTTCGCAGTAGCTTTGCATAACAGAGTGAAGGTAACAAATTTCGAAGTGAGTTCAACAGCGACAAAGATGTAGCAAAAAACCTCTTAGTTCTGGGAATTACACCAAAAATGTCTACAGCGGCCATGTGTCTCAATTTAACAGGTACAATGGGATATAATGGAGGAATATGTGAAGTCGTATCTGACAGCTTTCTGGCAGCTTTTACATGACGCTAAAACTCGTCGAATACGTTTCTCCATGTTGGTAAAATAAGTTCTGTCTCAGTATAAGAAAACATTTTCTGGCTCCGTGATGTGCGTAACTTAAATGAGTATACCAGATTAATTTTTTAACTAGCTCGTCAGGAATACATAATAACCAGTTGTTGCTGTCAGGGTGAGAGCGGCGAAACAATGTCATTGCGTACAGTGTAATGGTTTCTAATGGTAGCATTATTCCTATCTTGCCAAAGGTGTTTAATTTCTTTCCACACGTTGTCTTTACTCTGCTTTTGTGCTATGTCTTGTAATGACGACGAAATGAAATTCTCAAATGCAACTTGTTGAATATACATGACGCTGAAATTTGCTTTGCAGAAGTTGGTTGTGATGTCTTTCTGATTGTTGCTGAGAGAATGGGATAGTGTGTATGCTACAATATTTTGAGTACCGGGAATGTGAACAATTGTAAAATTAAATTCCTGCACATAAAGTTTCCATCTACTTAATCGGTCGTGTGAAAATTTAGCGGAAAGTAAAAACTGTATAGCTTAATGATCTGTGTAAACGGTCCTATGTCTTCCATAAAGAAAATGCCGAAATCTCGTAAATGCCCATACAACACTGTTTCAAGTTCTGTAACATAATTGCGTTCAGAAGGTGACAGAATGCGCCTCGCAAAGGCTATGTTTTTAATTACTGTAGTGCCATCTTCTTCAATTTCCTGAAAAGTGTGTACGCCTAAACGGCGTTTGAACTGTCGGTGGCAATGGAAAAATTTCTAGTAAGATCTGGGTGTGATAAAAGAGGTGCATTCAACAAGTCATGTTTCAAATAACATTTTCGAAAACAAGATTCTGTGTATCTGAAGTATTGCTTGCGTTGCTGGAAGATGCAATCTGTACTGTATCTGGTACAATTCTTTCTGACGTGCTATTATTTGCGGGAGGATGCTGTGGCATTTCCACTATTTTAGCTGTTCTGTTATTTCGTCCTGACGTATTACGTTGGCGATGATATCTACAGTCTGGTTCATTCATGATATGTTGTGGATGATTCTGCTGCTGATAAGACCGACTGCTGTTAAACGTACGCTGAAAATTGTGCTCATTACTTTTACGTCTGTCATGATAGTGATTTCTATACGGTGCATTGCGATAGGAATTGAAATAGTGTTTTCTGTACGTACTGATTCCCTTGTTGCTGTGCATTACTATTTGTTGGGGCTGATGCTATACGTGCAGGCTGCGAAACATTAAAGCTTGGTTGACCTTTTACATTACATTGTTGATTAGGTATGTTAACCGGTTGGATTTGTTGCTATTGTGGTGAAAAACCTCTATTGTTACCAAAATGCGTTCGCTGTTGATGATAATTTTACACATACTGATGATTAAATATTTGTCTGTTATTAGAGTTATACTGGTAGTCATTTCTGGAGCGTCTAATAAAAAAAATTAGTCACTTTCGATAAAAAGTTGTATCAGGTTTTCTTTACTCTTTCATAATTATAGATACATCGATAGTTGAAGAGCTATTCTGATAGATATAAAGGATAGTAGAAGAGAAGGCAGCAGTGCAGAAAACTAAAGATGAAATAGCACTACTACGGCTCGGGGCCCTGTGCACGCTACGGTACATATTCATTAAAGGGTAATGAATCCCCTGAGGTTAATTACGCTTTGCAAATAAATTTTAGTTTCTGCGTTACAGGCAATGCCGGTGAAAATACAAAAATAAATTGTATCCAGTTCAACGCGTGTACCTGTGCTCTATCATTTTTAAATACCTTAGATTTTTTTACGGATAAAAATTGCTTGTAATCAAAATTAGCCTCTGTATGTCTGAACAGGTTCAGGATTGTATGAGAATCTATTTGTATGTGACTGTTCGGAATCTAACTCACGTACTCTCTGTAAATTACCTAAATTATACTGGCTGTGTGTGACTAATGTTCGGAATGCGCCATATGCTGTGACGTGTTACTCACTGAAACATTTTTCAGCTCACTTCTTGCTGTAAAGTTGACAACTTTCTACGTAATGTATTATTGGCGAATCTATCTCACTGATCGTCTGCTGTAAATTTTGGAATTCAGGTGTTTGATTAAACGAAATCGGTGAAGTATCGTCTGATTTGCTGTCATTATTACTTTCGATAACATCAATACGACTGGTCAATTCATTTATCAGTCAGTATTTTTACCTGATTATCGTTTTTAGTGTCACAAGCATTAATTTGTTTTTGTATTTTACGTGTGGTTTCGTTCAATTTTTTTAACGTCTGCTTTGATGACATCGGAATCCTGTATTAGATCTAATTGTTCAAGTCTATCGGTCACTGTCTGAAAGTCTACTGTGTGTGTATCTGTTTTTGATTTAAGATCAGAAATTTCATCACGCAATTCGGTGTTCAACTGTTAGATAGAATTAATTTCGTCTGATACTGTAGCAATATTGTTGTCTACGTATGTTTTTGCTTTCGTAAACAATTTACGCTTATCTTCCTGTCTCTGTGCAGTAATTTTTTCCGTGACTTGTCGCTTTACTTTATTCTGTTTCTGTATAAATTTACAGTAACGCGTTTCACTGTTTTGCAGGTGGTGATTAAAACGTTCGTCAATTTGGCTGTTCTGTTGGTCGAATTTCGCGTCTACTTTTGCATCCAGTGAGCGCGAAAGTTCTGCTGACATTAATTTAAACTCGTCACGTAACTGTGTTGCATTTTCAGAGCATTGTTTAGCCACTGCACTAATTTCGTTTCTAAGTGATTCAGTTGTAGCTGTTTGCGTATTCCTTAATTCTTGAGCAACAGATCTAATTTCTTCACTACTTTTCCTAGCACAAGTCTTAATTTTCTCACGTAATTGTTCTTTAGTATCATGACATTGCGCGGCAACGGCTGTAACCTGTTCACTAAGCTATTTATTCTGTTCACTAAGTTGTTTGTAATTGTTGTCTTGTCTTTCATGAAGTTGTTTGAAATTTTCATTCTGTTGTAGCAATACTGCCATAATTTGATCCAAGCCAATATTACCTACTCTATTCTCCGTGCTGTTTGATTGCGTACCTGCAAATGTCACGTTTTGTGTAACCATTTGGTCATTCTGTGATTCTCGAAAAAGTTTCCCAATCGGATGTGCACTGTTAGTCACTACCTCGGAATCAAATAAATCTGTCGTATTTTGAGTACGCTGCTCATTTTCGTTAGAAAAATTCATCTGTTCACAATTCAAATTTTGCAAATCGGGCGTGTCGAACTGGGCACCGTTCATTGTAACAGAACGTCCGGCGTCATCAATTGTCGTTAAATTAAGAGGGGACAATTGAATTTATTTGTTCATCATCATTAGGATCAAAATCATTACTAGTGGTCAGTACGCACTGATTGTAAATGGACTATCATTAAGACACAGTGTCGCAAGTACTATCGGACAAATTATTCGAGTCAGCTATTTCACTCATTGCACATCACGATGTACTGTTAACAGTTTTTCGCGGCATTTTTCACAAATCAGAATTAAGCACAAATGAAACAAAGACAACGCAAAAAGTGCAACAAACAATTACAACAAAGAGCAACAAATTGCCGATGATCTGTGAAAGAGAGTGACAAATTAGTAAATGCGTTGCGCCAGATGCAAACTACATTTAAGTAAATAAGAGCAGATATATGACTACTTCTCAGAAGATTCACAAAGAAACACGATCCTGGCCGGATGTCACCAAGCGTAACCTCCCAAAAAAATTATAAAAATGAACCAAGTGTAACCTCCCCACAAAATTATTAATTAAAATGAATTTTAAATATTGTAACCTCTGAACAAAATTGGCTCCCATTTATAATCTCCGTGCAGAAATGCACTCACATTTAATGTAGCCACAAAATTCTTTCCTGATTTAATGTTAAGTTCGAAACACAAAAATTCCGAAACCACAAAATAATAAAAAAATTCAGTAACCTGGTAGATTTTATGACGACAGCAGTGCTGCGCCTCGGCCCTGTATTCTGAATAAAAAAGCAAAAATTTACCTCAATAAAAACTGAATAAATCTGCTCTTACCTAAAAAATTTTCGGCACAGCTTCGTGCAATGCTGGCCTATATTTTTTGTTATTCTTGAAAGGAATGATCATGCATTGGATGTATTCTTTAAATTGAAATGAGTGTTTTTAAAAAAAAAATACTTTATATTATAAAAATTATTATTGGGGCAGTTTTTTAAAAGAAATTGGATGACACTTAACATACATTACTAGATAAGTGCAATGCTGCTTCATTACCTTCTACAATAATACTCATCCTCCAGAGTGCCGACCACCCAAGACTACTGCCGACCACCCAAGACTACTGCCGACCACCCAAGACTACTGCCGACCACCCAAGACTACTGCCGACCACCCAAGACTACTGCCGACCACCCAAGACTACTGCCGACCACCCAAGACTACTGCCGACCACCCAAGACTACTGCCGACCACCCAAGACTACTGCCGACCACCCAAGACTACTGCCGACCACCCAAGACTACTGCCGACCACCCAAGACTACTGCCGACCACCCAAGACTACTGCCGACCACCCAAGACTACTGCCGACCACCCAAGACTACTGCCGACCACCCAAGACTACTGCCGACCACCCAAGACTACTGCCGACCACCCAAGACTACTGCCGACCACCCAAGACTACTGCCGACCACCCAAGACTACTGCCGACCACCCAAGACTACTGCCGACCACCCAAGACTACTGCCGACCACCCAAGACTACTGCCGACCACCCAAGACTACTGCCGACCACCCAAGACTACTGCCGACCACCCAAGACTACTGCCGACCACCCAAGACTACTGCCGACCACCCAAGACTACTGCCGACCACCCAAGACTACTGCCGACCACCCAAGACTACTGCCGACCACCCAAGACTACTGCCGACCACCCAAGACTACTGCCGACCACCCAAGACTACTGCCGACCACCCAAGACTACTGCCGACCACCCAAGACTACTGCCGACCACCCAAGACTACTGCCGACCACCCAAGACTACTGCCGACCACCCAAGACTACTGCCGACCACCCAAGACTACTGCCGACCACCCAAGACTACTGCCGACCACCCAAGACTACTGCCGACCACCCAAGACTACTGCCGACCACCCAAGACTACTGCCGACCACCCAAGACTACTGCCGACCACCCAAGACTACTGCCGACCACCCAAGACTACTGCCGACCACCCAAGACTACTGCCGACCACCCAAGACTACTGCCGACCACCCAAGACTACTGCCGACCACCCAAGACTACTGCCGACCACCCAAGACTACTGCCGACCACCCAAGACTACTGCCGACCACCCAAGACTACTGCCGACCACCCAAGACTACTGCCGACCACCCAAGACTACTGCCGACCACCCAAGACTACTGCCGACCACCCAAGACTACTGCCGACCACCCAAGACTACTGCCGACCACCCAAGACTACTGCCGACCACCCAAGACTACTGCCGACCACCCAAGACTACTGCCGACCACCCAAGACTACTGCCGACCACCCAAGACTACTGCCGACCACCCAAGACTACTGCCGACCACCCAAGACTACTGCCGACCACCCAAGACTACTGCCGACCACCCAAGACTACTGCCGACCACCCAAGACTACTGCCGACCACCCAAGACTACTGCCGACCACCCAAGACTACTGCCGACTAGCAACAAGCAACAACTAACTACATACTGCTCTCTGGTCAGAGACTCTCCTATGCCTTGCCTATTGCAGGCAGCGCATATAGCGCATACCTCTTACAAACTTCGTGGAGCGGTTTGGAGTTGGCGAAATCGAGGAGTCGCGTGAGAGCCCTCGTGGAGTTGAAGAGCCAAGTCGTCGCCCCCTGGGGAGAAGTTCGTGTTTTAAGGAGTAGTCATTTCGGAAGCCAGGAGTTAGGGATGCTTCACGATCAACGAGGTTTGCTTTCTAATACAGAAAGCCTACAAAGCATTTGAAAGTGGGTATCCGTGCACGGGCGTCGAATTCTGCTTTGTAACTTCCCTGTTTTCAAGGCAAGTGTTGTGGATCAGTGAGCGTCGACTTGTTCCGTAAAAAGAGGCCTCATAGCAGAGCGTGGTGACAGACAGTTGGATGTGGCATTGGATGAAAGAGACGGACTTGGCTACGGTTAACAGACACAGTAAATTTCGTTTCTTTCCCTGCAATTTTAACGTGGTGGTGTTGTGCGACATTCTCCCTGTTTACATTCAACTGCGCTCCTGCCTTGAGCATGCCGCTGTAGCCGAGCGGTTCTAGGCGCTTCCGTCTGGAACCGCGCTGCTGCTACGCTCGCAGGTTCGAATCCTGCATCGGGCATGCATGTGTGTAATGTCCTTAGATTAGTTAGGCTTAAGTAATTCTAAGTCTAGGGGACTGATGACCTCAGTTGTTAAGTCTCATAGTGCTCAGAGCCATTTGAACCATTTTCCTGTCTTGATTTAGTGGCTGTTATCGGCGGGAGTTGCTAGTAACCGATTAGAAGAGACGCATGAGCTGTTAGCAGTATACGAGGTCTGTTCAAAAAATTCCGGAACGTTCGTAATTGCGCGCCAATGGTGTGTTGGAGTGAAACGCAGTTGGCATCCCTGCATACCCCTACGCTTAATGTCTGCCGGAAGTTCCATTGCTGTATATCTCTGAGCTATTGTTCAGTACTGAGTAAAACGTTGTGTCGCACAGTTTGCGAATTTCGAGATGCCTGCGTTAGATGAGCAACGCGCCATTAAATTTTGCGTCAAACTCAAGAAAACATCGTAAGTATTCACGTCCAGCTGTCGGATGCGGAATCTTCCCTGAAAGTACATTACTGGCCATTAAAATTGCTACACCACGAAGATTACGTGCTACAGACGCGAAATTTAACCGACAGGAAGAAGATGCTTTGATATGCAAATGATTAGCTTTTCAGAGCATTCACACAAGTTTGGCGCCGGTGGCGACACCTACAACGTGATGACATGAGGAAAGATTCCATCCGATTTCTCATACACAAACAGCAGTTGCGTGGTGAAACATTGTGATGCCTCGTGTAAGGAGGAGAAGTGTGTTTACGACTTTGATGAAGGTCGGATTGAAGCCTATCGCGATTGCGGTTTATCGCATCGCGACATTGCTGCTCGCGTTGGTCGTGATCCAGTGACTGTTAGCAGAATATGGAATCGGTGGGTTCAGGAGGGTAATACGGAACGCCGTGCTGCATCCCAACGGCCTCTTATCACTAGCAGTCGAGATGACAGGCATCTTATTCGCATGGCTGTAACGGATCGTGCAACCACGTCTCGATAACTGAGTCAAGAGATGGGGATGTTTGCAAGACAACAACCATCTGCACGAACAGTTGGACGTAGTTTACAGCAGCATGGACTATCAGCTCGGAGATCATGGCTACAGTTACCCTTGACGCTGCATCACAGACAGGAGCACTTGAGATGGTGTACTCAACGACGAACTTGGGTGCACGAATGGCCAAATGTAATTTTTTTCGGATGAATCCAGGTTCTGTTTACAGCATCATGATGGTCGCATCCGTATTTGGCGACATCGCGGATAACGAACATTGGAAGCGTGTATTCGTCATCGCCATACCGACGTATTACCCGGCGTGACGGTATGGGTTGCCATTGGTAACACGTCTCTGTCACCTATTGACGGCACTTTGAACAGTGGACGTTACATTTCAGATGCGTTACGACCCGTGGCTCTACCCTTCATTCGATCCCTGCGAAACCCAACATTTCAGCAGGATAATTCACGATCGCATGTTGCACGTGTACGTGCCTTTCTGGATACAGAAAATACTCGACTGCTACCCTGGCCAGCACATTCTCCAGATCTATGAGCAATTGAAAACGTCTGGTCAGTGATGGCCGAGCAACTGGCTCGCCACAATACGTCAGTCACTACTCTTGATGAACTGTGGTATCGTGTTGAAGGTGGACGGGCAGCTGTACCCGTACACGTCATCCAAGCTATGTTTGAGTCAATACCCAGCCGTATCAAGGCCGTTATTACGGCCAGAGGTGGTTGTTCTGGGTACTGATTTCTCAGGGTCTATGCACCCAAATTGCGTGGAAATGTAATCACATGTCAGTTCTAGTATAATATATTTGTCCAATGAATACCCTGCATTTCTTCCTGGTATAGCAATTTTAATGGCCAGTAGTGTAGTTGGATAGCTGGATAGCTGCAGGGCTCTTAATAATTGACTTTGGAGTAATGAGAAGTTTGAATCTGTCTCGCGAGTTTAAGAGACGCTAGCGACGTTTACTTAGAGCGACTTGATAGCATGGCATTACAGAGAGCTAGTCGTGGTGCGCCAATAAATGTTTGAGATTGAGTCCCAGGAGAAGGACGTCGCGTAAATTGTCTGACGCGCCAGACGTCGCCAAGAATCCTTTGATTCAGACTGCCGTGAGCGTGAATTCGGAAGGCGTTATGGATGTTCTGAGGCACATGTTTTATCTTTTTGGCTAAGATGCACTTCAAAGATAATGAGCGAAAAAGCCTCGTCACAGACGAGGCTCTTTAACAGCATAACAATTTTACTACATGAAGCATATTAAATAAGGTCTAGCAGAATGATCAGTAGGATTTCAGACACTCAGTGCCTCATCGCTGTTGCATCTGCGCGAAATATATTTAAAAATAAAAAAGGGAAAATAATAATAACGCACTACGAGCGGTTATCCGAATGAGATGTACATGTATAAGCAAACAAAGGAGTAGTTTCAGCAAAGTTCAAGAGAAAGAACTTCACAAATTGAGGAAGTCAGTAATGCACTGATGCGCCTCTGGCCAATATGCAAGCAGCTATTCGGCTTGACATTAATTGACAGTGTTGTTGGATTTACTCCTGAGGGATATCATGAGAGATTCTGTCCAGCTGGATGTCTATAATTTACACGTTATTTGATTCTGAAACTTTCCCTTTACTTTTTCTTATGTCAACACAACCACAATATTCTAGCTCAACGCAATCTGACTGCTCAAAAAAATTACAACCTGACTTCAAGTTATTAATTCAAAAGAATGGCTCTGACTAAAAAAGAAATCTTAAGTATAACCTATACATTTCATCAAGCACGTAACTCGCAAAAGTCTACTGCAATACAGCGAGCGTCAATACTGCCAGCTAAATAAAAGATTCTAACTATTGAATCCACTAACTACTAATAGGCACGTGGTTAGCAAAGGAAAGATTTTGTTGCAAACCATATAACTTATTTTTTTACCTTAATAATATGACATCCAGTTCAAATACGAATATAAA
Source organism: Schistocerca americana (assembly GCF_021461395.2). NCBI lineage: Eukaryota > Metazoa > Arthropoda > Insecta > Orthoptera > Acrididae > Schistocerca > Schistocerca americana. The sequence goes on along the minus strand of NC_060119.1, from coordinate 126,431,966 downwards.
TCGTCATTGACATCCAGTACAAGGATATATGATCATGAATAATTTTCAGTCTCCAAGTCGGATACTTCCAGATCGTTAGCCTACGCTCCACTTCAGACCACTATCCTCCATCAACGCCAACTTCTCACATGTAACATCCATCACTGCTGGCTGTTCGCCTCCAACTGCCTAACAGTACTTCCATCGCTGCTGGCTACTAACTTACAACTGCCCCACAGTACTGGCGACTAACTTCCAACAATGAGTCCAACCAGCCACAGAGCCTCTTACAAAGAAAGCGAAGCCCGAGATCCAATGCAAAGCGCTACACAGCGCTGCCAACACAGAAACAGTCCACTTACAAAATGACATCCCAGACAATCAGTCCTATTTGTCGGCCATATGGCGGGATACACCCAGGTTGGTATGCCACTGCTGTTTGGAGATCACTAGAAACGTCTTCACTGGTCATTGGTGCTCAGTTCGAAGCGGGACTCATCAGTGGAGACAAGTCGACCCAAGTCAATGAGATTCCAGGCCGAATGCGCCCGACAGCACTGCAAACTTGTTTGATGGTGTACAGAGGTTAGTGGTAGTCGGTGCAAAGGGCGTACTGACCTCAGCCCCTTTTCTGTGAGCCCCCTATTCATGGTCACTGGAGTACCAGTTGGATGCCGGACTGACGATAATGATGAATCCGGGGCTCTGGTGTCTCTGTGACGATTGCTCTGCCCTTGCGTTCTATCGTCTCTCTAGATCGACCACTTCCTTCTCGACAGTGTGTTCGGCCATGGTTCACCCATTACCACCAACATCGTCGAAAAGCGGCATCTTTTCTATTCAAATTTCGAGTGAGTAGAACATGTTTTTTGCTCGCGTGTCATGTCATTTCTGGAAACCCAGAATCTACTCTGTAGGAATCAACATGGATTCCGGAAACAGCGATCGTGTGAGACCCAACTCGCTTTATTTGTTCATGAGACCCAGAAAATAGATAGAAGCTCCCGGGTAGATGCCATTTTCCTTCACTTACGGAAGGCGCTCGATACATTTACGCACTGTCGCCTGATAAAGTAAGAGCCTACGGAATATCAGATCAGCTGTGTGGCTGGACTGAAGAGTTTTAGCAAACAATACAGCATGTTGTTCACAATGGAGAGACGTCTACAGACGTTAAAGTAACCTCTGGCATGCCACAGGGGAGTGTTATGGGACACTTTTCACAATATATATATATATATATATATATATATATATATATATATATATAACCTAGTAAGTAGTGTCGGAAGTTCCATGCGGCTTTTCGCAGATGATGCTGTAGTATACAGAGAAGTTGCAGCATTAGAAAATTGCAGCGAAATGCAGGAAGATCTGCAGCGGATAGGCACTTGGTGCAGGGAGTGGCAACTGACCCTTAACATAGACAAATGTAATGTATTGCGAATACATAGAAAGAAGGATCCTTTATTGTATGATTATATGATAGTGGAACAAACACTGGTAGCAGTTACTTCTGTAAAATATCTGGGAGTATGCGTGCGGAACGATTTGAAGTGGAATGATCATATGAAATTAATTGTTGGTTAGGCGGGTACCAGGTTGAGATTCATTGGGAGAGTCCTTAGAAAATGTAGTCCATCAACAAAGGAGGTGGCTTACAAGACACTCGTTCGACCTATACTTCAGTATTGCTCATCAGTGTGGGATCCGTACCAGATCGGGTTGACGGAGGAGATAGAGAAGATCCAAAGAAGAGCGGCGCGTTTCGTCACAGGGTTATTTGGTAACCGTGATAGCGTTACGGAGATGTTTAGCAAACTCAAGTGGCAGACTCTGCAGGAGAGGCGCTCTGCATCGCGGTGTAGGCTACTGACCAGGTTTCGAGAGGGTGCGTTTCTGGATGAGGTATCGAATATATTGCTTCCCCCTACTTATACCTCCCGATGAGATCACGAATGTAAAATCAGATTCGAGCGCGCACGGACGCTTTTCGGCAGTCGTTCTTCCCGCGAACCATACACGACTGGAACAGAAAAGGGGGGTATTGACAGTGCCACGTAGAGTGCCCTCTGCCACACACCGTAGGGTGGCTTGCGGAGTATAAATATAGATGTAGATGTACTACTCCACCCGACTTCTTCGTGCCCAACTATGTCTTCTCTCAAATGCTGACATCTCTGTTTTGCGCCTGTCTGCGAGACGTACTTACTGTCCGACTGAGTAAACGGAATGAAACTCGTGGAGTTTTATGTCTTGATATCTACATGTCCTCTGTTTACTGTCTTCGTCAGCTGCGCGGTCAAATTGCACTGAAGCATCATGCCTTTACCCATTTTGCGTCGATAACTGTATGAATATCTGTTTGGGACCAGTTTGCGTAAATCCTTCGTGGTGCGTCATTTTTTTCTCAGAGTGTGTGTATGCGTGCACTGCATTGAGAAATAACCGTCGTTTGCAATCACGGCCTTGTGGAGTTCAGAGCATCGAGCATTCGTTGTCGAGGCGTTTTTAAAGAATAACAAGACTCCTATCACAGCTTAACGGCTCTTTCGTCGTAATTTCGTTTTGAAACAACATGATAAAATCCTGGATCATCGGAAGATGGTACGATGAACAGTTCGAGACTACTGCATCTGCGCAAAGAAGAAACGTCCTGGGCGAAGAAGGACGCAGCGGACCGCGAAGCGAGTGGAGGAGGCACGTCAAGTAGTCCCAAGTCCGCAGAGTTTTGCTGCCACACCTGCTTTGGCGCTAATAATGACAGATGGTTCCCTGCTAAAGAATATCCGTGATAACCTGCACAACCACCCACGCAAAATGTAAGTGGTACAGAAACTGAACGATGGGGATAAAGTTGCCCGACGAAACTTCACCTTATGCTTATTGACTTATTCCTGATTTCTCCAAATGCGGATACTTGAAGACTCAAGTACATGTCCCCACACAATTCCTGAACTCAAGCAATCGGTATATACAGCTGTATAGGAGATCCCATTCAATGTGCTGAATCAGCTGACAGGAACTTTCGTTCGCTGTCTGCAGGAATTCACGCCAAGTGGTATGGCGGTATATTCAGAACCAAGTAAAGGTCGTATATGATATGTCTGTATAACTTTTTCATAAAATTCATAGTCTTCACAGTAAACTTATCTTCTGTGACACTGGTCTATATGCTGATACTGTGTGTCCAGCAAAGGAGTCACCGTTTCCAAAATTAAATACCTAGAAAACTGAGGCATATAGGCCAGTGTCACAGAAGATAAGTTTACTGTGAAGGCTGTATGAATTTTATGAAAAAGTTATACAGACGCTTCGAAATAGAAAGGCTGCTAACAGATGACGATGTGCGCTGTCCAGGTTGTGCAGCGTCATCGTGCACAATTCAAGTCGTTTTCTGCACACACTGAGTCTTATCACCATCCTTTCGAAATGTCCACCACTCGGAAAACGGTGGTGGCGCAAACGAACAATGAAATTTTCCAGCAATCCGATAGTGTCTCAGCGGAAATTGATTCAAATGCTACAAGATTGCCGATTCAGGCTCGTCCAGTGTGGTGGGATGATATCAGTAGATAGTGTTTTTCAATGTGTCACACAAAAAGTAGTCACAAGGACTTAGATCGGGCGATTACGAAGGTCAATCCATCTCTGCGTCGGCACATTTGCAATAATCCAGCACAGTGACGGTTCAATTGGCTTTAAAAGTACAATGGGACTTAACATATGAGGTCATCAGTCTCCTAGACTTAGAACTACTTAAACCTAACTAACCTAAGGACATCACACACATCCATGCCCGAGGAAGGATTCGAACCTGCTACTACAGCAGCCGTGTGGTTCTGGACTGAAACAGCACAGCGCCTCTGTTGCGAATTGAGCATCAAGAAAGTGGAACATCTCTTCGGTGGTATGTGGTGTGGCCACATCTTTGATGAATCTCTCGGTGCCTGGTCGATCCTCCAACACTAAATGTGTGGCGACAAACTATTCCAACGGCTATAGTGCTCGTCAAGGCAGAAAAAGAAACTTGCTTTTCTGCCATTCTGTGGCTCTATGTCGGTCAAGATAAGCCGCCTGTTGAAAAGACACAAGATCAAATCAGTCTTCAGGCCTCTAACGATAATCTGTCAATTACTGACACCAATCAAAGACGCAGTAGGTCTCAGAACACCTGGAGTCTGCGAAATATCTTATGAGTGTGGCCAGAAGTACATCGCACAAACAGTGCGCACTGTGGAACAACGCAGGAAAGAACATGAGTGGTATTATCGCCTACGCTATCCAGAAACATTTGCATTAGCTGAGCATGCGTTAGAAAACGGTCACTACAAATAATTTGACGATATCTCTGTCGTCGCTCCACTAACGGCTTCTGGGACAATTTAATAATGGAAGCTATTGAAATAAAAATTACCGCCAACATCCTGAATAGAGACGGTGGCTTGCAGCTCAGCGCTGCGTGGGATCCAGCGATCGCGCGGTTGAAGAGGGCACATCGAACGCGGACTCAAAACATGCCCATATATGGGAATGTTACGTCACAGCTGGCAGCTAGCGTATATAAGGGGCACCAACAGCCCACTGGCAGTCATAACACTTGACAATGGCCAAGGAGTGCTTGGACGAAAGCTCGTGTAGCTTTAAGCAATTGACGCGGATGGAAACCCGAGAACGTTTTATTCAATTTTATCGCCGCGAGACTCTGCATTCATATATTCCAAAATTGCAGCACAAAGTTCACTTCTGTTCGTTTCTCGCATGGAAAACGTGCTGAATACCACAGCCCAGGCAGTAACTTGGAGAGAATACAGTGGTTTCGCTTCACACAAATGTGGATGTAAGGAACCCCAAAATAGGCAGTTTTATTTATTCACGACTATTCAGATGTAAGTGACCGTCTGTGAACCAGATGCAGCCAACAACAGATCCTTCATTATCAATCGATGTGAGAATATCGTTCGCAATGTCAGCCCCCTGTCGTACATCCCGTACCTGAATATCCTGAGCCTTTGGATTTTTAGGTGAAACATCGAGGGCTCTGTTTCAGTATTTTCTGCTTGCTGGAATTCTTCAAACCAATCTTGGATTTCCTTAGATTTTGCTGAGTAATTTCAGAAAATCGAGGCGACACTTTCAAGAGTAGCCACAGGTTGCCTGGGGTCAGCATTCCCCGTGAGTACAGGGTGCGGCACATAAAACCGGCCCGTCGTAAACAACGGTAATGTTCCACAGCGTGCGCGTGCATCAATAGTAATAGAAAACGAGAAACGCCGTCCACACAGTCACGCACGAAGTAACCATTTCTTGTGATGTACTGACACTGCGCGGAACTTCGTTGTTAATGTAAGGCAATTGCACCCGCAACCATTAAAACTTGTCGAAACCAGTTGATAAAAAGGCCTCGTTGTGTGACGTCGGGTTGGTGTGAGTGTGTGGTTATGCCGTATTCGTTACCCGAGCGTGTTCGCCTGCGTCCGTTCGCACTGGGATTTTCTTAGAAACAAAAAATTTGAGAAATTTCCAAGACGTTCTGTGCCAGTAAAAATCACCATACAGGAATTGATTGGAAAATGGCGGCATAGAGGATCGACTTAAAATGCTCCCAGTAACAGACCACCACTTGCCTGCACACCTGAATTAAAGAGACAGGTGCAAGAGATAATGACAACAAGTCCTCTTAAGTCAACCAGGAAATTGAGTCCACAGTTTCATGCCAATGAGAAAAGTTGCAGACGTGTTTTAAGGGGACTGTATTTAAACCAGTATCGGTTTAGAAAACATCGTTCTTATGAAACTCAACTAGCTCTTTACTCACACGAAGTTGATTTCGTATTTTTAGACCGAGCGATGTGGCGCAATGGTTAAACACTGGACTCGCATTCGGGAGGACGATGCTTCAATCCCGCGTCCGGCCATCCTGATTTAGGTTTTCCGTGATTTCCCTAAATCGCTCCAGGCAGGTTCCTTTCAAGGGCACGGCCGACTTCCTTCCCCGTCTTTCCCTAACACGATGAGACCGATGACCTCGCTGTTTGGTCTCCTTCCCCAAAACAACCCAATCAACCCCATATTTTTAGATTTCCAGAGAGCTTTTGGCACTGTTCCTCACAAGCGACTTCTAATTAAATTGCTTGCCTATCGAGTATAGTCTCAGTTGTGTGATTGGATTCGTGATTTCCTGTCACAAAGGCCATAGTTCGTAATAATTGACGGAAAGTCATCGAGTAAAACAGAAATAATACCTGGAGCCCCCTAAGGATGTTTATAGAGGTTATGTTGTTCCTGATCTATATAAACTATCTAGGAGACAATCTGAGCAGCTCTCTTAAGGTCATTGGATGATCAAACTAATTGCAAAATGAATTACGTAGGATGTATGGATGGTGAAAAATATGGCGCTCGATTCTAAACATTGAAAAGTGTGAAATCATCCACATCAGTACTAAAAGGCATCTGCTAAAGTTCAGAAATCACACAAAACCCAATTAAATACTTACGGATTTAAAAAAAAAATGTAAGATCTTATGGGACCAAACTGCTTAGGTCATCGGTCCCTAAGCTTACACACTACTTAATCTAACTTACGCTATCGACAACACACACACCCATGCCCGAAGGAGAACTAACTTCCGACGGGAGGAGCCGCGCGGACCGTGATAAGACGCCCTGAACCGCGCGGCTATCCCGCGCGGCACGGATTACAATTACGAATCACATACATAAAGTTATGGGGATAGCAAACCAAAGACGGCGATATATTGACAGAACATTTAGAAAAGTAACATATGCTAAAGAGACTGCTTACACTATGCCTGTCCGCCGTCTTCTGGAGTACTACTGTGCGGTGTGGGATCTGCAATCAGATAGGATTGGTAGACGACATCGAGAAAGTTCAGAGAATGGCAACTCGTTTTGTATTATCGCGAAATAGGGGATGGTTCAAATCGTTCAAATGACTGTGCACTATGGGACCCAACTTCTGAGGTCATCAATCCCCTAGAACTTAGAACTACATAAACCTAAGGACAACACACACATCCATGCCCGAAGCAGGATTCGAAACCGCTACCGTAGCGGTCGCGCGGTTCGAGACTGTAGCGCCTAGAACCCCACGGCCATTCGGGCCGGCGCGAAATAAGGGAGAGAATGTCACTGATATGATAGACGAACTGAAGTGGCAGCCCACGTACGTAGGAAGAAATGGTGATCAGAATAAAATAAAGAGAAATCGGAGCTCGCGCGGAAGTATTTAAGTGCTCTTCTTTCACGCGCGCTGTTGTAGAGTGGAGCCGGTCGTTGTGGCCGAGCGCTTCTAGGCGCTTCAGTTCAGTCTGGAACCGCGCGACCGCTACGGTCGCAGGATCGAATCCTGCCTCGGGCATGGATGTGTGTGATGTCCTTAGGTTAGTTAGGTTTAAGTAGTTCTAAGTTCTAGGGGACTGATGACCGCAGATGTTAAGTCCCATACTGCTCAGAGCCATATTTGAACCCTTTTTTTGGGGCGGGGGGAGTGGAGCGGTAGAGAAGTTCCTTAATGATGGTTCGATGTACCCTCTTCCAGGCACATAATTGTGATTTGCAGAGTAATGACGTAGATGTTGATGTAGAAGTAAAGCGGAGATATTGCCACTCGTTAGAAAATAGTAAAGGGAGGGACAAATTCTGAGAGTGAATCTTCTTAAGACTGTTTATGAATGAGCTAGGTACAATATAAGAAGAACGTATTCGCTGCACTAATAAGTTCTGAGAAGAAGTGCTTTGGAATCTGTGTAAAGTGATACCTTGAAAGTAGACAAATGGAATTAAATAATAAAGGGGGACGGTGATTTCTGGCCGATATCCGGCAGTAACCGCCAATTTTCCAGCGTCGGTCCCAGAGAGCGGTGTTCCTTAACCTGGGAGGCGCTGGGCAGGGGCCGCTGCATTATTCATCGAGTTTAATGGCGCCGCGAAATCGAGGATCGGGAGGAGGTGGGCTCGGGCAGGCGCTGCCCGCTGCCGGAAGCAATTTCCCTGTTTGATTATGAAACAGACTCGGCGGCGGCCGTGAAATAATTGTGCGTTGCGGATGCTGCGGTCTTCCCGGTAAACACCGCGCTAACTCCCCGCCGTAAGTGGCCGTATCTATAGGCCGGCTACTGCGGGGGGAAAAGTGAATAATTTGTGACAGACTTTCTTATCGGTCGACTAACAAAACCCTCATTACGGACAACAGCTGAATCTCTTACAGCAGATTTATATTTTCACGCTGCTTTAGGGCTTTAGAAATGCTTAACTAATTCCTAACTGATAGAACCCAGTACGTTGTCCTCGATGGTGAGTGTTCATCGGTTCATCGGAGGTGAGGGTATCATCTGGATTGCCCCAGGAAAGAGTGGTAGGTCCGCTGTTTCTATCTACATAAATGATCTTTTGGATAGGGTGGATATCAATGTACGGCTGTTTGCAGATGATGCTGTGGTGTACGGGAAGGTGTCGTCGTTGAGTGACTGTAGGAGGATACAAGATGACTGACAGGATTTGATTGGTGTAAAGAATAGCAGCTAACTCTAAATATAGATAAATGTAAATTAATGCTGATGAATAGGAAAAAACAATCCCGTAATGTTTGAATACTCCATTAGTGGTGTAGCGCTTGTCACAGTCACGTCGATTAAATATTTGGGCGTAACATTGCAGAGCGATATGAAGTGGGACAAGCATGTAATTGCAGTTGTGGGAAAGGCGGATAGTCGTCTTCGTTTCATTGGTAGAATTTTGGGAAGATGTGGTTCATCTGTAAAGGAGACCGCTTATAAAACACTAATACGATCTATTCTTGAGTACTGCTCGAGCGTTTGGGATCCCTATCAGGTCGGATTGAGGGAGGACACAGAAGCAATTCAGAGGCGGGCTGCTAGATTTGTTACTGGTAGGTTTGATCATCACGCGAGTGTTACGGAAGTGCTTCAGGAACTCGGGTGGGAGTCTCTAGAGGAAAGGAGGCGTTCTTTTCGTGAATCGCTACTGAGGAAATTTAGAGAACCAGCATTTGAGGCTGACTGAAGTACAATTTTACACCCCACACTTACATTTCGCGGAAAGACCACAAAGATGAGATAAGAGAGATTAGGGCTCGTACAGAGGCATATAGGCAGTCATTTTTCCCTCGTTCTGTTTGGGAGTGGAACAGGGAGAGAAGATGCTAGTTGTGGTACGAGGAACCCTCCGCCACGCACCGTATGGTCGATTGCGGAGTATGTATGTAGATGTACATGTAGATGTAATTATACAAATGTGTTAAAGTAACACGGCCACAACGGCAGACACATCTACATGGGGCAGGCCATTAATTTCATATTTAGCGCAACACGTGTAGATTTAATTACCCTTAAAGTTACTGACACCTAGCAAAGTTAGTCGCAGAACTACAGAAGCAAGTAGACAAAACAGGAGTAAAAGTGTCACTTGGAAAACCACACATAATGACGAACATCAGTTATGCTCGCCCGAAGTTTTGAAGTTCATAGCAACACAATATCTAAAAGAAAGTGTCTTAAATACATAAGAAAATTGATAACAAACAATGTAAGAGAAAAAAATAGCCATTGAAAATATAGTTCATGAATTGGAAGGGGAATTCCGTATGAAAGAAACATACGGTGCCGGAAAAAAAAAATTAGTACACGTGTAAAGACGTGATCCGATGACAGCAAATGCCACCTGGTGGATAATAGACGTACTGATCATGGTTTCATCGTCGAGTGCCTACACATAGCATAATGTGTCTTCAAAAATGGTTCAAATGGCTCTGAGCACTATGTGACTTAACATCTGAGTTCATCAGTTCCCTAGAACTTAAACAACCGATATCCAGGAAACCTTCATCCAACACACACCAAAGCTTAAGGACAAAATAGAAGCCCTACGACCTACGTCATGTCACGTAGAATATGCTGGATCAGTTTGCAAGGGTCTGGGCGCCTCGGGCGAGTATCGAAGTCCCACAGTAACTATTACCCTCAATTTTCACATACATGCTATAAGGTCCAGTGATCGTTAACTCATGGTGCGAATTTGATTCAGGTCTGGCTCATCTCCTTGTCTCGGAAACGATGTGTGAGAAGGCACCATTGGTATACCGAAAGCAGAGATCAGGAAGCAATGGATGAGTCAGGAATTTCTCAAGCATTCTGATGGGAAAAGAAAATATGACGATCTTGAGAAAGAAGTAAGCAGGTAGCATAAGGAAATTCAAGGAAATTTAAATTAATTGCAGTCAATATAAATAAGAGGAACATGTATAGATGCTAAGAAACATATGTTTATATTCGTAAATGATGATTCAACTTAACTCGGAAGCAGTGAGCGAGATGTAAATGTAAAACTTCAAAACACATGGTAGGGGTACATCGAAGGTCATGATGTAGTTGGGCTGTCATGAAGTGTCTCCAAAGACGAAGCATCAGATCAGGGAACGCAATTAGGGTGTCAGAGTACTAATAATCGGAGCTGAAATAAATCGACTGTAGCCAAAGCTTCAACCTCGCAGTTACTGAAGTCTATGGAAGGTTCAAAAAATGGCACTAGAAATTAGAACTACTTAAACGTAACTAACCTAAGGACGTCACACACATCCATGCCCGAGGCAGGATTCGAACCTGTGACCGTAGCGGTCACGCAGATTTAGACTGAAGCACCTAGAACCACTCGGCCACATCGGCCGGCCGTAATGTATCTACTAACAGGGAATGTTCACAGCCAGAAGACTCAGTGTGGTGCAGATGTGTGAAGAAAGCAAGCAACCATACCACTCGTGCTTCCTTCGGTCATGTGAACTATCCTGAAAGGGGTCAAATTGTGCCCTTCCAAGTGGAGGGATGGTCATTTCGGAGAAATGCCATACAATTTTGACGGGCTGCTTCAGTTGTGCAACGATGCTGGTGTGAATAGTCACATGATCATTCTGACACCAACAGACGAGGTTCTGGACGTCCACGCAGCTCAGCCGCCTGCCACGATTGTCGCTTTGAAGGGTACCGGTGTCAGATCGTACAGCTACCACAGCACAGATAAGACGGCTTATGAGGCCAGACCTGTCAGCACGAACTCTTGTGTACAGATTATTAACAGTGGGACTACGGGTTCGCACACCTGTGGCCCGTCTTTCACCCAAGCCATGGGATCGATGTAAACGACTCGATTGGCGACGTCGGAGGTTCACTTGGAGGATGGAATGGCGCGTTGTGGTCTTCGCGATGAGAGCAGATTCTGCCTGTACGCAAATGGTGGTGGTTTGTACGTACAACGTGGACCTGGAGAGCGCCGTCTCGTAGAGTGCATTCGTCCAAGACACAATGGCCCAACCCCAGGCCTTATGGTCTGGAGTGAGATATGCTACAACTCTCGTTCACTTTTGGTGTTCCTGCAGTGGACGCTAATCAGCGGTCGTTAAGTGCAGAATGTTGTTGGACTCATTTTGCCGCTTTTTCAACATGAAGGTGATGTGTTGTTCCAAAAGCTGCCCATGAAACTTCACGTGCTCTGAAAGACGTGTAGCAACTTCCCTCGCCAACACGATCTCCTGGCTTACCTCCAACAGAGAACGTATGGGATATGATGGGAAATGAAAGGGCTCGTGCGACTCGTAAGCCAGCCTATACAGGGTGTTAGAAAAAGGTACGGCCAAACTTTCAGGAAACATTCCTCACACACAAATAAAGAAAAGATGTTCTGTCGACATCTACATCTACATCCATACTCCGCAAGCCACCTGACGGTGTGTGGCGGAGGGTACCTTGAGTACCTCTATCGGTTCTCCCTTCTATTCCAGTCTCGTATAGTTCGTGGAAAGAAGGATTGTCGGTATGCCTCTGTGTGGGCTATAATCTCTGATTTTATCCTCATGGTCTCTTCGCGAGATGTACGTAGCAGGGAGCAATGTACTGCTTGAGTATTCGGTGAAGGTATGTTCTCGATACTTTAACAAAAACCCGTACCGAGCTACTGAGCATCTCTCCTGCAGAGTCTTCCACTGGAGTTTATCATCTCCGTAACGCTTTCGCGATTACTAAATGATCCTGTAACGAAGCGCACTGCTCTCCGTTGGATCTTCTCTATCTCTTCTATCAACCCTATCTGGTACGGATCCCACGCTGCTGAACAGTAATCAAGCAGTGGGCGAACAAGCGTACTGTAACCTACTTCCTTTGTTTTCGGATTGCATTTCCTTAGGATTCTTCCAATGAATCTCAGTCTGGCATCTGCTTTACCGACGATCAACTTTATATGATCATTCCATTTTAAATCACCTCTAATGCGTACTCCCAGATAATTTATGGAATTAACTGCTTCCAGTTGCGGACCTGCTATTTTGTAGCTAAATGATAAGGGAACTATATGTATCCGCAGCACATTACACTTGTCTACATTGAGATTCAATTGCCATTCCCTGCACCATGCGTCTATTCGCTGCAGATCCTCCTGCATTTCAGTACAATTTTCCATTGTTACAACCTCTCGATACACCACAGCATTATCCGCAAAAAGGCGTCAGTGAAGTTCCGATGTTATCCTCAAGGTCATTTATGTATATTGAGAATAGCAACGGTCTTACGACACTCCCCTGCTGCACACCTGAAATCACTCTTACTCCAGAAGACTCCTCTCCACTGAGAATGACATGCTGCGTTCTGTCATCTAGGAACTCTTCAATCCAATCACACAATTGGTCTGATAGTCCATATGCTCTTACTTTGTTCATTAATCGACTGTGGGGAACTGTATCGAACATCTTGCGTAAGTCAAGAAACACAGCTTCTACCTGTGAACCCGCGAACTGGATTTCACACGATCGTCTTTTTCGAAACCCATGCTGATTCCTACAGAGTAGATTTCTAGTCTCCAGAAAAGTCATTATACTCTAACATAATACGTGTTCCAAAATTCTACAACTGATCGACGTTAGAGATATAGGTCTATAGTCCTACACATCTGTTCGACGTCCCTTCTTGAAAACGGGGATGACCTGTGCCCTTTTCCAATCCTTTGGAACGCTACGCTCTTCTAGAGACCTACGGTACACCGCTGCAAGAAGGGGGGCAAGTTCCTTCGCGTACTCTGTGTAAAATCGAACTGGTATCCCATCAGGTCCAGAGGCCTTTCCTCTTTTGAGCGATTTTAATTGTTTCTCTATCCCTCTGTCGTCTATTTCGATATCTACCATTTTGTCATCTGTGCGACAATCTAGAAAATGAACTACAGTGCAGCCTTCCTCTGTGAAACAACTCTGGAAAAAGACATTTAGTATTTCGGCCTTTAGTCTGTCATCCTCTGTTTCAGTACCATTTTGGTCACAGAGGGTCTGAACATTTTGTTTTGATCCACCTACCGCTTTGACATAAGACCAAAATTTCAGAATTTTCTGCTAAGTCAGTACATAGAACTTTACTTTCGAATTCATTGAACGCCTCTCGCATGTGTCCGGAAACGCTCAATTTCATGTTAGAGCTCATTTTAGTTTCTTCCACCTACGCTCAATGGAGCACGTTATCATGATTTCATAGGGGGTAGTCTACCTGTACTGCTAGAACATGTGCCTTCAGAAGTACGACACAACATGTGGTTCATGCTCGATGGAGCTTCAGCACATTTCAATCGAAGTGTTCGTACGCTTCTCAACAACAGATTCGGTGACCGATGGATTGGTAGAGGCGGACCAATTCCATGGCCTCCACGCTCTCCTGACCTCAACCCTCTTGACTTTCATTTATGGGGGCATTTGAAAGCTCTTGTCTGCGCAACCCCGGTACCAAATGTAGAGACTCTTCGTGCTCGTATTGTGGACAGCTGTGATACAATACGCCATTCTCCAGGGCTGCATCAGCGCATCAGGGATTCCATGCGACGGAGGGTGGATGCATGTATCCTCGCTAACGGAGGACATTTTGAACATTTCCTGTAACAAAGTGTTTGAAGTCACGCTGGTACGTTCTGTTGCTGTGTGTTTCCATTCCATGATTAATGTGATTTGAAGAGAAGTAATAAAATGAGCTCTAACATGGAAGGTAAGCGATTCCGGACACATGTCCACATAACGTATTTTCTTTCTTTGTGTGTGAGGAATGTTTCCTGCAAGTTTGGCCGTACCTTTTTGTAACACCCTGTAGAACTTCGCGAAAAAGTTAGAGCAGTGTGGCATAACGTATCCCTAGATAGTATTCACCATCCGTACAATCAACTGGAGAGTCAGCGCCTGCACTGCCGCCTCTGAAGGTTAGTTCATGTAACCATTTCATGTACTCCATACGCACTGTTGCAACAATAAACCTTGCGTGAACTGAAGCGAGTACTATTTTTTTCCAGAGGTTTGCAACAAAAACTCTGTCATGGAACACAAAACTTAGCAACTCTCAGACAGTGATAGGACCTGAAACACAGTATGCAGCAGCAGTAGTTAAAATAACAAGACTTCGCGATATTGAAAACCTAAAAAAAGCCGAAAGAAGAATTCTAAGGAAAATATTGGGAACTGGAAGTAATGTTGAACACAAATTAAGATCAAAATGAGAACTCTATTTGAGGAACTCCATGCAACGATGGAAAGAAGGCTACAGTTTTGATTGACGCATATACCGAATGGATAGTAACAGACTAACCAATCAGATCTTCAACTTACTTAACAGCTACAAATTCAAACCAATACGGTTCACTGAAGCTGACTAAGAAATGGAAGAAATGGAAAATACCGAGATTAGAATGGACATAATGGATAGCAGTATACATTTTGGAGAAGCAAACAAAAGGCAGGTGTTCTGAAAAGAGGTGTGTGAAAGGAAAGTGGTCCCACGAAAAAAAGGAATAGCCTTTTCGAAGGCTGAAGGAAATCTGGGAGCAACGACAAACAAACACAAAGCAAACCCGATGTTGATTTGGCGTACCTCTCCAAAATGGTTATTCGAAAACATAAATAAACATACTCTAATTTTGCAGCAAATTCTTTGACTTCTCTTGGTAATCTCAGGTTATTATTTTGACGTATTCCGTACAGAATTCGGTTTAGAAATCTAATTCATATCATACCTCGTTTCACGGCTAAGTGTCAAATGCAGCCATCGATTCTTTACCCGTTCAACTATTTTGATTTGTATTGCCTAGTCTCTTTCAGGGCTGGCTTTAATTTTTTAATCTGACCAATGCAACGAGCACCGTGGTTCTCCGTTCACGTTTATCTGCTGGTCACCCTCTAACAGGATCGACAAATCCTATTAATAGGCGGAGGAAGGCAACAGCTTAATACTTCGCTGTCAGGCACTCAGAACAGCACGGCTTCACTTAATCCACACCTAGACATAGGGAGACTTTCCCAGTTGCCAGACCGGCTCTCTTTAAATGACGTGGTTGCTTCATTCCGGAAGGATAGTTCGGTTTAAAGAGAGAGTGACTGCAGAGGTCCAGCGCCGAGCCACCAACTCCAGGGACAATTCCCCTTACAAAGAAGCACGTTTGTGGGAGGATGCAGCTTTCACGGCAACTCAGGAATGCGGATAAACACTTGAATTAATACCTAGCGACATTCACTAGAAAATTCGACATCGATGCAGCTGGGGAACCTGCAGCTAACGGTGTGAAGTTCGACAATATCAACCCTCCTTAAAAGAATACAGGAGTTCCCGTGATACACACCAGCTAACGCCTAGGAACTTTAAGACTCACAAGAGCAGAGATTTTACAACCCTGGATGTGCGATTATACACTTCTGACCGTTCAGTGGGTGAGACAAATGGAGCCCACCAACGGCAAAGACAATACGGTGAGAAATTCAATGTCCTGAAGGGGAGAAAGGGGGGAAAATTAACAAAAGCCCAGAGCGGGAGTTGCCAGATGAGACAACCGCAAGAGGGCACAGGCAGTGAATGAGGGTAATGACCGATCAGTGAGAGCAGGATCCAGAGATGAGAACGAGTAATTTGCTTCCTGCTTGACATTCCTTATCTTCTGGAGGTATGCCAGCCCACTGGTGACTGAGCTATCAGACACTGAGTCAGATCTCTGTATTCATTTAGATTTTCATCGCTAGGTATAACCCTCCAAGTTGAGGAGGTTTGTCTGTCTCAGCGACAGAGGTTGCCGTACCGTAGATGCAAGCACGACATAAGAGAAACATGGCGAGACCAGATTGACCCATGGTTCCCGAAGAGGAAAAAAATATTTTCAGTAGGTGAAGAAGCAACACCTCGATGAATGATTTGGCCTTATAACAAAAGTTAACGTGGCGTTGCTGTGCTGGTTCTGTGAATAGCTAGAGGGTTAGAGGAAACTACCCTGATTTTATTTTCCCCGAGCGTATGCAACTTTACCGTATAGTTTGGTATCTTCTTGGATAAAATATCCCTGAAGTAAAATAGCCCTAAATTCGGGTCACCGGGAGGAAACTACTCTTGAGAATGCCATTATAAGGAAAAACTAAACTACCATTCGATTGGTCACAGAATGGAATGTTACACCCTTTATCAAATAAGTAGGGAAGAGAATTTAAAATGAGAAATGAATAATAAATTGAAAGACATGCTGGGAATTAGAGAGGTTTAGTGGCAGGACTTGTAGTCACGCAGGTTTAATACAGGAATAATGTAAGAGAATGCTAACTATGAATAATAAAATAGTGGCCCACGTAAGTTAGTATGAATGGTATAGTGAGCTGCTTATTCTAGCCAATATAGCTACGAAGCAAATATTCACCACAGTAGCACAAATTTATGTGTCAGCTAGCTCCACAAGTCAAAACTGCAACCAGACAAATGCGAGTTCTCTAAAGTTTCACAAACAGCATTACTATAACAATTTGAGAACCTCATATTAGATAGTAAACTTCAAACAAGGTGATCATTATTTAGAAGAAAATTAGAAGTTCAGGGTCACGATTAAAAATAACTAGGGAGCGCTTTTGGTGCTAACAATTTAGAAACTGATGGACAAATTCTTGTATTAAAATTCACAGGTACAGAATTTCGCCGAACTATAGTAGCTCTTTGACTTTATGAACTTTTCAAACAGGGAGGTAACAATATTCCAAATTTTACAAGATCAGCATTTGATAGTCTGAAGCTCTGTAGGCTTTAGCACTTTCTCGAGCAGGAATGATAAAATTTTTAAGATATACATCAGTATTTCACCAATCTGGAGAGTCTCTTTGCCATAAGCAGTTTTTTTTTATAAAGGAAGGGCAACAATATTTTAAAATTTACAGGTTCAGGATTGTGATAAAAAGATTTGGAGCGACCTTTGGGCACCAGAAATTTAGAACAGAGGTTCAGCAATCCACAGTTAAAGGATTGGAATATCTTCAAATCAAAGCAAATTTTGATGCAGCAGTAAGAAGACAAGACAACGCCGGCCTGGCGAGGCAAGGCCTAGGTATGGTTGCTTAGGGTAGCGGACACTAATTTAAAAGATGCCATACAGATGAAGAACTTAACTTATAGAGAGATGCCGTGGTAAGTGAAAAGGCCGCTCCGCCTCTGTGGCTACCGCAAGACAAGAGGCAGAACACCACACTGCGCACACGTACACAACCGACGTGGACTAGCCACGCACGGTGAATCTGCGGGTAGTGGAAAAACACACCAACGCCAACGGCTCCAACGCTACGAACAACTCGGGAAGCCGAGGGTAAACAAACAGGTACATAATTCATGCAAGACTGAGCGTCAAAAACAAGTGAATTCTCAAGGCCCGACGCGAGAATTCAAAACGCAAACCTTGCCCCAGTCACCGTCCGAAGTCTAAGTGTTACAATGAATGCGTAATTAAAAAAGTTTAGTTACTATGTTAGTCGTTTCACAATAATGACCAAACATAATAATTTGATTAAGCAGCCAACTGTTAACACGACCGCAAAAAACTAATTTACTTAAGTAATCCTAAGAAGAAGCAAGAAATACTTGAGCGCTAATACCTCAGCACGAGATCAGTAACAATAAGCGCCTTCTTTTAAGAGAACTGCTGGCTCTCACCAAGACGTTCGTATGTGAGTACAGAAAACGAGCCAACATTGAACGGGCTGCTGGCGTTTGATTACCAGGACCACGCTCGATGTTAAAATTCATGCACAAGTCGGACAAGCGAGAATTTGCCATCTTAAGGGCAGGGCTCGATATTCGAACTTATATGTGCTGACCCAGAACACATTACAACACATTAATTTCACATTATCACCGTCTCCAGCCTCTTGTTGCCTGGCGATTAACTTAGTGACGTTTGGAGTAAGTAACTTGGGCGGCTGCTAACATTTTCAAAGCACTTGCCACGTTGAGGTAGTGACACTACAGCGAGTAACGGGGACGCACAAATTTTAATAACCAGTTCTGTTAATAACAAAAATACTCACCTTTTTTGCTGCTCTTCTTTGCTGTATGTCGATGGCTCGTCTTCCCTTCTGTGGTTCATCTTTCTGTAATTGTGTAGAGGATGACCGGGTAACTACTTCAATAACGACGTAAAATCTGGTGGACTTCCTGCAGAATTACACATATTTTTGGTCATACCACTTCACAATACAAATCAATAAAACACACAACTCATTCTCCATCCTCGCACTTCCGACTCAAACAACAAACTGCACAAAAGAAGAGAGATTTCCCTCTAACAACATCCAGCAAAGAAATTATCATCATATATGGATATACTTTATCAAAATAAGTCGTTATCAGGAGAAAGAAAACCGGCGTTCTACGGATCGGAGCGTGGAATGTCAGATCCCTTAATCGGGCAGGTAGGTTAGAAAATTTAAAAAGGGAAATGGATAGGTTGAAATTAGATATAGTGGGAATTACTGAAGTTCGGTGGCAGGAGGAACAAGACTTTTGGTCAGGTGAATACAGAGTTATAAATACAAAATCAAATAGGGGTAATGCAGGAGTAGGTTTAATAATGAATAAAAAAAATAGCAGTGCGGGTTAGCTATTACAAACAGCATAGTGAACGCATTATTGTGGCCAAGATAGACACAAAGCCCATGCCCACCACAGTAGTACAAGTTTATATGCCAACTAGCTCTGCAGATGATGAAGAAATAGGTGAAATGTATGACGAGATAAAAGAAATTATTCAAGTAGTGAAGGGAGACGAAAATTTAATAGTCATGGGTGACTGGAATTCGTCAGTAGGAAAAGAGAGAGAAGGAAACATAGTAGGTGAATATGGATTGGGGGGAAGAAATGAAAGAGGAAGCAGCCTTGTAGAATTTTGCACAGAGCATAACTTAATCATAGCTAACACTTGGTTCAAGAATCATAAAAGAAGGTTGTATACCTGGAAGAATCCTGGCGATACTAAAAGGTATCAGATAGATTATATAATGGTAAGACAGAGATTTAGGAACCAGGTTTTTAACTGTAAGACATTTCCAGGGGCAGATGTGGATTCTGACCACAATCTATTGGTTATGAACTGCAGATTGAAACTGAAGAAACTGCAAAAAGGTAGGAATCTAAGGAGATGGGACCTGGATAAACTGAAATAACTAGAGGTTGTACAGAGTTTCAGGGAGAGCATAAGGGAACAATTGACAGGAATGGGGGAAAGAAATACAGTAGAAGAAGAATGGGTAGCTTTGAGTGATGAAGTAGTAAAGGCAGCAGAGGATCAAATAGGTAAAAAGACGAGGGCTAGTAGAAATCCTTGGGTAACAGAAGAAATATTGAACTTAATTGATGAAAGGAGAAAATATAAAAATGCAGTCAATGAAGCAGGCAAAAAGGAATACAAACGTCTCAAAAATGAGATCGACAGGAAGTGCAAAATGGCTAAGCAGGGATGGCTGCAGGACAAATGTAAGGATGTAGAGGCTTGTCTCACTTGGGGTAAGATAGATACTGCCTACAGGAAAATTAATGAGATCTTTGGAGAGAAGAGAACCACTTGTATGAATATCAAGAGCTCAGATGGCAACCCAGTTCTAAGCAAAGAAGGGAAGGCAGAAAGGTGGAAGGAGTATATAGAGGGTTTATACAAGAGCAATGTACTTGAGGACAATATTATGGAAATGGAAGAGGATGTAGATGAAGACGAAATGGGAGATAAGATACTGCGTGAAGAGTTTGACAGATCACTGAAAGACCTGAGTCGAAACAAGGCCCCGGGAGTAGACAACATTCCATTAGAACTACTGATGCCCTTGGGAGAGCCAGTCATGACAAAACTCTACCATCTGGTGAGCAAGATGTATGAGACAGGCGAAATACCCTCAGACTTCAAGAAGAATATAATAATTCCAATCCCAAAGAAAGCAGGTGTTGACAGATGTGAAAATTACCGAACTATCAGTTTAATAAGTCACAGCTGCAAAATACTAACACGAATTCTTTATAGACGAATGGAGAAACTGGTAGAAGCGGATCTCGGGGAAGATCAGTTTGGATTCCGTAGAAATGTTGGAACACGTGAGGCAATACTAACCTTACGACTTATCTTAGAAGAAAGATTAAGAATAGGCAAACCTACGTTTCTAGCATTTGTAGACTTAGAGAAAGCTTTTGACAATGTTAACTGGAGTACTCTCTTTCAAATTCTGAAGGTGGCAGGTATAAAATACAGGGAGCGAAAGGCTACTTACAATTTGTACAGAAATCAGATGGCAGTTATCAGAGTCGAGGGGCATGAAAGGGAAACAGTGGTTGGGAAAGGAGTGAGCCAGGGTTGTAGCCTCTCCCCGATGTTATTCAATCTGTATATTGAGCAAGCAGTAAAGGAAACAAAAATTCGGAGTAGGTATTAAAATTCATGGAGAAGAAGTAAAAACTTTGAGGTTCGCCGATGACATTGTAATTCTGTCAGAGACAGCAAAGGACTTCGAAGAGCAGTTGAACGGAATGGACAGTGTCTTGAAAGGAGGATATAAGATGAATATCAACAAAAGCAAAACGAGGATAATGGAATGTAAATTAAATCGGGTGATGCTGAGGGAATTAGATTAGGAAATGAGACACTTAAAGTAGTAAAGGCGTTTTGCTATTTAGGGAGTAAAATAACTGATGATGGTCGAAGTAGAGAGGATATAAAATGTAGACTGGCAATGGCAAGGAAATCGTTTCTGAAGAAGAGAAATTTGTTAACATCGAGTATAGATTTTAGTGTCAGGAAGTCGTTTCTTAGAGTGTTTGTATGGAGTGTAGCCATGTATGGAAGTGAAACATGGACGATAACTAGTTTGGACACGAAGGGAATAGAAGCTTTCGAAATGTGGTGCTACAGAAGAATGCTGAAGATAAGGTGGGTAGATCACATAACTAATGAGGTATTGAATAGGATTGGGGAGAAGAGAAGTTTGTGGCACAACTTGACTAGAAGAAGGGATCGGTTGGTAGGGCATGTTTTGAGGCATCAAGGGATCACAAATTTAGCATTGGAGGGCAGCGTGGAGGGTAAAAATCGTAGAGGGAGACCAAGATATGAATACACTAAGCAGATTCAGAAGGATGTAGGTTGCAGTAGGTACTGGGAGATGAAGCTTGCACAGGATAGAGTAGCATGGAGAGCTGCATCAAACCAGTCTCAGGACTGAAGACCACAACAACAACATGTCTTTGGGACATACAATTCATAAATAAAATACAATTAATTGGGTATCTTTTTGAGAAGTCCATAACAATCGTAATTAGATGAAGTATTTATAAACATTAGCAATTAAACGTTTTTACATAGCTTTGTAGTAGCGGATGTTTGATTTTTACTTCACCATCTTGTGATTCACTTCATATGGTGCAAGATCGGATAGTGCACACATCAAAAAACGTTTTGCGTACACGTTTTCCCAGAACTCCTGAAGATAGGCATTGACTGTGGATATTGTATCACAGACAGTCCCTTTGACTGTGCAGAGATGTCACTAAACCCACCCAAAGATGTAAACAACCATGCCTCGAAGTGAACCAAAGCGATGTAGTGCGGACATGGAGATACAGAGAGGTACTGTCGATGACAAGCCTCGCCCAGGCCGCCCAAGGGCTACTACTGCAGTGGATGACCACTACCTACGGATTATGGCTCGGAAGAACCCTGACAGCAACGCCACCATGTTGAATAATGCTTTTCGTGCAGCGACAAGACGTGTTACAATTCAAACTGTGCGCAATAGGCTGCATGATGCCCAACTTCATTCCCCTTGTCCCTGGCGAGGTCCATCTTTACAACCACTACATCATGAAGCGTGGTACAGATGGGCCCAACAACATGCCGAATGGACCGCTCAGGATTGGCATCACGTTCTCTTCACTGACGAGTGCCTCATATGCCTTCAAACAGACAATCGTCGGAGACATGTTTGGAGGCAACCTGGTCAGGCTGAATGCCTTGGAAACTGTCCAGCGAGTGGAGCAAAGTGGAGGTTCCCTGCTGTTTTGAGGTGGAAGTATGTGGGGCCGACGTACGCCGCTGGTGGACATGGAAGGCTGCGTATTGGCGAGGCATTCGTCTTCATGGACAATTCGCGTGCCCATCGTGCACATCTTGTGAATGACTCTTCAGCATAACGACATCGCTCGACTAGAGTGGCCAGTTTGTTTTCCAGACATGAAGCCAATCTAACATGCCTGGGATAGGCTGAAAAGGGCTGTTTATGGACGACGCGACCCACTAACGATTCTAAGGAATTTACGCCGAATCTCCGTTGAGGAGTGAGACAATTTGTGACCAATAGTACCGTCATGAAATTGTGGATAGTATGCCACGACGAATATAGGCATACATCAATGCAGGAGTGTGTTACTGGGTATTACAGGTACCGGTGTATCCAACATGCAGTGTGTGGTTTTCACGAGGAATAAAAAGGGCGGAAATGATACTGATGTTTATCTCTATTCCAGTTTTTTCTACAGGTTCCGGAACTCTCGGAACCGATGTGATACAAAACGTTTTTTCATGTATGCACATTTATCTCTGTATAAGCAGTTTTATTACAACACCCAAGCAATGAAAAAGTGGTACAGACGTCGAGATACTGGGACAGCGTTGTTAGAGAGGCCATCGAAATTCGCACCAATGACGACCTCATAAACCGTGACTGTGGCTATAATCTTAGCAAGGCTTGGGAACCAGCGATCGGGTTAATCAAGAGTAAATCGAGCAGACGTATAGTTGTGACGACCACGGCGGACAGAGCCATCACACCGACGTCATCTCAGACGCCGTAGCAATCTGTTCCACCGCGCGACCGTGGCGCTGGGCGCGGACGGCGTAGGGAGCGCGCCGCGGGCGGAGGGTATTTAAATCGGCCGCCGCCGCGACCGAACCCAGTTCCCTCTGAGCAGCCATAGCGTACGGATCTCCGTGCCGGCACGTTCACAGGAGCTCAGTCCGTCAGTTCACCTGATGGCGACATGTTTGATCGCCGAAATATTGTGCCCGTTGGACACTATAGACCGGCAGTATACCCATGGATATTTTGATTAATGAAAAAGTTCATCGAAACTCTGAACAAACTGCAATAAAAGGAAAACAAAGTTAAAATGCACTCGAATATATCATCCATGAAGGTAATTGAAGCTGAGGACGGGTCGTGAGTCGAACTAAGATAGTTCAGATGGTAGAGCACTTGCCCGCGAAAGGGAAAGGTTCCGAGTTCGAGTCTCGGTCCCGCACACAGTTTTAATCTGCGAGGTTGTTTGAGGAGTACCTTACTAAAAAAAGGTAGGGCCGGAGATTACCAGACAAAATCAACGTCATCGTGACGTCCACGTCAGCAGACAATCACTACCAAACCCAGATAGTAAATGGGGCGCAACAGCATAGTGCGCGACACTCCACACCAACGCGGTCCTGTACAAGTAGCAGCCCAATTGCTTGTCTAGGATAAAAAAATGGTTCAAATGGCTATGAGCACTATGGGACTTAACTGCTGTCGTCATCAGTCCCCTAGAACTTTTAGAACTACTTAAACCTAACTAACCTAAGGACATCACACACATCCATTCCAGAGGCAAGATTCGAACCTGCGACCGTAGCGGTCGCGCGGTTCCAGACTGTAGCGCCTAGAACCGTTTGGCCACTCCGGCCAGCCTGTCTAGGATAAAGTCAGAGATTGTAGAGCACTGAAAGATCGAAGCAGAAACAAGGTTCTTGAACTAGTCGACTTTTCCTCAGAGCCTTGGGAAGGACAGCCATGACAAATTTCCCACCTGCAGTGCAGGATATATAAGACTAGCAAAATACCTTCAAATTTTGGGAAGAATGTAATAACGCAGTTATACGTCTGAATTCTGCCAAGCCATCAGTATAATAAATAATGATTGCAAAATAATGACACGTGTTATTTGCGGATGCTGCTAGCTGCTGACCATATGTCTGATGAGATATGATTTTGGAGAGACGTAGGAGCACAATAAGTAGTAGTTACAAAAAGTTTATTTTGTTAAATGAAAAAATCGCACAACAGTCCCTTAATTCATAGTATTTTGCTGTGTAGAAGAGTAGTTTCGGAGTACTTTAAGTTCTATCATCTGGTATAAACAGTAACAATGAAAAATTGTCTTACCCGACAATGGGAGGGGATCCTCAAGTCAAATGTCAGATAAGGAATTATTTGGCTTACGTTCTAAAACGAATTAAAAGGAAAGAGAATACGGTGTTACAAATAAAATCACTTAACCATCGGAGGTCATCTTCACCCCTATGTTGTCATGAAACTAGAAGTGCCTTGCCGAAAGGACAAAACGAATCTAATAAAATCTGGAAAGAGTAGACATCACGACCGGACATCAAAACTCACCAGAATCCTGAAACATGAAAAATGCAATAAAAAGGGGGTGAACAGTTTAAGCTGGAAAAACGGGAATTAACAGGAGCAAACAGACAATCACATCATTGAGGCAAGAGGAACTGTACATTTAAAAAAGGAAAAATATTACATTATGTTTACATCTTAAATGGTCTAAATAATGCCACAATTAACTAAAATATTTTAATGATACAAGTCAGTGCGTTTATTATTTGTATGGAGAGGGTGAGAATGAAGACATCTTAAGATTTCTATTTCTTTCAGGGTATTACGTATCAGACTTTCCTCTGCAGCATGTAAGGCAGTGAAGTTATCGATAACCTGCTACAGCTGACGCTAAATTCTTTTTCTGGTCTTTATGTTGTTTAAATCTAATACGAAAGTTCCTCTCTGTCTGGCCAAAGTGTCTGCTCTTACACAACTGGCTTGTATTGCATTCAATACGACACACTCCGGTATACGAGAAAGGGTCCTTTTTGGAGACTTCACAGTTTCTTTACCCACTACCCAAATATTATGGTATGAAGAATGTCGGTAATATCTTGACTGACAGTTTCATTGCAGTCCCCTCTCATACGTATCCATGTCATGGAATCTTGTAAAACGTGTCCTTTTACTTTTTCGCTGCTGGGTTCAGAGTGATTTCCTTCCACGCTCCCCCATGCTTCACTAGTACCTTTTTATTCACTTTCTCAATCATAGACCCTGATTTGTGAACCTCGTCTTCAGTTTTGTAAAGGCCTCGTCGGTACTGCTGTGGAGGCCGAATTGCCACTGTGTTACAGTAGGCCGAGTTTGTGAGTTGCTTCTGATGCAACGCACCAGTAAGACAATTTCTCCCTGCCACTATTACACAGCTATGTCCAAGGGCAAGACAACAGGATAGGAGAACGAAGGTTCTACCATACTCCAAGAAACCATTAACAGAATGGATCAAATTAGTTAAAAAGGTTTACTTATGATACGCCTTCTAAACCCGCTGGGCAGAAGACGTAATAGCATTGTGGACAGGTCCAAAGGTTAAGATCAGTTTCTCCTACTTGTCATTCATTGTAATTTAATAAGCGGCACGTAGCCGGACTCTTACCGAATGCAACTCTATCACCTCTGAAGGCCTCTAAATAAGATATGTTAACAATCAACAAGATAAAAATCCAATTAAGATAGCAATAAAAATTTAAAAAAAACAGCAAACATATGGAAAACGTAAATCCAATGGCTGAGGGCCACAAATTTCAAAATTTTAGAATATATTACCATAATCTTTCAAAGGCAGAAGGCCGTTATGTTTAAGCTTGAAAGGTAAATTTAAAAACTAATTTTTTAAAATTTTTAAGAAAATAAATAACCATAAGCCTTAAATTTAAAGTAGCTGACAGATTATTAAACAGTGGTGGCGCTCAGAAGCCTTCAGGGATGACGGTCTGTCTCCTTCACTTAGGGGAGACAGGTGGTGACCCCAATTATACTTGGTCCGTCGGAACCCAACCAGGGAACAGCCACGGACCGACCGACACAACGACTTGCTTAACGTCAATCAGCAGATGAGAACTCAAACCGGAAAGGTTAAAAACGTGATAATCCACAATGGAGTATGCATTAGCTGTCAGAATTACCATGTTGGACAGCGACAACGGGTGAGGAAAGGACGCTGCCTGAAATTACGTTAGTGGCCAGGGCACGTAACCGGAACTCTTAACGGCCACTAGGCAGAAAATTTCTCTGGCACCCTTGAATTTGAAAGACGGTAATATAGTTAACTTCACTCAAAAGAACACCGCCTTGATTTATGTCAGTGCCCTGGGTAGGTAACCAGAACACTAACGGCCACAAGGCAGAAAATTCCACTGGTGCACTCAAATTGCAGTCTACCAAAACAGTTAATTGCACAGCATGGCGGCTAAATTTCAGCACTAGAAACACACTGTTGCTCACAGGAAAACCTTCCCAACAGCAAACCACCGAAAGGAACCACCACAACATGAATGGACGTGGCCTGGGTAGTGGAAAACAGTACTCAACTTTGACTTCCTGGGTAGGTGAACCACGACGCTCGTAGCGATCGGACAGCTTCACACACGCTCCGACACTGCGCAGGGACTGCCAGCGGCCCCAGTCGACTGCACCGCGCGGAGATAAGTTCCCTCGTCCGCAACAACCGAACGACTGCCTTCGCGCCCCCTAGCCGGAAAATATGTGCACCAAACCAAAGATGGTACACGGCGCAAATATCGATACACATCACTGCTGCCACACGTAGAAGGTACAAGAACCACGACGTAACCGCTACAAGGGCGGGAAACCAAACACAGAGAAGTTCACGAAAACGCGTAGTTGGGGGGGGGGGGGGGGGGGGGGGGGAGAGCACGGTTCAACTTATCTCTGTGATTTGTTGAATAATGCAGTTTGCAACATTGCTTGTAATATAACACAAAAAGGCCCTCAATAGCTAAGTGCAAATAATCGTAGGTCACCTTAACAGTACATAGCAAACGCAATTTACAATGACTCACTGTTCACTTCTAAGAGTTCACTAAATGACGTTCCCTGTCTAAGTCAGCCCTCCGCGATGATGTGCAACTTAGTGGGCGAGAGCTGCTCATCTGTCTTCCGAGCAGGCTTCCATCCTTTGTCGTCCGATCATTGGCGGATTGTACTAGGCCAGCAATTGGCCGAGGCGAATTTGATATCTTCATTGGCCGAGGCGAATCCGATATCTTCATCCTCAGCGCCGTTGGTGGCGCCGGTGGAACTCGCGCAAGTGGCGCGTCTCTATGGCACTGGCGCCAGCTAGCATCTTTCCGCCTGTGGGACTTTTGTCCTGGCTATAATCTTGTTCGAACGACACACCACCTCGATGCCCATTAACCGCGACAGTATACTTGATTATACCCAACTTCCTTTCATATGCCTCTGATGTGACGGGGACATTATTTAATCTGGTTAGAGACTGGAAGGCAGCAGTTTTATATTTAAATTGGTAGTTCGTGTTGGGTCTTGCCCACTGGTCTCGTATAGAGTGCCTAAGGGATGCTGCGTTCTCGAAATGCTATACAACAATTCAAGCAAATAACATTAATGGTTTTATTTCTATATAGCAGATTAATAAAACTTAATACTTGGAGATTTACAAGTAGTCGCAAACGATGGGCGACATGCAAACAGTAATATTCTTGGCAACGCTATGTTCCTGCAAGTTTTACACACGTCGCTGACAACAGATCTGCGATTGCCGGTCTACAACTGTGCATATACTGTCCACGAATGTCCACGAAGATCCCGTCCACTAATGTCCATATTCGGAGCCGACCTGAGCCGCTAAGGTTGGCAGGAGCGGTGCTTATATTAACTTCTTGCAGGGGGCGTTCCAGTCGTGGTGCGGTCCTATTCTTTTTGCACAATTGGCCGTAGTCGTTTCACCGCCTTCTCTGGTCTTGCGTTCTTCGTCTTCGTTCCGGCGCTTGTGATTACGCAAGAACAGTTCAGTGTTACATTCAGAACCAAGACAGTAGTAGACTCTTCTCTATAGATATCAAGCTCTACCTTGCCACCATTTGAGGTGATCTTTAAATACATCTGGCTCTGAACAGAAAAAGAAATATTTCCATGGAGTGTATTAAATATGTTATGTAAATTGTCACACACTCTTACTTGCTGCCTTCATACAGGACAAAAATATCATCAACGAAACTTTGTACTGTTCTCGGGTCTGCAGCCGGGTGCAGTCGCAGTCAAACCACGATGTTTCGACAGCGGTCCTTGCCGTTATCTTCAGGTGGTACCTGCAGTCTGTGGTATCACCTGAAGATGACGGCAAGGAACGCTGTCGAAATATCATGGTTTGTAAACGACTGCACCCTGCTGGAGACCCAAGAGCAGTAGAAACAGTTAATTCACCGGGAAAGCCTAAGATCACACATCAACGAAACGTTTCCACCAAACCTCCTTAGCGGCCTCCTCCAGGTACTTCTTAATAAACTCATACTCGAAATGAGACATAAAAATATTCGCTAAACTGTAAGCTAGGGTTAACCAAATGGCCATACCCTCGCCCTGTTCACTTTGTCACTAAATTTGAAATAATTAAAACTGAGGATCGAAGTTAAAATATTAACAACATCTTTGATTTCGTCCGTGTGCTTGCCACTAAATCCGCTGGCATTTTCAAAGACAATGTCATGTATTTCGTCTATAAGAATATTAGTATGCATATTGCCGATGTCAAAGGTACCCATGTGAGTACTTAGTGGGATGTTAGTGTTCTTAAGTACTGTAATGAAACCTTTCCCGTTCTTGTCACACTACACTCCCTAAAGTAAAAATGTTATTTAAGAAAATCTGTAGCGATTTTATCAACTTTGAAACCGACACTGCCACGCTTATTGACAGT
The DNA here is from genome assembly GCF_021461395.2 of Schistocerca americana. Lineage (NCBI taxonomy): Eukaryota > Metazoa > Arthropoda > Insecta > Orthoptera > Acrididae > Schistocerca > Schistocerca americana. The sequence goes on along the minus strand of NC_060119.1, from coordinate 126,402,843 downwards.
CGCTCTCGCCGATTGGTGAGTTTTATGCAATTTAGATACTTTAGGGTTCATCATTATGAATTGTCGCTCGCATATTCCTGCTGAGAAAGGACAGCAGCCATTTTTCCTTTATCAGAACAGACGACTATGAACTCATTATCTACAATGTATTTATTAAGTGACTTCAACATCTGCCTTTCCCCCCAACTGTCAGTTCTAAACCCCCTGTTATCTTTGCTTGCAAAGACACCTCATTTTTGACAGGATCTGGAATGTTAGCGCTATCTTAAGACATTGTTGTATGAGCAATTATTGCAGACTGTTGTTCCACAGAGATATTCTCTCTTAAGCCATACGATAAATCCATATTTAATGAACTACTTTTTTATCATTAAAAGCAACAGCTGTCGCATTAACAAACCTATGGTAAAAGTAATTTAGGAGATGGCAAAGCTTCCTTGGGCATGATTAAATGGTTCAAATGGCTCTGAGCACTATGGGACTTAACATCTGAGGTCATGAGTCCCCTAGAACTTAGAACTACTTAAACCTAACTAACCTAAGGACATCACACACATCCATGCCCGAGGCAGGATTCGAACCTGCGACCGTAGCGCTCGCGCGGTTCCAGACTGTAGCGCCTAGAAGCGTTCGGTCACCCCGGCCGGCCTTTGGCATGACATATTACATAGTTTGTGTAGTGTTGACAGGTGTTTGGAATTAATTACTGCTTTATCATCAGTGAAGGTCTCGAGAACGTGATGGTGCATTTCATCAAATTGGTTAGCACTTAAAGTCTCGGCAGGTAGAAAAACCGTTTTTTTCAGTTGTGGCTAGCCTGCAAGAAGAACACTTTGTTATAGAATCTGTTTTGAATTTCTATTTTTTTTTGGCGTAATTTTCCAACATGTGAATAATAACACATTTGCGATCTTGACTGTAAAAAAAATTAATTTTTTAAAACATACCTAGACTTCTTGCCTCCATCTTCTGATTATAGCAGGAATTAATATCAATAGTTACCCTACATGATCTTAAAAGACAGGTTGAAGAACTGCATTTGTAGATTTACACGAAGCCTTCCATAATGGTAGCAAGGAAAGAATACAGGGAGCGAATAATTATTTACAGCTTGTACACAAACCAAACTACAGTTACAAAAGTCGAAGTACATGAGAGAGAAGTAGTTGGTGTGAAGGGAGTGGATAATGTTCTGTTTTATTGGCCATGTTACTCAATGTATACATTGAGAAAGCAGTAAAGATAAAATGTTGGACTTCCCTGCTTGATTTTGGCTTAAAACCTCTCTTTCATTTCTCTTATGTATCCCACAGCCGTGGAATGACGTGTGAATTTGTTAATCAATGCAGACCAATAAATTTTATTATAAAGCGTAACGGAATTTGGAAACAATAATCTCGCACGATGGACAGGGAATGGGTTGCAGTAAAATTCCCTGTTCATGGAAACGGTGTCATTTCGAGCGATCATGCTGCAGGAGTGGGAAGATGGCGACATTTATGTGGGTGTAAGAAAGAACATCAGACTTCATTCCGTGTGATTTGACATTTATTATATTTCAAACTCATTAAAATAGAATTATCATTATTATACCTTAAAAGAGGGGGCGGGGGGGAGGGTGAACATCCAACATGTATCAGCATTGGTAAATGATGGTGAAGTGGATGCACCTGGGACTGTTGTTTACGGTATTTCTTAATGGCATTAAGATCGCTTTCCTTATTTGGTTAATTACAATGTTCGAGATATCTTACAAGGGAACCTCCCCATCGCACCCCCCTCAGATTTAGTTATAAGTTGGTGTGGTGTCACCGCCAGACACCACACTTGCTAGGTGGTAGCTTAAATCGGCCGCGGTCCATTTAGTACATGTCGGACCCGCGTGTCGCCACTGTGTGATCGCAGACCTAGCGCCACCACAAGGCAGGTCTCGAGATACGGACGAGCACTCGCCCCAGTTGTACGGACGACATTGCTAGCGACAATACGGACGAAGCCTTCCTCTCATTTGCTTTCATCTAGCCGCCTACAGAATTCAAGGTAATGAGCGGCAGCCATTTTTGCTTTCTTGTGTCGGTGTGTCCACCTACCGTGTGATAGTGAAATTGTTTCCCTGACGCGACGTAGCAACTCTGTCCTACGAAGAAATTTTGTCTGCTTTAGATGCCTATTTCAAAGAAACAGTCAATGTCGTTGCAAAAAGGTATACGTTCTTTCGTACAAAACGTACGGCCGGTCAAACTAATAGGGAGTGGGTTGCAACTTTGCAAGGCCTTACAAGGGACTGTGCCTTTGACTGTGACTGTGGCCCTTCTTATTCAGATACAATGGTACATGATGCAATTGCACAGAACGTTTCTGATGTTCGCATACGGGAGCAAATTTTGAAACTAGTTAATCCCTCCCTTCAACAAGTGATAGACATATTGGATAGACAAGACACACTTGACTGTGCTCAGGAATCTTTTGAAACTTCGCCAGCCGTGTGTAACATTAACCGGCCCGCCGGGCGCGCTGCGCGCCCTGTAACCTGCTCTCGCGCACTTCGACGCAGCTGCCGCCGCGCTCTAAACCAGGTGTGCCGCGTCAGCACACAAATGCAGTGAAATCATGCCCGCGGTGTGCTACTAGACATTCGCGTGAACATTGCCCATCACGCCAAGCTATTTGCTTTTTCTGCAATAGGAAAGGACATGTTCAAAGTGTTTGCCAGAAAAAGCTCAGATCAGACAATCACAATCATTCCAGGCCCTTTGCTTCGCGCCGGAATCGAACCACGGACACTCAGGCTCGTGGACCTTCACCCATGGACATTCATGTCGTTACTTCCACCCCATCCAGTGCCACTTTCTCTAACAGTGTTCGTCCCACAAAAAGTGTGCGTCGATGTCGCCAGACATCACGTCAATTAGCAAGTGATTCTGTACCAGTGTCTGTTCAAATTGCCCAAAACAGATGCTCTTGTCGTCAGCAGGACAATACACTTTTTGTAGATTTGGACTTTACTGGCAAGGTCATACCATTCCAGCTCGATACCGGAGCTGCAGTTTCATTGCTCAATCACGACACGTACAAACAACTGGGCAAACCTCCGTTGCGTGCCGCAAATATTCAGTTAAAAAGTTATTCAGGACAGCCGATCCCTGTGTTAGGACAGTGCACTCTTCTTGCAGCATACAAGGGACAAACAAAACTTGTGTCATTTTACGTTCTTCGTTCTTCTTCTGCAGTGAACTTGTTTGGTTTAGATTTATTTCAGTTGTTTAACATGTCTATTGTAAATCAGGTCCTATCAGTGAATCAAACTGTGCCTTCAGACAGTGTTTCTCGTCTGTGTGACGAATTTGCAGACATTTTTGCACCGGGCTTAGGTTGCGCTAAAAACTATGAAGCACATTTGGAACTGAAAGTAAACGCGCAACCGAAATTTTTCAGAGCGCGCAATGTTCCCCACGCATTGTGTGATGAGGTCGCAAGAACATTAAACGATCTAGAATCACAGGGTGTAATGGAACGTGTGCAAGCTTCTCTCTGGGCCTCACCCTTAGTAATTTTGCCAAAACCTTCCGGAAAATTGAGACTTTGCGTGGACTTCAAGGCCACAGTGAATCCACAACTAGTGACTGCTACTTTGCCTTTGCCCCGCCCGGAAGATCTTTTTCCTAAACTGTGCCCGCGAAAATATTTTTCAAAGTTGGACCTAGCCGATGCGTACTTGCAAATACCGGTGGACGACGAATCCCAGCGCGTATTGGTGGTTAACACGCATCTTGGATTGTACAGGTTCAAAAGACTGCCGTTCGGGTGTGCATCCGCCCCTGCATTGTTTCAGCGTCGGTCCCTACTGCAGCAAACTATCTGGACGATATAGTGATCTCCGGACAGACAGAAGAAGATCATCTTGCGAACATACGAACATTATTTCAGGTCTTGCGACAAAATGGTCTTCGCTTGCAGAAGGACAAATGTGTGTTTTTTGCTCGTGACTTACCATACCTGGGACATGTCATTAATGCCCAAGGCATACATCCGAGTCCAGAGCACCTCCGTGCCATACAAGAATTGCCTTCGCCACAAAATATGAAGCAGGTATAGAGTGTGTTGGGTAAAATTAACTATTATCATAAATTTGTGCCGCGCGCTTCTTCCATTTCAGCTACGCTTCATCGCTTACGCCGTAAAGGTGTTCCGTTCGTCTGGACGACGGAATGCGACCGCGCCTTTCGCCAGTTGAAATCGGAGTTGCTTTCAAATACTTGCCTTACGCCTTTCGATCCCCAGAAACCCCTTTTGTTGATGGTAGATGCATCGGATTTCGGGATCGGTGCTGTGCTTGCGCACAAAGTTGGCTCGCATGATCGCCCTATTGCCTTTGCGTCCAAATTGCTCTCATCTGCGCAAAGAAATTATTCCCAGATAGAGAAAGAAGCTTTGGCTCTCGTGTTTGGTGTTACTAAGTTCCATAATTTCTTGTATGGTCGTCACTTTACCATCATCACAGACCACAAACCTTTGACATCGGCCGGCCGAAGTGGCCGTGCAGTTAAAGGCGCTGCAGTCTGGAACCGCAAGACCGCTACGGTCGCAGGTTCGAATCCTGCCTCGGGCATGGATGTTTGTGATGTCCTTAGGTTAGTTAGGTTTAACTAGTTCTAAGTTCTAGGGGACTAATGACCTCAGCAGTTGAGTCCCATAGTGCTCAGAGCCATTTGAACTTTGACATCGCTTTTTCATCCGACCAAGCCTGTACCTCCGCGTACAGCGCAGAAATTCATTCGCTGGTCTATTTTCCTCTCGCAGTACCGCTACGATATCTTGTATCGGTCCACTGCTAAGCACGGAAACGCCGATGCGTTGTCCCGTTTGCCTGTTGCTGAGGGTAAAGCACTCGATTCTTCTGAACTTGCTTGCATGTTCATTGATTCGGAAACCGATGAAGTGGTCGAATCGTTTCCGGTTGATTTTCGTCGTGTAGCTACAGCCACCGCTGCTGACCCTGTCCTTGCTACCGTTTTGCGTTTTGTTGCTACGCAATGGCCTTTGTCAAAGTCTCGGATCGAGGATCCGTTGGTTCGCAGATTTTTTGCTCATAGGGAGAGACTTTTTGTACGATGTGGTGTTTTGTAGTTGCGTTCTGGTAATGATCAGTCCAGAGTAGTGGTCCCACGTTCGTTACAGTCCTGTGTTTTACGGCTTCTTCACCAAGGACATTGGGGTATAGTGCGATCGAAACAACTTGCTCGTCAGCACTGTACTTGGTTCGGAATCGATGCTACGATTACGAATATGTGTTCTTCTTGCATGACGTGTGCCGAACAACATTCCGCGCCACCCCGGAAAGTCTTTGCATGGCCAAAAGCCACTTCCCCTTGGCAACGCTTGCACATTGATTTTGCTGGTCCATTCTGGAATGCTCGATGGTTGGTTCTGGTCGATGCCTTCAGTAATTTTCCTTTTGTTGTCCCGATGTCTTCCACGACGTCCTCCGCCACCATCCAAGCGTTGTCTGCTATCTTTTGCATTGAAGGTCTTCCGCAGACTATTGTTTCCGACAATGGCCCACAATTCATGTCCGCAGAATTTCAGTCATTCTGCCAGGCCAATGGTATTCAACATCTGACATCCGCGCCGTTTTCGCCTCAGTCAAACGGTTCCGCTGAACGATTGGTCCGGACTTTCATGTCACAGATGTTGAAGTTGACAGAGTCGCACTCTCGGGAGGACGCGTTGTTGCTCTTTTTGTCCTCGTATCGCTCTCAGCCCCGAGATGGTCGCTCGCTGGCTGAGTTGCACCACGGTCGTCCTCATCGAACCTTGATGTCTTTGCTGCATCCGCCGCATCAGGTTCCTTTGCAGCGGCAGACTCCTGCTTTTGCTCCAGGCGACGTTGTATTCTATCGCAACTATCGCGGTTCACGGTGTTGGCTCGCAGGGCGCATTCTTCGCTGCCTCGGCCGCGCAATGTATTTGGTTTTGGGGGCCTCTGGTGAGGTGCGTAGGCATCTCAATCAGCTGCGCCTCTGTCGTCGCACGGGTTCTGCCGCTTCCCGTCTGCTTTCAGCGACGGTGCCGTCCGGTCAGCGCCCTGGGGACCCATCTACTGGCTCGCCTCATCCCCAGGTGTTCCCGACGATGCCTTCCATTTTGCCCCATGGCGACGCGCCGCCGCAGCCGCCGCCGCCGCCGCCTATTCTCCCGCCGGCGCCGCCCGCAGTGGACGCTTCGCTGCTGCCACCGGGCGCCTCCCTGGGTCACGCGCCGCCGATCGCTTCCCGTGACCAGCTGTCCTCCGCCATGGAACTCTTGCCCGCTCCAGACCACATGACGTCATCGCGCGTCGGATACCCCGACGCAATGGAGGTCGACCCTTCGGCCCCTCCTGTCTCTTTACGGGCGCATACACCGCATGTTGACGTGCACCCTGGACTAGGTTTTCAGGCGTTTCCTAGATCCCCTAGGACCGAATGGCCGGGTGCGGGTGGCACAGCCTCGCCTGTTGTTAGGCTCCCCACCTCATCGCATACGTCAACATGGGGTCCTCCCCACGGCGGGCGGAAGCCTTATCACATGACCGTTCGCCGATTTGTGGGGGAGGAATGTGGTGTCACCGCCAGACACCATACTTGCTAGGTGGTAGCTTAAATCGGCCGCGGTCCATTTAGTACATGTCGGACCCGCGTGTCGCCACTGTGTGATCGCAGACCTAGCGCCACCACAAGGCAGGTCTCGAGATACGGACGAGCACTCGCCCCAGTTGTACGGACGACATTGCTAGCGACAATACGGACGAAGTCTTCCTCTCATTTGCCGAGAGACAGTTAGAATAGCCTTCTGCTAAGTCCATGGCTACGACCTAGCAAGGCGCCATTAGCCTTACCTAGTTTGAGAGTTCTCGTATAAATGTCTCAAGAAGAACTTCGTAAACCAACAAAGAATAAAGTTAAGTATATTCCAAAGCTACGTATTTTCTTTATAGCAGTCGTAACGTATCTTGTTCCAGACTTGACGCCAGTCGGCGTGTGTGTACGCGTGCCTTTCGGCTCCCTTCTCAGTGTGGCGTAGCTAGCTTGTTACGCCACAACAGTTGGCACATTGGATAGATCTTGAAAAGCTGAACACAGATCAATCGAGAAAACAGGAAGAAGTAGTGGTGAACTATGAAAAAAATAAGCAAAATATACAAACTGAGTAGTCCATGTACAAGATAGGCAACATCAAGGCCATAATCAGCTCAGGAGCACAGTGGTCCCGTGGTTAGCGTGAGCAGCTGCTAAACGAGAGGTCATTGGTTCAAATCCTTCCTCAACTGAAAATTTTACTTCTTTTATTTTCGCAAAGTTATGATCTGTCCGTTCGTTCATTAACGTCTCTGTTCACTTTAATAAGTTTAGTGTCTGTGTTTTGCGACCGCACCGCAAAACCGTGCGATTAGTAGACGAAAGGACGTGCCTCTCCAATGGTAACCGAATACATTTGATCGCAAAGTCATAGGTCAACCGATTCCTCCACAGGAAAACACGTCTGATGTATTCTATTCGACACTGGTGACGGCATGTGCGTCACATGACATGAATATGTTGTCGACCCACCTACCTTGTACACTTGGCGAATGGGTAAAACGATTCTTCTACCTTGCCCGATTTAGGTTTTCTTGTGGATGTGATAACCACTCCCCAAAAAAGTGATCGCATCGGACGGACAGATAATAATTGTCTGAAAACAAAAAATTAAACTTTCCACTTGAGGGAAGGCTTGAACCAAGGACCTCTGATCCAGCATCTGCTGACGCTAACCACGGGACCACGTCGCTCCTGAGCTGACATTAGCCTTGATGTTGCCTGTCCTGTGCATGGACTACTCAGTTTGTATGTTTTCCTTTTTTTTCATAGTTCCACACAACTTCTTCCTGTTTTCTCGATTGGTCTGTGTTTAGTTTTTCAAGGCCTGTCCACTGTGCCAACTTATAACTAAATCTGATGGGGGTACGATGGGGATGTTCCCTTGTCAGTAACTTTCCGCTCTGGAGTTCCTAAATTTGTCCACTGTATTATTGACTTATCTGGTACTTACATTACTGCAGTTAAATCTACCAACAGTATTACTGTCTAAAGTTGGCAGGACTGCTTCCGCTTTGCTCACATCTTCCTATAAGTTCATTCTTGAAAGGGACTGACCAAATGCGTGTTTAAAAGACCTGGTGGGAAAGGAATAGGACTGGCTTTGTTTTGAGACTTTAGCTCTGTTTTAATGTTCTCCCATGCTGCCCCAAGTACGTTTGGTGCGCTAAGAATGCGTTCGTGATTTCCTTTACATCTACCAAACGTAATGAACCGTGCTGCGGCTCGCGTGGGTGCTGTTTGTAGGTTTCCGCCCTCTGTTGGGGGGCAGGCGGTATCGTTTAGTTGGCATGGTTGCTGTTGTTCGTCTTCTTCTCGTGTTGTCTGGTGCCACTCGGTTTCGCAGCGTTGCCTGTCCGCTAGTGGTTATCGATATGTAGTAACTGTTGCCCAACCTCTGGGGCGAAGTCGTTGTTTTTCCGGGTCGTGTGAGTGGCAGTTCAGTTGGGGACTCAGGAGGAACCAGGTCCGCGAAGTGGAGAACACGCTGGGACTGCTGGTGGCACTAATCGACTGCCGGATGGAAGGGCTGTGGTCACGAGGGTGCATGACCTCCTCGTAAACCGAATCCAGCAAGCTTTAAGGTGAGTGGATTTCAATCCAAGTAGAGCAGACTCAGTCGCCAGTGTGGGCCCCGTACTACGTATATGATGTTGTGACAGATTATCATCGCGCCGTCATGTGCAGTTTGGTGGATCTGCGTACCGCTTAGTACTTGAAGAACCTACTGTGTTAAAAACACTGAGCTTAGAGATTAGACGGTGTGGTTACTCAACTGTGAATTTGTGAATTAATAAAGCAGTGAAGAGATTTGTTTCATTCTGCCAGCCATCATCAGATTTATCACAGTGAGTTTGTGTGCCCAATGAATTTGATGTCACTCATTTGGTACTTTGTTTTGGCTCGATTTCCGATTGTTTCCGCAATGACGTGTGGTTGCTGATTCTGGTTAGTTACATTTCGGGTTTGCCTCGCACGCAAATCGGGTGGGGTTTTAGTTCCTGTTAGTTTGTCTGGTGTTCTGTACTGTGACTTGTTTGTTCAGCTTTTCGGGTTTGTGGAATCGTACGGAAATGTGGTAGTGGTTCCTTTCTCGATCCGGGCGTTCTTAACACAGTATTCTAGGGGCGTAGTGCAGACCGCCGGTTCAGGCTTTAGCGTATTGTTCCATGGTTGTATTTGGTTTACCGGAAGTCAGGTAGCTTCAGCAAGATTATCATTAGTCATTCGTTAGACTGCCACTAGTCTGAGTTACCATCTTGCGAAGTGAATGCAAGCAACTCTTGACTGCCTATCTCATCTCTCGCGAAAATGTTTGCTGTCGGACCTTCTCAGAGATCGATTCCTGGAGCACCGTCTGGATCAGTTACTCGTTTTTTTAAATAACTTTTGCTATTGTATTTGCTGTTTTACAGCAGGTTTCAAAATTTTTAATATTATTGCCGTTCCTGGGGTGTGAGGACTTCAGCCGTGTCTGTGGTCGTTTGCTTTAAATTTTTTTTGGTATTAGTATTTTAGCAGTAAGCCTTAAAACTGTCTCAACTGCCATTCCCGACGTCTGATGCCTTCTTCCGTGTTTGTGGCGGCTTGCCTTTAATATTTCAGTACCTGTAATTTTTAAGTTGCACCGAGTTTTAACAATTCTTAAGTTATTGCCATTCCTGGTGTTTAATGCCTTCTGCCCATATCACAGTGGTTTGCTTTTAAAACAGTATTCGTTGTATTTGTATTTAATGGTGATTTGCTAAATTGTAACCAACTGAAAACACAATTATTTACATTTGTTTATTCTTTCATTAATAACGTGTGGTATTTTTTTTATTTATTGTTAAGTCTGGAATCACTGATTTAATATAAATTGTGTGTAATTGTAAAAGGCAACCAATAATAACTGATTACGGTTCCGTCCATAATCGTAACCGAATCCTGCCTTCCCCTGACCACCAGGTTTCACTTGATTTTTGATTTATAATGCCTTTTTCCCTATTGCGTACATTTCCTAATAAGCTTCATTGTTACGTGACCTATCATACTACAGGAGAATCAAGAACCTTATCTCATTTACTTGAGATGAATACCGACCTCATAGTGTTTTTGGTTTAATCGAGGATTTCTGCTTGCAGTGATTGTTGGATTCTTGTAATATTATATTAAAACTCTGCCTTTACATAATCATGTCCAAAAATTACTGACGAAAATAACTTTCACATCTCACTGCCTATTAAAATAGTTCGATGAAACTTGGTCCGTACATAGAAATAACAGCTACAATATAGGAGACAAGGTAAATAAAAGAAATATGCAACGAAACGAAGACAAATGAAACTCTTATTAAAAGACAGTCATTATACTGAAGACATCTCAATTTATGATGGTCACGTGGTCATTACATTGGTAGGTTACGGTCCTTAAAAACCGTGCGATTACCATAGATGGCAATGCTTACTTTGTAACATGCTCCCATGCTGCACACAAGTACCATTCTTCCATCATTGCGGTTGACAACCGCTCATAGTTGGTGCATGTGAACGTGGTGCAATACATGTCCCCAACGTGCTTCATGGTAGTTGAGTCGGGGGACCGCATGCCCGTCCATTCGCCGAATATCCTCTCGTCCCAAGAGTTCTTCCATCTGCGCTCTTCAATGCGCTGACACTTTCTTATCCATGAAAATGAAATCAGGGGTGAATGCAATCCCGAAAATATGCGAATGACGAAGCAGTGTAGTGTCACAAAATGTGGACCAGTGAATGTACCATGTTCAAAGATTTGGAGGTGAGTGCGCCCATGCAACATGGTGAGTCCCCACATGATACCAGAACCACCAAAACATTCATGTTGTCCCTGGGTGCGTTACGTGGTCAAACATCTCGCCATATGGAGATACGTCCAGAACAATACGCCCAAAATAACTCCTCTTTGGTCTAGTCCCTACGTTATTTACACCATCGCAAACGGCGTTGCCGATGTGCGAGTGTAATGGGAACGCAAGATACTTGTCGATCAGCAAAGGAACCACACTAATGCAGTCGCCTTGCCGCCCTGAAGCATGGTATGGCCTGTCTCGCAGTCCTGTTAAATGTGGTTGTAATTGGATTCACTCTTTGATGACGCTCTACTTGTGTACGACAACGTACGCTACCCCAGGGAGAGGTGGCCTACAAGTTGGTGTGGTAACTGTCATCGTAGGAAAGCTGGACAGGAGCAGAAATGATTAGCGATCAAGTTAATACAATAAAAGTAAGATTTGCTTAACTTGTATTTCTGCAAGCATATAAAGACTCATTAAAGATAAAGCAGCAAGAAATAGAGTACAGCTATCACAATGTCAACAAGGATCAGGATGTCTGAACTAAGGACGAACGAAGGTGCACAACGAAGAGGGTCCAACCATGAGTGGCTGTGTGACTGCTGCCAGCCCTCCCACATTGTGGTGGCAGAGGGCACTCGTAGTCCAGAGCTGCTGGAGACATGGTTCAGTGGGCATGATCCATTGGGTCCACTGAATCCCACACGACAGCCGTCAGTGTCTGATCGAAACGTGCGTTGCGCTATCGACCAACTGTACATCGGGTGATTGATGATAATTCTGAGTCGACACCTAAGTGTACTGCCTTTTTGCCTTACGTAGGAAACACTTCCAACAAGATCGGTCGTATTTTACGGAAATACGATGTGAAATGTATTTTCCGACCTCCATCTAAAATTAGAGTGTTTTTGAGTTCTGTTAAGAATGATCTTGGTCTGCGTAAGGTTTCTTTTAGCTGCGGCATGACATGTATTGGTCAAACTATCAGCGCCGTGCAGGACCGAAGTACTGAGCATAAATGGCACACACGATTACAACAGCCAAGTAGATCTGCTGCTATTGCGGAACATTGCTTGGATACTTGTCACCACATGTTATATAAAAACACCGAGATATTGGCATGCACGTCCAGATACTGGGACAGTGTTATTAAGGAAGCAGTTGAGATTAAATTAGCGAGCAACCTCGTCAACAGAGATGGAGGTTTTTATTTAAACTCTGTTTGGAATCCCGCTCTCTCCCTTGTCAGAAAAAAGAGGGACAGAGCCAATGCCATCTCACCTGGATTTCTTAGTCTCACTATCGATATCTTTGACTTCGGTCATCTTTGGTGGCACTAGTGTTCAGTGTGTGTGTTTTCTTTCCTTCATCAGTCCGAGAACCGAGGTTTTAAATTTGCATCTACGTCGCCTGTCAGTTGCAGTTTGCCTTGAAAATGGCGGGGTGTTCTCCTGCCGAAATATTGGCGTCCGCTGAAAGTGTTTACTGGCTGAATTCCCGGAATTTATTTGAAAGTTGTATTCGCCAGGAAAAACTCAGGTCTCACATTCCAGTTACGTTGCTAAATTTGACGCGTGTGGGGTGGGATCGATACGTGATACCAGAGGTCCCTTCTTGCTTGTGGCGCAATGTAGCCGTGATTTGCTGCTGTAGTTGACCGTGATCGATCACGTCCCCCCTCCTTCAGGCAGAATTACCTGTTGCCTGAAACGCTCCCCATGCACGTACGATGATGCTGTGAGCAATACCTAACTCATCGGTTACACTCATCACACTTCGTCCTTCTTCCAGTATCCAGATGGTTCTTCCGTATGTGACTTCATCCAGTTGTCGTGCTTGTGTGTGGACCATGGTGTAATGAAGATCACTGCCATGGCGCACCGTAACTGCTTTGCTGATTCACACAAATTGTCTTTTGCCAGTCCTTCAACTGTCTCGTGTTGCGGGACCAACCGCATTTGGCACTAAAGTCACATTGACCTCACGCCACGTGACATTAAGTTTTCCGTGCAGGACTGCAAGACCTCTGGCAACATTCTCCTGCTCATTCATTAACAGTCAGTCATTAGTATGTTGTGTTACTTTATGTATCCCATCCTTAATTTTTCCAGAGAATGCATATGTATATAGAGCTACACGCGAAATGTTCGTTGACGTTACCAGGCGCTTTAATTATTGGGTATAACCCTGAGAGACGGAGGGGTATGGGCACATTGTGGCCTTTGTATGCAAGGTGTGTTGTTCATAGCTGCGTGATCTGCTGCGCGTGAAAGAGTGGAGGTAAAACAAAATTAAGGTTTATGGTTCAATTCTAAATTTTTTGTTTTTCGCTTACACACGCTTTCTTAAGGTTTTAGTGTTGAAAATCATTCTATAAGTTCACTGGGATAGGCAGGATTCGAGCTCATCACGTCTGATTAGCAGACCGTTCAGTTCGGTGAAATCTCGTCGCAGTGCTGGCAAATTCAATAGAAATACGCCTATTGTGGTTGGGACGTATCACTGAGCGATTTGTCTCTAACGAAAGTTGCATCCCCATGTCGTGGTCTACCACCCATAGACGTTTCGGGTGATACCGACTGGATACATAGTTATAACTTTACCCACTCTTGAAGTGATGAACCGCACGCGCGGTCACTCTTCGAAGTAGGTGAGCTGTGAGAGGTGTCCAATTTTTGAGTAAATTCAGCTGCACACATTAAAACAGAAGTTAAGCGGGCGCTACAGCATTTACCTTCCCACTTTGAGAGCCTGAGGACTCTCTGTGGCTTCTAAGCTAGACCAACCTTAGGTATGGTTAAACACGCTTGATAAAATACTTATGCTCATATTGGGGCACTCGTCGAGTTATTTGAAACGACATGGAAACTATTCTGATTCCTTATGGTAATAATAAGAAACTCTTTCTCAAAAATTCAAACGTGTCATTGTTCTATTTCTGTTCTTTAAAGTCAACTCCTGCAGACACTGCACAGATTTTTCACATTTATTATCGGTGAGGCCTATGTATATCATCCACCTTAGAGTATGCAGTTGTATGAGTATGAACGATAGGTCATCAAAGATGGCTCTAAGCTTTAACATCTGAGGTCATCAGTCCCCTATATCTAGAACTAGTTAAACCTAAGTAACCTAAGGAAATAACACACGTCCATCCCGGGGCAGGATTCGAACCTGCGACCGTAGCAGCAGCGGCCGGCAGTAGGCCATCAAAATGATATATATGTGGATGTGCATTCTGAAAATTAAGGCCGAACGCCCTGTGAAATGCTTCACAAGTATTACTTGTTATTTCAGAACTTATAGTATTGGAAGGCAAGTTCGTCAATATCCTGGTGCTCTTGTTGGAAGCCCGGCTTTCGACCAGAAACTGTCGAAGGCTGACTAAGAATGAGGACTGTCGAAGACTCCAAATGAGACTGGGCTGTGTAGCTACCGCCGGCCATGCTGTATCGTGACGGCAGAGGGCGCTTGCATTCGGAACCGATGAGGCTGTGGCCCAGCAGGTGCGCATCATTGGATACGCTAGGCCCCCACACGACCGCGATCGGCATCTGCAAAAACTTGCGTAACAGTTTTGCCAACTGTGAGACACCGGTGAGGGTGGTATAGATAGGATGGTAACACACTAATATTAATGAAAACTGCTCCACCTGACCGATTGCTTTTTGTATTATTACTTCAAAATCGGACACAAGAATTGAGAATTGAAACATAATATTCACATTTTCACAAGTATTAATGATTTCAGTTAATATTTCGAGGAGGAGGAAATGACACAGACAGCATAGGACTTGCAAAAAGTAAATGTGTGACTAGGACATCGCGTCAGGTAGACCATTCGCCGGGTGCAAGTCTTTCGATTTGACGCCACTTCGGCGACTTGCGCGTCGATCGGAATGAAATGATGATAATTAGGACAACGTAACACCCAGTCCCTGAGCCTAGAAAATCTTCGACCCAGCTGGGAATCGAACCAGGGCCCTTAGGACTGAGATTCTGTCGCGCTGACCACTCAGCTACCGGGGTCGGACCATGGAGTAAGTGATAAATGATAACTGTGCTACTAACACTTCAGTGCATACATTACCAAGTAACAAACAAAAAATTCGCGACCTTTTTGTAACATGCCTCATCGTGCGCGGTCGACCGGTTTGCTGAGGTAATGCTCAATCTACTCTCGCGCAGTTGGACAAACAGTAAAAGTTTTCGCTCGCTTTCGTTACCCACCTACACCTTTGTTGCAAAGACCATGAATCGCCGCGTATACACATAACAGCCATTTTAGCAGCAGGTTGTGTTACTTTTTTGAATCTTGTGGTTGATTACTTGTTTTACTGGTACGAGCGACAGTGAAAGATGTCTTCCTTTCTTTCTCGTTTCACCGACATCTCGTCGGCACTACAATCTATTCCCTGGGACGTCGGATGACTCAGGACAGTTTAGCTATGAGCTACATCACCATCCGGGTTTCCCAGAGTTGGACAAGCGCGAGAATGCGAGGCCGCACCCGAACAATGGGCTATTAAAGTTATACTCCCACTTGGGCACGCTTCATTACTCACGGCGCCGAGAGCGCAACTTCCCCCGCCTCTGCCGCTCTCGTCCGCGACCCCTTCCATACCAGGGAATTCAAGTCCGACCCGTTGCAGATATTGGACCATCCGTCAAAAGGCCATTGTGTGGCGCTCTATTTACACGCCGAGAATCCGGCTGCGCCCCGTTCGCGTCGCTTTAGTTTCCGGAATACCGCGCAGCAAATTTATTGGCGTGACCGATTGTTCGGCTGCGATCTGGCACTCGACAGCGATTGCGGAGAGCATCAGTACGTACGATCGCACAGTGTGACCAATGGCCAGGTCAGACTGTGCCGTCTCGCGGCAGCACGTCTGATTTGTGACACTGCGAGCATACTCCGTTCAGAAATGTAGCGGACCAGTGATAACTACTGTTACATCGCTCTTATATGAATAACTCGTCTCTGTTTTCATTTCGCCAGTCTTGGCTTCTTGAAACAATAAAAGAAATATGCTACCTGAGGCCTCGACAATTATCTGTTCTCCAAGCTGTTCGATAGTACCCTACCATCTTTATTCATTTCCTTCTTACTTACAACGCAACAGTGATACACGTGCGTTTAAATTTAGCAATCTCTGTGCCTCCTACGTAACATTACATCGATTAAAAAAGGATCACCAGAATCCGCAAGAGCAGGATATACATTTTCTGTATCAGCTGTCCCCAAACTTTCTGAGAGAGTGTAATCAGATGTTAGATACTACCCTCTGCCCCCTCCCCCACCTCCCCCCCCCCCCACCCGTACCACCACACCATCACCAAGATTACTATAAATATACTTTAAAATGAAAAATAATTTCTTTGAACACTTTCAGTTTTAAAATAACGAATGATAAATAACATTATTTTTTTGCAGGTGTTCGCTAACTCACGGACTAATGAGTTAGTGAGGCTAAAGGTACGGCTTATTTCGAACAACCTTTTTGTAGAAAGCTACACCAATTCTCAGTGCATGCAAATGTTACCCAGAACTACTTCTTAGGAAAGAAAGCTTATTATGGACATTGAGGTAAATACTTATTAGCAAACACAATTCCTCTACTCCAGTCCCCTCCCTAGTTACACTTGCTTGCTCCACCTCCTGCGCCTCCATTTAAAATCTACCGAATTAATATTTATATACTTTCCTCACGCTCAAATTTTTAGATCACTTGACTGCTGGATTCCTTACTTCTGAACTTGGTGCCAATGCTTTTTGTCTGGCCACTGCCACTAATAATAATAATAATAATAATAATAATAATAATAATAATACAGTATAGGCCCTACAGCAGTATAATAGCCATTATATAGTTAATCACATATGGCTGTGAAGTAAATAACGAAGCAATTTCTGGTCTATTGCAGGAACTACCTAAAACTCAGGGTAGAAATTTTCATGAGATATTTAAACATATGTCACGTATATGTCTTAGTTTTACTGTCATAAATGCAGGGTGCAAGGTATGTATATGGTGAGTGATTTTTGTGGGAAAGATGACGTTCATACAAACGTTTCACAACCAGTAATCTAAACAACAATGTGTCATGTGTTACAAATAATTTGGTTTCGTGACCGAAATACACTTCAATCCTTTTGTTTTTACCCGTCATAAAATTACATTTCATGCCCCCGCCCCACCCCCAACACCCAGGTAGTAATAGCTCCCACGTTGGAACCACTGTTCTAGATGAATAAATACAGAAAATTGGGATGAATTTTAACCTAGATACGGAAATTATAGTTACCGTTGGCGTCCATTGTAAGCTATAGGTTCATGTCGCTGGCGATAAGGGCTTTTCTATTGCAGCTAGGTGACACGCTCGCAGATTCATTTTTTTCCATATTTGCCACAACGTGCCGACAATTTTATTTTTTACAAGGGCTGAGTGCCAGCACACCGACACTTTCACGTTAGAACATTTCTGACCAATGACCTACCTCAACGGTGGATCAGCCATAAGGTGCGAACGCATATCTCACACTCCATCACTGGCTTCCAACGCCTAGATCTACATAGTTCTACATCTGCATCTACATCTACGTGATTACCCTGCAATTCACAATAAAGTGCCGGGCAGAGGATTCAATGAATCACCTTCAAGGTCTCTCTACCGTCCCACTCTTGAACAGCGCGCGGAAAAACGAGCACTTAAATTTTTGAGTGGAAGTCCTGATTTCTCTTATTCTATCGTGATGATCATTTATGACTATGTAGCTGGATGTCAACAGAGTGTTTTCGGGATCGGAGAAGAAAACTGGTGATTGAAATTTCATGAGAAGATCCCGTCGCAACGAAAAACGACTTTGTTTTCAAGATTGTCACTCCAATTCACGTATCATGTCTGTGGCACTACCTTCCTTATTTAGCGATAATACAAAACTAGCTGCCCTTTTTTGAACTTTTCCGACGTCATCTGTCAGTCCCATTAAGTGTTTAGCTGAATTTACAGCCTTCAGATTTGTGTGACTTATCGCGTAACCGAAATTTAGCTGATTTCCTTTAGTACTCATGTGAATAACTTCAGACTTTTCTTTATTCAGGGTCAATTGCCACTTTTCGCACCATACAGATACCTTATATAAATCATTTTGCAATACGTATTGGTCATCTGATGGCTTTACAATACTGTAAACGACCGCATCATTTGTAAACAATCTAAGACGGCTACTCAGATTGTCGCCTATATCGTTAATATAGATCAGGAACGGTAGAGGGCCTATAACACTTCCTTGGGGAACGCCGGATGTTATTTCTGTTTTACTCGATGAATTTCCGTCTATTACTGTGACTGTGACACTTATGACAGGAAATCACGAATCCAGTCGCACAACTGAGACGATATTCCATAGGCACGCATTTAGGATAGAAGACTCCTGTGAGGAACGGTGCCGAAAGCCTTCAGGATCACGTTGTATGTATTGTTCTTTTTGTGGGGAGGGGGCAGAGCTGGAGTTATGAGTGTTGTGAAAGTTATGTCTATATGCCCCCCCCCTCCAGTTACTCTCAGTAAATGCAACCAAAGTGAAGCAACTACAGACGAGATCGCGAAATTATGGACTGAATTAGACTATTGTGTGAATGTTTTTCGTGCATCCAGTAGAGGGCCCATTGAAAGTTTCTGGAAGGTAAATGAAAACTTCGACGCTAAACGTAATAATAAAAAGTATTCCAAAGCTTATATGTGCATGGATGAATAGGATAGACTACTGCAAAACCTAATGACTCTTTAAAATAAAATTTTTTACCGGTACTCATAAGTCAGAATTTAAGCCTACACCAAACTGTTCTCGTTCAAGATTCTTGGAGAAGAAATGCTCCAATCGGATGACAATGAAGGCGAATATGCTCCTGTTTAGAAGACTGAAAAGTGGGTTGCTAGCTGCCTTTTCTACCTTCACAAACACCTTTAAAATTTGTCCCAAAGGTTTTTGCACGCGAACGTATTCGCCCTCTTTTTAACAAGAAGCTCACCTCTAATTCACACAAGCTCATCTAAATGTAACTCGCTCAAACACATTAGTCCATCGCTGTTAAGACGCTCATACTCATCCGCGCCCATTTCCTCATTTTGACTCACTCACTCAGCGCAATTCATTGTCACTGTTTCCTGTCGCACAGCCACAGTCACCTTCGTTCTGTCCTGCTTCTACTGTCTCCTGTCAGTGTAACTGTCTCCCCTTTACTCTCTCTTACTGCTACTATCTCATTCATTCCTTCACACTGCTGGTGTATCTTCTTACTGATCTCTCCCTACCTCATTGTCATTGTCATAGACTCTGCCCCTCATACTCGTAGATCAATGGCTCTAACCTGTTTCCATTTTCTCCTTCTCTTCCTTCACCTCGCAAGGCGGTTATCCTTCACTCTTTTTTTAGCGAAGTTCTGTCAGTGTCAACTCTGTTCCACTGCCATTGTGTCCCTCTATTTCTCTCACAGTGCAAGCCTCCGTCGCTCTTTCTATACCACAATTGTCTATTATCTTCCAGTATTTATTTTCTCTTTCTAACTCCCACTGTCTCTTTGTCTCTCAGCGTAGCAAAACGCACATATTTTAGCATGCCAATATTTCTCAGCACATTTTTAAAGATGCTGAGGAAGCTAGAAGAGGCAACTGGTACGCTGCTTTTCTGTGAGATTTTTGTGGTATGATAGGAGCATTTTTCCACTGGCTCCCTTTCTTTCCTAGCTACAGCTGGGCATGTCATTTACATGAAAAGAGCTTTATGTGTCAGTAAAATTCTGAAAGTTTACTTATGTGAAATTGAAATAAAGCAAATATAATTTTGCACATCAGACCGTATCTTACATGCACTAGAGTTTTGCATGTGTTTCAGTGCTACACCATGGGGTTCCCTGAACCCTTCTGATAATAACGGAGACATTTAACAAAATATGTCTCTGTTTCACGTCACACCGTAAACTGTTACCACACCGGTTGTGACGTGCATTTTTTGCGTTTGCTAGTGGGGTAACTTTGAACCTCCAAGTCTTGGAAACGAATGAAGATACCAAGAAAATTTTCAAGAATGTTCGAGATCGTGATCTTAGGAATATATCGTAAAAATTACAGCCATTTGTTGTGCAGAGTCGTCTTGGGGACCACAGCTTGTTTTTGATAACCAAACACCACGTTTCTGGGGCGTTATTTATTACTTAGATTTCGCCTCACACCGGATTTTACGTGCAAAAGTAATGTAACTTTGAAGCTCTGTATCTTGGAAACAGATAAATATATCAATAAAATTTTCGAGGTCTTTCGAGGCCGGTATCTCAGGAATATATCGAAAAATTTCAGCCATTTCATGTGCATAGCCACCTTAGAATCGAAGGCTGAGTGCTACCAAGAAATCGTGTTTTCGGGATGTTTCTCCTAATAGATAAAGATTTTTGAAAGCGGGAAGACGGCACTTCTGTTTTAGTGAGGTGCACGTCACTGCAAAGTTTATAATAGCCTTAGTCAGATTCCTGATGCCGTAATTGCAGTTTCAAGTATCGAAATTTCAGTGAAGTTGAAAATCTTAAACATGGCTGCGGAACAGCAAATGTGTAAATACGAAGAGGATGAAAACAATCAGCCAACCAGTTGCAAAACAAGTGTGTATTAGTCCTTGACCTACGTTTCGATATTTCTAAAAATATCTTCTTCAGAGGGAGGGGGGCCTTGTTACATCACTTGGTGGTACATTAGATTGACTGGAGCCGAACGACTCTTGTGATATATAAAATTAACAAAACAAGATTACTCGAAGCCAAGGCTTTAGAAAGCAGCCAGATTACATTTATTGTATTTCAGAATCAATGTTCACTATAGTTGAATTCTTTTATCTTGGCGGCTCGCGCATGCCCGCCCAGACGCGGGAGATTGCTGCGTTGCCAGTTGCACACGACGCACGCGCCAAGAGAAGCAGCGCCATAGTATAGCTAGTTTGCAAGCTTACGTTTAGGGGGTAGCGCGCAGTTCATGAAGTAAAGCCTCCACGACCGCATTAACCCTTTCGCTGCTACAAAGAAGTGCACCCTGCATTCCGCGCTGTGCGCGATTTTGTCACTGCACTGCTCGCCTGTGTAGACAAATGGTGTTCCGGCTGCTTTGACACTCTTTATCATTCGATTTCACAAAAACTATTTGGCCCAAAAATTTGATTTTTACACATCTTCTTGACTGATACCTTCCCCCCATAAATGACTTAATTTTGTTTCGATGTTCAACGCAGTTATTATGCAGCATTAAATATAGTAAACCTTTGCACGAAATTTTGAAGAGTTTGCAGAGGTAAAAGTCCATAGAGTATACTTTCCGTATGGTCGATTTTAGTTGCCACAACGTTGAGAATGAAATGTGGACAAGATACCTAAATTTCATATAAAATTTACTGTATAACAATATCTCATTTAATTTAATTACCACATAGGTGTCATATGTAATATTAAGAAATATTCCGTTTTTCGCGACTGTAACAAAAGTGCAGTGGTTTACTACATTTAATGCTGCACAATAACTGCGTTGACCATCGAAACAAAATTAAGTCATTTGTGGGGGGAAGGTATCAGTCAAGAAGATGTGTAAAAATCAGATTTTTGTGAAATCGAATGATAAAGTGTGTCAATGCAGTCGAAACACCATGTGTCTGCACTGGCGAGCAGTGCAGTGATTACAAAATCGCGCACAGCGCGGAATGCGGGGAGCACGTGTCTGCAGCAGCGAAAGGGTTAATGAAGAGACAAAGCACTAGAAATTTAAAAAATTGCATTCAAACGAATAATATTCGTAAGGTAAAACACTTCGATATTATTTTTAAATAAGGAAAATATTAGGCACTGCACAAGGCTTTAACTCGTAACCTTTCACTTACTAGCCCAACGCCTTAACCGTTACGCTAACGCAGCTCGTAGCGCATAATTACCGTAAGGACTCTAATATGTCGTGCAAAATACTGACAAACACACGATATGACTATGAATTACTCTCACTTCGTCGAAGTACAATAGGAAATAAACAATTACCGCTGTTCTTTATTGCGGAAAAGCGGTTCGTGAGATTGATACAAAAACCTTTCCTTGCTATCGCCTGAATTAGGAGTCTTATTGCTTGTTTTGTTTAATTAATTAACAGAGTATGAAGCAACTGGTATAAAGAATGCTTTTTCCAAAGTTTCTATAAAAGGAAGTCTGCTATCAAGACATTGCTTTTGTTCAATTACTATATTTATGACCGAACGTTTCTAAAACTGAAGGCACTCGTCCGTGCTCTGCTCTGCAGTCGAGATCTGGCAACGTCGTTCTCTGTTCATTGGCTGACTGTGTTTTGTGACATCAGATGCGCAGAACGAACCTAAACTCTGCCGCCAACATAAATGACGCGCATTTTTAGTAATCCATCGAACTACAGACCTATATCATTGACGTCGGTTTGCAGTAGGGTTTTGGAGCATATACTGCATTCAAACATTATGAATCACCTCGAAGAGAACGATCTATTGATACGTAATCAGCATGGTTTCAGAAAACATCGTTCTTGTGCAACGCAGCTAGCTTTTTATTCGCACGAAGTAATGGCCGCTATCGACAGGGGATCTCAAGTTGATTCCGTATTTCTAGATTTCCTAGAAGCTTTTGACATCGTTCCTCACAAGTGACTTCTAATCAAGCTATGGGGTATCGTCTCAGTTGTGAGACTGGATTCGTGATTTCCTGTCAGGAAGGTCGCAGTTCGTAGTAATAGACCGAAAATCATGGAGTAAAACTGAAGTGAATTCGATTACTCGATAAATAGTAAAATTCTCAAGGCTGTCAATTCAACTAAGTACCTGGGTGTGACAATTACGAACAACTTCAGTTGGGAAGACCACATGGATAATATTGTTGGGAAGGCGAAACAAAGGCGGCGTTTCATCGGCAGGACACTTAGAAGATGCAAAAAGTCCACTAAAGAGACAGCTTATACTACATTCGTTCGTTCTCTGTTAGAATATTGCTGCGCGGTGTGGGATCCTTACCAGGTGGGATTGACGGAGGACATTGAAAGGGTGCAAAAAAGGGCAGCTCGTTTGGTATTATCACGTAATAGGGGAGAGAGTGTGGCAGATATGATACGCGAGTTGGGGTGGAAGTCATTAAAGCAAAGACGTTTTTCGCCGCGGCGAGATCTATTTACGAAATTTCAGTCACCAACTTTCTCTTCCGAATGCGAAAATATTTTGTTGAGCCCAATCTACATAGGTAGGAATGATAATCAAAATAATATAAGAGAAATCAGAGCTCGAACAGAAAGGTTTAGGTGTTCGTTTTTCCCGCGCGCTGTTCGGGAGTGGAATGGTAGAGAGATAGTATGATGGTGGTTCGATGAACCCTCTGCCAAGCACTTAAATGTGAATTGCAGAGTAATCATGTAGATGTGGATGTAGTAAGTGCCCACAGGTAGAGGCTCTTGTCAATATAAAATTGCAACTGCAATCACAGGATAAAATATTTGCATAAGTCATCTACATCTACGTGATTACTCTGCTATTCACACTAAAGTGACTGGCAGAGGGTTCAATGAACCACCCTCAAGCTGTCTCTCTACCGTTCCACTCTCGAACGGCGAGCGGGAAAAACGAGCACTTAGATTTTTCTTTGCGGCTCCTGATTTATCTATTTTATCTTGATGATAACTGATGAGGAGGTACTAAACAGAAATGAGGCAGAGAGGAATTTGTGGCACAACTTTACTAGAACAAGGGATCGGTCGTTAGGACATGTTATGAGGCATCAAGGGATCATCAATTTAGTATTGGAGGAAAGCGCGGAGGGTAAAAATCCTAGAGGGAGACCAAAAGATGAATACACTAAGCAGATTCAGAAGGGTGCTGGTTGCAGTAGATACTTGGAGATGAAGAAGTTTGCACAGGATAGAGTAGCACGGAGAGCTGCATGAAACCAGTCTCTGGACTGAAGACCACAACAACGACAACCGACGGGTTGTTTTCGCAATCGGAAGAGAATGCTGGTGATTAAAATTTCATGAGAAGATCCCGTCGCAACGAAAAACGCCTTTTTGTTTTAATGATTGCCATTCAAATTCACGTATCATGTCTGTGGCACTATCTCCACAAATTTCGCGATAATACAAAACGAGCTGCCCTTCTTTGAACTTTGTCGACGTCATCCGTCAGTCCTATCTGATGCGGATCCCACACCGCACAGCAATACTCCAGAATAGGGCGGCAAGCGCGGTGTCAGCAGTCTCTTTAGTAGACCTGTTGCACCTTATAAGTGTTCTGTCAGTGAATCGCAATCTTTGGTTTTCTCTACCCACAACATTATCTATGTGGTCGTTCCAATTTAGGTTCAAATAGTTCAAATGGCTCTGAGCACTATGGGACTCAACATCTATGGTCATCAGTCCCCTAGAACTTAGAACTACTTAAACCTAACTAAGGACATCACACAACACCCAGTCATCACGAGGCAGAGAAAATCCCAGACCCCGCCGGGAATCGAACCCGGGAACCCGGGCACGGGAAGCGAGAACGCTACCGCACGACCACGAGCTGCGGACTTCCCTTTTGGGTATTGGTGTTACCTGAGCACTTTCCCAATCTTTAGGTAGGGATCTTTCTGTAAGCGAGCGGTTGTACATAATTGCTAAATATGGAGCTACTGTACCAGTATACTCTTAAAGGAACGTCGCTGGTATACAATCTGGACCTGAGGCCTTGCTTTGCTACAACGAGCATATCTCCTTCTATGTTTCTCATCTTGGCAGTTGTTCTTAATTGGAATTCATAAATACTTACTTCGTCTTCCTTGGTGAAGGAGTTTCGGAAAACCGTGTTTAATAACTGCTTTAGTGGCACTGTCATCAGCGACTTCACCGTTGGTTACGCGCAGTGTAAGTATTGATTGCATCCTGCCACTAGTGCGCTTTATGTACGACCAGAATCTCCTTGGGTTTTCTGCCAGATTCAGAGACAGAGTTTCGTTGTGGAAATTATTATAAGCGTCTCGCAATGAAGTAAGAGCTATATTTAGAACTTCTGCAAAACTTCGCCAATCTTGGTGATTTTACATTATTTTAAATTTGGCATGCATTTTTCGTTGGTTCTGAAACAGAGACCTGACCAGTTTTGTGCCGTCCGATGTGGCCGTGCGGTTCTAAGCGCTTCAGTCCGGAACCGCGCTGCTACTATGGTCGCAGGTTCGAATCCTGCCTCGGGCATGGATGTGTGTGATGTACTTACGTTAGTTATGTTTATGTAGCTCTAAGTCTAGGGGACTGATGACCTCAGATGTTAAGTCCCGTAGTGCTGAGAGCCATTTGAACCAGTTTTGTGTACCATGGGGGAGAAGTACCATCACTTACTAATTTATGTGGCATAGATCCCTCAACTGGCGTCGATACTGTCTCGTGGAAATCATTTCATATCTTTTCTACGCTTTCATTATCAAACAGGAAGGAGTGGAAAGTGTCTTTTGAACTGGCGTTAAGAGCATTTTTATCAGCTTTTTTTAAACAGATGTACTTTGCGTTTCTTTTTGAAGGTTGTGGGTGTTACGGTATTCAGCGTAGCAGCAGTTGCCTTGTGGTCGCTAATCCCTGTATTCGTCATGATACTCCCTGTTTGTGCAGGGTTATTTGTTACTAAGAGGTCAATTATGCTTTCGTAACCATTTACGATTCAACTGGGATCATGAACTAATTGTTCAAAATAATTTTCTGAGAAAACATTCAATACATTTTCGGATGACGTTTTATGCTACCCGCCGGTATAAACGTATAATTTTTCCAGTATATCGAGGGTGGATTGAAGTCACCACTGACTATAAGTTTATGAGTGCGTATCTATTTGAAATGGGATTCAAGTTTTCTTTGAACTGACCAGCAGCTGTATCTTCTGAGTCGGGGGTCGGTAAAATAGTTTAGTCCGATTGTTAAGTATAATCTCTACCCGTATTATTTCGCAGGAGCTATCTAATTCATTGTCACTACAAGGTGAACTTCTTCTGGCGGCAATAATTACTCCACCACCAACTATATTTAATCTATCATTCCTGAACACTGTTAGGTCATTTGAAAAAATTCGGCTGAACTTATTGCCGGCTTTTACCAACTTTCCGTATCTATAACTATTTAAGCTTCTGTGCTTTCTATTAGGGCTTCGAGCTCTGGTTCTTTACCAACACAGCTACGACAATTTACAACTACAATACCGATCGTTTCCACAACTACCTTACTGTGTTTTACGTGCTCCCTTTTAGACGGATGCACTTTTGTGGTTTCCTGAGACGTTCTAAACTAAAAAACAGCCCAGTCCATTCCACATAGCCCCCGCTACCCGTGTAGCCACTTCCAGTGTGTAGTGAACTCGGAACCCGGAAACCCAACACCCGATGGCGCAAGTCAAGGAATTTGCAGCCTACATGGTCACAGTACCGCCTGACCCTCCACTCGGCTCTGCACCAGAGGACCGTTGTCGGTTCTATCGACGATGTTGCAGATGGTTAGCTCTGCCTTAATCTCACAAGCAAGACTGGCAATGTTTGCCATTTCCGCCAGCCGCCAGAAACCAGAGCGAATCTCCTCCGATCCAAAGCGACACACGTCATTGGTACCGGAATGAGCCACCATCTACATCTACATGATTACTCTGCAATTCACATTTAAGTGCTTGGCAGAGGGTTCGCCGAACCACAATCATACTGTCTCTCTACCATTCCACTCCCGAACAGCGCGCGGGAAAAACGAACACCTAAACCTTTCTGTTCGAGCTCTGATTTCTCTTATTTTAATTTGATGATCATTCCTACCTATGTAGGCTGGGCTCAACAAAATATTTTCGCATTCGGAAGAGAAAGTTGGTTACTGAAATTTCGTAAATAGATCTCGCCGCGACGAAAAACGTCTTTGCTGTAATGACTTCCATCCCAATTCGCGTATCATATCTGCCACACTCTCTCCCCTATTACGTGATAATACAAAACGAGCTGCCCTTTTTTGCACCCTTTCGATGTCCTCCGTCAATCCCACCTGGTAAGGATCCCACACCGCGCAGCAATATTCTAACAGAGGACGAACGAGTGTAGTGTAAGCTGTCTCTTTAGTGGACTTGTTGCATCTTCTAAGTGTCCTGCCAATGAAACGCAACCTTTGGCTCGCCTTCCCCACAATATTATCTATGTGGTGTTTCCAACTGAAGTTGTTCGTAATTGTCACACCCAGGTACTTAGTTGAATTGACAGCCTTGAGAATTGTACTATTTATCGAGTAATCGAATTCCAACGGATTTCTTTTGGAACTCATGTGGATCACCTTACACTTTTCGTTATTTAGCGTCAACTGCCACCTGCCACACCACACAGCAATATTTTCTAAATCGCTTTGCAACTGATACTGGTCTTCGGATGACCTTACTAGACGGTAAATTACAGCATCATCTGCGAACAACCTAAGACAACTGCTCAGATTGTCACCCAGGTCATTTATATAGATCAGGAACAGCAGAGGTCCCAGGACGCTTCCCTGGGGAACACCTGATATCACTTCAGTTTTACTCGATGATTTTCTGTCTATTGCTACGAACTGCGACCTTCCTGACAGGAAATCACGAATCCAGTCGCACAACTGAGACGATACCCCATAGGCCCGCAGCTTGATTAGAAGTCGCTTGTGAGGAACGGTGTTAAAAGCTTTCCGGAAATCTAGAAATACGGAATCAACTCGAGATCCCCTGTCGATAGCGGCCGTTACTTCGTGCGAATAAAGAGCTAGCTGCGTTGCACAAGAA
The DNA here is from genome assembly GCF_021461395.2 of Schistocerca americana. NCBI lineage: Eukaryota > Metazoa > Arthropoda > Insecta > Orthoptera > Acrididae > Schistocerca > Schistocerca americana. The sequence goes on along the minus strand of NC_060119.1, from coordinate 126,375,089 downwards.
CGATGTTTTCTGAAACCATGCTGATTACGTATCAATAGATCGTTCCCTTCGAGGTGATTCATACTGTTTGAATACAGTATATGGTCCAAAACCCTACTACAAACCGACGTCAATGATATAGGTCTGTAGTTCGATGGATTACTCCTACTATCCTTCTTAAACACTGGTGCGACCTGCGCAATTTTCCAATCTGTAGGTACAGATCTATCGGTGAGCGAGCGGTTGTATATGAGTGCTAAATAGGGAGCTATTGTATCAGCGCAATCTTAAAGGAACCTAATCGGTATACAATCTGGACCTGAAGACTTGCCCGTATCAAGCGATTTGAGTTGCTTCGCAACCCCTAAGGTATCTACTTCTAAGAAACTCATGCTAGCAGCTGTTCGTGTTTCGAATTCTGGAATATTCCATTCATCTTCCCTGGTGAAGGAATTTCGGAGAACTGCGTTCAATAACTCCGCTTTAGCGGCACAGTCGTCGGTAACAGTACCATCGGCACTGCGCAGCGAAGGTATTGACTGCGTCTTGCCGCTTGTGTACTTTACATACGACCAGAATTTCTTCGAATTTTCTACCAAATTTCGAGACAAACTTTCGTTGTGGAACCTATTAAGGGCATCTCGCATTGAACTCCGTGCCAAATTTCGCGCGTCTGTAAATTTTAGCCAACCTTCGACATTTCGCGTTCTTCCGAACTTCGCACGCTTTTTCCGTTGCCTCTGCAACAGAGTTCGGACCTGTTTTGCGTACCACGGGGGATCAGTTCCATCTCTTACCAATTTATGAGGTATGAATCTCTCAATTGCTGTTGCTACTATATCTTTGAGCCACATCTCGTCTACATTTGCATAGTCAGTTCGGAAGGAATGGAGATTGTCTGTTAGGAAGGCTTCTAGTGACACTTTATCCGCTTTTTTAAATAAAATTATTTTGCGTTTCTTTCTGGTGGATTTGGAAGAAACGGTATTGAGCCTAGCTACAACGACCTTGTGATCACTAATCCGTGTATCAGTCATGATGCTCTCTATCAGCTCTGGATTGTTTGTGGCTAAGAGGTCAAGTGTGTTTTCGCAACCACCTGCAAATGGCATCACCCTGTACTCTTCATGCCATCTGGAAGCATCCTTTCCACATCTGGAATGAGTCCCCCTGGTATGCACACGGAGTGCGCACTGGCTTCCTTCCCCTCCTTGTCAGCCCCATTACGCGCCTTGGGAATGTGTACATCATGCCCAAGACTAATGCCAACTGTTACTGTTGAACTGTTGGCCTCAGTCTCTAGCCGGATGTACACATAACTCATGCAAATATTTTATTCTGTGACTCCTGTTACAATTTTATATTGACAAGAGCCTCTACCTGTGGGCACGTACTAGTGAACATTGATTCTGAAGTAAGATAAATGTAATCCGGCTGCTACCTAAAGCCAAGGCTTGGAATAATTCTTGTTTTGATAATTTTATATATCACAAGAGCCGCTTGGCTCTTAGCAATCTAATGTACCATTGGGTGATGTAATAAGGCCCACTCCTTTTGATGAAGATATTCTTAGAAATATCGAAACCTAAGTCAAGGGCTAATAAACCTTTGTTTTGCAACTGCTTGGCTGATTTTTTCAACCTCTTCTATCAATTTACGTATTCTAAGACGTTATGTTTTTCCGACACGTGCGTTTATTGTGCTAGTATTATTTTTTCCATCGCAAGATTTATGTTTATCTGTGTGCGTATTCTCTTCCCAGGACACGAGCGGGCAGTTTGAGATCAGGCTCATTACACGGTGCGAACAGCCAGATTCCTATCGGAGAATAAATGCGACTGATTAGCAGTTCCGGCATTTGCCTTACAACCGAGTAAAACTTCATGAAAACCTTGATCGGAAGTGGCGGACTGGATCTATTTTATTTTATTTCTGTGGCAATATTATCCCAGACAAAAATCAAGACTGATATCTCTTTCTCTTTCTCTCTCTCTCTCTCTCCCTCTGTGTGTGTGTGTGTGTTTATTTTTGTATGGGAAGATGAGTGAGTGGGTGTATGGATGTGACGAGAAGCATCAGTGAGCTTCCTTTATTTTTCTGTTTATCTGACTTCACCACTGCGAGAGGAGCGCTTTTTACGACTTTTTTGTTACGACTGAAGTTCGTCTTAAATGTGTCAACGTTTCATCCTCGAAAAACTTCATCGTTGACAGTATCGGACTGGAAGTTGCACTGCAGGCTGATCTCTAAGGGCTGCGTGCTTCTTGCAGGATTGGCGTAGCCTACTGGTTCAGTGGGTGGAGTGCTTTAGCCGTAATACGGCGGGCGCCTGGAGGTGGGCGTGGTTGTGCTCTGCTAACCGGAGAGCACTTTGCCGGAGTACCTGGGGCTGCACTTTGCGGTTGGTCTGTTTGCCGGCAGAGATCTTGGAGGCCCTGGGCGCTTAATACAGTTCTTGTACTATGGTCTTTGGATAGTGCGCTAATAGATTGCTACTCAACTCGATTCCGCACAGTCACAGACGTTTATTGTGAAATCGTGATCACAAGAAGCGATTTACTCAGTGTACTCCAGTTATTGCCCAGAACAATTAAATATGCAAAAATAAATTGAGAATGTGTAGGTGCTCCTCTCGTGGTAGTGATCGTTATTAAACATGAATAAAATATCTTATGTGTCAGTGACGGCTAACTTCCAATGATTACTGAATCAAAAGCGATATTGTAAATAACTTGTATTTATTATAAATTAACTCACGATAGAAATTAGATCATATTGAACAAATCATGAATGAAAATAAATTAAACAAATTGTACACTGTTCTTAGATATACTACGCTGGTAAGATTGACTCTCAGCTCTTAATGTTAAGTTGATGCGAAGTCAGATTCAATTATGCCACTGGACAAGCAAATGGTAAATGCGATCTGACTGCGTTCCTATAATCTCAATGTGTCTGAAATAATACAGACTTCGGACACCACCACCAAGAAACAAACCAAACAACATGCAAAAGACAAATAAACAATAACGAATCGTAAGCAAAACTGCACGGATGCTCAGTGGATGGCAAGAACACGATCCAACAACTATTTCTGAACTTTACTGCCGCTGCTGCAAGTTTTACAATACCGTCTACCAGCGTGCTGGCTTCCTCTATACTGCTGGGGCGACGACTGCAGCTGCGAAGTCGCTGAATTATGATAAGTCTCTCAAATATCTTGAGCAGAATAAACTACTCAGAAACTGCTAACACCACAAGCCCTATATTTCCTCTAAATGGTATACAAGACTTTCAAGACTGGCTCAACAATCTTTAAGGTGCAGCCAAGTGTGTCTTGTACTGACGTGCAATACCAGTATGGTAGCTCTTTGCACTGGTTGACTACGTTCAATGGTGACTGACAGCCTATAAGGTGGAATCAACGGCAGTTATACTGGTAGTCAATGCAATGCCTATCGTGGACGCCGATGTCCTACTGTAGCTGCAGACTCTAGATCATACACAGCACAATCTTCAGAATCTGAGTCCCTATCTCAGAGCTACCGAACTTTGCGACTGTCCGCTTTCACGGCATTAGAAGCTCTCGAACCTGTCGCTCTCTCCACGATGCCCTTGCGACAATCTTGCCGCCAAACTCTAATCAGCCAATCCCGACGCTGCAAAGGGCTCCCACATCTCCCTCGCGGAGTGATACAATAGGTTCGTATGAGCAGTTGCCATCGGGCTCGTGCGCATGCGCAGAGCTGAATTCGCGTATGAGAAGTGCCTTCCTTCCGCTTCTGGCTACTTGGAGCGTGGCTGTTTGGTGTATGAGTAGTAGCAACAAGTAGCCAGAAGCTACCGGGAAGAATTTTCCTGGCGCGCCCAAGCTGCCAGATTCGCGCATGCGCAGAGCAAGCTGAGTTATAGTGGGGGGGGGGGGGGGGGGGGGGGGGTCCTTCCCCACGTGACCCGCGGCCGTGTATGCGTTTCGTGTCTTCGTTTACAGCTCCCACGTCAAATTAAAACAAAACAGATTTCTGTCGCCGGGAGCAATCAAGTGAATTAATATACATTCTCATAACCATGAAAGACCAAAATAAGTTAGTAGTTTCATTTTTCTGATTTTATATTATTTCCACGTTATTAGCAATCAACAATTAATGTTTTAATGAAGCTATTTCTGTCTGTTTTATAGAGAAATTTGCTTCAATTATTTTTTTTCCCGCTGAGGCAGTTAGTTTATTTGAAACGACGTGTTTCATTCCGCGCCATTGGCTACTTTCAACCTCGTTCAGTTTAAAGTGCAAATTTTCATTTTCTGGGACGAATGACGTTATACCATAATATAGAACCAAACATGAGAATACAGTACTGGACCTCCAAGAAAATTGGTATCACGAGAACCACATGAAAAGCTGAATATCAGGTACTTCAGAGTCCATCTGGACATAGAAATGTGCAATTAGAGCGGAATGAAGCATTTTAGTATGGTTTATGAAATTCCGATGCTGCTGGAGTAGTCTCTGATTTTATGTTCCTTTTATGACACTGAAAGATCTCTTAATGCTATATACGTACGAACATACGTAAATATTGACTTGAAGCTAAGTAGGCAAATTTTGTCAGTAGTTTTGAACTAAATATTTTGTTTCAAATATAATGACAGCTGTAGCAGAATTTTATAGATCCGCCTTCTGTGAAAGTGTTTTTCGATCACAAGGCACTTGGCTAGTACTTCCTCTGGGCCTGAAGTTATTTCTTAATTTGTGTTTACGTCTTAAATTTATAGAATGCCATTCTGTGCTAAATTTTAGACTGGCAGCATACCATGTTTTATCGTTTTAACTCCCCACATGGCTTCATATTTATTTCTAGAGTAGAATATAAACTGTCAGTTGTACAGTTTCTTTGCCTCACAGACAACCATGTTAATTTTTTCACATTTTGAAATAGTCATGAAATTTATCGTCCTTTATTCCGGTGTAAGCAACAAAAGAAACTGTCTCTTATTTTTGTTGCAAGTAATTTGCATTCCATCCTAGTAGCTTTTTGCAGTGCCGTGTAGATGTTAACCTGTTGGAAATGCTACATAGCAATATTGCAGAGCACAAATTAAAAAAAAAAAATCTGTCAGTTTTGTGGTACTTCGAGCTGTGGAGTCTAATTTTGAGATGATATTTTGCCAAGAACTGCTTCCTTATTTGCATCCTTTATCTGTGTGGGATATGATAAAACAATTGCTCTAAGTACAACTCAGTATGTCCTCTCAACAACATGCCGCACCTGCGGCACGGCTACACATGGTCACGTGATGCCCCACCAGAAATACGACGAAAAGCGTATGAGCAGAGCAAGCACCAAGCACGGGTTGCCTACGTCATCGTAGCTGCGCATGCGCACTACAGCCTGTTGTCTGGCGCTTTCTGGTAACTGCTCAAACGAACCTAATTTCTCCACCTATCCAAAAATATCTCTGTTCAAACAGCGGGCGTTGACCCCCAGCGTTTCCCGCACTTTCTTATGAACTGCCCAATCAGAGCTCAGCCTATTTGCCGCTAAAACATCGCGCGACCGGGCGGCGCCAGCGCGTACGTTAGACTCTCTCTGTCTGCTCGACATTTCCCCTCTCTCTCAAACCTGCCACTCGGCGGTGTTCTTTTTGATGCTTGCCGGTCAGTGGCCCCATCCCCTGGGACCCCTGGCCCCTGCACAATGCTCTTCCGGCGCTCGCCGGCCTTCGCCTTCGCAGTTGTGCCCGACCACACCTCGCCTCCACAGGCAAATTTACTTTGCTTACACCTATAGCAGGCAACTAATTTTATTATTACCAAAGCCCGTATTATTTCAGACATGTGTTTAATCATCACGTATCTCTCTTTCTAATACACCAAATAAGACTAATTAACCATTATATGAGTTTATTTATCTCAAATATGCAGAATAATCTGCGAAATGAATGTCACAAATGAAAGCCACCTTTCAAATGTACTTTAGGAATGGCAAAGGCACGATAGAGGAGAGACTGACGTTCCGCGTGGTAGCTACCACATGATTTGGCGACCTAGGAAAAGTGTTCGACAATTTAAAGTGGTTTAAGGTGCTTAAATGCTGAGAAAAATACGAGTAGCCTTTAGAGAAAGATGGGTAATAAATACTACTTACAGCAACCAAGAGGTTCAAAATGGGTCAAATGGCTCTGAGCACTATGGGACTTAACATCAGAGGTCATCAGTCTCCTAGAACTTAGAAGTACGTAAACCTAACTAACCCAAAGACATCACACACATCCATACCCGAAGCAGGATTAGAACCTGCGACCGTAGCAGTCCCGCTGTTCCGGACTGTAGCGCCTAGAACCGCTCGGCCACCACAGCCGGCCAGCAACCAAGAGGAAACAACATGAAAGAAGACCACGAGAAAAGCGCTAAGATTGCAGACGAGGTGCAGACTTTCTCCTCTACAGTTCAACCTGCAGATCGAAGGAGCACTGACGGAAGTAAAAGAAAATTTCAAGAATGGGACTAAAATTCAAGGTGAATGGATGTCAGTGACACTTCTAGCCTTAGAAAAACGAGGACTTGTTGAATGGAGTAAATAGTCTAATGAGCACAGAATTTGGACTGAGAGTAACAAAAGAAAAACCACACAATGAGTAGCAGAAATGATATCAGCTATTGGTGGCCACGTAGAATATGATACCTTGGGAGAAAAATAACGCATAGTGGCGAAGCATTGAGCAAGTAAGTGGCAGCTTAGCACAGGCGATGGGGGAAGTCTGTATCAAACATTGGCCTTAATTTGAGGAAGAAATTTATGCACGTACTGTACAAGTGAAGCACAGTAAGGTAAAGAAGTTAATCGTGGAATGTAGAAAAGCTGGATAAGAGCAGGATCGCCTCGTTTGAGATATGGTGCTGTACGTGGGTGCTGATAATGAAGCATGTTGATAACAAGTGAAGCGGCTCTCCGCATCATCAGCAAAGAAAGGAATGTAAGGATAGCACAAGCGAGAAGATAGGACAGGCTGATGTGATACTTGTCAAGATATCATCGAATAATTTCCATGGTTACTTCCAAGTGTAGCAGACGGCAGAGATTAAGATACGCTAGGTGACAAAAGCCATGGGATACCTCCTAATATCGTGTCGGGCATCCTTTACGCAGGCATAGTGCAACAACACGACGTGGCATGGACTCAACAAATCGTTTGAAGTCCCCTGCAGTAATACAGATCCATGCTGCCTCTACAGCCGTCCAAAATAGCGAAAGTGTTGCCGCTGCAGAATTTTGTGTACGAAATGACCTGTATTACGTACCATAAATAATCGATGGGGTTCATGTCGGGCGATCTGGATGCCCAAATCATTCCCTCAAACGGCTACATTGTTTCCAGAATGAGATTTTTCACTCTGCAGCGGAGAGTGCACTGGCAGATTAAAACTGTGTGCCCGACCGAGACTCGAACTCGGGACCTTTGCCTTTCGCGGGCAAGTGCTCTACCAACTGAGCTACCGAAGCACGAGTCACGCCCGGTACTCACAGCTTTACTTCTGCCAGTACCTCGTCTCCTACCTTCCAAACTTTACAGAAGCTCTCCTGCGAAACTTGCAGAACTAGCACTCCTGAAAGAAAGGATATTGCGCAGACATGGCTTAGCCACAGCCTGGGGGATGTTTCCAGAAAGAGATTTTCACTCTGCAGCGGAGTGTGCGCTGATATGAAACTTCCTGCCAGATTAAAACTGTGTGCCCGACCGAAACTCGAACTCGGGACCTTTGCCTTTCGCGGGCAAGTGCTCTACCATCTGAGCTACCGAAGCACGACTCACGCCCGGTCCTCACAGCTTTACTTCTGCCAGTATCTCGTCTCCTACCTTCCAAACTTTACAGAAGCTCTCCTGCGAACCTTGCAGAACTAGCACTCCTGAAAGAAAGGATACTGCGGAGACGGCTTAGCCACAGCCTGGGGGATGTTTCCAGAATGAGATTTTCACTCTACAGCGGAGTGTGCGCTGATATGAAACTTCCTGGCAGATTAAAACTGTGTGCCCGACCGACACTTGATATCGGGACCTTTGCCTTTCGCGGGCAAGTGCTCTACCATCTGAGCTACCGAAGCACGACTCACGCCCGGTCTCACAGCATTACTTCTGCCAGTACTTCGTCTCCTACCTTCCAAACTTTACAGAAGCTCTCCTGCGAACCTTGCAAAGGTCCCGAGTTCGAGTCTCGGTCTGGCACACAGTTTTAATCTGCCAGGAAGTTTCAAAAATTCCATTGTTGTTTGGGAATTAGAGGACCGTGAATGGCTGTAAATGCTCACCAACTAACCGAATATAACCATTTCCAGTAACCGTTCGGTTCAGTTGGACCAGAGGTTCCAGTCCATACCATATAAACGCAGCCACACTATTATGGAGCCACCATCAGCTAGCTCAGTGCCTTGTTGGCAACTTGGGTCCATGGCTCCGTGGAGGCTGTACCGTACCATCAGCTCTTACCAACTGAAATCGGGTCTCGTGTGGTCACGGTTTTTCTATCGTCTGGGGTCCAAATGATATGGTCAGGAGCCCAGGAGAGGCGCTGCAGACGATGTCGTGCTGTTAGCAAAGGCACTCGCGTCGGTCGTCTGCTGCCATAACCTACACTACTGGCCATTAAAACTGCTACACCTCGAAGATGACGTGCTACAGACGCGAAATTCAACCGACAGGAAGAAGATGCTGTGATATGCAAATGATTAGCTTTTCAGAGCATTCACACAACGTTGGCGCCGTTGGCGACACCTACAACGTGCTGTCATGATGAAAGTTTCCAACCGATTTCTCATACACAAACAGCAGTTGACCAGCGTTGCCTGGTGAAACGTTGATGTGATGCCTCATGTAAGGAGGAGAAATGCGTACGATCACTTTTCCGACTTTGATAAAGGTCAGACTGTAGCCTATCGCGATTGTGAAATATCGTATCGCGACATTGCTGCTCGCGTTGGTCGAGATCCAATGACTGTTAGCAGAATATGGAATCAGTGGGTTCAGGAGGGTAATACGGAACGCCTTGCTGGATCCCAACGGCCTCGTATCACTAGCAGTTGGGATGATAGGCATCTTATCCGCATGGCTGTAACGGATCGTGCAGCCACGTCTCGATCCCTGATTGAACAGATGGGGGCGTTTGCAAGACAACAACCATCTGCACGAACAGTTCGACGACTTTTGCAGCAGCATGGACTATCAGCTCGGACACCATGGCTGCGGTTACCCTTGACGCTCCATCACAGACAGGAGCGTCTGCGATGGTGTACTCAACGACGAACCCGGGGTGCACGAATGGCAGAACGTCATTTTTTCGGATGAATCCAGGTTCTGTTTACAGCATCATGATGGTGGCATCCGTGTTGGCGACATCGCGGTGAACGTACATTGGAAGCGAGTATTCGTCATCGCCATACTGGTGTATCACCCGGCGTGATGGTATGGGGTGCCATTGGTCACACGTCTCGGTCACCTCTTGTTCACATTGACGGCACTTTGAACCGTGGACGTTACATTTAAGATGTGTTACTACCCGAGGCTCTACCCTTCATTCGATCCCTGCGAAACCCTACATTTCAGCAGGATAATGCACGACCGCATGTTACAGGTCCTGTACGGGCCTTTCTGGATACAGAAAATGTTCGACTGCTGCCCTGTCCTGCACATTCTCCAGATCTCTCACCAATTGAAAACGTCTGTTGAATGGTGTCCGAGCAACTGGCTCGTCACAATACGCCACTCACTACTCTTGATGAACTGTGGTATCGTGTTGAAGCTGCATGGGCGGCTGTACCTGTACTTGCCATTAAAGCTCTGTTTGACTCAATGCCCAGGAGCATCAGGGCCGTTATTACGGCCAGATGTGGTTGTTCTGGGTACTGATTTCTCAGGATCTATGCACCCAAACTGCGTGAAAATGTAATCACATGTCAGTTCTAGTATAATATATTTGCCCAATGAATAGCCGTTTATAATCTGCATTTCTTCTTGGTGTAGCAATTTTAATGGCCAGTAGTGTATAAACGCCAGATTTCGCCCCACTGTCCTAACGGTTGCGTTCGTCGTACCACCCACATTGATTTCTGTGGTTATTTCACGCATTATTACTTGTCTGTTAGCACTGACAACTCGACGCAAACGCTGCTGCTTTGGATCGTTAAGTGAAGGCCACTGTGTTGTCCGTGCTGAGAGGTAATACCTGTAATCTGGAATTCTCGCCTTACTCTTGACGATGTGGATCTCGGACTATTGAATTCCCTAACGATATCTGGAAGGGAATGTTCTATGCGTCGAGCTCTAACCATCATTTCGCGTTCCAAGTCTGTTAATTCCAGTTGTGCCGTCATAATGATGTCGGGAACCATTCCACATGAATCACCTGAGTTCAAATAACAGCTCCGCCAATGCACTGCCCATTTATACCTTGTGTTCGCCATGGTACCATCATCTGTGTACGTGTGTACCGCTATCCCAAGGCATTTCTCACCGCATTGTAATGTAAACCACCCCCAATGGTGACAGCAATTTTTCCTTTTATAGTGCTGAATAATTAAATCCACAGCTGTGATCATAATGTCGCTACTGTCGACATTTTACTCACGTCTCACCTCCTAGAGAGAAATGGAAGTTGTGCTGAATACATTTCTTTGAGGTAAAGTAACAGACATATAAGAAAATTACTTATGAGATTGATTGAACTGGTTTGTTCATTAAAATATAGTTAGCGATCGCTATTTATACGTCTCACGTAGCTTTTTCATTCGTTATGTTGTTCAGTCCGAAAGCTGATTTGATGCAGCACTCCGCGCTGTATTACCCCTTGCTAACCTCTTCATTTCTGCATAATTACTGCAGCTTAAATCCACTTGAAGCTGTTTACTGTGGTCAAACCTGTGTCTTCCTCTACAAAGTAGTCTTCCCTCTCCCCCTGTCCTACCCGTAAAATCCCATCGCTACTAAGAAAGACTCGTTTTATGAGATGACAGTATTGCAACTGCAACTGTTTTAAGCATGGTTCCCTTTTCCCTAAGTTTGAAGCATAACTGCTGGACAACGTTGTAGCCCTCTGTCAGAATAATTGGAATAATTGACCTGTGAGAAAATTAACCAGAGTCAACACCTGGATTGGCTATGAGCGGGCTGTGAAATTCGAGAAGAGGAAGTGGTAGACAGATGGATGAAATCACGAGGGAGGAGGTAGGCACTGCGTTTATTCCCTATACAGGCGCACTCTCGGAGAAAATCGCCAGCATTTTGAAGAAACACCGGGTCGGAACTGCGTTTTGTCCTCCAAATAAAACTCGTGCACTGGTGGGGAGCGCCAAAGATGACCTCGGTTTGAGGAAGGCCGGCGTGTACCAGATTCCGTGTCAATGTGGCAAGTCGTATATTGGTCAGACGATGCGTACCGTCAAGGATCGATGCCGTGAACACCAGAGGCACACTCGACTGATGTATCCGAGCAAGTCGGCGGTCGCTGAACATTGTTTGTCGGAAAATCACGCTATGGAGTATGAACGCACGAGGATTCTGGTACAGACGTCGAGATACCGGGACAGCGTTGTCAGAGAGGCCATCGAAATTCACACCAATGACGACCTCATAAACCGTGACTGTGGCTATAATCTTAGCAAGGCTTGGGAACCAGCGATTGGGTTAATCAATAGTAAATCGAGCAAACATAGTTGTGACGACAACGGCGGACAGAGCCATCACACCGACGTCATCTCAGACGCCGTCGCAATCTGTTCCACCGCGCGACCATGGCGCGGGGCGCGGACGGCGGAGGGAGTGCGCCGCGGGCGGAGGGTATTTAAATCGTCCGCCGCTGCGACCGAACCCAGTTCCCCCTGAGCATCCATAGCGTACGGATCTCCGTACCGGCACGTTCACAGGAGCTCAGTCCGTCAGTTCACCTGATGATGGCGACATGTATGATCGCCGAAATATTGTGCCCGTTGGACACTGGGACCGGCAGTACACCAGTGGATATTTTGATTATCACATACGCCGGGAGAAACTCAAGAATCACAGATGTTATCTTAGTATCACATAGTGCTGAGTGCCTGGACGTGGCAGAAGGAACTTGGGGAATGGTGTGTAAGGTAGTTTCCATGTGGGGAAAGTGCAGGGAAAGATCCATAAATGCGTATGAATGGAAAAAGAAACTGCCACCTGTCAGCAACTGATTGCTCTCTGCTTTACAGACGTGAGCTGCTGTAGAAAAGTGTAGTGGCGAGCAGCTCAGCTATGCTGCAGACAATTAATTTAACATGATGTAAGTAATCATTTATGTATTTTCGTTTTAGCCATGTTTCATGTGAAACGTTATTTATACACACAGAAGAGCCACAGAAACTGATACACTGGCCTAATAAATTGTAGGTCCCCCGCGAGCCCGCAGAAGTGCCGCAAAACTACCTGGGATGGACTCGACTAATGTCTGAAGTAATGCTGGAGGGAACTGACAACAAGAACCTTGTAGGGCTGTCCATAAATCCGTAAGAGTACGAAGGGGTGGAGATCTTCTCTGAACAGCACGTCTTAAGGCATCCAAGATATGCTCAATATTGTTCATGTCTGGGGAGTCTGGTGGGCAGCGGAAGTTTTTTAACTCAGAAGTGTGCTCCTGGATCCACTTTGTAGCAAATCGGGACGTGTGGGGCGTTGCATTGTCCTGTTGGAATAGCTCAATTCCGTCGGAATGCACAACGATCATGAATGGATGCAGGTGATCAGACAGGATGCTTATATGTACGTTTCACCGGTCAGAGTCGTTTCTAGACGTATCAGGGGACCCATATCACTCCATCTGCACACGCCTCATACCATTACAGAGCCTCCACCAGCTTGAACAGTCCCCTGCTGAAGCCTCCATGGATTCATGAGGTTGTCCCCATAACAGTACACATCCATCCGCTCGATACAATTTCAAATGAGAGTCATCTGACCAGCCAACATGTTTCCAGTCATCAAGAGTCGAATGTCGGTGTTGCCGGGCCCAGGTTAGGCGAAAAGCTTAGTGCCGTGCAGTCATCAAGGGTACAAGAGTGGACTTTCGGCTCCGAAAGCCCATATCGATGATGCTTGGTTGAATGGTTTGCACGGTGACGTTTATCGCCCAGAATTGAAATCTGCAGAAATTTGCCGAAGCTTTGCACTTCCGTCACGTTGAACGATCTTCTTCAGTCGTTGTTGGTCACATTCTTGCAGGAACATTTTCCGGCCGCAGCGATGTCGGACACTGATATACTCCTGGAAATGGAAAAAAAAACACATTGACACCGGTGTGTCAGACCCACCATACTTGCTCCGGACACTGCGAGAGGGCTGTACAAGCAATGGTCACACGCACGGCACAGCGGACACACCAGGAACCGCGGTGTTGGCCGTCGAATGGCGCTAGCTGCGCAGCATTTGTGCACCGCCGCCGTCAGTGTCAGCCAGTTTGCCGTGGCATACGGAGCTCCATCGCAGTCTTTAACACTGGTAGCATGCCGCGACAGCGTGGACGTGAACCGTATGTGCAGTTGACGGACTTTGAGCGAGGGCGTATAGTGGGCATGCGGGAGGCCGGGTGGACGTACCGCCGAATTGCTCAACACGTGGGGCGTGAGGTCTCCACAGTACATCGATGTTGTCGCCAGTGGTCGGCGGAAGGTGCACGTGCCCGTCGACCTGGGACCGGACCGCAGCGACGCACGGATGCACGCCAACACCGTAGGATCCTACGCAGTGCCGTAGGGGACCGCACCGCCACTTCCCAGCAAATTAGGGACACTGTTGCTCCTGGGGTATCGGCGAGGACCATTCGCAACCGTCTCCATGAAGCTGGGCTACGGTCCCGCACACCGTTAGGCCGTCTTCCGCTCACGCCCCAACATCGTGCAGCCCGCCTCCAGTGGTGTCGCGACAGGCGTGAATGGAGGGACGAATGGAGACGTGTCGTCTTCAGAGATGAGAGTCGCTTCTGCCTTGGTGCAAATGATGGTCGTATGCGTGTTTGGCGCCGTGCAGGTGAGCGCCACAATCAGGACTGCATACGACCGAGCCACACAGGGCCAACACCCGGCATCATGGTGTGGGGAGCGATCTCCTACACTGGCCGTACACCACTGGTGATCGTTCCAACAGGACAATGCACGTCCGCATGTATCCCGTGCCACCCAACGTGCTCTAGAAGGTGTAAGTCAACTACCCTGGCCAGCAAGATCTCCGGATCTGTCCCCCATTGAGCATGTTTGGGACTGGATGAAGCGTCGTCTCACGCGGTCTGCACGTCCAGCACGAACGCTGGTCCAACTGAGGCGCCAGGTGGAAATGGCATGGCAAGCCGTTCCACAGGACTACATCCAGCATCTCTACGATCGTCTCCATGGGAGAATAGCAGCCTGCATTGCTGCGAAAGGTGGATATACGCTGTACTAGTGCCGACATTGTGCATGCTCTGTTGCCTGTGTCTATGTGCCTGTGGTTCTGTCAGTGTGATCATGTGATGTATCTGACCCCAGGAATGTGTCAATAAAGTTTCCCCTTCCTGGGACAATGAATTCACGGTGTTCTTATTTCAATTTCCAGGAGTGTATTTTACCGGATTCTTGATATTCACGGTACACTCGTGAAATGGGCGTAGGGTTAAATCCCCACTTCATCGCCACCTCGGAGATGCTGCGCGCCCATCGCTCGTGCACCGACTACAACACCACTGTCAAACTCACTTAAATCTTGTGAACCTGCTATTGTAGCAGCAGTATCCGATCTAACAACTGCGACAGACACTTGTCATATTTAGGCGTTGCCGACTGCAGCGCTGTATTCTGCCTGATTATATGTCTCTGTATTTGAAGATATCAGTTTCTTTAGCGTTTCAGTGTAAATCGTCCTGTCAGTTAGAAAACTGAAAATTTAGCTTTGCTTTGAGATGCACCACAAGTGGCGGCGGAGCTGGAAGGCATACAGTAATGAGCTATAATCAGTGACACGCTAGGTGTCAGTGGTAGCTGCGGAACACATGGTGGAAGGTTTGGGGAAGAGTTTTGTTTGGGGAGGAAAGAGGACACTTCTTGCTCGGAAATGTCGGACGAAGACTATACGTGGAGAGACACTACAGACAGGCTGGTGTTGTTAAGTGATTCCTGGGCTTTAGACAGCCGCAGAGCCTGAAATGTTACTTGTTAGATGTTATCTCGATGCATGTTAGTTTGCTAACAATAACACCCTGTCCAGTCACATTTATGTGACGACCATCGGTGTGCAACAACCACATACAGACGGATCGTGGCAGCACTAGCAGTAGACAGTACATGAATCGTGTCAGAGTGTACGCAGAACCACTGCAGTAATTGACGCAATGCGGAAAGGTAGTGATTTATATGAAGTCCAAAAGGACGTGATCACAGGTCATGTGTGGAAACATTTGCGAAATCAATAACTTTGTAAATGGTTCGTCTGCTGTTGTGGTTCTCTGAGCACTATGGGACTTAACATCTGAGGTCGTCAGTCCCCTATAACTTAGAACTACTTAAACATAACTAACCTAAGGACATCACACACATCCATACCCGAGGCAGGATTCTAACCTGCGACCATAGCGGTCACGCGGTTCCAGACTGAAGCGCCTGCAACCGCTCGGCCACACCGGCCGGCTCGTGTGCCGTTGTGGTTAACGTATACCATTGTATTGTGGGTGCTTATTCCAGAATTGAGAAAAACTGTGTAAGTTGAAATGACAAGTTTAATGTCGCAAATTTTAGCACAAAAATTACTTCTTTTACACAGTTTTCAACGCGACGACATAAAAACACCGCAATTAATAACGCATTTCACCAACATGAAAAAGTGATATAATCCTATACGCAACACTATTAAATATTAACTCTCTGAAAGAACATTAATCCCAAGAACAATAATATGAAAGCTTATTTGGAAGTTTCCTTACAAAATTGCTCCTACACATATGTTGTGATGTTTGTCAGTACTATGAAAATCGTCCAATTCTGGTTCAAAGTTGGGTACTATTTAGGATGACAATCAGATATACGGTGGATGGTTATTTATGTTACAGATTTGAGCGCAAGGTTACCCAAGGCCACTCGAATTTACAGTGGATCCAAGCTGGTGAACCAACTAAGTTTATGCCTCTGCATGCGGTATTTACCTTAAGCTGCGACGAGCTGCCGACTGCAAGGTCGCTGTCTCCCACTGTAATTCCTACAATTCTAATCAGTCCTTTGCTGAACCTTCCAGCAGAAACTTTCCCTATGTTTCCTGTTATGCGGGAAAACATGTACTCAGCCCTAGTCTTAGAATGTGGCGATATACACGTGCATGGTTGGAGCAGCGTGCATATTAGTGCCCTCTCAGTTCCTGCAAGAACAATTAACTAATTTGACTGGTTCGTTTTCTCCACAGTTGGAGCTAAACGTTCCTACATCTAATCTATAGCGGCATTGTAGCTGCTGTGAACGCAGTGTCCACAGAAATTTCTTCTCTCTTGTCCTACTCATAGAAGAACTTCTTCCCCCACTTGGGTTTATTTGTTCTTCATGTCACGGCCTTTTTCGACCAATAGGAGCGTTCCTGTTATCTTGTGGAAAGTCTCTCTACCATTCGCAATGTCCCTTCTATCAAACTCCATCGAAACTTCAGTATTTTTCTCCTTCCTAGTGCGCTTCCGTCAATTGGACGTTTTGTGCCCGTTGTAGACGTCTAAAGTACATTGGCCTTTCCGTGTGCTGCACTCTCTCGACATGTGATCAAAATGCATTACTAGTTTTTGTTCGTATCCCGCTGGAATTCCGAAACGCAACTTTCTAAAGCTTTATCTCTGTCCCTTGTGCAGATGTGCCGCTACATGCGGTCCTCCCTCCTGAATCACCTGGTCGGGGTCGCTAACCTTCCTCCTGCCATCCCTTTAAGTGGTTTCCATTGTAGCCCCTGCAGTGCGCCTTCACTATGCCGTTGTCCACCTGGCTTTTCAAACTAAAAACGACTCATGTTGCCTGTTCCACCTTCCACTCAAAGACATGCAATTTATAGGAATGATAGTTTACTGTTGATTGACTATCATCCCTTTTTGCATTACATACTGATAGGCAAATGTTCTCATAACCGCCGAATTACGTTAGGTGTCATATTCACCATCTTACTGCGATGTATAAAGATCTCATGTAAAGTGCGAATCTGACCATTGATTCTGCCACCTTACACCGTTCACGGAAAAATGGTTCTGTCCAAAATTGTCACTGAGGCAACTGTGATGTATCACGGGCCATAGATGACAGGGGTGAATTACGGTTGCGGTTTACTGGCGAATAGACACGCAACTGTTGAGCAGCTGGCCGCCCAGATGAACCAAAGGGCTACCAGCAGCGTTCCCTCAATTACCGTTCAGTGAACGTTTCTGCGTATGGGCTTCGGTAGCAGGCACATTGTTGATGCGGTCATGTTGACTGCTGTTCATTGGCCACAAAGGGTGTAATTTTTCGCCAGTAGCGCAACTGGATATCCAGTGAGTGTCTGTAGATGATCTTTCCAGATGAATCACGTTTAAGCTCCATCCGACAGATGGAAAACATCTTGCAACAATACTCTGAAGGGCCCAGACTGGAGGAGGGAGCATTATGATTTCGGGATTGTTTTCGTGTATTCTCTGGGTGATCTCGACGTTCTCGAATGCAGAATGGATCAACAAGTGCGCATCTATCTCTGGGGACCATTTCCATCCATGCAATGTGTTGTTTCTTGGGAAGATACATCTGCCAGCATGAGAATGGAACGTGTCACACAGCTCACAAAGTACTTGTGTGGTTTGAAGAGCACCAGGCTCAGTTTACCGTACTTCCCTGGGGACAAACTCTCAGCTTTTAAACTCAATCGAGAATATGTGCGACCACCTCGATCGGTCTGTTCGCGCCAAGGAGCCTCAATCGAGAAATCCAGCGCAGTAGGCCATGGTACTGGATTCGACATGACTCCACATCCCTGTCGGTATCTTCCAAAACAACACTAGCAATCTTCTTGCACGTCTTGTAGATATCCAGGCAGCAAAAGGTGGTTATTCAAGGTTTTATTAGGTGGTTGCATTAATGTGACTGGACAGTGTACTCTAAGAAATGGAATTTGTTCTTCATATAGTTATAATCAATGAAAACTCTGTACATTGGCTACCAGCTAGCGTTGCTATCTCAACAGTTTTTAGCTGCAACAGTGTTTTTTAAAAATATGTATTTTGTTTGAAATTGCACATTATCTGCTACTTTAATCAATTATATTTACTACATTTACTCACGTTAATTTAATTCTGAATATAACAAGCTTTGCATGTAAACTTTGTGAGATTTAATTTAAAAAGGCGAAGTGTCTTGCACTGGTTCGCGATTGGCCCCCAGGTACTTATTTTCAAGCCAAAGACATTATTTCAAGCCCGATCATGAGCTCAAGTTCCGCACCCAAAGTGTCAAGTCACAAATACATTTGTAATTTATTTGTTGAACACAGTGTGTGCGTAAGAGACCGCACCTTGACCACTTAAGATGTGCCCTACCAACCGATTGCTTCCCTTACTCAAGTTGTGCCATAAACTTCCTTTCTCCCAGATACGATTCTATACTACCTCATTAGTTATCCTATCTATACATCAAGATTCAGTATTCATCTACATCTACGTGATTACTCTGCTATTCACAAGAAAAGTGCCTGGCAAAGAGTTCAATGAACCACCTTCAAGCTCTCTCTACCGTTACACTCACGAACGGCACGCGGGAAGAACGAGCACTTAAATTTTTCTCTGCGAGCCATGATTTCTCTTATTTTATCGTGTTGATCATTTCTCCCTATGTAGGTGGGTGTCAACAAAATGTTATCGCAATCGGAGGACGAAACTGTTGATTGAGATTTCATGAGTAGATCCTGTCGCAACGACAAATGCGTTTTAACGATTGCCACTCCAATTCACGTATCATGCATGTGACACTATCTCCCCTATTCCGCGATAATACAAAACGAGCTGCCCTCCTTTGTACTTTTTCGATGTCATCCGTCAGTCCCACCTGATGCGGATCCCACACCGCACACTCCAGCCATCCTGATTTAGGTTTTCCGTGATTTCCCTAAATCGTTTCAGGCAAATGCCGGGGTGGTTCCTTTGAAAGGGCACGGCCGATTTCCTTCCCAATCCTTCCGTAACCCGAGCTTGCGCTCCGTCTCTAATGACCTCGTTGTCGACGGGACGTTAAACACTAACCACCACCACCACCACCGCACAGCAATACTCAAGAATAGGGCGGACAAGCGTGGTGTAAGCAGTCTCTTTATTAGACCAGTTGCACGTTCTAAGTGTTCTGCCAGTGAATCGCAGTCTTTAGTTTGCTCTACCCACAATATTATCTACGTGATTGTTCCAATTTAGGTTATTTGTAATTGTAATCCCTAAGTATTTAGCTGAATTTACACCCTTCAGATTTGTGTGACTTATCTCGTGATCGAAATTTAGCTAATTTCTTTTAGTACTCATGTGAATAACTTCGCAATTTTCCTTACTCATGGCCAATTATATAATCTCTACCCATACTATTTCAGACGAACTATCTACTTCAATTTCGCTACAAGGCAAACTACTTCTGAAAGCAATAAGTATTCCACCACCAACTGTATTTAACCTGTCCTTTCTGAACACTGTGAGATCGTTTTAAAAAATTTTTGCTGAACTTATTTCCGGCTTTAGCCAGCTCTCTGTACCTACAACTATTTGAGCTTCAGTGTTTTCTATTAGGGCTTGGAGCTCTGGCTCTTTCCCAACGCACCTACAACAATTGACAACTACAATACGGATCGTTTCTACAACTACCTTACTGTGTTTTACCTGCCCACATTTAGACGGATATCCCTTCTGCGGTTCCCTGAGACCCTCTTCCCTATAAAACCGCCCATTCCTTCTTCTGTTTGGTTACGATTCAAAAGCTCAGACAATAGGAAAGTAGAAACTTTTGAAAACCTTAAGTTGTTATTGCTTTTTCTTGGCCTTTAATTTTCTTTCGAAATTTATTATTGACTTCTTTTACTGTTCGTTCAAGGTACAAACCGATTTAGTTCTGGGATAGCCTACAACTGCAAACCCTTTTATTAACTATTCCTCCCCTTTCATGTCCTTCGACTCTTCTAACTTGAGTCTGCTTTCTGTACTAGTTAAAGAAAATCTTTCGCTCCATGTATTTTATCCGTGTTAGCGTACGTTGTCGAGAGCTTTCTCTAAACCTACAAATGCTGTAAAAGTTTTTCTGCTTTCATTATTTCGTCTGAAATATCTCGACCCTCCAGAACCACATTTATAGGACTTACTTAAACTGGGATTAGCGTCATCGCAACGTATCTGTTTCAGCACAATATACTTCGAAGCTCCTAAACAGAAAGATTAGTGGGTCGTTAGAGACGGAACACAATTTCGGACTGCCGTTAAGATGGGAAAGGTATTAGACGAAGGTATTCGACCGCGTCCTCGGCAAAGGAAACATTCACGGCATTCCTTAAACAATTTAGGGATCTTCGTAAAACCAGTATGCGGATGACCGGACTGGGATCTGAACAGCCGTCAGCCGTCTTTTCGAATCCGAGTCCAGCGTGGTATCCACTACACTACCTCAATCTGTGTCACTTTATAAAAGCGAGCTCTTCAATAATCTCTGCTTCCCAACTTACTTATATTTTCGCAGAAAATTTTCTGTCCCTATAAACAATTCTTAGCGAATTTAATTTTTGTTCCTTTTCTTCCATTTCTACTCCGCATTTCATTTTCCTGTTCATTCTTCAACCTATACACATATGGCTAGTTTACTATTATCACCCAGTTTTCACAATTACCATCTTTTATTTCTTGTAAATGATAATTTGTCTGTGTATTTCACAGTTACCTTCACTCACTCTTATTCATGTATGTTCTTCATTTTCTGCAACCTATTCTATACGGTACTCTCGTCTTCAGTTAATAAGGTCATCAAGTCAGTAATGAGATAAACGCAACCTTCTTTCTTACTACTGCTACACATGCATGTTTTAGAAGAGGACAGTTTGTTATTATCACCAGGTAAACATTAAACAAGATGGCGATAAAAGGTAGCCGATTCTGACAGCTCCCTCGATTTTAGTTACGTTTGTTATTTCGAATCTAGTTTTTTGCTTTTATTTAGTGCGGTGAATACAGTTCGACAACCTTCTTTCTTGTCAGGTCACACCATCCCTCTGCAGAATCTCCGTAATCTTAGTCCGTTGTACTATATCAAACGGTTTAATTTTTAATCTACGTCCGATTTTGTCTTAGAAAAGAGTATTTCAACTATAGCAATTTATTTGAGATATAATGTTCCATGACTGAACGTGGACTTAACAAATCATATTACATGTTGCAGTTGAAAATAACTTTTTATGTGTTATTTGCTTTTTTGCCATTTTAAGCTGAGACTTTTATATGGCACATCGAACGCAATGTTTCTTCTGAACCTGCGTAGCTCTGAAAATCTGAGATTTTATCACGAGTCAGCTTTTTGCCTCTCCGTACTCTATAGAATTGGTTTCCCGAGAGAAATCTGCGCTCCGGAACAATAGTAAAAAATTCTGAATTAAAATCAGCGGGGCGGCTATTAACCGAGCAATAAATCCAGGGGAGGATGGGTAGAACGGCCGCAGGTGTCGGGGGAAAACCTCCCCGCAGACGGCGGAGCCGTTCCGGCAGGGCTGGAGAAAGAGATGTGGGGGAGGAAATGTCTTTGGAGGGGAGATCGTGCAAGAGGCATCGGCAAGCGACGCTCAGTATGTAAATCTTACTTAGAAGCTGCGCCACGCCAGGGACAAGACTGCTAGGTTACAGTTCAGCATCAAATAAACGAGAAAGATGGAGAGATCTAAAACCGACACATACTACTTAGCTGAATTAATGCCGGATTCATGTATGACACTGAACAAAATATTAACCATCCTCGGGAGAAGACCACACTACTGCCGTCTAACACCGCCTGTATCATTGATAAAGATCTCAGTTCAGTGAGGAAGAGAGTTCACGAGTGTTTCGATATATCTAGCTGAAGTCAGCCTTTGATAATTAGACTTTTACCACTCTTCCCCCACCCCCCTCTCCGACACATAAATAGACTACCCTCTTGTATTAAACTGGTAGCCCCTGATGTCCTAGAATGTGTCCTATCAATCGATCCCTTCTCTCACTCAAGCTGTGCCACACATTTATTGTATCTCTAATTCTTTCGAAGACCTCCTCGTTAGTTACGCGATCTATCCATTTAATCCTCAGCACTCTACTATAGCCCCACATTTCAAAAGTCTACTCTCTTCTTCGCTACACAGTTTATCGTTCGTATTCAACTTCCATACATCGCTGTCCTCCATACAAATACTTTTGGAAAAGACTTCCTAATACCTCAATCCATAATTGATGCTAATAAATTTCTCTTTTTAGAAACGCTTTTGTAGTCATTGACAGTCCACATTTTATACCTACATCTACATCTACATGATCACTCTGCTATACACAATAAAGTGCCTGGCAGAGGGTTCAATGAACCACCTTCAAGCTGTCTCTCTACTGTTCCACTCTAGAAAGGCACGCGGGAAGAACAAGCCCTGATTCCTCTTATTTTCTCGTGGTGATCATTTCTCCTTATGTAGGTGGGTGGCAACAGAATGTTGTCGCAGTCGGAGGAGAAAACTGGTGATTGAAATTTCATGAGAAGGTCCCGTCGCAATAAAAAACGCCTTTGTTTTAATGACTGCCACTCCAATTCACGTATCATGTCTGTGACACTGTCTGCGCTATTTCGCGATAATACAAAACGAGCTGCCCATCTTTGTATTTTTCGATGTCATCCGTCAGTCCCACCTGATGCGGATCCCACACCGCGCTGCAACACTCCAGAATAGGGCGGACAAACGTGGTGTAAGCAGTCTATTTAGTAGACCTGTTGCAATTTCTAAGTTTTCTGCCAGTGAATCGCAGTCTTTGGTTTACTCTACCCACAATATTATCTACGTGATCGTTCCAATTTAGGTAATTTGTAATTGTAATTCCTAGGTATTTATTTGAATTTACAGCCTTCAGATTTGTGTGGCCATCAGCAGTTATTTTTCTGCCCCTAATAGCAAAACAAATCTACAATGTTTAGTATCTCGCTTCCAAATCTAATTTCCTCGGCATTACCTGATTGAATTCAACTATATTCCATTAACCTTGTTTTGCTTTTCTTGATATTCATCTTCTGTTCTCCTTTCACGATCTGTTCCGTTTAAATGATCGTCCATATCCTTTGCTGTCTCCGACAGAATTACAGTATCATCGGAAAACCTAACGATTTTATTTCTACTTCCTGAACTTCCACTCCTACTTTAAATTTTTCTTTAGTTTCCTCTACTGATTGCCTAGTGTACAGACTGAATAATCTCCTGTGTCAACTCTTTCTCAACTACTGCGTCCCTTTCATGCCCCTCGGCTCTTCTAACTTATGTCTGGTTTCTGTACAGGTTGTAGATAGCCTTTCGCTCCACGTATTTTACCGATGAAACCCTACAATTATGAAGAAGCGTATTCAGTCAACATTGTCAAAAGCTTTTTCTAAATCTACAAATGCTATGAAGGTAGATTTACCTTTCGTTAACCTTCTTGCAAGGTAATTCGTAGGATGGGTACGGAACTTCCCCGAGGTCGGTTTCTTGGAGTTTTGTCATTCTTCTCTAAGCATTTGTGTTTGTATTTTGCAATCATGAGTTATTAAACTGATGATTCGGTAATACTAACACCCGTCAGCAACTGCTGGAATTTCAATTATTACATTCCTGTTGAAGACTCAAGGTATTTCGCCTGTCTCATAAATCTTGCGCACCAGATGGAATAGTCATGTCGTCGCTGGCCCTCCAAGGGCTATCAGTAGTTTTGTGCGGGATATCATCTACTCCAAGGGACTTGTTTCGTCTTAGGTCTTTCAGTGCGCTGTCAGTTTCTTCTCACAGTATCATATCTCCTATCGCATCATCATTCACTACAGCCATGAAATTCCATTGATACTGAGCGCAATATTTCACCTGCTGCTTAGTTATTCCCAGATATTTTCTTTTGATTAATCAAAGGGTAGTTAAGTGGTCAATGAAAGTGCTACATAGAGCATGAATTTTCTTCAAGCCAGGAACACATGCGTGCTGCACTGTAATAAGGGGCGTTGTCGTCTTGGAAGATGGAAGGGTCCAGAACACCCTCGTCATGAGGATGTAAATAAAAGGGAAATGTCTGGTGGCAGAGAATGTTGAAATTAATATACTTGTTCAAGTTCACGATAACCTAAATGAGTGGCTAATAGTAATGGTACCAAAAATACCCCCAAAAATACGGCAGAACCACCCTCCTCACCATGCGAGTATAAACGCCTCAGAGCCGCCTCCGAACTCGACGCCTGTGTCGTTTGGCCCATGCCAGACGTGTAGCCTTATGTGCCGCTGTCAGCTATGCTCTTATGAGCGCTAGCCGACTGCGAACATTTACTGCTTGCACTACCCTCGCAATGTTCGCTCTAAAGTTGGTTGAGAGGGACCTGTATTCCCTTACAGCAGAAATTCCTGGACGCTGTAGTTAGTCTAACCTTGTTTTCATGGACCATAAGGCAACAGTTTAGAGGGGTCTGCAGTAAATTTCCAGATTTGTCACTAAATTCGTGAACGTTTTCAAGATTTTTTCTGGGGTTGGGGGTGAGGCATGGTCGGCTCGCGTTACTGCCGTTTTTCATTTTGGGCATTTTGTCACCATCGAGGGGCGTCTTATTCCTCCCTCAGTTACTATCTGAAAGAGTTGCTCACTTGCCTCCGTCAGTGGCAGCAGCAGCAGCGTTTATCGATACTGGTACTGCTGTAAATTTCTTTGGTGTGGCAGTTATACTTCCATGTCTTGGCGTGTGTGGCAGTTGGTCGGTTGCGGTGGAGCATCGGGGTCTCTGCAGCTTGTGATCAAAATGGTTCAAATGGCTCTGAGCACTATGGGACTTAAGATCTGAGGTCATCAGTACCCTAGAACTTAGAACTACTTAAACCTAACTAACCTAAGGACATCAAACACATCCATGCCCGAGGCAGGATTCGAACCTGCGACCGTAGCGGTCGTGCGGTTCGAGACTATAGCGCCTAGAACCGCTCGGCCACCCCGACCGGCGTCGTGCGGTCAGGCCGGGCAACTGGCGGCATGCACGCACGGTCGGAGTTGTGTGTCACTAGCCGCGAGAACTGCTAAGTTCGTCGCCCACTGCACCTGTATACTGGAGTTGTGTAATCAGTGAACCTGTCATGAAAGCTCAACCGTTGTGACATCTCTTCGATGATTGCTGGTTGTTGCATCCTGGGCTGTCCCCACAAGCAGCAACGTGATGGTGTGTTGGAGTTCGCAAAAAAATTTGCAGCCGTCTCCCTGTATGGTGCTTAACCTGTGAAATGATTATAATTTATCAGTGAAGTGTACCAGCAGTATCTTCTCCCTTCTTGCCGTTAGCGTTCTGGTTATCTGCCCTGGTCATTAGCGTAGTTTTGTGGCAGTGTGTTTTCCTCGCCATGTTGATGCTGTCCGGCACGGCGTGTAGTTCGACAGCTTGGTGTTGTTCTCCTTTTCTCTTTGAGTGTTTATCGTGCCTTGACTGCGTTTATACGTCAATTATTAAGAAATAATCCTGCTGCGATCCTTGTCTTCGCTGGTACTTTGGTTGTCGTGCTGTTGGTCGGGTGCAAGGGAATTGATTAGGTGGTTGGTTGGTTCGTCAGCCGTCTATTGGTCGTGCTGCAACCCGATTGTTTAGTGTTACGTTTGACTGTCCGTCTCACCTAAACTTTGGTTAGAGTTTCCTCCCCAGGCCGACCCTTGGAACACTTTTGAGCACCACTGTTTGTTGTTTGTGATTGTCATTTTATTTGGTCGCAGGTACTGTGCCAGGCCTTCAGCCATGTATTAATATTGTCTGTTTTGTGTTTACTATATGGCCTTCAAACGAACTTCATAGCAACTTTCAGATTAGGCCTTCAGCCGTATTTCATTTAAAATTCTTGTTGCTCTGCATTTAGGCCTTCAGCCCAATTTGTTTCAGAATCTGTGTCTTTAATAAGTAAATCCTTATCTCTAATGTTTCGCTTTAAATATCTTTAATTCTTGAAACGGCCTTCAGCCGTATTCCGTATTTGATTACCTTCCGGTTGTCTTTAATTAATCATGAATAATTGTTTCTGCCTTCAGCTGACAAGATACCTACTTCAGGTTTTCTTAAGATGTTTTTCTGTTGTACTTTGTAGAGGCTTATCTTCAAAGTCTCTCTATATTATGTAAAGAAATTTTTTTTAAATTGGGCTTTCAGCCGAAGAATTGACTTGAATTTTCCCTAATATGCCCTTTAGCCGGAATTTGTAAATGCTTGGCTTTAAGGAGTTTCCTTAGCTGATCTTAAATATTATTTCGGCCTTTAGCCAAGAAGGTATTGTGATTTTACTTAAGTAAGGCCTTTGGCCGTTACTCTAAATCTTTGTTTTAATAGCAATCATTTGAACCTACTCTGGAGAATTTACTTGGGCCTCAGCCGTGAACTGATCTTTGCTGTTTTAAAGAGAAAACTGTGCATTGGTTTGATCAATAAAGTTGTGTGTGTTCTTTTATATCTAACAGTAATTGACCTTGGCCCCTTTCCATAACCTCATCCGCTCTGTCCTGCGAAACCAGATTTCAGTAGAGTGTGTCTAAATTTTATAAGGACACAAGTTTCACTATTCAGCAATGGAAAAATAACACAGACAACCGTTTGCAAATAATTATTTAATACATTTCCCTAGGTTTCACCACCTCTAAGGATGTCTTCATAAGAATGAAGTTTAGAACAGAAATGCTCAAGTCAGAATTAAAAATTAAAAACGTTCCACGCTTTGGTATGTACACCTTGCAAGGAACAACATAAGTCTCTTTAATTTCAGCCCAGAAATTTAATGACATAAAGAAACAGTCGAATTCTCAGAACAGATGGAAGTATTTACTTTTAGGAAGTGCACTAAATGAAAAAAAGAAAATAAAAGACAAAAGGGCCATCGACGCACCACCAAGGCATTATCGGAATGAGACGAAAATCGATGTTTCCTTCGTCGTGTGTCTTTTTTTGTCTTAGTGTCTTTATACGTCATAGCAGTATGAAATAGTATTTCACTACTTCTTGTAGATCACGTACAACGATGCATTGTTCAGAGAGCAATGCCAGAGCACACAGTTGATTTTTAACAGTACTGTTCCTTACGCAGTTTTTTTAACGATGTAAGTCGAACATTTTCTTTCTGGCGCTGCTGTTGGAACTGGTAAGGTGACAAGAATTCGGCACACAGTTATAATACTGGTAGGAAAATTTGATCTGCATGCCTCTAACGCCACTGAAGCGTTGTCTAATCTTGTAATTTGTTCTCTTTTAAGCCATTTTTGTTTCCAAACGGGAAATTCTCCAGCTGCTGAGGAATGTTGTGGCAACATTTATTAATAAAAGTTAACGGACTCCAATGTATCTTCGTTACTACAATTTTAGTATTTTCTCTGAATTGTGTTCTGAAAATTCTGTCGGCTCTCGAAACCGTCGTGGATTTCGTATCTTACGCGACAAATGAAAAGTTAACGTTACACTTCATCTGCAATATTTGTGTGGACTGGTGGCAGGACTATTTGCGATATTCGACTTCTTCTGCGAATTTTGAAGGCTCTTTAAAATAAGTTTGAGTTCCTTATCACTATAATGTATAATTTTTTCTGTGCCAGTGGACACACTGCGAACATGTTCTAATGCTGCAACAGTGCTTGAAGTGTTCTGCAGAAAGAAAGAGTCAAGTGGAAGATTTTTGCAGAAGAACAAGAGAAACAATGAGATAGCTGTGAGAGACTGCACATAACAAAAGATGTGCTTTTGCAGTAGAGCAGTTCTTTGGTTAGCACACGATTATAACTATTGCATTGTATGCACAACGGCCGCAGACATCTCTTTAAGCGCAAATTTGAATTATATTTATAAATCCACCGAGATTCGCACGTTGCCGTAAGTGTTGGGCGCCTCGCGGGATTAGCCGAGCGGTCTGGGGCGCTGCAGTCATGGGCTGCGCGGTTGGTCCCGGCGGAGGTTGGAGTCCTCCCTTGGGCGTGGGTGTGTGTGTGTGTTTGTCCTTAGGATAATTTAGGTTAAGTAGTGTGTACGCTTAGGGACTGATGACCTTAGCAGTTAAGTCCCATAAGATTTCACACACATTGGAACATTTTTTTGAAGTGTTGGGCGTCTGACCATCAGTAACAAATCTTTAACGCACACGTTCAGAAGTCATTATGTACATTGGAACTCCTAGAAAAGCATTGGATGGATTGTACTGCACCTACGCAATTCCTGATAGCCTGCAGAGATCACAGATCAGCTGAGGCTCGGTTTAAGGAGTGGGCACCGCAGGGTATATAAACAGATAATGGGTACACTTTCTTAATGAACACTCGTGCATCGTGTAAATGAACTCTTACTGCCGCTGCTCCGCCGTATCTCTGACTGACCAAAAACATTATCTTCGCCAGAAATAATGCCCTGTTACTTCCGAAAACGTGAGGAAGTCTTCATGACTCATATTTATTTCTAAATCTGCATACTGAGCGCACGCAGAGTGTCGCAGAGGATTTGCAACAACTATCGTTTTTTCAGCAAAAATGGCGAACCAATATGAATTCTCCATTCTATGGCCAAATTTCTCTCTTATAATATCAACATATGTTTCCATTATCTGGTTTTGAATATCAGCACTGACTTACTGTATGTTGTTAGGATCATTTTGAAGATGCCTTTACAGAATATTAAATCATCTGATTCAGCTCGGAACCTCAGGACAGATCAAAAATTCCCATATTCAGAGTCGTTCTACAGTCAACATTGTAGGTAGGGCACCCATAGCTATGAGTAGTCATCTTCCATATTAATAACCGTTTCACCTCCATTTAGTCCTTTATTATTAGATCACTAACGGTGAACAACTGTATAACAAATCCAGAAGGAATAAAAGCCCTGAGATGGTATGGTAAATTTTTAAGACTTTAAAAATCTTTAAAAAACGTTAAAAACTTTTAGATGAGAACTTCTGTTGTTTTCAAACAACTGTCAGCGTATTTGACACATTTTAAACGATATATTGCCTTTACATGCCCCGAAAGATCTTCTAGAGTTTTCTTTCAGTTATTGCGTGGCTGTGTTACTAGAAGACCCAAGTTGCTGTCCACCTTTCTCGACACTGCCAGGTTTAAAAAGAATGTAACATTTACAAAATGGTCCTTTCGTGCGTTCAGAATGCGCCAATCAGGACTACTTAACAAGCTACAGTTTTTGGAAACGAATTTTGCTGTTATTAATTACCAGGAATATACAGATATACAGTCCATGTGGTATTCACGGGGAACTCACCCCCAATTGTTCTGCACACGAGTGAGCAATATGAACTTCGTTCGTAAGTCGTTCGATATTCCATTTACTAATGCAGTTGCTATGTTTACTATAACGGTGTGACCGAATTAATTTGATGTGTGGCTTCCAACTGATTCAGAATGTTTTGTTTTTTTTAATAAGAAATTCAGTACAGCAACCCTTTCTCTTCCATCCACTTCATTTTTATACATTTAACCCTTATAAATACAGAAAACTGAAACCAGTCACTTTTTTTAGAATAGTTACTTAGTCCACAATCCGGTTTTCGAACCTTTTCAACGCATCCGTAATGGATAAGCTTAATCATTTTTATTCCAATCACAACACTGGAATTATTGCATTAAACAAGTTATTCTCATCATAAAATTGAAATTACGCCAGCGAAAATCCTACATTCCCGTTTAGGGAAAGTGTCTTTGTTCCGGGCCACTCACTATTAACACGATGAAATGGAGCAACCGACGTCTGCCATCGACCATATTGTGTGTGGCGTACGGGTAGCGACGAGTATTAACGATTCAGAAACTGTAAGAGATTCGTTGCAGTAGTAGCCCATTGCCCTGCATAACGCGTTCCCACCGTATGAATTTGCAATCCGTCGTCCCTCTGCTCACACACTGTAGGCCTAGTCACGTGCGTGTAGCTCCTGGTAAGTCACAAATCACCCTGTGAATAACTAAAGTCATTTCCCATGTATCAATCGCTTTGAAACTTTGTGTATATTTATAGAATAACAACAGTTAACTTTTGTGAGCATTTCAGTTCTATATCCAAAATAATTTCGGAGATATTGAAAATTGCTTAAAAACTACATTTTGAAACTTCCCCCATTGAAAGCAACATCCCGAAACGTTAATAAGGTTTTTTTTTTTTGTCTAAATCGGTGGTGAAACGTTGTTTAGTTCTTCACATTTTAAGAAAAGTAATGATTTCAGTTTCCACACGGCACTTATTATTTTAAGGTGTTTCAAATCCTTATTTTTACTTTCTCTGATATCAGAATGAGTGAGGGGGTGAATTCAGCATGTATGTGACGTGTGAATCTCGCAATTGGTTGATAATTAATAATGAATAAGCGTGGGAACTACATTGTGTATTCATGTAGTGAACTGCGTGTGCATAGCATGAAACTGTTTTTGCAAAGTAGCCACATTACATAT
Source organism: Schistocerca americana (assembly GCF_021461395.2). Lineage (NCBI taxonomy): Eukaryota > Metazoa > Arthropoda > Insecta > Orthoptera > Acrididae > Schistocerca > Schistocerca americana. The sequence goes on along the minus strand of NC_060119.1, from coordinate 126,344,442 downwards.
TGTAGAAACAAAGTCATTCCTGAGACAATTAATGATGGAGTCGACTTTACTTTCTTTTGGAAACGTACACAGTTCCAGTAACAGTTAAATAAAGTTCGAAGTTGGAAAATGGTGAAGGAGGGAAATTACTTTGCTGTCCGTGAAACGCTATGAAAGTGATTAGGCAAGTTACATTCCATCCTAATGGAAAGAACAATGGTCATTCTTTCGGGAAGCAAGACAGCTCTAAGCTCGGTCATGAAGTACAGAGCTTTAGTAATGTTAGACCTATTTTCATATGATATATCAATTTTGTTGAAATGTAATTTGCTTTTCGTCAGGGGACTTGTGGTTCGGAGTTTTTGGACAAAATTTTGGCTTTCTACCGACGGGAAAATTAAAGAGACCTTTCGAGAAAAGAGAACCACCTGCATGAATATCAAGAGCTCAGATGGAAACTCAGTTCTAAGCAAAGAAGGGAAAGCAGAAAGGTGGAAGGAATATATAGAGGGTCTATACAAGGGCGATGTTCTTGAGGACAGTATTTTAGAATTGGAGGAGAATGTAGATGAAGATGAAATAGGATATATGATACTGCGTGAAGAGTTGGACAGAGGACTGAAAGGCCTAAGTCGAAACAAGGCCCCGCGAGTAGACAACATTCCATTAGAATTACTAACAGCCTTGGGAGAGCCAGTCTAAAAAAACTCTACCATCCAGAGTCTGTCAGTTAGACCGTCAGAGAGAGCGGATCGCTAGTTCCTGCTGCAACTAAGGAGAGTACATCGTTCGCTTTTTACATATTTTCACAAGCATCAAACAGGAGCGACCTATTTTCAGTTATCTGTGTAGTTACTAACTTATTTTTGTAATTTCTTGCGCGTTCGAGTGCTTACTAGGCACAACCTTTTATTTCAATAACACTGTAGTGTACAGTACCGCCATTGCTATCGACCGTTGTATCGACTCTCGTATCGTGCAGGCTTTTGTTTCTTTGGTTAGAACAGCTCAGTGTCAGTTAGACCGTCAGCGAGAGCGCACCGCTAGTTCCTGCTACTACTAAGGCGAGTACTCTGTTCGCTTGTTACATATTTTTAAGAGCTTCAGACAGGAGTAGTGCAGTAATGGATAGGAAACTGCGATTGTTGTGTACAGATGCGAGCTGAGCTGGCGACCCTTCGCTCACAGCTTCAGATTGCGTTGGCTTCCGTCACACAGCTTGAGGCTGCTGCCAAGGGATCGTACACCGGGAGTCGAGCACGTCCCACGTGTCCTCCGATCGGTCCACTGCTGTGACCTCCCCGGGTACTGCCTGCACTGAGGTTGACCCCTCACCCATGGTCGAGTGGGAGATCATAACAAAGTCTGGCAGGCAGCGAAAAACTTTCCGTGGGGCCGATCGTAGGGCCTCCCCAGTTCGTTTGACGAACACGTTTCGGGCGTTATCTGTGGCTGACGATGTCTCTGAGCCGGATGCAGTCGTCCACTCCGTTCCAGAGGAAGCTTCTCGGCCCGCAAGGTCTGGGCATCCACAGAGGATGGGTTTGCTGGTAGCTAGGAGCTCCAACGTTAGGCGTGTATTGGGGCCCCTTAGGAACATGGCTGCCAAGGAGGGGAAGGAAGCCAGTGTGCACTCTGTGTGCATTCCGGGGGGAGTCATTTCAGATGAAGAAAGGGTGCTTCCGGATGCCTTGAAGAGTGAAGGGTGCAGCCAGCTGCAGGTGGTGGTGGCTCATGTTGGTACCAATGACGTGTGTCGCTTTGGATCGGAGCAGATTCTGTCTGGTTTCGGGCGGCTAGCGGAAATGGTAAAAACTGCCAGATTAAGGCGGAGCTAACCATCTGCAGAATCGTCGATAGAACCGACTGTGGTCCTTTGGTGCTGAGCCGAGTGGAGGGTCTGAATCAGAGGCTCAGGCGGTTCTGTGACCGTGTAGACTGCAGATTCCTTGATTTGTGCCATCGGGTGTTGGGTTTCCGGGTTCCGCTTAATAGGTCAGGAGTCCACTACACACCGGAGGCGCTACACGGGTAGCAGGGGCTGTGTGGAAGGGGCTGGGCGGTTTTTTAGGTTAGAGGGTCTCAGGGAACCACAAAAGGGGCGTCCGTCAGAAAGTGGGCCGGTAAAACACAGTAAGGTAGCTGTAGAAATGATTGGTATTGTAGTTGTAAATTGTCGTAGCTGTGTTGGGAAAGAACCAGAACTCCAAACTCTAATAGAAAGCACTGAAGCTCAAACAGTTGTAGGTACAGAGAGCTGGCTAATGCCGGAAATAAGTTTAGCCGAAATTTTTTCAAACGATCTAACAGTGTTCAGAAAGGATACATTAAATACAGTTGGTGGAGTATTTATTGCTGTCAGAGGTGGTTTGCCTTGTAGCGAAATTGAAGTAGATAGTTCATGTGAAATAGTATGGGAAGAGGCTATACCTGACAATCGGACTAAACTATTAACTGGATCGTTTTACCGACCCTCCGACTCAGAAGACACAGTTGCTGAACAGTTCAAAGAAAACTTAAGCCTAAATTTAAATAACTACCCCGCTCATACGGTTATAGTCGGTGGTGACTTCAATCTACCCTCGATATGCTGGAAAAATTATACGTTTAAAGCCGGCGGCAGGCATAAAACATCATCCGAAATTGTACTGAATATTTTCTCAGAACATTATTTTGAACAATTAGTTCATGAGCCCACTCGAATCGTAAATGGTTCGAAAGCATACTTGACCTCTTAGTAACAAATAGTTCTGGACAAACATGGGGTACCATGACGAATACAGGGATTAGCGACCACAAGGCAGTTGCTGCTAGGGTGTATACCGTAACACCAACAACCATCAAAAAGAAAGGCAAAGTATATCTATTTCAAAAAGCTGATAAAAATGCTCTTAACGCCTTTTTAAGAGACAGACATCACTACTTCCCATCTGATCATGTAAGTGTAGAAAAGTTGTGGGATGTTTTCAAAAAGATAGTATCAACAACAATTGAGAGATATATATCACATAAATTAATAAGTGATAGTATTGATCCCACATCGTACACAAAACGGGTCAGATCGTTGTTGCAGAAGCAACGAAAAAAGCATGCCAAATTTAAAAGAACGCAAAATCCCCAAGGTCGGCAAAGTTTTACAGAAGTTTGAAATATGGCGCGTACTTCAACGCCAGATGTTTGTAATAATTTCCACAACGAAATTCTGTCTGGAAATCTGGCAGAAACCCCAAAGAGATTCTGATCATACATAAAGCACAACAGTGGCAAGACGCAATCAATTCTTTCACTGCGCGATATCAACGGTGAAGTCACTGATGACAGTGCCACTAAAGCAGAGTTATTAAACACGGTTTTCCGAAACTCTTTCATTAAAGAAGACGAAGTAAATATTCCTGAATTCCAATCAAGAACAACTGCCAACATGAGAAACATAGAATTAGATATCCTCGGTGTAACAAATCAGCTTAAATCACTTAATAAATGCAAGGACTCCGGTCCAGACTCTATACCAGTCAGGTTCCTCTCAGAGTATGCTGATAAAATAGTTCCGTATATAGCAATTATATACAACCACTCGCTCACAGAAGGATACGTACCTAAAGACTGGAAGATCTTCAAGTCACACCAATACCCAAAAAGGGAAGTAGGAGCAATCCACTTAATTACAGGCCTATATCACTAACATCGATTTCCAGTAGGGTTTTAGAACATATACTGCATTCGAACATTATGAAGTACCTCGAAGAAAACGATTTCTTGAGATATAGTGAGCACGGATTCAGAAAATATCGTTATTCTGAAACATAAAGAGCTCTTTATACTCATGAAGTAGTAAGTGCTATCGACAGGGGACGTCAAACTGATTCCATATTTTTAGATTTCTATAAGGCTTTCGACACCGTTCCTGACAAGCGTCTTATAATCAAACTACGTGCCTACGGAGTATCCGCCTCAGTTGTGCGACTGGATTCGTGATTTCCTGTCGGAAAGGCCACAGTTCGTAGTAATAGACGGAAAGTCATAGAGTAAAACAAAAGTAATATCCGGCGTTCCCGAAGGAAGTGTTATAGGCCCTCTATTGTTCCTGATCTATATTAACGACATAGTAGACAATCTGAGTAGCGGTCTTAGATTGTTTGCAGATGATTTTGTCATTTACCGTCTTGTAAAGTCATCAGATGATCAAAACGACTTGCAAAATGATTTATATAAGATATCTGTATGGTGCGAAAAGTGGCAACTGACCCTGAATGAAGAAAAGTGCGAAGTTATTCACATGAGTACTAAAAGAAATCAGCTAAATTTCTGTTACACGATAAGTCACACAAATCTGAGGGCTGTAAATTCAACTAAATACTTACGAATTAAAATTACAAATAACGTAAATTGGAACGATCACATAGATAATATTGTGGGTAGAGCAAACGAAAGACTGTGATTCATTGGCAGAACACTTAGACGGTGCAACAGGACTACTAAAGAGACTGCTTACACTACGCTTGTCCGCCCTATTCTGGAGTACTGCTGTGCGGTGTGGGATCCGCATCAGGTGGGACTGACGGATGAAATCGAAAAAGTACAAAGAAGGGCAGCTCGTTTTGTATTATCGCGAAACAGGGGAGATAATGTCACAGACATGATACGTGAATTGCAGTGGCAATCATTAAAACAAAGGCGTTTTTCGTTGCGACGGGATCTTCTCATGAAATTTCATTCACAAGTTTTCTTCTCTGATTGCGGAAACATTCTGTTGGTACCCATCTACATAGGGAGAAATGATCATCGCGATGAAAAAAGAGAAATCAGGGCTCGCACGGAAAAATTTAAGTGCTCGTTTTTCCCGCGTCCCGTTCGAAAGTGGAACGGTAGAGAGACAGCTTGAATGTGCTTCATTGAACCCTCTGCCAGGCACTTTATTGTGAATAGCAGAGTAATTGCGCAGATGTACATGTAGTTGTAGTAAGCAAGATGTAGGAGACAGGTGAAACATCCTGAGACTTCAAGAAGAATATAATAATTCCAATCCCAATGAAAACAGGTGTTGACAGATGTGAAAATTAGCGAGCTATCAGTTTAATAAGCCACGCTGCAAAATACTAACACGAATTCTGTACAGACAAATGGAAAAACTGGTAGAAGCCGCCCTCGGGGAAGATCAGTTTGGATTCCTTAGAAATGTTGCAACACGTGAGGCAATACTGACAATATGACTTATCTTAGAAGAAAGATTAAGGAAAGGCAAACCTACGTTTCTAGCATTTGTAGACTTACAGAAAGGTTTTGACAATGTTGAATACTCTCTTCCGAATTCTGAAGGTGGCAGGGGTAAAATACAGGGAGCGAAAGGCTATTTCCAATTTGTACAGAAGCCAGATGGCCGTTACAAGAGTCGAGAGGCGTAAAATGGAAGCAGTGGTAGGGAAGGGAGTGAGACAGGGTTGTAGCCTATCCCCTATGTTATTCAATCTGTATATTGAGCAAGTAGTAAAGGAAACAAAAGAAAAATTGGGAGTAGGAATTAAAATAAATGGAGAAGAAATAAGAACTTTGAGGTTCGCCGATGACATTGTAATTCTGTCAGAGACAGCAAAGAACCTGGAAGAGCAGCTGAAAGGAATGGACATTGTCTTGAATGGAGGATATAAGATGAACATCAACAAAAGCAAAACGAAGATAATTGAATGTAGTCGAATTAAAACGGGTGATGCTGCAGGAATTAGATTAGGAAATGAGACGCTTAAAGTAGTAAATGTGTTATGCTGTTTGGGGAGCAGAATAACTGATGATGGTCGAAGTGGAGAGGATATATAATGTAGACTGGCTATGGCAAGGAAAGCGTTTCTGAGGAAGAGAAATTTTTTAACATCGAGTTTAGCTTTAAGTGTCAGGAAGTCGTTTCTGAAAGTATTTGTATGGAGTTTAGCCATGTATGGAAGTGAAACATGGACGATAAATAGTTTAGATAAGAAGAGAATAGAAACTTTCGAAATGTGGTGCTACAGTAGAATGCTGAAGATTAGATGGGTAGATCACATAACTAATGAGGAGGTACTGAATAGAATTGGAGAGACGAGAAAATTGTGGCCCTACTTGACTAGAAGAAGGGATCGGTTGGTAGGGCATATTCTGAGGCATCAAGAGATCACCAATTTAGTATTGGAGGGCAGCGTGGAGGGTAAATATCGTAGTGACCAAGAGATGAATACACTGGCCTGCCGGAGTGGCCATGCGGTTCTAGGCGCTGCAGTCTGGAGCCGAGCGACCGCTACGGTCGCAGGTTCGAATCCTGCCTCGGGCATGGATGTGTGTGATTCAGAAGGATGTAGGTTGCAGTAGGTACTGGGAGATGAAGTAGCTTGCACAGGATAGAGTAGCATGGAGAGCTGCATCAAACCAGTCTCCGGACTGAAGACCGCAACAACGAAAACCGACGGGATTAAGAATTTCTGTTTTGTCGTATTCCGATTACAGACGTTTTAGAGTGCTAAATACTGGTTGACTGTGTAGCACTGTGTGAGCATACTAAACTGATAACCATTGTACTGTTTATTGACGTAAAATTTGCGTTTCTTTGGACAGTATGTCGTTTATACCATACTACAGAGAGAGAGAGAATATGCTGTGTGAGTAAGCAGTATTCGCTAAGTGGAAGTATATGATTTTACATCAAGTACTGTGTGTTAGGGCGAACTTGATAACAGCAGGTGTATCAGCAATGTGAGAATACAACACAAGTTTTAGCGAAGAATGTGTTTTATTTAGTAACTTTAGTCAGATCGTATAGAATGAATCCTCTCCTACGGCATGTGAGAAAACAAATTATGCTGCCCGATCAGCTTCATGTACACCTATAATGCGCAAATCACTTTACCATGTGTGACTGAGGTGATAGTTGTTCTAAGGAGCTCACTAAGGTAAGCGAGTAAGTGTGACCCTCACCACCACGTGGATACCAAGGAAACAGAATACTATGGTCTAATTAAAATTACCTTATATTAGACACTTCACCTATTACTGTATTCCTCCAATCAGAGTGCTCAGCGTCACTCCCGAACAGTTCGCAGTTGCCAAAATGTCATAACAAATGATGGTTCATGGCTTTTGTTATTGATACGTCTGTATCCCGACTCCTGGTCTGCCTCTTTGATTTCGCTTTTCATCAGACATGATAAGCACTCCATAAACAACACACACAAAACAGTGGTACCCTAATACGCACGTTTTGCACACAGCAGTAGCTAAACACTACTAGATCCTTTTGTACCACAAGCGATCCGACGCCACATATTCAGTTATTATCGTCACGGAGATTGACCTTCAGTAAATGTATGTGGTGTCTGTTCTTTCAGACATGTCCGAAAGAACAGACATCATTTTGATCTTGGAGCCACTAAGAAATAAGACAGAAAGGAATTAATGACATTAACAGGCAGTGGGCTTAGTAGGCAGACGCGAAGACCACTGTGCCATCTTCTTCTTCTTCTTCTTTTTAATAACAGGAATTTATTGAGCAGGGGACATGTACAGTTAATTTATACTGAAAGAATGATCAAAAGCATGAGTATGACACAGTTTAAATGTAGGATATTAGAATTAATTAGAAAATTCTCAACAAAAGTATCTGAATATTCTTGCGTACAGGAAATACATTTTACAAAAAGGTAGCTGTAGCGGTCACTGGTGGAGACACAGTGGTCAGGGATCGAATTCCAAGGCCTGCCCAGAGTGCCTCCCCCTCCACTGTCACTGCTTTGCTAGCCCACATAGTGTCATACCTCTTCTTTGGTGTTGTGTAGGTTTCCAAGTATAATACCATTAGCTTGAAAGAAAGGAACACTGAGGAAAAGCAGAGGTGAGAAAAGCAAAAGCACAACGATCCAGCAGCAGCTGCTCGAAGGATCCAATGCCCTGTCTTTGAAAAGTAACATTCAGCATGTTAGCAAAGAGGACTCGACATCGGGGCAGTTGCAAGCAGGACTAGTAAGCCTTAGACGTAAACTGGTGAAAAGTCAAATGGTTATCGTCACCTTCACCAGCAGCGTCAAAATATATAAAATGACCAACCAGCCAGATTAGTGTGCAAATCTTTGTCCTCGGAAGAAATTGCTTCCTGATTCAGGACCAGCGCCATATGACCACGAAAAGCAAACGAGTGCTGCATCGTGTCTAAGATGCACACCTACTGGCTTTATCTGTATGACTAATCAATATATTAGAGACGCTAGTTGGTGAAAATCAAATTGTTGACCACCCTGTACACAGGAGGAGGCCGCTGCCATTGATAGATCCAGGTGGCTGATGTCCCACACAATTTTCCAGGAAATATGCGGTGATAATTGTGCAGTGGGATTGGGGCAGGGAATCCCTTCCCAGCAGGTCAACAAAAACTTGGTCGTAAGGACTGGCTGCTGCAACAGTCAGCCCCTAAACAGCTCACAACTAGGAAGAAGGCTCTACTATGTCTGAGCTCAGTCGTCCAATTTCAACAGTGGGATCAAGACTCGCTGGACGCACTAAGGTAAACAGCCGAGATGCTAGGGTGTGTTAGTCCTGAGTACTCGTCAAAATGGTGTGCCGAACGATCAAGACAGACTCCTTCCTCTTTATATCAGAAAGGCCCAATCTGCTGAGGTAACGTGCCTTCGGCACAATCTCATTGCAACCTGAAGATATGACTCTTCCATAAATAGCGACCAGACTGCTGCTTACTTTCTTAGCAATCATAGAGGGAAGCGGGAAAAATTGTGCAGTGTAATAGACCTTGGATACATGTGTATCCAAAATTCGTACCTTGTGAAGAAGGTAAGATAGCGACGTTCATGTTCCAGCAGTGCCCATTGAATCTTATCAGTTACCGATTTCCAATTGAGAGTCGCCATTTGGAGTGGACAAAAAAAAAAAAAAAAAAATGGTTCAATTGGCTCTGAGCTCTATGGGACTCAACTGCTGTGGTCATCACTCCCCTAGAACTTAGAACTACTTAAACCTAACTAACCTAAGGACATCACATACACCCATGCCCGAGGCAGGATTCGAACCTGCGACCGTAGCAACAGCGCGGCTCCGGACTGGAGCGCCTAGAACCGCACGGCCACCGCGGCCGGCTTGGAGTGGACAACAATCAGTAACAACTCCTAGTGACGTGTGACGATCCATGACAGTGCCTACATGATTACTGCTCCATCGAAATCTCGTAAATTAGGGAGTTTAATTTTGCCCTAGTTAAGTCACGCTCCTGAAACACGGCAATAATCATCGATGATCGCCTTCAACATGAGCATATGCGCGAACAGCAGGTTCCTTCCACAAAGTATCCAACCCTGAAGCTGGGACACAACCTTCCGAAGCAGTAGCTCCAGAGGTAAGACATACAGCGAGAGCAGGCTCGCCTGTGGCACTCCCAGACGGATGGGAATCGGGAGTGTCAGTTGCACATTCACAACTACCGAAGCAGCAATGCTTATCAATATATTTGATGACGCTTTACAAGCCTCAGCAGCAACCCCGATCATCTCCAAAATTCGAAGCACAAAGTCCTGATTTACGCCGTGGAATGATTGATTAAAATCCAAAAAGGCAAAGGCACATTGGACAGAAGTGAGCTGTGCAGCTCAGCTTCTTTCGAATTCCTAGGCTCTGTCTGTCCTGTGTTTGCTCTCTTCTGAGATGTTCTTATTCTGGTGGAGACACTGGCCTCTCGTTGGCACCTCGATTTCAGCGACGGTGGCCGAGAGAGAGCGGGATCGGCAGACAGAGTGATCGATGCAAGAGAGTCGTGGGGAACGGCTCTGGCCGGACTGAAGTGGCAGCGTGAGTTGGAACGTGACCTCCAGAACGAACAGGGGAAGACCTGTATTGGTTTTCAGAACGAGTGGCCAACCGGTGTTCGCGTTTGGTCGAAGGGGATCATTGTCCACCCTGGTCGTTTCTCCACTACTTAGTGTCCTTCTTTAACTTCTGTTACTTTGTGGAGTGACTGCAGTACTGTGTTCCCATACACGAATTTTGATTCTAGGTACGAAATCTGACTGATGGCTTAGCTGTTTGCTGTTTTCAATTCCCAAAAGAATGAGACTGGAGATTGGCCTCTTGGTGGGAGTTGTTTCAAATTTATCCAATTAATGTGAAGCCCCCACCGCCAGTATTCTATTCTAGATACTTCCTGATAACTTCAGGGTAATGGTTGTGTATCATTAAACCCCCCACTGTTGAACTGTCCAATTGTTGTCCTCTCCGCTTGGTTACTGTTTGGCTGAATCTTCGCATCTTTGTATCTCTTTGGTCTCCGCAACGTCTCTTTTGTGTTTTGTTTCGATATGGGTGCATGTCGGTTGCGGACTTTGGTTTGTGCAGGTTGCATTTTGAGCCCCTATTAGCCTGGTGCTCTCACATTGCCTGTGGTTTCACAAAGCCATTGCGCTATTTCGCACCGGACTTACATTCTTCTCAGGAGTGTGCTTATTAGAACTACTTCTCATAAAATGATATGAAACCGACAGTTAACACACGTTTTAGTGAGTTCTAGTTATGCCGGCATGAGATCCACGCCTTGCAGGTTTAACGGGCTGGAAGGATACCCGGACCTGCCACAACTGAGGGACGCTGGCTCTGTAAACGACTCCCCGAATCAAGAGTTACTGTACGTAAAGCAGTTATAAATCATTGGAACCTCGGCTTTAAGGCACACTTTGGGGGGGGGGGTCCCTCAAATGGTAGTTTCTTCTTAAATGGTTAATACATTCAGAATTTTGCTGTTGTTTGTTTCATTGAAGGAAATTGTAATATTTTATTGAGTATAGTGCAATCATTCAGCGTTTACCATTTTAAAGCAATTATGCGTAAGTGGAAACTTGGCTTGAAACTACGTTTAAGGGATGTCTCTTGAACAGTCGTTTTTCTTAATGGTTAATACCTTTTTTTTAAAAAAAAAGTTCCAGTTGCTTGTTTAACCGAGAGAAAAATGTAAGAGTTCGATAAGTTTTGGACTTATTGGGAGTTTAATTGTTAAAGAATCTGCTTAGTCAAGTTGAAAGTAAATTTTTTGGGAGTCTCTTAATTTTTGTAAGTGGTTGACACTGCTTTTAAGAACTGGGCAATTGTAAACATTTCTCAAGCGCTTGAGTAAGCCTGTAATTTACACAACGTGTTTTTTAGTTAAATTCTTTAAATTTTTTTATTATATTTCTCAAGACACCGTAAATGTTTACTTTTGAAAAATTTTGGTTCTTGTTTAATTGAAGTTTGTAAAGTAAATGATGAAAGACGTTTGCCATGAATACTGCCACGTTCCCTTGGCCTTGTTTCTAAAACTATTGATACGTTTTGATTGGCCCTGTCAAGAAGTAACGGTGGCAACCGAGACCACATCATGCTATTCGGACAGACGTATGAATAGAACTACCAGAGACACAACTATGATACTCGCTGACAACAGCTGCCAGCAAGGCAGATATCTAGCGATTTACCGCCCTCGGCAATGTATTGTGCTCAAAATTCAGTAACGTGAGAGGATCAACAATATTACGACCAGGATGTTTAGGTATCAATACAATTTACCCCACTTTGAATGGAGTGAGCGCAATTGCTACCCTGATCACCTCGTTCAACATGGACGTAAATTTGACGCCCAATAGGGACCAAAACTGCACATAAAATTCTTTATGGAGTCCATCCGTACCGGGCGATTTGTGAGAAGGAGAAGGAACAATAAGATCGTGTACATGAACTGGGTGAAGGGTGGGCAAGAATTTGGTGTTCTGCTCAGGCGTGAGTGAGGTACCTAGGGTCTCAATAGCCGGATCGAAGGGGAAGTCGCTAGGTGTATCCACGTCGTAAAGATCCACATAGTATTGATGTAAGGCATGAAATACGTCCGCTTGCTAAGTAGCTGACGGCTGCCACCTGCTGTAAGAGAAGTAACGCAATCAACGCCGACACCGAGTCTGAGGCCGATGCAAATCGTATCCACAATTCTCCCACCATCCGCAGCTTCAGCTGCAACAACTTTGCTTCTACACAGACATCAAAGAAAGTTTCGCATAACCTCGATTACGAGATTTCCGGAGATCAACATAAACGTCATTTCCGCTCTTGTTATTGCTCATGAAAACCACAAATTGCATATTGTACAACCATACAGCGAGACCTTCAGAGGTGGTGGTCCAGACTTGCTGTACATAGCGGTACCTCTAATACCCAGTAGCACGTCCTTTTGCACTGATGCGTGCCTGTATTCGTCGTGGTATGCTGTAACCAAGTTCATCACAGCATTGTTGGTCCAGATTGTCCCACTCCTGAACGGCGATACGGCGTAGATCGCCCAAAGTGGTTGGTGAGTCACGTCGTCCATAAAAAGCCCTTTACAATCTATCCAAGGCATGTTCGATAGGCTTCATGTCTGGAGAACATGCTGGCTACTATAGTCGAGCGATGTAGTTATCGTGAAGGGAATCATTCACACGATGTACACGATGGGGGCGCGAATTGTCGTCCATGAAGACTAATGCATCGCCAATATGCTGTCGATATGGTTGCACTATCGGTCGGAGGATGGCATTCACGTATCGTACAGACATTACGGCGCCTTCCATGACCACCAGCGGCGTACGTCGGCGCCACATAATGCCACCCCAAAAGAGCAGGGAACTTCCCACTTGCTGCACGCGCTGAACGGTGTGTCTATGGCGTTGAGTCCGACCAGGTTTCCTCCAAACATGTCTCCGACGATTGTCTGGTTGAAGGCATATGCGACACTCATCGGTGAAGAGAACGTGCTGCCAATCCTGAGCGGTCCATTCCGCATGTTGTTGGTCCCATCTATGCAGCGCTGCATAGCGTCGTGGTTGCAAATTTGGACCTCGCCATGGACGTCGGGGAGTGAAGTTGACGCATCATGCACCCTATTGCGCATAGTTTGAGTCGTAACGCGACGTCCCGTGACTGCACGAAAAGCATCATTCAACATGGTGGCGTTGCTTTCAGCATTTCTCCGAGCCATAATCCGTAGGTAGCGGTCATCCACTGCAGTAGTAGCCCTTGGGCGGCCTGAGCAAGACATGTCAAGGACAGTTCCTGTCTCTCTGTATATCCTCCATCGCTTTGTTTCACTCCGTGACGCCTGGACACTTCCCTAGTTGAGAGCCCTTCCTGGCACAAGGAAACAATGGAGACGCGATCGAACCGTGGTATTGACCGTCTAGGCATGGTTGAACTACAGACAAGACGTGTACTTCCTTCCTGGTGGAATGACTAACTGATCGGCTGTCGGACCCCCTCCGTCTAATAGGCGCTGCTCAATCATGGTTGTTTGCGTTTTTGGGTGGGTTTAGTGACATTTCTGAACAGTCTAAGAACTGTCTGTGATACAATATCCACAGTCAACGTCTCTCTTCAGGAGTTCTGGTAACTGGGGTGATGCAAAAACTTTTTTAAAGTGTGTGCATCTTACATCTGCAATAAGCAGGGGGTCGCGATCCGCATCGTCATACAAGTCGCGCAAGAGAGAATAATAAAATTCGTGGGTTGTGTAAAAATTCGCCGCCCTAATAACACAAAGTTTGAGGGAGCTTCGGTTTAGTACCTGCCAGCGGATCGAAGACTACGCTCCCACGCATTGTGTGTCACAGCATCGAGAGAAGGACCTGCCAAGTGAGCAACATTTAAGATCCATGGGCAACGGATGAGTTTCACAGGTTGTCGACCAAGTTAGAGAGTTATAGCCAAAGCACAGTGGTCAGAAAAGCTGGCAGGTACAACGTGAACTGCGAGAATGCGATCGCGCATCCAGTCCGATGAACACAATCGGTCAATCCTGCTACTACAAGTCGCAGTAAAATGCGTAAATTTAACCGACGTCGGATATTTAAATCTCAGTTAAATCTCGACGATAATTAAAATGGGGGGACTAGTGGACAAGACTCAGAACACAGTTATAATCACCACACAACAACACACCCCGAGGACTCCTGCGTAAAAGATACACTCGAAAGTTCCACTGCAAGGCCAGAACCAAACGGAGCACATGAGACAACCAAGATGAGGTCAAAAAGTCTACAGTATATTCCTCAACCAGGTTCAAGAACCTCTGTCTCATCAAGGGAATGCCTTCTCGAAAGGACAAGTCAGTTCCCGTCGAAAATTCCGGTGTCACATTACAGAATGTTCGAAAGCCAGGAAGAGAGAAAATTGTAAATAAAACTTTTTGCTCTAACACTATATCCGCACAGTAGTCACATATAAGCGAAGGGAAGCGAAGCTAGTGCAGCTCTGAAACTACTCTGTTAACTTTCAGAGTGACAACTGCATTCTCCTGAGTCATGAGTCAAAGGGAATAAGCGCATAAAAGGACAGAGCATATATAAAACATTCTCGGTTTTCTTGCAGTGTCACTTCGGGATAAAATCTCAAGCTTTCGACGGTAACCTCCAACGTCATCGTCAGGTGCAACAGAATGTCTTCACTGCTGCTGTGGTGGCCTCTATATAGCCCGTGGACGGTTTCTGATTGGTCGGCTTGTGACTGGTCGGCGATTACGTACTGCTGTCGCAGACGGTGTCAGTGTGTGCGCCGGTGGCGCCACCGCTTCCGTGGGAGCGGAAACTCTGAAAGTAATGTCTCTGCTGCTTTTCTATATGGAGCGCTCGTTTCCACGCACAGCTCAGATAGTATCCGCTATTAAGGTTAAAGTTCTTCTCGCTCATTCTTATTTCTAGAGCCTCATTAATAACAAAATCCCAGTATTTGGAGGTATTGGAAAGTGTTGTGGATTGGCAAGACAGCCAACCCACTATGAGAGGAAGCCGAAAGGCACGCGTTTTAGCTCACGCAGGCTGGCGTGAGGTCTGGAACAGATCAAGGAAATGAGACTAACAAAAAACGTACTTAGCTGCTGGAATACTTAACTTTAATCCATAATTGGTGAACATCGCTCTTGACGGTACATATTTTACAGCATCAATAATAACTGGTATTGGCGCCTTGCTAGGTCGTAACAAATGACGTAGCTGAAGGCTATGCTAACTATCGTCTCGGCAAAACAGAGCGTAATTTGTCAGTGAACCATCGCTAGCAAAATCGGCTGTACAACTGGGCCGAGTGCTAGGAAGTCTCTCTAGACCTGCCGTGTGGCGGCGCTCGGTCTGCAATCACTGATAGTGGCGACACGCGGGTCCGACGTATACTAACGGACCGCGGCCGATTTAAAGGCTACCACCTAGCAAGTGTGGTGTCTGGCGGTGACACCACAGAAAGAATTTCTGTTTCATCAAACAGTATTTTATGTTTGTTCGTGAGGCTGTGCTCCGCAATTGTCGATTTCTCCAGTTCTCTATTTTTAATATGCCGTTGGTGTTCTGCACAGCGTTCGGAAACGGTACGAATGTCTGACCTATATAATTGCTTCCACACTCACAGGGGATATTATAAACTCCAGGGACCCTGGGGCCCAGAGTGTCCTTAACAGGGCGCATCATCTCCTTAAGTTTCTAAGGAGGACGAAAAATCGGTCTTATACCCCATCTACCCTGGACTCTTTCAATTTTTTTTGGATACAACGCCACAAAAAGGAAGAAACGCAATCGGTGTTTCATCCTGTGAGTGTGCAGCATTTTCACGTTTCCTTTTCTCGGAGAACGCTGCCTTTATTTCGCGTGCACAATAGTCATTCTTTCGGAACACGTACTTCAGATGGTTAATTTCTGGCTTCAAGTGTTCATCGTCAGAAACAGTTTTTGCTCTATATAGTAGCGTGTTCAAAACGGCTTTCTTCTGAACAGGATGACGGAAACTCTGTGCATTAAGGAATAAATCGGTATGCGTCGGCTTGCGGTAGACGGACTGGCCAAGACGCCCGTCTGCCTGTCGTTGTACTAATTATACCGAATTGGCGCAGCAAGAAAACCGAGATTATTTTGCATATCAGTCCCGTCGCCAATGACTTCGTTCTCATACGACAACAGAGCAGATTGATTATTCCACCAAATGCAGGCACAGTCCATCGCGAAGGCCAATAACTAATCAGACAGCGGGGACCCAGTACCGACCCCAAATGAATCTTTACCGGTGGTTGCTTTTCGCGCCGCTGTACGTTCCGGCTGTACACGTTGTTTGGCTGGCTGTGAGGCGTAATGGCCTCTGCAGTAGATGGTGTAGGCGACTGTCCAGGGTCCGAGGCCTGCCCTACAGAAGGGTCAAGCTGTAAGACATGCCGACTCTAATGGAGGGCAATCAGAGTGAATCTCAGAGACAGCGAGAGGTAACTCTGGCATGACAGCTTCCGCAACGGGAGTCACAATATGCTGCAAATCACGATCGTCATCGCCGAGAGCAGGCAGAGGAAAGGGAGGGCATTGCTGCACTATCGGCTGGACCTCTGTTGGAGTCTGTGAAGGAGACGATTCTGGCATACACTCAGTGTGGGGCGGTGCCATGGGAGCCACCCCTACAACAGCAAGAATACCTGACACTATCTTCCCGAACTCCACCTTAACAGGGACAAATAGTATCACACTACTGGCAAGAGTGACAGACAAACATGGCTCAGGGGACGGTGGGACAGGGGAAGGCACAACCAATTCATCTTATTATTAATCGCGAGCGCCGCTGTCCAAGCAGTAGTAGGAACGTGGTCAGGCTTTGTTTGCAACGACAGAAAATCACCCGCAATGATAGTGGGAATTCTCGGATGATCTCTCGAAACGAGGGAAGACGTAGCCCCAAGTTCGTTACTGGAGAGGACAACGTCAGCAACTGTTACCTTACAGCGCTGTTCTAAGGAAGCACGTCAAACACTGTCCACAGGTAGTTCGAAGGTGGCCACTTTCGTCGCACAGAAAACAGGTCCCCACCTGTGCGCTGTATGTAACATGGGTACGATAACCACAGGCTTAAAAATGAGGCGCTATGTTCTTTTTGATTTGCAGTTCAACGGAACGTATGCCGCTATAACACTGCAGCTCATGTTGACTTGGCCAACATTCACGGTGAATGTCTCCCACGTCACCATATTGCGCCAAAACTTCCTTAAGATATATACCCTCTACCTCCAGAGGAAGATTGAATATTCCAAGGTTCGTATATTGCAAGCAGCAGCATATTGATGTCTGAAGGGAACCTGAGTACATTCTTGAACAGGAATTTGTCTACTTATAGGGGATCTATGGATTTTCCAACAACACATAATTCTTAGTATTAAAATAGGCAGCATGCACTTGTTGCGAAGTAACATGAAAAATATCAACTAACCAGTCATGTATTTCTAAACACGTTACTTGTCGACTTTTTCAAACGAAAATTTCACAGTACTTTTACGTGGAACACTCTTGGACGCCGTAAGAAACAAACAAGAGCGGACTAGGAAGCTGTCAGACACTCACCGAACGAAGGAGGGGATGAGACAATGACGAAGTCACACACACAAAGACACAAACAGCATTGAAGTGATAAACTTCCAAACTCTTGCGATGCTGCGGTGGAGCGAATACTTGAACAACGACTTGCTCGCTCTGCGCACAAGGCACAACTGCGCCATCCTGGCACAGAGTCATCGTACCTGCACGGACTACCCTAGGACGTCTCTCGTCAGGCCCAAATTCTCAGCTGATCCACATACTACTGATGTACTGCCCTCTTAACCATTATCCTCGAAATTAGCGGCATTTCGGCGACTCACGTAAGAGTGCGAGAGTGTTGTGCATCTGCGCTCAGGTGATCATTGCCCGTCCTTGCCTTAATTATATCTGCAAATGCTGTAGCGCATGTCCGAAAGAACAGGCACCTCGGATATAATTAGTGCGACGACGGCATACATTTTCATCTTTCCCCATTGATTTAAATCCGTGCCCACTGGCAGCCACCGTCGGTAATTACTTTGTGTCTTACAGCAGATGTGCTTCACACGAAGTTGCATGAGACCGAACTTCCTGAAGGCAATAAATCATCGCTGCGACTGGTCCTGTATGGAAATTAATGTAACATCATAACGCTATCTGGTGTCATACTGAACTGGTTAAGTTACAATCCTCATGTGCAGAACGTCCTCGGTCGTATTTAGTCAGGTATACGATTTCTTTTATTTGCAAATCGGTATCAAATCGACTTTTATTACTATTATTTACAATTAACTGCATTAAATGTAATATTTTATTTCTAATATTTTGTAGGACCATCTTCATTGCCGGGTTGGCTTCTTCATTTGCTCCTATTTTTTCTTCCTGTCATTATTTTTCGTTTGGAATTTTCGTGTTTCGCATATAACGTGTAACGTAGTGCAAACCAGGACTACTCAACGACTGGTATCGCTTCATCTCCTACAGGCAGTGTGAGGGCAGTTGCAGGAAACCCATGAGAGCAAGAGCTTACTGTTCGCATTAGTGCTGAAATTGAAATTTTTCCGTCAGGTGTTTGCTCTTAGAGATCTGCTTCAAACAACTGCGATGAACCAAAGCGAACGTGATTAATAGGTCTGCCGCAGGTTGTTGACCATTGTCTCTTCGGATACATTGCACGTCACGAGGTTGGGGTTAGGTTGGGGCACGAGTGTAAATTGATGGCCACTAAAGGCGACATCTGCTGCAGTTCAGTCGTTGCTCACTTAAAATCACCAGCGGGCCGAGCTTCTCGCGCTCCTGCCACTCCTGATGAGAACCGCTTCCAACATTGCTCCGAGGTACATGAAGAGCACTTCACATCAATCAATCATCCAGACTGTTGCCCCTACAACTACTGAAAAGGCTGCTGCCCCTCTTCAGGAACCACACGTTTGTCTGGCCTCTCAACATATACCCCTCCTTTGTGGTACGGCTATCTGTATCGCTGAGGCACACGAGCCTCCCCACCAATGGCAAGGTCCATGGTTCATGACGGGACAGATCATAAAACATGTTAATTTTAGGAAAAATTATTCTTATTCCAATATTTTTCACACCTGTGTTTATGTTAAGGGGACCCTGTGGAGTCTGACAGTATGTATACCCGCTATTGTTGTACTGCCTAAGAGGATGCGCAGACCTTGCGACTGTTGGTCACTGTGATACTGTCTTGGTTTACCGCAAGTCAGTAAGTGTACGGACTAACAAGTGTTTTTGCACGGGAAACACCGCAGTGCTACTTGTGCTGGAACATTCTTTTGGAGTGCCCTCTGTGTGACGACTCCATTCAAATCGATGGATGGATTCTTTGCTGAATCAGTAACAAGTAGCGAAGGGGAAATTAGAATTCCCGCGGATGATTACCGTTGTCGGAAATGGTGGGATCAGTCATCACACACTTACGTGGATACACTACATAAAACCCGCGTCCGGCCATCCTGATTTAGGTTTTCGAGATTTTCCTAAATCGCTTCAGGCAGATGAAGGGATGGTTCCTTTGGAAGGGCACTGCCGAATTTCTTCCCCAACCTTCAATAATCCGATGGGACCGATGACCTTTCTGTTTGGTCCCCTCACCCAAATCAGGTAACCAACCAACACTACACATGACGTTGCCCTCGGCTGTCGCCTACATCGCACGTGGTGCCGTTAGTGGGAAGTGCATGAAGGCTGGAGAATGCTGATCCCCCAAATGGGTCCGAACCTCCGAAGAGGCGTCAAAACCATCGCCGGTCCCACTGACAGCTAAGCCATGTCAGTGCTGGCGTGCTGAACTGTTGATCCAACAAAATGTTTCTTAACAGGAGTGTCCAGCGTTACCGTCGTCACGAGGTGCATTTGGGGATACAATGAACAGATGCGAAAATGGACTGGATAGGTTTAAGGTCCCAAAAGGTCATTCATGGAGACCTTGGACTCCGAAAGCGAAGGAGACAATTTTTCTATTAGCGAGGAATTCTTCGGTATTTGAGACAAAGGATTTTTGAAAAAAAAAAAAATGTTTTCAGCTCGTCTGACACATCAGATGTACAGCAGGAAAGCAACACACATAAATGGTAGGGAGATGTATTCATTATAAGACTGAGAAGGTGTCAGTGTGTGGTGTGAGTGAGGTGTGAGGCGCACAATAGGAAACTTTTTAGAGAGTGGAATGCGTCTCACAGCA
This sequence comes from Schistocerca americana, assembly GCF_021461395.2. Classification (NCBI taxonomy): domain Eukaryota; kingdom Metazoa; phylum Arthropoda; class Insecta; order Orthoptera; family Acrididae; genus Schistocerca; species Schistocerca americana. The sequence goes on along the minus strand of NC_060119.1, from coordinate 126,324,432 downwards.
AGGTGACCAGACAATTGACATATAAATTTTGATTAGTTCGTTTAGTAGTCGGACTCTTTCTGCAGTACTTGGGAACAAATGCTAATAGTAATCACGTTGTCCATTATTTTTGGATCTTCAGATTTCCATCTGATCTGATGTGTCCCGTCACAGTTTCGTCTACTATGCAAATGCTTCATCTCACGACAGCACTTACATGCCAATTCGTAAACTGTTTTAACAATATGGTCTGTAACTCTTTAACGTTACAGGTTCAGGAATCTTTCTATGACCTGTAGGTGTGACTCTCTTGATCGCATACACTACTCTGGCAGGAGTGGCTCACATACTCAACCTCCGCTTGAATAAAAAATAAAAAAGTAAAAAGGAACATACTTCTGCAATTTGAGCCGACTCCATTCAGTGGCTTAAGGCTAAGTCTTTGACTACTGATCAAAACGTCCTGGGTTCGTGTGCGTTGCCAACTAATGCTCAGATTTGGAACAAAATTTATCACAAATGGCGGTCGGTATCTTACACGGTTTTCCCAATTCCCATAAGGGCAGAGGAATCAACAAATCAGCAATGATCAGCTGCATGAGGATGAAGAAGGCAACGGAAACAACAGCATGAAAGGTGAATTCATAGGGAATGTGGCCCTGTATTAGAAAAAGAGTCCTGAAGTTCTCTCTATTAGCAAAAGATACTGGAGTAGTAACACCCTAGTATCTCCAAGATGTGTTGCCCAATGAGATACGTCTATAACAAAAAGATTAACGACTCAACGAATATATGACATTTTACGAATCGAAGAGTGGACTGGGGGAATTTGAAATGTTATAGGGATGCAAAAGAAATTTGAAACGGGAGACGTAAAAGTTCAGTATGCAGAAGTGACTATGGCAGAGGAAAGAAATCTCAGAGATTAGACAGGTGATCTGTTTAGTTGGTAACACTGACAATAATGTCAGCAAGGTAGTTTGAACAATATGGTATGCTCTGAAAGAACAATGAAAAATAAGAAGTATATTTCAGACTCTGGAAGATACTAAAGAAATTGTCACGAAGAGCGGCATAAATTCACTAGGTTTCTCGGCCCGTCAACTTTAGGACAACTTTAGGACATTAGAAATAAAGTTAAAACTGAACTAGACTGAAGAAGGAAATAAGCACCGTTTGCTTAACCCATTGTCTCAGCATTTGCCTCGAGTGATTCAGGGAATCTGGAAAGGATGATCTGGACTCCACACTGGTTCGTCGATATGAAAACTGCACTACTTCACTTGCTTGGTGCTGCAAAATGTTGCGACAGAGGTTTCACACTCATAGCTTAGGAATTCATCGGCCCATTCCCTTCCTCCTTCCTGTTACTTGAGTTAAAATAGTGGAGGACACAGGGACGACACATGTGGAAAACACTTGAGGGAAGTCTACAAAAGTGGACATTGTAGGTGCTGGTGAAAGTCCGGACACTGTGGAGACAGTTAAGTGGCCGGACAGGGCGGTGTAGCAGACCAATGTGGTGCGGGTTGCAGCCCGGCGAGGGGCTAGCCGCTCCGCTCTGCTGCGAGCGCCGAGTCCTGAATTATTTAGCGAGGCGGAGGCGAGGCGAGGTAGGCGGCCAGCCGTGGCGTGGAGTCCCCAGAGAGGGCGCGTGGGCGGCCACCTGCCCACGGTGAGCGGAGGGGCACAGCGAGCAAAAGCCGCAGCCTGTCTGGTCCCGGCCAGGCCGGAATGTCAAAAGTCAATGCGCGCCACCGGCCGGAAAACGCTCCGCCGTCTTCCCAGTCACCTGTAATCAATAACGACACACACACACACACACACACACACAAACGGTAGACGGAAAGCGATAGCTCCTCTGTGGCACAGGTGTACTACACGGTCCCGAGGCACTGCTTGGCAACGAATTACAACGCCGTCCGCATATTGAGTAAACACAGTCTACGGTGTTCCTTCCAGTATTTTATTTCGCAATTTACAAAACCACACCCAAATACAACTCGGTTTATACATATCTGCCTACATTGGAACACGTTCCCACCTGTTTTCAGTAAGGAAAATGTGGGAGTACGCCTGTACTACTCACTATACGTGTCCTGTTTGGGAACCGAGTTTCCTTTCTAGCTCCTGTGTGTTGTCTACGGTTTCCCTTTCCGCTCTGGTCGCACTTCTACCTTTTCCACTGTGTCAATTTGAAGATTTTATATTTGTCGAAAAAATCAGCAAGCAGTTTTACAAATCAAATTTTCTCTCTTTATTAGCGAGCATAAAAAATAGGCGAGTGTAAGCAGCCTAGTACTGTAGTCATACGATTCATAGTACATGTACAAATATGTATGAACGACACCTTTGTTTATCTACTGTGGAATCACACAATGACTACACTCGTATGCTGCGTACACCTGCTTACTTTTGACGCTTGCTAGTAATGCAACATTTCTAATCTTATGAACAGGGACACAAGGTGCCTGAAATGGGTACAGAAATAAAATTTCTTTTGTGCAACTGGTTGCCGATATTTTTAACAAATACGCTTGGCGTTACTGAAGAGGAATACACTGCAGAGTGAATTAGTTATGCAAAAGCACCTGTTAATTGTGAGAAGAATAAATAACTTACAGAAATGTTCGATACAGCAGTGATTGCAGTGTATCTTCAAGTTTTATTCTTACGTAATACTGTTAGTTCCAAGCTTTCACGCTAGGTAGGATGCGCGAATGAGTTATTCCAACAGTCAACATGGAGGCATATAATGGTGCAGAACGTATGCAGTGTTGTTTATGGTTTTGCGAATCCAAATCCGCTACCAAAGTCCAGAGACAATGCAGGTCTAAGTATCACAAGCCACCGTCTTAAAGACAAACTGTTATTCAAAATGGTTCAAATGGCTCTGAGCACTATGGGACTTAACAGCTATGGTCATCAGTCCCCTAGAACTTAGAACCACTTAAACCTAACTAACCTAAGGACATCACACAACACCCAGTCCAAACTGTTACTAATTGGTACTATCGTTTCACCGAAACTGGCTCTGTGTCAAATAGGACGCCGCGTCAGGATCGGCCAGAAATCTGTGACGCAGCAGTTGAACAAGTTCGTTAGTCTTGTAGCTGTAGTCCGGATACATCGACCAGACGGACCAGCTTAGAAATGAGAATTCCTAGTGTTACAGTTTGGAAAGTATTACGCAAACACCTACCATTCAAGGCGTAAAAATTGGAAATCTTGCAAGTTTTAAGAGAAGATGACAAAGAAAAAGCGAGCTGAGTTTCATGTAGAAATGGTAAAAAAAAAATGAAGACTCAAGATGATTTTCTTAATACAATTGTGTTCATTGACGAAGTCACCTTCCATACGTGCGGTAAAGTGAATCAGCATAATGTTCGGACATGGGATGAGCAGAAACCACATCACGAAATCGAACACGTGCGAGACTCGCTTAATGTTTCCGCTCTAACCCGTAACAAGATTTACTGTCCTTCGTTTTTTGCGCAGTCGACTGTAACTTGCCTATCGTTTCTGTACATTATCTGATGCCTCAATTACGTCGGGATACGGGCAGAAAATTAATTTAGCAGATAGATGGAGTGCCACCACATTATCGTCTTGAAGTTGTTGCGTATCTACTTAGGAATGCGCCTGTTTGGATTGGACGTCATGGAACATATCCTGGTCACCAAGATCACCTCATTTGATCCCATTGGACTTCTGCGTATGGGCTGGCATTAAAAGGGTAGAGTAAAAATTTTTCCCTAGCCTTCTACAAGGTGTGCAGTGGGAACGACTGTCATCCTGTCGAGCCATTCTGACAAAGAAACAGTGTCATGAAAAAAAAAATACCTTTTACTTTTCTGACAGTAGATTCAAATTATACACAAATTAACATGTCATTTGACATATCACGAAGACCGATCCGATTAATATTCAGAAAGAGGATAAAGTTACTCGTCAATTAAACGAAACCAAACTAATTTTTCCCTAGTAGTCAGATATCACAGTAGACGGTTTTCTCGTGTGGACGGAATAGTTTTCCGAGCGTTGATTTAAATATTCCTAACAATAAGCAGTATGGTGAACAGCCACAAAGATTGAGAGAGCCATTATTTTTAATTGAAGACCACGGCTTCTTCGTGGTGGAGGGACAGAATTCTGTCAGTCCCCTTTTCACCTGCTACCGCCACCCCAGGGAACACAACTTTGGATCCTGAGACTAGGCCTTGCGTACCGTATCAAAACTTGATCGTCACTCTGGTTAGGTTGGCTGCGGGTTCCTCTTTGTTCCGGCGGACGCTTACTGGGTTGCGTTACTCTTGGTAACAAGGGTGACGGGAGAGACCCTCTGGTCAAGTTGCTCGGATTGGTTAGTCGGAGCAGGTCCGTGGAGAACAGTAGCACAGAAGCTGTCGATAACACCGTTCCTCACGGTGCACGAACCCTATGAGCAGTGGGTGCAACCCGTCCACTGCAATGCGTGTCACCTCTGCCCTCTTCCACACCATGCGGCGTACCAAACAAGAGCTCTAGCGCAAAACCCGGCCAGCGCGATCTCCGTCTCTCTCCACCGTGTGGGCCGTCCGCGGTGGCCGAGCGGTTCTAGGCGCTTCAGTTAGGAACCGCGCTGCTGCTACGGTCGTAGGTTCGAATCCTGCCTCGGGCATGGATGTGTGTGATGTCCAGCTTAGTTAGGTTTAAGTAGTTCTAAGTTCTAGGGGACTGATGACCTCAGCTGTTGTTCCATAGTGGTCAGAGCCATTTGAACCATTTCCACGGTGTGGCTTTAAACCCTCGCTTTTCCTCTGTAAGACAACAAGATTTTGCCATCATATATTTGGCATTTTTGTAGACTCATATTTATATTAGATCACTTTTATATGCACAATAGTGTTATTAATCGTTTCATTGGCTGGTACTGGTTAGCCCCACATACTAAGAATTCCTGCATTTCTGCATACCTGGGAGTTAATAAGGGCTGAGCACTGTCAGAAAAGGTAAAGTGGGCCAGTCATTCCTCAGAAGCCGCTAGCGGCTACGGAGGGGCTGGGAAGAGCCTTCTCATGTTCCGCAGGTGTGTACATTTACTGTCCTCAGATAGAGAGAGATCAGAGCTCGATGGTACCAGTGTACGGTTTTAGAAGTGGCCCGGTTTTCGAAGTAGCAGAGTCCTTGTAGTGTAGACAGAATAGGCGGCGAGGTAGCTCGCTGATAGGATGGAAAAAATTCAGGCTAGCATTCCTGGAAAAGAGTGTGTGGAGCGGAAAAAGGCGAAAGGACATCCGTTTAGTGCAAAGGAATGCATGAGGTCACAAACGATGGTAGCGAGCTAACCTCCAAGGAATCATCTCACAGAAAGTGCAGGGGCACGCTTCCCGCCGAAAAGCAGAGACGTGTGTCTGATTGGGAGGAGTGCTAAGTAGGTAGGAGGGGAAATGGAACCATCCACCTTCAGCTTATAATAATTTGTATCACAGCTGCAGATTCCGCAACGTATCTGCACTTTCGACGGACAACTCGTATTCACAAAATCTGAAAGGAGTATGAGTTTCAGGCGATTGTTTGGCAGGTTCATGATCCATGTAGTGGGACTTAATGTTTCTGTAATGGCAGCTGTGATTAGACGCCTGAGTGTATACATAAACGCTGCATGTTCAGGAGGGAGCAGAGTATGACATGAGCAAGGGCGTAGCTCCAGGGATCCAGCGAGAGCACTTGCCTGGTGGGAGCGATCGAAGACAGTTCCCTCCGGGGATCTAGCTAGAGACTGCCAGCTGTAGCGAGAGTCACAGTGGATAATCTGACTATCATGTTTTCAGAAGTGTTTTTGACGCAGGGAGCGTGTGAAGCCGTTTCTACGAGACACAGTTATGATTCTGCTTACTCAAGTGATGATTCTTACGCTTTCTGTGGAGTCTACACACACACACTCTGAAGTGCTTTTTAAAGGGAGAATAACTGAGTCGAATGCTAGTGGGCAAACAAGAATCACGACTGGTTTTCTTTCTTGTACTGAGGTAATTTCAGGCCTAGGAATTTGCGAACGGCATACTCCACGCACTGTGAAGGCAGAGAATTGTAGGCGCGCCATATACGTCATCTGCACAGTCGGCAACGCCAGTGTGCAGATCGTCGGTACAGTACAACTGCTGTATTTACGTCAGTAAGTAATATAAGCTCTCCAGTTCGGTGAACAGAGAAACATTAAGAGTAAATGTGTTGAGTTCAATTTGCTTGTGCAGTAAGTGTTTTCTGAACGTACCATTCAGGGTGAACGTCTTGTGTTTCTCACCGCTAAGCGGTATCTGTGGTATCAACGTGCGATACCACACTTGTTAGGGGTTGCAGTTACCGACCGCGATCCGTATTAGTATCGTTGGACTCGCGAGTCACGACCTGCGCCGCTAGCGCCGCTCCGCGCCTTGTATCAAGCATCTAGCGAGCTCTCGTCCACTCTTTCTCGGGGCGTCAAGTAGTAAAGTAGCATAGCCTCCAGCTGATAGGAAGCAACCTCTAACAAGGCGCTTATTAACGTATGGCCTAAGTGAGGCCTCAATAGCTATCTGTTTATAATTATATGTATGCACCCAAGAAGAATCTTGTACAACCAGTTAAGTACACTCCGTCTTCAGGCCACAAGTGGCCCGTCGGGACCATCCAACCGCCGTGTCATCCTCAGTGGGGATGCGGACAGGAGGGGCGTGTGGCCAGCACACCGCTCTCCCGGTCGTTATTATGGTTTTCTTTGACCGGAGCCGCTACTATTCGGTCGAGTAGCTCCACAATTGGCATCACGAGGCTGAGTGCACCCCGAAAAATGGCAACAGCGCATGGCGGCTGGATGGTCACCCATCCAAGTGCCAGCCACGCCCGACAGCGATCTCACGGGAACCGGTGTATCCACTGCGGCAAGGCCGTTGCAAGTTAAGTACAATATATACAGGCCTATTACAAATGACTGAAGCGATTTCATAAATTCACTGTAGTTCCATTCAGTGACATATGGTCACGACACACTATAGATACGTAGAAAAACTCATAAAGTTTTGTTCGGCTGAAGCCGCTCTTCAGGTTTCTGCCGCCAGAGTGCTTGAGAGCGCAGTGAGACAAAATGGCGACAGGAGCCGAGAAAGCGTATGTCTTGCTTGAAATGCACTCACATCAGTCAGTTATAACAGTGCAACGACACTTCAGGACGAAGTTCAACAAAGATCCACCAACTGCTAACCCCATTCGGCGATGGTATGCGCAGTTTAAAGCTTCTGGATGCCTCTGTAAGTGGAAATCACCGGGTCGGCCTGCAGTGAGCGAAGAAACGGTTGAACGCGTGCGGGCGAGTTTCACGCGTAGCCCGCGGAAGTCGACGAATAAAGCAAGCAGGGAGCTAAACGTACCACAGCCGACGGTTTGGAAAATCTTACGGAAAAGGCTAAAGCAGAAGCCTCACCGTTTACAATTGCTACAAGCTCTGACACCCGATGACAAAGTCAAACGCTTTGAATTTTCGGCGCGGTTGCAACAGCTCATGGAAGAGGATGCGTTCAGTGAGAAATTTGTTTTCAGTGATGAAGCAACATTTTTTCTTAATGGTGAAGTGAACAGACACAATGTGCGAATCTGGGCGGTAGAGAATCCTCACGCATTCGTGCAGCAAATTCGCAATTCACCAAAAGTTAACGTGTTTTGTGCAATCTCACGCTTTAAAGTTTACGGCCCCTTTTTCTTCTGCAAAAAAAAACGTTACAGGACACGTGTATCTGGACATGCTGGAAAATTGGCTCATGAAACAACTGGAGACCGACAGCGCCGACTTCATCTTTCAACAGGATGGTGCTCCACCGCACTTCCATCATGATGTTCGGCATTTCTTAAACAGGAGATTGGAAAACCGATGGATCGGTCGTGGTGGAGATCATGATCAGCAATTCATATCATGGCCTCCACGCTCTCCCGATTTAACCCCATGCGATTTCTTTCTGTGGGGTTATGTGAAAGATTCAGTGTTTAAACCTCCTCTACCAAGAAACGTGCCAGAACTGCGAGCTCGCATCAACGATGCTTTCGAACTCATTGATGGGGACATGCTGCGCCGAATGTGGGAGGAACTTGATTATCGGCTTGATCTCTGCCGAATCACTGAAGGGGCACATATCGAACATTTGTGAATGCCAAAAAAAACTTTTTGAGTTTTTGTATGTGTGTGCAAAGCATTGTGAAAATATCTCAAATAATAAAGTTATTGTAGAGCTGTGAAATCGCTTCAATCATTTGTAATAACCCTGTATATATATATATATATATATATATATATATATTATTTTTTTACCAACGACTTCTGATTATTTTAGTCGTTGTAGATCCAGACCATGCAGCCAGCACCTTATCGACGTTACTGACAAACCTGCTGTGATTTATATGTTTCTATTTAGCATTCACCACCAGTCAACATTGGCGATAACTCGTTCGTCGTCATCATAACAGTATTAGCCAACTCCCGTCCGTCTAATAACTGGAGGCGTGGTCTAAATAAAGTCGAACACATATTCTGCTTATCTCACAATTACGTGTAGGGTAGAATCTGGTACAATTTTTTGCACTTAACTTTTTTTGAGAATAAATAATTTACGATTCATTCTAGTAGCATGTTGACAAGTTTAGTGGGGTGGACGTGCTAAACCAAAGTAAAGTAATACGAAAGTATAGTTGCGCATCTACTTCGCAGCAGATGACAGGAGTGAGCGATTGGCAGGGAGAATTTTTAGCGAGTGTTATGACCTGACGAAAAGAGCTGCTTATAGATGGACGAGTAATTTTAGGCTTAACTGGATATCGGGGCCGAATCTACAGGAACATTAAGTATTACAGAGCGCTGGTATTACGGAGCCGTGAATCCGCTTACCGATGATGGAGCGGCAAACTTTGGAATTGAATTTTAACGTGTCGCCGTCGGTTCCCGTAAAATAACGCGTTGCGACGGATTACATCAAAGGCCGGAGAAAGTGGCAATCTAGACATGAATCATAAACTGGCAGCGCGAAACAGAACGAATAAACTGTGAATTCGTTGTGTGGCCCGAAAAGTAAGTGATTTTGTTTGAAATACAGGGTGAGTCACGTAAAATTTGTAGCGCAAATATTGCGGAAATGGAAAGTGCTGTTGGTGTGCAGTTTACACAGAATGGATTGGCAATCAGGGGCTCGTATCGTTAGCCAGTCAACATATTGTAATAATAGAAAGGGTATTTTTTGTACAAACGTAACTTTTTAATTGGAAAAACGCCTAGTCACATTAAAAAACTAAAAGTAATGTACAGCAGAGTCTCGATTATCCAATCCTCGGTTATCCGACCTTCTGTGTTATCTGACCCTTTCACCGCGCCGGCCGTGCGCAAGCCGACGACAGGTCAGTGGTTAACGTGTTGTTTGTTGATACTCAGTTCATTGTCGCCGTCTGCTACTCCTCACCCCTCAGTGCTAACTTAGATCTGTAGTGGAGTGGACGTGTTGCACTTTGTTTATTGTAAAAATTTGTGGTGATGGCTTCAAAACGGAAAAAGGTGGTCGTTTTAATGGAAGATAAACTTAAAGCTTTAAAAAGAATAGACAATGGTGAAACTTTATAAAAAGTGGCGCAAGATTATAATGCCGGTAAAACAACGGTTGGAGACTGGAAAAGGAACAACAGTGAAATTGAGAAGTGGTATTCTTAGCGAGCAAACCTCGGCTGTTTTGGAAGATCGGAAAACCATGAAAAAATGTGATTATGAAAAAGTAAGTGAAACTTTGTTCCTATGGTTTACTCAACACAGAGATGAAGGTGTACCCACGGCGGGACCTATTTTGCAGGAAAAAGCCTTAATGTTTCGTAAGGAACTAAACGAAGGTGAACCTGATTTCACAGCTAGTGTAGGCTGGCTCGACTGATGGAAGAAAAGATACTTAATTCGGCAACTTAATGTCTGTGGTGCAAAGCTTTCAGCAAATTTTGAAGCTGTTCAATTGTTTAGGAATAAACTTCACAAGGTATTGGACAAGGAAAACTTAACAGGCAATCAAATTTTTAACTGCGACTGGTCTCAATTACAAAATGTTACCGGAAAAAAACATTAGCGTCAAAGGCCGAACAGGCAGAACCAGGCTACAAACGTAGCAAAGAAAGAGTGACAGTTCTTGCATGCAGTAACACCACAGCAAATTTGAAAATGAAACTGTCTATGATAGGTAAGCCAAAAAAACCGAGAACATTTAAAAATGTATCTAAAAATGCTTTACCGGTGAAATATTACAACCAAAAAATTCTTGGATGAGCTCAGACATTTTTAAAGAATGATTTTTTAACGAGTTCGTGCCACAAACTGAAACGTTTTTGAAAGCCAACAACCTGCCCCGCAAAGCACTGTTGCTTATAGACAACGCCACTTGTCATCCTAATGAAGATGAACTTCAAGATCAAGATTCAAAGCCCATGTTTTTGCCTCCCAATGTTACATCCTTATGTCAGCCTATGGAGCAAGGGACGTTAGAGAAACTCGCTTGCCTCTTTAATTAATGTTATGGACAAGGGAGAAGACATGCTGGAGCAGTTGTGCCGTATTAATTTGAAAGACGTAGCTTATGACTTGGCCCAATCTTGGGAGAGTGTTGGAGGAAATACAATTGCAAAATCCTGGAAAATTTTGCTACAGGAAAATCAAGAAAATTCTCCAGGTGATGAAAATCTACAGCAGCAGACCGAACCAGAAAATACTACCCTGCTTTCATTGTAACGAAAAGTTCCGCAATGTGCTGACGCCACAGAAGATGACATAAATGAATGGATTGTCCAAGATGAAGAATTTGAAGTGACAGATGAAGAAATAGTCAACATGGTAAACGAAAAAAGAAGAAGACGAAGAAGCGGATGTAGTGAAGGAAAGTGCGCCCAAGATTTCTCACAACGAAGGACACAAGACCTTATAAACTGCTTTAAAATATGTAGAGAAACTGGAGGTAGCATCGTCTACCGAGGTTTTACTTCTTAAGATACTACGTGATTTAGCGGCAAAAAAACGGCAAACAGCAGGCAAACAAAAGGCAATTACTACCTTCTTCACACAGTAAATGTCTATTCAGTATAATTTGATTTGTATTGTATTAAATGTTTAACTCATTTGGTTTACTTTAGTTTAATTTTTGTGTTTTTTTTTGTATTATTTTCCGTGTTATCCGGCCTTCCCTCTTAACCGACCCTGCCGCGGCCGGTTTAGCTCCGATAATCGAGACTCTACTGTATTTAGAATGTTAGAGGTGTTTGTTACAGAATTCTAGTGCGAGTCATTTACGAGATATTGTATTTTGAAAAGTTTCCACATCAACAATTGTACAAACCTGTCGTAGAACACGCTAAAGACCAACACAAGTGCACACACTAGTTATGTGGATTCTGACCAGTAACGAGACAATTGACCATCACAGGCCGCTTTCAAAATGACCACTAGCAGCGGCAATACACGCCTCCAGTCTCGTATGGAACTACAGCTGCACACGTGTTAGCATTTCAGCCTAGGTGTCCGAGCAGGCTGCATATCATCGGATGTAGTTGGTGTGTCCTTGCAGACAGCGTCTTTCAGCTTCCTCCATAGAAAAATGTCTACAGGTGTCAAATCCGGGGAACGAGCCAGGCCAGGTACAGCTCCTCTACGTCCAATTCAACGATCTGGAAATGATTCGTGAAGATATGCTGTAGTACTTTGTGCACTATGGGCTGGAAAGTCATCATGTTGGTGACACAGATTCCTCCTAGTCTACGGAGGAACTTCTACCATCCGTGGAACATGATTTGCTCGGAAGTTCTAATACTTGTGCGCGTTCGGTATTCCGTCTATGAAAAACGGGCCTATGAGCTGATAGTTCATTATCCCACACCACACGTTTACACTCTATGGACGCTGACGTTCCACCTGACGTAGCCAACGGCGATTGTCAACAGACCAATAGTTACCTGGCCATGATTTGTAAACGCGACTTAATTAGAACATCAAGTCTTAATATCCATGTACAAAAGTTAACACGATTCTCATAACCGTTTTCACGCAGCCCTTTATGGAGAGAGACGCATTAGGTGCGGAACCTATATCCATGTAGAATGCGTAGGACACGTGCCTAACTCACGTAACTTTCTTATGTGACTGTGCTGGAGCTTACGTGCGGATGAACTCCAAGAGGAGGAAGAACATTAATTTTTCCCTCTTCTAGCGTCACTTGTTTCATTCTATAACGTTGGGTAGGTGTTACATACAGTACCGCTCTCACGTAACTAGTTGAAGAGGTGATAAATGTCTGCCCACATGGTTTACGTCTATTGGGATATCTTGCCACACACCGTACAAGAACGAAGTGCATTATTCCTATACTCTCCATACACCATGAGTAAGTCGGCCATTTCTGCGTTGGAAAACCGCACCGTCCACTCACAACCTACTGCTTGAACTGTCATACACCAACAGACAAGCAAGTCACAGTCGACTCAAGGAATACGCAAGCACACTGTAAGCAAACATCACAACATCGTACCTAGCAACTACGTAAGTTGAGGCGTACAAACAAGTGGCGATGTGGAAACTTTTCAAAATACGATATGTAAACGACTCGCACTGGAATCCTACAGAAGACACTACTGACACACAAATTCACCCAACTTTTAGTCTTTTAATGTCACTAGGCATTTTTCCACTTAAAAAAGGGTACGTATGCAGAAAAATACACGTTCTAAGTATTATTCGAATTGGTCGATTTGCCAACAATACGAGACTTTCACTACCCGTCCATTCTGTGAAAACCGCACATCATTAGCACTTTCAGTTTCCGCAATATTTGCGGTGCAAGTTTTAGGTGAGTGTCCCTGTATGAAACTGTAACGACTTGTGTGCTAGTAGAATTTTAGACTGAAGTGTCGATCTGAAATCCCCAGTTATCTAACGAACCACTGGCATACGTTTGACACGATGAAAACGTTGACCAATCTTTGCATTAAATTCTGAAATTTTCACAAGCTGTGACATGGTCGAGAGTAGAATGGGATCCAGAAAGTGCAGCATAAATGTCTTTATTTCCGTCAATTATCACAAACATGTTAGGTCCACAGACTACTGGTTTTAGTCAGCAATGACCACTTTCAGATCTGCAACAAAACATGGGAAAAACACTGCTTGAAACAATAAAGTAGGCCGCAATGGAAGGTATTGCTGATACACATGTGAAAATTATGCAGTTTAAATATGACGAGGTACACCTGTTTCAGAAACATGTTCTAAGGTAATGGAGTCGGTGAGACTATGGCTTTTCATTACGGCCTTTTATATTGCTTTAAGCTGTATAAATTCTAGTAGTTGTATTTGTGGTTTTCCCTTCTTTTACTGTAGATCTGAAGATGGTTCATAGCTGGCCGATACTGGTGGTCTGAGGACAGTTTGTGATAACAGGCGGAAATAAAGAATTTTATTACGAAATTTTGTCTGGCCATGTAGTTAGCACAATATGTTTTAATCTTGTATAATGTTCCACGTGGAACTGTTTCGCCAAAAATAGCAAAGATTCTTAAAGAGCACAAAACTGACGTCAGCTTGGGCTTTGTTGAGAATGCTGTCTCAGACAGCAATGCAACAACTACCAGGTGACTATAACTAAAGTGCAGCTGCTGACAGAGGTCCTGTGTACGCTGAAATTGCTGTGTGGCACCGAAACTTGGTAGATATTCTAAAACGTTAATACAGAACCGATTTACGCTGAAAAATTTAGTTCTAATTTTGACCACCAGGTACAAATCTGGCGCTGTACAGCATCTCATCGTCTCCGGTGCTCAAATTGATCAAATGCCTTTCTCACTTGTGGACCTTTTCTGCCTGTGTCCTGTTTCTAAGCTATTAGACATGGAAACATATATATTCGTCTTTCTTGCATTCACAGTGCCAGATTTGCACCTGGCGGCCAAAATTAGAACTTTTTTTTTTCAGTGCAGATCGGTTCCGCATTAACGTATTAGAATATGTACCAATTTTTGCTTCCATACGAGGTGATTAAAGCCCGTAGTGGACCTCTGTGAGTAACTGCACTTTAATTATAACCACCTATTGCATCTACATCTCAATCTGCACTCCGCAAACCATCCTACAGCGCGTAGCGGAAGGTTCTTCGGGTGGCATTGTCAGTTCACTCTTCTCCAGTTTCAGTGGCGAATGGTTCGCAGAAAGAACGGTTACTGGTGACCTTTCGTGAGAGCTCGAATCTCTTTCAATTTACGTGAGTACTCTATTCGTGATACTTACGAGGAAGCAATGTATTGGTTGACTCTTCTAGGAACAAGTGCTCTCGGAACTTTAACAATGCCCGACTTGCAGCGGCTTCCAGTGGAGTTGGCAGGGCACTTCTGTCAAATTTCCGCGCTTACTAAATAATCGTGTAACGCAACGCGCTACTCTTCTTTTGGTCTTCTCTACTTCCTCTATCAATCCTGCCTGGTACGGATTTCAGGCTTCTGAACAGTATTCGAGTACTCGCCGAACTAGGGTTTTGTAACCTATCCCCATTGTGGGAGAACCACATTTCCTGAGGATTCTTTCAGTGAATCTTAGTCAGGCACCTGCCTTATCTGCAACTGGTTTTACGTGGTCGTTGCAATTCAAATCTCTACGTACTCATACTCCTAGATATTTTGTGACCGACAGTGCTTCCAGAGATAGTTCTGCAATCGTGTAATCACACAATAATTGGTCTTTCTTTCTATTTATGCACAATACGTTATATTTGTTTTTGTTGTGGGTCAATCGGCAGTCCACTCACCATGCATGAATTCTCTGAAGCTCTTCCTACATGACGCTATAATTTTCTGGCTTTGGAATTTCTCTGTATACAGCAGCTGCATCAGAGCAAAGTCTGACGGTTTTTCCGGCGTTATCCATTAGGTTTTTTATACACACGACACTCTAAATTTTAAACTCAATGTAGTCCACAAACAAAACTAATAATGACATCAGTTTGGCATATCAACGGTCGTTGATTGGAGTAAATATACTTTGGGGTCTCCACCACAGTCAAGATCTGGTTATGTACCCATTTTCATGGGCATAGTATAAACTCATAGTTTAGGGGTGGCGTCTTTGATTAATAAACGGAACGTCCTCGGTCCCGTGTTCGAAAGACGCCACCACTTGAACTTTGATTAACAATCGGCATTGGCGGCCGAACACTTCCGTCGTAAGAAGTCACTCACATTCTGCCAAGGGCCTTGTCAAAGAGGCGGAGGTGTGGGCATAGGTTCACGACATTCACTTGTCCTTGGGGTGAGAAACTACCCCTAGTGGTGGAAGAATCAGTAATGTTCAACGGTATGAGGATGCAAAAGACAATGGAAACCTCGGTACTGAAGACACACAACGTGTATCCACAGGACATGTGACCTGTAATTGAAAAAGTGCCATGAAGACCTCTCCATTGGCAAAACATTCCGGAATAGTCTCTCTGAGGGGGGACTGCCAAAGGGTAGGTGACCATGAGAAAATAAGTCGGGACGTGGAAAGTCAGGAGCTTGAATATGGTAGGAAAGCTAGAAAATCTGAAAAGTGAAAAACAGAGGATCAGTCAGGATACTGTAGGGGTCAGCGAAGTGAAACGGAAAGAAGGCAAGGAGTTCTGGTCAGGTGAGTATAGGATAATATCAACAGCAGCAGAAAATGGTATAATGGGAGTAGGATTCGTTATGAATAGGAGGGCAGGCCAGAGAATGTGTTACTGTGAACAATTCAGTGATAGGGATCTTCTTATTAGAATCGACACCAAACCAACACCGACAACGATAGTTCAGGTATACAGGCCGACGTCGCAAGCTGAAGATGAAGAGATATAGAACGTATATGAGCATATCGAAAGGGTAATACAGTACGTAAAGGGAGATGAAAATCTAATAGTCATGGAGGACTGGAATGCCGTCGTAGGGGAAGGAGCAGAAGAAAAGCTTACAGGAGAATATGCGCTTTGGATGAGGAATGAGAAATGAGAAAGACTAATTGAGTTCTGTAATAAATTTCAGCAAGTAAAAGCGCATACTCTGTTCAAGAATCACGAGGGGAGGAGGTGTTCTTGGAAAAGGATGGGTGATATGGGAAGATTTCAGTTAAATTATATCATTGTCAGACAGAAATTGTTAAAATAGATAATTGATTGTAAGGCATACCCAGGAGCAGATATAGACCGAGATCACAACGCATTACTGATGAAGAGTAGGCTGAAGTTTAAGTGATTAGTCAGGAAAAATCAATACACGAACAAGTGGGATCCGGAAGAACTAAGATATGACGAGATACGATTGAAGTTTTCTGAGGCTATAGATACAGCAATAAGGAATAACTCAGTAGGCAGTACAGTTGAAGTGGAATCGACATCTGTAAAAAGGGCCAGCACAGAAGTTGGGAAGGTAAACATAGGTACAAAGAAGGTAAATGCGAAGAAATCATGGGTAACTGAAGAAATACTTCAGTTGATTGTTGAAAGGTCGAAGTACAAGAATGTTCCAGGATACTCAGGAAAACAGAAATGCAGGTCGCTGAGGAATGAAAAAAATAGAAAGTGCAGGGAAGCTAAGACGAAAGGGCTGCATGAAAAATGTGAGTAAACCGAAAAACAAATCATTGTCGGGAGGACTGACTCAGCATACAGGAAAGAGAAAATAAGCTTCAGTGAAATGAAAAGCAAAGGTGGTAACATTAAGAGTGCAACAGGAATGGCACTGTTAAATGCAAAGATGAAAGTGCATTTAAGGCCTCTATGAGGGGTAAGATTTGTCTAATGGGGTAGAAGAAGAAACAGGTGTCGATTTAGAAGAGATAGGGGATCCAGCATTAGAATCAGCATTTAAGATGACTTAAGATCAAATAAAACAGAAAGAATAGATAACATTTCACCAGAATTTCTAAAATCATTGGTGAAAGTGGAAACAAAACGACTCTTCGCGTTGGTGTGAAGAATCTATGAGCCTGGCAACACATCATCTGACTTTCGGAAAAGCATCATCCACACAATTCGGAAGACTGCAAGAGGTGACAAGTGGAGAATTATCACACAGTTAGCTTGACAGCTCATGTATCCAAGTTACTGACAAGAATAATATGCAGAAGAATGGAAAAGAAAATTGAGGATGTATTAGATGACGATCATTATGGCTTTAGGAAAGGTAAAGGCTTCAGAGAGGCAATTCTGACGTTGCGGTTGATAATGGAAGCATGACTAAAGAAAAATAAAGTCATATTCATAGGATTTGTCGATATGGAAAAAGCTCTCGACAATGTGAGATGGTGCAAGATGTTCGAAATTCTGAAAAAAATAGGGGTAAGCTACAGCGAGAGACGGGTAATATACAATATGTACAAGAAACAAGAGGGAATAACAAGAGTGGACGACCAAGAACGAAATGCTTGGATTAAAAATGGTGTAAGATGGAGATGCAGTCTTTCAGTGCTACGGTGGAATCTGTACATCGAAGAAACAATGATTGAAATAAAAGAAAGGTGAAGAATATAAATGATACGATTCACTGATGACATTGCTATCCTAAGTGAAAGTGAAGAGGAATTAAATGATCTCCCGAATGAGATGAAGAGTCTAATGAGTACAGAATATAGACTGAGAGTAAATCGAAGAAAGACGCAACTAATGAGAGGTAGCAGAAATGAGAACAGTGCGAAACTTAACACAAGGATTGACAGTCACGACGTAGATGAAGTTAAGGTTTTCTGCTACCTAGGCAGCAAAGTAACCAATGACTGGTGGAGCAAGGAGGCCGTCAAAAGCAGACTTTCACTGGCAAAACGGGCATTCACGCCCAAGAGAAGTCTACAAGTATCAAACATAGGCTTTAATTTGAGGAAAAAATTTCTGAGAATGTACGTTTGGAGCACAGCATTAAATGATAGCGAAACATGGACTGTGGGAAAACTGTAACAGAAGAATCTAAGCATTTGAGATGTGGTGCCAGAGGCAGTTGCAAATTAAGTGGACTTGTAAGGTAAGGAATGAGGAGGTTCTGCGTAGATTCGGAGAGGAAAGGTATGTGTGGAAAACACTGACAAGGAGAAGGGACAGGATGATAGGATATCTGTTAAAACATGAGTAATGACTTCCATGGTTCTAGAGGGCCAAAACTGAGCTGTAAAGCTGTAGAGGGTGACAGATATTGGAATACATCCAGCAAATAATTGAGGACGCAGGTTCCAAGTGCTACTCTGAGATGAAAGTTGCGGGCTGCATCAAACCGGTCAGAAGACTGATGACTCAAAAGACAAAAAAAGAAAAAAAAAGGTACTCAGCGTGGTCATTATCTCGCACTAGAGGGTGTTTCAGATTGGTGGGCGGCAGGCTGTAGGGGTTCAAATCGACTGGCATTACGTTTTCATAAAATTTTCACATAAAGTGTTTGGTAGATAGTGAGTACGTGCTTCAACTTGCTGTAATTCTGCTTTATAAGTTTTATAAAGTACAGTTACTTCCTTATTTATTAAACTACCGTTACTGTGGATCTAGTGGGTGGATAGAACATTTTTTTAGTACCAGAGATACAAAAGTGGGCGAGAAGTAAAAAAGGGGTTAACTATCCCTCTTGTAAACGGACATATCGTTACGGTCAAAAATTTCGTGGAATCTTATAGTGCTCTGGTTTGGTCGGACATTGAAATTTGGAACAAGACACCTAGTGTTTCAGAAACAGTTGCGACGTCATGTTGCCAGTTTTAAAGTTCAACCAGTATACTGCATTTAAATACTGCATGACTATAACAAAGGTTTGACCATAACTCACAAATGACAATTTGGCAAGTTATAATACGCACTTCAAAGGTAATGGAAATTAAGTAGTGGAGGAGAATCGAAAATAAAAGGATATTTTGATCCAATCAAAGACAGCCAATGGTGCAGAAATTTTTTACTAGAAAAAATTATTGGTTAGACCGTTTTACAGCGAACCACACTTTCCGATAGGTATGTGAACAACATACTGCACCTTCTTTCAGAGAACGGCTGAATCATGCAATGCGCTGAAAGGAAACCCACGCCCAGTGAGTTTATGACTGTATTGTGAGACGTTTCTGATTACAAGAAATGCCCTTGTGATGCTAAATTGCGTCCGGTGGTCGCAACCAGCTTTCCTGGTACTGCTTTGTGCAACACCGAATACAGCGCGTACAGCGGACGTGAAGTACATTGTAATTATAAATTTAAAGTTAGCATCATAAAGAATTCGTGCTGTGGTGGAGTAATGGGAAATGTAGGGCGCTCTCAGTATTGCCCACGGATTGAATCCCATCTGTTAGCAGACTGACATTCGAAGTCAAGAGCATACACGTACTGAGCATTGGGAACAACACGGCAATCTCCTACAGCGGTACTGAGCGATAACGTATTATAAACGATCTCAGATTGTATTTTATCACACTGTTATCAAGAGTAATTTTCTGTAGGTAGAAGACGACTATGTCGAGTGTGCTGTATATTGACCACTACCAATGTGGCTGAGTACGGAATTATGGGAAGCCAGTTTCATCATATTCCTAATTCGAATAATATCAAAGGGTCGTTGCATCGTCAGTATTCAAGTGGTTTGATCAGCCACACCGCAACTTCAACTCCTGCGGTAACCTCTTCAACTCAATGAAGTTATTCCCTAACCTTTTAACCCATCTGTAATTGTGACACAAAGTGATACAGGAAGAAAGCGAGCGTTTTGTTATGATGACGACTAACGAATCGTCGCCAATGTGAATGACTGGTGGCCGATGCTAAACAGAAACATACAAATCTCTTCTTTGCATGTACAGCAGGTTTTTCAGTGAAGTCGATAAGGAGCTCGCTGCATGATCTGAGTCTACAACGGCTAAAATAATTAGAAGTCGTTGGTAATGAATAATACATTGTACTTAACTGGTGGTACAGGAGTCTTCTAGTCAGGATGAATATAATTACAAACAGAGAGCTATAGAGGCATCATATAGGCCACACATTAACTAAGCGTCTTGTTAGAGGTTGCTTCCTATCAGCTGAAGACTATACTACATTCCTACTTGTCCCGAGCAAGAGTGGACGAGCGCTCGATAGAGACTTGTTACAAGCCGTGGAGCGGCGCTAGTCTCGACTTGCGGGTCCATCGATACTAGTACGGGACGCGGTCGATACCTGCAACCCTTAACAAGTGTGGTATCCTACGTTGATACCACACATTTTGCAAATCAGTAGAAACTGTGCACAATGGCTGTGTTGGTCATTAAATAAGAAGTCACCGCCTGATAAACCAATGACTTTATTTGACGCGTTTAGGGTAGAATACATCTTCAGACGGTCATTAACATCTTGAAGATCAGAAATTTTGTAAGCCTTTTTTTTAAATTCCTCCTGCCCCCCCCCCCCCCCCCCCCCCCCTTCACCACACGTTTACCACTCCTATATTTCCCCATCTCACCCCGCCCTCGTCTCCTGCTTCTGCCTGTTCATTTAGACTGACAATGTGGCCTGTCTTAATACACTCCTGGAAATGGAAAAAAGAACACATTGACACCGGTGTGTCAGACCCACCATACTTGCTCCGGACACTGCGAGAGGGCTGTACAAGCAATGATCACACGCACGGCACAGCGGACACACCAGGAACCGCGGTGTTGGCCGTCGAATGGCGCTAGCTGCGCAGCATTTGTGCACCGCCGCCGTCAGTGTCAGCCAGTTTGCCGTGGCATACGGAGCTCCATCGCAGTCTTTAACACTGGTAGCATGCCGCGACAGCGTGGACGTGAACCGTATGTGCAGTTGACGGACTTTGAGCGAGGGCGTATAGTGGGCATGCGGGAGGCCGGGTGGACGTACCGCCGAATTGCTCAACACGTGGGGCGTGAGGTCTCCACAGTACATCGATGTTGTCGCCAGTGGTCGGCGGAAGGTGCACGTGCCCGTCGACCTGGGACCGGACCGCAGCGACGCACGGGTGCACGCCAAGACCGTAGGATCCTACGCAGTGCCGTAGGGGACCGCACCGCCACTTCCCAGCAAATTAGGGACACTGTTGCTCCTGGGGTATCGGCGAGGACCATTCGCAACCGTCTCCATGAAGCTGGGCTACGGTCCCGCACACCGTTAGGCCGTCTTCCGCTCACGCCCCAACATCGTGCAGCCCGCCTCCAGTGGTGTCGCGACAGGCGTGAATGGAGGGACGAATGGAGACGTGTCGTCTTCAGCGATGAGAGTCGCTTCTGCCTTGGTGCCAATGATGGTCGTATGCGTGTTTGGCGCCGTGCAGGTGAGCGCCACAACCAGGACTGCATACGACCGAGGCACACAGGGCCAACACCCGGCATCATGGTGTGAGGAGCGATCTCCTACACTGGCCGTACACCACTGGTGATCGTCGAGGGGACACTGAATAGTGCACGGTACATCCAAACTGTCATCGAACCCATCGTTCTACCATTCCTAGACCGGCAAGGGAACTTGCTGTTCCAACAGGACAATGCACTTCCGCATGTATCCCGTGCCACCCAACGTGCTCTAGAAGGTGTAAGTCAACTACCCTGGCCAGCAAGATCTCCGGATCTGTCCCCCATTGAGCATGTTTGGGACTGGATGAAGCGTCGTCTCACGCGGTCTGCACGTCCAGCACGAACGCTGGTCCAACTGAGGCACCAGGTGGAAATGGCATGGCAAGCCGTTCCTCAGGACTACATCCAGCATCTCTACGATCGTCTCCATGGGAGAATAGCAGCCTGCATTGCTGCGAAAGGTGGATATACACTGTACTAGTGCCGACATTGTGCATGCTCTGTTGCCTGTGTCTATGTGCCTGTGGTTCTGTCTGTGTGATCATGTGATGTATCTGACCCCAGGAATGTGTCAATAAAGTTTCCCCTTCCTGGGACAATGAATTCACGGTGTTCTTATTTCAATTTCCAGGAGTGTATTTTCCAGTTCACTGGAATTCGTTATATTCTGTATTACCACTACACAGTCTACTTTTAAATTTTTGAAAGTAATTTTATTCTATCCCATCATTTTTAATATGCTCTGTACAACATCTGCTTTATTTCCTTTAATACCAGCGCTTCAAATCGGTGCTTTCATGCAATTTCGTCTTCACGTCAGTCTATTGCGTGGCCGAGTCGTTGCAGTATATACGTTTTTTAGAGCAATATTTGTTTACCATTGTGATACGTACTGTGATTGCTAACCTACCTCCGCGCTTCATATTACCATGGACTGGTCAATTTCTGTCTTGGTTTCCAGTCCTTTCATTTAGAAATTTTCACTTGTCATTTCAAGATTCCCTATATCCATATCTGACAATTGCTTAACGCTCTCATATTAATGGCTTTTGAGTATCGCCCATGCGCTGTTCAAGGCAAGTGAATCACTTTATTTCCCAGCTTTACCTTTCCTGTCCCAATGATCGGTGGTAGATAGGTTGTTACTAATAACAGACAATCTGAACATATAAATTAACTGCTCGAAACGCATCGTTATTAATGAAACACTTGCATCAGAGAGTGTTTTCTATTTTTGCAACATTGACACAATGTTGCTACATCCGGCCAAAATGAAATAATGTGTAAGATGTTGCACTAACTTTCTATCGTCGTGTGCTCTTTCCGTTGCTAAAACCTCATCTTGGTGCAAGATGACTTATAAATGCTCTTAATGAACTGTAATTTCGCATGGTTGATTTTTGTTACCTCCCTATGGTATTCGTGGTACTGGCAGAAATCTAGCTGTCTCCGGTCCTCCAGAATCCCGAAACATTACCTTTGTCTATCTAAGATGAGAAATGGAATATTATGGGCTCTATCCGTCTGAGAATTGCGAGTTTATTATGTAAAATTACTTGTAAACCTGGTTGCGTATTGTCTTTATTGGGTGGAATGGTGGATCGTTCCAGCATTCGCCAATTTTTTTTTTAAGGTAACAACATAAAAACAACATAGCCTTTTGAGAATACCACGATAATTGTCAGGAATTTTGTGCGCGCTATCAGTTTGGGATTAGATCACCTCCACTTTTCGCATTTTAGCTCTAGAAATTACGCTAGTTAAACACCTTCTCATAAGGGCGACTCAACCTGAATAATTAAATATATCGAAGTACTGTAGTTTTAAACAATAACGAGTGAGTAAATTTACAGTAAATCTACAAGAAAGCAGAAATGCACGATCACAGTGAGGTCGGAACAACGGTGGAGTAAATATTCAGCTCGTGATTGTCGTCACTTTTACCGTTTCGCAGTTACACACAAAAAAACCTGCGGTCTGCAGGCAGCCGGTGGGCGGGTCTGCCGTACCCCGCATTAGCGTCGTTGTTAGCGGAGAGCATGTGGTCTGAACGTTGCCCGGCGACCGCATTTCGGACCGCCGGGGCTTAGCAACAGCGTCCGTTTGAGCCGTGCCTGCTGGAGAGCGGCCAAGGTTTACACGAATCGATACCGGTACATTAGGCGGGCCTGTTTAAAAGCCACTTGCCAACTTTCCTGCCGTTTGCTGCACGCGGTATTAGCGCTGAAGAATAAGGGCCGGTTGGCCACAGCAGTTTTACCGTGCTGTAGAGCCCCACCCCCTCCCTGCGCTTAGCCACTACTGGCGGGATTTACTTCCGGTAAGTTGGCGGCCTGCGCGACCGCCGCTCCGATAAATACGGCAGCTTCCGCAGTCAGGTTTCGCGTGGGCGGTGAACTGAAAGCGGCTATTACACGGACACCGCTATAAAATTAATTAATTTTCTGATGCTATGACTACTGAAAAAGCGAGTACCCAAATGGTAAACAGCACACATTCCAATGTAACTTCCACAGTTACCGTTAACGTCACGCGCGCTTGCATTTGGCCTCATCTGATGTACTGTACATAACGACCTGTTCTGTACCTGTCGCTCCGGCCTGGGTGGCCGAGCGGTTCTAGGCGTTACAGTCTGGAACCGCGCGATCACTACGGTCACAGGTTCGAATCCTGCCTCGGGCATGGATGTGTGTGTTGTCCTTAGGTTAGTTAGGTTTAAATAGTTCTAAGTTCTAGGGGACTGATGACCTTAGAAGTTAAGTCCCATAGTGCTCAGAACCATTTCAATCAATTTTGTACCTGTCGCACCAAGTGAGACGCCTTGTCTTTCTCTACGTCTTGTAAAGTCAAGTGTTGTAGGTATAACAAACTACAAAGCACTGCAAGATTTGAAGATCACTTTCCTGAAACTCCGTAATTTTTGCCCATTGTGACGCATAAGTTTGTAATTTGGCTCAAAGGTGCCTACAAATTCCCTCTGTAATGGTGCAAAAGCGTGGCACTCTGCGACGTCACTATTGGGCTCGGCGATGTTTCAAACAGCGAGCTGTCGACACAAGCGCAGAAAGGACTACAGCTCAGTATTCCACGTCAGATGTTAAGTGGTTTAATGATGTCTCATTGGCACCAGATTTCACCACAATTCTGCCCAACGCCACTGTGGACGTCTCAAAGCATGAGACGGTAGCTCTCTCACTCAAATTTCACCCCTTCTTTCGACGTCTCTGCGACAGAGATTAGAACCGCAAAACCCAGCGTTGAAATCACGCGGTTTTCTTATTGGTGCCCGAGGAGAACATTTCAGACACATTTCCTTAGAACTGCACGTAAAGGGTTCAGGAGGTGATTTGTAGGGCGTGAATGAAAACACCCCTTTTCATGGTGCGTTGATCCCCACTATTAAGCTGTCGAAACCGGCAGTTCCTGGCAACCTGTGGCATTGCTGACTCCCTCGGGTGTTTCAACCGTTCTTTAAGGACATTATTGGGCTGCATCCCCACTGAATACAATCACACCACTTTGGAGTGCAGCATACCGCAGTTTTTGCTTTCAGGTACAGGTTAAACCCATTAGATATCGTTCAAAATCATTCGACGAAATCTGAACGTGATCCGAAGCGCCAAAGACGTGATCAAGGGGAGTGCGACATTAATATGTGCGTGAATAAAACGGTTCTTAGTCCTCACCCCCTCAAACTCCCGGTTCGGGAGCATCCTCGAAGACACGCCCGCAACTTTGTTGAGCGTGTTGCAAATGTGTCTGACGGCCTGCTATGCTCGAGTGCCTGAAGGGAGTCAAACCAAACCCAACGGGACGTCGAAAGGGTGAAATGTGGTAACAGGGCTGTGAGCACGGTCTCTTCGCCTGACACGTCCACCGTGACATTGCGAAGAATTGTGGTGAAATTTAATGCCAAAGTCACAGCATTAATCCACATGAAGTCCACGGCTGTTTCCTTTCTTCGCATGTGTCGACACATTGCTGTTCGAAGAGTGATCGAGGCGGAGGATGACGTCACAGGCCACCATACTTCTGCACTATTACAGAGGAAGGTTGTAGGCACCGTTGAAGCAAATTTCACACTGATGCAATGGGAGACAACTACGGTGTTTCGAAGAAGTGATCCATTAATTGCGTTGGTTCAAATGGTTCTGAGCACTATGGAACTTAACTTCAGAGGTCATCAGTACCCTAGAACTTAGAACTACTTAAACCTAACTAACCTAAGGACATCACACACATCCATACCCGAGGCAGGATTCGAACCTGTGACCGCAGCGGTCGCGCGGTTCCAGACTGTAGCGCCTAGAACCGCTCGGCCACCACGGCCGGCCTTAATTGTGTTGCGTAGTGTATTAAGATAGCACAACGTAGGAGAAATTATTCAGAGAAATCGGGGGTGGAGATTTTCATGTCCACTTCGTTTCGTTCCATTTATGTACTACAGCGTACAGTCGTCTTACGTTCCTCTAGAAGTCATTACTTAGAAAGCTGCTCCTTCTCCATCTACACAGGAGTGAAACGATGGGCTCATCGCCACCGGAGCCACGAGCATTCCGAGACAACCACTAGTATTAGATATACGCAACTAAAACAAATATGCATCATCCCTATATGTAGTGCAGATGTGTTGTTCTTGTATTGATTTGAAGTTCACCCATTATGTTATTTGTAAGTACACAGGGTGGTCCATTGATAGTGACCACGGCAAATATCTCACGAAATAGGCACCAAACGAAAAAACCACAAAGAACAAAACCCGTCTAGCTTGAAGGGGGAAACCAGATGGCGCTATGGTCGGTCCGCTAGATGGCGCTGCCATAGGTCAAACGGATATCAAATGCGTTTTTTTAAAATAGGAACCTCCATTTCTTATTACATGTTCGTGTAGTACGTAAAGAAATATGAATGTTTTAGTTGGACCACTTTTTTCGCTTTGTGATAGGTGACACTGTAATAGTCACAAACATATGGCTCACAATTTTAGGTGAACAGGTGGTAACAGGTAAGTTTTTTAAATTAAAATAGAGAACGTAGGTAGGTTTGAACATTTTATTTCGGTTGTTCCAATGTGATACATGTACCTTTGAGAACTTATCATTTCTGAGAACGCATGATGTTACAGCGTTATTGCCTGTAAATACCACATTAATGCAATAAATGCTCAAAATTATGTCCGTCAGCCTCAATGCATTTGGCAATTCGTGTAACGACATTCCTCTCAACAGCGAGTAGTTCGCCTTCCATAATGTTCGTCGGTGGATCACGATAGCAAATATCTTTCAACTTTCCCCACAGAAAGAAATCCGGCGACGTCATATTCGGAGAACGTGCGGGCCATGGTATGGTGCTTCGACGACCAATCCACCTGTCATGAAATATGCTATTCAATACCGCTTCAATTGCACGCGAGCTATGTGCCGGACCTCCGTCATGTTGGAAGTACATCGGGATTCTATAATGCAGCGAAACATCTTGCAGTAACATCGGTAGACCATTACGTAGGAAATTAGCGTAAGTTGCACCATTTAGATGGCCATCGATGAAATGGGGGCCAATTATCTTTCCTCCCATAATGCCGCACCATACATGAACCCGCCAAGGACGCTGATGTTCCACTTGTCGCAACCATCGTGCATTTTCCGTTGCCCAATAATGCATATCGCTGTTGGTGAATGACGCATCGTCCTGTAATTTCTCTTCTGCCCAGTGGCAGAACTGTAGACGAAGTTCAAAGTCGTCACCATACAATACCTTGTGCATAGAAATATGGTACAGGTGCAATCGATTTTGATGTAGCATTCTCAAAAAAAAAAAAAAAAAAATGGTTCAAATGGCTCTGAGCACTATGGGACTTAACATCTATGGTCATCAGTCCCCTAGAACGTAGAACTACTTAAACCTAACTAACCTAAGGACATCACACAACACCCAGCCATCACGAGGCAGAGAAAATCCCTGACCCCGCCGGGAATCGAACCCGGGAACCCGGGCGTTGGAAGCGAGAACGCTACCGCACGACCACGAGATGCGGGCGTAGCATTCTCAACATTAACGTTTTTGAGATTCCCGATTCTTGCGCAGTTTGTCAGCTACTGATGTGAAGATTAGCCGCGACAGCAGCTAAAAGACATACTTGGGTATCATCATTTTTTGTAGGTCGTGGTTGACGTTTCACATGTGACTGAACACTTCCTGTTTCCTTAAATAACCTAACTATCCGGCGAACGGTCCGGACACTTGGATTATGTCGTCCAGGATACCGAGCAGCATACATAGCACATGCCCGTTGGGCATTTTGATCACAATAGTCATCCGTCAACACGGTATCGACCTTTTCCGCAATTGGTAAACCGTCTATTTTAACACGGGTAATGTATCACGAAGCAAATACCGTCCGCACTGGCGGAATGTTACGTGATACCACGTACTGATACGTTTGTGGCTATTACAGCGCCATCGATCACATAGCAAAAAAAGTGGTCCAGCTAAAACGTACATATTTCTTTACGTACTACACGAATATGTAATAAAAATGGGGGTTCATGTTTTTAAAAAATGCAGTTGATATCCGTTTGACCTATGGTAGCGCCATCTAGCGGGCCAACCATATGGGCATCTGGTTTCCCCCGTCAAGCTAGACGAGTTTCGTTCTTTATAGTTTTTTCGTTTGATGCTTATTTGGAGAGATATTTGGCCCGGTTATTATCAGTGGACCACCATGTATATATACGCTCACCATGAGTCCCCATCACCAAGTTACCCAGAGGCTTGTCAAACAGCGAAGTTGCTCGACGTGTGCGCTGTAGTCAAAGTGATGCGTTAAAGACATGTGGAATCGGTTCCAGTTAACAGATGGAACTAAGGACTTAGATCGCGTAGGGATTCCACGCCCGAGATCTGCACTGGACGTCCGATATCTATGATTTTTGATTCAAAGGAACCGTAGTCTCGATGCTCCGGAACTAATTCAACATTTGAAGAAGCTACAGAATGCGATGTATCGTATCGGACAGTTAGGGAACAATTGCATGATTCAAATCTCCATTACCATCGACCATGGCGAGTATCATATAGTACACCACAACACCGTGGACTCCGTTACAGAGGGACAAGAAATCATGCAGAGTGGACGCCGTGGGTTGGCTTTCGAGGTTGATTATGGACGAAACTCGGATCTGTTTGTACCTTGAAAATCGCAGAAAACATGTTTGGTGACGACCTGATAATACTGAACGCCTCCAACAGCGTGTTACACAAGTGCAAAAGGTGGTTGTGAAGTGATGTTGTGGGGTGACGTTACATGGAACCACTGCACAGCTCTCGTGGTTGTTGAGGCAGTCTCTCATCTCTGCGGTACAGGGACGAGATTCTTCGTCCGGTAGTGGCACTATATCGCCAGCATTTTGTTGACAATTTCAACTTTGTGCATAATAACTCGCGGGGTCGTCGTGCTGTTCTCGTCAACACGTTCCTTCTCCATGAGGGGACCACCAGAATGGATTGAAGTGGCCTACCTGTTCTCCAGATATGAACCCAATGGAAGAAGTGTTGAATCGACTGAAATCAGCTGTTTTCTGACGACGACATGCCTCAGAGCCGACTTTGGTTTTCTATACCGTAAATTTAGAAATAAACAGGTGATGCAATCGACCATTATATAAATACTGAGCACGTCCTTGCAATTTCATTAGGGTCGCTAATACTAACATTCCACGGGTTATTAATATTCATCATTTATGCGTTTCGTGCACGCCCCATCGTCAAAATTTCTGCCAAAAACTTCACAGATATTGTGGAACCACAACATACAGGTGAAATGG
The DNA here is from genome assembly GCF_021461395.2 of Schistocerca americana. Classification (NCBI taxonomy): domain Eukaryota; kingdom Metazoa; phylum Arthropoda; class Insecta; order Orthoptera; family Acrididae; genus Schistocerca; species Schistocerca americana. Next base: position 126,295,314 of record NC_060119.1, on the reverse strand, counting down.
TAAGAGCAAACACACTTCAGTTAACTGAGAAAGAAGTTTATAAACTACAGAAAAGAAGATCTTAACAGAATCGTGTTAATGGAATCAGCTGACGCAATTTTAATGGCCAGTAGTGTGTTTTGATATAATGTCAGTATGCTGTCAGCTGATTCCATTAGCAATTTTAATGGCCAGTAGTGTATTTTGATATAATGTCAGTATGCTTACACCAAGAAGAAATGCAGATGATAAACGGGTATTCATTGGACAAATATATTGTACTAGAACCGACATGTGATTACATTTTCACGCAGTTTGGGTGCATACATCCAGAGAAATCAGTACCCAGAACAACCACCTCTGGCCGTAATAACGGCCTTGATTCGCCTGGGCATTGAGTCAAACACAGCTTGGATGGCGTGTACAGGTACAGCTGTCCAAGCAGAATCAACACGATACCACAGTTCATCAAGAGTAGTGACTTAGGTATTGTAACGAGGTAGTTGCTCGGCCATCATTGACCAGACGTTTTCAATTGGTGAGAGATCTGGAGAATGGACTGGCCAGGGTAGCAGTCGAATATTTTCTGTATCCAGAAAGGCCCGTGCAGGACCTGCAACATGCGGTCGTGCATTATCCTGCTGAAATGTATGGTTTCGAAGGGATCGAATAAAGTGTAGAGCCAAGGGTCGTAACGCATCTGAAATGTACCGTCCACTGTTCAAAGTGCCGTCAATGCGAACAAGAGGTGACCGAGACGTGTAACCAATGGCACCCCATACCATCACGCCGGGTGATACGACGGTATGGCGATGACGAATACACGCTTCCACTGTGCGTTCACAGCGACGCGACCATCATGATGCTGTAAACAGAACCTGGATTCGTCCGAAAAACTGACGTTTTGCCATTCGTACACCCAGATTCGTCGTTGAGTACACTATCGCAGGCGCTCCTGTCTGCAATGCAGCGTCAAGGGTAACCGCAGCCATGGTCTCCGAGCTGATAGTCCATGCTGCTGCAAACGTCGTCGAACTGTTCGCGCAGATGGTTCTTGTCTTGCAAACGTCCCCATCTGTTGACTCAGGGATCGAGACGTGGCTGCACGATCCGTTACAGCCATGCGGATAAGATGCCTGTCATCTCGACTGCTAGTGATACGAGGCCGTTGGATCCAGCACGGCGTTCCGTTTTACCATTCTGAACCCACCGATTCCATATTCTGCTAACAGTCTTTGAATCTCGACCAACGCGAGCAGCAATGTCGCGATACGATAAACCGTAATCGCGATAGGTTACAATCCGAGCTTTATCAAAGTCGGAAACGTGATGATACGCATTTCTCCTCCTTACACGAGGCATCACAACAACGTTTCACCAGGCAACGCCGGTCAACTGCTGTTTGTGTATGAGAAACCGGTTGGAATCTTTCCCCATGTCAGCACGTTGTAGGTGTCGCCACCGACGTCAACCTTGTGTGAATGCTCTGAAAAGCTAATCATTTGCATATTCTTTCTGTCGGTTAAATTTCGTGTCTGTAGCACGTCATCTTCGTGGTGTAGCAATTTTAATGGCCAGTAGTGTATATACTATCACTATTATTAGTATTACCTTCGTTAACAGTAGTAGTAGTAGTTCAGAAGTACACTAGTAGTTCTCAGTACTAAGTTGATTTTTGTTACTGGCGGCCAAAAAATGATAAAACGAAAGTGCTCAATATGAATGTGTATATGATAAAGCAGATCGTCATGTCAAGGGAGAAAACGTCCCCACATACAGAAGACTCACCTATAAGGGCATCGCAAAAGCAGAGGGAAGAGGATCTGCCGTGTTACGTTACGTGAGGAGGGTGATTTGCCATACAGTGCTAGCATACCAACGACGAACAGACGCTGCAATTATGCTCCCGCTGAACTTGGGATACTGTGTACCTAGTAGCATCATGTATGACTACCATTGACGTCATCGTACTTAAACTGCTACCGCATCTCATTTCTGCTGAGTGTGTGGCAGTACGACAATGGTGCCTGTGTGATGACATAAGCGAAAGAGGTACTATTGTGATGTCTACGTGCGAAAGTAAGAGAGAATCAGAGAGAGAGCTTAAGTAGGTGGAAATGTGTTTCGAGGCGAGGTGAAGACTTTTGTAAATATGTCCAAAAAGTTTAGAGATTGGATTAATAAATAATACATAAATGTTAAGATGGTGGAAAAATGTATAGTAAGTTCATATGGGTCCAAACTGGTGAAGTCATCGGTTCCTAGGTTAGACACTACTTAATCTAACGCAAAGGACAACACACATACCTATGCCCGAGGGAGGACTCCAACCTCCGACGGGGGGAGCTGCGCGAACCGTGTCAAGGCACCGTTAAGATGATGGTTTTAATCCTTCACGTCTTCAACATAGTCTTCTCTCAGATGAGCACAACACACAGAGCGTTCAAGCAGCCATGTGAAACTGTCATATAAATCTTTCTTTGCGATTTTTTTCAACTCGAGTCACGTTAGCTCGAATGTCGTTGTGTCGTCAAAGTGTTGGCCCTTCATGTGAATTCCTTCGCTTTGTCGTTTTGTGGTAGGCTGATATTGATACCACCAAGTCTGGTAACCGACGTTGACATTTTTCGGGAGGAACGTCTAAGTTTGGCATTTAAATCAGGTCACTGCAAGAGTCTAGGCAGTTTTGTTTTTGTTCGGGACAAACTTTGGACACACGTTTCTCTTCTTCAAAACGTTCTGGAAAGAGTCTTGAGCACTTGATTTAAATATGTTGCTCACAACTGACTCTTCGAATGCACATCTGTCGTTTGCAGTTGTTAGTTCAAGCTGCCATCGTAGTTAGCATGCTAACGTCGCTTGTACGCTAGGAATAAAAGTTAGTTAGATAGTTAGTTACGTGTTCCATTGATCAAAAGCACGGAAAACTGTTATGCTGTGGAACGTGTCAATTGCACAAGAAATGCGCACAGGAAAGAAGTTTCTTTTTGTTTACATTATAGTGTTATACCTAAATATTTCTACTATCTATCTTATTCCCTTAAATGGCACAAAATGCATATATCATATATCCAGATTTATTTACTCATTCTCAAGAATTCATCTATGGTATAGAAGGAGTTGTCAAGGAGGTATGACTTCAATTAGTTTTTTGAAACTATTATTGCTGTCTGTCAGACATTTTATTTCATGTGGTAATTTACCAAAAAGTTATATAGCAGCGTATTTTACCCCTTCGTATGCCAAATATAGGTTAAGTAAAAGATAGTGTAGGTCTTTCTTCTTTCTGGTATTGTAATCATGAATGTCGCTGTTGATTTTGAACTGGTACTTGTTGTTGAGAAAGCACTTGTAAGAATTCCTAACCTTTTAAACAGATGCCTACAAGATGTGCGACTATGAACCCCACACATCATTCTAACTCTTTTGAGCAGTGAATACCTTTTGCCTAAGTGTTGAATTGGCCCAGAATATTATTTTGTATGACATCAGAGAGTGGAAGTATGCAAAGTAAGTTAGCTTACTAATTTCTACATCCTCAAAATTGGCAGTTATTCTGATCGCAAAAGTTGCTGAACCTAGTCGCTTTAGGAGATCGACAATATGAATTTTCCAATTAAGATTCTCATCTATATGTACACACGAAAACTTAGTATGCTCTACCCTGGCTACTGACTTCTTTTGATGTGTTATGTTTATTGAAAGGACTATACTTTTTGCAGCAGAAAATTGGATGTACTGTGTTTTTTCAAAGATCAGAGCAACCCCATTCGCAGAAAACCAATTAATAACTTTTCCAATGACCTTATTTGTATCATTTTCTGTCGGACGTTCCTTTACTGGATTAATAATTATGCTTGTATCATCAGCTAACAGTATTAGTTCAGCATCTTGTTTCACATAAGCAGGGAGGTCATTCACATATCTCAAGAACAGTAGGGGACCCATTATCGAATCTTGTGGAACACTTAATGTAATTTCACTCCAGTTAGATGAAGTGGCAAACTCCTTTGCATCACTTGAAGCATATAAAGAGACATTTTGCCTCTCGTTCTGTAGATATGACTTAAACCACTCATATGCTGTTCCATTTATACCATTGCATTGTAATTTCTCTAACATAATGCCATGGTTCACACAGTCAAATGTTTTGGATAAGTCAGAGAATATTCCTATTGGTGACATTCTACTATTTAAAGACTCTATTATGTGGACAGTGAAATTGTATATTGCTGTCTCAGTGTGAGAACTCTTTGGATAGACAGTGTTTGCTGTAAAATAATAGTAATTCGTGTGAGACGGCTGTACGACTGTTAAATGAATTTCAGTAAAAAAAGATTGCTGACTACCTAGTGTATGTTTTCCATAATGGAACATTTGGACGCTATCTTCAGGCTCTGAAGTTTTTCATAAGATGTTTATAGGAACGATGCACTTTAGATATTCCTCGTCTTGTCATACAGTAAATTGTGGTAAAATTCTGTTGATGACGAATACTTCAAGCAGCATCAGCTGCTTCGTACACTTCAATTTGATTTAAACTGGACTGTCTGCTTCACACTTACCTTGCTGAAACACAATGTTACGACCTCATGTTCGAGTCCAGAACAATACTATTTACGTCACACAAACCACACAGGCAAGCTGGAACGGAATCACTCAATATTATGTCTGAAAAGGTATCTGGTTGCTCACGTTCGTACAGAAACTGTGGGACTGGAGGATCAGCATCGAAGATAGCAAGAGAATAAAGGCGTGTACACGAACGCGAAATCTCATACATCCAAACTGACATACAGATGAGTACGTACGATAATTGGGTATTGATTGGAACACGATCCACATGTCTTTAGAAAAGCTAATGACACAGGAGTGCTACTACAATGTTCATTTCATAAAGGAACTAAAACTTAAGAAAAAATCTGACAGTGCCATATGTTTTATTGACTTAATACGGCGTTCAACAACGTAAGACAGTGAAAAATATTTAAAATTCTCAGAACGATAGGTATACGCTATAGAGAAAGACGGGTAATATGTGCAAAAGAACAATAGAGAGGAAGAAGAATGAAAGACTAAGAGAGAAGAGATCGAGTTAAAGAGGGTGTAAAGCAGATGTCGCTCTTCTTTATAAAGACATAATGAAGGGACTAAAATGAAAATTTCGAGTGAAATTAACTTTCAGAGTGAATGGATGCCATTGACAAAATTCCCTGAGAACACTGTTATTGGCTGTGAAAATGAGGAAGTAATACAGCACCTGTTGAAAGGACTGAACGTCACAAAGAGCGCAAAATATGAATTAAGAATAATAAATAAAGGATGAAGAACAGCAGAAAAGAGCTTGGCGACAATTTTAACAGCGAATGTTTGGGACAGCGTAATCGACGAACTGTAGGAACTCTGGTACGGTGGAAGCAAAACAGCGCATGATGTAAGGTGTGCGAAGCAAAGAGGATGCAAGAAGCAGACCAAAACAAGCGAAGAGCAAATTATTTGTTAAAGAAGCCTTCTAATATCAAAAAAGACAACAACGAGGGAAAGAAATTTCTGAGAATGCATGACTTTACAACAACATTGTATGGACGGAAGTAGCATACATTACTAATGTAATATTTCCCTACCACTGCCTGTAATCAGCAAACACACACACACACACACACACACACACACACACACACACACACACAAAGGAGCTAAGCCAAGATCATCAACTAGGTGTAGATGAGAAGGCTCAGAAATCATTCTCGATTTGGATTTATGTGCAGTATTCTGTTTGTCTAGAGCTTAGTCCACTGCCTGACAGATAACGTGAAACCTTTGGAAACATGGAGGATGTTAATGTAACTTCGTATACGAACACATGATCAACAGTTATCTAAAGGAATGGAGTTGCACCCCCTTGTAACAGGTATAATGGCCATCTGAGTGCATTAGTATTGTTAGTGGTAAGTATTGTTCCCAGACCTGGTAGGTTATATAAAGGGCGTCAGATGTTGTGTGATCACTCTGAAAGATAACGAAGATGCTGCAGACTCGTGGCAGATAACATTGTCATCACTTGGGGCTATCCATTCGATAAGCTGGTTGAATTGGGTAATATACAGGTTTGTGACGCATCAGGATATGACAGTGGCCCGATGTTGGACTGCATCGGAACTTGAGGGCAGCCATACTCGTCCCCAAGGTTCCGGTTTACCACATCTGATCATCACAATGGAGAATTATCGTATGGTGCACATCAAAATCCGTTCGTATCTTCCCCCGCCATCCAACAGAAAAAATAATGGAGCCCCTGCGGCCTTCTGTGTGAAACAGCACCACTGGTCGGAGACTAGCAGGAACCTGTGAATGAGGAATATCGACGAGACAACGACACGTCACGGGTATCCTGCGTCCTCTTGTGTTAACCTCTCATGCGACAATATCGTGGCGGCATTTTTCAACGGGACAATGCCCTCCCATACATGTCAAGAACTTCTCTGAACTGTCTGCATGACGTTGAGGTACTTTCGTGACCTGCAAATTTCTCAGGTCTGTCCCTGATAGAATGTGTGTAGGACCAACTAGTTTCTGGGATATCGACTACAACACTGTGGCTTGCCTGAGGACAGGATGTAAAGAGTTTATGAGACTCTTCACAACCTTGGAAAGCCAGAGAGGATGCAACGCCAGAATGATAAAATGGGCTCATACTGCAAGATCCTTTCTAAATGTTCCTCGATATTGTAATCACAAGAATAATACTACATACCCTCACAACCTGTGACGTTCTTCCTGCCCTTCTTGGTGTTTAAAGTTTTGCCAGGAATTCTAATTACAAGTGAATTAACATTCTTAATCATCGGTACTAATGGAATCAACGCGGAGTGGCTGATGCCAATGAAGTGACTGGAAAGAATGTACAAACCTGGAAACGCAGACAGGGCTGAAAAATAGAAGCTTAATAAAACTGGGCCGGAAATGTCGCATGGAAGAAAAAGGTAATGAGATGATTTCTGAGTAACCATAATGAATCTTTTGTTGTGACTTGGCCACTATGAGAGGAAGCCGAAAGGCACGCGTTTAAGCTCACGCAGGCTGGCGTGAGGTCTGGAACAGGTAAAGTAATTGAGACTAGCAAATAAAGTACGAAGCTGCTGGAATACTTAACTTTAATCCATAAGTGGTGAACATAGCTCTTGACGGTACATGCATCAAAAGATAAATAGCAAATGATAATTGCGCCTTGCTAGGTCGTAGCTAATGACGTAGCTGAAGGCAATGCCAACTATCGTCTCGGCAAATGAGAGCGTATTTTGTCAGTGAACCATCGCTAGCAAAGTCGGCTGTACAACTGGGGCGAGTGCTAGGACGTCTGTCTAGACCTGCCGTGTGGCGGCGCTCGGTCTGCAATCACTGACAGTGGCGACACGCGGGTCCGACGTATACTACCGGACCGCGGCCGATTTAAAGGCTACCACCTAGCAAGTGTGGTGTCTGGCGGTGACACCACGTCTTTCACCGTGCAACGGAGTGTTATCTGTTTTGAAACTTCGTGGCAGATTAAAATTTTGTACCGGAACCGGATCTGAACCCGTAACCTTGCCTTTCGTGGGCTTTGCGACCTCTTCCCACGAAAGATCAGGTTGTAGGTCCGAGTTCCGATATGGTCACCCAAATGATTCATAATTACCAGGACTCAGAGATTAGGTCCACTTGTCGACTGCTGCCTACAAGGCAGTACGACGACAGTTCCATGATCGTGCAACGTATGATAAGCATGTCACCTATCTCTCCAACTGTTGTTGCCGGTAGATGAATCGTGATGGTGCCGGTGCTTCTTTATTCAAGCAGCTGCTTATCTGTTCTCACAAGGCTGAGTGGCTCACTTACAAAACCCCCAGCCTTACAAGGGAACCTCCCCATCGCACCCCCCTCAGATTTAGTTATAATTTGGCACAGTGGATAGGACTTGAAAAACTGAACACAGATCAATCGAGAAAACAGGAAGAAGTTGTGTGGAACTATGAAAAAATAAGCAAAATATACAAACTGAGTAGTCCATCGGCAACAAAGGCAATATCGAGGAGGATGTAAGCGCATGGTCGCCGTGGTCCCGTGGCCAGCGTGAGCAGCTGCGGAGCGTGGGATCCTTGGTTCAAGTCTTCACTCTAGCAAAAATTTTACTTCCTTTATTTTTGCAAAGTTATGATCTGTCCGTTCGTTCATTGACGTCTCTGTTCACTGTAACAAGTTTAGTGTCTGTGTTTTGCGACCGCACCGCAAAACCGTGCGATTAGTAGACGAATGGACGTGCCTCTGCAATGGGAACCGAAAACATTTGATCCAGTAAAACACGTCTTATATATTACATACGACACTGGTGACGGCATGTGCGTCACATGACAGAAATACGTAGTGGACCCACCTAACTTGCACACTTGGCGAATGGGTAAAAAGATTCTTCTACCTTGCCCGATTTAGGTTTTCTTGTGGATGTGATAATCACTCCCAAAAAAGTGATGAAAACATAAGAGTGTGTCACATAAACTGCAACAAATGAATGCAACAGTTTCACAGTCGCACAGTTTCCTCTGTGCTCTCTCAAATCATATGTTTTTAACGTTTTCAAATTTTTCCGTGTGTAGACCTGTATATGTCCAACGAAATCTGAACATGTCCTGGAATTTTGGAGAGCGAAGTTGATTATGTTTGAGTGCCTGAACTCTGATAATTGCCTGAAAATAAAAATTTTCAGTTGATGGAAGACTTGAACCAAGAACCTCTCGATCCGCAGCTGCTCACGCTAACCACGGGACCACGGCGCTACTGAGCTCGCGTCATTCAAAAAGTTGCGTATCTCGCACATGGACTACTCATTTTGTATATTTTGATTATTTTTTCATAGTTACACACAACTTCTTCCTGTTTTCTCGACTGATCTGTGTTAAGTTTTTCAAGGCCTATCAACTATGCCAACTTATAACCAAATCTGAGGGGGGTGCGATGGGGAGGTTCCCTTGTTAGAAAAAATGTGAGTTTCGAGGAATGAGACCCGAGTCCTTCCGCACCGAAGGCAGCGACGTTAACAGTGGTATCACACCATGAATGAACTTTCACGGTTGAAATAATCGCTAATGAATCGAAGAAGCTACCAGTGGCAACGCTATAGGTCTGTGCGACAATCGGCATCTTTGCACCACCAAAAGTCATTGTGACTTCACAACAGCTTATTACTACAGTCAGACCATCTAGTGATCAGAAAACAATTTCGACAACTTTCGGTACAAGATTTTCGTAAGCCCATGCTGTTGTCCTGCCCTCCTCTGTCGAACTTTTGTGCCACTTTAAGATCGCCCTCTCCTCAGATACGCCATCTACGTGCCCATTTCAAGTTCTACGAAGTTTCCACTGGCGTGCTCAGAAAAGTGCGTGCTGCGAAGTCGTTCAAAGTTTAGGTATTCCTTTCCCAGAGTGTTACGTGGCAAGGGCACGTGAAAGAGTAGACTTGTTGAATAAACACTGGAATACGGTAAATGAAATGTGTATTTACATACCATACGGCTGGAATCTCGAAGTAATGTAAATATTATGTCACTTCAGGTAATTAAAATATTTGGTTCACCAGTACTTAGTTTTGGATTTCGGAATATGGTTTAAGTTCGGGAATGCAAAGAGTGATTTGTACACTGTATCGAGCGGCGTGGCATAGTGGTTATCACTTTGGAGTCGCATTCCGGAGGACGCCATTTTAAATCTGGCCATCCACATTTAGACGTCCCCACTTTATTCTAACAGCTGTACGAAAACGGCGGAATAATTTTACTGTAGTCTGAGGCCACAGTCACGTAATACTTTTTAAATGAAAATTTTGCCGTTTGACTGTACCTATCGTTTATTCTACCGTACAATCTATATAGTCAAAGACGAAACTTCCACTTACAAACATGTCGAAATGGTTTGTATAACAAGAGCAAGGCAGATTTTCATACGCATCCTTACGTAATCGGTGGGTGTACTCAGTCTCTAATCGTCGCGACATTAAACACAAATTTCCTCCATTTTTCTTATTCACTATATTAACATCTAAATAGGCTGGATAACCCATATTTGCTACGGTCATTTGTGTTCTCTTTTTTAGACTATTGGATAGGAATGGAAGAAATAGGATCACCATTCATATGGGTCTCAATCATATCATTTGCAACTAGGAACTTCTTTCGAATATTACGGTAACTTTGTTGAAATGAAATAAGTTTATAACCCAAATATATGGGAGTGCACTCATGGAATGAGCATCTCTTCTATAATATAAGAGCAAAGTAAGACTAATGAGAGTGAGAGGTAGCTGGAAGGAAAGAATGGCGGACTTATTAGAATTTCAACGAACAACAGTTATGCAGTAGGTAGTGGAGCAGAGATGTTAAGGCACGAGTACTAGAGGTGCCTATGTTCCCGAACAAATATTCCTTGTTAGGTGCTGGCATTCGCCACGCCTGCACTGTTGTGGACGTCCGCACCATGTTAGCACAGACAATGAGAAAGGGCAATAAAGGCTACGATTTAAAGCGCCATGTTGTAAAAGATTATGAATCACATACAGTATACGAAAACGCTAAATGAGTGCTCTATTGTCTCGAGCATCTTACTGGATTAGTTGAGTTACACGTACAAGTACTGAGGCTGTTAGCACATTTCGTACAACAAACTGGATTCTATATGTCTCATTGTCGCCATGCTGGATGCTGAATATTCCTTTAGTTACGTAATCTAACACATCATGAAGAACATAGCAGCAGTAGCGACTTGAAGTGCCACTACAATCGTCCAGCAATTGCTGGTCATCCGACGACATGGCACAAAAATAGCACACAGAATGTCAGATTGGAGCTTAACGATCAGGGATACGATGCTGACTTAGTCGTCTGCCCATGTGGTCTCATCCGTGCCACGTCGAGCATATGTCAGACACAACGTGGTGACATCTGGGTCAGACTGCATTACGGGTACCATACTTTCAGCGGCTTGAACAAAACATTGACGTAGTGTTGCATACCGCCTCCCACCCATTCTCTCTCTCTCTCTCTCTCTCTCTCTCTCTCTCTCTCTCTGTCTCTCCTCTCCCCTCTCTCCCTTTCACACACACACACACACACACACACACATATTGCTTTCCTTGCCACTGATTCTTTTTACCTGATCTTTAATCTTCGACAAGCGACCGCGTTAACAATGATGTTATAAGATTTGGATGTTAGGATTAATTATAGAAGTAAGAGACTCGGAAAACACTGTATGCACCTCAACTTTATTCGTAGCCTGAAGATACAGTTGGCAATATATTAATATGGATCTAGAAGAGTGGAGGTCTAATATCTCCAAGAATGTGGACTTGGGAAGGCACAAATAAATTAACACTATTTTATTAGCGGACGATGAAGTTCTTCGACCCAACAGTGAAAGGGCTTTACAAAAAATCAATGTGTTTAAATCGAATAATATTTTACAAACTTATCAAATGGTCGTACCTGTAAAAAATAATAATAATGACAATGGAAGGGAAACACATAAGAAGAGCAAAATTACTTAAAAAAAATAGAAAAATGGAACAAGTAAATTTGTTTAAATATCTCGGGACAGAGTTATAAGTAGGAAATGCTAATTCAGATGTAGTTCAAAATATACAAAAACACAATTCCATAAATGGTTGCATAAGGAGATATCTTGTTAGAACTATGAGGAAAGAGCTAACAATAAAACTGCACAATGATTCTCAGCTTGCTCATACGTATGGTAGTGAAAATTGGATTCTTTTCTTGTTGCAAAACAAACAAAGGTGCATTATTCTCTATGTATTAAAATTCGAAACATAAATCATATCTGTCATTCTTAGTTAAACGAAGCATAAAAGATCACGGTTGAAGACTATCTGATACAGAAAATTATTACTTCAGATTCAAAATTAGTGCTGGTAACTCATAGAATCTTTAAAACACCCACGTATCCTTTAAACAGTATTACTCCATTTGTTCACATAATTGTACTTGAAGTAGCAATACTACGTAAGTGGGCCCGCAGCTCGTGGTCTAGTGTCTAGCATTGTTGCCTCTGGATAACGGGGTCCCGGGTTCGATTCCCGGCCAGGTTGGGGAATATTCTCTGCCCGGGGACTGGGTGTTTCTGTTGTACTCCTCATTTCATCATCATCATCATTCGTGACAGTGGCTAGATTGGACTGTGTAAAAATTGGAGTGTGTAATAAATTGGGACTTTTCTACAGGCGCTGATGACCGCGCAGTTGAGCACCCTACAAACCAGGCATCATCATCATCACATCAACTGGATCCTAAGAAAAGAAGGTGAATGAGGTATTGGTGCAACTGAGACGAGGTTTCTGTTCTTGCACTAACACTAAGAGAAATCGAGCGGAATGAACGTTATAAGACAAAAATTAGACATAGAAAAAACAATTCAAAAGAGAGTAGACACCACCACCAAAAGAAATGGTATAGCCACATTAAGAAGATACCACTTGGGTTCCTGCCATGGAAAGCATTGTTTTCAAACAAAATGTAAAACTGGATTTAGGACGGACAATGAAGAGGTGAAAACAACAGTTTTGTTGAATTCCTTTGGTTTCGGAACGGAACGATGCTCACTCCTTCAAATGGAGGAAGGAGAATAAAAAGAAGAGCGTCTCTGTAGGAAAGAAGGGAGCAGGAAGATGGGAATGTGCAGAGGACATATATAAAGGGCCGATGGCCTTACCGCACTGTTATCAGCGGTTCCCGTCGGATCACCGAAGCTAAGCACTGACAGGCTTGGATAGCATTTGGATGAGTCACTGTCCGGGTCTGCCGAGTGTTGTTAGCAAGCAGAGTGCACTCAGCCCTTGTAAGGTCAATTGAGGAGGTACTTGAATTGAGAAGTAGCGGCACAAAAGCTGACAACGGCCGGGAGAGCGGCCCCTATGTATCAGCATCCGGTAACGCTTCAGGGCTGAGGATGGCACGGCGGCCGTTTTGTACCGTTGGACCTTCAAGGCCTGTTCGGACGGTGTCTTTCTTTGTTTTAGTACATAAAGGAAACAAATCTGATAGCAGTATTACAGGAAGGGAAGAAGTAGCTGAAGATGGGGCACTGATAGAAAAATCTGTCAGAGTGCTGTAGAACCAAAGTTAAAAAAGTAGACGATATTTTCTCAGAATGATTGAAACCCTTGGGAGAGCCAGCCATGGAAAAGTTAATGAAACGTGTGCAGATTTCAGGGAAACATAATAATTCCAGTTCTAATATGATAGCTGCAGACGGGTGTGGATTTTACAGAGGAGTCGGTCTAACAAATCATAGTTGCAAAATATTGACACGATTTATGCACAGACGAATGAAGAAACTGTTAGAGGCCGATCGTGGGGAAGGTAAATTTGGGTTCCGGAGAAATGCAGAAACACGGGAGGCAGTACTGACCCTACGACTTACCTTAGAAGATAGGCTGACTAAAGGCAAACCTACCTTTATAGCATTTTTAGATTCAGGGAAAGATTTGGAGTGTTTTGAAAATACGGACTGCACTACACTCTCTGGAAATTTTAGGTAGCGAAGACAAAATACAGAAACGTGTGAAAAAAACAGAATACGGTTGTAAGTGTTAAAGGAGATGCAAGGAAAGCCAATGTTCAGAAGGGAGAGATACAAGTTTGCAGCATATCCGAAATGTTATTCATTCTGTACAGTGAGCAAACCGAGTGAGGAAACCGAGGAGAAATCTCCAAATGGAATTAAAGATCAGGGAGAAGAAATAAAAATTTAGCGGGTTGTCGATGACAAGCTAAGGATTCGGAACAGCAAGTGAACAGAGTGGATAGTACTTTGAGAAGGGATTACAAAATGAGCATTAATAGAAAGTAAAACAGAGTTTAATTAATGTCGATGTAAATCAGACGATGCTGAGAGTAGGAGATTAGGAAATGAGACACTACAATAGCATACGACTTTCTTTATTTGGGTAGCATGGTACATGATGATGGGCGAATTTTCATGTATAATGCATGATCACAATGACAAGAAAAGCATTTCCGAAAACATGATCACAATAATAAGAAAAGCATTTCCGAAAAAGGGCAATTTGTTGACGTCTAATGTAAATTTAAGTACTTGCAATACCTTTTCTGAAGGTATGTGGCAGGATCGTGACGCTGCATCGAAGTGAAATGTGCGCGAGAGGCAGTTCGTACAAGAAAATGGAAACTTCTGAATTGTGGTGCTGAAGGAGGATACTGAAGGTTAGACGGGTTGATCAAATAACAGATGAAGAAGATAAAAACAAGTTTCTTTCACAACTTAACTAAGAGAAGGGCTTCGGTTGGTAAGGGAAATGTCTGTTTGGTAACGGAAGGAGTGTGTGTGTAAGAAGTGAGGAGGCGGAGGGGGGTAGATGGTAAAAACTGTAGAGCCTGCCCATGGCTTGTTGAATGCAGTAAGCAAGTCCAAAGTTCAAATGGATGTAGTTTGCGGCAGTAGTACATGAATGAAAATGCTTGCAAAAGATGACTAGCGTGAAGGACTGCGTTTGCGAACTGAAGACCACAGTATTAATGACAAACAGGGAGAGGTGGATAAAATGCCTGGCCTAAACGTTCTCCGAATTTTTAGGTGCATTTGAAACTTCCTGAGCCTAACATAGTAGAAGAGGCAGAGTATTACTGATCGTAATTCAGAAGGCTGCGAAGCCAGACCCAACACTGTAGGGACACGTCATCTCATCCCGGATTAATTGAGACAGTAAGCCTGATGCATGTGTCCACGATAACGGAATGTGTATACGAGCCCTTCCGCGACGGAGTCCTTGGATAAAAAGATCTCGGTTAACTTGCTGTCTTAAATACCAATTAAATACCAATCTTTGGTTCAAATGGCTCTGAGCACTATGGGACTTAACATCTGAGGTAATCAGTCCCCTATAACTTAGAACTACTTAAACCTAAGTTTAAGGGAGGTAATGACAGTGGCACGTAAAGTGCCCTCCGCCACACACCGTTGGGTGGCTTGCGGAGTATCAATGTAGATGTAGATGTAGGTGTAGAACCTAAGGACATCACACACATCCATGCCCGAGGCAGGATTCGAACCTGCGGCAGTAGCGGTCGCGCGGTTCCAGACTGAAGCGCTTAGAACCGCTCGGCCACACCGGCCGGCATACCAATCTTTCAGTGATTGTTTCCATTAGATTGGGATTTTACCCGAATTTGACGCTGTAAGTTAACTCAAAGCCTTTTGCTAATGATAATTAATTTGAACATTTTATATGAGGAAGAGTTTCATGTGGTATGCTGGTAAGTTGCGTTTTTGTATGTTTCCCATTGCTAATGTGCTACACAGAGTGGCCAAGGAGTTATAACAAGGGAATAAAGATATTCCAGAACCTTGTCCACACAAAGTATTTCCAAATGTGATATGTCGTAGTAGCTCGGCCGTACCTTTTCGTTACACATTTTACTGCACGTTCTTATTTCTCGCTCAAGATTCGAAAGACATAACAGTCGCCGAGAAAGAGTTTTCGATAACCGTTATAAACATCGTTTGCCTGCGAGATATATGATGGAGCTGCCGTCGTGCCCACACTTTCAGGTCGCATTGGAATGTGACCGCTATTTACGCACCGTGTTGACGTTCAGCAGTATGCCTGAGACGACTTGGTGTCATGCAGGGTGAAAAATCTCTTTTCTGGTGAGAACAGTATTATAGTCTATCAGAAAAAACATAAGCTCCTTGCAGAGAAATCAAATTAAAAATTCAAGAAAGTGTACAATAGGTCAGTCTGCAATGAAAGTAAATTGAACACAAGGTAAGTAAATGCCGTTAATTACTACTTGGAAACCTGGAAACGAGAGTAACGTGAAATGCAGATGGTACTTATGTACATTGCGTAACAACCACATAATTTGTAGAAATCAATACCACTTCTCAATTCATGTAGTGTGAAAACACGAAGATTCCTGCAAACGGAATATCACCACAACAGTTATGCACGTAAAGTCATGATATCAGTTTGTAACAACTAGTGTGTTTTACTTACATGCTATTCGTACGTACACAACTTTCTTAGCTGTAGAATGAATACGGCTATTCTACTATATAAGAGGTTCCTAAGGACAGGCCGGCTGGAGTGGCCAAGCGGTTCTAGGCGCTACAGTCCGGAACCTCGCGACCGCTGCGGTCGCGGGTTCGAATCCTGCCTTGGGCATGGATGTGTGTAATGTCCTCAGGTTAGTTAGGTTTAAGTAGTTCTAAGTTCTAGGGGACTGATGACCACAGATGCTAAGTCCAATAGTGCTCAGAGCCATTTGAACCATCCTAAGGACAGTAACGAAACATACTAATCAGGTTCATTGAAAGGATCAGTTCAATATGTTGGGAATTCTATCTGCGCCATGTAAGTATGTTTATCAAGCAAGTACGCACATAAGAACCTTGATACTTACAGCCAAATAGTTCAAATATTTAGCAAGAGAGAATAAACGTTCAGAACAGTATTCTCTGCCAAGGAATGAAACACTACAATAAATTGCCAGGTAAGATTAAAGAGATTATTAAAACGATATTATTTAATAAGGCAGCAAAACCACTGCTGATATGCCTCTCTTTACTGCCTCATCAAGTGGAGTTATAACAGTGGACGCCGTTCTGGAAATCTCTGGCTCTCCTTACGTCGTCGCGCTACCCGTATAGATTGTATTGTATTGTATGTCTACCCGGGGCCTAGAAACAATGGAGAGGCTCTGTCTCCGCCGTAGCTGCAGTGGTCCACAACCCCACGATGACTACCGCAGTCCACTTCACCCCTCCGCCGCCCCACACCGAACCACTCTTTCAGTGTTATCGTGCGGTTCGGCCTCCATTAAATCCCCCCTCCTCCCCCCCTCCCTAGGGAACGTCTCACACCAGACGAGTGTACCCCCCATGTTTGCGTGGTAGAGTAATGGTGGCTTGCGCGTACGTGGAGAACTTGTTTGCGCGGCAGTCGCCGCCATTGTGTAGCTGAGGCGGAATAAGGTGAACCAGCCCGCAGTCGCCGAGGCAGATGGAAAATCGCCTAAAAACCATCCACAGACTGGCCGGCTCACCGGACCTCGACACAAGTCCGCCGGGTGGATTCGTGCCGGGGACGAGGTGCTCCTTCCCACAACGGTAAGCCGTGCGTTACACCACGGGGCTCACCGCGCGGGCTACCCGAATAGATACTTGTGTTGCGCTGACGAGTATCCACGATCCTGCTTGGCTGAGCGAAAAACATTTTTGTCCTCTTGGACGCTAGTCGCTTGAGGCCACTAATATCCAATATGGCACTGGCTATGGGACATCTGAACTCCTTCATTCCCTATTCGCATGGATCCCGAACAAGACGACCAGTAATGTTAATGAACTATAAACTGCAACCTCGACAGACCAAGTTCCCCCCACTGTCGTATTCTTATATTGGCTGGCACACGCTCCTCTTAATTACATGTCATGGCGTGCCACAGGGGAGTGTTATGGGACCACTGCTTTTCACAATATATATAAATGACCTAGTAGATAGTGTCGGAAGTGCTATGCGGCTTTTCGCGGATGATGCTGTAGTATACAGAGGAGTTGCAGCATTAGAAAATTGTAGCGAAATGCAGGAAGATCTGCAGCGGATAGGCACTTGGTGCAGGGAGTGGCAACTGACCCTTAACATAGACAAATGTAATGTATTGCGAATATATAGAAAGAAGGATCATTTATTGTATGATTATGTGATAGCGGAACAAACACCGGTAGCAGTTACTTCTGTAAAATATCTGGGAGTATGCGTACGGAACGATTTGAAGTGGAATGATTATATAAAATTAATTGTTGGTAAGGCGGGTACCAGGTTGAGATTCATTGGGAGAGTCCTTAGAAAATGTAGTTCATCAACAAAGAAGGTGGCTTACAAAACACTCGTTCGACCTATACTCGGGTATTGCTCATCAGTGTGGGATCCGTACCAGATTGGGTTGACGGAGGAGATAAAGAAGATTCAAAGAAGAGCGGCGCGTTTCGCCACAGGGTTATTTGGTAACCATGATAGCGTTACGGAGATGTTTAGCAAACTCAAGTGGCAGACTCTGCAAGAGAGGCGCTCTGCATCGCGGTGTAGCTTGCTCGCCAGGTTTCGAGAGGGTGCGTTTCTGGATGAGGTATCGAATATATTCATCAGTCGTCGAATCACCTCGTAAGATGTTCTCCGTAGTTGAGAAAGAAACGTCTGGGAGAAGAAGTTCTACAGATCGACCACGGCAACTTAGCCCGGAAGTGTTTACTGATGAAGACGCCGACCGTGAAAACCTACATGGGATGTATCGAATATATTGCTTCCCCCTACTTATACCTCTCGAGGAGATCACGAAGGTAAAATTAGAGAGATTCGAGCGCGCACGGAGGCTTTCCGACAGTCGTTCTTCCCGCGAACCATACGCGACTGGAACAGAAAAGGGAGGTAATGACAGTGGCACGTAAAGTGCTCTCCGCCACACACCGTTGGGTGGCTTGCGGAGTATAAATGTAAATGTAGATGTACATGTAGATGTAGATGACACCACCTATTTCACCGAGGATATTCAAATGCAGTTTTTAAGTGAGAAACCGATTGTGCAAACTTTCCTAGTTTGCTAAATGGGGCAAGTTGCAGTAAACGATGCCTGATACGACAATGAGAAAAAAAAAGAGGTCTTACATTCCAAGGGAGGCAAGCCCACTTAATGATGGACATAAAAAAAAGATGACAGTGACTCTGGTATTATCAATATCAGCAGCAAGTAGTTGGCCTTCTTTTTATTTTACAATGAAATTCGCCAAACAACCGTGCAATTGAGATGTTATTTTGTTTTATTTTCTCTACCAGTTTGGGCAGTTCATTATGCCATCTTCAGGCCCCATATCCACCTCTCAAAAATAATCGATATTGGCATACTGGGGACATATATATTCGGATATCGTGAATTCTCAAGTGCAGTTGCAGTCAAGTCTTCGAAGGAAGCACTGGAGAATTCAGGACATCCAGAAACATGTAGCCCCAGTATGAAAATATCGATTAGTTTCCTGGCCTGAAGATGACATCATGAATTACCGAAACAGGTAGCAGAAATAAAATAAAATAACATCTCAGTTGCACTGCTGTTTGACGAATTTCGTCGTTAAATATTTGAGCAGCCACTGTCCCAGGTCCACAATGGATTAACAGAGACTGAAAGTAGTTGATCTTCCAACATAGGGTACACCAGACGAGCGTGTGGTACATACTCTAAGACAACTCCCACTGCAACATGTGCAAAACTTACGAACTTTGGACTTGAATCCGAAGCGACGGGTTGCTTGTCGGTTGGTTGCACGGGCCATCATGTTGCTGGTGCTTCCGTCATCCATGCAATTCACAGACGAGGCTACCTTTACGAGAACCGCTATTGTTAACCTTCAGGACACTCACTTGTGAGATGCCGAGAATTTTCATGGTATTGTGTCAGTGAACCATCAGCACCAGTTCAGCTCAGTGTGTGATCTAGGATTATTGGCAACCGCCTCAAGAGACTGGTCATCACAACACCTCTAGGGTGATCAAAATCATCCAATACCTGGAGTGACCCTGATCCGCTGCCTGAAGACGGCGTTTGGTGGCACGAAGGTTAATATGATTACTATATGATGGTGCTCCAGCTCCCTCCCCTCTGGAGTGTGGAGCTAAAACACTACAGCAAACAGAACATATTCACTTGCTTCGTATGTTGCCATGTGTGCTTTTAATCATTGAAAACTAAGCTGTCAAAGATTTTCCATCTCATTTATCAAATGAGTCTACCTCCCATGGAACAAATTTCCGGTCATATGACCTTTCTTGCTCGATGAACTCTCAGAGCCTGTTTACTACAGTTTGTCTCCATTTAGCAAGACTACTCTGCACACGCAGTATAGATAATGTTACTCCTACCTGCAGTAACGGGCTGCAATTAAATTTTTTGTTTATAGTTTCAACAGTGCATAGATTTTTGGAAAAAGGCTGTGTTAAGTTGCTCAGAAGGGACTGTGCAACATTTTCTGAAAACCTGAAGCAAAATGGTTTGGTAGATCCTGAGAAAACATGTAATTTGTATGAAAAAATAAAAGTTTTGGGAATCGAGCGACAATGTTTAGATTATATTTATAGTGCGTTCCTGGCCAATAGGATGGATTATCTTCATCTTCTGCAAACTCCTCCTCAAGCGTCATCTTTGTTCTCCAACTGTTTACTCTGGTTTCTATTTCTAGGCTATTTACAGCCTTGTCTAAAGCAAGCATAGTTAGTACCATGTTGAGACCTATCTTCATCCCCATGTATCGAAATACCTTGCACCTTGCAACGTTGCCATCACTGAAAGTATCAAAATTATCATACCACCAAAGGGAAACGTTTATGTTGTAACAAACATAGTCTTGGGGATACTTGACCGTATGATACTATTTACACTTTCATTGGGTTTTTTGAGTTTTTTCATGAACACGCTTTTTCAACGGTCCAGCTGCTGCTATGTCTCTGAAAATAGGTTTTATCACCTCCATTACTGCATCAGGCAGACTGTGTTTATGAGTATGCACTTCACAAGTAAGCAATCCCTTTTTGTACTTACACCAACTGTTTTCTCCTTTGGGACACAGGTAATAATGGGCACCTTCATTGGTTGAAAAAATATGAAGAAAAAAGTTCATACAACCTTCTCTATTTCATCGACACTGTGTATGTTTTGCTTAATAGCCGTTCCATAATAGTTCTGTATTTTGTCAATTACAAATGGTTCAAATGGCTCTGAGAACTATGGGACTTAACATCTGTGGTCATCAGTCCCCTAGAACTCAGAACTACTTAAACCTAACTAAACTAAAGACATCACACACATCCATGCCCGAGGCAGGATTCGAACCTGCGACCGTCGCAGTCGCGCGGTTCCGGACTGAGCGCCTAGATCCGCTAGACCACCGCGGCCGGCTTGTCAATTACATTCTCAGTTAATCTTTCCTTCCCATCCAAACTTTTACCATCGATGAGGTTTTGTTTATTATTTGAAGCTTTCAGTCGCCGAAGTCTTGATCCCATTCGTTTCTGTACGTGCCCAATAAACTCAAATTTCTGCGCTAGAAAAGCATCAACAATGGGCTTCGGTTCTTGAATATGTTTGAAACTTTTAGAATCACCGTCACCAAGGTAATTCACATATCGCACTTTACCACACGCAACAGCACATGGAAATATACTAGCAACACCAGACACTTTCATTCCTCCACTATTGCCACTGTAGTTAGCTGTGCAATTATTTTCATGCGTACCTTTATTGTTTTGTGGGCACCTATAATATTTAGGTATTACTACTACAACTAAAAATTTCACTGTATACATACTGGTGGCGGATACCGTTTATGCCAGGTACCATTGAATGCTGCAGTCAAGTCTCTATTACCACTGTTTTTTATTACTGCCTCTTCCGCGGCTTTCTTCATAGATTTTATACATACATCTTCTATTTTAGGCCCTATAAAACTATTATAGTCCGTAAACTTGGTTGAGGGGATTTGGAAGATTCATCATGCCACAGAAAACTTCACCTGAAGTAGCACCCTTACCAACTGTACCAAGGTGTAAACAAATCCAATACTGTGTTCATAGATTTTGCTAACATTTTCTTCATTTGGAGTTACAACAACGCTGTTCCAAAAGGTGATCATGTATGAACAATTACCACGCTTGGGTTCCATTTCATCGGAATGTCGTACGTGATTTTTATAAAGTGTTCCAGGCTGACTTCACTACACTGAATACATCTTACACAATTTGCAAAAATTCCGTTGTGAACTGACATATAAAATATTTCATTCGCGTCCTATTCGTCCGTAAAACATGCATACTTCTGATTAACTGAAGCGAGCTTCCTCTGTGAAGTAGTTTCTTTCTCACTTTCAGCGTAAGGGGCAGGTGTATCTGCAAAGTTAAGTTCACGCACTTGGTTATCGTCTTTATTGTTTACGCTAGTAACAGTTCCTTTGGCTTTCCAACATTCCTCCTTTTCTTGAATAGTTTCAGAGGATTTCTAGTCACTTTACGTTTACCCTCGATTATCCTTCAATAAAACAGAGACTTCAATGTGCAGAAGTCACTGCAAATATTTTCAGGATTACAACACAGTAAATAAACATGAAGCACACGACAGTCAAGTGAGCAATATATATTGAACTATCACAGGTTAGCCACAACACTTATTTTGTAACACTTATTTTCTCTCACACCACTAAAATGTACATGATGACCATGTAGATTCGTGAGTACAACATTTGACAGCAATTTAACAGCGCCAGAGTGGATCATGCCCATGCAGAAGATATTTCAAAAATATTTTTAAAATAGTTGTAGTCTTCTGATCTGAATAAATTATATATCAATTGAAAGAGGAAAGCGAGTAGATTTTTAAAATGCAAAAAAGTAAAAATTAAACATTTCATGATTTTGAACCATTCCAGAGGCCCTTAACGCTCCCTGTACGTTGCCTTCGTGGTGTTGCAATTTTTGTAGTCAGGAATGAACATATAACAATGCTATGGATCCAGTCGGGATGGCGTCGTACGGTACATCATAAGCGCTTCGATACAAAGAGCTAACGACATGTATTTTACATACTTCGCAATATTAGACAAGTGATATAAGCAATTTTTAGGTCTGAAGCCTGCCAGCGACCAAGCAGCAGGCAAAAGCAGCCGCGGCAAAAGAGAGTTTTATTGCAGCTTCCTGACTAGAGTTGCACAAGGGAAACGAATTAGAAGGCAATATGATGGAAATGGAGGAGGACGTAGATGAAGAGGTGGTAAGAGATACGATACTGCAAGAAATATTTGACAAGTCACTGAAATACGTAAATCGAAACCAGGTACTTGGAATGAACTATATTCCGTTATAACTACTGATTCCTTTGGGAGAGCCAACCATTACAATACCGTTCCGCTTAGTGTGCAAGATGTATGAAAAAGGCAAAACACCGTGGGTGACAGGTGTGAATATTATATATCAGTTTAATAAGTCATGATTGCAAAATAATAACACGAATTCTTTACAGAAGAATTGAAAAACTGGTAGAAGTTGACATCGGGGAACATCAGTTTCGATCCCAAAGAAACGTAGGAACTGGTGAGGCTGTACTGTCACTATGAATTATCGTAGAAGATAGGTTAAGGAAAGGCAAATGTAGCTTTATAGCAGTTGCAGACTTAGAGACGGTTTTTGATAACGTTAAGTGGACTGCACTTTTTGAAATTATGCAGTGGGGCGAAATGCAGAATTTGCGCCGGAACCAGAAGGCATTTGTAAAAGTCGACGGGCATGAAATAGAATCTCTGGTTGAGGATGGAGTGAGATATGGTTGTGCCAGTCCCAACGATTTTAAGTCTACACTGAGCAAGCAGTAAAGGAAACCAAAGAAGAATTTGGAGAAGGAATTAAAGTTCAGGGAGACGAAATAAAAACAATGAGGTTTGCTGATGACACTGTAATTCTGTCAGAGGCAACAAAGGGCTTGGAAGAGAACTTGAACGGAATGGACAGTGTCTTGAAGTGTGGCTGTAAGGTAAACACGAGTAAAAGCAAAACAAAGCTAATTGACTGTTATCGAAATAACCAGGGAATGCTGAGAAAACTAGATTAGGACATGATACACTACAGTTAGCATACGAGTTTTGTTCTTTGCACAGGCAAATGCCGCACGGGATTTGCCGAGCGGTCTGGAGCGCTTCAGTCATGGACTGTGCGGCTGGTCCCGGTGGAGGTTCGAGTCCTCCCTCGGGCATGTGTGTGTGTGTGTGTGTGTGTGTGTGTGTGTGTGTTTGTCCTTAGGATAATTTAGGCTAAGTAGTGTGTAAGCTTAGGGACTGATGACCCTAGCAGTTAAGTCCCATAAGATTTTGCCGGCCATAGTGGCCGTGCGGTTCTAGGCGCTTCAGTCTGGAACCGCGCTACCGCTACGGTGGCAGGTTCGAATCCTGCCTCGGGCATGGATGTGTGTGATGTCGTTAGGTTAGTTAGGTTTAAGTAGTTCTAAGTTCTAGGGGGCTGATGACCTCAGAAGTTAAGTCCCATAGTGCTCAGAACCATTTTGAACCATAAGATTTCACATACACACACACACACACACACACACACAGGAAAATAACAGATGCTGGAGAGCGTAGAGGGGATATAAAATTTCAATTCGCAATGGCAAGAAAAGTATTTTGATGAAGATTCAAATGGTTCAAATGGCTCTCAGCACTATGGGACAACATCTGTGGTAATCAGTCCCCTAGAACTTAGAACTACTTAAACCTAACTAACCTAAGGACATTACACACATGCATGTCCGAGGCAGGATTCGAACCTGCGACCGTAGCGGTCACGCGGTTCCAGACTGAAGCGCCTAGAACCGAACGGCCACACTGGCCGCCTTTTGATGAAGAGAAATATGCTAACATCGAATATAGATTTAATTGTTAGGAGCTGTATTCTGAGTGTATTTGAAGTGCAGCCCTGTATGGAAGTGAAACGTGGAAGATAAACGTTTCAGACACGAGAACCTTTCGAAATGTGACACTACAAAAGAATGCTGAAGATTAGATAGGTACATCATGTAAGTAATAAAGAGGTACTAAATAGAATTGGGGGTCAAATGAAGCTTATGGTACAGTTTGACTAAAAGAGATGATCGATTAATAGGACACAGTTGGAGACAACAAGTGATCATTAGTTTGGTATCGGAGGGAAGTGCGCGTGATAAAAACTCTAAACGGAGACCATAAGTATTTGTATGGGGTGAAGCCATGTATGGAAGTGAAACATGGACGATAAATAGACAAGAAGAGAATAGAAGCTTTCGAAGTGTGGTGCTACAGAAGAATGCTGAAGATTAGATGGTTAGATCAGGTAACAAATGAGGAGTCACTGAATAGAGTTGGGGAGAAGAGAAGTTTGTGCCACAACTTGACTAAAAGAAGGGATCGATTAGTAGGACATGTTCTGAGGCATCAAGGGATCACCAGTTTAGTATTGGAGGGCAGCGTGGAGTGTAAAAATTGTAGAGGGAGACCAAGAGATGAACACGCTAAGCAGATTCAGAGGGATGTAGCTTGCAGTAAGTACTGGGAGATGAAGAAGCTTGCACAGGATAGAGTAGCATGGAGAACTGCATCAAACCAGTCTCAGGACTGAAGACAACAGCAACAACAACAACGTGAATGTAGTAAACAGGTTGACATTGATGTGCGTTGCAGCAATTATTCGGAGATGAAGAGGCTTGCACAGGACAGAGTAGCATGGACATATGCATCAAACCAGTCTTCGGAAAGGACCAGAACAACAACAACAGTGACGTTTCGGTAGTACAAGCAATAGTGAAGATATAAAGTGGGAATGGCACTCTTTTGTCGCACATTGCCGATCTTCTAACGGATGTTTACATTTTCTGATTTTCTGCTAGTGTGGGGGGAAAGTTGGTAACAGAGTGCCGGCCAGCACTTTTCGCGACGCAATAGGTGCTGACGTGCATCACTGTACAGCGGAGTGCTGCCACAGCAGGTGAGGAGAGCGGAAGAAGTGAGTGAGAGTGATGTGGGTGTAGCGCGGAGGCGGCGTGGGGCAGTCTGCAGCGGCTGACATCTGCCGGCGGCGCGCGGCTGCGGCCGGCCGGCGAGCGCGTGCCCGTGACGTCAAGGGAAGTGACGCTGCGCTCCAGATCAATACGGAACAGCGGCGGGCGAGCGGAGCACGGCACGCGCGGCGGCGCTGCCATCGACCTCTGGCCGCCATCGACATCTGTCCCC
Organism: Schistocerca americana; assembly: GCF_021461395.2. NCBI lineage: Eukaryota > Metazoa > Arthropoda > Insecta > Orthoptera > Acrididae > Schistocerca > Schistocerca americana. The sequence continues at coordinate 126,269,490 of NC_060119.1, read as the reverse complement.
TTCTGATTAACTCCGTCACGCGGCCGACACATTTAATCAGCTTCCAGGTGGACTGCAGCCGACGGTCACTCCCTGCAATCGAAGGGTCAGGGCAGCTCGTTCGGCTGCCGCGAGGGGGCGCCCAGCTGCTCTCCCGGCTACTACCGCCTGGCCATTTCGAGTGTCAGGGACCAACTCATTAATCACAGTGCAGATTGCGGAAGGTTAAAGTAAGTGCAGTTAAAGCAATCTGACAAAGTGGGCGTACCATAAGGATGTGTTTTAGGACCACAAATACTTTCTGAATGCTACTTCGAAAAGGATCAAAGAAAAAGTGTTACCTACTGGGTGATCAAAAAGTCAGTATAACTTTGAAAACTTAATAAGCCACGGAATATTGTAGATAGAGAGGTAAAAATTGACACACATGCTTGGAATGACATGGGGTTTTATTAGAACCAAAAAGAGAACAAAGTTCACAAAATGTGCGACAGATGGCGCTGGACAGTAAAACGTCAGTGACTGCACATGGCAATAAAAGGAGCTGTAATGAGAGAGAGAATGACCCACCCCACAGGTCTCCCGCCTCTTCGTGAACCCACTGATGCCCCTCCTCTCTTCTTCCCGCCCCTTCCCCTGCTGCCCCATGCTCTCCCCTCCTTTTCCATCCTCTCTGCCCTTTCCCTTGGCAGGTCCCGCCTGGCAGTTTCATTCTTCGTCGTGTGTGCTCCAAGTAGGTTTTAAGTGTGTTGTTCCGGAGTGTTTTTACTACTGTGGCCGACTTTTAAATTGTGCATGTCCATTCACTGTCTTCTCTGAGTTTTGAAGACTCGCCAACTGTGTTTTTTAACTTTCTGGTGATTTTTAACTGTCCTCCATGAACGTCTCCGTGTTAGTCTATATTTTACCTCCATTTTCTCCCATTATTCTGTTTTAAGTTCCCCTTTCTCGCCTTATGTATGTAACATTTTATTCTTCTTTTTAGCTGTTATGTCACTCGGCTGAAGAGCAGCGGATTGTGCCGCTGACAGCCCTCCCCTGCCCATATGGGGCAGGGGAATGAAGTCACAATAAAGAAAATCAAAAAGAGAGAGAGAGAGAGAATCAGATGCGCCAGCAGTCGCAGCATGTTGACTTTACCTGAAAAGGCGCTTTTAGGGAAGCTGTATTATCAGAATGGGGAATGTGCTAGTTCAGCGCTACGATCCTATCACCATAGGAAGGGGATTCGAACAGGTAAATGTCCGTTGACGAATGCAGCTGTGGCGAGAATGATTTCGAAGTTCGAAGCCACGGGTTGTTTAGACGATAGACGCCGTAGTGGCCAACCGAGCACAAGGCGCAATGCTGCTGGGACAGTTCAGGAAGAAATGGAGACTGTAGCGGGTTCGTCTACGCACGGGGAAGTCAGCGCTCGTGTAGTCACTCGTCGCACCGGCATTCCATTCACTACTGTTTGGTTGGCACTTAGGTGTACCCTCCGATGCCATCCGTACAAAATCCATCGGCATATGAACTGTTACCTGGCGATTTAGTGAAGCGGAGGGCATTTGCGGTGTGGGCGTTTCAAAAGATGGCGGAAGATGACGATTGGTTGAGTAACGTGTTGTGGATCGATGAAGCTCGTTTCACGCTCCGAGGGTCTGTCAACGCCCACAACTGCAGAATTTGGGCTACCGAAAATCCTAGAACTGTCGTGGAAACTGCGTTGCACGGCGAGAAAGTCACGGTATGGGTTGGATATACCACGTCTACCATTATGGGGGTCCGCGGCTCGTGGTCTTGCGGTAACGTTCTCACTTCCGGCGCACGGGGTCCTAGGTTCGATTCCCGACAAGGTCAGGGATTTTCTCTGCCTCGAGATGACTGGGTGTTGTGTGTCTTTCCTCATTATTTCATCCTCATTCACTCGCAAGTCGCCGTAGTGGCCGAACTGCCCCGTGAGGGGTCTCCCGGCCAACAATGCCATACGCTCATTATTATTATTATTATTATTATTACCGTCATCGGGCCTTTTTTTCTTCGAGGAAATGCGTGATTCTGGTTTTGCAACTGCTACCGTGACGGGTGAGAGGTACGCTGAAGTGTTACAGAATCGCATCATCCCCAGCCTGGCTGATAAACACCTGCTGGAAAGTACAATGTTGATGCAGGATGGCGCTCCACCCCATATTGCTAGACGCGTGAAAGATCTCTTGCGTGCGTCGTTTGGTGATGATCATGTGCTCAGCCGCCACTTTCGTCATGCTTGGCCTCCCAGGTCCCCAGACCTCAGTCCATGCGATTATTGGCTTTGGTGTTACCTGAAGTCGCAAGTGTATCGTGATCGACCGACATCTCTAGGGATGCTGAAAGACAACATCCGACGCCAGTGCCTCACCATAACTCCGGACATGCTTTACATTATTCCTCGACTACAGCTATTGTTGAGGAATGATGGTGGATATATTGAGCATTTCCTGTAGAGGACATCATCTTTGCTTTGTCTTACTTTGTTATGATAATTATTGCTATTCTGATCAGATGAAGCGCCATCTGTCGGACATTTTTTGAACTATTATATTTTTTTGGTTCTAATAAAACCCCATGTCATTCCAAGCATGTGTGTCAATTTGTACCTCTCTATCTACATTATTCCATGATTTATTAAGTTTTCAAATTTATAGTGACTTTTTGATGATCCAGTACATTCCAGAATGAGATTTTCACTCTGCAGCGGAGTGTGCATCCCCCAGGCTGTGGCTAAGCCATGTCTCCGCAATATCCTTTCTTTCAGGAGTGCTAGTTCTGCAAGGTTCACAGGAGAGCTTCTGTAAAATTTGGAAGGTAGGAGACGAGGTACTGGCAGAAGTAAAGCTGTGTGTACCGGACGTGAGTCGTGCTTCGGTAGCTCAGATGGTAGAGCACTTGCCCGCGAAAGGCACAGGTCCCGAGTTCGAGTCTCGGTCGGGCACACAGTTTTAATCTGCCAGGAAGTTTCATCCGGTACATTATTTACACTGCCAGAGGCAGCTCACTAATCAAAGTGCAGATTACGAAAGGTAGAGCACGTGCAGTTTGCAGTTGAAGTAATGTGACAAACTGAGATGACCATGAGGATGTGTAGCAGGACCACAAGTACTTTCTATATGTTGCTTCGAGATAATAAAAGATTAAAGAAACAAAAAGAGTGTTATTTACATTATTTCAACTGTCGGATGCAACTAATTAATCACAGTGCAGAGTGCTGACAGTAAATTAGGTGTATGTTACTTGGTCTTCAGTCACAGCAATTTCTCTCTACGTAGATGGGTATCAGGAAAATATTTTCGCATTTGTAAGAGAAAGTTGTTGATAGAAATTTCGTAAATAGATCTCGCCGCAATGAAAACCGCCTTTGTTTCAGTGACTGCCACCCCAACTCGCGTATGATATCGCGCGATGACACGAAACGAGCTGCCCTTCTTTCACTTTTTAGATGTCCTCCGTCAATCCTACTTGGTAAGGATGCCACACCGCGCAGCGACATTCCAGCAGAGGACGGACAGGTGTAATGTAGGCTGTCTCTTCAGTGGGTTTGTCGCATCCTCTAAGTGTCCTGCCAACGAAGCGCAGGGCAGTCTTTGTTTCGCCTTCCCCACAATATTATCTATGTGGTCTTTCCAATTTAAGTTGCTAGTAATTGTAATTCCTATGTATTTAGTCCAAATGACAGCCCTTAGAGTTGTGCGATTTATCGCATACCTAAAATTTATCGAATTTCTTTTAGCACCCATGTGGATGACTTCGCGCTTTTCTTTGTTTAGTGCCAATCGCCAATTTTCGCACCATACAGAAATTCTCTCCAGATCATTTTGTAGTTGGAATTGATCGTCTGATGATTTTACTACACTGTAAATTACAGCGTCATCTGCAAACAACCTAAGGGGGCTATTCAGATTATCATCTAGATCATTTATGTGAATCAGGAACAGCAGAGGGCCTATGACACTACCTTGCGGAACGCCAGATATAACTTCTATTCTACTCGATGATTTACCGTGTATCACTACGAACTATGACCTCTCTGAGAGGAAATCACGAATCCAGTCACACAACTGAGACGATATTCCATACGCTCTTAATTTGATTAATAGTCACTTGTGAGGAACGGTATCAAAAGCCTTCTGGAAATCTAGGAATATGAAATCGATCTGAGATCCCTTGTCGACAGCACTCATTACTTCATGGAAATAAGGCTCTAGCTGTGTTGCACAAGAACGATATTTTCTGAATCCATGTTCGTTATGTATCAATAAGTCATGTTCTCCAAGGTGATTCCTAATATTCGAGTGCAGTATATGCTCCAAAATCCTACTGCAAATTGAGGTCATTGATATGGGTCTGTAATTCAGACGGTCACTCCTGTTTTCTTTCTTGAATATTGGTGTGACTTGTGCTCCTTTCCAGTATTTAGGAACAGACCTTTCGTCAAGTGAGCGGTTGTATATGATTGCTAAGAAAGGCGCTATTGTGTCTGCATACTCTGAAAGGAACCTGATTCGTATACCATCTGTACCGGAAGACTTGCCTTTCTTAAGTGATTTGAGTTGTTTCGCAACACCTAAGATAACTACTTTTATGTCAATCATGCTAACAGCTGTTCTGGTTTAGAATTCTGGAATATTTACTTCGTCTTCTTTCGTGAATTGTGGAAAACTGTTTTTTGTAACTTCGCTTTAGTGGCACCATCGTCGGTAACATTTCCATCACTATAGCGCAGTGTCGGTATTGACTGTTTTTTGCCACTGGTCTGGTGTACTTTACATTCGACCAGAATCTCTTTGGGTTTTCTACCATATTTTGAGACAATGTTTCATTGTAGAAAATATTAAAGGCATCTCGCATTGACGTCCGCACTAAATTTCGAGCTTGAGATTTTGCATTCTGCTGAATTTGGCATGAGCGTGTGGAATGTCTTTGAAGTAGTACGGAGTGCACAGCATGCAGTACCAGTAACTATCCTAGATCAATGGCGTCGTGCCACATACCTGGATCAAAGGCTGCCTCAAGTGACACACGCCAAGAAGGAAGAAAAGTCGAACTGATTGCTCCAGAAGATCGTTGATTACAGATTGAAAATACTTTATGGTCGTATATAAAGGCGTACTTACAGCACAGCAACGTTCCCAGTCACCTCCTCTGGGTAGGCGCCAGAGATTCCATGATTTGTACACGCGTGATACTTTGTTTTTTCATGACTGGTTTAATAACACTACAAAAGGATCTAAACTGGTTTGGTCCAAGGACTTCAAATGAACAGACAACAAGTAAAAGAATATATTAAATAATGTCGCAAACATAACGTTTCTTACTCTGAGCATCAATAAAATCACAGACGATTTAAAAATAGCTGCATTTCAGAAACTGATATACAAGTCTGCAGTCGACATTATCCCCTTTTAGTAAGTAACGCAAGGATATTAAAATGCGTCTGGCTAAATTCGTACACGAAGAAATCACAGGAATAACCACCCTTGTGCGTGAATTTATTCCAGTCAGAGATTTTGGGTAATTTGAAGCCGGGAGAGGAAGTGAGTGCAAAAATTGCGTCATCCTCCTAAATGTTTACGCCCCGACGGCCAGCAGCGAAGTGGTATACGATAGAGGATCCAGTATTAGAGTCAGAGTTTGACAGCCTTTACAACACTTGCAAACCAATAAGGCGGAAGCGACAGACAACTTCCAAAATCATGGGGGGAAGAGGCAACCAAAGGACTGTTGAAGTCGATATGCATCAACTATGAAACTGGAGATATACCATCAGACTTTCGGAGAAATACCATCCCCACAATCGTGAAGAGAGCAAAGGCAGATAACCGAGAGAACTGTCGAACATCTTATGCATGTAAGTTGCTGTCAAAAAGCCGGCCGTTGTGGCCGAGCGGTTCTAAGCGCTACAGTCTGGAACCGCGCGACCGCTACGTCGCAGGTTCGAATCCTGCCTCGGGCATGGGTGTGTGTGATATCCTTAGGTTAGTTAGGTTTAAGCAGTTCTAAGTTCTAGGGACTGATGACCTCAGAAGTTAAGTCCTATAGTGCTCAGAGCCATTTGAACCATTTTTGAGAATAATAATAAACAGAAGAAAGAAAAATTATGGATCTGTCAGATGAAGACCAGCTTGATTTCGTGAAGTTAAAGGCACCAGAGACACAGCTCTGAGGCTGGCTTTGTTAACGGAAGCAAGACTGAGGAAGAATCTGGACACATACCTACATAAGCGTTCGGCAGTGTAAAATGTGGCGAAATGTTCCAAATTCATAAAAAAAGTGATGTAAGCGACAAAGAATGACAGGTAGTAGGCGTATACAATATGTCTGAGAACCAAGAAGAAACAGTAAGAATGGGAGACGAAAATTGAAATTCTCGCATTAAAAAGGATGAAAGGCTGATGTGCAGTCTTTCTTCTCTACTGTTCAATATCTATATCAAAGAAGTGATGACAGAAATAAATAAAGTTTCAGAATTGTGATTGAAGTTCAGGTTGAGAGGATACCAAAGATCGGTGCCCTCAGTAAAAGGGAGCAAGACTAACAATAAAACAAGCCAAAAGGTTTCATTATACTCGCAGGTCTTATGTATGGCCAGTAGCGAAGTGGTACACGATAGGGGATCCATTATTAAAGTCAGCTCTTCGGTGGGACGTGGGACGTGGGACTTTTCGTAGCCACAAGATCCCTGTTGGACAAAGCAGTGCTTAACATTCTCTAGTTTTCCCCGAGTGCCAAGTCGTTTGAAGACCCAGAGATATTGACTGACATTCGCTCTAGGTACTATCAGGAAGATTATGGGCAGCGCATATCTGTTCTCCGAACTCCAGATCGACCGATCAGTGATTTAGTAACTTCCTCTTCAGGATATATGAGGTCGATAATCACAGGAAGAGAGGAGACGTGCCGTTATGATGCTTGGGGCAAAGTTTAATGAACTAAACTAATGCTTAAAGGGTGTTTATTCGCTATATGGAGCGTGCGTCTGAACTTTATTAAACATGGAACATGGATAAAATCTTAACACTATGGTTGCTTAAGACTATAACGCCCAGAGCGGTGAAATTGATTTATTTTGTTTTTGTTTTTAAGTGGTAGCTTTGTTTCGCACAATGATTGGAGCAACACTCCCTGTTACGAGTCTTACTCCTTTAGATTGTAGTGTCATTGTACTGAAAAACAGTGCATTAGCATAACTATCATTTTTTTCAGGTTTCACCTTTAGCACCCAGACTGGTCAAATTGGCCCCTTTAAGATAGTACTGTAATTTTGATTACTGGTATGCCTACCGTTTATTTCATGCACTTCCCAACTTCAGTTATTTTTCTTTGTGCTGTAATAATCCTATTGTGGTATGAATGGATAACAACAATGCAGTTTTCATTTTTGATTCCCTTGCAAAAATCAGTTAATTTCATGCACTCCCTTATTGAATCTGTTCTACTCTGTGATGCAATAATTAACTTTTATTTATATTATTGTGGTACAAATTACAACAATGGCTACTATATGACATACTTTTGTTTTTCATTGTACCAAATTACAACAATGGCCAATATATGACATACTTTCATTTTTAATTCCATTGCAATAATCAGTGTTACAAAGGTGATAGTGAGGTGAAGGTTGAAATGTGTCGGATACATTGTTTATGTGAAGATGAGTTACTTTCACAAAGAGTTCTGGAGGATGATTCAGATGGTGACGAACTTTTTTCTGAAGGCGCAGAAGAGTGCTGGGAAATGAGAGGTGATCAATGACTACGGAAGAAGTGGAAGCATTTATTGCAATTATTAGTGCTCGTGGTGCGGGTGGTTCCAGAAGTGCAGGCCTCCTCAGCTGATGGTCATATTCCCGAGGCTTACCATTGTGTATGGAAAGCATGAGTAGGAATATATTCTGCGAAACTACGAGGAGGTACACGCTCTGTATATTTACAGACTGATAGATTTACAATGGTTTCTGCTGCTTGTCTGTTTTGTTTTAGGACGCAAAAACAACTAGGGTCATACGCACCCGTGTCAGAACTGCAGAACTGCTTGGAACAATTCCACAGAAAACTGCACCATGTGTCACAAGCTTGAATCTTACGTAATGATACGTTAGGAACTCTTCCAGAGTAAAACTACGTCCCTGTACACACAAGTGGTTTCGAAGCCTTAGAACTACGGAACAAAGTACTGGTTAGCTGTAGGTGTTGATGGCAAGTATAGTCTCAATGGTTTGGTAAGGGTAATGCTCGATCCCCTGATGAATGGGTTTCATATTATGTAATGTTATGGAGCTATTTCTATTTAGAGGCAGAAGCATCACTTCAGATACTTCACTTCCCTCAAACATGTCAACAAACTAAAAAATGTCAGCCTCCACAATAGAAACAGTCCATAGAGCAAGAATGGAAATACCACAGGCTCTGACGTCTTGGAGATTGCACCGTTTCCGAAAAAAATTTAAAAACTTACTAATATTTCCTTGACGCTCTGTCGGGAAAGGAAAGTAAAAAATGTGCTCGTAATGAGTTCCCTTCGAAATAATGTTACTGAAATACAAATTAGAGAAAAAGTTCCAGAAACCGTAAGTTATTACAACAAGGCAAAATTTGGTGTTGACATATTAGACAAAATAGCCAGGCACTGTTCTGTCACGGCCTGTTCAAGAGGATGGTCAGTATAGTCACTGTAAAATAATCTTGACCCAGCAGCAAAAAACGAGTATGGAGTATCCATGGCTGTAACTGGGAAGAAGATCAAACAAAAAAAAAAAAAATTATTTGGCAAATTGCAGAGGAACTGCCCTATGAGTACGTGAAGAGTCGCTCACTTCATAGGACCACAGACGATTATGAAAAGAGTGCAAATGAAATGAAGAAGGAATAGCGCAGATATGTCATATATGTCAAGTTTCTTAAATTCTGCATGTGCAATGAAACGACTTCCAAGTACGCTGTTTGTAGGAAGACAGTTTGTGGAAAACGCACAAAACAAACTGGATGCAAATGTGTCAGTTGCGTAGAAGTAGGAACTAGCTAAAATTTCTGTAAATATGTTTAATTCTATTTTCCTACGCATTTAAAACTAAGTGAACCCCCTCACTTTCTTAGAATTGTTTGGTTTTATGTGTTTCGGTGAAATTTCTTTATTTTTTAATTTTTTTTCTGTTGCCTTTTATTCACAGATCTGTACCTTAAATTGCATACAAATCATGTAAAAACATTACAATACAATAATTACATGCAGTTTTTGAAATAATGATACAGGACATTATTTTTATGAATTTGGGGCACCTCTTGGCGTTAGGGAGGACAGGGAAAAGCTGGGCATCCTTGTGTTTAGGAGAAACTGTATTAATCATCATTATGCAACGAGGAGTTTGTTGGCTCAGGAAAGCAACATGGACACTCATGTACTCACCTGCAGAGCCTCAAACACTCCTAGATTAACCGAAGATGACATTCACCATTTTCTAGCAAAAGTGATATTTATAAAAGATTATAGCTACACCTTGTACTATCCTTGGCTTGGCGCTTAGAGTTTCTGGCTCTGCAGTGTGCGATCAGTTGGTCGGTTGGCGTGGGGCAGCGAGGAAATCTCCGCTGCGCATAGTATGGTTAGGGCCGCTGGCGGCGTCTACGCGCGGCCGGAGTGTGTGGTGCTGTTCCCATTTCTACGAGGTCCGTGGCTCACCGATCCAGGACACCAAGTTGCATTTTCACTTCATCTGCCAGCAAGTCCCGACTGTCCACATTGTGTCGTTTGGATTTCGTTGTCAGCTGTTGAGACATTCCTGCGAGCAACAATGTGTATTTTCAAGTTGGCACATTTTAACCACCCTCCGGTGGAGTTTCACTGTACTTGGTTGTTTTGAATTGAAGTGCACCAGCGGAATCTTCTGCCCTGTGGCCGTTAACGTTCCGGTTACCTGCCCTGGCGGTTGACATAAATTCAGGCAGTGTATTTTCCTCGTCGCGTTCTCACTGTCCAGCACGGTGCGTAGTTTGACATCCAATGTATAATTGGTTGTGGGCGTCAATACTTTCTACGTCGTTCCACTGAACTCCCTGTTGGGTGCTGGTCGAGTGTAACAGAAGTTATATTGTTGGTGAGTCCGTTGACTGTGTGTCGGTTGGGTTGTCGTCGGATCGAGAATGGTTGGGCCAACTGTTTGTCTCACTTAAGTGAGCGTTAGTGTTTGAAATCCAGGCTGACCTTCAGAAACTTCTGAGCGCCATTGGGTTCTACTGTCTTTTCTTATTTGTTCTTGTTGTTTGTATTTGTATGGATTCTAGCCGATTTTAGAATTAAGGTTGTTTTGTCCTTAAGGTGTACATTGCTTGGGCCTTCAGCCTAATTAAAGAACTGTTTTAAGATAAGCTCTTTTGTCTTTTAAAAAATTAATTTTGGTTTGAGTGTTAAGTGATCGGCCTTCAGCCGATTTTAAAAAAAAATTAAAGTTGTTTAACTCTTAAGGTATGAGATTGCCTGGGTCTTCAGCTTAATTGAACAACTGATTTAAGATAAGTCCTTCTGCCTTTTAAATTCCTGGTTTTGGTTTGAGTTTTAAGTTATTGGCTTTCAGCCGATTTTAAATTAAAGTGCTCTTGTCTTTAAGGGATGAGATTGTATGGCGTATTCAGCTGGTTATTAAATTTCAAAAATTAATGCTGTGTGTGTTTTTTTTTTTATTTTCTTGGCTCTTGTAAAGTTTGGTCAAATAAATAAAGTTGTATGTTCGAGTGTAACTGACAGCCGATTATTTTGGCCCCTTTTCGCAATTTAAACTGCGTGCCCCGTCCTGCGGGCTTAGCAGGGCGGCATTTTTCGACTGGCACAACACTTTTCGGTTCGGCAGAATCGTGGTGTCAGCGCTGTTCGTGGTATGAAGGACTTTCACAGGTCTAGTGGCAGTTCGCTCAAAAAGAGGCAGTCTAGTGACCTATCGTCAAAAGCGTTTAAAAATGAATAGAAATTCCACGTGAGATGGATGATAGTTCTCAATAAATGTTATGCAATCGCTTAAGTGAAGGGTACTGCAAATATGCTATGAAGCGACATTACAATACCACGCAGAGAGAATTTGAAGGTTAGTTAGTTGACAATGAAAAAGCAAAAAATTATAACGGCCGACAGACAGGAATCATTGTTCTGTACACCAAGAAGCGCTTTGTGCTTAATTTGCAGACACGCAGCACATGAAGAAATTGACGGTAAGAATAACAAAGTTACTGAACTTTCACACATTATTCATTTCAATTCTGTGGAATTCAACGAAGAGTATGGAGACTTTAAATATTACTGCGAGAGAAGCGGCATGCCTGCAACCATTTTTCGGTTTAAAAATAGCTATTGTTGAATATATAGTAAAAAAGTAGAGCAGGGACAAAAATTAGGACATCTGAAATGGACTGCAGGACTTGCACTTTAAGTGGAGGTTATGGGCCTTAAAGAAAACCCGACGATTGAGTAATTCATTGTCGTCTTGAATGAGTTACAAAGAAAGTTTCCTGAACGTTTTGCGGACACTGCCAATCTTACATCTGATTTCGACCCCTTTTGGAGACCATTTGATTTTTAAGTTGAAAGCGATCCTGCGCATGTGCAGATGTAACTGACTGGATTCCACCGTAATTCCCAGTTTAAAGACAGATAATTTTACTTTAAAACTGTCCAGCACATCTACACAGCTTTACTCAGGTAGTGTTTTCACGTCTCCATAGCGTGACTGCACGAGTGCTACAATATCCCGATCAGCATATGTATATGAAAGACTTTTTCGATTATGAAACTACATAAGTCGCGACTATATACCAATCTGAGTGCGAAAATCTGTGAAATTGTCTATGCTTGTCCGTATGCCGACAGTTTGAAGTAGATTTTTTTTTTGGTGATCTATGTTACTGAGAAATGTGAAATGTAAAACGAAGTCGTACGCAGTGCGTGTCATTTAGAAGCGGCACCTTCGCAGTCCCCCCCCCCCCTCCCCCCTCCCACCCACTCCCCCGCTCCAGCTCTGACAATGGTGCTGTGGCAGTGGGAGGAAATATATACAGCGATGCTGTGTTATGGCACTCGTGCCAGTGCACGGTTGGCTCTCCGGAATTCCTGGCTGCCTCTAACAGATGACTTTAAAATCACAGAATGTTCCTAGATCGAGAAGTCTGAAGTAATTCACGCCCAAAGTCACTGTCTAAGTCTGAACAGATGTGGCACGTCATCCTGACCACGCACCAGCTCAGTGACTCTACTGTGATCATTCTGTGACTCACCTAACTCTGTGCAAAACCGAAACTGCCTCGCACCCATGCCCAGAATGCGAAACACTTTGAGGGGTTGAACTGACCAATCGACAAGGCGACTCATTTAGTGAAACCAGGCACCTCTTCCACTAAGAAGACACGAGAGACAACGCCTGCTTCCTGTTGCTCAACATTTTCCGAGTAATATTTGAACAAAGACCTCCCTTGCATTGGGCCTGAAGGAACCAATGGAGAGTTTACCCATCACGAAACATTGCGTATATAACGTCCCAGGTGAGTGGCACCTAAAGCCACCTTTTAAAACTGGACTACCATCCTTAGGTGTCTGCTGCATAGCTCAATCAATGAAATCCGCGTGGATTCACCAAGTTGCAATAAGTTGTAATTACTCACACATCCATTCAATCCAGCAATCATACATGTTCAGTAAATGTGGCTACAGGTGCATGTTGTTCTGAATATCAGACGTAATAAAAGTGATAATGAAACAATTTTGGTTCCCAGCGTGCTTGTCCTCCTTGGAATGAAAGCAGTACAAGAAAACATAGGTTGAGGAAAGACACTCTGCAAAATATGAAAGCCATTCACTGCCACATTTCATCACTTCTCATCCATATAGTACTATAATGTCATGACAGGGCCACGCGATATTTTTATGCTTAGTGTCTCCTTTTCCGCTGTGGAGATGTTCCTAGTTACTATCTACACAGTACTCGGTATTAGCATCGTCCTTTCTCGGTTTACTATTTTTTTGTCTGCTGTCTTAGGCAATGGTATCAACTATAGCGCAGGATTTAGGTGGAGTGGACTTTTGATCAGGAGTCGTGCAAAGCGTTGGCTTAGTATTTTACAGTAGCACTTATTAACCAACATACAGCATCACCTTAAACTCAGATGACATCAGTAGAAATGTCTGGAAGCTAATATCAAAAACAACAATATTCTGCCCAGACGTAATTCTTAAAAATAGGCACAGCACATATAGTAATAATAGAAAGAAAACACTTTCCGAGCAAATATATTATTTTCAGATACTAAACTCGCTGGGCCCTGGTGACGCACAAGCCAGCACAGACTTATAAAAATGAACAGAAATCTCTGTAATGACAACATCTGCCGAAAGTAAATTCATAAGCAGGCTACCAGAATAATAGGGTATGATAAACAACAAGAGCATCCAACATCTGCTCTCAAATACTACAAACAACACGACTGCTCAGATCCACCTAATATACTGAGAACGGACTGCAGAAGAACATAGAAAACTTGCCTGGAAAGGCAGGTAGATGGTTAGGGGAGTGGTAAGTAATTGAAGCCAGAGAATATAAACAATTTTTAACAAACAGACCTCTTAAAATGTGAGTAAGTGGTAAGAAACACAAATACATTGTAGGTATCGAGCAAGACCCGGCGACAGCGCTAATAATAATTAAAGTGAAGTACTGAGAATAAAACATGTTAGCATACTCTTAACGCTTGAAAATCCACTTGAGTGGCAATCCAGAAAATGACAATACAGTTCGACAAACTTATTAACTTTCAAATGCATAACTTAAACAAGTAAGATGAGGCATCCAACATTTGAGAAGGGTTTGTACCAGATGACAAAAGTGATTGCAATTTCTCTGATGTGTAGTTCTGACTTGCACTATAAAGTACGAGGCACCATAAATAACGTGCAAGACGAGATTAAAAGAAAAAGCTTTCAACGTAGATTATATGATGTTCATATTACCCATAGTTCTTCAGATTACGCACTTGGATGATTTACAATTTAATCATTACTAGAAGAATCAGTAATACCTATCACAATTATCCAAAACGAAATCCAAATATAAAATCTTTACATCAATAGAAGGCAATCTGAGTGCAAAATTGAATCGTCTGAATGCAATGCAGTAGGATAAAAATATCCATAAATAACAATATTCGTGAAGCAGTGATAACAAAATCAGATGCAGTGAAGGCATCCACAAGAGATTATAATCAGTTACCAAGTAAAACTTTAAAGTTACAGTTTTAATGGCGAGCGAGTTTAGAATATTTCCAATAGACACCTAAGAAATTACAATAAAAACAAACAGGACAAACAAACATGCTCACTAAACATCACAAGTACCAACTAAATCAAAGTGGATAAAGCAAAACAAGTACACATCAAACTATAATAAGACATGTCATTATACTCAGCTGGTCAGATACACAAATTAATAAATAAATAAACGTAATGATCCGGTGTCTTCGAGCATATCAATGGTCTCGTGAACATGAATAGAGCTTACTGGGCTTAGATAGGATACGATATCACACATAGGCACATTTGATACGAAAATGCGTATTTATTTTACAGGAAGGACACATAGCGTTGAACTGACCAGAGAATCATTGGTATACATAGTGGCAGGTTATTTTAGTTTGTGACTCACAGGGGAATATTGAGGCGCTGTTGTCCATATAGGAGTAATGTAAGTGTACTGTTAAGGATTTCTTATCCTACTTTAGTATCTTTATGTTAAAATTTGACCATAATTTTTTACTGAATTTTGAGGGATTAATTTGTCCGGATAGGTGACTTGATTCTCTCAAGCTTTTCTTTTTTCATTTGATTCTTTGTCGCTGGCATTCTTACATCGTTTTTCAAGTACTTATCGCCGTTTCATTACTCAGATACAAGATATGGTACGTCCAATTTCTAAATTTCCTTCCATTTCCTTCTTCAGCAGAGTTATATGACTCGTAAACGAACTGTGTAGTTATCTGCGTCTGATATAAAATCACGCTGCATTAAAGAAGTGATTAAAGCTTTATCATTTATCATCGGCTTAGCTTCGCTCTCGACAAATCGCAGCTGTCTTACTTCTGCAAAACGGCGAACCAGTATTACTGCCGCACTGTAATCGACATTTCAGCGTTCCTTACCCCAAAGTATTTTTAATTTAATTTCATTTTCTGCCCTTGCATCTATCTACAAAATGTACCTAATTATTTCTTTTCTTTTTCGTTCCAGTCAACTCATGGATAGAGTTTAATTATGCCCGTATTGCTTCCATGCCTTTCTGTTTGACTCTCGCTACCCACATTCGAATGGGCCATTTTGTTGTGAAAGAAACTCTGTGGAAGTAAGACCGACATTACTGTAATACCTACAGTGTGTTTAAGGAATGTGCCCATACTCTTACAAGTGATAGTAGCGATTACAATTAGAATTATTTGTCATTATGTAGGCGTCAACACAGAGATGGCCATTATGAGACAGAATGTCACATTGTTCTATATGTATTTGTTTCCGGGCACACGTTTATAGAATTTTTGGTCTGGTTTCGATCAGTACCATCTCTTGTAAGACACTTTTTTTTATACAAACTGGACATGCATTTCCTTTCCCGCAATTGACACAGACTTATTTTTGTAGTTAATTACTGTGGAAGTGTAGTTGTTTTCTTTCACAGTTACAGTGATCGAGTGATTATAGCACACTACAATCTCTTCAATAAAGTAATGAATTATTTAGTTATACGTGTAGGATTGTATAAAAGCATACAAGTAGTTTGAGAGCTATAACTTTATGAAACGTCCATGATTTCATGCCTTGGATATTTTATCAGTCAGATAATAACACATCGTCTGATACCTCTTGGAGGTCGTTACAGGTTAGCAAGGCACTAAGGCTATGTGTTAACTTTACACATTCTTCAGTATTACTCCACTCATTTTATCTATATCTTTACTCTCTTCAGCTATCCATTTGGGCTGTTAATATGTGGAAGAGAGAGAGAGAGAGAGAGAGAGAGAGAGAGAGAGCGCGTGTGTGTGTAAGGCTCCTACCCTCGTGTCTGCTTTTCATTTGAATACTTGCGACGAGGGGAGGTTCGTGGAGTTTGGGAGGTACGGAGAGATTATGGTGGAACGTTGATCTTTGGGTCGAACCAAGAAATTGATAACGCTCTGCCTACGAAAAGCGGTCTTCAGTTTCTGGTCTAACGATTCTTCTTCCATTACAGGTCATACACAAAGATCCTATTTAAGAAACTAATTTAATTTTACGCTTTCTAAAATACTACTTCATCCCTTTATTTTAATCTTTTCTCCCTTCAGCTGTCCATTTTTGCTCTTCCTATATGGAAATGATTTGTCTTGTAGACCATCCCACTTCTAAATTTTGTTTCCTACGCTATTTTGCCTTCAATTTTTAGGGTTCCGTATCCCAATCGGTAAAAACTAAACCCTTACGTGAGCCCTTTGTTATCCTTGGGTCTGTGTGTCTATTCGACTTTTCTCAAAATCCTTTTTCTCAGGAACGGGTAGACGAATCAAGCTGAAATTCATGTCACAGAACAGAATTTAGCTTCTAGGTCAAAGCAATCAAAAGGTACGGCCGTTTGTGTCATATATTTTGACTCTCGCAAAGTCACTCATCATAAGCTACAGGGAACTTCCAGGGAACTTCCATTTCACCTAGAATTTTGAAACACGCAAAAAAAAAGAAAAAAAATTAATCTGTAATTATATCTCACGAAGAAAATTTTTGTCCTTTTCTATCAGGCATTCTGTCTTTCTGTTTGAAACCCTTTTTCTCAGGAATGTTTCGACGTATCAGGTTAAAATTTGTGTCGTACCTTGGCGAACTTTACGTACTAAGTCATGGCAATCAAATTCATGTCACGTATTTTGTTACTCGAGAACTTACTCTTTAAAACCTGCAGGGTGCTTTCATGAAATATTTCATGAATCAAGGCTTCACACTACACCCAAAAGAAAAAAAAATGTAAAATTATTTGTTTATAATCAATCGCACCAAAAAATTGTCATTTATTACCAGATTGTCCGCCTATCTGTTAAGACATCTTTTTCTCGGGAACAGAAAGATGCATGAGGTTGAAATTTGTGTCACATGCTAAGTTCTATTATCCCTTGACAATGTAAAAAAAAGAAGTTTCTAGGTCGCTGTAATCAAAACATACGGCATTTTATGTCGTCTATTTTGACTCTTGCAAAATCATTCATCAAAACCTCCAAAGTATTTCATGCTGAGCTAGAATCATGAAATTTGCCAAGAAGCAAGATTTCTCAGTACAACAGAAGGAAAAAATTCGAAAATGATTAATTTGTATCACACGGTAAAATGGTGTTTAATCATTCGTCGTCCGACTTCAAGCTTGAAATTAGAACAGTCTCGGAAGTCTTGTAACTTTGGCACAGATATCTTGCCACTATCAGTGCCACAATCAGACAAAAAGGTCCATATTTTCGATACTTGAATGTATCAACTTGTAACCTCCCCACAGTAAAATAATTTGAATAATATTCACATTTAGTGTAACCTCCCCACAAAAAAATCCGTAACGTCCCAACAGTAAAATATAATTATTTATATCATTCACATTCAGCGTAACCTCCCAATAAACAAATTCTGTAACCTACCAATAATACAATGTGACTAACCTCCAGATAAAAGAATGTGACTCATAGATAACCTTTCAATAATTGACTGTGAATTTAAACTGGTGAATTTTGGACGTCAGCAGCGCTGCGTCATGGCCCTGAAAGATCATTCTGAATAAATTGAAAATTCTTACCTCAATATGGTCGCCGGATAACGCGTATATATCTGCTCCTATAAGAAATTTTTCTGGCACAGCTCTGTGCAATGCTGCCCGATAGATTTGTCATGTATAGAAAGAAACAACTGATTTTTCCTTTCAATAATCGGGATGACCAAGGATTGGAGAAATTAGTAAATTCTTTAAATTGAAATGAATGGTTGTCAAAAGTTACTTTTTATGAGAAAGATTATTATTAAGAGATTTTTTTTTTAAACATTTACATGGGACTTGATACAACAATACTACATATGCGCGAGGCTGCATTTACCTTATACTATAACGTTCAGGCTCCGCCATCGCTCCGCCCAGCCTACACGATGCACCAGACTGCTCGCTAACAGCACCTTACTGCTACTACTACACAGTTCCTACTGCAGTCAACACTGCTCTTTGCTCTGAGATTCTCTTATAGCTTACGTATCGCAGGCAGCGCGTGAGCAATCCATCAAAATTACATCTGCTCGATTGCGCTAGCAACAAATTCCTTAATCATGGACCTCTTACAAACTGCATGTATAGATAATTACGTTTGTACAGGACCCTTAGCGCTCAAGGGGTACTTGCAGCTGGCAAATTTTTCTTTGTTTATGTCATATTCCTTATAATCTTCGAGGTTATCTCCCCACCAACGAAGATGTCCTTTCTAATTTTGTGCTATTTTTTTCCAGTTAGCTTATTTTGTGACGTACCCTAATTTCATCATTCATGTGTTCTACGTGTTTCTATAATTCTATGCTACTTCTTAATATAATCGTATCTACATTGGTCTTATTTTGTAAAATATTCCCAAGAATCTTTCCTTTGACCTCATTTCTTCATTTTCAGTTACTTCAAAAAAATGGCTCTAAGGACTATGAGAATTAACATCTGAGGTCATCAGTCCTCTAGACTTGGAACTACTTAAAGCTAACTAACCTAAGGACAGCACACACACCCAAGCCCGAGGCAGGATTCGAAGCTGCGACTGTAGCAGCAGCGCGGATCCAGACTGAAGGGCCTAGAACCGCTCGGCCACAGCGGCCCGTAGGTACTTCACCTGAAATTAGTACTTCTGATAAATATGTGCATTCAGGACGATCAGTCACTTGCAAGTATTGTTCGTTGTTATGGAAACTGATTTTTAGTACAAACGCATATTGTGGTGTGGAATGCTTAGCCCACGTCTCGTAATCTCATTCTAACAGCTCTTTTACTTACCCATCAGACATGGTGATTTCTTCTATGTATTTACATTTCACTAACACTTATTTTTAAGTTGTTACAAATGATTATCGTGGTGAGTACCACAGTGAATAAAAATGCATCATATTACACTTCTCATCTACCTCTCAATCTTCCCTTCTTTCATAAGAAATCAAAATTAGAGGAAGTTATAGTCTTCTTCCATCCTTTCACCAGACGATGCCCAAATACTGATATTTAGTTCGAAGTGATGTCGATGTAGCAGTAAGATAAATGAGAACGGCGTTTACGCTAATGACAGTTCCCTGGCGTGTAGCTGCATCGACAACCTATAGCCATAAACTTTCCCCCTGGGCCTCCCTTCTAGCTAAATTGGCCTGTCGTGGTGTAGAGATAAATTGCTCTGTCGCTGTTAACGAATGAGACTGGAATTTAGAAGTATAGAATACTGAACAAATGAATCATACTAACACACGTGTTAAACTAGGAAACGAAATAACTTTTCTTCTCTTATGATATTTAAGGTGATTAGGACGAAATAATGACAGTTAGATAAGTAGACAAATTGTAATTTGTGTCTCGCCGAAGTTTCATTGCACTGTACACTCTGATACAGAGTGAATAATTTGTTGTGTAACGAAAAATCTCTTTATTTTCCCTTTATTACTTAGTGATGTCGTCAATGATTAAGATGACACCATAAGTTTCTCAGCTGTGACTCGAATGAAGGGAAGAATTGACAATTCCATATGGAAAATCACTGCATATGTGGGATGATACAGAGAACCATCGTAAAAGCAAATCAAGGTGCATGGCTTCCTATCTTTTCAGTTATGAAACTCTTCTTTCAATAAGTTTTCCATTTCAGTTTGGTGGCTCTCTCTGAGTACTGTATATATTATTTGTCCTTTTGTCATTTCTCCGACATTTTAACCTCCTAACTTGTGTTGCGTTAGTCTATACCTTTTCCACAATGTACTTCAAGAAATATTTTTTTCTTCAAACTACGAGTCAGAATCAGTTGTAGGGATGCATGGATGAATGGACAGTGCTGTGGATGGATGGGTGGACAGATGAATAATAGCTGAATAGATGGATGGATGGAAAGTTTGAAGGAGTGGATTATGGGACGGAAGTAAGGATGGGCGTAATATATGACGTCCTCCAGTTGTTGAAGAATTTATTATAGAACACATATAGTTCGTGGCACAGAAAAACCAAAGGTACGCTGAGGACGCCAGTACAGCAGTGTATCAGCCACAGTTTCTAATACACATACTTATATACGCCGTAAAACAGTGGAAGAACAAGGTAAACCATAGAATAAAAATATGTTCACATTAGCAAAATATCCTTTTACACATTGACGAAATTATTATTATTCATTTCTAGATCTTTTTATTTTTTATTTTTTTTTTAGTTGTCAGTCTTTTTATTGGTTTGATGCGTCACGCCACGAATTCCTCTCCTGTGCCACCCTCTTCTCAGAATACTATTTGCTGGATGTATTCCAGCTCTGCCTTCATCTACAGCTCTTCCTGTAGAGGTACACCTCCCTCTAGTAATCATTCCCTGATGTCTTGACAGATGTCCCGTCATCCTGTCCTTTCTCCTTGTCAGTGTTTCCCATATGTTACTTTCCTCTCCGATTCCGCGTCGAACCTCCTCATGCCTTACCCTATCAGTCTACTTAATTTTCAACATTCGTCTGAAGCACCAATTCCGAAGACTGCAAGAGCTGGCAAGTGCGAGACTTACCGCACAATCAGGTTAACAGCTCATGCAACCAAGTTGCTAACAAGATTAATATACAGGAAAGTCAAAGCAACCATCAGTGGAATTAAAATCAAGGGAGGTAACATTAAGAGTGCAACCGGAATTCCACAACTGAACAAACAGGAATCGATTTAGAGGAGATAGGGGATCTAGTATCAGAAATTAAGTGAGCTTTGCAGGACTTAAGAACAAACAAGGCAGGAGGTATGGACAGCATTCAATCAGAATTTCTAAATTCATGGGAGAAGTGGCATAAAAACGACTACTCACGACAGTGTGTAGAATGTATGGGTCTGGCGCAATACTATGAGACTTTCGGAATAATATCATCATTCCGAAGACTGCAAGAGGTGACAAGTGCGAGACATCGCACAATCAGATTAACAGCTCATGCAACCAAGTTGCTGTTGTTGTTGTTGTGGTCTTCAGTCCTAAGACCGGTTTGATGCAGATCTCCATGCTACTGTATCCTGTGTAAGCTTCTTCATCTCCCAGTACCTACTGCAACCTACATCCTTCTGAATCAATGTATTCATCTCTTGATCTCTCTCTACGATTTTTACCCTCCACGTTGCCCTCCAATACTACATTGGTAATCCCTTGACGCCTCAGAATGTGTCCTACCAACCGATCCATTCTTCTAGTCAAGTTGTGCCACAAACTCCTCTACTCCCCAATTCTATTCAATAATTTCTCATTAGTTATGTGATCTTCCAATCTAATCTTCAGCATTCTTCTGTAGCACCACTTTTCGAAAGCTTCTATTCGCTTCTTGTCCAAACTATTTGTCGACCACGTTTCACTGCCATACATGGCTACACTCCATACAAATACTTTTAGAAACGACTTCCTGACACTCAAATCTATACTCGATATTAACAAATTTCTCTTCTTCAGAAATGCTTTCCTTGCCATTGCCAGTCTACATTTTATATCCTCTCTACTTCAACCATCATCAGTTATTGTGCTCCCCAAATAGAAAAACTCCTTTACTACTTTAAGCGTCTCCTATCCTAATCTAATTCCCTCAGCATCACCCGACTTAATTGGACTACATTCCATTATCCTCGTTTTGCTTTTGTTGATGTCCATCGTATATCCTCCTTTCAAGACACTGTCCATTCCGTTCAGCTGCTCTCTCGAGTCCTTTGCGGTCTCTGACAGAATTACAGTGTCATCGGCGAACCTCAAAGCTTTTATTTCTTCTCCATGGAGTTTAATACCTACTCCGAATTTTTCTTTTGTTTCCTTCACTGCTTGCTCAATATACAGATTGAATAACATCAGGGAGAGGCTACAACCCTCTCTCACTCCCTTCCCAACCACTGCTTCCCTTTTATGTCTCTTGACTCGTATAACTGCCATCTGATTTCTGTACAAATTGTAAATAGCCTTTCGCTCCCCGTATTTTACCCCTGCCACCTTCAGAATTTGAAAGAGAGTATTCCAGTCAACATTGTCAAAAGCTTTCTCTAAGTCTACAAATGCTAGACACGTAGGTTTGCCTTTCCTTAATCTGGCTTCTAAGATAAGTCGTAGGGCCAGTAACAAGATTAATATACAGAAGAATGGAAAAGAAAATTAAGTATATGTTAGATGACGGCCAGTCCGACGTTAGGAAATGTAAAGGCACCAGAGAGGCAATTCTGAGGTTGCCGTTGATAAAGGAAGCAAGAGTAAAGAAAAACCAAAACACCTTCATAGGATTTGTTGGCCTAGAAATTGCGTTTGGAAATGTAAAATGGTGAAAGATGTTAGAAATTCTGAGAAAAATAGGGGTAAGGTACAGGGAGAGACGTTTGATACACAGTACGTACAACAGTAAAGAAGGAATCATAAGAGTGGACGACCAAGAACGAGGTGTAAGACAAGGACGTACTCTTTCGCCCCCTACTGTTCAATCTGTTCTTCGAAGAAACAATGATGTTAACAAAAGAAAGGTTCAGGAGTGGCATTACAATTCGAGGTGAAAGGATATCAATGAAGCCATTCGCTGATGTCACTGCTATCTGAGTGTAAGTGAAGAAGAAATACATGATCTGCTGAATAAGATGTACAATCTAATGATAACAGAAGATGGACTAGAGTATATCGAAGGAAGACTAAAGCAATGAGAAGTAGCAGAAATGAGACTAACGAGAATCTTGACATCAGGTTTGATGGTCATTAAGTAGATGTAGTTAAGGAAATCTGCTACCCAGGCAGCAAAATAACCAATGGCAGCCGGAGCAAGCAGCCTAGCGCTGGCAAATAGGGCATTCCTGGCCAAGAGAATACTACTACTATAAAAAAATGCTGAAATGTGTGTGAAATATTACGGGACTTAACTGCTAAGATTATGTCCCTAAGCTTACACACTACGTAACCTAAATTATCCTAAGGACAAACACACCCACCCATGCCCGAGAGAGGATTTCAACCTCCGCGGGACTACTATAAGACATGGGCCTTAATTTGAAGAAGGAGTTCCTGAGAATGTACTTTCGGAGCACAGCATCGTATGACAGAGAAACAGTATCGAAGCATTTGAGATG
Source organism: Schistocerca americana (assembly GCF_021461395.2). Classification (NCBI taxonomy): domain Eukaryota; kingdom Metazoa; phylum Arthropoda; class Insecta; order Orthoptera; family Acrididae; genus Schistocerca; species Schistocerca americana. The sequence continues at coordinate 126,246,153 of NC_060119.1, read as the reverse complement.
TGGTGCTACAGACGAATGTTGAAAATTAAGTAGACTGATAGGGTAAGGAATGAGGAGGTTCGACGCGGAGTCGAAGAGGAAAGTAGCATATGCTGATTCAGTCATTCCGACATTTATTTTTCGATTTCTTCACGTTTCTCATGCATCCATTTCACCTTAGTTTCCCATCACTTCCTACTCATTTAATTCTTCAGCGGCTTGTATTTCTGTACTCCTGAATTTCACTGAACAATTTTGTACTTCCTTCTTTCATTGATCGTCTGAAGTATTTCTTCTGTTACCCATGGTTTATTCGCAGTTACATTCTTTGTACGTATGTTTTTATTTCCAACTTCTGTGATTGCCGTATTTAGAGATGTCCATTTCTCTTCAACTGTACTGCCTACTGAGGTATTCCTTATTGCAGAATCTATAGCCTTAGAGAACTTCAAGCGTCTCTCATCATTCCTCAATACTCCCGTATCCTACTTCTTTCCGTATTAATCGTCCTGTCTAATCTCTTAAACTTCAGCCTACACTTTGTCACTACTACATTGTGATCTGAGTCTATATCTGCTCCTGGATACACCTTACAATCCAGTATCTGATTTCGTAATCTCTCTCTGACCATGATGAAATCTAACTGAAATCTTACCATATCATCCCGTTTTTCCAGGTATACCTCCTCCTCTTGCGATTCTTGTACAAAGTATGCGCTACTACTAAGCGAAATTTAGTATAGAACTCGATCAGTGTTTCTTCTCTTTCATTCCTTGCCCCCAGCCAATATTTCCCTGTAACCTTTTCTTCTTCTCCTTTCTAGATTACTAATCTATATTTCTGTGGACGTTTCATTGCTGACACACTTAGTCTTAGTCTTAATTTGTCTCCGTCCGTCTTAATGTTTCTGGTTGCTGTACACTTCTGCAGTTGTTTACTCATGTTTTGAATTCAATAGTTGTTGTTGTTGTTGTGGTCTTCAGTCCTGAGACTGGTTTGATGCAGCTCTCCATGCTACTCTATCCTGTGCAAGTTTCTTCATCTCCCAGTACCTACTGCAACCTACATCCTTCTAAATCTGCTTAGAGTATTGATCTCTTGGTCTCCCTCTACGATTTTTACCCTCCACGCTGCCCTCCAATGCTAAATTTGTGATCCCTTGATGCCTCAAAACATGTCCTACAAACCGATCCCTTCTTCTAGTCAAGTTGTGCCACAAACTTCTCTTCTCCCCAATCCTATTCAATACCTCCTCATTAGTTACGTGATCTACCCACCTTATCTTCAGCATTCTTCTGTAGCACCACATTTCGAAAGCTTCTATTCTCTTCTTGTCCAAACTGGTTATCGTCCATGTTTCACTTCCATACATGGCTACACTCCATACAAATACTTTCAGAAACGACTTCCTGACACTTAAATCTAAACTCGATGTTAACAAATTTCTCTTCTTCAGAAACGATTTCCTTGCCATTGCCAGTCGACATTTTATATCCTCTCTACTTCGACCATCATCAGTTATTTTACTCCCTAAATAGCAAAACTCCTTTACTACTTTAAGTGTCTCCTTTCCTAATCTAATCCCCTCAGCATCACCCGATTTAATTTGACTACATTCCATTATCTTCGTTTTGCTTTTGTTGATGTTCATCTTATATCCCCCTTTCAAGACACTGTCCATTCCGTTCAACTGCTCTTCCAAGTCCTTTGCTGTCTCTGACAGAATTACAATGTCATCGGCGAACCTCAAAGTTTTTATTTCTTCTCCATGGATTTTAATACCTACTCCGAATTTTTCTTTTGTTTCTTTTACTGCTTGCTCAATATACAGATTGAATAACATCGGGGATAGGCTACAACCCTGTCTCACTCCTTTCCCAACCACTGCTTCCCTTTCATGCCCCTCGACTCTTATAACTGCCATCTGGTTTCTGTACAAATTGTAAATAGCCTTTCGCTCCCTGTATTTTACCCCTGCCACCTTCAGAATTTAAAAGAGAGTATTCCAGTTAACGTTGTCAAAAGCTTTCTCTAAGTCTACAAATGCTAGAAACGTAGGTTTGCCTTTTCTTAGTCTTTCTTCTAAGATAAGTCGTAAGGTTAGTATTGCCTCACGTGTTCCAATATTTCTACGGAATCCAAACTGATCTTCCCCGAGGTCCGCTTCTACCAGTTTTCCAATTCGTCTGTAAAGAATTCGCGTTAGTATTTTGCAGCTGTGACTTATTAAACTGATAGTTCGGTAATTTTCACATCTGTCAACACCTGCTTTCTTTGGGATTGGAATTATTATATTCTTCTTGAAGTCTGTGGGTACTTCGCCTGTCTCATTCATCTTGCTCACCAGATGGTAGAGTTTTGTCGTGACTGGCTCTCCCAAGGCCATCAGTAGTTCTAATGGAATGTTGTCTACTCCCGGGGCCTTGTTTCGACTCAGGTCTTTCAGTGCTCTGTCAAACTCTTCACGCACTATCTTATCTCCCATTTCATCTTCATCTATATCCTCTTCCATTTCCATAATATTGTCCTCAAGTACATCGCCCTTATATAAACCCTCTATATACTCCTTCACCTATCTGCCTTCCCTTCTTTGCTTAGAACTGGGTTGCCATCTGAGCTCTTGATATTCATACAAATGGTTCTCTTCCCTCCAAAGGTCTCTTTAATTTTCCGGTAGGCAGTATCTATCTTTCCCCTAGTGAGACAAGCCTCTACATCCTTACATTTGTCCTCTAGCCATCCCTGCTTAGCCATTTTGCACTTCCTGTCGATCTCATTTTTGAGACGTTTGTATTCCTTTTTGCCTGCTTCATTTACTGAATTTTTATATTTTCTCCTTTCATCAATTAAATTCGATATTTCTTCTGTTACCCAAGGATTTCTATTAGCCCTCGTCTTTTTACCTACTTGATCCTCTGCTGCCTTCACTACTTCATCCCTCAGAGCTACCCATTCTTCTTCTACTGTATTTCTTTCCCCCATTCCTGTCAATTGTTCCCTTATGCTTTCCCTGAAACTCTGTACAACCTCTGGTTTAGTCAGTTTATCCAGGTCCCATCTCCTTAAATTCCTGCCTTTTTGCAGTTTCTTCAGTTTCAATCTGCAGTTCATAACCAATAGATTGTGGTCAGAATCCACATCTGCCCCTGGAAATGTCTTACAATTTAAAACTTGGTTCCTAAATCTCTGTCTTACCATTATGTAATCTATCTGATACCTTTTAGTATCTCCAGGATTCTTCCAGGTATACAACCTTCTTTCATGATTCTTGAACCAAGTGTTAGCTATGATTAAGTTATACTCTGTGCAAAATTCTACCAGGCGGCTTCCTCTTTCATTTCTTCCCCCCAATCCATATTCACCTACTATGTTTCCTTCTCTCCCTTTTCCTACTGACGAATTCCAGTCACCCATGACTATTAAATTTTCGTCTCCCTTCACTACCTGAATAATTTCTTTTATCTTGTCATACATTTCATCAATTTCTTCATCATCTGCAGATCTAGTTGGCATATAAACTTGTACTACTGTAGTAGGCATGGGCTTTGTGTCTATCTTGGCCACAATAATGCGTTCACTATGGTGTTTGTAGTAGCTAACCCGCACTCCTATTTTTTTATTCATTATTAAACCTACTCCTGCATTACCCCTATTTGATTTTGTATTTATAACCCTGTAATCACCTGACCAAAAGTCTTGTTCCTCCTGCTACCGAACTTCACTAATTCCCACTATATCTAACTGCAACCTATCCATTTCCTTTTTTAAATTTTCTAACCTACCTGCCCGATTAAGGGATCTGACATTCCACGCTCCGATCCATAGAATGCCAGTTTTCTTTCTCCTGATAACGACGCCCTCTTGAGTAGTCCCCGCCCGGAGATCCGAATGGGGGACTATTTTACCTCCGGAATATTTTACCCAAGAGGACGCCATCATCATTTAATCATACAGTAAAGCTGCATGCCCTCGGGAAAAATTACGGCTGTAATTTCCCCTTGCTTTCAGCCGTTCGCAGTACCAGCACAGCAATGCCGTTTTGGTTAATGTTACAAGGCCAGATCAGTCAATCATCCAGACTGTTGCCCCTGCAACTACTGAAAAGGCTGCTGCCCCTCTTCAGGAACCACATGTTTGTCTGGCCTCTCAACAGATACCCCTCCGTTGTGGTTGTATTCCTGTATTTCTGAGGAACTTTTGTCCCAACAGTCTTGAACACCTTCAGAAATGAATATTACTTATGGCAAACACAACCAAAAGCTACATCCGTTATATTTTATGTAAATTTTATTCTTTCTTTCTCTTCATTTTAAAGTGAAGTATCAGCAGCATCTGCAAAGTTTTGCAGATATTTCCCTAAAACACAACATTTGTAGCAATTTTTTCGAGATCCTAAGTACAAACTATCTACTGACTTAGCACCGTGTACGTTCTGCTGAAGTCCTGACGTACTGATTAATTTGTTGAACAGATTCGGTCAATTCATTCTTGGCTTGCTGTGTCTGTGTCAACTTTGCTTCGTCTCAAACTTTCTACTTCGTCTACTACATCAATGTGTTTATCTAGCTAATTTGCGTATACTGTTTTATTTGGGTATGTCATCGAAGCTTGTGGGTATTTGTTTTGTTCTAAATGAACACTTTTGTATCGATGGGCAAGTTAAACCTAACCTAGAGAATATTTCATGCAACTTAAGATGTTAAGACACAAATTAATTAAAGACATTGTCTGCGAGTGGGCACTGATGTAAATCAATGGGTAAAGTTTAAAATTTGTGGTGCACAGGGGTTCGAACCCAGATCTCCTGCTTACTGGGTACACATTGCGAGCACTAAGCCATCCGGACAAAGTGGTCATCGCAACTGCTCGAAATACCGTACCACCCCTCCCGTCAGACCCAAATTCTCAACTTATCCACACACTACGCATTTAGTGCCCCTTGTTACTCACGGCATTTCGCCGATTCCTGTAAGAGTTCGAGCCTGGTAGCATCCGCGCTGAAGAGATCATTGGCCGTCTTTGCCTTACTTACATATATATATATATATATATATATATATATATATATATATATATATATATATATATGAGATGCCTGTCCTTTCAAACATGTCCGAAAGAACAGACACTACATATATTCAGCTTAAGATAAAAAATCAATTTAGAATCATTTGCAATGGGGGGAGAGGGTGCATGTTGGGTTTCCTATCATAAGATGCATGAAATATTTTTCTGGACTAGTTTGTTATGGTCCTTGCTGTGTGATTTAGACTTCTCATTAATATCAATAGTAGCAGAGGTGATAATTTGTGGTACAAATCAGAATTCCAGAAATGACTACTAAACAAGCGAGGAACATCATTCTCTAAGGTTAGGGTTACTATTGGTGCACATCAGTTTTATAACTGAGTCGAAGGGTTCGACAATGTGGCAACACTTATAATCATCTTTTGGATGTTATAGCACTCCTTATTTTCTGAGCTTCCAACGAATAATTTGATATAAATTCCATCTCCTGCTAGACAGTTTGTTCATTTTGCTCATATATGTTTCAGTACTTTTTTGCAACCTTCAGAGGGTTCTGTTTCTTCTTCTGTCACACCCAATACTACTGCCTGTTGTCAGACATTAATACCTGCACTGACAGCAGTAGCATTGTGTTACGACATAAAATAAATAATGTCATAGCCGAGGTTGTTACCAGAGATATGGGGAACGGAACTAAACGTATGATAGCATGTCCTAAATCGTTCCTAGTTGCTTCAGTCTGAGTAGCTTTGTCGTGGGCGAAAGTCGTGGGTCAGGACTAATAAAAAAATAAAAAAATATGGCCAGATGCAAGCAGGACTCGGTCACGAAGGGATCACTACAACTTAATTGTGCATCCAAGTAGTTCATCCATTCTAATACCGAGAAAATCGAACATTCTTGTCTGTTATCGCCATTAATACTGGCAATAGAGCTGTCCCAGCCCTCCATAACTTTGGAGAATCTTTTAATTTCAAGTTTGAAGTGAGATAACAAATGACGAAAGGCTATTTCTCCCTGCGATACAATTACTAATTATCAGTTTTCTCTTTACTTCTACTGTGGAATCCTTCCTATCAAATTTTATGATTCTGCTTTAAGGAGAAGTAAGCTTTATAGCTTTTAAAAAGTGAGTTTGCGATTATCAAAACATGTGACATAAATGTTCGTATCTTTTGATTGCATTGGCCGATAAGCTAAGTTTATTATATAGCCAAGGTACGACAGGTCTTAGTGAGTGACATAAATATCAGTTTCGTACGTCTAACCGTTCCTGAAAAAAGGGGCTATTTGCAGACGATCGGAGGGGTTGACAGTGTGTTGACAACTAATAAAACTTTTTTTCGTGTGATATAACCCAAACCAAAAACTAGCGGAACTTGCCTTTGGCTGTAGTGTAAAATCTTGAGATATTTCATGCTTCTACGGCAACGGTAAGTCTGCGAGAATCAAGATATATGATATAAATGGCAGCATCTTTTGACTACATTGACTTAGAAGTTTCACTTTTAACCATCGCCAAGGGCTCTTGCACCTTAATATGTGACATAAATTTCAACGTGATACGTCTACCAGTTCATGAGGAAATTGGTTTTAGAATGTCTGACAGACAAACGGTAAGGATCCCGTTTTTACCGAATGATGTACGGAATCCGAAAAATCTGCTACCTGTGTTCAATGTATGCAAGAAAATTCGTTTGTTTTTGTTTTATGCAAGAATGTTTCAGCATCTTATGTGCTATCTTCAGCAGGATTTCGTTTGTTACTCTTTGTGACATAAAGCACTCCGTCTTTAGGCCACGAGTGGCCTACCGGGACCATCCGACCTCCGTGTCATCCTCAGTGGAGGATGCGGATAGGAGGGGCGTGGGGTGAGCACACCGCTCTCCCGGTCGTTATGATGGTATTCTTGACCGAATCCGCTACTATTCGGTCGAGTAGCTCCTCAATTGGCATCACGAGGCTGAGTGCTTACCGCTATCAACTATTTTGTGCTGCTAGTTTTGTATGTAGCACATAGTATACAAATCTTCATTGTTTATGATTACTGTAATATGTCTATTATGTGTGTAAGGAAATAAAAAGAAGTTAATCAGTAACCGTCCCCCCTGCTTTGTTCTTCAGCGTCCATCAGCCAAACTGTCACGCGTCAATCCACTTCATATGACACCCTGTTATCAGGTGTTGACAGAGTCTGAAAGGGACGTCATTGTTTGTTTCCGTTTGGACGGTTTATAGAATCGTACATTATCCAGAGAAGGAGGAGATTAGTGTTTAATGTCCCGTCAACAACAGGGTCATTGGAGACAGAGCAGAAGCTCGAATTGGGAAAGGATGCACGCGGAAAGCAGCCGTGCCCTTTCCAAGGAACCATCTCGGCATTTACGTTAAGCGATCACGAGAAAACCAAAACAGAATGGCCGGAAGAGGTTTTTTTTTCTTCATTTTGTTCATTATTGATCGTTGTATTTGGTCGTTGCGGACGTCGCAAGAAATCCTGCTCAAGTTCGGTGGTTGATCCTTCCACTCAGATTTTTATTACAGAGGCCAACCGGCTCTCCGACCGAAAACGCTAAGCTACCGTGCCGGCGTTTGAACCGTCATCCTCTCGAATGCGAGTCCAGTGGGCTAACCACTGCGCTACCGCGTTTGGTGTAATACCCAGTTTTGTGGAACAGTTGGATGTGACAATTGTACGACGCGAGGCAGATGTGGGGTCAGACATACTCCTCGTCAAGTTCCAATCGACAACGTCTGACCACCTCAAAGGAGGATCGCCAGGTTGTACGCTGAGAACACCCGTGCCATCTGAGAAAAAATTAATGCGTTCCCTACAAAATTCTCTGTCATCCCACACCATTGCTCGAAGAATAACAGCAGCCAGACTAGGGAGTTATCTTAACACCATAAAACAAACGGCTAAGTCTGAAGTGTTTCCGTGACTGGGAGGCATGGGCAGGTGAGGAATGGTGTCGCATTCTGTTCAGCAATGAATCACGGTTCTGCGCTACCCAAGCTAACCAACGACGGCTAGTACTGTGGAGACCTGGGGAATGGTCCTGTTCGTTTAGTGTTTTTGAGAGGCATAACTGTGTTACTCCTACGTCATGTTGTGGGAAAAACTTTGTGTTCTGCAGTACGGCAGGTTTTGTCATGGGGGAAGCCTCGTCAGAGACGTCCACCACATGAGCGTCTAGGGAAGTGATTACAGTGGTGGTTTCCCGTTGCCTTCCACTGATGATGATGAAATGATAATGAGGACAACATAACACCCAGTCCCTTAGCGGAGAAAATCTCCGACCCAGACGGAAATCGAACCCGGGCCGCGCTTGGTGAAGTGGCCGAGCGGTTCTAGGCGCTACAGTCTGGAACCGCGCGACCGCTACGGTCACAAAAAATGGTTCAAATGGCTCTGAGCACTATGGAACTTAACAACTTCGGTCATCAGTCCCCTAGAACTTAGAACTACGTAAACCTAACTAACCTAAGGACATCACACACATCCATTCCCCGAGGCAGGATTCGAACCTGCGACCGTAGCAGCCCCGCGGTTCCGGACTGCAGCACCTAGAACCGCACGGCCACCACGGCCGGCTGCTACGGTCACAGGTTCGAATCCTGCCCCAGGCATGGATGTGTGTGATGTCCTTAGGTTAGTTTGTTTAAGTAGTTCTAAGTTCTAGGAGACTGACGACCTCAGCAGTTAAGTCCCATAGTGCTCATAGCCATTTGAACCATTTTTTGAACCCAGGCCCCTTGTCGTGACGGACCGCCGCGCTGACGTCTCAGCTATCGTGGTGGACTGTTGTGGGGAAGCCATCAGGTATGACTTCATGGGTGACTGAGAGACCTCTATTGGAACACCATCACGGACAACCTGCCTCCTCAGGAGCGCCAGTATCGTTGTGCAATGGATGGCATGCGTCGCCGCTGACCAATTGTGTCATTTTGAAGTTCCCCAACAAAACTCTGTTGGATCAACACCCACGTTGGCGAGGTACCAGGGTGGAGAAGAGTTTAGTTTGTATCTCCTTAATTGTGGCGAATTTTGCATGAGAACTGGACATGCACTCGACCCGCTCCTTACCTACTACCTAATTGATGGTGGACCCTGGTAGTTGGTAAAATGGTGCACACTTACAATAATTTAACAAAAATCACCTATTCAGTAAAGAAATAAGCAAAATTTTGTAATAATAAACGACAGGAAATGGGACTCTGCATCTATCTATGAAATGATATGCGGATTAAATATTACAATATGATTTATTATAAATTAGAACACAAAAGGTACTTGATTTTCAGCACAAACGGTAGACTGTAGGATAGGTTATACAGAAGTATTATGAGGATAAGAGTTTGTTAGAGAACAAAGGGTTCCTACTCTCTGTGATGCAATAGAATGACGATAGGTCCTAATGAATCAAATATTATTCCCCCGACTATAATGTAGTATTGTGATTAGTAGTAAGATCTCAAATGGGATCACATGGAGAAACAAGCAAGGTGGACTTGTAGTAAAGCGATCTCACGTGCTGGTGAGGGATTCAGTATAAAAATGATAGGTCCTACAATGCTGAAGCCGCAAAATACTGTACCAGTCCTGAAATCTGCAACACGTCGTCGGTAGGCAGCGTTCTGATGATGTAGGCACCGACTTCTGCTGTGCAGCAACTCTGTTTCAACCCCTGTCCTTGAAGGCTGTCCGAGAATTCTAAGCTCTGCCAAAAAAGGGGGACTGAATCACAAAACTGTCCGACTCTGGCGAGGATCATATCCCAAATGCCCTGCGCCTGCACAACACAAGAGCCAAGCCAACATTGCTCAACTCCCTACTACCCTCGAAAACCATTAATCAGCATTCAGTGCTGATTCCAAAATTCGGCCTCCCTGTCTCAGAACAACGTTCGCGCCAATAGCGACCGTTCCCTCCAATATCGAGCAGGGCTTTATGACGTCAACTAGCCTCAGTTTGGGTTGACCAATCACGCCTCTGCTATTCAGCTGAGGGCACTGAACTTGCCATTTGACCGGTTACAAAAACAACATGCCTAGACCACTGGCCATCCGGCGCCAGTGAGTCGCGCCCAGCAGGGCACGGTCCACAAGTATTCTCAGAATCATGAGAACAATGCAGTCAGTCGACGGCAGCAGTCTTCATTCCAGACGCGCCAGAAAGGTAAACACATAAACTGTGGCGACACTCAGACGTCTCGCAGGTCGTTTCGCCCCGCATACAATTGGCGGAACTCGACCGACGTCAGTCGCTCCGGCAGGTGCTTAAGCCCACTGATGTAGGATCCTCTCATTATCTGCAGAAGTGCAGCCCTCAACAGGAAAAGCAGTGTGCCGCGTCCTCTGGTGCTGGCCTCGCACAGGCCACCCAGAGAAGCAACCCAACATGGATGGGGATCAAGTGAAAAGTATTTTGAGCTCTCAGCACAAATACTCTCATTACACTAACCTTATTCGGCCTTTTACCACCATGCAATGACATAAAACATTAATAAAATTGATGAAAATGAGAGGTAACATGCAAAAGAAGGCATGGAACCTCTCACGTTGACCTTGTCCTTGTGTCAGTATCCAGAACATTATAGGGGTTGCCTTGTCTTAGAAGAGGATCCAACTGATTATTAAAACCTTTCTGGCCAAATCAGTGCATGCACCCAGACCAGAAGGGATGCAACGTCATGCTCCTACTGCCAAGTTTACTGTATGAGGGGTGTTCAAAAGAAAAGGTACAAAACAGCACTGTGGGTATAAGTTCTTACTAAAAGTAATCACCAAAAGCTTGAGCGCAACTATTTCACTGTTTCACTACCCGAAGACACCCCGTATTTTAACAGCGTGCATTTTATACCTTGATCCAAGGGCTAAAACAAATATCGGTGGCGATCTGCCCTCTATTTTAGATGATGATGAGACGAGTGTGACTTAAGTTTCAAAATTTTATGATGTGTCTGTTCTGCTCTAAGCTTATATACTGGACATTTTAGTGTGTCGCACAGTGGCTGGTTCATCCTTTTTTTATTCTTGCGGTCAGCCAGTCACATCCATCTGTTATAATTGTTTTAACTCCTTGTACCACTTTCTTCCAGTTTATGGCTCTGAGCACTATGGGACTTAACTTCTGAGATCATCATTCCCCTAGAACTTAGAACTACTTAATGGGCGCTGATGACCACCCTGTTTACCGCCCGTAAACCTCAAACACACACACACACACACACACTAGAACTACTTAAACCCAATTAACCTAAGGGCATCACACACACATCCATGTCCGAGGCAGCATTCGAATCTACCACCGTAGCGGTTGCGCGGTTCCAGACTGAAGCGCCTAGAACCGCTCAGCCACACCGGCAGGTCCTGTTTAACTACTGTTTTAATGTTGGATTCATATTTCGTTTCGTGCTTCCACGTGGGTACACACGTAGTTTTACATAGTTTGTTACTTTGAGTTTACTTTTGTTTAATTTACTTTACTGACGCTCGTATCAAACTGTTTTCACGCGGTCACTGAAGACCGTATTGTCGTGTCCCCTTACATATCCATATCTATCCATCCCTGTTACCAGAATTCCTGTGCCTGTGTCAAGAGCCTATCCTCCACTCTGTCCCTCAGTTCGTCATCCGAGTTGAAGCGCTTCCCTTTGAGATGTTTTTCTAGCGGACCAAACTCACCAAACTCATGCAAGGCGCAGGTTGATAGTTCCGCGCTAAACGGCGGATACTCTGGCTGCTTCCGCTTGAACTTTCCTATTACACTTTATGTGGCCTTGGAGACGTTTGGACATGAGTTATCGTGGAGCAGCCCAGGTCGTTTGCTCTCGATTGATTGAAATGCTTAGGCTATGGAGTGCTTCACAGCTCACGTCGCTGTAAATGGTTTCTCCGTGCTCGAGGAATTCGGTGAATATTGGACCTCAGACGTCAAAATATACAGTGTGCATGCAACATGTTGCCTGCTAAGGGCACAACTCCGAATTTTTCATGGTGAGGTGACACATGAACACAACCACGTCGGGCAATGCATTCGCGTCCCTAGATGTGTCTCTAAGTTATCCGAAACCGGTATTCACAAATTTCAAATTGAGCCATGGATGGCTCATGTTCCCGCCATCACGTATTTTACACCCTGTTTTTAACGTACTTACACTTCACTGCGTTAATTTAAATTATTGGTGTCACCGAGTTGCTGCTTCTCCTGACAGTGAGCGGCACTAGCAGCGCGTATCAATATATCTTTGCTCGACTGCTATTACTTCCCGGTCGTTGTCTATCGTAAGCAAGCTCGGGTCGCGAGTTCGGGCTGCCAGGCAGTTGGAAGGCGTCTGGAGCGCAGTCCGGACCTGCCAGTCGGGGAGATGCAGTGCAGCACTAGTGCAGTCGGGTTGGAGCAGTGAGGTGTGCGTCGATATGGCTCGCCCGATCATTGCCGCGACGCATCACTTGAGCCGGGCCACGGTCTTGGTGGATCGTCAGTCAACCGTCCTACCGGACGACGGGCTTTGGCTCGCTGATCGTTCATGAGACGCCTGTGTGTGTGTGTGTGTGTGTGTGTGTGTGTGTGTGTGTGTGTGTGTGTGCGTGTGTGTGTGCATCGACTCCCAATTTGTCTTCGTCCACGTTTAGTTACTGTTGGGTATCATTCAGGTCTTTGTGCAAGTGTTTGTCAGGTTGTGTGTGCAGTTGGCGTTATTTCCACTGACGACTGTTTTAGATATTGTAGGCATTCTTAGGGTAGTCGCTCAATTGGTGCGGCCCAGGGAGGATATCTCCGTGCGGTGCAGTCGGCTGGATCCGCTGGCAGTCCCTGCACAGTGTCGGAGCTTGTGTGGGGCTGTCCGATCACTACAAGCTTCGTGGCTCACCCACCCAGGACGTCAAAGCTGAGTGGTGTGTATAAGTACCCAAGCCACGTCTGCTCATGTTGTGTCGTTCGTTTCGGTGGTTCGCTGTTGAGGAGCTTTTCCTGTGAGCAACACCGGGTGTTTGTAGTGGTGAAATCAAGCAACCACGCGATGGAATCACTATATTGGTTGACTACAATTCAAGTGTACCAGCAGAATTTTCTGCCTTGTGACAGTTAGTGTTGCGGTTACCTACCCTGCCCACTAACGTAATTTCAGGCAGCGTCCTTTCCTCACATGTTGTCGCTGTCCAACATGGTGTGCAGTTTTGACAGCTTAATACATACACTCCTGGAAATTGAAATAAGAACACCGTGAATTCATTGTCCCAGGAAGCGGAAACTTTATTGACACATTCCTGGGGTCAGATACATCACATGATCACACTGACAGAACCACAGGCACATAGACACAGGCAACAGAGCATGCACAATGTCGGCACCAGTACAGTGTATATCCACCTTTCGCAGCAATGCAGGCTGCTATTCTCCCACGGAGACGATCGTAGAGATGCTGGATGTAGTCCTGTGGAACGGCTTGCCATGCCATTTCCACCTGGCACCTCAGTTGGACCAGCGTTCGTGCTGGACGTGCAGACCGCGTGAGACGACCCTTCATCCAGTCCCAAACATGCTCAATGGGGGACAGATCCGGAGATCTTGCTGGCCAGGGTAGTTGACTTACACCTTCTAGAGCACGTTGGGTGGCACGGGATACATGCGGACGTGCATTGTCCTGTTGGAACAGCACGTTCCCTTGCCGGTCTAGGAATGGTAAAACGATGGGTTCGATGACGGTTTGGATGTACCGTGCACTATTCAGTGTCCCCTCGACGATCACCAGTGGTGTACGGCCAGTGTAGGAGATCGCTCCCCACACCATGATGCCGGGTGTTGGCCCTGTGTGCCTCGGTCGTATGCAGTCCTGATTGTGGCGCTCACCTGCACGGCGCCAAACACGCATACGACCATCATTGGCACCAAGGCAGAAGCGACTCTCATCGCTGAAGACGACACGTCTCCATTCGTCCCTCCATTCACGCCTGTCGCGACACCACTGGAGGCGGGCTGCACGATGTTGGGGCGTGAGCGGAAGACGGCCTAACGGTGTGCGGGACCGTAGCCCAGCTTCATGGAGACGGTTGCGAATGGTCCTCGCCGATACCCCAGGAGCAACAGTGTCCCTAATTTGCTGGGAAGTGGCGGTGCGGTCCCCTACGGCACTGCGTAGGATCCTACGGTCTTGGCGTGCATCCGTGCGTCGCTGCGGTCCGGTCCCAGGTCGACGGGCACGTGCACCTTCCGCCGACCACTGGCGACAACATCGATGTACTGTTGAGACCTCACGCCCCACGTGTTGAGCAATTCGGCGGTACGTCCACCCGGCCTACCACATGCCCACTATACGCCCTCGCTCAAAGTCCGTCAACTGCACATACGGTTCACGTCCACGCTGTCGCGGCATGCTACCAGTGTTAAAGACTGCGATGGAGCTCCGTATGCCACGGCAAACTGGCTGACACTGACGGCGGCGGTGCACAATTGCTGCGCAGCTAGCGCCATTCGACGGCCAACACCGCGGTTCCTGGTGTGTCCGCTGTGCCGTGCGTGTGATCATTGCTTGTATAGCCCTCTCGCAGTGTCCGGAGCAAGTATGGTGGGTCTGACACACCGGTGTTAATGTGTTCTTTTTTCCATTTCCAGGAGTGTATTTCCGCTACGGTCGCAGGTTCGACTCCTGCCTCTGGCATGGATGTGTGTGATGTCCTTAGTTCTAAGTTCTAGGGGACTGATGACGTCGGAAGTTAAGTCCCATAGTGCTCAGAGCCATTTGAACCATTTAATACATATTTTATTGTGGATAATCACGTCCGTAACAGTTTGGTCTTTCAGTTTTTATGTACGGATTGATGGCTAGCAAGTCGTTTGGACGGTCGGTCCGTGACTGTCTCTTGGTTGTGTGACCGACAGATCAGTTGTAGTTGGTCCCACCACCTTTCTCACCTAAGTGAACGTTAACGTTTCGTGGGCTGCCCCCCCCCCCCCCCCCCCCCCCCTCCCCTGGAGGAGTCTGAGTGCCGTGGCTATTCGGTCCTTTCCTTGGTGTTTAATGGTCTGTTGGTAATCTATTACAGCCAATGTTTTAATGGAAAAAGAATATTGTGTTTTATGTAAATCAATTTATGTAAATCAATTGTGGACCTTCAGCCGTTTAAATCTTATTCTTAAATTTAGTTGTTGTCGTTGCGTTGCTTTTTCATTTAGTGGGCGTTCGCCCATTGAAACCTTTAAGGTTAAGGTATTGTTGAACTCTCGGAAAATCAACTGTGGGCCTTCAGCCGCTGAAAGCCTTATCCTCAAAATTTCCCCTTAAGCGAAAACATTGCTGCCTTCTGTCTTAAAAGTTTATGGTAATGTATTTTTAAAATTTTGAGATTTAATTGTGGCCTTTGGCCGTTTGTATTGCACCTTGTATATGTTTGTTCTATCCACTTTTGCCTTGAGGCTTGCCGCCTAGCTGTGATATATAATTATTTTAGTTACCAATTTAACTGCATGTCTTCCGTCACTTAAAATTTATCTTGTTGCCTTTTAAGATTTCTTGTTAGGAGGCTTTCAACCGTGAATGAATTGGATTTTGAAACTCGTAGCTGTAAAGATTCGGCTATGTGCCGTTTTGGTTTAAAGGTGTTATTAAATTACAATAAATTACAGTTTTGAAGTGAAACTGACCGACGCCTTATTTGGCGCTTTCCACAATCCTAATCACCTGTTCTGCCCAGCGGGTTCAGAGGGCGTCTCACAAATGGTCTGATTGTTACGACGTTTCTTACCTCTTCATTTGAGAACTCCTTATAAATATGACACGAATTTGCAATCACTGAAATAACGCCACATAACATCTCAACCCGTTAAGTTTCATTTCGTTTCCTGCTCCCATTATGCTTGGTCAGGCAGTATATAATGAAGGCATATTCTGATTTCAAGTTCGCGCAAGTTCATATGCATCCACTATTTCTCTTTAGGTAATCGGATGTAGGTCAAAATTTCTCCGAGATAATTATGTTATAACAAACTTGAAAAAAGCGGAAAAGTGTTTCAACTTGATACAATGGTCTGTTTTTTTGAATAGCGCTGTAGTGAATGTCAATAAAGTCGCAATCCGTGGAGACAGCCGTATTTATGAAAGCGCTTCCTTTTGTCTAATTAGTGGCTGTCGATGCCATCGACAAATGTGATCTCTCACCGCAAAAGAGAATAATAGCAACTCTATATGAATAGCCGAGGCACGTCACATTGAAACGAGCGCATTGTAGAGAAAAACGCCATGCTGGCATTTATTTCCGAGAAACAGATGACGAAAAACCAGATTTATCATAATACTTTAGCGAAACCGGATACGAACTTCATACAGATTTAGCAAGGCCCTTCGTCTCGTTGTTTAGGCGAACATTTTTTATTGCGCTGCAAACATAAAGAGCTATTTTCATTCCATGTTGTGGTTATTTATATGTCGGGCGGAAACTTGGCATCCACTATCGTTCAGATTTTTCATACAGTCTACGTCACAAACTCTAAGCCATGAGTTAAAAATATAAAGTTACTTAAAGTCCGTCTTGATTGCAATTTTTTTTATTCATATGACCGGTTTCGGTTCATTCAGAACCATCTTCAGATCTGTAAAAATAATGATACTAATTTACTATTTCACGGAAGCAAATCTTTTTCATCCTATCTAATCAACATCAAATGTACCAGAACGTACCTGATATTTCAGTTACAGGAATAACACGTCCAAATCCAGCAACTTTCACATGCTACGTCACATAAAATTGGTTGGCAGAGTGCACGTCATTTATATTAATTATAACACTATTACCGACAGGTAGCGTCTGGTACATTTGTTACATTCCATTTGCACGTACTGTCTTCAGTAGATTTTTTTTATATTAAAATACTTAATTAAAATATGTAGATGTCAAGGTTAAAATCTATATTTGTCAGAATTAAAAAGCAGTAAAATTATCATTTTTATACGATCTAAAACGCATAGGGCGATTTATATATCTACTGAATACAGTACGCGCAAATGGAATCAACTATATCTAGATTGAGCCTTTGCATTTCCCTTTTCAGATTTTCTAGTTTCCCTACCACGTTCAAGCTTCTGACATTCCACGCCCCGACTCGTAGAACGTTATCCTTTCGTTGATTATTCAATCTTTTTCTCATGGTAACCTCCCTCTTGGCAGTCCCCTCCCGGAGATCCGAATGGGGGACTATTCCGGAATCTTTTGCCAATGGAGCGATCATCATGACACTTCTTCAAATACAGGCCACATGTCCTGTGGATACACGTTACGTCTCTTTACTGCAGTGGTTTCCATTACCTTCTGAATCCTCATGTCGTTGATCATTGCTGATTCTTCCGCCTTTAGGGGCAATTTCCCACCCGTAGAACAAGAGAGTGCCCTGAACCTCTACCCGCTCCTCCGCCCTCTTTGACAAGGCCGTTGGCAGAATGAGGCTGACTTCTTATGCCGGAAGTCTTCGGCCGCCAATGCTGATTATTTATCAAAATTTAGGCAGTGGCAGGGATCGAACCCGGGACCGAAGACATTTTGATTATGAATCAAAGTCGCTACCACTCTCAGAAATATGCAAACAAAAATATATGACGCTACCCCTAGACCACCGTGCCTAAGCCAAAGATATCCCTGATGCCAGTCCCGCCACGGCTCAGCTCCGTTTCACCATGAGGCCATATAGCGAACGTGTCGTCCACGTATCTGAACCAGCAACGTGGGCGTAA
Source organism: Schistocerca americana (assembly GCF_021461395.2). Classification (NCBI taxonomy): domain Eukaryota; kingdom Metazoa; phylum Arthropoda; class Insecta; order Orthoptera; family Acrididae; genus Schistocerca; species Schistocerca americana. The sequence continues at coordinate 126,228,418 of NC_060119.1, read as the reverse complement.
AGGAGCTGAACCGAGGGCCGTTGCTTCAAAGGCTTCCATGAATATCTCGGCTGCCAGCGGAGATAGGGGAGACTCCCATTGCTACACTCACACACACACACACACACACACACACACACACACACACACACACACGAGAGAGAGAGAGAGAGAGAGAGAGAGAGACGAAGGGATGGCGGGAGGCAGTGGGAGAGATTATATATATATACACTCGAAGACAAAAAGATGGCGCACCTCGCAAGTATTGTCCGAATGATATCGAAATCGGCAGATATGATGTACATGATGAGGCAAACGATCACAATTTCACAAAAATTCTGTGACTTCAGGATATCACGCCAAATTATGTCCAGTTGCTGATTTAGATCGTCAAAATCCCTACGTGGTTAGAGGGCGCTGCCCATAATGCCCCAAACTTTCTCAGTTTTGGAGAGATCCAGCGACTTTTACTCAACAATGTAGGGTATGGCAACCATGAAAGGACGAAGATAAACTGTAGAAACCATCGCCGTGAGCGGGCGGGCATTATCCTGCTGGAAGGTCACGAAGGGCAACAAAGTGCGGCGAAGAACATCATCAACATAAACATTGTACCGTAACGAGTTCTGCTATGAAATGAAATGCTAGTCCAGGCCATCACTTCTGGTGTCGGGCCTTATGAAGAGCGACAGTCAGGTTAGTACCCCACCGCTGTTCGCGGCGTCTCTAAAAACGATTTCACCTGACATTTCATTGACTGGAGAAGAACTATCATCAGCGATGTGTTCCGCTTCGACAAGCGGATGACAAGCGAAGACGTGTCTGGAGATGCCTCTGACAACGGGGGGCATACTATACGGCCCGTCAATCAAGAGTTATTTTCTGGCTGCCACTTTATATCGTAGCAGGAGCCCTTTGGTCGTCATCCGCGACATCCTTACAGTACAATAGTTATGTCGACGATATTCTTCGGCCGGTTTCCTTGCCCTTCGTGGCAAGCTATCCTAGGCTTACATTTTAGCAAGATAATGCCCGCCCGCACACGGCGAGAGTGTCTACCGCTTGTATTGTTGCTTGTCAAACCCTACGTTGGCCAGCAAGGCCACCGGATTTGTCCTCAATTGAGAACGTTTGAAGCTTTATGGGCACGGTCCTCAGACCAGCTCGGGAATTTGCTATCCAATGCAGCAAGTGGATATAATTTGGCAGTATGCCTCTGAATAAGGCAACCACCAACTCTGTCAATCAATGCCCAGCCGAATAGCTGATTGCATAAGGGCAAGAGGTGAGCCAACGTCTCATTGACTTTGATCAACTTGTGAAGCACTTTCTTTTGATTAAATCATCCAATATTTCTGAATGTGTAATCATTTGTTTGTCTGTACATGTAAACCACATCTATCGATTTCCATCCCTTGCTGATACACCTTCGTAGTGATTTTAATTTTTTATTTTATCTGTTTATTTTCACAAGTGCATTTTGAAAGAGCGAGAGTGAGGCACACCAATGAAATTAGAGGGACTTTTTTAGCTATGCTGAAATGACACGAGAATTGAGGTTTATTAGGCAATAAAAAAAGGTAGTGTCCAGTTCGAATAAGATTGAGTCAAGGAACTAGATTTTCAAGAGTCTTTTGCAATCTAGCACTGGAAAAGATAGCGCAGGAGCTCATCATAGAGGACTTTCAGTGTTATCTTCCTCTGTGAAACAGTTTTCTAAAAAGACGTCTACTCTTTCGGCCGTTTCAGTGTGATTCTCTGTTTCAGTGCCTTTGTCGTCACAGAGTGTCTTTCCAAATGGCTTCGATCCATTAACTGATTTAAGACCAGAACTTCTTAGGATTTTCTGTTAAGTTGGTAGCTAGAGTTCTACTTTTGTATTCGTTGAGCGCTTCACTCATAGGCCTCTTTACATTGAATTTTGGCTTCGTTTAATTTTCTGTTTATCTTTGAGTCTTTGGCTAGGTTTAAATTTACAGTGACGTTCTCTTTGCTTTCCTAGCAGCTTCGTAACACGGCTGTCGAACAACAGTGAGTATTTTTCGTCCCTCACAACTCTGCTCGGGACATGCTTGTGTATTACTATCATTATTGTTATTATTATTTCACTACAGCAAAAAATGGTTCAAATATTCACTATGAGACTTAACATCTGAGCCGGACGGGGTGGCCGAGCGGTTCTAGGCGCTACAGTCTGGAACCGCGCGACCGCTCCGGTCGCAGGTTCGAATCCTGCCTCGGGCATGGATGTGTGTGATGTCCTTAGGTTAGTTAGGTTTAAGTAGTTCTAAGTTATAGGGGACTGATGACCTTAAAGGTTAAGTCCCATAGAGCTCAGAGCCATTTGAGCCTTAACATCTGAGGTCATCAGTCCCCAAGACTTATAACTACTTAAACCTAACTAATCTAAGTTCATCACACACATCCATGCTCGAGGCGGCATTCGAACCTGCAACCGTAACAGCAGCGCAGTTCCGGACTGAAGCGCCTAGAATCGCTCGGCCACAGCGGCCAGCCATTACAGCAGCAGTACTAGAAGTAGTACTTTGAATGGAACACGTGAAGCTAATGTAAATGTTTGTGCTATTGTTTATTTTACTCGATATCTTGTTTTTAAGACTGTAGCATATACGCCGTCTAAGGTTGCTCATCAGTGAGTGGAACAAGCTACCGGAAACAAATACGTTATTACACAATTTGCAGTGTACTGTGCTTTTTAAGACTTAACACTCACCTGTGGGCGCCACATATACGGACATGCTAAAGATTACAAATGGTTTTTTGATTGTAAATTTTTTATTTCTCACTGACTTTTGCATAATGTGCTACATTTCATTGACTAATATGACAACTTGGCATAAGGTTCCAACTCACAACGAGCACGTTTTCTAACAATAATTTCTGAAGACCAGAAAATGACAGCGAAGTCTGTCGAAAGCGGTTGTCGAAAATAAATATTTATGCGATCTTCGGTATATAAAGTTTATTACCGAGTGAAACAGGTCACTCATTCACATTTCTTAACATGGGAAATTTCAGTAACTTTATTAGTTCACTGCCAGTACTATTTACTTAGATTATTACTATATATTGTAAGAGGCCCATGATTAAGGGATTTTTTGCTGGCGCACTCGAGCAGATGTAATTTCGATGGATTGCTCTCGCGCTGCCTGCGATATGTAAGCTATAAGAGAATCTCAGACCAGAGAGCAGTGTTGTCAGTAGTTGGAATGGTATAGTAGTAGGAGTAAGTTGTTGCTAGCGAGCAGTCTGGTGTGTGAAGTTCGCTGGGCCGGTCGTGTGGAGCGATTGCGGAGCCTGAGCGTTGTAGTATAAGGTAAAAGCAGCGTCGCGCATATGTAGTATTGTTATATCAAGTCCCATGTAAATCTTTTAAAAAAATCTGTTAATAATAATCTTCCTCATAAAAAGTAACTTTTGACAATCATTCATCTCAATTTAAATAATTCACTAATTTCTCCAATCCATGGTCATCCCAATTATTGTAAAGAAAAGTCAGTTGTTTCTTTTTATACATGACAGATCTATCGGCCAGCATTGCACTGGGCTGTGCCAGAAAAGTTTAGTTTCATATAGGAGCAGATATATATGCATTATCCGGCGACCTCATTGAGGTAAGAATTTTCTATTTATTCAGAATGATCTTTCAGGGCCATGACGCAGCACTGCTGACGTCTAAAATTTACCAGTTTAAATTCACAAATTATTGAAAGGTTTTAAGTGAGTCACATTTTTATTATTGAGAGATTAGTCACATTTTATTATTGATAGGTTACGCAATTTATTTTTTGGAAGGTTACACTAAATGTGAATATTATTCATATTATTTTATTGTGGGGAGGTTACACTTGTCGACAACCGGCCTGGATCGTATTTTTGTGAATTTCTGAAAAGTAGTCAGTAGTATATCTGCTCTTATTTACCTAATATTAAATGTAGTTTGCATCTGGCGCAACGCATTTACTAACTGGTCACGCTTTCTTTCACAGATCATCGACAATTTATTGCTCTTTATTGTTATTGTATTTGTTCCATTTTTGCTTTGTCTTTGTTTGATTTTGTACTTAACTTTGATTTGTGATAATGCCGCGAAAACCTGCTAACAGTACTTCCCGATGTGCATCGAGTGAAAAAGCCGACTCGAATAATTTGACTCATAATACTAGCGACACTCAGTGTCATAGTGATAATCCTCTAATTACAGATAATCAGTGCGTGCCGATCACTACTAATGACTTTATTCCAAATGATGAACAAACACATTCATTTATGTCCACACTTAATTTAACGGCAATTGATGACGCGGGACGTTCCTTTACAATGAACGCTGTCCAGTTTGACACACACGATAGGCAAAATTTACACAGTGAACAGACAGATATTTTTAAAGAAGGTGAACAATGTACTCAAAATATGTCAGATTTATTTGGTTTCGGTGTAGTGACCAACAGTGCACATACAATTGGCAAACCTTTTCTAGAATCAGACAATGACCAAATGGTTACACAAAACGTGACACAAGCAGATGCACCATCACACAGCACAGAGAATAGAGCAGCTAATTTTGGAATGGATCAAGTTATGGCATTATTGCTACAAATTAATGAATCGAACAAACAACTTAATAAAAATTTCAAACAGTTGAATGAAAAACAGGACAACCTTAATGAATCGAACAAACAACTTAATCAGAAACAAGACAACAATTTCAAACAGCTTAGTGAACAGATTACAGCCGTTGCCGTGCAATGTCATGATACTAAAGAACAATTACGCGAGGAAATTAAGGCTTGTGCTAGGAACAGTAGTGAAGAAATTAGATCTGTTGCACAAGAATTAAGTAATATGCAAGCAGCTACAACAAAATTACTTAGAGATGAAATTAGTGCAGTTGCTAAACAATGCTCAGAAAACGCAACACAGTTACGCGACGAGATTAAGTTAATGTCAGCAGAACTTTCACGCACACTGGATGCGAAAGTAGACACGAAATTTGACCAACAGAAAGACCAAATTGACGAACGTTTTAATCACCACCTACAAAACAGTGAAACGCGTTACCGTAAATTTATACAGGAACAGAATAAAGTAAACAAACAAGTCATGGAAACAATTACTGCACAGAGACAGGAAGATAAGCGTAAAATGTTTACGAAGGCAAAAACATACGTAGACAACAATATTGCTGCAGTATCTGACGAAATCAAACTGTTGAACACCGAATTGCATGATGAAATCTCCGATCTTAAAACAAAAACAGACACACACACATTAGACTTTCAGACAATGACCAACAGACTTGGAACTAATACAGGATCCCGATGCCATCAAAGCAGACGTTAAGAAATTGAACAAAACCACACGTAAAATACAAAAACAAATTAATGTTTGTGACACTAAAAACGACGATCACGTAAAAGCACTGACTGAAAAATTTGATGAATTGGCCAGTCGTATTGACGTTATCGAAAATGACAATGACATCAAATCAGACGATACTTCACCAGTTTCGTTTAATCAAACACCCGAATTCCAAAATTTACAGCAGACAATCAGTGAGATAGGTTCGTCCAACAATACATTGCGTAGAAACTTCTCATCTTTACAGCAAGAAGTGACAGAAATAAAAAAATTTTCAGCCTCTAACACGTCACCCCATAGGCCACATTCTGAACATTTGTCACACTTACACAGCCAGTATAGCTTAGGTAATTTACGGAGAGTATGCGACTTAGATTCCGAACAGTCACAGACAAACAGATTATCATACAATCCTGAACCTGTTCAGACATTCAGAGACGATGATTTTGATTACAAGCACTTTCTATCCGTTAGGAAATTTAAGGTATTTAAAAATGACAGAACACAGATTCACCCTTTGGATTGGATACAACAATTTAGCTTTGCTCTTCCACCAACTTGGCCCGTAACACACAAACTTGAATTTATTTGCAGTTTTTCGGAAGGCGAACCGGCAACTCGTATGAGACCGATCGCGAGACAATGCTGCTCGGCAGAAGAATTTCAGAACGCTTTTCTGTCAGCGTAGTGATCGAAGACGACACAGCGCGGAATCAAGGATCAATTAATTAGCTTACCGAATTATGAGAACTCAAATTTTCATGGTACAACAAAACCAATACTTAAGTGAGCCATACAGTGAATCTGCGCTTATCCAATTATGTATTTCTAAATTGCCACGATCGTTAAGAGTATTACTTTTAACAGGACAGCAGAAAGAAAATATTTCGGCATTTAGAGATCTGCTACAGCTTTTGGAAGTTCAGCAATCAGATTATTCTTTCATAAACAAACATTTTTCACATCATAATCAAGGCCAACCAACATACAGTAATTACGATCAGCCAAGCTATTTCAATAGCAAAGGTGCTCCAGGAACGACAACCACCAGAACTTTAATAACAGACAAAATTTTAATTATCAGTATGGTCAAAATTATCAGCAACAGGAAACACATTTTGGTAACAATAGAGGTTTTTCCCCACAACAGCAACAAAACCAGCCGGTTAGCATACCTAACCAACAATGTAATGTGCAAGGTCAACCAAGCTTTAATGTTTCGCTGCCTACATGTATAGCGTCGGCTCCACCAAATAGTAACGCACCGCAACAAGGAAATCAGTACGTACAGAAAACACATCATTGCAACTCATATCGCAACGCGCCATATAGCAATGACTATCATGACAGACGTAAAAGTAATGAGCACAATTTTCAGCGTACGTTTAATAACAGCAGCAGAATCAACCACAACAACAGACTATCATGAATGAACCAGAAAGTAGGTATCATCCCGAACCTAATACGTCAGGAAGAAATAACAGAACAGTACAAATAGTCGAGATGCCACAGCATCCTCCCGCAAATAATAGGACGTCAGAAAGAATTTGACTAGATACAGTATAGGTTGCATCTTACAGAGACGTAAGCAATAATTTTGACACACAGACTCTTGTTCAAGAAAATGCTGTTACTTTTGACGGCATCCGAGACACTCTTTTGTATGAAAAACCAGTTGTACAAAAAACCGTTTCCCACCCTGTCATTGAAGTAAAGATTGGATCATACACATTTTCAGCAGTAATCGATTCTGGATCACCTATGTCAGTTATAAATGAAGAAACCTTCAATGAATGTAACAAAGAGAATACTTATCCCACGTTACCATTAGGCAGAACTAATGTAAAAGGAGCAGTATCTAGTAAAGGAGTAGATGTACAGTTACAGACACACTTATCATTTTGTATTGCAGATCATACCTTTAACTCAAATTTGTGGATTGTTCCCTTATTGACAACAGACGTTATTTTAGGTACGAATTTTCTGGTACAACATGACGGAATTATTGACTTTCAAAATTCCTGTTTAATGTTAAAGGATGAAAATATACAACTGGTAATAGAATTTCAGCACGCTTTATCTGCAGAAGAACAAGAAATTAATTGAACAGAGGTCATTTCGACATCGCGTAACATAGACTGTCATTCCACATTGTTCACAGATACGTACGTAGACAACTACAATACACCAAACGAAGCCGACTATGATGTTATGCAAATGATTTCTGAGAAAGTAAAGCAAAGCAGTGCAAATACAGACGACGAACGTACAGAGCTACACAAAATTCTTTTACAGCAAGCTCCAGTTTTTGACAACTTCGCTGGTACTATGTCCGGTTTCATGTATGAATTTCAAGTTAAACAGCACGACACGTTTAAAGCCAAACATTATCCCATTCCGTATATTCACAGAGAACATGTTAAGAAAGAATTTAAAGCGATGCTTGACCAAGGTATTATTGAACCGGCAGTTAGTCCGTACATAAACCCGCTCCATATTGTTAAGAAAAAGGATGGTTCACTTCGCCTCGTACCTGATTCGCGGCACATCAATGACATTATTATTAATGAAACAGTTCGCCCACAGACACTAGAAGAACTTCTACAGAAATTTCATGGTACTGCTATTTATTCCACATTAGATTCAGAATCGGGATTTTGGCAAATTCAGCTCCATCCGAACTGCAGAAAGTACACAGCATTTCTCTGTTTTGGTGATTGTTATCAATTTTGCAAATTACCGTTCGGTTTAACAATGTCTTCGGCAGCATTTATTCGCGGTTTGAATACTACACTTCCGACAGAACTTAAAGACAAAATCACAACATATGTAGACGGCATCCTTATTGCAGAAGCTAACTGGTCTGAACACAATTTGATTCTGGAACAACTGTCGCAAACGTTTCGTGCACAAGGACTGACAGTTAATCTTTGCAAATCACACTTTGGCAAAACTTCTATAAAATTTTTTGGACATGTAATTTCAGCACAAGGCATTGCGCCTGACCCGGAAAAACTTCAAGCTTTACGTGACATTACTGTTCCAACGACCTAGAAACAACTACGCAGCTTTCTGGATTTAATTAACTTTTTCCGTAGATTATTCATTACTCTACTTTAGACACCCCTAGATTATGCCAGTTGACGGGTGAAAACGCTATTTGGTCGTGGGATAGCCAAGCACAGTCTGAATTTGTCAGTCTAAAACAAGCTTTGTTGAACGCACCACTTTTATCACACCCAGATCCTACCAGAAATTTTTCCATTGCCACCGACAGTTCTAACACCGCTTTGGGCGTACACATTTTTCAGGAAACTGAAGAAGATGGCAATAAAGTAATTGAAAACATCGCTTTTGCAAGTCAAATTCTGTCACCTGCTGAACGCAATTATTCTGTTACAGAACTTGAAACATTATGTGTTGTATGGGCATTTACGAGATTTAGGCGTCTTCTATATGGAAGACATACCACCGTTTACACAGATCATAGAGCTATACTTACCATTACTTTCCGCTAAATTTACACATCACAGGTTAAGCAGATGGAAACTTTATTTACAGGAATTTAATTTTACAATTGTTCACATTCCCGATACACAAAATATTGTAGCACACGCACTATCCCGCTCTCTCAGCAACAATCAGCAAGACATCGCAACCAACTTCTGCCAAGGAAATTCTAGCGCCATGTATATTTAACAAGTTGCATTTGAAAATTTCATTTCGTCGTCATTACGAGACATAGTAATGAAGCAGAGCAAAGACAACGATTGGAAAGAAATTAAACACATTTGGCAAGATAGGAATAACGTTACCATTAGAAACTGTACGCTATAATATTCTGTTTCGCCGCTGTCAGCCTGACAGCAACACCTGGTTATTATGTATTCCTGACGAGCTTGTTAACAAATTAGTTTGGTATACTCATTTAAGTTACGCACATTACGGAGCCAGAAAATGCTTTGTTATACTGAGACAGAACAGCTATTTTGCGAACATGGAGAAACGTATTCGACGAGTTTTAGCATCATGTAAAATCAGCCAGAAAGCTAAATGAGACACGACTTCACATATTCCTCCGTTACATCCCATTTTACCGATTAAATTGAGACATATGGCCGCTGTAGATATTTTTGGACCGATTCCCAGATCTAATAGAGGTTTTTGTTACATCTTTGTCGCTGGTGAACTCACTTCGAAATTTGTTACCTTCACTCCGTTACGCAAAGCTACTGCTAAATCTATTTCGAATGCATTTGTAAAACATTTTTTATTTCATGTAGGGCATGTATTGAAAGTAATTTCTGACAATGGACCACAATTTCTATCTGCGAAATGGACACGTATGTTACGAGTTAGAAACATTTTCCCGATCTATATATCCAAGAATCACGCTTCTTCGAAACCTTGTGACCGACTAATGAAAGAAATTGGTAAACTATGTAAAATATACTGCCGTAAGAGACATGTCGATTGGGATGCACACATACTCTCATTCCAGGATGTAATTAACTCGATACAAAAATGAATCTACTATGCTATCTCCGACTGTTGTATTGAAAAATGTTGAACCACCTAAGAAAATTAAACGTGCCGCAGAGCGCCGGAGAAGATAGCAAAAACAGGTTTGTACACGCCGTGACTTTCACATAGGACAGAAGATATTAGTGCGCACACATTATTTATCCAACAGAGGAAAAAGTAGATGCAGTAAATTTGAGCTTCTATACGCAGGTCCATATAGAATTCGCAGCATTCCTCACCCCAATGTGGTATATGTCGAAACTTTGAGAACCAGAAAAAGCAAAGGCAATCACCATATTTCCAGTATTAAACCCTTTATTGAACGAATATACTTTACGATTTATCACACTGTAATGCCATTTCCTGATATTTAAATGACTACTTATGCAATTATATTTATGTGACTACTTACTGATGACGATCTTATTGTTTCTTGGCAAGTGTCCGGCAAGGTAAGGTTAGCAGGTCGCTTTTATTGTCGTCTTATATCAGACCGTGCACATTTTCCATTTTTTGGTTTATGAATGATTGTTTTCCTATCGAAAGTAGAATTTTTCTGTGTATGCACTATGAAATCTTTAAGATATAACAAACACAAGTTGACTTTGATATTTTTCCTTATGATATCTCAATATCTTCACTATTCTACATTTTTTGCTACTACATTATGATACTATGTGTACGTTTTTCACACTTGAAAACTGTCCATGTTTTTGACCTAATACGTTTTCTGTCATGCTATGCTGTATGCTTAGTTATATCACTAGAAACAAGTTTTTATTTAATGGGTATATGATTTAAATGCAAGATATTAATCCATATTCATCATTTTCAGAAAGTAATACCATGTAGAAGGAAATAAATTATACAACAAAGGTGGTTTACTATGAAATGAAAATTTCACAACTGGAATGAAAGAAAGAAAATGCATTACCTTGTCATGAAGAGTAAATGGATCAGAATTAACAAGCATTAACAAGGATATACTATACCACACTGTATAATAGCTGTTTCAACTAATTACTTTTCTTTCAGAATACGAGGTGATTATTGCAGGCTGTCAGACAGAACTACACATGTTAATTTTAGTAATGAAATATGTTAGGAGTAAGAAACTCTATACTATACAAAGTAATGAATGATCATGAATAGTTGTATGAAGTAATTGGTAATATGAATATGAATAATGAAGTTTTTCTTTGCACATGATGATAATGATGAGGTTTATATATTTTCTATTAGTTAAGAAATGCTATGTAGTTATTTAAGTATTTGTTGCAGTTCTTTTTGACAGTATGTCTTATGTCACATAGTATAATGATTGAATGTTTTGGGAAAGTCAGCTAGAGTGCATACGTATTAAGTACACATTTCATTACCTGTTAATTCCAAGTTTACTACTCTTCAGCATAATATACATTTTTTATTTCAGGTCAATAATCCATTTTGTATTTTTTACAGGAGAAGCTTTTCATGATATTAATATGCTATAGGCATTTACTTATTAAACCTGTTCTAGTACTTATATTTTTTTTACCCAGTTGTGTCTATCATTTATGAATGTTAACACATGTACTGTACTTGTTTCATAATCTTGCTACAGCTGACTCATGACGAATGACGTTATTAATCCTTATTTCCAGCAATAAGTCAAAAGCAAATACTTTCATGCCCCAGCAATTATCGAACCCAGCGCAATGCATTGCTAGCACAAAAAAAAAAAAAAAAATTACCAGTCCCAACTATTACCAGTATACAAATAAATAATGCTACCAGTTTTAGATATATTTCTAGTCCTAAATATAATGCAAATTTTTCTGATGTATTGATTCCATTATGTCTATGTATTATTGGACTACAGACCTTGAGTAATAGATCCAATGTCTTACATTTTAAATATGTCTTATGTCATGTGCATGATATCATATATAAACACCAGCAGCTTGATGCTACACACAATAACTCTTGTTTTGAACGATGACTTCTGAATAATACTGATGATTACTGTAATGAGATGACTTATGATGCCAATGATTACTGTAATATGATGACTTACGCATAAATGCTACACCAATAGTTAACTCTTGTTTTGAATAACGCATAAAAAATGCATTGTAACTGGTCAAGGAGTGCCAATAATTACTGTAATGAGATGACTTATGATGCCAATGATTGCTGTAATAAGATGACTTATGCAGAAATGCTATGCCAATAATTACTGTTATTAGATGACTTATGCATAAATGCTATGCTAATGATTACTGTAGTGAGATGACTTATGAATAATGTTCTGTAATACTCCATACGTAGTACAGAAATGATTAGTAACTAACCAATGAGTGCCAATAATTATTCAAATCGGTTGATACACTAATGTAATTCTGATTGATTACTAGCATAAGACTTAATGTGCTTCACCTTCTGACCTAATTACTGCAATATCCGTATGTCCTGTCCATCCTCATGATCATGGAGCACTATATTTGGTTTTTGCACTAATTCTACGTTGATGTAAGAGTATGGATTCTACAAGAATGTGGTGTCGACATATCAAGCTGTCCACGACCCTCAACGATGGAGATGTTATTATGGTCCTGCTGTTTGGTGTACCTAATGTACTACCAAAATGATAACATACAATATTAATACAACGTTTCAGTGTCCTGGCTACACTGATAAATACTTCATGGAAGAGAACTTCAGATTGTCTCACTTGGTGTTGTGCTTCTGTAGAATGATATGGACTTTCAGTGCAGTTACGTGCAACCCACTGTGCTACAACCATGATGCTGTCCTTCCCATTCCTTTCCTAGTTCTTGTACAAAATGCTAAAAACTTTTACAGTGCATGTGCACTTTATTTCATTTGTTAATGTATTCAGTTCTTGTAAAAAATGCTAAAGACTTACATAGTGCTTGTGCACTTTGTCATTTGTTAATATATTTTGTACTCATTGTTTATAAATTTTGTCATTTCTTAATATGTTCTGAACTCAGTGCGTGTGCACTCTATTTCATTTCTTAATATGTTCTGCACTTATCAATAACGTTATATATACATGTATATATTCTGTGACTGTAACTTAGTAAACTAAACAGATTATAGAAAAATTTGTTGCTCATGGCAAGTCCAAATTACTCACCAAATTTTTGCCCCCCCCCCCCCCCCCTCCCAGTGGAGGGTTATGTAAGAGGCCAATGATTAAGGGATTTGTTGCTAGCGCCCTCAAGCAGATGTAATTTCGATGGATTGCTCTCGTGCTGCCTGCGATACGTAAGCTATAAGAGAATCTCAGACCAGAGAGCAGTGTTGTCAGCAGTAGGAACTGTGTAGTAGTAGGAGTAAGTTGTTGCTAGCGAGCAGTCTGGTGTGTGAAGTTGGCTGGGCCGGTCGTGTGGAGCGATGGCGGAGTCTGAGCGTTGTAGTATAAGGTAAAAGCAGCGTCGCGCATATGTAGTATTGTTATATCAAGTCCCATGTAAATCTTTTAAAAAAATCTGTTAATAATAATCTTCCTCATAAAAAGTAACTTTTGACAATCATTCATCTTAATTTAAATAATTCACTAATTTCTCCAATCCATGGTCATCCCAATTATTGTAAAGAAAAATCAGTTGTTTCTTTTTATACATGACAGATCTATCGGCCAGCATTGCACTGGGCTGTGCCAGAAAAGTTTAGTTTTATATAGGAGCAGATATATATGCATTATCCGGCGACCTCATTGAGGTAAGAATTTTCTATTTATTCAGAATGATCTTTCAGAGCCATGACGCAGCACTGCTGACGTCTAAAACTTACCAGTTTAAATTCACAGTCAATTATTGAAAGGTTATAAGTGAGTCACATTTTTATTATTGAGAGATTAGTCACATTTTATTATTGATAGGTTACGCAACTTACGCAACAAAAGAAAAATTCGGAGCAGGTATTAAAATCCATGGAGAATAAATAAAAACTTTGAGGTTCGCCGATGACATCGTAATTCTGTCAGAGACAGCAAAGGACTTGAAAGAGCAGTTGAACGGAATGGATAGTGTCTTGAAAGGAGGATATAAGATGAACATCAACAAAAGCAAAACGAGGATAATGGAATGTAGTCGAATTAAGTCAGGTGACGCTGAGGGAATTAGATTAGGAAATGAGGCACTTAAAGTAGTAAAGGAGTGTTGCTATTTGGGGAGCAAAATAACTGATGACGGTCGAAGTAGAGAGGATATAAAATGTAGACTGGCAATGGCAAGGAAAGCGTTTCTGAAGAAGAGAAATTTGTTAACATCAAGTATAGATTTAAGTGTCAGGAAGTCATTTCTGAAAGTATTTGTGTGAAGTGTAGGCATGTATGGAAGTGAAACATGGACGATAAATAGTTTGGACAAGAAGAGAATAGAAGCTTTCGAAATGTGGTGCTACAGAAGAATGCTGTAGATTAGATGGGTAGATCACATAACTAATGAGGAAGTATTGAATAGGATTGGGGAGAGGAGAAGTTTGTGGCACAACTTGACCAGAAGAAGGGATCGGTTGATAGGACATGTTCTGAGGCATCAAGGGTTCACCAATTTAGTATTGGAGGGCAGCGTGGAGGGTAAAAATCGTAGAGGGAGACCAAGAGATGAATACACTAAGCAGATTCAGAAGGATGTAGGTTGTAGTAGGTACTGGGAGATGAAGAAGCTTGCACAGGATAGAGTAGCATGGAGAGCTGCATCAAACCAGTCTCAGGACTGAAGACCACAACAACAACAGGTTACGCAATTTATTTTTTGGAAGGTTACACTAAATGTGAAAGATAATTATATATTTTAATAGTGGGGAGGTTACAATATATTAAAATCATTTTAATACTAATTGTCGTATTAAAATTGCTATTACTTGGATAACTATGACGTAAAGAAAGTACTGTATGGGTGAAATCCTGATCCAATGTAAGAGAAGGTCTCATGGCCCAAATCGGATCTGGTTAAATAAAGAAATAAATAAGATAAATATTAACCGTGGTACTACGGAATTCTTTAGAAAATCAAAATTACAATCTCTCCAAAGATATTTGAAGGAGATAGGAAGCCCAGGATCATTGGTGATGGACTAGTTCGTGATTATTGTACTCAAAACAAATTTTATTGTAAACTTCAATTCGGACATTTGCCCTCTTACTGATGCAATATACAAATCATCACTTTAATTGAATTACATGAACATGAGTAACAATCATATTATTTTGCGTCCCCAACAAAAATCATTGATAGTAGGTACGGTGAATAATCAGTCAGAAACAATCGTTCTTGTTTAACCATATCTCTAAAGACTAATAACACTATAAACTTCCAACAAGTTACGCAGCGACGCAATACCACAACTTCATAAACAACAAGAGATCATAGACCTTAATAAAACTGAACTGCCGACATAGAGGTCCACAGTGAAACACGCTTGTACTAAAAATACAACGTGGGCCAACCATGGTCGAAAAAATTGTACACAGGAATAATAACAAGTTGTATGTTCATTAAAGATACACAAATGATTAAAATAGGTGTTAAATAAGAATGGCTACTAATAACTGAACCAGTAAAATAACTTACAAAACGCTAATATTACAACAGGGTGGCCTCACTTAATAACGGACATAACGACTCAGAATGATTCCCAAATTCACTTAACTTCAGAGAACAGCGTTAAAGCCCATAGCAGTGATAGAAGCAATAACGCTAGGCCGGCAGACAATACAACCGTTGACTGCCTACGGCTTGTGCACAGGGTAACATAGCAGACGGTATATACTTATATATAATCCGACCGGCACCACAATTAGCAGTCCTGACAATACATAACCGCACCGACGCCAGGTAACAAGCAGTCTTAACAAATGTCCTTCAGCACAAATAGATTGTAATGAAAACAAGGTCAAATTACAGCCACACTGTAGTAAATAATAGGCACACACCCCCAATTCTTACGGAGCAATACTCTAGCATTACCCGTCTCCCACGAAATAAGCGGGAAACTTAGAGATCACTTCCAGTTGCCTTAAGGCACTTTCAACATTAAATAAACATACCAAATGCCGCCGTGACAAATGATTAAACCATCAAATCTAAGGCTGCCGGACACGTACACAACCGCAGCCACTCCCATAGCTGGCGATATGCACTAAAACAAGTTAAAATTTGCATGAAAACCACTTAAGACACACACTCCACGGATAAACAGAAACGGAGTGTGGTACATCAGCCTCCTTGTAATAGCCACTGTTGAACCAAGTTCAGAACCATCTCCGACAGCTACCCGTGCTACCATAAGTTTCAACAATCTTCTTAGTTGAACACGGAATAAAAGTCATACGTAACTTGGTGCTTGTAAATTACGAGTTGGGAAGCTGTTCAGCGTGAGACGACGAACCCACCACAATTTTGCACTTCAAAGCGCCCAGTGTACGGCACAGCACATCCGGCGCGCGCCGAAAGACAAAGGCGGCGAGCACGGCGAGGTCCATGCACCACGGTTAGGGACGCGGGCTTGTTTTCAACACAAGTTGGCTCGTTGAACGCCGACCGGAGACTCACTCGTTTTTGGCTCAAAAACGGGCTGTTCGAGCTATATGTGGTGTAAGTTCGAGGACCTCTTGTCGACGCCTATTCAATAGTCTGGGAATTCTGACATTGCCCTCACAGTATAATTTTCTTTAATGTCGTTTGTCGTTAGCAATATTACCTTATTCCCAAGAGTTAGCAGCTTTCACTAAGTTACTACTAGGCAGAAATCAAATCTGCATGTGGAATGCACTTCCTTGACTCTTGTGCAGAAAGGAGTGCAGTATTCTGCTGCATCCATTTTCAATAAGCTACCGCAAGAGCTCAAAAATCTTTGCAGTAGCCCAAACACTTTTAAGTCTAAACTGAAGAGTTTCCTCATGGCTCACTCCTTCTATTCTGTCGAGCTGCTCCTGGAAGAGCTAAAAAATTAATCAAATTCCAGTGTTACCTTGTTGATTTTCTTTATTTAAACTTACGACTTGTCGCCTGAATATGTTTCTTATATTTCATTTTATCTGTTTCTACAATCGTGTTATAATTGCATGTATTGACTCGTTCCATGACCATGGAGACTTCTCCTTAGTCGGCCGGAGTGGCCGTGCGGTTCTGGGCGCTACAATCTGGAGCCGCGTGACCGCTACGGTCGCAGGTTCGATTCCTGCCTCGGGCATGGATGTGTGTGATGTCCTTAGGTTAGTTAGGTTTAAGTAGTGCTCAGAGCCATTTCAACCATTTGAACTTCTCCTTAATTTGGTCCCACGGAACAATAAATAAATAAAAATAAATAAACACGTTAACCCGGAAAACCGCCGGGGCAGCAGTCAAAGATAGCAGGACAGCCGAATATCGATATCAGTGATGCAAGTGGAACACCCTAGCGCCAGCCGCCACAGCTCAAATAAACAAAATATTTCTTCCAGTGGCCTGGTCTGCAATAGTGCAGCAGTTTGTATGGTCCAAGTTTCATCGAGCTGTGTTAGATGATACTGAAATATAATGCGGAAATTACTTTCGTCCTTAAGTTTTGTACACCAGTGTACGGATAAGTCAGTACTCCACCCTCCCTGCCCCCTCTCGCCTAGCAGAGGGAGGGTGAGGCCTGCGAGTTGTCCTGCACAGGGCCGCGGGGGACTGTCCAGTGAGCCCACTGACGGAGAGAGAGAGGTGTGTGGGGAAGCAAGGCGGGCCGCGTTTCGGAGGCCTTGACCCTGCGCAAGTCGCGTGACGGCCGGCAGTGAGAGCACGTGGCGGACCGCTGCACGTGCCGGCAGCACGACAGGGCACTACACGGCACGCCGTTTTGCGACCCCCGCCATCGCGTGCGCACTCCAGTGCCGCGTGGGGCCGGCCTTGTGGGTAGACGCTTCCTGACCGCCACGCGACACGCTGTGTGAATCCTCGGCGGTCAGACCTTCCCATGTCTGCGGTTAACTCAGCTACGTTACACCGCCACATTCACACATGTAGAGAGGGTGCTTATGTGGAACGGAGCAATTCCGACTGAACAGCTCATATAGCGTAACGTGCCGTGCATTATCCTGCGTGACAGGAAGTACTATCTTTACTAATTACTCTGATGAACGGAAGTAAGGAGTACAGGATTTTACAAGTGTTGATGCGTATCCAAAATTGACCTTTCTTCTCGTACGTATTAAATAATTATAATCACAAAGAAAACACATAGTTTCTCTAGTGTGTCTGCATTGCATTGTCATATGGGTCTACGCTTATCACTTATACAGGGTGTTTCACTGAATGTGTTTGACTCTGTAAGTTACGAAGTAATAGGAGACGGAAATATTTATTGCGGTAGGTCACCATAAGAAACGTTATACTGTCTGCGGAGCTATGAACATAGATTATTTTGATATTATCCAAAGAGTTACAGCAAAAAGATACAATTTTTAAATGGAACAATAGTTGTTTCTATCATGCACTGGAATCAGTAACACCAGCTGCGTATACATAAATTTAAATTACAGGGCTATTACAAATGATTGAAGCTATTTCATAAATTCACTGTAGCTCCATTCATTGACATATGGTCACGACACACTACAGATACGTTGAAAAACTCATAAAGTTTTGTTCGGCTGAAGCCGCACTTCAGGTTTCTGCCGCCATAGCGCTCGAGAGCGCAGTGAGACAAAATGGCGACAGGACCCGAGAAAGCGTATGTCGTGCTTGAAATGCAATCACATCAGTCAGTCATAACAGTGCAACGACACTTCAGGATGAAGTTCAACGAAGATCCACCTACTCCTAACTCCATTCGGCGATTGTATGCGCAGTTTAAAGCTTCTGGATGCCCCTGTAAGGGGAAATCAACGGGTCGGCCTGCAGTGAGCGAAGAAACGGTTGAACGCGTGCGGACAAGTTTCACGCGTAGCCCGCGGAAGTCGACGAATAAAGCAAGCGTACCACAGCCGACGGTTTGGAAAATCTTACGGAAAAGGCTGAAGCAGAAGCCTTACCGTTTACAATTGCTACAAGCCCTGACACCCGATGACAAAGTCAAACGCTTTGAATTTTCGTTGCGGCTGCAACAGCTCATGGAAGATGTGTGGTGGTGGTGGTTAGTGTTTAACGTCCCGTCGACAACGAGGTCATTAGAGACGGAGCGCAAGCTCGGGTTAGAGAAGGATTGGGAAGGAAATCGGCCGTGCCCTTTCAAAGGAACCATCCCGGCATTTGCCTGAAACGATTTAGGGAAATCACGGAAAACCTAAATCAGGATGGCTGGAGACGGGATTGAACCGTCGTCCTCCCGAGTGCGAGTCCAGTGTGCTAACCACTGCGCCACCTCGCTCGGTAGCTCATGGAAGAGGATGCGTTCAGTACGAAACTTGTTTTCAGTGATGAAGCAACACTTTTTCTTAATGGTGAAGTGAACAGACACAATGTGCGAATCTGGGCGGTAGAGAATCCTCACGCATTCGTGCAGCAAATTCGCAATTCACCAAAAGTTAACGTGTTTTGTGCAATCTCACGGTTTAAAGTTTACGGCCCCTTTTTCTTCTGCGAAAAAAACGTCACAGGACACGTGTATCTGGACATGCTGGAAAATTGGCTCATGCCACAACTGGAGGCCGACATCGCCGACTTCATCTTTCAACAGGATGGTGCTCCACCGCACTTCCATCATGATGTTCGGCATTTCTTAAACAGGAGATTGGAAAACTGATGGATCGGTCGTGGTGGAGATCATGATCAGCAATTCATGTCATGGCCTCCACGCTCTCCCAACTTAATACCATGTGATTTCTTTCTGTGGGGTTATGTGAAAGATTCAGTGTTTAAACCTCCTCTACCAAGAAACGTGCCAGAACTGCGAGCTCGCATCAACGATGCTTTCGAACTCATTGATGGGGACATGCTGCGTCGAGTGTGGGAGGAACTTGATTATTGGCTTGATGTCTGCCGAATCACTAAAGGGGCACATATCGAACACTTGTGAATGCCTAAAAAAACTTTTTTAGTTTTTGTACGTGTGTGCAAAGCATTGTGAAAATATCTCAAATAATAAAGTTATTGTAGAGCTGTGAAATCGCTTCAGTCATTTGTAATAACCCTGTACATTCCTATCACTTTTAGTTTGGAAGCTACAACCCTTAAGAGTTTCAGGGGCAGGTACCACACACGCTGCGCATAACGCAATGTGCCTTCTAAATGTGGTGCGGCCGAGTTGTAACGTCGCCGGTGTCACGGAGCGAGAAGCTTCCTCGATGCTCTGTTAGACTGCCGACTGTCGCCGCTCACGGCCGTATACCCGACAGTTCGAACCACACAAACAAACGGGTCTTAATATACCACAGTTACTGACAACGGATGAAGATGGTATAAACGAACGAGTACATTGATATGTTGCTGGTGCTCGGTGAGTGCCGACACGATGCCATTAAAGCAGCCATGGCGTACACCGTTAGATATCCTAGGCGAAGAGCTCCGGCAGCCATTACGTTCTTACGTAGCGAACAACTACTTCGGGAAACAGGAAGCTTGGTAATGCGCTGCAGTAATAGACGAAGAACTGCAAGAAGTGCGGAGACGGTGGTGTTTGTTTTATCTGCAGTACACCACGATCCTCATGTCAGTTTACGTGCCGTTGCTGCAGTCGCTGGTGTCAGTCTCACATCTGTGTGGCGTACAGTACACGGGCACAGGTTTCACCCGTAACGCTTGTCACTGTCCCAGGAGCTGCATGGGAACGATTTCCGTGCGAGAGTTACATTCTGCGAATGGGCCATGCATAATCTCACGCTGGAGTGTTTATAAGGTGTTATATTCTCTGATGAGTCCACGTTCACAAATTATGGTGCAGTGAATCGCCGTAACGTGCAACACTGGGCCGCAGACAGTCCTCGGTGGGTACGACCTGACGACCGTCAACTTTTTTTTTTTTTTTTGGTTATCAGTCTACTGACTGGTCTGATGCGGCCCGCCACGAATTCTTTTCCTGTGCTAACCTCTTCATCTCAGAGTAGCACTTGCAACCTAAGTCCTCAATTATTTGCTTGACGTATTCCAATCTCTGTCTTCCTCTACAGTTTTTGCCCTCTACAGCTCCCTCTAGTACCAAGGAAGTCATTCCCTCATGTCTTAGCAGATGTCCTATCATCCTGTCTCTTCTCCTTATCAGTGTTTTCCACATATTCCTTTCCTCTCGGATTCTGCGTAGAACCTCCTCATTCCTTACCTTATCAGTCCACCTAATTTTCAACATTCGTCTATAGCACCACATCTCAAATGCTTCGATTCTCTTCTGTTCCGGTTTTCTCACAGTCCATGTTTCACTACCATACAATGCTGTACTCCAGACGTACATCCTCAGAAATTTCTTCCTCAAATTAAGGCCGGTATTTGATATTAGTAGACTTCTCTTAGCCAGAAATGCCTTTTTTGCCACAGCGAGTCTGCTTTTGATGTCCTCCTTGCTCCGTCCGTCATTGGTTATTTTACTGCCTAGGTAGCAGAATTCCTTAACTTCATTGACTTCGTGACCATCAATCTTGATGTTAAGTTTCTCGCTGTTCTCATTTCCACTACTTCTCATTACCTTCGTCTTTCTCCGATTTACTCTCAAACCATACTGTGTACTGATTAGACTGTTCATTCCGTTCATCAGATCATTTAATTCTCCTTCACTTTCACTCAGGATAGCAATGTCATCAGCGAATCGTATCATTGATATCCTTTCACCTTGTATTTTAATTCCACTCCTGAACCTTTCTTTTATTTCCATCACCGCTTCCTCGATGTACAGATTGAAGAGTAGGGGCGAAAGGCTACAGCCTTGTCTTACACCCTTCTTAATACGAGCATTTCGTTCTCGATCGTCCACTCTTATTATTCCCTCTCGGTTGTTGTACATATTATATATGACCCGTCTCTCCCTATAGCTTACCCCTACTTTTTTCAGAATCTCGAACAGCTTGCACCATTTTATATTGTCGAACGCTTTTTCCAGGTCGACAAATCCTATGAAAGTGTCTTGATTTTTCTTTAGCCTAGCTTCCATTATTAGCCGTAACGTCAGAATTGCCTCTCTCGTCCCCTTACTTTTCCTAAAGCCAAACTGATCGTCACCCGCGCGGCCGCTACGGTCGCAGGTTCGAATCCTGCCTCGGGCATGGATGTGTGTGATGTCCTTATGTTAGTTACGTTTAAGTCGTTCTAAGTTATAGGGGACTGATGACCTTAGAAGTTAAGTCCCATAGTGCTCAGAGCCATTTGAACCATTTTTTGATCGTCATCTAGTGCATTCTCAATTTTCTTTTCCATTCTTCTGTATATTGTTCTTGTAAGCAGCTTCGATGCATGAGCTGTTAAGCTGATTGTGCGATAATTCTCGCTCTTGTCAGCTCTTGCCGTCTTCGGAATTGTGTGGATGATGCTTTTCCGAAAGTCAGATGGTATGTCGCCAGACTCATATATTCTACACACCAACGTGAATAGTCGTTTTGTTGCCACTTCCCCCAATGATTTTAGAAATTCTAATGGAATGTTATCTATCCCTTCTGCCTTATTTGACCGTAACTCCTCCAAAGCTCTTTTAAATTCCGATTCTAATACTGGATCCCCTATCTCTTCTAAATGGACTCCTGTTTCTTCTTCTATCACATCAGACAAATCTTCACCCTCATAGAGGCTTTCAATGTATTTTTTCCACCTATCTGCTCTCTCCTCTGCATTTAATAGTGGAATTCCCGTTGCATTCTTAATGTTACCACCATTGCTTTTAATGTCACCAAAGGTTGTTTTGATTTTCCTGTATGCTGAGTCTGTCCTTCCGACAATCATATCTTTTCCGATGTCTTCACATTTTTCCTGCAGCCATTTCGTCTTAGCTTCCCTGCACTTCCTATTTATTTCATTTCTCAGCGACTTGTATTTCTGTATTCCTGATTTTCCCGGAACATTTTTATACTTCCTCCTTTCATCAATCAACTGAAGTATTTCTTCTGTTATCTATGGTTTCTTCGCAGCTACCTTCTTTGTACCTATGTTTTCCTTCCCAACTTCTGTGATGGCCCTTTTTAGAGATGTCCATTCCTCTTCAACTGTACTGCCTACTGCGCTATTCCTTATTGCTGTATCTATAGCGTTAGAGCACTTCAAACGTATCTCGTCATTCCTTAGTACTTCCGTAGGTGGCCTATTAATGTATGATGTGCAATGCTTGCGGGTGAAATCATCGGTCTACACTACATACCAGGTACACTGACAGGTGAGTTACATCTCCCGTTTATAGTCGACAGTTTGGGTGGTCTCCTTGAACATGTGTGTCTACACACGACAGTCCATATGTGGATGTAGCACGATCGTCACCCAGCCCATTCTGCGCGTGCCGTTTTGGAAGAACTAAACAACAGCTTTGCAGGAAGGTGGTTAGGGCGCCATGGTGCTCATTCATAGTCCACAAGCTCTCGTGATTTAACACCATTAGATTTCTTTTTGTGGGTCTATCTTAATGATCGTGTTTATGTCACTGAGCCCACATCCACAGATGATATAAGACGGCGCATAGAGGACGCATGTTACTCCGTGACATCGGCGATGTTACATCTCATTTGCAGATCCTTTAGAAGGCGCACTGCATTGTGCATTCAGGAACACGGACACACATTTGAACATCTCATTTACATCAACTTCCCATCGCCAGAACATTCATCACCCATTACACAGCCATGTATTATGTACAACTTCTGGTATCTGCCCCTGAAACTTTGAAGAGTTGTAGCTCCCGAACAAAAAGTGATAGGAACATAATTTAAACTGATGTATACACAGCTGGTGTTACTGATTCTGGTGCATGAGAGAAACAACTATTCTTCCATTTAAAAAATTGTATCTTTTTGCTCTAACTCTATGGATAATATCAAAATAATCTATGTTCATAGCTCCGCGGACAGTGCAACGTTTCTTATGGTGACCTACCGCAATAAATATTTCCGTCGCCTATTGCTTCGTAACTTACAGAGGCAAAGACATTTTGTGAAACATCCTGTATATGCCACATTTATCTTACTCAACTCGAAGCAATGTGTATAGTAAGTGGTCTGTGGGGTATGTGTCTTATTTCGTCTTAACTTTCTCTTTATAATCAGTTGCCTCTGTTTCATGAACATTTCTGCTCTCTCCGAGCTTAGAAACGGAGGGCTGGACCGTTGGAAGCACAGGACAGTAGCAGGACGGGGTGCCAAGGAGAGATATGTTGCCGAGGACCCCAGTCCTTTCTGTATTGGAGTACATGATTTTGAGCGCGAAGGTGAACCAATCTTTTCCATTGAATTCATGGGCGAATTCTTCCGTTGGTTGCTAGAAGGTCGCGTTAGAAGCTTCGAGTTCTTTCTAAAAGAAACCTGTCAGTTAAAACTGGCGACGAACAAGAGACTCGTAGGGCACGCTTTTTGATGCGAGCCAATTGGGCCGCTGTGTTGCACCGGAAGACTAGGTCCGCAATTGGCCGGAGTGTGTACCAAAAAAGTGCGTCCTCTCGGGGGTGTTGAGGAGCGAACGGTCGGCAGTTGGAGACGGAGCGAGCAACATTCTGTTCGTGTTGGGGAAGCTGATACGCTGTGCAGCTGTACCACAAGGCAGTTACGGTGAGACGCACCTTAACTGCTTGCTGGCGTACCTTTAGTCAAGTCGTAATCAGAGCTTGTTCTTAGTCACAGTTCTTTGTACCAAAATGTTTAACAACTGCTGAAATCTTTGCCATGTGTCGTAACTTAAACTCTTTATACCGGTCTGGTTTGGTTGATCAGTATGCTCATTTCTTTGGGTTCAATAGGTGTAACTCCTGTCGATTTTTCTATAGCTCTCCTCTTGTCCCGTGCAAACCGGTTAACGAAATTGTAAACCGATCATCCCTAAGAATGTCAATGAGTAATACCAACTCTCTCTCTTGTTCTTTGCCCTTATAAAATCCTTTCCCTTGTTCACATAGAGGCATTCCCCTGCTGATCACTTGTCTGCTAAATTCCTATCAAGTCTTCATTTCGTAAGGGACAGTAGTATTTAAGAGTATTTACATTTCCTTCATGTAAAGATAACTGTTAATAAATCCAATGGTATGAATTCACTCCTTTACTTCGAGGCCCGCAGGTAATTTTAGATGCATCACGCAATAGAAATATATGACGTTCGGCCAGACACTGTTCGTGCGTCCTTAAGGCCGTACTGTGCAACTCGTTCCCGTTACATTAGATTCAAGAAATTGTTTTGCATCGTTCCTCCTACTTTAATTAACCACGATATGGCCATTGCAGTTATGTGGTACGACATCATCATCAGTGGGTATGTTTAAAAGAACAACACAAATCAGTGATTAAGGGATTACTGTCATTTTTTATTATTTTCAGTCAGAAATAAAGTTTAAGATCACAAATTTACCATCATATCACATCAGGATACCAAACACTAAAAACGACAGCCGGGACATTATAACTCAAACGATTTTCTAGAACGTTTTATTCCATCAGGTGATTGTGTTGCTGACTAATGAATCATCTTCATCGTCAGTTCCCTTTCTGAACTTATCTCGAGATACGCATACAGGTGATTATGCACTGACGATCTATATCTGGTTCCAAGATCATATTTAAGGCTCCAGTGTCCCAATCATAAATAGTCGATTAGCTCCTGAAATCTGTCTCCTTGATTTTGGAGAATAAAAGACGTCATCCGCGCAACAATCCAGGCAAATGTATGGTGTTTAGCCCAAGGGAAAAATTTCCAGTCTGATCACAAAACATGATCGACGTTCATCTTACAAAAATGGTTCAAATGGCTCTGAGCACTATGGGACTTAACTTCTAAGGTCATCAGTCCCCTAGAACTTAGAACTACTTAAACCTAACTAACCTAAGGACATCACACACATCCATGCCCGAGGCAGGATTCGAACCTGCGACCGCAGCGGTCGCGCGGTTCCAGACAGTAGCTCCTAGAACCGCTCGGCCACCCCGGCGTTCATCTTATTTATGGCGGTTATCGTGATTATAGAGAGCATTTTTCTTACCCATGTACGAACACTGATCATTGTCTTGCATAGATACATGTGATCCATGTTCGCTTCTACAGTAGACACTTCGCGTAAGGTTGTTCAGTTTGATTTTGCATTTCTTAGTAAGAGTTGGTTACATTTCGGCGACGACATCTAGACACGTAGGTCAAATACTTTGTGTAAAATCTTGGCCTGGAGATATCTTCAAACTTGACCAACTTGTATTGGGGTATTTGATTACCACAAGATGCTTAGGATTGTAAGGTTTTTTCTGTGTTGGATCCTTCGCCTTCCCTGGGTGTCTTGCTTGTATATTTTAGGAGTAATGTCATGCAGTGCTGGTGCAGGTTATTGAGTCAAAGTCCACCGTTGAGGGATTGTGCTGCTGTGTTGAGAAAAGGCAGCTTCAACAAACAACTTCCACACATGCTTCGCCGCCAAGGAAAGTGTTTGTCTCGGATGTTTTTCAGGTACATCCAGTACTGCAGCTACGTGACGGAACTTGGATAAGAGATAAGCACTGACGTAATAGGCCATTCCGTTCAGACAAAGCTTTTGGCTCCTCAAGCCAAAGTAGACTCGAATATATGGGACGAATTGAGGAACGTTGGTTTGATACAGTTGGCGTCACGAGTCTATTTTTGATGTAGTTTTCAAAGCTCGTTTATGGAAATTAAGCGCTTTTCCCCTATTTTCGCCTCAGAAAATACGGTAAGATACCGAGGTACACAGAGATAAGTTTACACGACTTCCCCCCCCCCCCCCCCTCGGGTTACCTGACAAATGTGGCTACAGGAGAGCATACATTTGCCAAATTACGAGGACATCACACAATCTATGGCGGAATTTGATTAAGAGGCGTCAAAATGATTATTCAGGTTGGCGTATGACTGGAGACATACCAACGAAGAACCTCATCTGCACTTTCCTGAAGAGAGCAAAATCATATATTTGCGAGAACTACTGCACAATCAGCTTAACAGTTCGTGGAGGTACGAGGTTCGTCTTGGCACCGCAGCGGCGCAGCATGGGGTGTAACCTCCCTATTACTGTACAATTGGTTTTATTCCACAATCTAGATTTCGGCCTAGGGACATTATGAAGTGTTATAAGTATAAAAAAATCGTTAGATCAGAGTGGAACACAAGTCTACTCAAGTCTCATGATTTTCGGTACTTGTATTACTTGCAATAAAATTTGTTGCACAGTCAAATGTCGGTTGTATCTTTCAAAAAGTTTTATGTGACTGTAGCTCCACACCAATGTAAAATCATTAAAAATACAATGGTTTGGAAACTGCGCTCTTTGATGACCTATTATTTTGACAGCAGACTGGTGTTCAGAACGTAAATCATAGGATCTAGGCTTTCATGCTCTTTTGAGCAATATTTCGCTAGTTCTAAACATGTCAGCAATGTCTAATTAAAACTGTGGTCCGCTCCAATTTTGGTATGAAACATTAATTATCCGTCAGTTTAATGTCAGGTTGCAATTGGGGTAATATTTTTGAGTCATCCGTGTTTCCCTTTTTGGTCATATTGCATCGATAATCTCGTAGTAATTTTTGTTCTGGAAATAAATTATTAATGATATCGTGTAAGTCTTTTCAAATGAAAAGGTTGTTCCAAGGTACTTCGGATCGATAACGCCTGACGTAAGAATGTTTGAAAAATTTCTGCAGGCGTTGTTTTATACCATAGATAGGAAGATTTGTTGTGTGTTGCAGAGAAACAGAGTGATATACCTAGGAAAGATTAATGGAGTAAGTAGCTACTCTAATGCGGAAGGGTGAAGCGGTTTTATACTGAGGTATCTGCGCTAGTAGAATATAAATGCGGAAAACAGAAGTCCAAAAACAAATTATTGGAGTCACCAAAACGAAACAATAATACAATATCCAAAAGAACAACCGACTCAATCCCAACTGCGCATCGACACAAATACAAAGTAACATATAATAATAATAATAAAGAACCGACTTTTCACGGGGATCGAACGTAACAGTTCTACAACGTCCAGAGGTTCGTCGACTATACCAAGAGATCAGCCAGCTAGAAGAGGCGTCCGGCTGTGGCTGCCAAGGCGGCAGCTCTGAATCCTTCCGAGTGGTGCGTCGAACTGCCTTTTGCCTGCAGTGCGCCGCCTTATAAAGCCCGCTGACGAATGTATCTGCCGGAAGTATTTGCAATCACATGCCTGACGTAGCAAAGTAGTTACTAGGCTAGCTGCGGCCGCTGGTGAAGCTTTTCTGCAGGCTCCTCGAACGGATAGCAGTCCCTGGCGGCCGTTGGTGGACACCTGGCGGTGTGTTGTGGCCGCCGGTAAGTCTTTGTTTTGACGACACAGACGACGTAGGTTTTACGAGTGAATATACACCCTGTGATTCAGGCATCCCGTGATGGTTAGACGTAAAGTGGGATGCCGATGCAGTAGGCGCTACGATGTCCGAAGTGTGTGGCCACAGAATTTACAGTATTTCATTTTGTGATGGCTTCACCGTTGGGAGGTTTGCACAGGTTGTGTGAATCAACAAGAGTATTGCCGTCTGCTCCGGTTTTACGAGGACGAATCAGAAAGTCCTTACCCTACATTTTACTAGCCGAAATAAGGCATATACATATAATAACAAATACACATATTATTTTGTGAAACTTACATTATTTTTCCACATAGACCCCAAACCGGTTCAGACATTTGTCCCAGCACAGCACTACATTAGAGATGCCTGTGGTAGAATTTCCAGCGGCCTTGCCGAAGTTAAGTGCTGTTGGGCTTCGTTAGCACTTGGATGGGTCACCACCCGTATCTGCCGAGCACTGTTGACAAACGGGGTCTACCTAGCCCTTGTGAAGCCAATTGTGGAGCTACTTGATTGAGAAGCAACAGCTGTGATCACAGGAACTGACAATGGCCAGGAGAGCAGTTTGCTGATAACATACATCTCCGTATCAGCGTCCACTGTTGCCTACCGGAAAAGAATGACGTGTCGGTCGGTCGGTGCCCTTGCACCTTACGAGGCCATTTCGGACGGTGGAGTCTGCAGTAGAATTGGTCCGCTCATTGTGGAATCACCGTAGTACTGCAGTCAGTGTTGATTGCTGCACGTGAAACGGCGTCTACCAAGAGCACCTTCGGGGAGCGAAATGTGGAAAGCAGTACGGCCGAGAACCGAAGTGAATGGTGGCTGGTCCAGAGTCTCCTAGTGAAATGACCGGGACTTACTGGCGATTCTGTTTGCACATGTGGCCTGGCGCTATCGTGGAGTATGACGACATTGACCACATCGAGAATCCCTCGGCGCCTCTTCCTGACGGCATTCTACAGATTTGACTGTGAGGAACAGTGTCAGCATTGATGGGTGCACCTAATGGTGTTAAGTCCATCAGGAACGGACCTCGGCAATACCAGAAGACCGTTATCACTTCTCCAACAGACGGCTTCGATTCGATCGTGAAATGCCTTATCCACGTTTCATCGCCATTAACAATGCGATCCAGGAAACCATCACCCTCTTCGGAATACCGATGCAGACGAGTCAGTGAGGCAATGACGTCAATCAACTGCTTAGGCACCCGCCGTCATGAAACCTTCTGGCATCCTAACGATGCAAGAACAATGTCGTAAACACTCCCATACGAACTGCTAAGCTTCCGCGGAATGTCTTTGAAGTTCACACGCAATTCCGCTTTCACCATTGCATCGACCCGCGAAATGTCCTCAGTCAGCAGCGAATGCACCATCCAGAACTCTCACTGTCATGCAAGTCGTCGCTGCCTTTTACAAACTCACAACACCGCCACGACACAGTTCTCAATAAGAGACAATTTTCCACACACGTGGGCTTCATTTCTAAATTGATTTCGACGGGCGTTTGTCTCTTGCTGCTTAAAAAACGATTTCCAAGTGTGAAGCACAACCGCCATCTTCAGCAACTCCGTACCGCGGAGGTACCAGCACGTACTTCCGAGCCGATCCAGTGAAGGTCCACCGCAGAAAACGGAAATGTTTGCTTCGCATTTACAGCCGTAATTTGGCTAAAATTAAGGGGGGGGGGGAGGAGCAAAACTTGCTTGATTCGCCCTTGTACATAGGAGGCTCAGGATCAAGAGCAGCAAATTAGGTCGACAGTAAAGGGTTCATCGAATTCATGTCGCTCAATTCTCCGATCCGCGAACACAAACCAGTATGCTTAGGGACATGTAGAAAAAGAATTTTACGATTTTAAAACGCGTTTCGAGTTTTGTTTTTCGAGAGTTGCACTGTGTAGTTATTTAGTACTCATTTAGTAGTTCTGTTGTACAATCGATGTAGGTGAACGCAAACTGTAACAAGTGTTCAAAATCTGATTTTTCTGCAGTGATTTCCAGTTGGGATGTTATATAATTTTGATAGATGTACCCACGGGTCGCGTGCATTCCATTTTGTGATACAAAAACATGTAACGGCACTAACGCATTTCGGACATCTGCGATAGTTAATATTTTAATGGGAGCGAAAAATTTTATGAACTTTTATTTTGTTTCTTCATCTTACTGGATATTAGCGTCTTCAAAGCATTTTTCGGAGCTGGTATGAAAAGAACTGACGGTTTACGGCCAGTATACATAAAATACTGGTCATACAGCCCTACATCATTATTGGTATCCTGAATAAAATATTTTAATGCAGGCGTTGATGTTCAGGCTAGGCACGATGGTTTTGGTTCCTCTCTATTGCCTTGTCGTAATTTAGGCTGAATACATAACCCACTAACGTGATGTTTGAAAAATAACTAAGAGGGACATTTATAAACATGTAAACAAAAATTTTGGCTTCCTGAAGAACGGATGGGAGCATCTTCTTCAAGGGCGATGTTACCCAAGTATCCAACCACCGAGGAATTTCACTTCTTGAAATTAGATACAACGTCCTTACAACTCTGCTGCTAAAGCGAATGAAACCACTGGCTGAAGGAATGTAGGTTCATATCAATGTGGGTTCGTCCCCGGACGGTCTACCATTGACCATATATTTACTTTGAGGCAACTGATAAAAAAATTCTATGAGTTCAGTCGGGAACTACAGCTCGTCTTCATCGATTTTCGGCAAGCTTACGATAGCATTGACCGCGTCATATTATGGGAAACATTAGAGGAACTTGGCATCCCACTACAATACATCCGTCTAATTGCGGCTTGCTGCTCCCAGTCAACATCAAAATTACGGTTTGGCAACCAACTATCACCACCTTTCACTAATGGATTGAGAGAAGGAGATTCATTGGCGCCAATTTTATTCAACTTGGCCTTGGAAAAAGTAAGCCGTAGCACTTGCCGAACCAGAGAAATGGAGATGGTGGGAACAGACACAATACTGGAATTTGCGACGATCTCTGATCCTTGGCGACACTCTAGAGCAAATGTGTGCTGGTACTTCCCGATTTATCCAAAATGCAAAGGAAATTGGGCTGGAGGTGAACGAGGACAAAACTAAATATCTTGGAGTATCACGTCGTCGAGTTCTCCCTTCTCCCATTGATGCAGATGGGCATACCTTCAAATGAGTTGAGGACTTCGAGTAACTGGGCTCAATTTTAAGCAACAGAAGTGAAGTGACGAAAGAAGTACATCAACGCATGAACAAGTGCTAATGGAGTGTTCTTTAGTCTGAATAGTCTTTTTCAATCTCGTGTGATATCTCAGAAGAACAAAGTCCATCTGCACACGACACTGGTGAGGCCAGTATCTTTATACGGTTGTGAAACTTGGGCGACATCAGCGACGACAGAAGATTCAATGTTTGCGTTTGAAAGAAAGGTACTTCGGATGATCTATGGACCCAGTAACGTGGAAGGTAAATGGGGAAGAAGAAAGAAAGAAGACCTGTACCAGAGCTTTGGAAAGCCACACATTGGACGAATGTTGAAACAGAGGCGACTACAATGGTCTGGCCACGTCTTACGAGCGGACGGATCCCTTCCTGTGAGAGTGCTCCATTCTCAACCAACGGGAAAACGCCCAAGAGGACGCCCAAGAACGCGATGGAAGGATCGAGTGACGACGATCCTTCAAGAAGTGGAACCGGCAGCAGTCGAGGATGACGCTAGAGACCGAAAAAGATGGAACGGCATCTGTTGCAAATACCTCCTGTCTTGCGAGATACAGACATTCCTCTAATTGGGGTCTTTGTGTCTGTAATATTTTTTTCCCTTATGCACGTTAATGCAATAAATGATGATGATGATGATGATAATGTAAACAAAAATAACAAATAAATCGCATCGCAGCATGCTCATGCACTCAAGTTGCTGACAAGTACGAGGCCTGTTCAGAAAGCAAGCTCCGATTGATTGCCAAATTGAAACCACAGTGAACATCAGAAATGTTTTACTTGTAACAATTAGCTACACCTTTCAGCTACTTCTCTACGTAGTCGCCGTTCTGACTTAGACTTTTGTCATAGCGTTGTACCAACTTTTCAATAGCCTCATCATAGAAGGCAGCCGCCAGTGCTTTCCGCCAATTCTCCACGCTGGCCTACACCTTGTTGTCTGTGTCAAAATGTTGTCTTCAAAGACAGGGGTTCATGTGACCAGAGATGAAACTCAGGGGGAGACAATTGCGGACTGTATTGTGGGTAAACTCACATTTCCATTTGAAAACGATGCAGAAGCATCTTCATTGCCCCTGCAGAATGCGGCTGAGAATTGTCTTGAAGAAGAAACAGCACGACAGTTATGTAATGTTAGCTGCATAGCTTCAGGCGAAATTTCTCACCAGGCCCTCGTACTTGGCGGCAGACACTATTTTCTAGACATCTTTACGCACTCACTGCGAGCTCAGAAATGAGAAGAGCGACGTGATGCTAACTGGGGTTATACTAGAGACACTACCCAACACATCTGTGCAAAGCTTTACCGGATTTTCATAGTCGTTTCCATTTCGCGACCGATCGGAGCTTACTTTCTGAACGCCCCTCGTATAATATGAAAAAGATAGGAAAAGAAAATTGAGTATTTGGTACATTATCAGTTTGACTGTTGAAAAGGTAAACGTAGCAGAGAATCAGTTCTGACGTTGTGCTTGATAATGGAGGCAGCGTTTACGAAGAATCAAGTCCGTATCATAGGATTCGTCGATCTAGAAAAACGTTTGACAACGTAAAACGGTACATGACATTCAAAATTCTCAGAAAATAGATATACGCTCTAGGGAAAGGCGGATAATATACGTACAACATTTACAAGTACCAAGACAGATCTGTAAAAGTTGAAGACCAACATAAAGATGCTGGGAATAAAAAGGGTGTAAGGCTACGGCCACACGAACTTGTTTCCCACGCAACGGCTGGCCCTTGTTTCACGCAACCGCCTAGCTGTGCCTGTGGTTACCACACGTGCACTCTCTCACGCAGCCTGAAGCCCAGGGAAATCCTACCAGCAATGGGTCGTGCGAACTGCGGACGCACCAACATTTACTGCACTCATTTAGTATCACCTACAAGCGGAATTTCATTAAATGAGAATGAGATTCTTGCATTACGTGTGGCGATGGTTGTCCATAGGTGTCGCGACCGACGCCGAGAGGAAAAATGCTGGATCCATCCAATATCAAGCGTTACGTCGAGAAACGGAAAATTAGTTTTTCTACACAACAAACTGAAGATAAATTCTGCCAAATTTTTATAGTCCAACTGGATACCTGCTAATGCAGCTGAAACGTTTTTGAGCATGGTCGGAGGCGGAGTTTCTAAAACGAACACAACAAAATGAGAATGCATCACTGCGGAAGTAAACATTGCAGTAACTTTAACGTACGTTTCATTATTTTTTCTTTGTGCTAGTTTATGCAGAAACACTAATTAAAATGGTTTTCGATCATGTTAAAATTCCTTATACTCAAGTAATTTACAAAATTAATAACAACAAATCAAAAATTATAACAAAACGGTCCTTCATTGGCTGTCTCGCATTGCTCCCTGCACTATGAGACACTGCTTTCGTAGTGTTGCGCAGAAGGCTAATTAGCTGTTAATGTGCTGCAATTTAGAGAAGACGGTGAAGAGAGAGCTATGGGTGTGGTGTCTTGCCCACTCGTCGCTAATAGGGTGCCTACGGGATGCAACGTTTCGGAATGCTATACGACAATTTCAAACAAATAACATTAGCAGTTTTATTTGCAAAAAGAAAACTGACAATTAGTTAATTTTCTTTACAGCAAATGTTGCTGGCGTGAGGCGACGCGAAAATAGTACAGTTCTTGTTATGCACAGAGTCGAAGGAATCACTTGATACTGACAGCGTAGCACTAGTCACGTTGGTGATTCGGGCCGATCTTGTACGGCCGAAGCTAGCATGAGCTGCGTTTATATGCAGCTGTTGCAGGGAGTGCTCCTGGCGCGGCGCGGACCGATTCCGCGCAACATTGGCCGCCGATTCTTCAATGCCTTCTCTGGTCTTTAGTTTCGCATCTCCGTTCTGGCGTTTGCGGTTACGCCAGAAAAATGGGTATTGTATGTGACTGTAAACACTAATGAATTTTAATACGAAATCAAGTTTATCTTGCAGTTCCAGTTTCCTAATCATCGGCTTTTGTGACATGGAAAGCATCTCATCCGCAGATTGTGCCACAATTCCTTTCAACACCTTCACCGTTCCCTCCTCCTAAGGAAACTTGTTCTCTCTTCTTAGATTTTGGCCTCGGCATACATTCTGTAGATCGAGGTTCTTTGAAAAGTTTCAGTGTTGTTCATATTCCCACCTATCCTGAGAAAATAACGTTCTAATATACACTACTGGCCATTAAAATTGCTACACCACGTGCTACAGACGCGAAATTTAACCGACAGGAAGACGATGCTGTGATATGCAAATGATTAGCTTTTCAGAGTATTCACACAAGGTTGGCGCCGGTGGCGACACCTACAACGTGCTGACATGAGGAACGTTTCCAACCGATTTTTCATACACAAACAGCAGTTGACCGGCGTTGCCTGGTGAAACGTTGTTGTGTTGCCTCGTGTAAGGAGGAGAGTGCGTACCATCACGTTTCCGACTTTGATAAAGGTCGGATTGTAGCCTATCGCGATTGTGGTTTATCGTATCGCGACATTTCTGCTCGCGTTGGTTGAGATCCAATGACTGTTAGCAGAATACGGAATCGGTGGGTTCAGGAGGGTAATACGGAACGTCGTACTGGCTCCCAGCGGCCTCGTATCACTAGCAGTCGACATGACAGGCGCCTTATCCGCATGGCTGTAACGGATCGCGCAGTCACGTATCGATCCCTGAGTCAACAGTTGGGGACGTTTGCAAGACAACAACCATCTGCACGAACAGTTCGACGACGTTTGCAGCAGCATGGACTATCAGCTCGGAGACCATGACTACGGTTACCCTTGAGGCCGCATTACAGACAGGAGCGCCTGCGATGGTGTACTCAACGACGAACCTGGGTGCACGAATGGCAAAACGTCAATTTTTCGCATGAATCCAGGTTCTGTTTACAGCATCATGATGGCCGCATCTGTGTTTGGCGACATCGCGTTGAACGCACATTGGAAGCGTGTACTCGTCATCGCCATACTGGCGTATCACCCGGCGTGATGGTATGTCATTTAAATTTAACTAATTTCAATTTGCATTGGCTTGCAAAACTTTCGTAAAGAAAGTGAAGTTTGTGTTTTCTGTGAGTTTTATGTTCTTGTGAGATAAAAGCTTAGAATACAGCACTGTCATTATAATGAACATGAAAGTATACTACGGCGCACTTGTATGTGGCACCAGAATAAGACAAGAATATTAATGAATTAGAACTAAACTAGTATACTATAAACGATGAATATCTCTGATAGGCTCGATAATGCAGATCGCTGATCGTGCGTGACTGCAGAGCGAAAAATACCGCTATTGCTGGAGTAAGAGAGCGCTGGGGGCACAGTTGTAGATACCTGTGTGTGAGGGAAAGACGATGGAGTAGGCAGTCTTCGGGGGTGTGAAGTCACAAGAGTTAGATAAATGTAGGTGTGTCAATATTGTTGAACATGGAAGCAGAAGTCTTCATATAACCAAAGTATGTCAATATTGCTGAACATGGAACATGTTAAATAATCATTGTTTCTGTTTTATTGCCAGCGTGTTAGTATACATGAATTGCCTGATAATTTGTAATTGTTGAGTAACCCCAGAATGTATGTAAACAGTTTTGATAAAAAGGCTAGTTAGGTATTTCGTTTTTGTAATGCTTTTAAGAATTGTTTAGAGAGCTATGTATAATTTCATGATTTGCATTTATGTTGGCTTAATGAAGTTAGATAACACTGAAATATCATTGTTTGTGAGTCTGTCGCAAGTAATATAACTTCGACTGTCAGATGTTTTTGAAAAGACAAACTTAACTTGCAATATAATTTTGCTAAATGAAACTGGGTGTTAGTAATTCACCATAATCAATAGCGCCTCCCAATTCAGGTCATATATTTTTTTAGGAATTTGGATTTTCTTAAATGTTCTCGTTTATCAGCCAAGTGAATTTCATGTGCATTTCAAGTATTACGGCCGGTATTGCACACTGGTGAGCCTGTACGTAGCATATTTATATATTTATTATGCGGGACCAGAATATATCGCATTCCACCATTGCTGCTTTAGAGATAAGACAATTTAATTGATTTGTTATGTGCACAGGGACCAGAGTTATCAGCTTTGAACAGGGACAGATGATTCAGTGCCTAACGGGCTGAATGTATTTTGCAGTGACTGTATTTCTTTATTGGAATTGGGAGCTGCGTTGTCCAATCGATTCATGTAAAGTTTTGCTAACAATAACACAGATTAAGCACACTACTTGCACTTACATCACGAAAGACGACAATTAGAGTTCAATACTCATTTCACAGATCAGACATTTATTCAATGTAATCGTAAAGTTTATTATATAATTAATTAAGAAAGTTGAAAACAGATTAGTATTTTCATTTCAAGTAAGAAATTTTTTTGGAGTGAGAAAATCATTTCAATCTTTCTCCCAATAGTTTAGTTTTACTTTAGCATATTTCAGCTGGCGCGATTTTTTCATGCTGTGCTGTTGCTGTTGATTATGCTCTAATTTTCCAGGTGAGACTCTTTCCATACCGGTTTTTGAGTAACAGTTTTGATTTAATTTCCTGCCCAGTGAACATCAATTAGATTTGTCTTTTGTTAATGGCTGTAGTGATATACGCTTTTTGCAACAGTAATTTCAGTTCAGCCATTTTGTAACAGTGGTCAGTACATTCTGTTTTCAATAAAAAGCGGGAAATCTTCTTAATGCTAATGAACGTACGGATGATCGAGTCAGAGCAAATAACTTTCAATGTTACCGCGCTTATGCCTAATTAACATAACAATAATTCAAAGATGTCATGTTTACGTTTCACCAATGGCATCTAAAGAATCTGCAAGATATTAGGATCCCAGCACACAATGGTCGGAAAATAAACAAGAAATAGAGAGAATGAGTTAGAGCTATTTGAAATTTCTGCTTATTCTTTTGTCCATCCATAATGGATGCTGGCGACCAGCTTTACTACGAACCGCAGCATGGAGCTGCCGACCTGTCCACAGCATTAAGTTATCAAACCACGACATTCGTCACCTTCCTTTTCTGCTTCGAGCCTAGATCTTCCTCTCTGTTATCAACTGTAGAGGTATATTTTTGATGTTCCGTAAGATATGTACTAGGTATTCACTGTATCTTCCTTTAACAGCAGTAAACATTCCTCGCTATTGGTGTGTCCTTCTCAGTTCATCGGTATTACTTATTCTTGCTGCCTACCAAGCATTCTGCTGTAAGGCTGCATTTGAAAAGCCTCGATTTTCTTCTTTATTGGCATATTTAGTGTTCACCCTTCAGAACTGCACAGAATTATAGACTTCATGCAGTATCTTAGCAATCGATCTTCAAGGTTTGGGTGCAGTTGTCTGCCTGTGAGGCTTTTCTCGAATTTTATGAAGCAATGACGGGTGTTCTCTACGCAACATTTTATCTGCATGTGCACTCTTCAGTCTTCTCAGAGCCATGTTCCGACACTACTCTCTGTATTTAGTAGCCACTGAATCGCAGATTGTAAGACTGTGAGCTACTCGGTCAAATGTGCGTTTAAGAACGATATAAATCTACCAAAGTGTACATCATTCCGAAATGGAGTCAGGAAATCACAGATTGTGAAAAATAGTAAGTAAGAGTAAAGGAATTTAGCGAAATAAGAGATACTGGTCCTCTGTTAATGACATCCACAATACCAGATCGGAACGAAAGAAAGTATTTTAACATTTAAATCTATATTTCGGTTGTATACAATATTCTACTGATCTATCACTGCGTGAAAATGTAATCACATGTCACTTCTAGTATAATACATTTGTCCAATGAATACCCGTTTATCATCTGCATTTCTTCTTGGTGAAGCAATTTTAAAGGCCAGTAGTGTATTTACTGGCACTCACTGATAATGTTAGCGATTCTTGCAACAGAATGATATACTGAAGAATACATTTTTAAGGACCTGTAGAAGGTGGCATTTTGCCGTAGTAGTTGTGAGTGATCTGTTTTATTATTATTGGACAAAAACTTCTAGATCTCACTTTATTAACTGAATCGATAAAATCATAAAAGCCCTTCTGTCCTCACTCTTTTGCAAAATGAGATAATGATGGATTATGTATCTTTGAATGTAGCCACATTGATTGTCATAGAAATAAGCCAAGCTCACATAATGGTTTCCATGTTATGAGATGGTAAATTTTACTGTTTTATTCAGAAACGCCTCATGTACAGTGGCGTTAGGTGTTTCTACACTTAATGAGCGGAGCTATCATTCTCTTTGATCTTTGATTTCCGTGGTAGTTTACTTTTGTCTAAGGTTATCGTATCTGAGTGCTAAACAGATTGATCTTTGATTTCCGTGGTAGTTTACTTTTGTTTAAGGTTGTCGTATTTGAGAGCTAAACAGCTGACAGTCAACAGTATGTTGTTATTGTTGTTGTTGTGGTCTTCAGCCCTGAGACTGGTTTGATGCAGCTCTCCATGCTACTCTACCCTGTGCAAGTTTCTTCATCTGCCAGTACTTACTGCAGCCTACATCCTTCTGAATCTGCTTACTGTATTCATCTCTTTGTCTCCCTCTACGATTTTTACCCTCCACGCTGCCCTCCAATGCTAAATTTGTGATCCATTGATGCCTCAGAACATGTCCTACCAACCGGTCCCTTCTTCTTGTCAAGTTGTGCCACAAACTCCTCTTCTCCCCAGTTCTATTCAACACCTCCTCATTAATTATGTGATCTACCCATCTAATGTTCAGCATTCTTCTGTAGCACCACATTTCGAAAGCATATAAATAAACGTTATGTGACTGTAACGCAGCAATATTAAGCTCAGGTCACATTATATTATCACATTAATTAACTATTACGTCTGCACTGGTAAAGCACTTCTGATATGAGTGGTGTAGAACCACCAAGAAAGAGAAGGAAAGGCGTCGCAGCAAAAGTAAATGTGTTATTGAAAAGGAAGTGAAATTGAAAAACGGTAATTACACAGACTGCAAGGGACAGGACGTTTTACCCAAAGCTCATGGTTTACAATGCAGCACAAGTTGCGCACAATTTCGTAATCCATACATTAATATATCGCACAAAAACGCCATTTGTTGCAATTCATCTGATGTAGAAACCCTCATGTCCACACTTTTGCGTAAAAGCCCCTCATGTCAAATAGTTACAGATATTAGTATTTCGGTTCCTGTTATAGATGTGGAATCCCTAAGCGACGAATGGAATTTTGTTGCCTCAGAAGAAACTGGTAGAACTATGATTCACAGTAGATGTACCTTGATCAGTTCGTTAACTGGGGGCTTAAATGGGTTTGAAGTTCCTGTTAGTGTACACCAAGATTCGTATAAATGTTGGTGTCTATTCAATCCACCAAACGTGCCTAAAGATTAGGCGTGTTAGCTTCGAATGATTTTGCTTTCTCCGTTCTGCCTCGGAGCAGCAATATATCTAGGCCCGAGGAGACCTTAAGCAGTCGTTTACGTTTGCTGTTAAGTTACTGGTCTTTCCAGTGGAGGGTGTATCAGAACGACGCCGACACTTCACGAGAAGTTGTTGAAAGTGTCCTGAGAGACAATCTTTGGAGAGGGAGCCATGTCCGCAAACTTATTGAGCCAGAAGGTTGCCACTGGGCCACCCCTCCGGACCTGGATAGATTTGGTAGCGCTCAGGGCGTTACATGGGGCCGAACGCGTCTCCGCTTCATACAAAAAAACTGCGGAGACTGGTGACTAAATGTTGTATTCACAAAATATTCTGGGTGTCAGACATAAATATGTGACAGAAAGGGAACCCTCGAACACCGAAAGTAATTGCTGTTATGAGGTTTCTTACTTGCGTATCGCAACTATACAGCGTCGGCACAGGGACGAATACGGACAGGCATCACAATGGCGAGATTAATTAATAGAATAAAAATCCGCTTCAGTTGCCAGTAATATCTTATTTGTTACACTACATTATTTATTACACTCTTTAGGTGCCACCAACTGCGGAGAAGCGGAGAAACTACTAGCTACCGATAACTGTGGAATTGACATACGAACTGAAAGGTACTGTCATGAAAAGTGTTGTTACTCTCACAATTATGCAAACAAAAATATACGACAGTATAGCCAGTCCTGAGAGGTCACACCCACACAAAAAAAAAAAAAAAACACATTGTACTGGAAGAAAGACGCTAACATAGAGGAAGGGATCTCGAAAAAATGAACACAGTAATTAATAACTGCACGCACGCGCGAGATCAGCAACCAAGATGCCCTCCTCTTTTCTCTCATCTGAATTCAACAGTGGAACTCACGTTGCATTCTCTAGGTTACTATCGTTGCTTATTTCTCCGAAGGTTGTTTTGACTTTTCAGTACGCTGAGTCTGTTTTTCTGACAATCATTTCTGTTTCGATTTTTTCACATTTTCCAAGCAGCCATTTCACCAAAGCTTTCCAGCACTCCCTATTTACTTCATTCCTCAGCAACTTGTATTTCTGTATTCCTGAATTTCCCTGAACAGTTTTCTACTTTCTACTTGTCTATTTCTCTTCAACTAAACTGCTATTCTTTATCGCCTCAGAGAACTTCAAGCGTATCTCGTCATGGCTTACAAGGGAACCTCCCCATCGCACCCTCCCTCAGGTTTAGCTATAAGTTGGCACAGTGGATAGGCCTTGAAAAACTGAACACAGATCAATCGAGAAAACAGGAAGAAGTTGTGTGGAACTATGAAAAAAATAAGCAAAATATACAAACTAGGTAGTCCATGCACATGATAGGTAACATCAATGGCCGTGTGAGCTCCAGAGCGCCGTGGTCTCGTGGTTAGCGTGAACAACTGCGGAGTGAGAGGTCATTGTTGAAGTCTTCCCTCGAGCGAAAGTTTTAATGTTTTACATAATCAATTTCGCTCTTCAAAATTCCAGGACATGTTCAGATTTGCTTGGACATATGCAGGATTTGACGGTCTACACACGAAAACATATGTTTTGACGGAGCACAGGGAAAACTGTGCGACTGTGAAACTGTTGCATTCAGTTGTTGCATTTTATGTGACAAACTCTTATGTTTTCATCACTTTTTGGGAGTGATTATCACATCCACAAGAAAACCTAAATCGGGCAAGGTAGAAGAATCTTTTTTCCCATTCGCCAAGTGTACAAGTTAGGTGGGTCGACAATATAATCCTGTCATGTGACGCACATGCTGTCACCAGTGTCGTATAGAACGTATCAGATGTGTTTTCCTGCGGAGGAATCGGTTGACCTATGATCTTGCGATCAAATGTTTTCGGTTCCCATCGGAGAGGCACGTCCTTTCGTCTACTAATCGCACGGTTTTGCGGTGCGGTCGCAAAACACAGACACTAAACTTATTACAGTGAACAGAGCCGTCAATGATCGAACGGACAGATCATAACTTTGCGAAAATTTAAAAAAAATGAACTTTTCACTCGAGGGTAGACTTGAACCAAGGACCTGTCGCTCCGCAGCTGCTCACGCTAACCACGGGGCCACATCGTCTTTCATACTGTATGTCTTGCATATGGACTACTCAGTTTGTATATTTTGCTTATTTTTTCGTAGTTTCACACAACTTTTTCCTGTTTCCTCGATTGATCTGTGTTCAGTTTTTCAAGGCCTAGCCACTGTGCCAACTTATAACTAAATCTGAAGGGGGTGAGATGGGGAGGTTCCCTTGCTAGTATTTCCGTGTCGCACTTGTTTGCCTGTTGATTCTTCCTGTCCAATCTCTTAAACTTCAGCCTACTCTTTATCAATATAAAATTTCTTCTCCTTGGCACGCCCTATAACGCTGTATCTCATTTCGGAATCTCTGCCTGACCACGATGGAATCTAACGGAAGTCTTCCCG
Organism: Schistocerca americana; assembly: GCF_021461395.2. Classification (NCBI taxonomy): domain Eukaryota; kingdom Metazoa; phylum Arthropoda; class Insecta; order Orthoptera; family Acrididae; genus Schistocerca; species Schistocerca americana. Next base: position 126,186,054 of record NC_060119.1, on the reverse strand, counting down.
TATCTCGCGGGCTTTCCCAAGTATACCTCCTCTTCTTCTGAGTCTTCAACAGAGTATTCGCCATTACTAGCTGGGATTTATTGCAGAATACCGTTAACACCGATAATCATGTATAGATTCGTCTTTAAGGTTCAAATAAAGTCTTGTTATGAAAAGCTGCTTCAGGATTGACAATAGAAAGCACGACAGGAATAGTAATGTAAACATATAAGACATCACGGAAAATCCCCACAGCACAAAAGAAGTAGAAAGGGCAATACACTAGAACTAGGGACAGCGAGAAACTAAGCCTATGCGTAATGGATGAGGACACTAAAATTCGGTTGCAGTGGGATTAATGCAACGAATGCGCCGTTAAAATGACGTAGTATAAACTACATTCAATACGTGGGAGTAACAACGTTAACACACTAAACATAATAACATCTATATACACTACTGACAATTAAAATTGCCACACCAACAAGAGATGCAGATGATAAAAGGGTATTCATTGGACAAATATATTGTACTAGAACTGACATGTGATTACATTTTCACGCAGTTTTCGGGCATAGATCCTGAGAAATCAGTACCCAGAACAACCACCTCTGGCCGTAATAACGGCCTTGATAAGCCTGGGCATTGAGACAAACAGAGATTGGATGGCGTGTACAGGTATAGCTGCCCATGCAGCTTCAACACGATACCACAGTTCACCAAGGCTAGTGTTTGGGATATTGTGACGAGCCAGTTGCTCGGCTACCTTTGACCAGACGTTTCCAATTGGCGAGAGAGCTGGAGAATGTGCTGGCCATGGCAGCAGTCGAACATTTTATGTATCCAGAAAGGCGAGTACAGGACCTGCAACATGCGGTCGTGGATTATCCTGCTGAAATGAAGGGTTTCACAGGGATCGAATAAAGTGTAGAGCCACGGGTCGTAACACATCTGAAATGTAACGTCCACTGTTCAATGTGCCGTCAATGCGAACAAGAGGTGACCGAGACGTGTAACCAATGGCACCCCATACCATCACGCAGGGTGTTACGCCAGTATGGTGACGATGAATACACGCTTCCAATGTGCGTTCACCGCGATGTCGTCAAACACGAATGCGACTTTTATGATGCTGTAAACAGAACCTGGATTCATCCGAAAAAATGACGTTTTGCCATTCGTGCTCCCAGGTTCGTTGTTGAGTACACCATCGCAGGCGCTCCTGTCTGTGACGCAGCGTCAAGGGTAACCACAGCCATGGTCTCCGAGCTGATAGTCCATGCTGGTGCAAACGTCGTCGAACTGTTCGTGGAGATGGTTGTTGTCTTTGCAAACGTCCCCATCTGTTGACTCAAGGATAGAGACATGGCTGCACGATCTGTTACAGCCATGCGGATAAGATGCCTATCATCTCGACTGGTAGTGATACGAGGCCGTTGGGATCCAACACGGCGTTCCGTATTACCCTCCTGAACCCGCCGATTCCAAATTCTGCTAACATTGGATCTCGACCAACGCGAGCAGCAATGTCGCGATACGATAAACCGCAATCGCAGTAGGCTACAATCCGACCTTTATCAAAGTCGGAAACGTGATGGTACGCATTTCTCCTCCTTACACGAGGCATCACAACAACGTGTCGCCAGGCAACGCCGGTCAACAGCTGTTTCTGTATGAGAAATCGGTTGGAAAGTTTCATCGTGTCAGCACGTTGAGGGTGTCGCCACCGGCGTCAACCTTGTGTGAATGCTCTGTAAAGCTAATAATTTGCATCTCACAGCTTCTTCTTCCTCTTGGTTTTTTTAGCGTCTGTAGCACATCTTCATGGTGTAGCAATTTTAATGGCCAGTACTGTATATGAAAGGCATTGTTCTGACATTTCCTCAAAACTGCCCAGCCCAACCGTTAAGGATAGGAACTTGATAATTGAAGAGGTTGTTGATCATATACTGTAGGTGTTGTTTAAGAAGAGATTTCTCGAAATGATACCCCTAAGATGGGGAAATCGGGGACTTAAAGGTGGCACTCAGTACAAGTAATGTAATCTTTGGTAATCAGTAGGATTGTCGTTGCCAGGAGCATTCTGCGAAAAGTATGAGAGTGACTTGGGTGCTGGTCATGCTACTAAACGGTCCACAAATTGCTAGCAGACCATAGAAATATACATGCAGAGATAGTCGACTTTTGGAAACATGATTTGATGAATATTTATTTGAGAATTACAAACATTTTCGTTAAAGTTGTTGCTGCATTGTTTGCTTACACGTGTTTTATGATTTGACTGATAAAAGACAAGGACTTAGCGAGATTTTTCTTTGTTTGTTCGGGCCAGTTTGTTTGATTATTGAGACGAAATCAGTTAAAATTATCTGTTTACATAGATTGCGCTCAGAGTTTTAGACGCAACTTACTTTTACTTTACTTTTTCGTGTCCGGAGATTTGTTTCAAAACCATTCAGCCCAATGTCGGGCCAAGTCCAATGTTTCTCTCTTCTCAAGCCACAGTTCGTCAAGGGTACACCTTGTGGGGCAGATGGAACACTGTAGAAGGTGTTCCATATCCTGAACTTCACCACACTCGCATTTGTTGTCTCCTTCGTCCCTGAAGCCCCATTTGACTAGGTTTGCTTTAACTGGTGCTACGCCTGTTCTGATGCGGTTGAGTGTTCTCCAAATCTTCCAGCTTGATCTACTGCCACTGGGTATTTCTCGTGAGGCAGGGTAGTCCTTCGGAGGCTCGTTCAATTCACTAGTGAGAAATCTCTTGCGGGATTTAAGTCCGCTACGTCCACATGAAGAACCATGCAGCGGGTGGCGCTCATCGAAAATCTGTTTAAATTTTTCTGTATGTTCGTGCGCAATTCTTCGGGATTCAGGAGATGAGAATCCAGCTGCTTTGTATATTTTCCCAAGTGGAGTGGGTTTCATGCACCCTGTCGTTAGCCTGCATGTTTCATTAAGGACTGTAGTGACTTTTTGGCATGTGTGGATCGAGACCATACAGGGCATGCATATTCTGCTGTGGAGAAGCAAAGTGCTTGAGCAGTTGTTCGTAATACAGTCGGACTATCTCCCCATTTACTATTCGTCAGTTTTCTTAAACATTGTTCTTGGCAGCAACTTTTTGGCAGGCTTTTTCACAGTGATATCTGTACGTCAGTGATCTATCCAGCACAACACCAAGGTATGTTGGTTTGTCCGTATGGTCCAGTTTGTTGCCATTCCAGGTGACGTTCAGCTTCCTGTTTGCCTGTTTTGTGCGGAGGTGGAAAGCGCTAACCTGTGTCTTAGATGGATTTGGTTTGAGGGAGTTCTCTTTATAGTACTCAGACATTACGTGTAGCGAGCTTTCTAATTTCCCTTCTACTTCCTCGAAGTTATTTGCTTGCGCTGTAATGGCCAGATCATCAGCATACAAGAAATGGGTAGTACGTTCCGGTGTTGGTTGATCATTGGTGAATAGGTTAAATAGTAGGGGGGCCAGCACACTGCCCTGGGCGAGACCGTTCTTTTGTCGACGCCATCGGCTTTTTTTCCGTCCAGCATTACATATAACTGTCTAATTGGCAGCAGAGATTCAATGATTTTTGTGAACTGATAATCCTTAAATGTACAGTACAGTTTTTCCATGAGGTTTCTGTGATTGACGGTGTCGTATGCAGAACTTAAGTCCACCAACGCTACACCTGTTATTTGTTTGTTTTCAAACCCTTCCTCTATGTGTTCTGTGAGTGCTAGGATTTGACTGGTGCATGATTTGCCGGGTCTGAATCCAGCCTGCTGGAGAATGAGCTTTTGGTCTGCGATATTTGCTATGCGGTTTAGGATTATTGGTTCGTACAGTTTGTACACATGGCACAGGAGTACTATTGGGGGGTAGTTCTTCGGTTGACCTGCGTCTTTCCCAGGTTTTAGTAGCGCCACTACCTTTGATTTCCTCCACATCTTTGGGATCTTACACGTTTTTAAGCAATGATTAAAGAGCTGCAGGATCCATTGCTTGGCACTTGGTCCGAGCTGTTTGATCTGTTCCACGCATATATCGTCGACTCCCGCTGCTTTCAAGTTTTTCATTGAGTTCATTCCATGATTAAGATCTTTCATGGTAAATGGTATTTCGAACATGCTTGACTCTTGACTCTGAATTCCGCTGATTTTTATTTTCTGACATTTCTTGTTGGGTTTTCCATTTAGTAGGGGCTGATGGGCAATTTGATTTGGTGTTACTGAAGAGCATTGTTTAGCTGTCCCAAAGTCAGAATTAAGTTTTTTTATTATGTTCCAAGCGACTTTGCTACTGTGGGTCATATCCATTCTTCCCAGAGTTTCGACCCATTTCCTTTGTCTTGATTCACTAATCATTTCCATTAGTGTTTCTCCACATTGGACTACTTCTTCACTTAAGGGATCCTGTTCGTTAAGCATTTCGTACTCCCTGAGGATGTTCTTTGATTCGTCAGAGAGACCTGGGATGAGATGCTCTCTGCAGCCTTGGGGTATGTGTCTTCGAGACATCTTTTTGAGGGTCTCTACGAAAGTTTGATAATTTTCTGTAATTGGGTGTAAAGTTTTTATTTCTGCATCGAGTTCCACAGCATATTCTGTCCATTTAGCTTTTTTAAAGCTGAAGCGTCTGCGGAATGGTATTTTCGTTGTTCTCAAAGTAGCGTATATTTGGATTCCGATAGGTCGGTGTTGTGTTTTAGGAAGAGGTGCGTATACAGTTTTTAAGCATCGGTCTTCCACGTTTGCGCATACAAAACAAATACCGGGGTTGTATTCGCGCTTCCAAATGGTTCAAATGACTCTGAGCACTATGGGACTTAACATCTGTGGTCATCAGTCCCCTAGAACTTAGAACTACTTAAACATAACTAACCTAAGAACATCACACACATCCATGCCCGAGGCAGGATTCGAACCTGCGACCGTAGCGGTCACGCGGTTCCAAACTGAAGTGCCTAGAACCGCATGGCCACACCGGCCGGCCTCGCGCTTCCAGATTTTGCTGCTGAACGAGCATGGTAGCTTGGGATCATGGATCAGGGATAAGTTATTTATTTCCGCCCACTGCTCTAATTTATGTCCGTTGTCGTCTGTGTGTTTGTAGCCCCATGATGTGCTGTGGCAGTTGAAGTCTCCTAAGATGAACTGTGTTTTCTGGTTGTTGAAGACTGGCGGCAAAGTCAAGTGTAACTTCTCTCCGGGCGTTACGGGGAAGGTGCTACACTCGACAGTCAGTAATTCTATGTTATTGTATGTAGTTCTGCTAGTTGATATTATGACCATCTCAGGTTTTGTGAAGACAGCGCTGCCATATTTAGGATGTGGATTTTCTATGGCTAATTTCATTACTTCTATTTCTGGTCTTATTGCCCCTTCTTTCTTGTGTATTTCTTGTATACACAGTATGTCCCATTTGTGCGTGCGGCAAAGCTGTGAAATGATTTGTTGTTTGTTTTTGGTGATACCCTCTACGTTTAGGCTTGCAATCGTCAGAGTTAGCTCTGAGAAGGGCCCATTCTTTTTGCTTTTCCGGTGTTGGAAGGATTGGCCGTTGTCTTTTATTGCAACGTTTCCGGGGGACGCCGGCATTATCTGACAGATGATTCTCGGTCTCTTATCTCAGATGGTGCACGCGTGGAGCCTCCTTCCTTGTCCCCCTTTAGATGCAACATTTCAAAAACTCATCTCAGACTCAGTAACATATTTTTGTGCAAGTGATTCTTGTTATGATAATGGCAGTTGTTAAAGTACTGAAGTTTCAATATAGTTTCTGAGTGATAGTCTGTTTTAATTTACTTAGGAAGTTTGAATTCTAACACTGTCTTCTCACGAAAATTTCAATTTTTAATTGTGTAGCCGCATTGCACTTCGCGAAGAACAGTGGTTAGAACTAAAGCATGATCCGCTTTAAGTGTGTGTCGTTGCATTGCACTGTGGGAGGTTTTTTTTACTTTTCAGAAGGTTTGCTGCTGCGCTGCATTTTTTATGTTCATAACTGTCGAAGAGTACCGAGTTTGCCGGCCGCGGTGGTCTAGTGGTTCTAGGCGCGCAGTCCGGAACCGCGGGAATGCTACGGTCGCAGGTTCGAATCCTGCCTCGGGCATGGACGTGTGTGATGTCCTTAGGTTAGTTAGGTTTAAGTAGTTCTAAGTTCTAGGGGACTGATGACCACAGAAGTTAAGTCCCATAGTGCTCAGAGCCATTTGAGCCATTTTAGTACCGAGTTTGCCACAAATCAACTGTGAAAATTTGGTATGGTCAGTTTTACATCACAGTTAGGACAACGACAGCATTCATAGTTAGGGTCTGCGTTTCAAAATTAGTATCAGGTTCAGTTCATTCACAGTTCAGTGCAGATTTTATTTCTCATGCAAACATTCTCATTCTTGCAGCGCCACGTTACGTGCATTAGTATGTCACCTACTGTTTAGAATTTTCTTTAGTCAGCTCGCGCACCTAAATTCGCATGACATTTTTAGAAAACCATTTTTGTTGTTTATTGTTTCAGGATTCGATTTGTAATTTTATGTAGATTTTTTGTTGCGTTAGTTCTTTATGTTGGAAGTGCAAGTCAAGTATTGTGACGTCACGCATTGTAGCACTGTTTACTGTACTGCACATTACAGAATTTTACTGAATAGTTTCTTCAGTTTAGAGTTTTGTGTTTTTTTTAATTAAGTTCGTAAAGGTGATACTGTTTCAGATATTTTAGCGTCCCACCTAATCAGATAGCGTTTTCGTAATTACACCATTAGCATTGTTCAGAATTAAAACACAGACACACGCGAAAGTTTAAGAACAGGAAACCATTACCAGTTCAAGGTTTATCTGACAGCAACAAATCAAATCTTTTTTTATAGAGAAGTCACAACATCACTCACCCACGGTATGCATAAATCACTTGTCGACACAAAGACCAGCCACGCAGGGTAGCCGTGCGGTCTTGGGCGCCTTGCCCTGGTTCGCGCGGCTCTTCCCGTCGGAGGTTCGAGTCCTCCCTCAGGCGAGGCGGGAGGGAGGGGGGGGGGCACCTGTGTGTGTTTTGTCCTTAGCGTAAGTTACTTTAAGTTAGTTTAAGTTGGATTAAGTAGTGTGTAGGTCTAGCGATCGATGACCTCAGCAGTTTGGGCCCACAGGAGTTCACGATCACCCCCACAAAGACAATCACTCACGAATCGTCACGGCGTCTGGGCACATCTTTGTCAGACAAGAAAGCACAAGGATCCCTCACTTCAAGACTAAAGCATTGACAGAGTCCGGACAGTCAGAGCGCTGATGAGCACATACTTCGGTTGCTTACCTTAAGCAGTTAGTGGTGTGTTGGCAGAAGAGCCAACACCGTGTTGCTAAAGGAGGCCGAAATGCACGCGTTTAAGCTCACGCAAAATGGCTTGAGGTCTGGAACAGGGCAATGTAATTAATATAGCCAATAAGGTACGTTGCTGCTGGAATACTTAACTTTAATCCATAATTGGTGTACATCGCTCTTGACGGTACATGTTTTACAATCTCAATATTAACTGGTAATGGCGCCTTGCTAGGTCGTAGCAAATGACGTAGCTGAAGGCTATGCTAACTATCGTCTTGGCAAATGAGAGCGTAGTTTGTCAGCATAGCATCGCTAGCAAAGTCGGCTGTACAACTGGGGCGAGTGCTAGGACGTCTCTCTAGACCTGCCGTGTCGCGGCGCTCGGTCTGCAATCACTAACAGTGGCGACACGCGGGTCCGACGTATACTAACGGACCGCGGCCGATTTAACGGCTACCACCTAGTAAGTGTGGTGTCTGGCGGTGACACTACAGTTAGAAACGTAAAGCACTCTCGTTTAGTCTTTCGTCCGGGGCAGCACACTGGGGCCAGCATTCAGCCTCTTGAGAATTTTATATTGACGCATTCGTCCAGCAGTTTTCACCAGAGTGATAAGATCGCAGGAAGAAGCGAGCAGTCGGATTGAATTCACACGATTAGAAACTGCGATAGCACTGCAGTAAGGTAAGACTGCGTCCTTTCGGCATCGCTTTTAGCATTTGGATTCGTCTTGCATCATGTCGGGCTTTTCTTCTCGTTTTCCGTTGCTATAGAACAGGTGGTGATCAATATCCATCTTCGAATTCAAACAATACAAACAGCTTCTCACAATCGTAAGTATGTTTCTAAACTGTTCGTAAAGTTAGGTTTAGGTGAGGTTGTGTTACGATATTCGGAAGAGATGTTAAATAGTCTTTCCGTAGCCATGACGGCTAACTTTTATGTCAGAGCTGATCATGTATTATACTGGATGCTTCATACATGTGGGTTTCACGAATTCATTATCCTACATCTTCTCTTTGTTCACCAACTCTACCGCATGTGTCTTGCCACCATGTTTCGATACGGAAACTTTTTTCATACAAAACGTGCTCCAATTACTTGCTCTGAGATTTGATCAGGAGCTATGATGCTTACCACTATTGCATTTATCTTTCGGAAGAAGTTTCAAGCAATCCAGGTAAGGCTTCGGCAGCGCAGTTCGTCGCTTTCTACGGCGGCGGAGACGACGTCATTACAAGTAATTGCTTTCAACACACATGCCATCTGTTTGCAGGTTATTATGTGATGTGGGCAACGGATAGCATAAAAATGTGTCCTGCCCAAACCTTGTCTGTAAGGCTTGCTTTACTACTTTTTAAGGCAGCACCGAATGTGACTTGCAGTTAACGTTATACTTGAATATTCAATTGTGCTACTTCCGCGTGACACCCTTCTCTTCACTGTATTTTTCGTAAGCATTGCCATCTATGAATTAAATTTCGCTAATCAGTTAGCGTTATTATGGAATAGATTCTGTGACTGAGGGCATATTCACGGCGTAACCTGGGTTCACAAACTTTTTATGAACATTCAGATAATTTTTCCAAAGGAGTGACATGTACACAAGGTGCACTTCAGAATCCAGCACGCTCGAAACTAGGAGTGCTCAAATAAATTTAAAATACAACATCGTGGAATAACGTCTTTCTTTAAATTAAAAGACTCTGTGGTACCTACACACAATTTTCATCCCTCTCGTAAAGACGGGGAGGGCTTTTTGAGAGATGGCCACTTCTGTGACTGTTCTTTTCAAGAATTTACCGGCGAGCCTAGAATGAGCAAAGGGTTCCCCAGTTGGAAACTCATACCTGTGCAAAACTTAACGATGAAAGTAACTTTAGGATAATGTGCCATGGCAAAGTTACATAGGGCGATGAAACACAGACCATACTTAGAATCAACTGCTACGTTACAGTACAGAAGGGAACTGAAAGAAACACGCTGTCAGACGAACGTATATGACACATTTATTCTAAGTCAATAATTACACTGAAATCATCATAATCCATGATGCTTCCCTGGGATTGCAAACGGACAAACGAAGGCTGATAACTGTTGGATAGTCATTGGTGTAAGTGGACGTATTACAATACGTCTCACTAATGCATCTTTCACGCTCTCGTTGGGATATAAGTCGAGGGAACGGACAAGAGAGTCCTTTCTACGATTATCCTCGTTCCAAGAGCTCTTCCACCTTCGCTGTTCGATGCGGTCGCGCAATGTCATCCACAAACGTTAAGTCAAGTCAGGGCCGCATGTACCCCTGAATACACGCACATGGTGAACCAGTAGTGTCACAATAACTTTGAGGGGTGAGTGTATTGTGTTCAAAAGTTTGGAGGTCAGTACCTGCACGCAACTTGATGTTTTCCCATACCATAAAACCTGGGCCACCAAAACCATCATATTCCAGAATGCTGCACGTACCCACATAACCACATAATAGAGTCTTTAAATAGTGAAGTGTCACCAATAGGAATTTTCAGTAACTTATTTACAGCATTTGACTGTGTGAACCATGACATTATGTTACAGAAAATACAATTCTATGGCGTAAATGGAACAACATATGAGTGGTTTAGCTAATACCTACAAAACAGGAAGCAACTGCATTAGGTGTTCCACAGGGTTCGATTATCGATCCCCTTCTGTTCTTGATATATGTGAATGACCTCCCTTCTTGTCTGAAACAAGTCGCTGAACTGACACTCTTTGCCGATGATACAATCATCAGTATTAATCCAGTAAAAGAAACTCCAATAGAGAATGATAATGTCTTCGGAATAGTTATTGATTGGTTTTCTGTGAATGGGCTAGCTCTGAACATGAAAAAACGTAGTACATCTAATTGTCTACTGCAAAGAGTACAGTTCCTTCAATAAATATAACACATCAACAGAGGTCAGTAGCCAGGGTACAGTATACAAAGTTTTTGGGTGTACATATAGATGAGAATCTTAATTGAAAAATTCATGTTTTGGATCTCCTAAAGCGACTGGGTTCAGCAACTTTTTCAATCAGAATAACTGCTAATTTGGAGGATACAGAAATTGACAAGTAACATACTTTACGTTCTTTCACTCTCTGTTGTCATACAGAGTAATATTTTGGCGTAAGTCAACACTTAGGCAAAAAGTATTCACTGCTCAAAAGAAAGTGGTTACAATAATGTGTGGGGCTCATAGTCGCACATATTTTAGGCTTCTCTTTAAAAGGCGAGGAATTCTTACAACGGCCTCACAGCACATTTGCTAAGTAATGAAATATGTTCTCAACAGCATGGGCCTGTTTAAAAACGACAGTGACATTCATGATTATAATACCAGAAGAAAGAAAGACTTACTCTATCCTCTACTTAACCTATCTTTGGCACAGAAAGGGGTCAAATATGCTGCTGTAAAACATTTAGATAAATTACCAGTTGACATAAAATATCTGACAGACAGCAGGAACTGTTTTAAAAATAAATTGAAATCATACCTCCTTGACAACTCCTTCTATACTTTAGACGAATTCTTGAATAGGAATAAATAAATCTATAGATTTAATATCTGAATTTTGTGCCATTTAAGGGAGAGTCTTAAGAAAAACTTTAAGCTTTAAAAACAAAAATAAAAAATTCATTAATGTGTGGATTTCTTATGCACGCGTTCCACATCATAACTGTTCGTGCGATTGATCAATGGAGCACGTAACTAACTAACTAACTACCCTCTTATGCGCTGAGGTGGTAACATGTATTGCACCCAAGAACATTGTCGAACGTGACCGTTTTTGTGTTCCAGATGTTATTGTGTGAGGAGGCATAATGTTGTGTAGGCATACTGATGTCCAAATCTTTGAACATGGTACCTCACTGGTCAACGTTACTGTAACGCTGTACTCTTTCCCCATGACTCCTTTTCAGGGGTGGTTTCGAAAATGCTTCAAATGGCTCTGAGCACTATGGGGCATAACATCTGAGGCCATCAGTCCCCTAGAACTCAGAACTACTTAAAACCTAACAAACATAAGGACATCACACACATCCATGCCCGAGGCAGGATTAGAACCTGCGACGGTAGCAATCGTGTGGTTCCGGACTGAAGCGCCTAGAACCGTTCGGCCACCGGGGCCGGCGGGGTCGTTTCGGCCCTTACTATTTTTATGGCTGGCAATGTACAAGGGCATCGGGGGTAGGAGCTCTTAGAACGAGAGCACATTAGGCTCATGCACTGGGTTGCAAATTCTCTCGACCTAAATCCCAACGAGCACATTTGGGATACACAGGGCAGATGCATTGCACCAACGATCATCCATCACTTCTCAGTCGCGTTGGTGGAGAAACTGGACGCCCTACCAGAAGAACTCCTTACCGACACTGTGACAAGCACGCGAGCACACTGCAGAGCATACATTGCCTTCCATGGTCATCACACACTTCACTAAGAACCATGTCTCTCCGTTTGTAATGTTCAGGTGCCTATCAAGAGCGGCGGTGACTTCAGTGTAATTATTATTTTGCAAAAAGTGTAATTTCTGTTCATCTCACTACGTATTTCTTTCATTTACCTTCTATACTACACCGTAGCAGTTCTTTCGGTGTATTGTCCAAGTTTCCTCGAGTTGTGTTATTTGCCAGTGACAGTGTTCACCGTAGAGTACATGTTTATTAATTATTTGGTTGGTTGTTTGGGGAAGGAGACCACGCAGCGAGGTCATCGGTCTCATCGGATTAGGGAAGGACGGGGAAGGAAGTCGGCCGTGCCCTTTGAAAGGAACCATCCCGGCATTTGCCTGGAGCGATTTAGGGAAATCACGGAAAACCTAAATCAGGATGGCCGAACGCGGGATTGAACCGTCGTCCTCCCGAATGCGAGTCCAGTTTCTAACCACTGCGCCACCTCGCTCGGTATATTAATTATTTACTTGGATCAGTCCTAAAGATGGTTAATGGGAACCGAAACTGGTCATCTTGAAAAATTAAAACAACCGAGGTAGTCACCAAAAAATCCATATTACACTTGCTTCTGGGATATTCTGAAGCACACACAAAAATGAAGGACTAGTGACAGCATGTGTATCAGTTGGTATGTGCAACAATTAAAATCATTTATTCACACGACATGTACTGTGAAGTACCTGTGTGACATCCTACGCCCGTTACAGCTCGCCAGCAGCTAGAAATACCTGCCGCTATGCTATGCACTTGTGGGTGGCTGACTTCACAGCTTCAAACGCGGGACGCCAGCAACAGGTAGGCGAGTCTAGCCAAGTGTCGCGCTGCTGTTCCACGCGGCCATCTGCCTACGGTCTTCCTGATTAGCACTTATTTCCTGGTCCTAAGAAAAGCAAGTTTCTTGCATTTATTGACAGGTGACCCACGTCAGTAGTTGCACCTGTAATTTGCAAACTATCAATCAGACTTGGGCAGGGTCAAGCCAGTGCCTTTTTACATGTTCTGCTTCTGAGTTCAATGTCCGTCAAGGTGCCGGCGATAAGTTACGTATTATTGTTGTGTGCTGTGACAAAACATCAATGTGGAATGACCAATTTTGTTTCGGTATTCGCGTAAGCCGTGAGCATGCAGAACATTAAATGTCTTTCCCGTTTTCTTTCACTATACGTTTTTCGTGAAAGGTAACCAAAATCTTGCACTGAGCAGAGACACAAAACCCAAATAGCCCAGTCTGTCAGTGGATTTGCTCAAGCAGTATCAAAAGAAAAACAGTTAGCTAACGAGTCATTTAATTAGAAGGAAAATATATAGAGTGACTCATCAAGAATCAGTGTGATCGTCACTAGGTAAAGGTAGTATTTTTTTTTTTAAAAGCGTGATTAGATTTCCATCGTCCTTTGCTCCTTCTTCGTTCTTGTACATGTTACGCTTTATCCACATTATGTACTACATTTAAAACGATTTCAATCATCTTGCACCACTTTGCATTTCCAATGCTATTCCTTCGTCGATTGCAGATACGTATTTATTTTATGATACACCTTCACTCTATCGTGAAAGGTGATTTAGTAACGTTGGCTAGCCCTGTGGATCGTGCGAAAATATGTTCCAACGACCACATAAAAATCTCACTCATCGAGAAATGAATAGTTTTAAGTACTAGTGCAGACTATTCGTGAGCGCAGTCCAGTTTGTTTCACCCACGCTGCACTCTCAACCTTGAAATGGAAGTGTTTGCATATAGCTCAATCAGAAGGATTTTAATCAGATCACGTCTCTCGTTTTTCACCTCATTGTACGACATGCTTCACTCTAACCGCATCAAAATTCTGATGCGTGAGAGCTATGCTTACTGTCTACTGGGTTGTTATAATTAAACTGGTGGTGTTACGAGTGCTTCAGTGCAGGTTATATACGTCGCATTGCGCTGAAACATAATAGGTACGTTCATTAATCGGTGTGCTCGTGGAGCATGCTAAAAAAATAGTCCACTTTATGTCACCAGATGAAAATAAAGCACTGTGAGCAGTCAGAACGTCTGTGAATGCAGGAAAAGGGGAGCAATAATCGAGTACATAACAAGGGTGTTCTGGCACGTTTATTAGCACATGGTCACAATGTGTGTTCATCATGGTCTTCCGACTCCGAAACATTCTGCACCTGTAACACGACAATGTCGACAGTTCCTCGCAGCATATCTGGTTTAATGAGAGCGACATGTCATCGTATACTATCCTTCAGATAACGCAGGTTCCGGATATATGTCTAATGGAAACGATCTTTCAAATATCGCCACAAACAGAAGTCATATGGATTTAGATCGAGGGATTTGGAAGGCCACATATTTTGAAATTGTCTGGAGGTCGCGCAGTCATTACCGGAGGTTTCTCGTAGCAAATTTTTGACCTGCCAAGGGACATGTGGTGTTGTCACACCTTGAATGAAAATAATAGTGTGAATACAGGTCCGTTCTTGAATAGCTGGGATCACGTGTTGCACAAGGAGGTCCTTATAAAGTGCCGATGCTACTGTACACTTAAAAGGCCAACGACGAAAAACGGTTTGAGAGTGAAAGAGCTATAAGATGAATGCAGTGGATGTTCCTGCAGAATATGCCTCAGCTCTGTGCATTCACAGTACTATGCAGAATAAAATGTGCCTCGTCCGCCCAAAGAATATTTCCCGGCCACATGACATTTATTTCCATGCCTGATAGAAAACGAAGGGCGAAGTCATGGATTCGTTGTCTACCTGTGGGCTTCATTTGGTGCACGTTCTGAATCCAAAATCCTTTGCCCTGTTCACCAGGGCAGAGATAATTTCTATGACAGAGCTCGTGCACTGGCTGCAGAATCTGAGGCATGTGCTGCAAGGTCAGCTATAGCTACAGCAACTTCACCAACAGCTGCCTTGGGATTGGGCCGGCACTCTTTCCTTGCTTCACCGCCTAGTTCACCTGTCTCTTCAAATTTCTTGACCATATTCTTTAGCTCATTTACTGTTTCTGTCCTCGAGATTCCTGCAATAAAGCGCTGCTATTGCTGTCTTTCTGATAAAACGACTTTACTAACATTACATGAACTTTCTTCTCAACAGCCACTGCGTACCTCACGGAAAACTTCGACCTTCTTAACCCTTTACACCAATACTCACCTTAAAAAAGTCAACACGCGTCGGCAAGCGACGAACAATATTCTGACGTAAAAAAAGGAAACTTTTCAAATTCTGACTGATTACAACACCAAGTGTTCACCTGTTGTTGGAAAGTGGAACTACTATATTTTCAGCACAGTTCGCAAGGGCACTAATTAATGGACGTACCTACGATGTTTCAGCGTCCTGCGATGTATACAGCTCGCACTGCTGCACTTGGACCACCGTCGCTTTTATCATAACCGCCCTGTACGCTGTACTTGTCAAATGATTGACGACATGTTCTACTTTTTGCTACAAACTCAGAATTTGTCAGTCTGTCCTGGTATTAATGTCGGAAAGCAGCGATATGTATGACATGACTAGTATCTGAAGCACCAAAGTAACTTCAATCATCAATTAGCTTATCTCGTTCCGGAATATTTTGTGGAAAGAGGCGTTTACTTGTTTACTTTACTGTTGTATTCTCTTGAACAATCTGGATCTATATCTACATACATACACCGGAGACCACCATATGGTGCATGATGCGGGGTACCACGTACCACTGCTCGTCATTTCTCTTCCCATTCCACTTGCAAATGGAGAGACGGAAAAACGACTGCCTGGATGCTCGTGTGACAACCCTGAATTCTGTTATCTTGCTGTGGCGATCCTTAAACTAACCTTGGTTTGATAGCAGTAGGATCGTCCTACAGTTTCTCGCAAATTTCAGTTCTCTAGATTTTTGAGCAGTAGGATCGTCCTGCAGTTTCTTGCAAATTTCAGTTCTATAGATTTTTTTGAGTACTGTTTCCTAAAAAGAAAGTTTTCTGCCCTAGAGCGACTTCCATTTGAGGAGCATTTCCATAACACTCGTGCGTTGATCAAACCTACCGGAAATAAATCTAGTAGCAAGTCTCAGAATGCATTCGATGTCTTCCTTTAATCCGACCTGTGGAAGAATGTCAAACACTCGAGCAGTACTCAAGAAAGGGTCGCACTATTGTTCTATGGGGTGTCTCCTTTATAGACGAGTTAAACTTCCCTAGAATCTCCCAAGAAACGGAATCTATCATTATCTATCAGCGTATCCATACTTTAAAGTGCGAACGAAACTGGTACAGGCATGCGTATTCAGATATAAAGCCAAGTAAAAAGGCAGAATACGGCTCTGCTGTCGGCAAAGCCGGTATAAGACAACAAGTGTCTGGTGCAGTTGTTATTGGTTACTGCTGCTACAACGGCAGCTTATCAAGATTTGAGTGAGTCTCAGCGTAGTGTTATAGTCGGCGCACTAACGATGGGACACAATATCTCCGAGAGAGCGACGGAGTGGGGATTTTCCTGTACGACCACTTCACGAGTGTGCCGTGAATATCAGGAAACCGGTAAAACATCAAATCTCCGCCAGCGTTGCGGCCGGAAGAGGATCCTGCAAGAACGGGACCAACGACGACTGAAGAGAATTGTACAGCGAGACGGAAGTGCAACCTTCCGCAAATTGCTGCAGATTTCAATGGTGAGCCATCAACAAGTGTCAGCGTGCGAACCATTCAACGAAACATCATTGATATGGGCTTTCGGAGCTGAAGATCGACTCGTGTACCCTTGATGACTGCGCGACACAAAGCTTTACGCCTCGCCTGGGCCCTTCAACGCTGACATTGGACTCTTATATGGCTGGAAGCATGTTGCCTGGTCAGATGAGTCTCGTTTCAAATAGTATCGAGTGGATGGACGTGTACGGGTATAGAGACAACGTCATGAACCCATGGACCTTGCATATCAGCAGGGGACTGTTCAAGGTGGTGGAGGCTCCGCAATGGGGTTCGGCGTGTACAGTTGAAGGTATATGCGACCCATGAAACATCTGGACACGACTATGACAGGTGACACATACGTGAGAATCCTGTCTGATCCCCTGCATCCATTCATGTCCATTATGCATTCCGACAGACGTGGACAATTCCAGCATGACAATGCGAACACCACAAGTCCAGAACTGCTACATACTGGCTGCAGGAACATTCATCTGATTTAAACACTGACAACAAACTCCCCAGACATGAACGTTATCAAGAATATATGGGATGCCTTACAACGTGCTGATCAGATGAGGTCTCTAACCCCTCGTACTCCTACAGGTTTATCTACAGCCCTGCAGGATTCATGTTGTCATTTCCGTCCAGCACTACTTCAGACATTTCTCGAGTCCATGTCACGTCGTCCTGCGGCACTTCTGCATGCTCGCGGGGTCCTACCCGATATTAGGTAGGTGTACTAGTTTCTTTGTTCTTCCGTATATTACTCATCTTATGTTCTACCTCATGTCGTTTACGTTACGCCTAGATATTCAAACCACATGACTGTGACAATTAGCACGTGACAAATACCGGTACCGTATAAGAAAATTACAGGAAACTTTTACCTACTCATCTGCACTAACTTACAGTAATCTGCCCTTCATCACACCTAGTCATCGTATACCGTAAAATTACTCCAAGACGACACTTTCCCGTGCACTGCAGAGTCATCACGAAACAATCGCAGGTTATTGTTCGGATTATTTTTGTATACAGAGAACCAGAGCCATCCTATTACAGTTCCCTGGGACTTTTCTAACGACACTCTGTTCTCCGATAAACAATTGCCGTGCAGGGCAGTTTACTGGGTTCTATTGTTTAAAAAATGTTCAGTACAGTGTATATATCTGAGAGCTTATTCTGTTTGCTTGGACCTTCGTTAAAAGTCTGCAGTGTGGCAGTGTGTGAAATACTTCATGGAAACGTAGAAAACAAACACGTTAACCATTGCAAACGAAAAGAATATAAACAACCACTTAAACAACGAAAGGGAAAGCCAAAGATCGCTATTATAACAATTTCACGTGTCTCACCCGATTGGTGCAGATTTTTTAAGTGGGCGTCAGTTCGGCGAATTGCGTACCCCTAACCCACCTCTACTGGGGAAAGGGTAGATGCAGTTTAACGTGGAGTCAGAACCGTAAGTCGATCCTAGCGTATATTACCATCACTGAGAGATGAAGGTTAGGTAAAAGGTGAACTAATGTAGTCAGTACTCAGGCTGTGATTCGATCCCGCGACCTTCCAGTTTCCAGGCAAATGCTTTACTGCTGCACCATTAGGGTCGTGATAAGGAAAAAAATCTGTGTTCAGGTTTTCCAGGCACTGTACTGCTGTAGAGTCAGCGTGATGTAGTTCGCCGAAAGCATACATATGAAGCAGTCCTGAACGATACGTGGCACCGTATGCGCTTCATTGTCGAAGTCACAGATTGGAGAGTGTCATCCATTGGCCCTACTAGACACGTGATTCAGTTCAGTCCACGCCAGATGACACGAGGAAGACTGAGGCCCGAAAGTGCGTTAAGTAGGTCCTCACCTTCCTGGTAGAAAGATGACCATTCCGATGTACACCCAGTCGCAGGATTGGAAGCGCTTGTTTAAAGGCTCATGACAGTTCTCCGGGCTGGTTGACAAGGTCGCAGTCGGACTGTTGACTGAGGCCGAATGATATCATGTATAGAAACATGCTTGTTCTTTTGTCTTCTTGTCATAAACGGAGCGAAACGGTACTGTCATCCAATTTGTCCATAAGAGGTGGAGCTATTTTACAGCGGAGGAAACGGAAAAGGAATAGACAAAAGTGTACGAGACACAATTATAACGGTTCACGTACATTTTCCTTTTCATACCCTGGCAAAGATTAAGTAAAAACGTATTATTGTCTACTGAAAATGTTCGCAAGGGGTGGAATAACAGGGTCAAGTAAAGGACAATCTTTTATTTGGTCGTTTGTAACATTAGAAACCTAGCTGCGGTGGAAATGTTGGTTGGTTACTCACTTCAGTTTTTTTATTTATTTCTTTGCATTATGACACGGTAGCATACTCAGAAAAGTTTTATGTATACTTGGAATAGCCTCGAAATAGACCTCGAAGGAATTCTCCGAATCAAATGGAAATCGGTGTTTCTGATGTACTGTAGTGTCGTGGAATAGTAAAGAGTAGGAAACGTGGAATACTGCCAAAGTTTCGTTGCCTATGCTGAGAGCCAGAGGCAGTAGCTTAGCCAAGATGTAAGAGGATTGAACATGTATCGGAATGTGTCGTCACGCAGGGGCAGTGGCTTGGTTACACACAACAGGAGAGAGAGAATTGCTTAACACGTGGGTTTGTGTTAGACGGAGACTTTCATAGAGTGTAAGACAGAGGTATAGCTTCAGCTGTACTGCATTTCATATCTTCGCGTAAGTCTGCTGTAACAATACATAGCTCTGTCACAAGAACACCTAAGGGGCGAGTATGACAGATAAATCAGCAGTATAAGTGGAACGAATGCATTCATTACAAACGAGCATGACGTCAGGACGTCGCCACGTGCTTCCTTTAAATACGCCAGCTGTGATAGCAACAAGGCTCTCGCAGTTAGACTTGCAGTTAGTTGTGTACTGGGTCGCTGTGTAGCGCTCAGCTCTGTGATCGACATGTTAATCTTTATTAAGGAGATGTTGCAGTAAGGGCGGTCCATCCAGCAGCAGACGTGAGGGGACAGTACCAGCTCTGGTCCTCTCTGCTGCCGCTGTCAGTCATCAACTCAGGATTAGCAGACATCGCGGCAGACTCGCTCGCCGCCAATGCTGACCACATCAGTGAGCTGTCGTCGAAATCATGTGGGGCCTATGCCCTGTGCATCCGCCATCACAACCGGGTGAGCCGACGACACTGGGGGACTGCAGCCCGTTCCGCCAGTCCACCGCGGACGAACCAAGAGGAAGGAGGAGCAGGGAAAAAGATGGGGTGGGATAGAGTACAATCCGCACTACGAGAACGCTTCTTGTGCTGACAGCGCCGGGACTCCAACTCGGAGCCTGCTACGCGCAGCAGCCTGCTGTCCACCACCGAGCCGGCTGGCCAGCCGGGCGCCGCCAGACACGCGCCACCAAAGTACGGTCATTCCACCGCTACGTCACAGCATGCAGCGCTGGTGCGGCCCAGAGCTGGTGTCATCGCTCCGAGTCAGCGAGGGCTCGGGGAAGGTCGTTGATATCACCAGCTCAGCCAGCCTGTGTTACGCGGGCCACATTGTACTCGGCAGGAATAAAGGTGGCATGAATTAATAATGTTACTTTGGCGTTTCTGACGCGTCCACAGTCATTTCCTAGCAACCTGACAACTGGAGAGGTCACCACGGCTTCCAGTCCACCGTAAGCGACCGGGACCACTGGGGCGCCTACAGTATATATATATATATATATACACTCCTGGAAATTGAAATAAGAACACCATGAATTCATTGTCCCAGGAAGGGGAAACTTTATTGACACATTCCTGGGGTCAGATACATCACATGATCACACTGACAGAACCACAGGCACATAGACACAGGCAACAGAGCATGCACAATGTCGGCGCTAGTACAGTGTATATCCACCTTTCGCAGCAATGCAGGCTGCTATTCTCCCATGGAGACTATCGTAGAGATGCTGGATGTAGTCCTGTGGAACGGCTTGCCATGCCATTTCCACCTGGCGCCTCAGTTGGACCAGCGTTCGTGCTGGACATGCAGACCGCGTGAGACGACGCTTCATCCAGTCCCAAACATGCTCAATGGGGGACAGATCCGGAGATCTTGCTGGCCAGGGTAGTTGACTTACACCTTCTAGAGCACGTTGGGTGGCACGGGATACATGCGGACGTGCGTTGTCCTGTTGGAACAGCAAGTTCCCTTGCCGGTCTAGGAATGGTAGAACGATTGGTTCGATGACGGTTTGGATGTACCGTGCACTATTCAGTGTCCCCTCGACGATCACCAGTGGTGTACGGCCAGTGTAGGAGATCGCTCCCCACACCATGATGCCGGGTGTTGGCCCTGTGTGCCTCGGTCGTATGCAGTCCTGATTGTGGAGGTCACCTGCACGGCGCCAAACACGCATACGACCATCATTGGCACCAAGGCAGAAGCGACTCTCATCGCTGAAGACGACACGTCTCCATTCGTCCCTCCATTCACGCCTGTCGCGCCATCACTGGAGGCGGGCTGCACGATGTTGGGGCGTGAGCGGAAGACGGCCTAGCGGTGTGCGGGACCGTAGGCCAGCTTCATGGAGACGGTTGCGAATGGTCCTCGCCGATACCCCAGGAGCAACAGTGTCCCTAATTTGCTGGGAAGTGGCGGTGCGGGCCCCCTACGGCACTGCGTAGGATCCTACGGTCTTGGCGTGCATCCGTGCGTCGCTGCGGTCCGGTCCCAGGTCGACGGGCACGTGCACCTTCCGCCGACCACTGGCGACAACATCGATGTACTGTGGAGACCTCACGCCCCACGTGTTGAGCAATTCGGCGGTACGTCCACCCGGCCTCCCGCATGCCCACTATACGCCCTCGCTCAAAGTCCGTCAACTGCACATACGGTTCACGTCCACGCTGTCGCGGCATGCTACCAGTGTTAAAGACTGCGATGGAGCTCCGTATGCCACGGCAAACTGGCTGACACTGACGGCGGCGGTGCACAAATGCTGCGCAGCTAGCGCCATTCGACGGCCAACACCGCGGTTCCTGGTGTGTCCGCTGTGCCGTGCGTGTGATCATTGCTTGTACAGCCCTCTCGCAGTGTCCGGAGAAAGTATGGTGGGTCTGACACACCGGTGTCAATGTGTTCTTTTTTCCATTTCCAGGAATATATATATATATATATATATATATATATATATATATATATATATATATATATATACAGGGCTATTACAAACGATTGAAGCGATTTAATAAGTTCACTGTAGCTCCATTCATTGACATATGGTCACGACACACTACAGATACGTAGAAAAACCGCACTTCAGGTTTCTGCCGCCAGAGCGCTCGAGAGCGCAGTGAGACAAAATGGCGACAGGAGCCGCGAAAGCGTATGTCGTTCTTGATATGCACTCACATCAATCAGTCATAACAGTGCAACGACACTTCAGGACGAAGTTCAACAAAGGTCCACCAACTGCTAACTCCATTCGGCGATGGTATGCGCAGTTTAAAGCTTCTGGATGCGTCTGTAAGGGGAAATCAACGGGTCGGCCTGCAGTGAGCGAAGAAACGGTTGACCGCGTGCGGGCAAGTTTCACGCGTAGCCCGCGGAAGTCGACGAATAAAGCAAGCAGGGAGCTAAACGTAACCACAGCCGACGGTTTGGAAAAACTTACGGAAAAGGCTAAAGCAGAAGCCTTACCGTTTACAATTGCTACAAGCCCTGACACCCGATGACAAAGTCAAACGCTTTGAATTTTCGGCGCGGTTGCAACAGCTCATGGAAGAGGATGCGTTCAGTGCGAAACCTGTTTTCAGTGATGAAGCAACATTTTTTCTTAATGGTGAAGTGAACAGACACAATGTGCGAATCTGGGCGGTAGAGAATCCTCACGCATTCGTGCAGCAAATTCGCAATTCACCAAAAGTTAACGTGTTTTGTGCAATCTCACGGCTTAAAGTTTACGGCCCCTTTTTCTTCTGCGAAAAAAACGTTACAGGACACGTGTATCTGGACATGCTGGAAAATTGGCTCGTGCCATAACTGGAGACCGACAGCGTCGACTTCATCTTTCAACAGGATGGTGCTCCACCGCACTTCCATCATGATGTTCGCCATTTCTTAAACAGGAAATTGGAAAACCGATGGATCGGTCGTGGTGGAGATCATGATCAGCAATTCATGTCATGGCCTCTACGCTCTCCCGACTTAACCCCATGCGATTTCTTTCTGTGGGGTTATGTGAAAGATTCAGTGTTTAAACCTCCTCTACCAAGGAACGTGCCAGAACTGCGAGCTCCCATCAACGATGCTTTCGAACTCATTGATGGGGACATGCTGCGCCGAGTGTGGGAGGAACTTGATTATCGGCTTGATGTCTGCCGAATCACTAAAGGGACACATATCGAACATTTGTGAATGCCTAAAAGAACTTTTTGAGTTTTTGTATGTGTGTGCAAAGCATTGTGAAAATATCTCAAATAATAAAGTTATTGTAGAGCTGTGAAATAGCTTCAATCATTTGTAATAACCCTGTATAAATATATATATATATATATATATATACAGGGTGGTGGTGGTTGTTAGTGTTTAACGTCCCGTCGACAACGAGGGCATTAGAGACGGAGCGCAAGCTCGGGTTAGGGAAGGATGGGGAAGGAAATCGGCCGTGCCCTTTCAAAGGAACCATCCCGGCATTTGCCTGAAACGATTTAGGGAAATCACGGAAAACCTAAATCAGGATGGCCGGAGACGGGATTGAACCGTCGTCCTCCCGAATGCGAGTCCAGTGTGCTAACCACTGCGCCACCTCGCTCGGTATATACAGGGTTATTATATATATATATATATATATATATATATATATATACAAATAAGTCCTGAAGAACTGGATTATTTATTCGAGTGAAAGAGATTTAGAAATTGAGCAACCCAATAATGCGAAGTTCCACTTCAGACTCTTATGTAAGCTATCATTTGGTTTGATAGCATTTGACTTACTGGGCACCCTTCTGCCCGTTTGGTTCGTTAGATCGTCCAAATACCGAGATGGTTGAAGGGCACTGCCCATAATGCTACAAATGTTTCCATTTGGGGAGAGATCCGGCGATCTTGTAGGCCAAGGTAGCGTTCAGCAAGCATGAAGCAGAAACTCTCGCCGTGTGCAGGCTGGCATTAACTTGCTGAAATACAAGCCCAGGATGGCTTGCCATGAAGGGCAACAAAACGGGGCGTGAAATGCCGTTGGCGTACCGCTTTGCTGTAAGGATACCGTGGATGACATCCAAGAAGGTCCTCCTATGAAGGGAAACGGCGCCGGAGGCCTTGTCTCCCCCCCCCCCCCCGGATACGAGCCTGTTGGTTGTCATCCGCGGTGCCCGTACACCGAAGAGGTACTTTGACGAGATTCTACGCCGCAATTTGCTGCCTTTCACAGGAAGCCGTCCTGGTCTCACATTGCAGCACACGGTGAGAGTTTCTACCGCTTTTCTTCATGCTTGTCTAGCAAGGTCGGCGAATCTCTTCTCGATTGAGAACGGTTGGAGCATTATGGGGTATGTTTCCTTTCCTTTAGTAACGGTTAAGTAAGATTCGCAGAATTGTTACGAAACTTCCTGGCAGATTACAACTGTGTGCCGGACAGAGACTCGCAAGGCCTTTGACTTCCGTGGACTAGTACTCTACCGACTGAGCTGCGCAAGCACGACCCGTCCCCACATCTACAGTTCCAGCAGTGGCTCGTCTCCTACCCTACAAATTTCTCAGAAGCTCTCCTGCGAAAGTTGAAGAAGCAGCATTCCTGGAAGAAAGCATACTGCGGAGACATGGCTTAGCAACAGAGTGGGAAATGTATGCAGAATGATATTTTCACTCTGCAGCAGAGTGTGCGCTGATACGAAACTTCCTGGCAGATTCAAACTGTGCCGGACCGAGACTCGTACTTGGAATCTTTGCCTTTCGCTAGCAAGTGCTCTATCGACATTTTTGACCATTTTTTTTTCGAACTCACGAGCCCTGGTTTCGAGATTAGTGCTCCACCGCCTTTTTTTATTTTTTCAGGCGAGGTTTCTACTACTTTTTAAACCCTTTTTTATTGTTTTTATATTTTTCTATATTTTAATGTTAACTTCCATGAATCTTTTGAGCATCTTTTATTGTTTTTTTATTTATTAATTTTTTGAATTTTTTCATTTCATTTTACTGCAGGAGTAGTCTCAGCGTGCTGACATCATTCAAAACTCGTCTTCTTGAAAGTTTCCTTCCGCATTTTGATACCCAATCAGTTGCTTGGTCTTGCCTTCAATTCGCTATTGTGTTGTTTGTATTCCCAAGTTGTCTTCTCTTAGCTGTGAATGCTTCAGTCGCCAAGGCTATGCGTTGCCTGTTAAAGTGCAAGATTATGAAACCCACATGTGCCGTCGGAATGTAAACAAGCCTTATAAACCTTCTTTCGTTTTATTCCGGCAGCTTTAACCAAATAAAAAGATATATAGTCTTAACTGTTATGTGAAACGGAAAGATCTTCTACATAGATTTCCATAACATAAAACAAAAATGAAAACCAACTGGTACACCTGAGTCGAAATGAAAATGTTTAGCTCTTTTCGATAACGTTGCGAAAGTGTAAAACAAAGGACCTGCTGAAATATCTGAAAGTAACGTGCTGCAGACACATCAGTTTCGCCTTTGTTTCCTTCCAAGTTTTTTATTTTATTTTTTATATTGTTTCTTATTCCTTCATAAAGTCGTGATTTTTTTGTGCTAAGATATAATTTGCAAACTTTTGCGTATGTTTGATAGCCTTCAGTAGCAGTTGTGATTGGGCAGCATGGTATAATCTTTAGTCCGGACATGAAAGCTCCTCCTGAGCACCAAATAAATAATACAGTGTGTGCGCTGCCAACCACGCCCAGGTATTGTCCTTGGTTGTGAGATACTAGGCTCCGTCTGGTTGGAGAACGGATGTGAGAGAGATTTGCTGTCCTGCCCTTGGGCGGATCGAAGGCATGTTCATTCTACAACACGTAAGATTGTTCTCACCACAAACATATCTGTGTTGCAAGGTGTCGACATGGTTGCACTCCCTCCATTTGTCTTGGCCGAATAATGTATTTTATGAAGTTTTTGTGCGGTTGATACCGTTTCATTAACAATTTTGTACCAGATCGATCTGATAGTGGTTTTGCTCTGGATGGTCTTCCAGATGACAGTCCAGTCCTTAGAGGGATACTTCCATGCGGTTGATCCTGTCTGTGTCGTTCATTATCTAGTAGAGATGGCCGGTGATAAGATCACGTAGTGGTTCGCTCCGTCTCGTTCGGTGCTAACTACTTTCTAAAAGGAACATCCTAATGCGGTTCGCATTGAAATGCGTTTCCCCCAGATTAATGGGGATTTGCACAGTTTGAAGCTTAAATGTCCTTAAGGCCATACTCAGCGCACTGTCCTGATATTTGTGGCACAGCTGCAGCGGAAGCCTTGTCAAGAGTGCCTTTCATTTCGTTTGAAGATGCATCAGCCCGAGGCCACCTTCGTCTGGTGCGAGAGTTATGACATTGATTCCCACCTTGAAGATTTCATCCCTCCAGATGTACCAACCTACCTCCAACATGATTTTCCTGGAAACACTTTCTATCACAGGGAGTATCTGTCAGGCATACCGTATTTTGGAGGGGGTTGTCGTACTAAAAAATTTAACCTTCTGTAACAATTCCTCTGCCTTTATTGCACAGTAGGCAGCCCCTAGTCATGGACAGAAGGTCTTTCCAGTTGTTAACAGTTGCTGTTAGAGGGCAACTGCTCATTTTTAAGCCAAGACTCACGCACACTCTCTATGGAAAGATGGCTTCTGTTTTAAATCCACTGTCGATATTCAGGAGGCAAGTCGTTTGATAGTTAAGTTGAGAACCGGATGCTCGCTCGTAATCTGTTATACTCATCGTGTCTTCCGTTAGGTGCTGTTCCGAGCGTACGATGGCACCCAAATCTTTTGCATATGCGACTCATTTTAGTGTGCTCGAATACAACGTTAAGCCCTGAAGTATACAATACTGCAATCCTTATAAGTGGCTCAGTTGCGATGACGAAGAGACACATTGACGTGGGACACGCTTGTCCCACTTTCCACTTAATCGGAAATTACCACTGGTGATGATCTTAGACGTGGCGGAGATGCGCATTTTGCTAACCACGGCAGTAGAGCCTTCACCAGATTCTAAATGCTTCATGATATGGAACAGATAACGGTTTCGAGATCCGATCAAAGGCCTTACATTGACCTAAAGATGATCTCTATCTAATCTGCAAGACTTTTAAAGATCTTGCGACCCGGGACCGCTGCTGCCTGGCTGTTATGTATGATCTTAGGTCGGACATTTGTAATTATATCTGCCATGATACGAGCCAAAATCTTGTAGTCAGAGTTCAGGAGAGATTTCGGACGAAATTTTGCAATATCTTCACGGGGGTATTCTTTCGGGAGAAACGCGATTACGCTGTCGCTGAAACCTTCCAGTAATTGTTGACCTGCTCGAATTTCATTGAATTCGCATACGAAACAGTGTTCTATGAGATACCAGAAATGCTTATAAAATTCTATTGGCAGTCCATCATTTACGGGCAATTTTTTGGCTTGAGCCCTCCTCAATTTCCTGTCGTCCTCGTCGAGCGAATTTGTAGGATATTCTAGCATGGCTACAATTGCCTCATCATCGGCTGGTTCTGCCATGTACAGTCGCTGGTAACAGTGCATTATACACTCTTTGATTTCAGCCTGAGTCGTCACAAAGCTGCCTGCTTCTGTTCGTAAGCGGGTGATCAATTTTTGTCGTGCGCGGCTTTTCTCTTTCCCGTGGTGGAAGGCGGAAGCCAGTTCGTCAGAAGTGCTGTCACTATTTCGCGAACGAATTTTAATGCCTTTCATCTGCCTGCGTTTGAGGAGGACAACTTTGATTTCATCTTTTTAATCTAAATGAAATTTTCCTCCGTGACATATGCTTCAGAATACAATTCGCGGAGACATCTAAAATAAAATTCACTCGTTTTTTTTCTGAAGCCGGTTCCTGTCGGAGCTAAACGTCTTTATACAGCTGATAAGCCTAGTTTTTGCGCAACGGCATCACCCCGTCGCTACAAATGGGAACGTTTGTCGTCGATGTAAACTAGTCTCCCAGGCTTCTTGCAGACGGCCTCTTAACCCCTGTTCCCTGAGGATATCTACATTTAGTTTCCACCCTGTCCGACCACGGAAAGTTTTTTGCCGTGCCGGCCGCATGATACAATGGTACGCCAAATGGCCTGAAAAGTATAGTCGCCACGTTTGCGTCCTATCGAGGTGGCTCGCCATTTGTGTACTGTGATATGTAAAGCACCTTTGTTCACCGTTTGTTATTTCCCAAGTATCCTCCAGCTCTAGCTGGCGTATAGCTTCTCCGGGGATTGCATATCAATTAAAGTTTGGCCATTGGCCCTTTGGCTTCAAAACACAATTAAAATCTATCTTTATCTGCCGATCATCGTTCAAAGCAAGGATTTGAAGGATAACCATTTCCCGCAACATTTCTGATGACCTCTTCCCATAACTGTTCTAAGTGGCATTGATTTGTTGTGCGTGTACTTCAAACGGTAGTTAGAAAATACGAACGGAGCGAATACAAAAAACCTGCGTGACAAACGTTCAATTCACCAACATTCCCACAGAAATGCTTAAATTTCAGTCAACCATCACAGGAAGCAATAATTTCATCACAGACTTAAGCAGATTTGACTTAATGTAGGCAGTATTGCTAACGATTTATCAATGGACGCCAATAATGTTATCAAAGGAACGTTTCAAAGCTTCCTCAATCCACGATTCTATGTCGTAGAATCTAGGTCTTGCATAGTTTGAATAAAATGCAAACTTAAAAGTATCTCGTCGTGTTAGTTGACTAATGTTCGGATCCTAGACAATGTTAACACAAAAAAAACGTTGCAGTGTTCACTGCAAGTGCGGCAACTCGCCACAGCAGTGGCCAAACACCACACGCCCACTCACGACGGCCGCTGCAGGCCGACTATCGACTGAGCTACCCAAGCACGACACAAATGGTTCAAATGGCTCTGAGCACTATGCGACGTAACTTCTGAGGTCATCAGTCGCCTAGAACTTAGAACTAATTAAACCTAACTAACCTAAGGACTTCACACACATCCATGCCCAAGGCAGGATTCGAACCTGCGACCGCAGCGGTCGCTCGGCTCCAGACTGTAGCGCCTAGAACCGCACGGCCACTCCAGCCGGCTAGCACGACACACGACCCGTCGCAACAGCTTCAGTTCAACCAGTAAATCGTATCCTACCTTGCAAACTTCACCGAAGCTCTCCTGCGAAAATTGCAAAGCTAGCACTCCTGGAAGAAAGGATATTGCGGAGACATCGGTTAGTCACAGCCTGGGGAATGTTTCCAGAATGATATTTTTACTCTGCAGAGGAGTGTGCGCTGATACGAAACTTGGAGGAATGACAGTACTGCGATTTTCGTAGAAGAGCTTCTGTGAAGTTTGGAAGGTAGGAGACGAGGGACTGGTGGAATAGAAATTATGTGTGCCGTGCTTGAGCAGCTCAGACGGTAGAGCACTTGCCGGGCAAAGGTCCCGAGTTCGAATCTCGGTCCGGCACACACTTGAAATCTGCAGGGAAATTTCGTAACAAACCTCTGAATTTTAATTAACCGTTACTAAATGAAAAGGAATCCTCCTCATAATGCTCCAAACATTCTCAATCGGGAAGAGATTCGGTGACCTTGCTAGACTATATAAGGATTAACAAGAATGAAGACAAGCGATAGTAACTCTCACCGTGTGCGAAACGGTATTATCTTGCTGCAGTGTGCGTCCAGTACGGCTTGCAGTGAAAAGCAACAAAATGGGGCGGAAAATGTCGTCGAAGTACCGCTTCGGTATATGGGTACCGCGGGTGACAACCAAAGTGGTCCTGCTATGAAGAAAAATGGCACCCCAGATCATACCCCATTTTTGTCGGACCGTATAGCAGGAGACAATCAGGATTTTATCCGGGTCGTCTTCAGACACGACCCAGTTCGTGGCAGGACTCATCACGTAAAGCAAATCTACTCCGGTCAATGGGACTGCAGGCCGAAGACGCCCCAGGCAGTGCTGGGACACCCGCCTAACAGTCGCCTGCCATACGCCCCGACACCCAGGGAGTGATGGCGTGGGGCGCCGTTTGCCTTCATAGGAGGACCTTTTTGGTTGTCGTCCACGGCATTCTTACAGCATAGCTGTACCCCAACAACATTTCACGCCCCATATTGTTGTCCTTCATGGCAAGCCATCCTGGGCTTGTATTTCAGCAAGTTAATGCCCGCTCGCACACGGCGAGAGTTTCTGTTTCATGCTTGCTAAACGCTACCTTGGCCAGCAAAATCGCCGGACGTCTCCCCAAATGAGAACATTTGTAGCATTATGGGCAGCGCCCTCAAACAGATCGGGATTTTGACGATCTAACGCGCCAAACGGGCAAAATTTGGGACGATATGCCTCATCGTGATGTCCATCAAGTCAAATAATACCAAACCAAATAATAGCTTACACAAGAGTCTGAAGTGAAACTACGTATTACTGGGTTGCTCAGTTTATGAAACTTTTTCCCTCGAGTAAAAAATCGAGTTCGTCGGGACTTGTTGTCTATATGTGTACATCAGATACACCGATTTTTATTCGATTCGGATAATTCCTTCGAGGTCTATTTTGAGCCTATTCCATGTGTACATAAAACTTTTCTGAGAATGCTATCGTGTCATAATGTAAATAAATAAATAAAAAAAACTTAAATGGGAAACCAACAAACATTTGAGCCACGGTTAGGTTGTTAATGTAACAAACGACCAAATAAAAGATTGTGCATCTTCGTATTTTCGCGGCGCAAATACTGATCCATATAATTTCAGGTTTGCAGCCGATCATCATCACAAAATCGACAGTTTACTGACAACATATACCGGAAGATCAGTTAAGACCCCACCAACCAGGTGGTTAGGAAGACTGCTTCGCTTCTGAATGCCTTCCACCAGAAGTTGTGCGAAGATTGAAACCGTTTGGTGCGGTGCCCCCAAGGCTTTATGGACTTCCAGAGATCGACAAGAGTAGTGTTCCTCTGCGTGCGACAGTGATTAACATCGGCTCTCTGACCTGTGATTGTGCCAAACACTTAGCATCGTTATCAAGGCCTCTGGTGAGAAAATGCGCTTATGATATGCGTAACTCTGTGGACTCCATTGGCAAACTGAAGTCACTCAAACTGAGCAGTTCTGATATGTTAGTCAGTTTCGATGTAGTGTCGTTGTTTACAAAAGTTCCTTTTTCGGAATAATTGTTTCTCATTGGAAAAAGTTTCGATAAAGAGATTTCAGCTTTGTTTGAACATGTTTTGACTTCGACATAATTTTTATTCAATAACGAATTTTATGAACAGACTGACGGTGTCGCCATGGGTAGTCCTTTATCGCCTTTGGTGGCTAACTTTCTTATGGAGGACTTCGAGGAGGAGGCGCTGGAATGTGCAAGCTTGAAGCCCACAGTGTTTTGGAGGTATGTTTACGACACGTTTGTTGTGTGGCCCCATGGTGAAGACAAGTTAAAATAATTTTTAGATCATCTAAACTCCATCCACAGACAAATTCAGTTCACGATGGAAGTCGAAAAAGATGGATGCCTTCCATTTTCGGATGTGCTGGTACGGCGTAAAGATGATGGCACCTTGGGACACGCGGTTTAACGATAATCGACCCATACCGATTTATATTTACGCGCAAATAGCTGCCACCATCCTTCACAGACGATGAGTGTACTCAGAACTCTAGTACACAGACCACCTGTCATTGGTGTCGAGAGCAGTCTGGAGGACGAGCTTTTATACCTGAGAAGAGTTTTTGAAGACAACGGGTACTCAAAACAGCAGATACATAAGGCGCTACATATGAAACCAGCTGTGGGTATAAGAAAATCAGAGGAAGACAAAGAATGTTTTAAACCGATGGCTTTTCTGCCATACGTGGGAAGCCTATCGTCAAAAATAGGACGAATCATTAGTAAGCATGAAGTGAAAGTAATTTTCACCCTCCACCAAAGACAGCAGCACTCCTGGGTTCCATAAGGGATGATTTGGTGCTTCGGAAGCCTGGGGTTTACAAGATCCCCTGTGAGTGCGGCCGTTCATACATCGGACAGACGATACGTACTATCCAGGAGAGATGAACAGAGCACCGCAAGTACACCAGACTCTTACAACCTAATAAATATGCGGTGGCTGAGCACTGTATTGACACTGGGAACTCTATGGTGTACGATAACGTCGAAATTTCAGCCTCGACTTCATCCTTCTGGGACTCAGTAGTGAAGGAAGCAATTGAAATTCGCTTGGCGACGAATTTAATTAATAGAGATAGAGGCTTCAGCTTGGACAGATCTTGGCATTCGGCAATTTCTGTAATAAAATCACATAGACGTCGGCCGACCGCGGTGGCCCCGCGGTTCTAGGCGCTGCAGTCCGGAACCACGCGACTGCTACGGTCGCAGGTTCGAATCCTGCCTCGGGCATGGATGTACGTGATGGACTTAGGTTAGTTAGGTTTAAGTAGTTCTAAGTTCTGGGGGACTAATGACCTCAGATGTTAAGTCCCACAGTGCTCCGAACCATTTGAACCACATAGACGTCGCGACTGAGCACCTCGCAGTGATACATCGATATCACTGTGTGGATCGACTGCGCAGCCATAGATCTATTTCCATGCATATGCCATACCTCTAAGCCACCGATTAACGTCTCTGACACCTGGTGTATCTGTGGCCGCAAACGCAGTGGTGCGGTCCACGGCTTTTAAAGGACGGAGCAAGTGCTGAAGCGTCAGTCATCTCGGCTCATTCTGAAGATGGCTGGACGGTATTCAGCTGAAACATCAGAAGAAGAAGTCAAATTTATGCAGCTGCACGCCCGAAATTTTATGGATCGAAATAAAAGATTGTCCCTTACATGCCCTTGTCATCCCACCATTTGGGAACATTTTCAGTAGATGGCTTGGTTCAAATGGCTCTGAGCACTATGGGACTTAACTGCTGTAGTCAGCAGTCCCCTAAAACTTGGAACTACTTAAACCTAACTAACCTAAGGACATCACACACATCCATGCCCGTGGCAGGATTCGAACCTGCGACCGTAGTGGTCGCGCGGTTCCAGACTGTAGCGCCTAGGACCGCTCGGCCACACCGCCCGGCTTTTCAGTAGATAATAACACGTTTTTAGTTAATGTTTTGCCAGGGAATGAAAAGCAAGATGTAAGTGTCTCGTACACTTCTGCCTACTCCTTTTCAGTGGCTTCCGATGTAAAATAGTTTCACCTCATGTGGACTTCTTGGACGGCAGTATCATTTCCCTCGGTTTTTTACGAGAAGACAAAAGAACGAGCATCACTCTATACGTGATATCATTCAGCCTGACTCTACAGTCAGACTGAAATCTCGTCAGCCAGCCTGGAGAATCGTCATGAGCGTTTTAGCAAGGGCTTCAAATCCGGTGGCTGCGTGTAAATCGGAAGGATCATCTTTATGCCAGAAAGGTGCCGACCCATATAACAGTCTCACGGGCTTCATTCTTAATCGTGTCACTTGGAGCAGACTGAACCGAATCAAATGTGGGGCAGGGCTAATGGATGACACTCCCCAATCTGCGTCTTCGACGATGTCGTGCAGACGGTGCCACCTATCTTTCAGAATCGCTTCACATGTGTGCTGTCGGCGAACTACATCACACTAACTGTAAAGCAATACTGTGCCTGCAAAATCTGGACAGTGATTTTCATTCGTATCACGGACCTGGTGGTGCAGCGATAAAGCGCTTGCCTGGAAACTGGAAAAAACTAGGGATCGAATCACGGACGGAGTTCTGAACACTCCATCTGTGTTTATCCTTCAGCTCTCAGTGATAATAATATCCACCAGGACCGAGACGTGGTATGGATTCCGCACTAAGCTGTACGTACTCTTACCCCAGTAGTGGCGTACACTTGAAAGATCTGCACCAGCCCGGCGAGACACGTGATCTTTGACTTTTTCTTTTGTTATGTAAGTGATTGTTTATAACCTTCTGTAAGTTTCGCAGGGGAACTTTTGTGAAGTTTGGATGATAGGTGACGAGGTACTGGCGGAATTTTTGCTGTGGGGACAGGCCGTCAGTCGTGCTTGGGTAGCTCAGTCGGCAGAGCACTTCTTCGCGGAAGGCAAAGGTCCAGATCTCTAGTCTCGGACCGTCACACAGTTTTAAACTATCATTAAGTTTCGTATCAGCGCATACTCCGCTGCAGAGTGAAAATGTCATTCTCACAGAAATCTTTATTGGCAGCAATTTTTCACGCCCGGATCGGAGAAGGCGAATTGTCGAAGGAATGTGAACCATTAAAATATAGTAAAGTCCCATAGTTTATGGTCTCAGTGTTACTCTTGCACTGGAAGGTTTTGCTATATCAGACGAATTTTATTTTTGGCTCGTGGTGGTAAGTTCCTATGGGAGCAAACTGCAGAGTTCGTCGGTCCCCCGCACTACTTTATCTAACTTCAACTAACTTAACACACACCCCCGCCCGAGGGAGGATTCGAACCTCCGACGGGTGCATGCGTGTGAACCGTGGCAAGACGCCCAAGCGGCACGGCTACACAGCGCGGCTATTTTGGTTCTTATTAGTGTCGGGTCACGACAAGAAAAACTTTTGAAACGTTTACGTAAAGTTCGTGCGAATTCTTGCAGCTAAACCCAGCGATTTAATTAAACTGCAGAATCGCCACACAATGTGCTTGGCCTGTCGAAGCCGTACATCCGCCAAGTGGCTGCAGAAACTCTTGAGCCGTACGGTTGAGCAATACTTCGCTGATGAATAAACTAAAACGATTGCAATTGTTCTCAGAGTCTTTGGGTCGAATTGTTAAATTATCACCAGGACCTCACAAAACTAGTTGCCTCGTCCTGAAAGGACACAAGAAACCCCGAAATAAAATTAGATGCTGTAACCATTGCAAACAGTCAGTTTCGGCTTCCCACTGACCTGCCCCGAATGATGATTTGTCAATAGTAATTCTAGGAATATACCTACTAGACTTGGAAATTAGATTACGAGGTTCCTTTTCCTGGTTAAAGGAAAGAAATCAAATGGAAGTACGAAGGATTCTTGGAACTGAGGTCAGTACGAAAAAGTTAAAAAAATCGTCTATTAGAACTGTGGCAGAAGGAATAGGACACTTCAGGCACAGACAGTAATATGTACGAATTTCTCCCTAACATCAGAATGAGACTAAAAATAAGATTACTTAACCCGCTGAGTGGACATACATTACCTCGCTGGCCATGTCAAGTATGCTAGGTATCCATCCTGCAGAACTGTGGGCACACCGGAACACGCATTGTGGGAGTACGCAGTCTACGAATACATGGCGGGTAGTGGTCGTCAGGCAGTGAGGATACTGGATCCCAAAACTGCAATAAGGAGCGAGTCGGCCTGGCTCATCTTAGTCGATGCTGCAGAAGCAGTATCCAGAAAGACCAAGGAAGAATTCACGAGGTACTCTGAAGATGAGAGAAGACAAATGAGGTAGTCGACGACAGGCTGAAAGAGTTTCTCAAGAATTTACGTTACGTTGGTGCAAGTGATCGTGGAAGTGCTGACTTTAAGACATAACAGTATTTGGTAGAATTACTTGTTGTAGTGGAAACGCTGCAGATGTGCAGCCCGATGCTAAAGGAAACTGTCAGACACTGGCTTGTTGAACGGGGCAGGTTAAATGCACACGAACCGATTCTGTGGTGCTTATAGATGTATCACTAGTTTGGTAACTGGCTAAGGATTTTATTGTAGTTTTGTAGTAGTAGAAGTATTTGTAGTATTTTAGAAGAAATTACAGTCAGAAATATATTGTTAATACACTACTGGTCATTAAAATTGCTACACCACGAAGATGACGTGATACAGACGCGAAATTTAACCGACAGGAAGAAGATGATGTGATATGCAAATGATTAGCTTTTCAGATAATTCACACAAGGTTGGCGTCGGTGGCGACACGTACAACGTGCTGAGGTGAGGAAAGTTTCCAACCAATTTCTCATACACAAACAGCAGTTGACCGGCGTCGTCTGGTGAAACGTTGTGTGATGCCTCGTGTAAGGAGGAAAAATGAGTACCATCACGTTTCCGACTTTGATAAAGGTCGGATTGTAGCTTATCGGAATTGCGTTTTATCGTATCGCGGCATTGCTGCTCGAGTTGGTTCAGACCCAATGAGTGTCAGCAAATACGGAATCTGTGGGTCCAGGAGGGTAATACGGAACGCCGTGCTGGATCCCAATGGCCTCATATCACTAGCAGTCCAGATGACGGGCACCTTATCCGCATGGCTGTAACGGATCGTGCAGCCTTGTCTCTATCCCTGAGTCAACAGATGGGGATGTCTGCAAGACAACAACCATCTGCACGAACAGTTCGACGACGTTTGCAGCAGCATGGACTATCAGCTCGGAGACCATGACTGCGGTTACCCTTGACGCTGCATCACAGAAGGGGAGCGCCTGCGATGGTGTACTCAACGACGAACATGGGTGCACGAATGGCAAAACGTCATTTTTTCGGATGAATCCAGCTTCTGTTTACAGCATCATGATGCTCGCATCCGCGTTTGGCTACATCGCTGTGAATGCACATTGGAAGCGTGTATTCGTCATCGCCATACTGGCGTATCACTCGGCCTGATGGTATGGGATGCCATTGGTTACACGTCTCGGTCACCTCTTGTTCGCATTCACAGCACTCTGAACAGTGGACGTTACATTTCAAATGTGTCGCGACCCGTGGCTCTACCCTTCACTCGATCCCTGCGAAACCCTACATTTCACCAGGATAATGCACGACCGCATGTTGCAGGTCCTGTACGGGCCTTTCTGGGTACAGAAAATGTTCGACTGCTGCCCTGGCCAGCACATTCTCCAGATCTCTCACCAATTGAAAACGTCTGGTCAATGGTGGCCAAGCAACTGGCTTGTCACAATACGCCAGTCACTGCTCTTGATGAACTGTGGTATCGTGTTGACGCTGCATGGGCAGCTGTACCTGCACACGCCATCCAAGCTCTGTTTGACTCAATGCCCAGGCTTATCAAGGCCGTTAGTACGGCCAGAGGTGGTTGTTCTGGGTGCTGATTTCTCAGGATCTATGCACCCAAATTGCGTGAAAATGTAATCACATGTCAGTTCTAGTATAATATATTTGTCCAATGAATACCCGTTTATCATCTGCATTTCGTCTTGGTGTTGCAATTTTAATGGTCAGTAGTGTATATAAATCTGTCATTGTCGAAGAAAATATGGTTTGTATGACCTATTTTACCTTTTCATAGCCGGCCGGGGTGGCCGAGCGGTTCTAGGCGCTACTGTATGGAACCGTGCGACCGCTACGGTCGCAGGTTCGAATCCTGCCTCGGGCATGGATGTGTGTGATGTCCTTAGGTTTAAGTAGTTCTAAGTTCTAGGGACTGATGACCTCAGAAGTTAAGTCCCACAGTGCTCAGAGCCATTTGAACCATTTGAACCTTTTCATGTAATAAGCTGCAATTGCGTCAGTTACCAAGAAGTTCTGCAATTAATTACTGCGTCTCTTCACTTTTGCAATATCAAGAAAATCCGATAATCTCTCCACGTGCCGGAAAAATTTTCTTCCTGTGAGCTAGTTAGTTCTGTTCTCAAGCCAACAAAATATTCATCACGGAGGGATACTTAATAGCAAATGTGGACTATTGCCTGATCAAGTTCAGTGAACTACTCTCTTGCACGCTGGCTGCAGCAGAAGCTCCGTTGCGTGCGGTATCGCGCTGTTTGCCGCAGTCAGGGCCAGGGAGTATCCGTGTCGGGCTGCTCGCGGCTGCTTGGTCGCCGCAGACGGGCCACGCTATGGCCTGCCATTTGCATACAGGTAATGCGGCGCGCGTATGCTAAGCGTGCGGCGCCGCGCAGTAACGGCGATCGCCAGCCGCGCTGTTTGAACAGCACCACCACCGCCACCAACGTCAACAGAACCACGACCACCACCACCGCCACGACCGCCACCACACCACCACCACGGTAGCCGTTCACGACGTGTGTTCACAGCAGGCCGCCTGCACCAACCTTTCATCCCGTTGACTACTTCCAGAGACATAATGCCCGTGTTGTTTTTTGACATGCCAGCGTCTTGAAAATCGATACCGGGCCTGGGGAGGCACACGAACCCCAGGGAACGACACTTATTGCCGAATCTTCTTTTGCAGTTGTAATAGTCTATAAAGGCAGACGTGAAGTCAGTGAAGTTATAATGCAGAAACTATTGGAAGTTCAAGCGGATTACTTATTTCAGACCAATTCTCGTTAATGCGTCGCATGAATTCGAACCCTGTCTCCCAAGTTAACGCGCTGCTTGTTAAGCTCTACGAGCAGTTCATTTTTCACAGATGGCTGCACTCCAGACACAACCTTCCACAAAAGATTTCATAACACTTAAATATAATTTGGAAGTGAGCGTTTGGCATCATCGGCCGGGAGGCCCCTATTCGGAGAATTCGGCCGCCAAGTTCAAGTCTTATTTCACTTGACGCCACATTGGGCGACTTGCGCGCCAGAGATGAGGATGAAATGATGATGAAGACAACACAACACTCAGTCCCCGAGCGGAGAAAATCTCCAACCCGGCCGGAAATCGAATCCGGGCCCGCTTGCATGGGAGGCGAACACTTTAACACTCAGCTAAGCAGGCGGACACATAAATATACAGGTAGCTCACTGACAATTCGTAATAACTATCTCTTCAGAAGTAAAGTAAAAAAAGAAAAAAGAAAAAAGAACAGCAGTTTCTTTATCTAACTAAGGGACAGTTACCGGTGTGTCTGCTTTGCTTCCAACTTCGCTCGTTACGAATATACGATCATAAGTACGACTTTTGTAAGTAGCACCTTATATTCTTTGCTCTGTAATAACTTCCTCTCCCCAGTACATACGAGTACTCACGTAAACACGACATTATTATAAACGTAAAACAAAAGTGATTCTCACTTTCCTATACTAGCATGCACTGTTCCGACCCGTGGTGAAATAACTCGTTCATTTGCCAGAGCTGACAGTAAACGAATGAAAAGAAAGCAAAATGCCATATCAGTCATTGTCAACCGCTTTAGTCCAAGGCTGTTGTACTACAATTTTTATCCCAGCTAAGAAAAGGTATAATTGCGTCTTGTTTGTGAAAAATGTAACTTAGCAGAACAGTTATTGCTATAATGTTTTGTTTTCTTCTTTAATGTCAATGAAAAGTGTCGCTGATGACTTTGCTATCATTACAGAAAATGAAGAATTTCGGAACTTGTTGGATGGGACGAACAATGTAGTGGTCACTCACCATGGATTGGCAGTGGAGCGAGAAATAATAAAACAATGGGGAATGAGATAGCAATAAAGTTGACGCCAAGATTGCCATTATGAAGTGGACCAGATGAAGCAACTCTGATACTCTGGAAGCGTGTTGAAACATTACGGACGAAGCAAGGGGATCATAAAAAGGAGACTAACAAAGAGAAAGACGACATTTTTGGGCAAAAGACATACAGCAGCATCAAAAATCGGCCTTAATTTGTAGATGAAATTCCTCAGAATGCACTTTTATAGCATGCATTGTCTGGTCGTTAATCTTGGCTGTGAGGAAACCGAAAGCAAATAGAATCAAAGCGTTTGAGATGTGGTTGTATTGAAGGATGTTGAAAAGTAGATGGACAGATGTGAAATGAGGAGATTCTCCGCAGAATCCGCGAGGAGAGGAAGACGTGGAAAATATTGAAAAGAAGAATGAGCAGGATGACACGACATACGTTAACACAACAAGATAAAATTTCTATAGTTCTTCAAGTGGCTGTGAAAGGTAAAACTTATAGGGGAAGAAAGGAGACTGGAATATACCCAACATAGCCGGACGGAGTGGCCGAGCGGTTCTAGGCGCTACAGTCTGGAACCACGTGACAGCTACAGTCGCAGGTTCGAGTCCTGCCGCGGGCATGGACGTGTGTGATGCCCTTAGGTTAGTTAGGTTTAAGTTGTTCTATGTTTTAGGGGACTGTTGACCTCTGAAGTTAAGTCCCATAGTGCTCAGAGCCATGTGAACCATTTTTTTATACCCAACATATAACTGAGAACGTTGTCTGTGGATCTTGCCCTCAGATGAAGAGGTTAGAACAGAAGAGGACTTCGTGGCGAGCAGCATCAGACTAGTCAGACATAAAGAACAACAGATTTGAGGAAAGCAGTTGACAATGTTGACTGGACTACACTCTCTGGAACTCTGAAAGTATCACAGATTAAATACAGGGCGAGAAAAGTCATTAACAAATCATATGTAAGGTAATATAAAGTACATACATGAAACTGAAAACAATGGTACCTTGCCATTTCTGGATGTGGAAGTATACAGAGCTACCGAAGGTAAACTGGGACACAAAGTGTACCGGAAACATACGCACACTAATAGGTACCTGCAGGCGGAGAGCCACCACCACCCAGCTCAAAAGTATTCTGTTCTGCATACGTTAACTGCCCGAGCCTACCGGATAAGCGATGAAAATAACATCAAAGAAGAATTAAAGGAGCTACAACACACATTTCGTGCTAACGGCTATGATGACAACATCATATGAAAGGTAGCTAAAACCACAGAGAAGAGAAGTTTCCACTGGTAAACTTACCATACGTAAAAGGCCTTAGTGAACGGCTAGGCAACGGCCTCCGCTGACGAGGTTTCAAACCGATTTTTCGAAGCAGTCACAGGATCCACGAAATAATCGGTTCCACCAAGGATGTAATCAACAATCTTAACACTGCAGGTGTTTACGAACTACGGTATGAGTGCGGAGCTGCCTACATAGGAGAAACAGGGAGACCTGTCGGCTTACGAGTAGCGGAAAACGAACGCTATGCACGACTACAACAACATAATAAATCGGCCATAGCGGAACACTACCATGACTGTGGAAAACCTATCAGGTTCCAGGAAGCCTCTAGTACTGGCGAAATAATCGTGGATGCGAGAACGCAAAACACGGGAAGCGATCCAAATTATTAAGCAGCCTGACAACAGCCTGGTTACAAACTCCCGGCGTCCTGGCTACCGGCCATCCCAGTCGAACGGGCCGCGAGCCGCAAGCGGTCGCAGGGCAGAAACTACACGGGACACGGACGTATGTGCACAAACAGGTAAAGAGCAACTGGCAGTCCACTTCCGCGCACACCAGGAGGAAAACTTGCCGACCGGAAGCCTAACGCTGATGGGCGGACAGCTACCAATCGTTGACGACATGGACATCCACGAATAGCCTCTTTCTTTCCATCTTCCCTTACGTCATAACTAGCTGATGAGGTGCAACTGAAGGGTGAATTCTGCTTAGACAAGGTCCATAATTAGCGACTCCCTAAAACCATTAAAACCTCTAAGGATCTCTATTTCACCACTAAAGATGAAATAAATGCCATGCTGCCGCTAAGACTACTGTGTTATTGAGGCAGACGTGGCTTCGCTACTTCCGTACAACATATATCAGGAAACACACACCTCGTAGCTGCTTCACTACCTTACAGTACTAGATAAAAGGCACGTATTATTAGAAGCTATCTTTAACATCGTGAATATCTAATACACACCGATGTGACAAATGTCATGGAATACCTCCTAATATCGACCACATTTCCCATTCATATCTTGAGTTCGCGATGCTACAACCATCAGTGGTCGCGCATATCGCTATCCAATGGCTTTTTTTTTCACCCCGGTGTTCTTAGAGTTCGTTTGTTGAAAAAGCTTCCTTTATTTAACTTCTTCAAACGTATTCCTTGCTTCCGTGACCTACACTCGATAATTACACTACTGGCCATTAAAATTGCTACACCAAGACGAAATGCAGATGATAAACGGGAATTCATTGGACAAATATATTATACTAGAACTGGCATATGATTACATTTTCACGCAATTTGGGTGCATAGATCCTGAGAAATCAGTACCCAGAACAACCACCTCTGTCCGTAATAACGGCCTTGATACGCCTGGGTATTGAGACAAACATAGCTTGGATGGCGTCTACAGGTACAGTTGCCCATGCAGCTTCAACACGATACCGCAGTGCATCAAGAGTAGTGACTGGCGTATTGTGACGAGGCAGTTGTTCGGCCACCATTGACCAGACGTTTTCAGTTGGTGAGAGATCGGGAGAACGTGCTGGCCAGGGCAGCAGTCGAACATTTTCTGTATCCAGAAAGGCCCGAACAGGACCTGCAACATGCGGTTGTGCATTATCCTGCTGAAATATAGGGTTTCGCAGGGATCGAATAAAGGGTAGAGCCACGGGTTGTAACACATCTGAAATGTAACGTCCACTGTTCAAAGTGCCGTCAATGCGAACAAGAGGTGACAGAGACTTGTAACCAATGGCACCCCATACCATCACGCCGGGTGATACGCCAGTATGGCGATGACGAATACACGCTTCCAATGTGCATTCACCGCGATGTAGCCAAACGCGGATGCGAGCATCATGATGCTGTAAACAGAAGCTGGATTCATCCGAAAAAATGCCGTTTTGCCATTCGTACACACGTGTCCGTCGTTGAGTACACCATCGCAGGCGCTCCCCTTCTGTGATGCAGCGTCAAGAGTAACCGCATCCATGGTCTCCGAGCTGATAGTCCATGCTGCTGCAAACGTCTTCGAAATGTTCGTGTAGATGGTTGTTGTCTTGCAAATGTCCCTATCTGTTGACTCAGGGATCGAGACAAGGCTGCACGATCCGTTACAGCCATGCGGATAAGATGCATGTCATCTGGACTGCTAGTGATACGAGGCCGTAGGGATCCAGCACGGCGTTCCCTATTACCCGCCTGAAGCCACCGATTCCATGTTCTGCTAACAGTCATTGGATCTCGACCAACGCGAGCAGTGATGTCGCGATACGATAAACCGCAATCGCGATAGGCTCCAATCCGACCTTTATCAAAGTCGGAAACGTGATGGTACGCATTTCTCCTCCTTACACGAGGCATCACAATAACGTTTCACCAGGCAACGCCGGTCAACTGCTGTTTGTGTATGAGAAATCGGTTGGAAATATTCCTCATGTCATCACGTTGTAGGTGTCGCCACCGGCGTCAACCTTGTGTGATTGCTCTGAAAAGCTAATCATTTGCATATCACAGCATCTACTTCCCGTAGGTTAAATTTCGCGTCTGCAGCACGTCATCTTCGTGGTGTAGCAATTTTAATGGCCAGTAGTGTATTTCCATTCTTCCACTGCACTTGAAGCGGATATTTTTATTAACACGCAATTATGTCCTGTGATTCGACATCATTGCCTGATTAACTTCTAGTTTTTTGTTTCGCATATAGAATATGTTTCATAATTATTGATCTATTCCTGTTCTACACTAGCAATTTTTTATAAATGCGTTTTTAAGTAAAATTATTATCAGTTAGAAACTTGACTAATGTAAGTCATTTTTGTAAGTTATTTTTCACTTGCTAC
Source organism: Schistocerca americana (assembly GCF_021461395.2). Taxonomy (NCBI): domain Eukaryota; kingdom Metazoa; phylum Arthropoda; class Insecta; order Orthoptera; family Acrididae; genus Schistocerca; species Schistocerca americana. The sequence goes on along the minus strand of NC_060119.1, from coordinate 126,142,992 downwards.
GCCTAGGTAGGTTCAAATGTAACGTTCGTTTCACGTCAGACAGGAATACGATGACATATAATAACTGGTAGTATTCAACTGTACTATGTAATCCCACGCACGACTCAACAACGCTTTTCGAGAGACAATGCTCTTGTCGTCACGTCATCAGACTTAGCTCATGAAGTTCAAATTCCTAAAAAATTTACCATCACGTTTGCTGCTTTCACACAGTGGAATGGGATTCAGGACACTGGAGGCTGGAGAGGAAATTGAAATGGAAGTACGCTGGTGTTCGCGGTTTTATGTAAGTCGGTAAAGAAGGAAAATAGGCAGAGTAGTAATCTGAGCTGAGACTGGTAAAAAAGGAACATAGCGGTGGTGTGCAAAGTGAAGTCGGATTTTTCGAGATACTGTGGCGTGTTTTAAATTGACATAGTGTCATGGCGTTATCGCCGTGCCTATGTTACCATATGATTAAATTTACCAATAAAGTTATCCACTGTACTGGCTGTGTGGTTGAATGGTTGGATGAGCGTATGTTGTACAAAGCGTAAACGCTGAAAGGTGAAGGCAGTGCAACAACAGAGAGTTGATTATATTATCCATGCTGGAATTCGTCATCATTCTATGTGTAGAAGTAGTAACAGAATTCCCTTGAAGCATGAGAATCAATTTCTGAAGAATGAGCTTATTTGAATACAACAGTTTAATAAAGAGAAAGTAGTAGTGGTTATAGCGAAAACCAAAGATTTAGAAGTCATAGGAGAGAGCTTTAATTTTCTACGTTTACACCGTTCCCATGTATTCCGTTCTACTGGCACCTGTCCTATTTCTTATCTTTGTTCAATTCATTACATTAACATTTAAAGGGTATGGATGAGACTGATCGGCCTTCCGTAACGGCAGCGGTTCTAGGCGCTACAGTCTGGAACCGCGCGACCGCTACGATCGCAGGTTCGAATCCTGCCTTGGGCATGGATGTGTGTGATGTCCTTAGATTAGTTGTGTTTAAGTAGTTCTAAGTTCTAGGGGACTGATGACCTCAGAAATTAAGTCCCATAGTGCTCAGAGCCATTTGAACAATTTTTTTTGAGACTGATCATGGTACGTGTCTTCAAATGAACCGCATGCTAGTAGCAGTCAGCTCCATACGTACAATTAGGAAGCACCTATTACTATAAAAATTATTTTGTCTTATTGTATTTATGTTCTTGTATTTAAATTTAAGAAATCATGTAGCCTACAGTAGCTCAAGATAAGCCCTTGTATGTCAGCAATTTTTTCCGCCGTCTCCTCACACATCTGAGAAACAGCGGTAGATGTAGATAGTACATCTTAGTCATCTAGGTAAGACGCTAACAAGAAATCAAAAGTAAATATCGTAAAGATTTCTTACTATTTTCGTCTTCACCACACAACGCCAACCACAAGCGATGTTTTCGTGGGCGGCAAATTTCATTCTGCTGCAGTGACAGCCCAGAAAGGCTTAATTGTCTGTTAATGTTGGCAGTGGTATCTGTTTTCCTTGGCACTTGTCCGCCTTTTCAAATGTCTCATTTTTATTGCTTGTATGACATATCAATTAAACCACGTTGGCAACAACCTCCGCCGATATTTTGTTTCCATAATGGCGATAGCTATCCGACCTATTTAGCTTCGACTTTTACACAATTCATTCCATTTTGTTGTATTATTGGTATCGTTATTTTTAATTATTATCACTCTCGCTAACCCTATAATATTCAGTTACCTTTATCATTATTGTTGTCAATGGATTTTAGTTTTCTGTCGGTGATTTGCCACGTCAATTTAATCTCAATTTTCTTCAGTTTGAGGAGGACAGTTTTGAGAATGTACGTTCTGAACACAGTATTGCACTGTAGTGAATCACCGAGGGCGCAAATACCGGAAAAGTAGGGAAAGGAAACGTTTCAAATGCTGTATTGCAGAAGGACGTTGAAAGTTATGAGCAATGATAAGATAAAGAAAGAGAAGATTCTCCGAAGTACTGGTAGAGTAAGGAACATTTGGAAACACTGACAAGAAGAAGAGACACAATGATAAGATTTGTACTAAGACAATAGAGAATAACTTTTATAGTAGTAGGAGCTGTAGAGGACAAAAACTTTAGGAGAAGAGAGAGATTGGGATGCTCCCAACGAATAATTGAGGATGTAGGATGCTAGTGCTATCCTGATATTAAGAAATTTTCTCAAGTCAGATATTCATTTAGGGGATCATTTATAAGCAGTTAGTAAACTGATTACTCAAAATAAAGTGTTCTTGTATGTACACTTAGACATCTGCATTCACAAAAAAATTTCAATAGTGCTGCTTACCCCCGGTCTTATTCATTGTTTTTTGTGCACGAAAGAGTTTTGCCTTTCCTTATAAAACAGTAATCATTTTAATGACAATATGTATGTGACTATTTATTTCATGATAAAAAATTTCAATAATCATTCACTTGCGTTACAAACTGCTAACATAATTTTTATTTAGTGTACCATTCAGAAAGGCCCAGTGTGTAGCGACTTTCATGTACGAGAAAGCCGGAATAGGAAATACGTCCTTGTTTCGACTATTCAGCAGAACAACATTTACCTATAGCTTTATGCCGCCTTCGGAAGTATTTACTGGATCGTGTTTAAAGATCATTTTGCACATATCAAGACGGCGGTGATTACGTTAAGCGACACGCAACAGCTTTTTTAATGTACAGCTTTTCGCGTGTTGCTGTTTACATGAAGTGTTGCACAGAGTCTTCATGATAACACGCACGAAACATTTCCGCACAGTGAAAAATGCATTGACAGTCTTTATAAAATACAGGACATTACAGTAACCGTTGCGGATTTCAATTAAAACTTTATTATCGTCCTTGAAGAAAAACTTTGTTAGTCTTAACGTTTTGCCATTATCTGAGCAGTTGTTACGGGAATCGGTAATTGATTCTCACCGGGACTCTAAACATCTTCGCAACTTCAGTTAAACAGTCAGAAAAGGGAAAAGTCATGTCTGCAGTTTAGTGCAACAAACGCCTCATATCTTGAATTTCGTTGTCCATTGGCTTATTTGTGTTAATCCTACCGTTTAGAAATATATTACAACGTCAATAGTTTCACTCATATTTTTACATTCTTCAGTTGTTAGGTTAGTTTTATGACTCCTGAACCTCCTTCCGTTGCATATAATGACTTCATGTCTTAATGGCTGCTACAGCTTCCTACAATAATATTTTCTTCACAGAAGACAATGAATAATGAAATACACATTCTCTTCCTTTCCTGGTCACGTGGTACGCTACATATTGCGTCTTTATAGTCCGGTATGCAATGCAGATTCTTCCACAAAACACGCCAGTTCCTCTTTAAATTTATGTCATAAAGTTCTTTCATGTCCTATGAGGTGAAATATCTTACAATTTCATGCCCCATTTTTTCCGTTATGTAGCAACTCCTGTCAGCTTATTCATCTCCATACTCTTCCGCTTTAGTTGAAAATTTATCTTGGTAGGATACTTCGGTTGTATAGCATTCAGAACGTCAATTACTGAGTTTCAGGTATCGCTGTCGGTATCCAGCGGCTTGCAAAATATTTTCCGGTGATGGAATTACGGGGTTCACTGGCCTGCTAAGCTCAACTGCGCAGCTGCTTGCGTAACGAAGCCGTGGTACTGGGACGTATTTCAGAGAAGTGGCACCAGCTTTAACTGTTACCCAAAGGAATGAGTTCCGAGAGAGTTTCTACGGGCATTATTTGCGTTTGAAACTTTCTTGAAAGACGCCAGCCGACCGCACTGCAGGAGCTTCGCAAATTAGTTAGACACAAAAGTGTATATCGCACAAAACTTTCTTGGATGTGCACGATATTTTTAATTTTTAGTTCTGTATACCACAGAATTTTAAATATAACGTTCTCACAAATTCTGTCTTCTTTCTATTGTGCAAATAAATGCAGCAGTTATGTAATGTCGGTGAGCATTTCAATAAATGTCCATTAAGCCAGCGTCTTTACTTCTTATGTATGTAAGCCCGTAGACTATATATTTATATTGTTGAGTGAGGTAACAGTGTCAAAATGAATATCGCAATAAGTCATTTTTCACTGTTCAATGAACTTTTTTCATAGGTTTCCTATGGTTGTAAGGCCAATATTTAAACGCGGAACATCATTCCTAATATGTACAGTAGGATATATTTCTCACAAAGAGGACCCGAAGAAAAAACAAAATTTATTATTTCCATTGGCCCACTTACATAGGGAACTAAATGCTAGAAATGAATCAGAGCTATGATACCAGAGAATGCAAAAGCTTCTTGTTGTATAAAGGCCTAGCGCCTGCTTTGCAGTCAACCAGCAACACAGAGGGGTTATGCGGGCATGAATCTTACAGGGGCGGGTTATGCGGACATGGACCTGACAGGGGCGGGGCACTATCCTGGCGCCCAGGCAGTATTTAGGTAGGTGCCCGGGCAAAACTTCAGAATTTCGCTCCGAGTGATTTCCCTGGGCCATGTGCTGATTGCGAAAGCATTCCGAAAGTCAGGATGTCACTCTCGAGGCGTCGCTACGACAACACCGCCATCATGTGGACCTTCGTCTCTAGGAGCTACCAGCTACAGACCTACACCTTTCGTAACCCCTGCGCATCTGATACTATGGCCAGCAATTGTACTTTCTGATATATCTCTTTGTTTTCTTCGACAATTCGCAGGACTTTAAACTTTTGTGCATCGTTTTAAGTTTTTGCTAGTCCTCTCGGAACTTTCAGTTTTTCTTACAAACTTTGATTGTGGCACGTTTAGTGTATAAACACGGGATTTTGGAGCTTTCAGTTTAATGTGACATTTTCAAGCGTTCAGAATTAAGACTAATCTCTCAGTGTTTTAGAAGTGACGTATTTTCAAATATTGTGCTCCAAATTAACTCTCATTGTAGAAGACCATTTATGCATTTTAGAATAAACTTCAAATGCATTGTATGTCTGGGTATATTTCCTGCTGCACTTCTGCGGACATATCAGTTTGTGACCCAGTTAGACAGGGTTTTTGGCGTGTGTTCTTCCACTTTCAAGTACATTCACTGTCATGTTGCTCCCAGTATGACAGAAATGCTGGATGACTCTGCCCAGGTGATGTTACTTCTCTATCAGAAGCACCAACGGACTCCTGACAGAGCGGCTAGCAGCCATCTCCACGTTGCCTCCAGAGCTCTGCAATCGCCTCTCATGGGTTGACTCAGATGGTCAAGGCCATCTGGACCGCACCCTCGACATTTCAGTGGTCCGACAAGAAGATCGAGCCATGGGCGAACTGCGTCACTTACGTGGAATAGCACTTGTGCACCTTTGGCATTACAGATGATACCCATCCTTATTGCGTTTTACAGGTTGTATGACTCTGGATTCTTGTGGTGTCCGGTTCTGATGTTGGGCGTTTTGGATTTTCTAGTTCACCCATTTTTACTCTTTGGCATTGAACTTCTGTTCCATGACAACAATGGGCGAGGATGACTCAGATGGTTAAGTGATTTTATTCGTAAGTAACGTCTTGTTCTCTCTCTCTTTTTTTTTTTTAGAAATTTTAGCTGTATAGTTCCTTGTGACGTATTTAAAAAAACATTTGGAGCCTCTCCCATTACCTTGTAACACAAAATTTTCATTATTACAGTTTACACCAGATGGTGGAACTTCGACTGCCCAAAAGCAGTCGTGAGTGCAATAAGAGATTGTAGATTCGACAACTATTTTGCAGTTTCTTCATTTTACAAATTGAGCTCTTAGCGATCACTATCGCACACAGTAGCCATCAGCAACGTGCTCATCCGGCTGCAGATAGACACAGGGTCCCCCACGACCATCATAGATCGCCGATCTTATTATCACATGGCGCCCCCTCCCATGTAGCATTTGGACACTCTTCTACAAAGTTTCAGGAATGACAACACTAAAACCAACGCCCAATTTAGAGCCCATTTGATCGCCCTCACAACCAGGATTTTGTTCATTGATGTGCCTGGAGTCATCAGTCTTGGGATTGGATCTGTTCAACACTCTTTCCATAGAAATCTACGACTCCACCCTCACCACCAATCCCTGGGAGCCAAAATCTACCTAAATGAACTCTTTCCCAAATTTAGTTCAGTGTTTGCGGAACCCTCCTTGGGGATCAATGATTTCGAGGCACATGTCGATCTACTGCCTTCAGCATCACCGGAGTTCTTCAAAATGGGAAAGTTTCCTTTCGCACTCAGAGACACACTTCAGCTGGAGATAATGCAGTTGTAGGATGTATTCTAAATCCAGTTCCCAACTGCCAATAGCCCGCTCTTATCATCATCGTAGAAAAGTCAAGTGGTGCACTGCGAAATGACGAAGATTTCAAGACAACATTATTACCCAACTTGTCAGAGACGCTTATCCTATTGCCAAGGCAGAGAACATAGTGAACCGCCTCATGAGCGGCAAAGTGTTAGCCAAGATTGACCTCAATAATGTATATCTGGAGTCTCCATTGGGGAGGATTTCCAATGCTTCTTAGTGATCAGTATTCCTTTTGGACAGTTTCAGTATAGTAGAATTGCGTTCGGGATTGCCGGTACTCTGGTCATTTTGCAGTGCTGTCACACACACCTCGCCTGCAGTGCACTAGGCACAGAAAACTATTTAGACGACATTATCGTCGCATGCAACGACACACGCGCCTTAATTAACACCCTGTACACTCGTTCATGGTCCTCCAACAGGGCAATCTCAAATGCAATGAAGACAATTGCTGCTTTTTATCAACAACGTTGAATACTTCGGTCACTTACCCATACTATAGGAAGTGGTGCAAGGAATTCCGGCATCCGCCAGCACCAACCAGCTGAAATCAGTGTTGGAGCAGCTAAGTTATTGCCATAAATTTATTCCGCATGTGGCAGCCCTTACAAAACCATTACATCACGTCTTATGCAGAAATGTTCTCTGTCAATGGGCCTTCTAGGACATGAATCAGGCTGTGCTCCACACCACGTGCTTCACGGTATGTCGCCACACATAGCCCTCTAGTATGATAACAGAAAAAAATAAGTTAAATATATTTCAATTTTTTTCCAATTTTAATCTGATAATTATATATACATATTGTGTTTCATACTAGAACGTCGTATTCCCAGTTTGGCACAGCTTTGCCACAGGAAACACGAAAGCGGTCGAAGACGTCCGTCTTCTGGTCGGCTCCTAATCGTTGTCAGAAGGAGGCTAGTTTTTTACTATGCAAAGGTTTCTATTATTCGGATAAAGAACAACCCGGATTTCGTTACGTAATCAGTATGAATTTTATAATTACCTAAGGGAACTTAAACAATGAACAATAAAAAAATTGCTTTCGCAAATGAAATCGTTAATAAATGGGGCAGCTATTAGTTGTGTAGAAGACAAGGAGCGGCCTTCTGTCTACGACCAGGATGCCGCAGTATTCTCTGCTGTAGTAAAGACTGTTTGACATTTATAAAAATAATATGACATGGAGGTAAAAATATAAGGGAAAAGAATTGAATAAGAAATCTGGTAAGCACTAAATATATTCAAATAATTCTCACAAGCAATTAGAGCTTCTTTATATACAGTGTATCTTACATAAGTAATTTTCTAACTGTATGGTGCGATCAGATTTCAGCCTGTCCTGTACTACCTTCTTGGTTCACGTTCTTATCACAAATTACAGTCATTACTTTTTTGCTTCCTTTGAGACAATTCCTGCACAGTTCAACACCTTCATAACAATAACTTACAGATTTACAGTTTCGAACATAAATTACTTGAATTTTATTAATCAATAACTGTTGTCTGCACGCTGTCAAGACCGCTCACTTTTTTGGCTTAAAGACGACCTTCTTTACGCTTTCACATTACGAGCAGAAGTACGATATAATCTGAAGATCTACAGAAGTTTTTAATGTCATCTTTTATTTAGAGCGAAGCCGAACGTTCAGTTCAGCTTCTGTTAAATTGTTTCTTTGACTGCGCAGTCGATGTATTAGCGTCCGCGCTAGATGCGCATCTTTACAGTTACCGGTACGCAAATTATATAAAACAAATATCGTTCAAAGACTAGGTCTCATCTCATAAGTTGATCATTTAACATACAGCTAGGTGACTGTCTTTCCAAGGATACTCACATATTTCATACAACGAAAAGCCCAATAATATTACAGCCCATAATTTTGGCTGTTGATGCAATGGGTTATGGGTTGGAGGCGGACCTGTTACATACAATTCATGGGATAGAACGACCGGTTTCGTTTGTTTTTGAGACTCTCTCCGCTGCACAGAATATATACAGTCTGATAAAAAACCCTAGCAATCATATTTGATGTAAAGAAATTCATGACTATTTCTACTGTCGCTATTTCACGCTGTTCACGGACCACAAGCTTTCACTCCGTCATTCATAAGCTGTTGCAAAGATTCTGACCAAAACGGCACGCCTCCTCCAGCGGTTGATTTCGTTTCCCTTTTTTCAAGTTGTAATTATAACATTCAAGGCGCAAAGGAAATAAAGACATTAGCTACTACTACGCATTGATTTATATCTACATCTACATCCACATTTATACTCCGCAAGCCACCCAACGGTGTGTGGCGGAGGGCACTTTACGTGCCACTGTTATTACCTCCCTTTCCTGTTCCAGTCGCGTATGGTTCGCGGGAAGAACGACTGTCTGAAAGCCTCCGTGCGCGCTCTAATCTCTCTAATTTTACATTCGTGATCTCCTCGGGAGGTATAAGTAGGGGGAAGCAATATATTCGATACCTCATCCAGAAACGCACCCTCTCGAAACCTGGCGAGCAAGCTACACCGCGATGCAGAGCGCCTCTCTTGCAGAGTCTGCCACTTGAGTTTATTAAACATCTCCGTAACACTATCACGGTTACCAAATAACCCTGTGACAAAACTCGCCGCTCTTGTTTGGATCTTCTCTATCTCCTCCGTCAGACCGATCTGGTACGGATCCCACACTGATGAGCAATACTCAAGTATAGGTCGAACGAGTGTTTTGTAAGCCACCTCCTTTGTTGATGGACTACATTTTCTAAGCACTCTCCCAATGAATCTCAACCTGGTACTCGCCTTACCAACAATTAATTTTATATGATCATTCCACTTCAAATCGTTCCGCACGCATACTCCCAGATATTTTACAGAAGCAACTGCTACCAGTGTTTGTTCCGCTATCATATAATCATACAATAAAGGATCCTTCTTTCTATGTATTCGCAATACATTACATTTGTCTATGTTAAGGGTTAGTTGCCACTCCCTGCACCAAGTGCCTATCTGCTGCAGAACTTCCTGCATTTCGTTACAATTTTCTAATGCTGCAACTTCTCTGTATACTACAGCATCATCCGCGAAAAGCCGCATGGAACTTCCGACACTATCTACTAGGTCATTTATATATATTGTGAAAAGCAATGGTCCCATAACACTCTCCTGTGGCACGCCAGAGGTTACTTTAACGTCTGTAGACGTCTCTCCATTGATAACAATATGCTGTGTTCTGTTTGCTAAAAACTCTTCAATCCAGCCACACAGGTGGTCTGATATTCCGTAGGCTCTTACTTTGTTTATCAGGCGACAGTGCGGAACTGTATCGAACGCCTTCCGGAAGTCAAGAAAAATAGCATCTACCTGGGAGCCTGTATCTAATATTTTCTGGGTCTCATGAACAAATAAAGCGAGTTGGGTCTCACACGATCGCTGTTTCCGGAATCCATGTTGATTCCTACATAGTAGATTCTGGGTTTCCAAAAACGACATGATACTCGAGCAAAAAACATGTTCTAAAATTCTACAACAGATCGACGTCAGAGATATAGGTCTATAGTTTTGCGCATCTGCTCGACGACCCTTCTTGAAGACTGGGACTATCTGTGCTCTTTTCCAATCATTTGGAACCCTCCGTTCCTCTAGAGACTTGCGGTACACGGCTGTTAGAAGGGGGGCAAGTTCTTTCGCGTACTCTGTGTAGAATCGAATTGGTATCCCGTCAGGTCCAGTGGACTTTCCTCTATTGAGTGATTCCAGTTGCTTTTCTATTCCTTGGACACTTATTTCGATGTCAGCCATTTTTTCGTTTGTGCGAGGATTTAGAGAAGGAACTGCAGTGCGGTCTTCCTCTGTGAAACAGCTTTGGAAAAAGGTGTTTAGTATTTCAGCTTTACGCGTGTCATCCTCTGTTTCAATGCCATCATCATCCCGTAGTGTCTGGATATGCTGTTTCGAGCCACTTACTGATTTAACGTAAGACCAGAACTTCCTAGGATTTTCTGTCAAGTCGGTACATAGAATTTTACTTTCGAATTCACTGAACGCTTCACGCATAGCCCTCCTTACACTAACTTTGACATCGTTTAGCTTCTGTTTGTCTGAGAGGTTTTGGCTGCGTTTAAACTTGAAGTGGAGCTCTCTTTGCTTTCGCAGTAGTTTCCTAACTTTGTTGTTGTACCACGGTAGGTTTTTCCCGTCCCTCACAGTTTTACTCGGCACGTACCTGCCTAAAACGCATTTTACGATTGCCTTGAACTTTTTTCATAAACACTCAACATTGTCAGTGTCGGAACAGAAATTTTTGTTTTGATCTGTTAGGTAGTCTGAAATCTGCCTTCTATTACTCTTGCTAAACAGATAAACCTTCCTCCCTTTTTTTATATTCCTATTAACTTCCATATTCAGAGATGCTGCAACGGCCTTATGATCACTGATCCCCTGTTCTGTACATACAGAGTCGAAAAGTTCGGGTCTGTTTGTTATCAGTAGGTCCAAGATGTTATCTCCACGAGTCGGTTCTCTGTTTAATTGCTCGAGGTAATTTTCGGATAGTGCACCCAGTATAATGTCACTCGATGCTCTGTCCCTACCACCCGTCCTAAACATCTGAGTGTCCCAGTCTATATCTGGTAAATTGAAATCTCCACCTAAGACTATAACATGCTGAGAAAATTTATGTGAAATGTATTCCAAATTTTCTCTCAGTTGTTCTGCCACTAATGCTGCTGAGTCGGGAGGTCGGTAAAAGGAGCCAATTATTAACCTAGTTCGGTTGTTGAGTGTAACCTCCACCCATAATAATTCACAGGAACTATCCACTTCTACTTCACTACAGGATAAACTACTACTAACAGCGACGTACACTCCACCACCGGCTGCATGCAATCTATCCTTTCTAAACACCGTCTGTACCTTTGTAAAAATTTCGGCAGAATTTATCTCTGGCTTAAGCCAGCTTTCTGTGCCTATAACGATTTCAGCTTCGGTGCTTTCTATCAGCGCTTGAAGTTCTGGTACTTTACCAACGCAGCTTCGACAGTTGACAATTACAATACCGATTGCTGCTTGGTCCCCGCATGTCCTGACTTTGCCCCGCACCCGTTGAGGCTGTTGCCCTTTCTGTACTTGCCCAAGGCCATCTAACCTAAAAAACCGACCAGCCCACGCCACACAACCCCTGCTACCCGTGTAGCCGCTTGTTGCGTGTAGTGGACTCCTGACCTATCCAGCGGAACCTGAAACCCCACCACCCTATGGCGCAAGTCGAGGAATCTGCAGCCCACACGGTCGCAAAACCGTCTCAGCCTCTGATTGAGACCCTCCACTCGGCTCTGTACCAAAGGTCCGCAGTCAGTCCTGTCGACGATGCTGCAGATGGTGAGCTCTGCTTTCATCCCGCTAGCGAGACTGGCAGTCTTCACCAAATCAGATAGCCGCCGGAAGCCAGAGAGGATTTCCTCCGATCCATAGCGACACACATCATTGGTGCCGACATGAGCGACCACCTGCAGATGGGTGCACCCTGTACCCTTCATTGCATCCGGAAGGACCCTTTCCACATCTGGAATGACTCCCCCCGGTATGCACACGGAGTGCACATTGGTTTTCTTCCCCTCTCTTGCTGCCATTTCCCTAAGGGGCCCCATTACGCGCCTGACGTTGGAGCTCCCAACTACCAGTAAGCCCACCCTCTGCGACTGCCCGGATCTTGCAGACTGAGGGGCAACCTCTGGAACAGGACAAGCAGCCATGTCAGGCCGAAGATCAGTATCAGCCTGAGACAGAGCCTGAAACGGGTTCGTCAGACAAACTGGAGAGGCTTTCCGTTCAGCCCTCCGGAATGTCTTTCGCCCCCTGCCACACCTTGAGACGACCTCCCACTCTACCACAGGTGAGGGATCAGCCTCAATGCGGGCAGTATCCCGGGCAACCACAGTCGTAGTCCGATCAGGGGATGCGTGGGACGAGCTGGCCGTCCCCGACAAACCCCCATCCGGACCCCCACTGTGTGACCGAAGCCAACACTGCCTGAAGCTGGGAGCGAAGGGATGCCAACTCAGCCTGCATCCGAACACAGCAGTTGCAGTCCCTATCCATGCTAAAAACTGTTTTGCAAAGAACGTCTGAACTAATATACAGAGAGCGCAAACAAATCAACAAAATTTAAACGGTTATTAAAATACAAGATTGCCTAGTAAATGCAGTAATGATGCTACTTGCGCACTGCTGACACTGCTCGGCGGCGGAAGGAGACTACGCGAATTTACACTATTCAGGTACTAAAACGCGATGCTACACTCTCAAATACTATAATACGCCCGAAATTTATGAATTAAACAATGCAAGTACCAAAAACACGCAAAGAAATTAAGAATTAAACTATGTAAGAAATGGGCAAGTTGAAAATTTACATCGTACCGGGATTCGATTCGTGGTTTCCTGCTTAACTGGATGATGCGCTGACCACTATGCTCTCCAGACTCAGTGGTCGTCGTAGCCACATAGACTACCCCACCACGCCTCCTGTCATACCCGAATTCTCAACTTATACCACACACTAGTGACGTAGTGCCCCACTCATTAGCTTCATTACTCGCAACATGTCACTGATTTCCATAAGCGTTCGAACATGGTGTGCATCTACACTGAAAGGTCCACTGCCCGTCACCCATGCAGTTACGTATGTGGTTTCTGTTCTTTCGGCCAATGATAACTTCAGTACAGATACACAAGAGGCTCGAACTCTTAATGGAATTGCAGGAGTAATGAGGCTAATGAGCAGGGCACTACTCCAGTAATGTGTGGTGTAAGTCGAAAATTTCGGTCTGACGGGGTGTGTTAGGCTAGTCCGTTCGGCTGCGTTGACCACTGTGTCCAGATATGGTAGTTATCAGTGCATCTTCCTAGATATCAGGAGACCTGATTCGAACCACTATCTTGCACACTTTTTCAACTTGCCTCATTCATATAAATTAATGCCCACTTTCAGCTAATGTCTTTAATTCCTTTCTGTCTTGACTCATAGTGGCTACAGGATCAAATTGGTGCCTTTTCGACACGTCCGAAAGAACAGATACCACACACATAACATTCAGCGACTTGACATGCCGAAGCAGACCTTCTCTCGTATCTGCCAGGACCCGGGATTCCAAATTCTGCTTTCACCTGGAAGTCGCCGTCGAGATAGTCGTGGCCAGTTTTCCACTGGACACCAAGTTCGTCGCATACCGCACGGCTGATTACTCAGTGCTCTGCAAGGTACTCTGCCTGGCTCAACCCAGTTGGCCGCCAGACTACAGGTAGCTGCGACAACCGCAGGTCCGGGACTACAGATATTGCTGGAATGAGCTCTGGACCCACAACGATGTGCTCCTGCTCCTCCGTCAAGGTAGTAATCTGAGGCCTTTTATCAGAACGTCTCGCTCGTCTCTACTGGGGCTTTGTGCTCACCAAGCGCCTGGAAAACCATCACATGTCTACTGGCAAGGCATGGACGCGTCGATTACCCGCAGAAATGTGTTCGTCGCCAGGGTGGCTATGTTGAGAAATAAATATGTAGACATGAAGAATAAAGGTGGAGAATGTTATTAATAAACTACTACCCATTAAAATTGCTACACCAAGAAGAAATGCAGATGATAAACGTGTATTCATTGGACAAATATATTATACTAGAACTGACATGTGATTACATTTTCACGCAATTTGGGTGCATAGATCCTGAGAAATCAGTACCCAGAACAACCACCTCTGGCCGTAATAACGGCCTTGATACGCCTGGGCATTGAGTCAAACAGAGCTTCTATGGCGTGTTCAGGTACAGCTGCCCATGCAGCTTCAACACGATACCACAGTTCATCAAGAGTAGTGACTGGCGTATTGTGACGAGCCAGTTTCTGGGCCACCATTGACCATCCGTTTTCAATTGGTGAGAGATCTGGAGAATGTGCTGGCCAGGGCAGCAGTCAAACATTTTCTGTATCCAGAAAGGCCCGCACAGGACCTGCAACATGCGGTCGTGTCCCGCGCCCGAGTTCCCGGGTTCGATTCCCGGAGGGGTCAGGGATTTTCTCTGCCTCGTGATGACTGGGTGTTCTGTGATGTCCTTAGGTTAGTTAGGTTTAAGTAGTTCTAAGTTCTAGGGGACTGATTACCATAGATGTCCCAGAGTGCTCAGAGCCATTTGAACCATGCGGTCGTGCATTATCCTGCTGAAATGTAGGGTTTCGCAGGGATCGAATGAAGGGAAGAGCCACGGGTCGTAACACATCTGAAATGTAACGTCCACTTTTCAAAGTGCCGTCACTGCGAACAAGAGGTGACCGAGACGTGTAACCAATGGGACCCCATACCATCACGGCGGGTGATACGCCATAATGGCCATGAATACACGCTTCCAGTCTGCGTTCACCACGATGTCACCAAACACGGATGCGACTATCATGATGCTGTAAACAGAACCTGGATTCATCCGAAAAAATGACGTTTTGCCATTCGTGCACCCAGGCTCATCGTTGAGTACACCATCGCAGGCGCTCCTGTCTGTGATGCAGCGTGAAGGGTAACGGCAGCCATGGTCACCGTGCTGATAGTCCATGCTGCTGCAAACGTCGTCGAACTGTTCGTGCAGATGATGAATGTCTTGCAAACGTCCCCATCTGTTGACTCAGGGATCGAGACGTGGTCGCACGATCCGTTACAGCTATGTGGATAAGATGCCTGTCATCTCGACTGCTAGTGATACGAGGCCGTTGAGGTCCACCACGGCGTTCCGTATTACCCTGTACACACCGATTCCATATTCTGGTAACAGTCATGGATCTCGACCAACGCGAGCAGCAATGTCACGATACGATAAACCGCAATCGCGAAAGGCTACAATCCGACCTTTATCAAAGTCGGAAACGTGATAGTACGCATTTCTCCTCATTACACGAGGAATCACAACAACGTTTCACCAGGCCACGGCGGTCAACTGCTGTTTGTGTATGAGAAATCGGTTGGAAACTTTCCTCATGTCAGCAAGTTGTAGATGTCACCACCGGCGCCAACCTAGTGAGTGCTCTTAAAAATTAATCGTTTGCATATCACAGCTTCTTCTTCCTGTCGGTTAAATTTCGCGTCTGTAGCACGTCATCTTCGTGGTGTAGCAATTTTAATGGCCAGTAGTGTATTTGATTTATTTAAAAAGCTTTAAGAGCTTTCTCACAATAAATTCTATGCCATTATTTATCAGCACGCCCATGTATGATCACTAGAACCAACTCTTTTTGAGGGGGGAAGTGGAACTGAACGTCAGCATTCTAGGCCATTAAACACTACCTATAGAATAATTGGTAATCACTGCTTATTGAATAGTAGTTTGTGTCTGAATTGCCCTGAAAAGATCTACTTGCAAAAGTATTTGTTACGTATGTACTTTTTGCCGTATAACATAGCCTATATAAAATATTTCAGTAGTAGTTCAGTGTTGCGTCTGGGGCTCCGATTATAGTTTCCATAATTTTCAGTGGGGCTTCAGTGAAGTAGAATTTAGACGTCACAAATACGTCCAACTGGATTTGGATTTTGTAAATTATTTTTTCCGCTACACCATCACCATTACGTTTACAGGTCACAAGTTTCAGAAAGTCTCAACATTCATATTCAAAATGAAATGTAAAAATTAAAATGTTCATACAGTTTGAGCTGTGACCTCTAAAATACATTTAGCATTGTAAAATAGTGAGATAATAAACTGTGATACCCATCTGCTGCATAGGCAGACGTGTCGACTCTGATTTAAAAGGTTTCATAACTGATTGCAGATTATGAAGCCAAAAACAGTGTGTAATGCTGCATATGGCGCGATCAGAGTGTAGAGGCTAGCCAGGCTTGGAGAGAAAATGCAGTTGGGTGAAGTGCATGCTATTATTGTTAGTAGCTTTATGGAAGGGCAGTCACTGGAAGATTTCTGTGAACGTTCGGTAATAAATATACGTATTTAAGAAATTCGTTTACTTTGGCTATGTAATACTGAGAAACACTTCTCAGTATATTAATGCCACCGGCATTTGCTCAACGTATGAGTGATGGCTTGCTCTTACTGGCGAGCACAGAGTTAAGAGATAAGTGTCCGGTGATACCTTCCATGTCATCAAGGCTTGAATAGGCTTTTAAAACATTATTCACAATTATTAAGACAATGGTAAAGAAAAACATTGGCCTGTGGAGGAAGTAATTTCTGTATTGGTTAATTGAAATAGTTCTGGTGCACTATGCGTTGTGATACAACACCTTATAAATACGCTGTTGCATATTGTCTGAATTATAGTTTAGCCTGACGCTCAATGTGAACCACTTTTTCCAAATAGATACAAGTAGGAGTTCGTGTGACCTTTGTGAAGTGACATTTTACAGTGCGGTTAAGACGCTACGTAATGAACGGTATCGCTCGCATTACAAGCAATTCAAGCCCCACCTCCCCTCACCCAAAATATTGGCTGCAGACAAGCTGATGTGTAGCGTATTCGACGTCTAGGTTAAGCTGAAAAGTGATAATATGGTTGTGAGTTGGCGGAGAAAATGAAGGTGAGTGCCAAATGAAGATTGTGGTAACTGACAGGTTTGTAGCGAAGCCTACATTCGCGCCATAATAAAAGGAACTTTTTCACCTATAACGCACTTTTCATCGTAAAAAACTGAAACTGCAAGGTAAAATCACAAACGTATGTTAGACAATAGATAAAACTCCGAGTGTTTTAATACATATTGTGGGCATAAATCGTAAATAAACTACGAGGAAAGTAAGGGGTGTCCACTAAATAACTTTTATCGGCGAATGTTAACAAATGTGTGACATGATTATTGTAACTACCGATTACTGTAACTAACGTTGCCAATTGTTTCAGTAAAGGATAGGTGCTAGTCGACTATTCCTGGTATGATCATTTATTTTGTTGATGCACATTGAACTACATATTCAAAAATGGCTCTGAGCACTATGGGACTCGACTGCTGAGGTCATTAGTCCCTTAGAACTTAGAACTAGTTAAACCTAACTAACCTAAGGACATCACAAACATCCATGCCCGAGGCAGCATTCGAACCTGCGACCGTAGAGGTCTTGCGGTTCCCGACTGCAGCGCCTTTAACCGCACGGCCACTTCGGCCGGCGAACTACATATTCCAAAGCACGTACAGGTTTCCAGGTTAATGCCCGAGTCTAGAGTGCTCGACAGCTACATGCTCTTCGACGAGGCATTTACAACAGGACCAAAACATGCTTGTCTTCTGTTGGTTTCATCTTCATTGGTTCAGGTGCAATAGACAGTAATGACAGCAATACGTGTATAAATCTGATGAGCCTTGCCATTATAGTTGATACCTTTTTGACGCTGCTCAACCGTGGAAATGTGCACTTCCTCAAAGTCATGTGGATCAGTAGCTTTCCCTGTTATCAGCACAGTGAATCGTCAATTACTTCCGTCTGTCTTCCGAGGCTACTAAAATCACTTAATACCATGTTATTTGCCGTCCACTACGCACACGTAAGAAATAACTCTGACAAACATCTAGTAAGACTTTGAGGAGGACAATTACACGGGTACATGTGAACTAAGCGAAATAAAAAAAATAAGGTGTCACTCCATGTCACAGTACTTTTATCTTCTCGCATTCAGAGTGAAGCGTCGAAAGTAACTGCTTTTTTGTTCACTAATTTGTTCTTGTTTTCTTTACTTAACTCTAATAAAGTAAATGGGAAGATTTGTTACACTGGTTTTACATGTACATTCAGCATGTATAAAAAAAATAACCGCGTGGTTAGTTTGTTTAAAATAAAAGGCACTGTGATGATCAGATTTTTCTTTGCAGCCTAACGTTGTGGAGCAATGGTGTTCAGTTCTCTCTAACAGCAAATTACTACTAGCTACTGGGGTTCTTAGGAAAATGTTACCGAATTATTAGATAATTTATTACGAACACTTGGTGTATAGAATACAAATGCAAAATAGATTAGAATCACGAGCAGCTGCTTCATAAGTGGAATATACGTTCAAACTAATTACACTACTGGCCATTAAAATTGCCACACCAAGAAGAAATTCAGATGGTAAAAGGGCATTCATTGGCCAAATATATTATACTAGAACCGACATGTGATTACATTTTCACGCGTGCATAGATCCTGAGAAATCAGTACCCAGAATAACCACCTCTGGCCGTAATAACGGCCTTGACCCGCCTGGGAATTGAGTCAAACAGAGCTTCTATGGCGTGTACAGGTACAGTTGCCCATGTAGCTTCAACACGATACCACAGTTCATCAAGAGTAGTGACTGGCGCATTGTGACGAGCCAGTTGCTCGGCCATCATTGACCAGCCGTTATCAGTTGGTGAGAGATCTGGAGAATGTGCTGGCCAGGGCAGCAGTCGAACATTTTCTGTATCCAGAAAGGCCCGAGCAGGACCTGCAACACGCGGTCGTGCATTATTCTGGTGAAATGTAGGGTTTCGCAGGGATCGAATGAAGGGTAGAGCCACGGGTCGTAGCACATCTGAAATGTAACGTCCACTGTTCAAAGTGCCATCAATGAGAACAAGAGGTGACCGAGACCTGTAACCAATGGCACCCTATACCATCACGCCGGGTGATACGCCAGTATGGAGATGACGAATACTCGTTTCCAATGTGCGTTCACCACGATGTCACCAATCACGGATGCGACCATCATGATGCTGTACACAGAACCTGGATTCATCCGAAAAAATGACGTTTTGCTATTCGTGCACCCAGGTTCGTCGCTGACTACACCATCGCAGTCGCTCCTGTCTGTGATGCAGCGTCAAGAGTAACCGCAGCCATGGTCACCGTGCTGATAATCCATGCTGCTGCAAACGTCGTCGAACTGTTCGTGCAGATGATGGTTTCTTGCGAACGTCCCCATCTGTTGACTCAGGGATCGAGGCGTGGTTGCACGATCCGTTACAGCGATGCGGATAAGATGCCTGTCATCTCGACTGCTAGTGATACGAGGCCGTTGGGATCCAGCACGGCGTTCCGTATTAACCTCCTGTACACACCGATTCCATATTCTGGTAACAGTCATTGGATCTCGACCAACGCGAGCAGCAATGTAGCGATACGATAAATCGCAATCGTGATAGGCTACAATCCGACCTTTATCAAAGTCGGAAACGTGATGGTACGCATTTCTCCTCCTTACACGAGGAATCACAACACCGTTTCACCAGGCCACGGCGGTCAACTGCTGTTTGTGTATGAGAAATCGGTTGGAAACTTTCCTCATGTCAGCAAGTTGTAGATGTCACCACCGGCGCCAGCCTTGTGTGAATGCTCTGAAAAGCTAACCATTTGCATATCACAGCAACTTCTTCCTGTCGGTTAAATTTCGCGTCTGTAGCACGTCATCTTCGTGGTGTAGCAATTTTAATGGCCAGTAGTGTACATTTATTGGTCATAAATCAATTTTTAGACCATGACATCACCGCGGCTTTAAGCACTGGTCTGAGGTCAGAACATGTACAGAAAATGAAGCTCTTTTGAATCCGAAAATCTGCTTGGACACCGTGGTCCATAACAACTTACGCTCTTATTGGAGGTTTTAAGCCCCTGTCATACTCCTATCTTCTAACCGAATGAGCCAGCCAGCTACTGAGAGAAAGTTTGTCACATCTACAGAGATGAAATATGCAACACAGGCATAAAAATAAGGAATGAACTTTAAGTTTTACGATGCACAAAACAGTCATTCGATCACCAAGTCATACTCAATACGACAGGTAAGCAGCATGACTGTGAGCTGATATCTAATAACATAATTCACCTGTCTGAAATAACGGGCGCAGTTTTCAGTTTTAAGCTCTTATAGCTTACAAGAAAACCTGGGGTATTGGCAGACAGACTCCTAGACGGGTGTGCCTGAGGATTCTATTTCCGGATGACGGAAGGGAACTATACTGTGTCGGTGAACGGAAGGCTCCTGAAAGCGGTAACACCTACTTGTGAATTTCCTTTCATGCAGAATGTAGCTGAGTATCGTATATTGTGCTCCAAGAATGAAGTGTTGTTCACTTTGAACATTAATAAAAAAAGTGCAAAGTATTTTTTGCATTCTGCCGTGTTTATCTCTGCCGGCTGCGCGGGATTAGCCGAGCGGCCTCAGGCGTTGCAGTCATGGACTGTGCGGCTGGTCCCGGCGGATGTTCGAGTCCTCCCTCGGGCATGGGTGTGTGTGTTTGTCCTTAGGTTAATTTAGGTTAAGCAGTGTGTAAGTTTAGGGACTGATGACCTTAGCAGTTAGGTCCCACAAGATTTCACACATATCTGAACATTTTTTATCTCTGCGGTTTCTACCCCATAATATTGTATTGATAATCAGCCGGGCCCTGATTATATGTATTTACATCCCACTAAGACGTAAGTTGCCGCCAGTACCGAAAAATGCAAACATGCGTTTCACGAAACGTAAAACTGACGAATACACTGTCAACGTCTTGTTTTTGGAGCCGGCCAAATCATATAAATAAAGAATCACCGCATCACGATGAACTTATGCGAATTGGCCAAAAATTTATATTCATACCGGTATCGACACAAAACGCAAAATGTAAACTATGACGGCTTATGGATGGATGTGTAACGCAGCTGTACAATTTCACTGCAAACCTGGCAAAGATAGTAAACAGTGAACATTTCGATACCAGGCCATAAAGTCCTTGCGAATATCGTACCGTGTACTCAGCTGGAGATAACTAAGCTTCGCAGATGAGCGTTTGACAATACATGTATATGTTAGCATTTGAGAGAGAACGCGTGGTTGGACTCAAAGAAACATGTTGGAGTAATCGGCAAATCGCTAGATATTTGACTAGGAGCGATGCTACTGTCCGACGGTGTTGGCAGGAATGGGTAAACCACGGTCGAACACAGCATTAAGAAGGAAGGCGTCGGCCTAGTGAGAGAACGTGAGGACTGAGCAATCGTCAGAGATGCACACAGCGCCCGGGATTCATTATTATCATTAATCCAACTTGCAACTACTGCTTCAGTGACCACAAGGACCATTATCAGGCGGTTCACAGAAAGGGGGCGAAGCTCACGGGGGCCTCTTGCGTCGACTACCATTGACCTCTGTACATCAATAAGCCCATTTGCAATCGTGTCAAGCACATTTGGCCTTCAACCTCATTGAGTGAAGTAGAACAGTCTTCAGTGATGAGTCCCTCTTGTAACTGATTCCCGATGACCACCGAAGATGTGTCTGAAGACGCCCCATACAGCAGTGAGAAGCAAATTGGGTGTCACCAGCCTTATGGCCCGGTACCAGGAGTGATGGTCTGGGGTGCCATTTATTTTCGTAACAGAACTCCCTTGGTTGTCATCCAAGGCAGCTTTACAGCACAGCCGTACGCCCCGTTTTGTTGCCCTTCATGGCAAACCATCTTGGGCTTATATGTCAGCAAGATAATGCCCACCGCACACGGCGAGGGCTTACACTGCTCGTTTTCGTGCTTTCCAAGCCCTATATTGGCCATCAAGGACACCGGATCTATCCCTAATTATGGTGTTTGGAGCATTATGGGTAGGGCCATCCAACTAGCAACGGACGCTGTGGCCGTGCGGTTCTGGGCGCTTCAGTCCGGAACCGCGCGACTGCTACGTTCGCAAGTTCGAATCCTGCCTCGGGCATGGATGTGTGTGAAGTCCTTAGGTTAGTTGGGTTTAAGTAGTTCTAAGTTCAGGGGACTGAAGACCTCGGATGTTAGAGTCCCATAGTGCTCAGAGCCATTTGAACCATCCAATCACCGGGAATTTGAGCATCTGATGCACCAATTGGAAGGAGAGCGATAGTCCGGCCTAATCTTAGAGGAAAGGAAGGAGATGTATAAAATAGAAATAAAAAAAAAATATCATTCTGATGCAGAAGAAAGCGGCACATGTCTTTATAACCAACAGTTGGCGTACTTCTTTATTTTTGTATTTTGGATTCTTTTCTCATTTTATGCATCTCTCATTCACAAGTCATGGGAGCTGTTGAAGAACGTTTCTGGCCATTTCCAGCAAGCTGGGGGGGGGGGGGGGGGCGGACATAAGGGAATATTTAGCATGGGATGTTAAGCCCAGGTATTCTGCTGAAAGTTTGTAGAAGGCTGCCGATATCCTTTGTTGGATCCGGCAAGCTGGAACTTCTTTTAAATTGTTTATGAAATTACGGGACGACAAAGGGGAAAAAGATGGTCAGTGGAGTGTCAGTGGAAAAAAGCAATTTGTGACTGAGAAGTGAGTATGGGTTTGTCTTCTTATGACTATGACCTTTTACATCTTACATGACTAATTTGTCCTTGCAAAAATCATCAGTTTCATGGGCATTCATGCTGTGCAATTCATCATCTTAGAGATCGTAATATACAACAAAATTCTGGCATCTTATCAAAATGCGTGACTTCCGGAAGCTGAACCAGTGGGGGATGTGTAGAGTGAACAAAAATTGTCTAAAATTTTCTAAGAATTAGTTTTTTGGTGAGAGAAAATAACAGAAATCTCAACAGGTAGGCACTTGAAGAACGACTTCTACGTAATGTAGTTACAAAATTTAGGGAGTCATTTCTCAGTACAGAGTTAACCGTCCTATCCGACGGTGCTAGTAACGATAAAATTACGATTTGTGAACTCGCACAGAGGCACACAAATAATCATTTTCATCGCGCTTGATACATGAACGAATCGTGAAGAATTGTAATATCTCGAACAACAGACAAAATACTCGAACGAAATTATTAGAAGAAACAACACTCTTCAACGGCCAGAAAGCAATCACTATAATATTTTTCTATTTTTTGAAATGAAGAAGTCACAAAGTAATAATTCTCCTTCATCGCAGGAAATTATTTTGGTCTTTTCCTCACCTTTTTCACTGACCACATTTCTTATGCTCTTTTTTAAAATAAAACTGTTCTGCAAGCGTTCTATTTCTGGGATGAAAGTGCGTAATTATATATGAATTTTTCACGAGAGATTCAGATCTAAAATCAGAATATCGCCATCTAGCATAGGTTGCCTATAATTTGAAAGTTTATATAATAAGTAAGCCGTTATTTTCGGTAAACAGAGAAAAATTTTGTAACTTGTAGATTATCAACCACCATAAACACTGATTTCATCAACCTCACAGTCTCAGTGAGCCTCAAGTGGCCCTGCGTTTGAAGTGAATTATGTTAATATGTTTGGAATACAAGTAGCAACAAGTAAGTTACTAAATTAGCAACTAGGAAGGGAGTAAACACGAACCTCTCAGTAGAGTATCAGTTAAAGGTTTACTGAAATAATTTTGATTTTGCTACGCAATGCCTCATTACCGCCGCTACCGGTTCACTATTGGTATGAAAATTCAACTGTGAGAATGCATAAAGAAATCTAACTGTGGAAATTCTAAGAAAATCGTCCCTGTCTGAAACTTATTGTTATCACAAAATATGACTGTGAACTTTGATAAAACACTGATTACTTTTAAACGAAAGTTGGTCCGTGCACAATTTAACCAAAGAAAGAATCTTTAAAATTTTCTCAGGCTTCCAGCCGCGTCAGGTGGTTAAAATCCCACGAGCTTCCGACCGAGCTGTCCTCAGTCACTGTCAAGTGGTAAAAATTCTTACCAATTGACAGTGACTGAGGAGAGCTCGGTGAGAAACCCGTGGGATTTTAACCATCTGACGCGGCTGAAAGCCCGAGAAAATCTTATTAACTCCTATCGCTGCAAAACCATGCATTCGTACATAAAGAAAGAATCTGTTTTCTACAGTATTTGACTTACCTGGGTTGCTGTGGATAACGCTGAGCAAACTGCTACTCTAACCATAGCACATCTTTATAACTACTACGATACGCAAAGGTGCAAAGCATTTTCCAAAGACATTGCTATCATTCTTCTTTCATAATTTTTAATAATGATTTTAAATAAATTGAAAATTTATTGGCCCTTGGGATGTGGACAAAGACTCTGGGTTAAATGAACTCAATAGCAATCCCAAGTCATTTCATTTAACAACATTTAATGAAACTTCAATAGTGCTTAAGCTCTTTCTGAAATTGCGTAACTGTAATCCAAGAATTAAAATAAATGAAACTTCACATTTATAACCTTTCCTTAAACAAAATTCCAAAATCTAATTCTTAAATACATTTCGCTCACAGTGATCGATAAATCTCAAAAAAAAAAAAAAAAAAAAAAAAAAAAAAAAAAAAAAAAAAAAAAAAAAAAAAAAAAGAAGCAAACAGGTTTCTGGTCTGGATGTCTGACGAAGCAAGAATACTGCATTATCAAACCGGTGCCACAAATTAACGAACTTAATCATTACCTGTAGTCTATAATTCACAAGGAGTATAATAGTACCAATGTAAAAATCAATTTTTTCTCTCCAAAATACATCTTCCATTTAATCCACGATATAATTCTCAAAAATTTCCATTGTTTGTTGCTTATTGCTACTAAACCAAAACTCGACTATTCATATCCAACACCAAAACTCAGCTCTCTGTCTCCTCTCCTCTTCTCACGACCAGTAGATGAATATGGTGCGCATCTTCGGAGAGCAAAGATCACATCTAACTCACCTCTGTGCAGCGCAGCTTCTCTGCCGAGGCTGTGCGCGCATTTTAATTCTTACGAGTGTGATTGCAGATCAAAACCAGAAAATTTCCGACAATGATTTACACACCCACCTTTGGACATTTGCGGGGAAATTACATTTGCAAAAAATAGAAAGAGGATTGCGCTTTTGTAAAGAACGCTTAAAACCATTATTTTGGAATAGCTGTTAGCAATGAGCCTAATGGAGGGGCACCAATTATACGTTGCACAAATTGTAAATTAACTAAGTAAAGGGAAAGAAAACGCTGCGTTATTTGTTGTACCTACTGTGTGGAGAGAACCAAACGATTGTATCCCAGACTGTTATTTCTGTATGAAGAATATTCGGGGATTTACGATTAAGAAACCAACGGAAAACTTAGTTTTGATCAGACCCACCTTCCGCACGAAGACCTGTGCCACAAGGAAGAATTGCACTTGCTTCAAGATATAACGGTGAAGAAATCAATAGTGGTAGTCCGTTGGATGGCAACGAAGCAATGATAACATTTCTGAAAGACAGCATCCTATTCACCACGACACGTACAGTAGTTAAACTGTATACATACTTATTGAAACATCAGGTCTAAATGATTCAGTGCGTGTCATAGAACCAATTAAAGAAAAGGCAGAACTGCGTGGTTCAAGGTTCCAGAAATACAATCTTCTCCACCACAGTACCAACATTAGCAAATTATTTTTCATTTCGTATTTCGCAAGTGAGGGGCTCTGACGTTTTACAACAGTACTGCAGGCATAATGAAAGCACTCAGCTTCAAATAAAATCCACAGTAACAGTGAAACATCCCCCTTTTAACAATTATACACGACTGTGCTTAAACTGACACACAATATTTTTAGCGCAACGCAATCTGACTTTCAAAAATCCCTACAAAAGAATGGCCCTGACTAACATTAAGCTATAAGTTTCACAAATCACTTACCTCACAAAAATCTTCGCTGCTCAAGCTACTGCAATACAGCGAGCGCCACTACTGCCAGCTAAATAAAAGATTCAAACTATGGAAGGCACTAACTACTGATAGGGATAGTTAGCAAATGAAAGATATTAATAGAGAACAAACAATGTACACTCCTGGAAATTGAAATAAGAACACCGTGAATTCATTGTCCCAGGAAGGGGAAACTTTATTGACACATTCCTGGGGTCAGATACATCACATGATCACACTGACAGAACCACAGGCACATAGACACAGGCAACAGAGCATGCACAATGTCGGGACTAGTACAGTGTATATCCACCTTTCGCAGCAATGCAGGCTGCTATTCTCCCATGGAGACGATCGTAGAGATGCTGGATGTAGTCCTGTGGAACGGCTTGCCATGCCATTTCCACCTGGCGCCTCAGTTGGACCAGCGTTCGTGCTGGACGTGCAGACCGCGTGAGACGACGCTTCATCCAGTCCCAAACATGCTCAATGGGGGACATATCCGGAGATCTTGCTGGACAGGGTAGTTGACTTACACCTTCTAGAGCACGTTGGGTGGCACGGGATACATGCGGACGTGCATTGTCCTGTTGGAACAGCAAGTTACCTTGCCGGTCTAGGAATGGTAGAACGATGGGTTCGATGACGGTTTGGATGTACCGTGCACTATTCAGTGTCCCCTCGACAATCACCAGTGGTGTACGGCCAGTGTAGGAGATCGCTCCCCACACCATGATGCCGGGTGTTGGCCCTGTGTGCCTCGGTCGTATGCAGTCCTGATTGTGGCGCTCACCTGCACGGCGCCAAACACGCATACGACCATCATTGGCACCAAGGCAGAAGCGACTCTCATCGCTGAAGACGACACGTCTCCATTCGTCCCTCCATTCACGCCTGTCGCGACACCACTGGAGGCGGGCTGCACGATGTTGGGGCGTGAGCGGAAGACGGCCTAACGGTGTGCGGGACCGTAGCCCAGCTTCATGGAGACGGTTGCGAATGGTCCTCGCCGATACCCCAGGAGCAACAGTGTCCCTAATTTGCTGGGAAGTGGCGGTGCGGTCCCCTACGGCACTGCGTAGGATCCTACGGTCTTGGCGTGCATCCGTGCGTCGCTGCGGTCCGGTCCCAGGTCGACGGGCACGTGCACCTTCCGCCGACCACTGGCGACAACATCGATGTACTGTGGAGACCTCACGCCCCACGTGTTGAGCAATTCGGCGGTACGTCCACCCGGCCTCCCGCATGCCCACTATACGCCCTCGCTCAAAGTCCGTCAACTGCACATACGGTTCACGTCCACGCTATCGCGGCATGCTACCAGTGTTAAAGACTGCGATGGAGCTCCGTATGCCACGGCAAACTGGCTGACACTGACGGCGGCGGTGCACAAATGCTGCGCAGCTAGCGCCATTCGACGGCCAACACCGCGGTTCCTGGTGTGTCCGCTGTGCCGTGCGTGTGATCATTGCTTGTACAGCCCTCTCGCAGTGTCCGGAGCAAGTATGGTGGGTCTGACACACCGGTGTCAATGTGTTCTTTTTTCCATTTCCAGGAGTGTATTTACCTTGATATCATCATATATAAATATAGCAGTTCATGGCAAATTTCAAAACTCCGCCATCTCTCTCCCCACATCCACCACTGCTGGCGGCTCACCTCCAACTGCGCAACGCTACGCGCTGTTCACAGCCAGCTGCCTAACACTACAATGGCGAGTATTACAACAATGCAAAGCAGCCACAGACTGCACACAGCATAGCCAGTGATTTTCATACAGAGGTGGCGTTACCAATAAAAAAACCTAAACAGCCTACTTACAACAGAGGCACATTATAGATGCGTCAAAAGTAAGTTTCAAGGTCGTTTTGCTCCACAATGGAAACAAAATGCCTACCGCCTCAACTGCATCTGCGAATTTGGACAAAGGATGTTGCAAAAGTTTAGAAAATATCCTTAGATAAATTTTATATTATGCACGTAAATGGAAGGTTTGTAGATTTCAAAGTAATGGTATTCATATTTTGAATGCAACAAGGCACACAAAATGTGCTTGTTTCCTGTGCTAGTGGGACCGTCATAATAGAAAATCCCCTACAAAAAAGGAAATAGCCTGAAGGAAATTGGAAAGTGGGTAAAAAACGTTCAGCATCAAAGTCTGGTTACTTGTGAAGACACCCCTCTTCCAACTGTTCACATCATACTCAGTTCCATTAAAAAATTTGTAAGGGCGGTGGATCAAAATGGCATAGGGTTTGGATATTTTACTGAAAAGCTTTTTCATCTTTCAGCACCAAAAATAGATGAAGGTGTATTTGTGGGCCCTCATATCAAGGAACTTCAGCGTGCTTAAAATTTTGAAACGTGCACGACAGACGCAGAAGCGCCAGAATCGCATTGCTTCCAGAAAGAATCAAAAAAATTCCTTGAAAGAATAGGAGCCGCAATTTTCAAAGAAGTAGTGAATCAAATTACAATCTCTTACCAATATCTTGGATGCCACAAGACTTTGAAACTAAATTTCTTGGGCTCTCACACTGACTTCTTATTAGAAAGTTGCAGTAAAGTATCGGACCAACACGGAGAAATATTCCACAAGGCATACCTACCATGGAAAAACTGTACGTGGCGGAAACGAATGCCAACAATTCTGGCCGAATATTGTTGTCGAGGTAAGAAAGACAATTCACACACGAGAAAAAATTAGACATGTAATATTTTGTTGGAACATTTGCATTATTTTCTTTTCTTTTGTATGCCTTCTATTAAAATAAATGCTAGAAAGTGAATGTTTTTGTGAATAAACCCTCAGACATCACCTTTCTATGCTTCCTTAAAATGGTACAGTTAGGTTACTTAGCTGAAATACTCGATATGAATTATGGAATTGCGAAAAGTAAGATCACATCTATACTGTGATACGTTAGATGAAAACGGCCATTCGCGATAAATCATCCCTGACGGAAAAAACTGAAAAACAGATTTCGAGTGGCCTTTGAAACTACTATAAGATCACAAATATTCTCTCCAGAAGCAGGAAAAAATTTTTTTTTTTGCAGGACATTGTAAGTCCATTTGCTCTATCACCGTTGATAACTACAAGTAAGACATCAGTTCAGAATTCTTTATTTCATTCTACAGAGTTTCATTTTTAAAAAGAATAGGGTGTTTCTCTTCGGTTGCACTGTCGTGTATCGGAAAAATTTGAATAAAACGAGATATCTGCTTACTTTCACCTCACCAAGCTAGACCAGACTATCGAGTGAGCGGCAAATATGTCACACCAATGAGGCGGCAGGGTAATTCTACAAAGCGCATCGTAATCGAGGACTGTGCTAAGCATGAGTGGATCCAAGCGGATATATTAAATTTGCCCATTCGTCGCAAATAAATTAGCATTAACAGGAAATTAGTTTCCTGGAAAACGTCAGTTTCGCTTGTTTAGCCGCTCAATTGTTTCTAAATCCGCGACACACCACCACACAGTTTAATAACGCATTAATTTCGCTGCGTCAGTATTCAAATTTTCAAATTTGTTATTCAACATGACGTAACTACCGATAAATAATGTGGGTTTATAGATAGCACCGAGTTGACGTGTTTGGTTTTGCGTAATCAAAAGTCGTGCTAGCATTTGCAGTTTTCTTTTCAGTTGAAAAATTTCTCGTACAAAGATTTTTAATTCTAAAACTGACCGACACTTCGTTTATACTGCTTCAGAGCCCTTTCAGAACTAAAACAACAGCATTAGTTATTGGAACAGCCAAATATAGGGAATGGATATAACATATCTCAACGTCCAGCGCAAACCGCCTGTAACCAATAAATACGAGTACATACGCAATGATGCTCGATAAATAAGAAATTGTTTAATAACGCGAAAAGTGATATATTAAATGACATCCATCAGAAGAGAACTAGACAGCATTTCGTTGGTTATGGGTGTAGTGATATTAAGACATTCCTGATATATTAAAAATAATTGGAACAATAATCTCTCCATAATTTACAAAGCAATGAAGTTTTTGAATACATACATATGAGTCATGGTGCATAGACACAAATACATTGTTAACATTATGTTTGTACCAAACTCATCTAACGATTGAGCTTGGTACTGGAAATCCAGTGGACTGGATCTGACTAATGTTACAGGAACATCATGGCAGGTTACAACTCTGTGTGGAGTGGGACTCGAAACGTTCACATTCACTGGCAGTGAACTTTCTAATTGGACCTTTTCGTGGGCCGCTCCCTCCCTCTCACAGCCTTCCTTGCGTTGGCCGTTGTGCGCCTCCACCTTCTTAGACATGCGTTCAGATTTCTTGAATTTCATTGAAACTTCCATGCTAGGCCTCTCTAAACTTCTTAGGAAACAAAGTTAATTCATCTTGCAAAGCAACCTATATGCGCTGCGGATGTCGGTAAGGGCAAATGTCTCCGAAAATAATAAAGATTTCTGCTAATCACGCTAGCTACAAAGTCCTCAGTAACTGTACCATCCGGGCACATTATCCAGACATGCCTCACGGACCACCCTCACGCCTTTCCTTCCGCTGTTGTGTCTCCCAAAGCTTCATATTTTGGCAGTAAATCTGCACACTTTGTCGGACTAGTTCTCCTGAAAGAATGTATTTCGCAGAAAGATTCATTATGATTGTCGTTCGGGTCTACAGCCCATTTTTAAAACAACCATAGCATTTTAATACGGGTAACATGCGTTTGATGGTCACGTGCTCATTATTCAGTTACGCCCAGGTTCACTCCATCATCCAGTAACATCACAATTCGATAAGTTCATGTGATAACAATTATTATTCACATTAGCAAGAATTAAGCTCGAGGTTTCCTTGTGATTAAATCGGAACAATATCCCGATTAAGAAGAGTTCATTGAATGATAGAGCCGAAGTAATTAATTTTAAATAATGTACTCCTTTCGGCTGACCTGTTTTTTCCACGTAAATTAATAACTCGATAAATATTTTATTTTCATCTTCTTTTTATTTTTTTGCACCAAATAAATGCAGAACTTCGTACATTCTACATTTACTTTCAAAATCGTGACAGTGCTTCTTATAACTTCACTGATGAGTACAAACATGACAAGAACTGGAGTAGCACTTGAAAGAACGCTAGAGGACAATTCTCTGAGACTAAATGCTCGAAACAACATTCAACGTAACGGACACTGCCACCCCATTGTAATGAAAGACGTGACAATACAATTTTATGTTCCTTACTGAAACTGTTACCTCACTACTTGTAGTTAGAAAGTTGAGAGATTGCAAATGTTTGAGTAAAGAATTACATTTTGGAAAGAGAAAGTGAATGACTAACATGAATTCAGTGTTTACAAAAGCTGGTTTTCTGTATAAAATATTTGTGATATAATCTGTAAACAGCTACTTTGATAGAATTTTTATTTACAGTATAATTACTTAATTATTTTAATAAATAACACTTGTAGAAAATGATGTACAGAAGTTGTAAAGCTTATTCAGATGAATTTGCAGTATGCTACTGAACGCAAAATAATTGCAAAACTTTATGAGACAGTAATTTTGCTTGAAAAATATCTGTATTATAAAAGTGAAAACAATATTAAATAATGAATCGACGAAATGTTAACAGTAATTACGCAACATTTAATTAGTCTCGAGCTTGGTATCGAGTACTACACTAACTGAATATATGGAGTGCTACACTAGTCTGTTACATTATAATTTTCTGAGTGACAATTCAGGAAGAATTCGTTTGAGGTCTTGATACTCCCACAGTTTATTGACGTAAAGACAATCCCTGATATAGCTCCGTAATCGTTCGTCCACACAATGCCTTTCCTTGTTTAACTCTGTACTCGCGCATGAACTTCCAACAGAGTAACTATTCTTGCACATTTGGACACACACAATTGATTGAATATGGAAGCCGTGCGTAAAGCACATTGATTCCCATCTTCGGTGGGAATCTTTGGAGGTTTTTAGTAGACGACACACAGTGGGAACCAATGCGTGTTCCACAGCGTAATGTGTTGACGTTATGCTGTGATACGATAATGTGTGATGGCTCCAAAGGCAGCACGCTTCAATCTATAGACGACTACAAAGAAAGTCGTGAGAAACGTCGATATGCAGCAGGATTTTGGAACATATATTATGTTCGAACATTATGAATTACCTCGAAGGAAACGGTCTATTGACACACAGTCAACATGGCTTTAGAAAACATCGGTGCTGTGAAGCACTTTACTCACATGAAGTGTTGAGTGCTAATGACAAGGGATTTCAGATCGATTCCGTATTTCTGGATTTCTGGAAGGCTTTTGACACTGTACCGCACAAGCGGCTCGTAGTGAAATTGCGTGCTTATGGAATATAGTCTCAGTTATGAGACTGTATTTGTGATTTCCTGTCAGAGAGGTCACAGTTCGTAGTAATTGACGGAAAGTCATCGAGTAAAATAGAAGTGATTTCTGGCGTTCCCCAATGTAATGTTATAGGCTGTTTGCGGTTCCTTATCTATATAAAGGATTTTGGAGACAATCTGAGCAGCCGTCTTCGGTTGTTTGCAGATGACGCTGTCGGTTATCGACTAAATAAGTCATCACAAGATAAAAACAAACTGCAAAACGATTTAGAAAAGATGTCTTAATGGTGCGAAAAGTGGTAGTTGACCCTAAAGAACGAAAAGTGTGAGGTCATTCACATGAGTGCTGAAAGGAACTATTTAAGCTTCGGTTACACGATAAATCAGTCTAATCTAAAAGCCGTAAATTCAACTAAATACCTAGGTATTACAATTACGAGCAACTTAAATTGGAAGGAACACACAGAAAATGCTGTGGGCAAGGCTAACCAAAGACTACGTTTAATTGGCAGGGCACTTAGAAAATCTAACAGACCTACTGAGGAGACTGCCTTCACTACGCTTGTCCGTCCTCTTTTAGAATAATGCTGCGCGGTGTGGGATCCTTACCAGATAGGACAGACGGAGTACATAAAAAAAGTTCAAAGAAGGTCAGCACGTTTTGTATCATCGCGAAATATGGGAGAGAGTGTCACAGAAATGAACAGGATTTGGGCTGGACATCACAAAAAGAAAGGCGTTTTTCGTTGCGACGGAATCTTCTCACGAAATTACAATCACCAACTTTTACCTCCGAATGCAAATATATATATATATATATATATATATATATATATATATATATATATATATATATATATATGCCGACCTACATAGGGAGGAATGAACACCACGATAAAATAAGGGAAATCGGAGCTCGTACGGAATGATATAGGTGTTCATCCTTTCCGCGCGCTATACGAGATTGGAATAATAGAGAATTGTGAAGGTTAGTTCGATGAACCCTCTGTCAGGCACTTAAGTGTGATTTGCAGAGTATCCATGTATACGTAGATCTAGATGATGAAATGCCGTTTGTAAAGATTATTTCAATAATAATTCGAGGTATCAATGCCTTTAGCGCCAGGTATTACATAAAAGGTCTGCAGTCATATAACTGTAAAGAATAAGATACTGTAAGTTTCGGGCCCGCATCTCGTGGTCGTGCGGTAGCGTTCTCGCTTCCCACGCCCGAGTTCCCGGGTTCGATTCCCGGCGGGGTCAGGGATTTTCTCTGCCTCGTGATGGCTGGGTGTTGTGTGCTGTCCTTAGGTTAGTTAGGTTTAAGTAGTTCTAAGTTCTAGGGGACTGATGACCATAGATGTTAAGTCCCATAGTGCTCAGAGCCATTTGAACCATTTTTTTTGTAAGTTTCTAAGTAAGATAACAGGGAAGAATAAATCGGAGATTTATGAAAAGTATATATGGAAACTGTGGACGAATATCAATGCTAAGGCGATGTAGTAGATCAGCAACTGAGCAGCCTGATTCAAAATGGTTCAAATGGCTCTAAGCACCATGGAACTTAACATCTGAGGTCATCAGTCCCCTAGAGTTAGAACTACTTAAACTTTACTAACCTAAGGACATCACACACATCCATTCCCGAGTTAGGATTCGAGCCTGCGACCGTAGCAGCATCGCGGCTTCGGACTGAAGCGCCTAGAACCGCTCGGCCACAGCGGCCGGCGAAGAGTCTGGCATCTGAACGAAAGAAATGATGGGTAAATGTAGGTACTCAACAAACTACTAGAAATTCGAATGAAGGACAATGACGATGCAAAAAATACAAAATCTGAAAACACAGACTCGGTTCTAGTGGACTCATGTAAGACAATTCCAAACTTGTCGAGTTCGGGGATGTTAACATACATTTAATCTTTCATGATTAAAGTTGCCTAAACAACTGCTTTTATAAAATAAAATAGAAATGACGCACTGAAAGTTGACTAAGAACTTCCCGTGCGTATTTATCAGTTTCAGGAATTATCACTGAATTTCTTTCTTTCCAAATGTGAAATAAATAGTTAACACTGGTGTACAAGTTGTCGATTGCTAACTAACTCTTTGTATTTGCCAGCCTTATCGCTACAGTTTCCCAAGTAGAAAATCTAAACTATCGCTGTGACCTAATTCTGAGATCTGCAAACAAAACGTTGTAACTTCGTATTATCGTACCTCCGTTATTTAGATACTTACCTACACTCGTTTTTGCTTTTTCTTTTTCTGTTGCCTTTTCATCACGGTTAACACAGCACAAGAGCTTCCAAGCACAGAAGCACAGAAGTGTGTCCACAGCAGACGCTTACGCATTGAGGCAACGTGTGGGCACGAGAACGCCCATGTAAATTTTGGTACACGCTCTTTTAATCCAGTGCTTCTGCGACTGCGCCCGAGAAAGGAGGCATCGTTCGGACATAACTTAAGAAGGAATATTGGGTCGATATGTACGCGGAACGGCAGTAGAGACCCAGAAGACAGAGCGAAGTAGTATCAAGAGTCACCCCACATTCACACCAAATACGCCGCTGCATGTGTTCAAGCTGTGGGACAGCACATTCTTCGATGATTTCCTGCACTGCCCTGTGTGCTGACTGCTTGACTGGTCACACGATTTCCATCCCCTACGTTGCTCGACTCATTTCTCCTCTCTAATGGCCACGTTGTAGATGGGACTTTAAAACAAAATCTCACATCTGAGTGAAAACTTTGGACATTTATTATTCTCAGTACACAGTACACCCACGAAAGTTCACGAGACGAAGAAGAATAAAAAATTGGGCCTTGCGTGGCTCATGGTCCCGCCATCATGTATTTTACACCCTGTTTTTAACTTACTTCCACCCCACTACGTTAATTTAAATTACTGGTGTCACTGAGATGCTGATTTGCTGACCGTGATCGGCGCTGACAGCGTGTATCAATATATCCCCTCTCGTAGTATCTTTTCACGACTGCTATTACTTCCCGGTCGTTGTCTGTCGTAAACTAGTTCGGGTCGCGAGTTCAGGCTACCAGTCAGCTGGAACGCGTCTGGAGCACAGTCCGGATCTGCCAGTTGGGGAGTTACAATGCGGCACTTGTGCAGTCGGGTTGGAGCAGCAGTGAGGTCTGCGTCGGCATGGCTCGCCCGACCATTGCCGCTACGCATCACTGGAGCCAGGCCACGATCTTGGAGGATTCTCGATCGGTAGTCCTACCGGACGACCCGCTTTGGCTCACCGATCGTTCATGAGTCGGCTCTGTGTGTGTGTGTGTGTGTGTGTGTGTGTGCGTGTGTGTGCGTCGGCTCCTGATTTGTCTTCGTGCGTACTTAGGTATCTTTCAGGTTTTCGTGCAAGTGTTTGTCCGGTTGTGTGTGTAGTTGGCGTTATTTCCAGTGACGACTATTTTAGATGTTGTCGGCATTCTGAGGGGAGTCGGTCGGTTGGTGCGGACCAGGGAGGATATCTCCGTGCCGTGCAGTCGGCAGGGTCCGCTGGCGGTCCCTTTGCAGTGTCGGAACATGTGTGGAGCTGTCCGACCGCTAAGAGCTTCGTGGCTCACCGACCCAGGATGTCAAAGTTGAGTGGTGTGTTAAGTACCCAAGCCACGTCCATTCATGTTGTGTCGTTCGTTTCGGTGGTTCGCTGTTGGGGAGCTTTTCCTGTGCGCAAAACCGCGTGTTTGTAGTGGTGAAATCGAGAGGCAGTGCGATGGCATTAACTATATTGGTTCACTACAATTCAAGTGCACCAGCGGTATTTTCTGCCTTGTGGCCGTTAGTGTTCTGGCTACCTGCCCTGGCCACTGACGTAAATTCAGGAAATGCTCCTTTTGGGTGAAGTTAACTATATTACCTTATTTCAAATTCAAGTGTACCAGCGAAATTTTCTGCCTTGTTTGCCCTGGCCACTAACGTAATTTCAGGCAGCGTCCTATGCTCACCTACTGTTGCTGTCCAACGCGATGTGTAGTTTTGACAGCTTAATGCATATTTCATTCTGGATAATCACGTCTGTAACAGTTCGGTCTTTGAGTTTTATATACTGATTGGTGGCTAGCAAGTCGTTTGGTCGGTCGGACGGTGACTGTCTCTTGGTTCGGTTACCGAAGGATCAAGTGTAGTTGGGCCCACCACCTGTCTCACCTAAGTGAACGTTTATCTGTTGAGGGAAGGTCCCCTCCCCCCCCCCCGCACATCCTGGAGGCGTCTGAGTGCCGTTGTCTATACTGTCCTCTTCATGGGTGTTTAATGGTCTGTTGGTAGTCTATTATAGCCAATGCACAAAAAAAAAAAAAAAATCTAAATCAATTTATGTAAATCAATTGTGGGCCTTCAGCCGCTTAAAACATTATTCTTAAATATTGTTATTGTTGTTGCGTTGCTTTTTCATTTAGTGTGTGTTCGACCATTGAAAACTTAAAGGCTAAGGTAATTTTGAAATTGTGGAAAATCAACTGTGGGCATTCAGCCACTTAAAGCCTTATTGTCAAAATCTCCCCTTAAGCGAAAACATTGTGGCCTTCTACCTAAAGAGATTATGGTAATATATTTTAAATTTTTTTAAATTTAAGTATGACCTTCAGCATTTTATATTGCACCTTGTATATGTTTGTTCTATCCACTTTTGCCTCGAGGATTTCCGCCTAGCTCTGATATATATATTATTTAAAATTTTAACTGCATGTCTACAGTCACTTGAAATTTATCTTGTTGCTTTTTAAGATTTCTTGTTTGGAAGCCTTCAGCCTTCAGCCGTGAAAGAATTGGATTTTGAAACTCCTAGTTGTAAAGGTTCGCCTGTGTGCTATTTTGGTTTAATGGTGTTATTAAATTACAATAAATTACAATATTAAAGTGAAACTCACCGACACTTTATTCGACGCTTTCAACAATCCTAACCACCTCTTCTGCCCTGCGGGTTTAGCGGGCCTTTAAAACATGATTTTGGGTTTGCACATGGATGGCAGTTACTCATCACCTGAGACGTTCCACACATTGATTCCTCCATGTGTAGTATATTGGGTCAAATCTTGTGATAGATCTCTTTTTGTTTTAGCCATAATGTATACCATTTAATAAGTATCGGAACACTGTAGTGTCAGCGCCAAAAAGGGGTAAATACGAAAAGGAAGATGAACATGTATTTGTACTCTAATGTTTCATTAAGCCAATATCAAACATTCAGTCTTCAACTATATGTCTCCTTCCGCCAGAGGTTCTGGGTGGACGGATTGCGCATGTATCAGACAACAATATACATTTGTGTACAATTTTTTGCTACATATTCTTTGGAAAAGGAGGCACTTTCCTTCATTTGTAATTTGCTTCATCCTGAAAATAATAACTGGATGCACTGTAGCTTGCAAACTTGACTGTATTATACTGCATTATCTCTCACGGAGCTGGACGCTGCATCCTGTTCTTCAAGAACGAAGATGTAAATATTTCTGTTTGAAGGAGATGTAATTTATTACTTAATTTAGACAGGTTCAGTGGTAATCGTAGCGACAGCCTGTGTAGGTCCGAACTCAGAGGCGTGAAATGCTGCTCGTGATGGTATCCGCCAGCCACACACCCCGAAATAATCCACATTGGGTCCTTACGACGCAAGTACCTAAGTGTCAGCATAATCCGTTCCAGGACAAATGATTTTGTTAATCCAACACTGCGAAAATCGCAACTAACCGGCCTCACCTAGGACAATACTTAATACGCTGATGCTTCACACTGACAAGAAATGAATACCCCAATCATAGTCCTCGTTAACTGTATGCATGTGTTTGAAAAGGGTCATCTACATCCATTCAGTAAACACAAGGAAACTACTCGTGTGTGGAAACAAGATATTTCTGTAACGCTTACAAATTTTTACGTCATACTGTAACATGTATTGAAAGATTTCTGCAAAAGCTGCAGCACAGCAGTGAAATTACGAGGAGGGTCCATGCATCATCGCAAGAAGAGAATACATACGGTACTGACGGAAACGGAACAAAAATTTTATTTTGACTCAGAAAACATGATGTTTACTGTGATCTACAGGGGTGCTGGACTCTTTTAAAAAAATTGAGTGCTATTGAACATTTATGATTGATATATGGACTGCTGATTGAAGAACTATCAAAGCACTCTCTAAAAATGACAGTGAAATATTAAGAAAGGAACGCCACATCAAGTAAGCACATTGTTATGTCAACATCCATTGCAGTGCTTGAGAACTGTGTTTGTATCTCACCACAGGGCATTCCAGTCCAACTTTCTTTCCAAAGAGTTATAAAAGATTTATCGGTCAAGTCTGCAAAGTAAAGATGGCGCACCATTGTGCAATTCCGATAGTTCAACAGACAGCGATTCTGTAATACGAACTCCAAGGAGGAGGAAGAGCAGAAAAAAACAGAATTGATGCGCAGGAAACATATACATCTGCAGTACGTGACGTATAAAATAAAGTAGCTACAATGGTGATACAAAGAAAGAAAAGGTTAAGCAACAATGGGAAAACGAGTGAGATAAAAATTAACAGAAAACTGAGTAGAAATAGAGGGGACGCGCACATTACAATTAGTGGAAAAAAGTGCCTACCATCAACGTAAAGAACTGAGCGAACGAAGATATAAATGTAGAGAGGGTTTTGTGGACAATGACTGGGAAAGAATTTGGTTCAAATGGCTCAAAGCACTATGGGACTTTACATCTGGGGTGATCAGTCCCCTAGAATTAGAACTACTTAAACCTAACTAACCAAAGGACATCACAAACATCCATGCCCGAGGCAGGATACGAACTTGCGACCATAGCAGCAGCGCGGTTCCGGACTGAAGCGCCTAGAACCGCGCGGTCATAGCGGCCGACGGGAAAGAATTTTTTGAGAATTTTGGAATATGGGTGATTACTCCAGAGGTGTTTTTTATGTTGCCAACATTTTACGGCTACAGAAAAGCAGACAGAAGGAAAGTGAGTTGAAAGTACCTAGCAGAAATTGAGAATCGTAAAACCACGAGTATCACTTGCGGAACAATGGACAAATCCTGTTTGTAAAGCTAGTTTCATGAGGACTCTTAATATCAGTAACAAGTTTATAGCCACTGTTGTTTAAAAAATGCTTGCTTCATGTTCCGGTATTATTG
The DNA here is from genome assembly GCF_021461395.2 of Schistocerca americana. Classification (NCBI taxonomy): domain Eukaryota; kingdom Metazoa; phylum Arthropoda; class Insecta; order Orthoptera; family Acrididae; genus Schistocerca; species Schistocerca americana. The sequence goes on along the minus strand of NC_060119.1, from coordinate 126,103,588 downwards.
ATGGGGATAACAGAGGGACACATTCTCTTAAAAACAAACTTTCTGATTCAAAAATCGACCGAGCCAGGCAGCACGTACTCCCGATATCCTCATATGAAACAAAATGGTACCTTCCATCACACTATCTGCTGTCAAAAATGTATGAAGAGTACACCCGTATGTGTGGCGAGTCAGAGAAGTCTATAAGATTAACGACTTGCCAGAAGATTTTTCGTCAGTTAAATATTCGTATCAAGAAACAAAAAAACGGTACGCCACACATGTGATAAGCTGCACATGAAGATTTCTCGTGCTTCAGAACAGCAAAAGTTGGAGTTTCTGACTGAACTGACTGTTCACCAAGAACAGGTGAAAGCCAAGGACAAGGAAAGTCCTTTAAGTGATGACAGTAGAGTAGTTATCACCTCCGACATGCAGCAGCTTCTGCCTTTCCTTCACCTCGAAAGTTCTGTGACCTTCTGCGTGGGTCTCCTTTGGGCTTTTAATCTGACTGCCCATGATCTCATGCAAGGACAGGTATACTGTTAAATGTGGAGTGAAGATAAGGCTGGCTGAGGTGGTCAAGTAGCATGTGCTCAGTGAAATATCTAAATGGTTTTCCTTCAAACATCAAGCAGTGCATGATCTATTATGCCACATGTGGCGATGTGAACAAAAACTCCCACGGAGTCACTGTTATCCGTTATTAAGGATCTTCCATCATTGGGAATTACGGACCACAAGATTTTGGCAGGTCACACGCCTATAGAGTGAGACGCACATCACTCACAAATTGAACAGATGGTCAAAAGTCCCGATTTTGCATCCACATTTTTGAGCAACTGGTAAGGCAAACGGAGAAAAAGCTTTTCAAAGTCCTTGAAATAAAATAGGAAGATTATTTTGCTTTCTCAGGACTCCTCAGTCGTCCATTACAAATTAGTAAATGTAGTGATCAAATCGAAAGCTTCTTATGGAAAAATGTGAAGTGGATAAGAGTCGCAAAAGAAAATATGAGAAATATTGAAAAAGAACCTTTGGAATTGATAGCGGACTTTGAAAGGATGGCCATGTTAAGAAGAGGATATGGTCTCGATGCACTGAAGTACTTATCCCTATTGAAGCCATCGGGGCTCGGTCCCCATCAGCCGAGAGAAGAAAAAAGATCTTGTCGATTTGCTACCTTTAATTCCTGATGTTTTCCACTCATAGATTTTTGGACAACATGGATGTGGAGAGAAGCAGCGATTAGTATGATTAATCAATAATTCAAAAACAGTCTTAATCGCATTTATTATTATTATTATACCGTCAACAGGTTTCAACCCGACGTAGGGGTCATCTTCTGGGCGTTTACACCATTGGTCGACTGCTGGTGGTGTCACTCCTGTCTACATAGCGGCAGGAAACTATCACTATCCTGTGTTGAATGCTGTACTTGTTGTCGGCGGGGATAGGTTTGATATAACCTAGCTGTCCACCGCCATTTACCATTTGTATTTCCGCAAGTAAACACCATGTTGGCACTCTCTCGATTCGAATACGAAATCAATGTATACAACGTTGTATCACATCTACTACAAGGTGACTCAGCAAGAGAAGTGAATCGGACACATTACCATTTACTGTGGCAGAAGAGGGCGCTACGGCATGACTCATGAGGAACAGCACCATCCTCTAGGTGGAAAGCACGTGTACTTTAACTGGGGGCGCATGGTGCAGAGCGTATTAGACCGCTGTCTCTGTAACAAAGAATGATTGAACGAATGGGCTCTAGTATGGAAACTATGCATTTCCGGGCATAAGTTCATTAGAACTTTTTTGTTCCGTATCCTCTCCTCGATCAATCCCGAGAGTTTGTACGCGGTGGAAAAAGTCACCCTGTAGATAACTACCCGAAAACGAGTGATTTAGTTCCTAGTTACATAATTATTTTTCTGTGGAACAAATTTTTCTCATTTGGAGAAAACTTACTTTTTATAATTTCAGAAAAAGACTGCAGCACACATAAAGTGAATACTGTCATTTCAAAACAGCTGGAGGCGAAAGTCAAGATGTTTTTCCTCCCCTGCTGCTCTCCAGGGCGTAAATAATCCGGCTCTAATTGTCTCTCATCGTTTTGTTGAGTGCATGTAAAGATATGAAAATATGGTAACAAAATACACCACCATTGTTAGTTGCAAAGAAGAGATCTATTGTGATTAGGCTATATATTCCTTAGGATTATGAATATAATTTTCGTTAAATGAGGTGCATGCGTGGGTTAACTGGAATCGTTTGAAGGCTGATATATGCATCTGGACACGTGGTGGGGCTGGCGTGTGTGTCGCAGTCTACACTACAACGGATCCGGCAAGACTGTAGTGGGCTGCAATGTGTGTTATTTGAAAGGATGGTGATAATCATATCTTATATACCCATTTAACGTAATTATTTGCTGCTTGATGCCTCAGTCAATTAATTACATAATGTTGAAATAAAAATAATCTCACTGATCATATAGCGTTCTGTTTCGAACATTGTTGTGGAAACATTAATTTCAAACGAAGTCCGATGCTAGCGTTCAGTCTTCTTCCTTGCAAGGATCTTGACTGAACCTTACATTTTGAGACATTTACTGAGTGGAATGTCGGTGGGTCCTAGTTTGCAGCAGTAAATTAAATTTCATTAACTCATAAAAATGAATTTACTTAGTACTCAAACTACAGGGAAATCACGAAATTAATTTTCATCTCTAAATGTATTTTTGAAGAAAAAAGTGTGTATTATAGTTTAATACTTTTTCAGAAATGGCGAAGTTTCTGTTAGGTTTCTCTCGTGATTTGGTACTGTCGAGGAGTGAAAATTATTCCAGACTTTTTAGTATAAAGACATCGACGGCGCACGGTATCTGTTGCACTCAAATAACTTTGAAATGAGGGCAACCACACCCAGAATTCCGCATACTGAATGAAAAGTCTTTCGCTCAGGCTGTTAAGGTCCTTTAAGAATGGGAAACCAGTTGTGATCTTTCTGTAAGAGACTCTACTGGCTTGAGCGGAAGGCAAAGTATCCATTTTTTCCGTATATCCTGTTGATTTCAGTTTTACTTTTAAAATCGAGAATGTTAGTGTGAATTTAGACAAAACATCTTCCACTTCAGACAAAAGACATGATTAGATAATTATATATTTTTCGCGTGAGATGTAATATCAAAATGACATTTCGAGATAGAGTAAACTAGTGTCACGTGTGCATAATTAGCGTCAGATACTCTGTACGCAACAGTAAGTAAACCATCAGTTCTCCAGTAACAGTAGATAAAACATCATGAATTTCCCATAAAAATCATCTAGGGTCGTAGCCGAATACATATTTCGCAGAACGAATGTTTGAGATACTGGAACATTATCTATTCCTTTTACTGCGTAAAGAAACGTCCATGTTAGAGACGTGCATCAAAATGATACACAGAATAAGAACGACAGAGATGGAAATGAAAGACATTTCTCATTATACTGCACTTTATCTACTTCGAGATTTGTGCAAGTTCATACAGAATAAATAATGCCAGAGCGAAAATTTCCCCAGAGGCTGTGAGCTATAGAAAAATCCTATGCGAAAAAAGAAGAAGAAGCGCAAAGAGAGAGAAAACAATCGCCACCCAGCGGCACTGGACATTATTATCTAGCCAACAGACATTGTTCTTTTGGGATACCTTGTTGTTAATGCTCTTCACAAACAACATACGACTCCCTGTAAATTAGGGATGATGTTAAAGGAACACGCAGAACAGAATGTACATTGTCACTTGATATTTCGTGATTAGGAAAAAAGCACTTAGCTGCATATTGGCACTTTAAGAAAAATAGCTCTGAGCACTATGCGACTAAACTTGTGAGGTCATCAGTCCCCTAGAGCTTAGAACTACTTAAACCTAACTAACCTAAGGACATCACACACATCCATGCCCCAGGCAGGATTCGAACCTGCGACCGTAGCGGTCACGCGGGTCCAGACTGAAGCGCCTAGAACCGCACGGCCACTCCGGCCGGCGCACTTTAAGAGTCAGTTTTTGGAATGCCTCTAACGTTCTTTAAGAGATCTTCTTTTTTGTAGTGCATTTAATGAAGGCGAATGCACACAAATATGTATATTGAAAGTTATTATAGTAAGAGTAATATTATTTTTGCATATTGGTAGTGTGATCTTATATTCTGGTCTCTCATGAAAAAAATAAAAATATACTAGCTACAGGCTCAGCGGTGTGAAAAACATATGACCTGGACAGGGGGGCGGTGGTGTTGATGGTTGTGGTGTCACCGCCAGACACCACACTTGCTAGGTGGTACCCTTTAAATCGGCCGCCGTCCGTTAGTATACGTCGGACCCGCGTGTCGCCAGTATGATTGCAGACCGAGCGCCGCCACACGGCAGGTCTAGTCTAGAGAGACTCCCTAACACTCGCCCCAGTTGTACAGCCGACTTTGCTAGCGATGGTTCACCGTCTACATACGCTTTCATTTGCAGAGACGATAGTTTAGCATAGCCTTCAGCTACGTCATTTGCTACGACCTAGCAAGGCGCCATATTCAGTTACTATAATTACTTCAAGAATGTATTTTGAACAGATAATATTTTGAATCATGGATTAAAGTTAAGTATCAAACTAATTACGTTCGCTTTCTGGATTCACATTCCTCGTCATGTTCCAGACCTCACGTCAGTATAGTTCTTCCCTCCTCACGCCATCCTGCGTGAGCTAAAACGCGTGCATTTCGGCCTCCACGTAACACGGTGTTGGCTCCTCTGCCAACACAGAAATGGTTAATTACTAACGCTGACTTTTCAGAAGTGCAACTGTATTCCAAGTGGTCTCTTACTCCAATACTACACTCTCAGACCGGAATCAGTATCTTTGGTTCTGCAGTTGTACACAGTCAGCGATCCACTTTATAAAGCCTATCAGAGACATACATCGTTTATAGTGCTATTATCATATTCGGGAGCCATATACAAAAGACTCCTTTGATATCTACATGATTTTTAGCAATATAGGTGTAACCTGAAAGACATGTGGAAGAGCTCAGAAATTCATTTTCTATACCTTTTATTTATAAAAAGAAAAAAAACCCCTTAAAACCGTTTCGCAATATTAATGCCGCTGCGGAATTTAAAACTCTCTCTGAACTAAAAGTCTTATGTGGTAATTAAACTAACCTTGTTTTTGTATAGCCTGATGGCTTACGACAGTGCACAGAATTCTGAATCGAACAGTCAATCGGATTGTGTTGGTGTACCTTACAGCTCGTTACTAGCAGTTACCTACACTTCATGTTATTCACAGGATGAAGTAGCTTGTAGGGTACCCCTTCTGTTCAAGCCACATTTTATTTCCTTGTTTTACAGTTTTAGAATTTTATATTGCGTCTGCAGATATCATGTAGCGTTCAGTGATTCAAGTGATACGGCGGAACGCGCACAGTCGGAGTAAGATTTCAGTTCCCACGGCCGTCTGAAGGAGCCGTTGGACCCTATGGCGTTGCCAGTGGACAGTGGTGTGAGGTGCTGTGGCTACTCATGAGAACACCCGTTAAGTCAGCAGCGTGGTAAGTAGCGAAAGCATAGTTACTCTGGCCTAAGGCAAGTAACCTTGCTTAGTTAATGTTTTACTAATAAAAGTCGCTCCTTCCAATACATATACTAGGAGAAGCCTAAAAGTCCTTGCAATAATATATCAGATATCGATAATCTTGTTAATGAATTATTATTATGCTGACGACAATGCACGAAGGCTACGAAATACCACGAGTGTAAGGACGAAGTACAGGCTGCGCACCGCAGTCGTCAGTCGACAATGCTCCCAGAAAATAGTTTTCAGTGAATTATTATTAATTGCATCAGTATTATCAGTTTATGGTGTTTAGCAAAAGAATACTTCGTAATGGCACCAATTTTGAACGTTATTCCAAATAACATAACCTGCAGCTTCTTCGCTTAGAATCATAGGAAGTAGAACTGCACTTTACAGAGAATACGACGGCGCTGACACTGCTTCTGCGAGGGGCATAAACTTCGAGAGCTTCTCGGCGAAACAGATAGAAAGAATTCTACATGACGACTCACCGACATTGTCCAAGGACGGGCTGTCTTAATCTCCAAGATAGTAAAAGGACGGAATGTCTTAATGTACACAAAACTCGGCTGAAAAAGCACGGTATGCCAGACTAAGCCTCTTATATACCATCTTCTACGAACTCACTGGTTAAACTGAGAAATTTCTGGAGCTTTAGTATTTAGTAGGAGTGAGGTGTTCTTGCAGTCTGTATTGATGTTTGATGTAGTCTCGCACTACTGAGAGAGAGAGGATTGTCTCCGAAACCAACCAAGACACCAACACGATACTGAGGTAATTAATTAAAAAGGTCATCAGCCCAGTAGACATACCCTACATTGACTAAAAGTCTTAAGTACTTTTACTGCAGTTTCCTTTAATACGGAGGGTGATCTATAATGCAGTATGCTGTGTTCCAACAGATTTTGAAAGCCAAATCATTCATGAGAAAATCACTGACAACTGTCTGATCGCTTTGGCAATATTGGTTATTTTGACTGTTACAGGAACAAATGACGGGGCCAGAAAATGGCGACTGAGTACATGAACACCTTACAGCTGAGTACCTGTATATCCAAATTGCAGATAGGCATATGTGGATAAACACATTACATGTGTCCCATGCGCTGACAGTTCCTGTGAAGGCAGGCTTTAGCACGTCTCTTTACCGATGCCCATACTCCTTCAAACGTTTTCCAAATGGATTGACGATCATCCACAATCCAATCTAAAGATCATCCACAATCCAATCCCGAAGCTCATCGACACAATCAACAGGAGTTAAATACACCAAAGCATTTAAGTACCCCTGCATGCAAATAATCAACGGGCTAGTACGGGGACTTTTGAGATCACGATATGGACGAACCACGACCAGTAAACTTGTCGAGGATCTGTGCTAAGCCTTCGCTAACAGCAAATGGAAGTGTCCCGATGCACCATCATTCGTGTACCACATTCGCATCCTTTCACCATAAGGAAGATCATAACAAACGTAACAATGGCAGTGTTGTAACACTGGCATAACTACACTTGTGCGTATGTCGTATCGGTGAAACCATTGGTTTCCGTACCTATGTTCATACACTGTAGTTTCACCTAAAGAAAGTTTCTCGACTTTTACTCAGCTCTTACATTAAAACCTATAATAGTCAAACACCGGAAATACATACGTATCTAATTTCTTCTCCGGTGACACTGCCTCACAGATTTGGTGTACAGATCTTTAAACGAAGACAACACTGATATTCAAGTAGCCAGCGGAATGGAGTCATAAACGTAGTAACAAAACAGAATTAAATACGGATTATGCCACAACAAATCAATAAAGTTGTTATCCTCTTCAAAGGTATGTGTGTAAATCTTCGTAGGTTTTTTTTTCTTGTTTTGGATGCTTGAAATCGCGTACGTAAGGTTTGAACTGCTTAGACATGTGCGGATCCTCGACAGAGACACTGCTCTGCACAGAGATGGGTTAGAGAAAATGCGTGCTAGATTTATCTGTTGATCGCACGTAGAGGAGAAGAGACAGACAGTTCAGCTTAGGTGTTAGATGTGAACGGTCAAGGTTTTGTTTACTAACAATAAGTAGCAACAGTTGTGATTTCTGGGAATTATGTTACGGATAATGAGAGATTTTTGTGGAGAGAAAAACAGTTGATTTTTACGGTTTCACGATTATAATCTTTGTGAAGAGTGAATTACACGTAATGATTAGGGTTGCTTTGTTTGCGGCAGCGGTTTGATAATGTATCATTCTTGGTTCATCAGACATTAAGAACAGGACTCTGGTTGCTTTTCATTTTTTTGTTAGGTTTTATCGGTCATTGTGAGAGAAATGGATTTAAGAATTGGGGTTTGGAATTTTGTTTACTGAAAGTTTATACATGTCAATCTTAACTTCTTTTGTTATTGGGTTAGTTTCGTGATTTCAGAGAATGCTAAACTATTGTTGAAGTTCCACAGAAAAACGAATTTGCACTTATGATTCAGCAACAAGTTTGTCGTCGATATAAATAGTGATTCTCTCCTTTAAATGTGTTGGGGGAATGGAATTTGAACCTCTTGTGAAAACTGCAGATGAAATATGAAGACCGAAACGTAGTTTGCAAAATTGATAACAAATTCCAAGAAATACGTTGTATATTTGCTAAAATTGGGGTGTAATTCGATCTGGCAGAATTCTGGTTTTAAACAGAGTGTGGAAAATACGTTGACTCCACGAAATTTTTAGGGTAACTCGTCTAATATTTGCGACCTGTCTGGTTTCTGTTACTATGACGTCATTAATTAGTCTCGAATATAAAACAAGTCTCTGAGAAACATCCTTGGAACAACGCGTAATGGGTTGTTATAAGGACTAGCTGCTGTTTCAGTTACACTTTTTAGGAAAATAGATTCAGTTTCCTGTTTTAATTTGGCTCTATGAATGAATGGAATGTTGTAATGTTTAGAAACAAAAGTATTTTGGTGTTTCACTTGAAATTAGGAAACAAATCCGCACATAATTCCGGGGACGTTGTAAAAAATAATAGACTGAGTCAGCAGCACAACCTGTAATTGCCTCCTCTCCCTGTCTGTTGCAGTTTCATACCTTTTTGTTTTTGCTTGTACTGTTTGCGTCATGTCTAAATTTAATTCTTCATTTTCATTATAAAAGGAAATTCTGCATCAGCGAAAACTTATGTGCAACAATTTATGATTTTGGCTGACATGGAGAACTGTCGTCTGTTAATCTCCTGTTAGTTCACTGAAAACGCTCTTCTCAAAAAGCAATTTTTACCTGCGTATCATTTTTTGTAGCGTAATACATGAATTTTCAAAATCAAATATTGCTGTTTGTCCGTTACAAATGTCTACGCCAAACAATCTCTGTAGTTAGCTGTGGACCGATTCAGGAGTTTGCAAAGAAAGTGTCATCTTGTGCAATAAATCTTAAATATTTTTGTTACTTTACATCTACACCTTTTTTTGAAACGGCTCTTCTAACTCTAGCTCTGTGTATTGCTAAAGTAGGGCAAGTTTCATCTCAATTACATTTATTGAATACTGCATTACTGATTTCTAAAACTGGAGGGACTGAATCTAAAACTGACTTTAAAATATGCTTGCCTATTTGTTTGCTGCTGATGACTGGATGATGAATTTGTTTTGGAGGTTCCTCTTTTTCTTGAGAAACAATGTCTCTGATGTCTTTCAAAGAAATGATTGGGATTGGTAGTACACTGTGTTGTCTCTGTGTGTGAATCTTCTGTAGACTTCTCCTCCACTCGTTGTCCGCCACTATCGCGTCGCCGTGAAACAGGCTGCGAATCTTCAGCTATTTGTACAGATCGCCTCGGTAATGTATTATTTGAGTTAAATTGCCGTGGATAAAACGACTCTCCGATTTATACAACAGTTATCAGTAGTTTTCGTTTCTCCCATTCCCATAACTGTCATTCTCTCGGAAGTCGTCGTTCTGCTGTCTGTTGTCATGACATAGTGACTGTATGCTTGTTATTTGCAGATGCAAATTGTTGTTCTTTTGCTGTGGAGGATTGTCCACGCTGCCCTTTGTATTATGAAAGCGCTAGTATGTCATGACGAAAGTTCAAATTTTGTTGCTGATCATAGTGCGGTGATCTACTGAAAATTTAATGTTCCTGATACTGTTTTTGAAATTGCTGGTTGTACCTGCAATTTGTGTCTCTGTTGTCACTGAATGATGTGAACTGATCCCTCTTCCGACTGTCGTAATTCTGATAAAAGTTTCTGTTCTTGTACGTACAATCGGATTCTTGAATTTCACACAATTTTTAAACGTCATAATGTTTTCTTTCTGGTGTCCATCAGCAAAGAAACACGCAAAGATTTAGAAAGGTTAGAAATACAACGCTGGATTAAAGCAAATCGGTTGTACTTTTCTGTTCAATGTCGGTTCTGTAGTATCGTATGCTCGAAGAACTATGTTCATCTAGCAAATTGTGAATTTTCAAAATTTGGCAAACTGATGAGTTCGTCCTTAACTGCATGCTGTGTAGTCTCTGCTCAGTATGCTGCGAGAAATGCATTATGTAAATTCCTATAAAGAAAAGCATTGGCTTGCGATGTGTCGCACCAGCGTACCTAGTTCACCTTCCAAAAAACTGCAAATAAATTCTAGCTTGTTTATCACTGGCCAAGATAGTGGTAACGAAAAGCTCAACTGCTGGAGCCAATCTACGAGATGTAAATTGTTGGTGCTATTGCAAAAAACTTAAAACTTCCTAACCGATAAAAGATGTTTGTAGTCAAGTCCATCGTGTCTTCTTGAGTTAGTACAGTTCTATCGGTAGAAGTTCATGTGTGAATGTTCGCGTTCATTTTCAAAGTCTCTTTCACGTCTAAGTCCGTCAGAATGATGTCCTCGCACGAAATCTTTTTCTAGTCCGTGATAGCGCTCACTGCAGTCTTCGTTATCTTGTTCTTGTGTCAAATGTTTTTCAGTTTCAGCTCGATATGTGCGTAATCTATTGATTTCTTGTTTGTTTATCGTCATACGTACTTCTTTAAAACGCTCTAAAGATCGAAATTCTTTGATCCGTTCAAACGGTATTGGTTGCGAGTCTGCTGAGTCATCGTCTAAGTTTTCTTCGATTTGCTCAAATTTGAAAGTTCCTCAATCTGTGCTTTCAGTGCTTCAAATTTTCTTTTGCTCTGATGTCAATCTTCTTTGTTTCTGTTTCCAAATTCTGTATCTGTTTTGAATACTTCTGTGATTTGTGTTCCAATTTTTCGACCGAGGCGCTAGGGACTACTTTGGCAATTTTTTCAATAATTGAGGCTTTTATAGGTATGTACCCGTAATTTCTGGAAATTTTTTGTAAATCGCAGCCGCTCTCTGAGAAAACTTGTCTTGTAATTGTGTCTGTGTTTTCGCAATTCCTTCTATTCTTGTAGAAATCTTGCTTCATTCTGTTTTCATGTCTGTCGTTAAATTCGTTGCAATTGTCTCATTGCTTCCTATTCTTTTTGTTTTGTTTCAAGTATTTTGTTGTTTTGTTGTAATTTTGTTTGAATTATTTTGTTGTTTTCTCGTAATTTTGTTTCAGGGTAACCTGATAACTGATATGCTATTGTTTTGTTACTTTCTTGCAATAAGTGCTGAAGCGTAAGAGCAACTGCATTTTTCTGTGAAGAATTTGAACCCGTGTGATGAACTGATGCGTTATCCGAAATAAATTTGTATCATCTGTGTGGTATCTAAAACTTTTAATCTAGAGTCTACCAAAAATGTAGCCTTTTTAATTCTGTGTATTGGTCCATATTCCTCGTAACCTTCGTGGGGGAGGGGGGGGGGGGGAGGGGGAAGTAACTCAAGCACTGTTGTGTCTGAAGCAGTCTCTGTGGCATCAATAAGTGACTCATTAGATACTAAGATATCATTGTCACTTGAATTTTGCATATTGGCTGCCTGAGAATGATTGTTACACGACAAGAATATCATGCCCTGTCTGAAACTTATTGTTGTCATAAAATCCGACTGTGGACTTTGGTGAGAAACTGGTACCAACATAACAGCTTGTTGAACTCATTACTGGAATCATCTGAAAATCATGAAATTACGGTCAATTTAAGCAAACCTACGTATTGAAAATCGTGTATTAAATTTTTAGGTCATAAATTTCCCATTCTGCTACTGAACCCGATCCAGACAAACCTTTCATGACATTGCAGCTATTACTACAAAATCCCAAATTAGAAAATTTTTAGGCTTCGTCAATATTTTTCGTCTTTTCACTCACTAGAAAGCAGTGGATATTCCAAGATTAGGTTAGTTAAGTGGTAAAAATTCAAACTGGTTTTGAGACGAACAAGCACGAAACGAATTTGATAAACTGGAATAAGCTTTAAAAAATGTGCGTTTACTTTCTCACATGGACCTTTTGTGCAGTTTTTGCATCGTGATTGACTACTCCAAGACAGCCCTTGTCGTTCATGTTTTTCAAGAAATAGAGGAAAATGGTGTTATTTTTACCAAGCGCATTGCATTTGCCAGCTGTTTTCTTTCCGCTTCTGAACTAAATTATTCAATCACAGAACTTAAGTCATTAGCTGTTGTTTGGGCTTTTATCAAATTTCTATACTTTTCTATTTGGCAAACATGCAAAATATACACAGGTGACAGTCTTTTATAATTTCGTACCACCACCAAACTTCCTCATGGTCACCTGGGAATTTTATTTTTGTGGGGTTCGCAGCGTCAACGTGTTTTTTGAATGAAAACATCAACCAAGTTGGTTGTATTATTTTTTTATTATCTATGTGATTGGCCAATTACTATCTTTAGTCGTTTTCAGGCACTTATTCTAAGCTTCCACCTTCATTTAATATTATAATATGTACCAGCACTATGTCATAAAATGAATGGAAACTGGTAGCTTAAGATATGTTACTGAAAATGACCAAAGGTCGTAAATGGCGACTCGCATGGATAGTAAATAATGATACAGCCTATCTGGACCCCGTTTCTCTTGATACATCACTTGGGCAGGTGGGAATTATATTAAGAGAAATTTCATTTCACTGTTACACACATTCCTGGAAATGAGAATATTGTTGCTGATGCCTTTTCACGATCCCTTGGTGGATCACAAATTGGTTCATCCACAGAACTCTGTCGGCCCAATTTCAGCCATCTATACGTACAACAGGTTGCTTTCGGAAATTGTGTCTCTTCTGCTTTAATGGGCATAGCGAAAGGACAAGATGGAGATCCCATATTGAAGAATACCAAGCAGTTGTGGTGAGACCCAAACAAATCGACAGATAGGCATTATTATTTGGTTAGGAACAACATTTTCTTCAAACGTTTGCAACCTTACAATGATACGTTTCATGTTTGCATTCACTTGGTTTCATCAACAAGGTAGTTTGATATATCTATCTAACATATGCGCGCTATGGAGGGAGAAATGTTTTTCCAAACTTCAACAGAGCTCTTACTTCCCAACATGTAGAAACGAATTCGGCGTGTTCTGAGCAAATATAAACTCTGTCAAAAAGGTAAAACATCTACCTGTTCACATTTTGCTTAGCTGTTTCCCATCATTCCAGTTAAATTGTGGACCCGTTCCAACGATCAGACAAGGCTTTCTGTAATTTTATTGGCCGTAGAACTGACATAAAAATTTGTCTCTTTTATGGCACTTCATAAGGCGATTGCGAGAACTAGTTCTGTAGCATTTGTCAAGGATTTTTTTTGAGGGAAACTGGATATGGCGACAAATGTGTCTCTGACAATGGATCTCAGTTTGGTTCATTGAAAAACTGGAATATTACACTACCTGTCATTTCCCAATACCATGCTTCTTTCAACCGCTTTGTAAGAATTACGACAGAAATAGGAAAATTATGCAGGTACTGTCACAAAAAACACACAGCATGCGATGAGCATATTGATGCCTTATAGGAAACCGTCCTCCCCTCATGATCCACGGACCTTGCCGTTGGTGGGGAGGCTTGCGTGCCTCAGCGATACAGATGGCCGTACCGTAGGTGGAACCACAAATTAGGGGTGTCTGTTGAGAGGCCAGACGTGTGGTTCCTGAAGAGGGACAGCGGCCTTTTCAGTAGTTGCAGGGACAACAGACTGGATGATTGACTGATCTGGCCTTGCTGTGCTGGTACTGCGAACGGCTGAAAGCAAGGTGGAACTACAGCCGTAATTTTTCCCGAGGGCATGTAGCTTTACTGTAAGGTTAAATGATGATGGCGTCCTCTTGGGTAAAATATTCCGGGGGGAAAATAGTCCCCCATTCGGATCTCTGGGCGGGGACTACTCAAGAGGACGTCGTTATCAGAAGAAAGAAAACTGGTGTTCTACGGGTCGGAGCGTGGAATTTCAGATCCCTTAATCGGACAGGTAGGTTAGAAAATTTAAAAAGGGAGGTGGATAGGCTAAAGTTAGATATAGTGGGAATTAGTGAAGTTCGGTGGCAGGAGGAACAAGACTTCTGGTCAGGTGAATACAGGGTTATAAACACAAAATCAAATAGGAGTAATGCAGGAGTAGGTTTAATAATGAATAAAAAAATAGGAGTGCGGGTAAGCTACTTCAAACAGCATAGTGAACGTATTATAGCGGCCAAGATAGACACGAAGCCCATGCCTACTACAGTAGTACAAGTTTATATGCCAACTAACTCTGCAGATGACGAAGAAATTGAAGAAATGTATGATGAGTTAAAAGAAATTATTCAGGTAGTGAAGGGAGGCGAAAATTTAATAGTCATGGGTGACTGGAGTTCGGTAGTAGGAAAAGGGAGAGAAGGAAACATAGTAGGTGAATATGGATTGGGGCTAAGAAATGAAAGAGGAAGACGCCTAGTAGAATTTTGCACAGAGCACAACTTAATCATAACTAACACTTGGTTCAAGAATCATAAAAGAAGGTTGTATACATGGAATAAGCCTGGAGATAATAAAGGGTATCAGTTAGATTATATAATGGTAAGACAGAGATTTAGGAACCAGGTTTTAAATTGTAGGACGTTTCTAGGGGCAGATGTGGGCTCTGACCACAATCTATTGGTTATGAACTGTAAACTGAAGAAATTGCAAAGAGGTGGGAATTTAAGGAGATGGGACCTAGATAAACTGAGTAAACCAGAGGTTGTACAGAGTTTCAGGGACAGCATAAGGGAACAATTGACAGGAATGGGGGAAAGAAATACAGTAGAAGACGAATGGGTACCTCTGAGGGAGGAAGTAGTGAAGGCAACAGAGGATCAAGTAGGCAAAAAGACGAGGGCTAGTAGAAATCCTTTGGTAACAGAAGAAATATTGAATTTAATTGATGAAAGGAGAAAATATAAAAATGCAGCAAATGAAGCAGGCAAAAAGGAATACAAACGTACAAAAATGAGATCGACAGGAAGTGCAAAATGGCTAAGCAGGCATGGCTAGAGGACAAATGTAAGGAAGTAGAGGCTTATCTCACTAGGGGTAAGATAGATACAGCCTACAGGAAAATCAAAGAGACCTCTGGAGAAAAGAGAGCCACTTGTACGAATATCAAGAGCTCAGATTGAAACCCAGTTCTAAGCAAAGAGGGGAAAGCAGAAAGATGGAAGGATTATATAGAGGGTCTATACAAAGGCGATGTACTTGAGGACAATATTATGGAAATGGAAGCGGATGTAGATGAAGATGAAATGGGGGATACGATACTGTGTGAAGAGTTTGACAGAGCACTGAAAGACCTGAGTCGAAACAAGGTCCCGGGAGTAGACAACATTCCATTAGAACTACTGACGGCCTTGGGAGAGCCAGTCCTGACAATACTCTACCATCTGGTGAGCAAGATGTACGAGACAGGCGAAATACCCTCAGACTTCAAGAAGAATATTATAATTCCAATCCCAAAGAAAGCAGGTGTTGACAGATGTGAAAATTACCGAACTCTCAGTTTAATAAGTCACAGCTGCAAAATACTAACGCGGATTATTTATAGACGAATGGAAAAACTGGTAGAAGCCGACCTCGGGGAAGATCAGTTTGGATTCCGTACAAATGTTGGAACGCGTGAGGCAATACTGACCTTACGACTTATCTTAGAAGAAAGATTAAGGAAAGGCAAACCTACATTTATAGCATTTGTAGACTTAGAGAAAGCTTTTGACAATGTTGACTGGAATACTCTCTTTCTAATTCTGAAGGTGGCAGGGGAAAATACAGGGAGCGAAAGGCTATTTACAATTTGTGCAGAAACCACAAGGCAGTTATAAGAGTCGAGGGGCATGAAAGGGAAGCAGTGGTTGGGAAAGGAGTGAGACAGGGTTGTAGCCTCTCCCCGATGTTATTCAATCTGTATATTGAGCAAGCAGTAAAGGAAACAAGAGAAAAATTTGGTGTAGCTATTAAAATTCAGGGAGAAGATATAAAAACTTTGAGGTTCGCCGATGACATTGTAATTCTGTCAGAGACAGCAAAGGACTTGGAAGAGCAGTTGAACGGAATGGACAGTGTCTTGAAAGGAGGATATAAGATGAACATCAACAAAAACAAAACGAGGATAATGGAATGTAGTCGAATTAAGTTGGGTGATGCTGAGGGAATTAGATTAGGAAATGAGACACTTAAAGTAGTAAAGGAGTTTTGCTATTTGGGGAGCAAAATAACTGATGATGGTCGAAGTAGAGTGGATATAAAATGTAGACTGGCAATGGCAAGGAAAGCGTTTCTGAAGAAGAGAAATTTGTTAACATCGAGTATAGATTTAAGTGTCAGGAATAAACCTTTATTCATCGTCAGCAAATAAGTTTATGATACCTGATTGTGACTGGTTGACCGAAACTTACAATGAATGGAAGTTTATTGCATTAGCAGCTCTACGTGGTTCATAAAACTACGACTAAGGCATTTACGAAAGATGTCAATCACAGTTTAATGCTACTTCAATAGACAGTAAATTCAAAATGTTCTGTGATTATTTTTAATCTGAAACCGAAGAAAACAGAAGCATATTTAGGGACAAAATTGTTACTTTAAACATTGAATACAAATTTTGTATAGGAAAGTATAGCTCATCAGGTAACTTTATTTGAAAATACCGTAATTTATTTTAATATTTATTGTGTTGCTGCTTAACATTTTTAAATGACATTCTGGATTATTACAGAAATTTGGAAAAGGCGTGACTTATAGCATAACTACAGAGCTTAATAGTACTTTAATACTTTTATTAGCAATTGGTGGTCATGTCTCAACACATTCATAGTGTACTCAAAAATAGTTTGCCTTCATATGAAGATATGGAATAGACGGTGGATTGGCGACGGTGGCCATTGGCACAGCAATTCACAGCACCTACATGTAATTCATAACGTGATGAAGGTGTTGGAGAGGATAAAAAATCTCTCCTTCATCAGGCCAACCAACGTGTTTGCTGCGAAACACTTCGCACAGTGTTTTCTTTGGCGTCCATTGCATGCATTATTTCCTCGCAGTGCCCGTGGCAGCTTCTTTGCACCTTCTTAATGTAACCACGTACGCTCCACACATTCTCTGTCGCCGCGCTACATTCTTAACTGCAATCCCTGTAGAAATGTTCTAACACACAACTTCAACATTTGAGCTACACTCTGAAAACTTTTGTTAAAACTGACGTTATCCCGTTCCCCCTGTGGTAATTCTTGTCATACCTTACTGTGTTTCGTATTAACGAAGATCTTTCACAGTTCTCTTTTTTGTGAATTTCAGGCTGCTTTGATACCGCTCCACATGCTAATTTATCCTCTGTAAGTCTTTTCAGCAAAACTACAGCAAGTTACATCCATTTTAACGTTATTATTGTGGTCAAGCTTTGGTGTGCCTCCGAAACTGTACCCCCACCTCTCCCACATACTGTTTCTCCATCCTCAAATTAGCTATTCCTTCACGCCACAGGACGTGTCCTTTCCATCTATCCCTTCTTTTAGTCATGTTGCGCCATAGTCTACTTTAATTCCCATTCAGTTCAGTATGTCTTCGTTAGTTACTGGTTCTACAAATCGAAATCTTCGAAAATCTTTTGCAACACCACATCATGTTTTATGTTTAGAATACACGTTTCATTTCCATATAATTTCAAGTATCACGAATGGTTAACTTGCTACTTTTCAGTCTCCATTTTACTTCTTCTTTACCTTCAGCCATCATCAGTTATTTTGTCCATAAAGTAGCAAAACAACTCTACAACCTCAGGTTTCCTATTTCATTGTATAGTCCCCTCAGCGTCACCTAACTTTTTTCATTACACTTCTACTTTTGTTGGTGTTCACCTTATAACCTCTTTCCAAAACACTAAACATTCCATTGAGGCGAGCTTCCAAGTCCTGCGTCTCGACAGTCAGATAGTGATCGTTATATCTCAAAATTTTTAGCTGTTTTCCTTGAACTTCAAAACCATTTCACAATTTCTGTATGGTTTTATGTACTGCTTTCGCTATGCAAGGATTGAATAACGGGGGTGATACACTGTAACTTTGTCTCGCTGCCTTCGCAACTGCTGGCTCATTTTTACTTCCTTCGACTTTTCTAAGCAACGGCTGATTCCCGTAAGAGCTAGAGATAGCCTTTCGCTCCCTGTATTTTCTAATTTCAGACTCTCAGAGAGCGTATTGCTTTATTGTTACTGCAGTTTTTGTAATTATCATTTTCGCTTAGTAATATCAAGCCTATGGTTTTAGTGTCTCTGTTTTGTCTTTAAAAGTGTTCTCGATATTTAATGACGTGATAAATAATCAAGCAGATGCACAGTGGTATAAATAGAGAGTAGATAGTGTGTCAGAAACTCGGTAAATAGAGTAGACTCCAAGGTGGGTGGCCGTCCTTTATGCATATTCAATACTTCTGCAGAAGATACACGAATGATAAAAAAGTACAAGTAATATTCTACTGCAGCAGAATGTATTGTAAGCTGATACGAATTATACGAAACAGTACCCAATTAAGGAAAAGGGAATTTAAAAATAGATCGAACGACCGAGCGAATACATGATACGAAATTACACCAGCCAGAGGATCGTACAACACGCACGAAGTAATTTGCACCTACATTTATAAAACGAGTTAAATTAATTTCGCTGTGCAAGCTCTGCGTTGTTACAAATTTTACGTTGAATGTTCCGGAAAACTTTCATGCCATTAATTAATAAGAGAAAGTGAAAGTGACGTCCGTTTTCAAATTAATTTTCGCGACGATGTTAGAACCATGTCTTGATTCAACGGTAGTACAGAAGCTATGTTTTAGTTCCCTGAAGCTCAGGAACACAGTGTTCAGCAAGGTTCAGTCATCTCGCATTAACTTAAAGAGAAATATGTAAGCCATTTTGACGAGCGCTGTTACGAATTTATGATATACGTTCAGCGCTTGACATACTGCTAGCGTCTGTAAAACTATTTTATCAGCACATTCACATGAAGAGGATGGAAAATCAGGCAACCAGTTGCAAATAACAATTTATTAGCCCTTCACTTAGGTTTCGATATTTGTAAAACTATCTTCTTCAGTAGTGAAAGCACATTAGATTAGATGAAGCCGAGTGGCTCTTGTCATAAACAAAACTGACAAAACAAGGATTATCGTAAGCCATGGTTTTAGATAGGAGCCAGATTACATATTTCCTACTTCAGAATGACTTCTCACTAGTAAATTCCCACATGTAGAGACTCTTGACAACATAAAATTATAATAGGCATCCGGGATAAAGTATCTGCATAAGTTACGTGTATCTCATGTCAGAGACTAGGCCCAACTGCTGTTTGTGCCTGCACCAGAATGGTACTTCATCATCAGATCCGTCACAGAGCGCCACCTTCCCTGTTCTACAGAGCGAGCGCACCTGTGATCTCCACACTCTGTGATGAGGCTTAGACGTCTAACACCTTGTAGCCTACATG
Organism: Schistocerca americana; assembly: GCF_021461395.2. Taxonomy (NCBI): domain Eukaryota; kingdom Metazoa; phylum Arthropoda; class Insecta; order Orthoptera; family Acrididae; genus Schistocerca; species Schistocerca americana. The sequence goes on along the minus strand of NC_060119.1, from coordinate 126,084,111 downwards.
TGCTTTCGCCCCTCGAACTACTTTCTGTTTATACGACAGCAGCGCAAGAACAGCCGATCAGTTCGCCACTTCAGGAGGTGTTCCTTCGCAAGTGCCGGGCCATAACAATCTACCCTTTGTCAGAGTCACTTATGCGAATGGATCCGGCGCGTCGTCCGTAAAACAATTTCCCATTCGTCTTTGCCCTCTTATTCTTTCACCCGTGGGCAACTTTATCGGAAGGCAGTCATTCTCGTGGCGAGCAGGAGGCGTACTATTTTGGAACTTCAGTGTACGTCTTGACAAATTCGTGTGAACCAACGATAATCTACTTGTTGTGTACATAGTTCCACGTAGTCAGCGCGTACACAACTTTCCCAATAGAGCGCATCCCGCTAAGCACAACAGCGCAGGCGCAGCGCTCGTCTGTCTCCGCACTACGAGATGGCGCTGTCTTAGAGACGGACCAAATTCTGCTTCCGCCGATCCACGTATTAATATGTAACGCAGCCAATGAGATTGCTGCTAACGTAGAACCTTTTCTCCTCGCGGATCACACTCGCGCAGTGATACCTGAACGCGCGAGGTATTATAATGAGTGTACAGACCTCCGATTAGTCAGTCTTCGTTAGCCCGTAGTCAAGTTTCAGTCTGCGCCTAATCAGATTATCATATTCCTGTACATAGCCATGAAGAGAAATGTGTAGACACTTTGTAAAGTATCAGGGATATGTGAGAATAAGATTAACTTACCAAGACCAAAGGAACTTCAGATTGTCAATTGTAAACAGCATCCAGAATCAAGTTAACGTAATAACTATGATTTTTATTATTTTAATAAAAGTGTGTGAAAATTAATCAAGTTCTGTTTAAAGTTGGTCACCGTCAATCTGCTACTCTAAGCGTGCAAGTGGCATTTCTATCGTCTGACCTAACGGCAGAAGATAAACACAACACGATAAGACCACGAGACATATTGCTGACACTCGCCTACTTCGTTAGAGTGACAAGTCAAATAATCTGATGGTGTGTGTACCGAAGGTCCTACAGTACGCACACCACACTACTGCATGTTTTCTTCGTTTTTCTCTGGTCTTATATACGTAAACTGAGGAGAATTTCTTCACTTTATATAACATATAAGGAATCACGTGGCCAGTTAAAGTACCTGTAACAGTTTCACCGACTCCAATCGTTAGTGTGGTAAAGTGACAAGTATACATTTAAAAAATAATAATTCTGAAATTTATCTTAATGAAAATCATATGACAGTTGTCATTCATTAGAGGTTATGCTTGCTTGCAGTGTGAGGTATCTGTGTGCTCACTTAAACTTTCAACGTACGAATTCGCAAACTCTGAAGATAAGAATTCGACTGCGAGAATATGTTGCAAAATATGGCTGCGAGACAGTAACTTGAGAGTGCCTGCTTGGTTCTCTGTCTATGTAAACATTCGTAACGGCAAGGATACTGTCTGAATTCGACAATGTGAATCATTAAACTTTTAAACTAATAAATTAGCCCTGGAGGAACTCAATGTTCCCCTTTATTATTTAGTTTGTGCTTACCTGTTGCACAATGGAAACCCGTGACACTGCTCTTGCCTTGAAAGCGCGTAGCATTTTCTGAGCTACAACTATCTACTGGGAAATGCCTGGCGCAATGCACTCTCTTTTAAAAAGCGTACTTGCTTCCAAAAAAATGTTGCTCGTATTTTGGCATGGACTTTCGATGCGGACAGTGACTTGGTATAAATGACAACATCAAATGTCATTAGTTTTCTGATTAGGGAAGTTCTGTATCAAAAAGTGTCCTTTTCTTTGCTTCACAAACATTAATAGGAAAAAAAATACAGTTCTTGAGTGGACAAACGTAAGTAGTCTTTAACATCAAATGAGATCTTTTAAAAAAGGCAGTTTGTAAAAATGTCATTAAGTATTCAATAGTTATTCCTCGTCTCAAATTGAAATTAAAAATTATGCATTGCTAAGTGCCTTTCCCTATACTCAAGTCTCTGAATGTCTCAACCAACAATGCGTAACAAGCTGTCGTCATAAAGTACAAAATCTAAAATCAATTAAATCTAAAATCAATTACCTTAAATTAAATCCTGTTTTATTATTCATCAAAATAATCATAATAAAATATGATTCTGTAAGTGCTCCAGTCTCTTTTCTCTCTCAAATAATTAATCAGTAAATCAACATGTTGCCTTTCCTCAAAATATAACTACACACCACTGCCCACAACCGTCTCCTCATCCCACGATTACGAACCTCCAGACGACGCAGCATCTCTGACGACACTACTCGCATATAATTTCAAGCAGTATAAGGGTACTTAACTCGTTCATGACATTCGAATACCTGAGAAATACCCGATAAATTATCTCCCTCCCCTACCAAAACGTCATTTACAATGTTCTGCGCCTTCTGAAGGTCTCGTCGCAGGCCTCTACTGATAACTGTCCCGCGAGAATCAGCAAGGAGAACAAATTCTGGACGATGTTTTTTGCTGCGGGAGACATGGAGGCAGTGCGTACTTGGATAAAAGAGGTGCTATATTGCCTGGAGGCAGGAACGGGACTGTTTCCCCACAAATACTTTTACAAAAGGAAAGTACTCGTCTGGAGGAACTGCCAGACGGTGTGTCGCTTACACCATATTCACATCAGACACTTCTAGCGATCGGTATGGGCCGTTTATTGCTTCCATTTTCACAATACCTTCTGTGATCGTGACACATGAGATAGAATATCACTAGCGAGTTGACATCTGTGATCACTATTGGCTCTTTGTCCTATGAGTACAATTGCTCAATACAGTTCTGTATGTTCTATGCAGTACCCAACCCATCTGACGGAAGAATTCCGAACAATGTCAAGCTATGTTGCCCCACAATATAGTGTATTCCTATTATGTAATGCGTATGAATCGCGAAATCGGCACACATTCACGTCAATGCAACTACTGTGGCCGCGCAAATTACAAGCTAACCGTGGACTGGCTTGCTAGTTATGTAACAACGAACGTCAGTAAATGAATTATGAATTCTTTTTTAACTTAAATAAGTGCCTCATGGACACTTACATTCGTTCATATGATGATACGAGCGTTCGGGCCAGTAACGTCCACATTTGTAAAAAATATTTTCTTTTCAAGCTCAGCGCTAGGTCCTATGGCACAAGCAGACGGTGTGATTGTTCATTGTATTAGAATATAACTGTCACATCGTGACGCAAGATGATAGTAGGAAGCGTTATATTTTTTAGACCGTTGTACGTAAGTTTATAAAACACCTATCCTACAAAAACGTTTTCCCAAAATAAAATACGACCAGTGCACAAAGCGAATACACTTTCACTTTCTTACAGAAAAGTGAAAAGCTGAAAAAATTATCTTTTTCTACATACTCGCCAGAGGTCTAAACACATTGTGCAGCATCGAAAAGCTGAGGCTGTATACCAATTCAGTATGCAAATTGAGGGAGATGGACAAAAATTATGTCAAAGGAAATATGACGTGCTGAGTCTTTATTATTAGGTCTACAACTTCGATTCCCTCGTTTTTCTCAAAGTTTGAGTCTTTATTATGGAAAACATAAAAACAATTTACGGTCCAAAGTCTTGGCCAGCTCTGTCCACTACTTTCTTTAGTGTAGCATACCAGTCCCGCGGAGGAAGAACTCAGCGTCCTTCGAAGAGATCCGTGAATCGATCCAATTTTTGCCTTTTTCACATGACCGGAGGTGCTTGTCAGCCAGACAACGATCGAGAAAAGTGATAGATAGAGCAATGTCTGGAGAATACAGCGGGTGGCGAAAGATTTACCTATCCAACGTTTTCAAATATGTTTTGACGTGTTTTAACACATAGAGTACAGCATTGCCATGAAGCAAAAATAAGCTTTTCAAGTCAATAGCCGTGTTATGTCCGTTTGTCTTACAAGTGCTCAGCTCAAACACTTCAAACTGCTTTCACTAAGGATGTAACCTGACGTTCTCCGATTCCGACGGTTTCAGAATTTTCTCTCTTCCATCGACATACTGTTCTTTGACGGCAAAATCATCATTCTATAGCTAATCAGTTTGGTGCATTGCATACCTCCCAATAAAATTACATTTTCTCTTGTTTTATATTGGTTTTGGTTTAGAAACCTAATACACTATGTGATCAAAAGTATCCGGACGCCTAGCTGAAAGTGATTTACAAGGCTAGGACTCTGTACAGGCCAGTCCATTACAGGGATGTTTTTGTTGCGTAACCAGTCCGCCGCAGTTCGTGCTTTATGAACAGGTGCTCGATCGTGTTGAAAGATACAATAGCCATCCCCGAATTGCTCTTCAATAATGGGAAGCAAGAAGGTGCTTAAAACATCAATGTAGTCTTGTGCTCTGTCACTGCCACGCAAAACAACAAGGGGTGCATGCCCGCTCCATGAAAAACACGACCACACCATAACACCACCGCCTCCGAATTTTACTGTTGGCACTACACACGCTGGCAGATGCCGTTCACCAGGTATTCGCCGTACCCTCACCCTGCCATCGGATCGCCAAATTGTGTACCGTGATTCGTCACTCCACACAACGTTTTTCCACTGTTCAATCGTCCATGTTTACGCTCCTCACACCCAGCGAGGCGGCGTTTGGCATTTACCGGCGTGATGTATGGATTACTAGGAGGCGCTCCACCATGAAATCCAAGTTTCCTCACCTCCCGCCTACCTGTCATCATACTTGCAGTGGATCCTGATGCAGTTTGGGATTCCTGTGTAACGGTCTGGATAGATGTCTGCCTATTACACATAACGACCCTCTTCAACTGTCGGTGATCTTCGTCAGTCAACAGACACATCGGAAACAGTGGCCTTAGGAATGTTTAGGAGTGTGGAAATCTCGCGTACAGAGGTATGATACAAGTTACATCCAATCACCTGACAACGTTCGAAGTCCGTTCCGCGGAGTGCCCCATTCTGCTCTCTCACGATCTCTAATGACTACTGAGGTCGCTGATATGGAGTACCTGGCAGTAGGTGGCAGTACGATGCACCTAATGTGAAAAACATATGTTTTTGGAGGTTTACGGATACTTTTGATCAAGTAGTGTATATAACACGGAATATGTTACATAAGCTATCTTTGGTCGCCCATCTGATATGGCTTCGTAATGGACGACAAAACGTTGTCGCCTTCGAAGCAAACTGAGGGTTTACACTGCTACGGCAATTACCCGGCCCATTGCACTCCCAATAGGCGCTGGTCGCCACCTGCCCGTAACACCGGGTAGAATAGTGTGGTGCAAACTCCTCTCCTTGGAACAGTTCCAGATGCCCCTTTAGGTAGCACCACAGTATGAGTCCCTTTAGGTAGCACCACTCTACGGAGGATATTTTTTCCAGGTTTCTCTCCTCCAGCAGCGATGATATGTTATTCAGGCCGCTAGGATATGCCATTTCGACATCCACAATGTTACCAACAGTCATATTTCAACAGAAACCATAATAATAGCTTCATTCACATATTTGATTCTCAACGGCATAGCTACATTTTACATTTTTGTCAACCGTATACGGAGCTTAGATTTAATACTGAGACTGTGATATTTCTAAAAGTGGCTAGAATACTGTGATTGTTGTTATTACCTCAGCTGCAATGTATATCCGTATCAAGTGTATGAATATTATTTCTAAGAACCTTGCCAATGAATTTTGTGGTGTTTCAGGTGTTTTGGTTATTTATAGCGCAGTTTTCTGTGTGTTGCTGTATCTGATGCCTTCTGGCAGTCATAACTAACTCGTCACATAGTTTATATGTTGCTGACTGCTCTAAACTGTTTAAGCTAAATCTCTCAATTCTTATGACACCTATCGAAGCAGAAAGGTGATTTTTGAAATTTGGAAGGAATAAAATCACTCTTACGTGAATCGATGAGCCAGGAAATACTGTATTTTCAGTCTTGGGGTGATGCCTGTCACTAAAAGGGATCTTGTGATGCAGATCGCAGACATCAGCCAGCGGCTGACTATTTTACATGGGTTCTTTTCTTTTATTACCAGTGTTTTTAATGACTAACGACTTCAGTTCTGCTAGGATTGTAGCTCATTGCATAACGATAATAGTTATTCTAGACAGCCTGTAAAGCGCAGCTTGTTCTTTACCACAGATAATTTTCTCTCATATATGTACTCCAGGGTCGTAAATTGGACTTAATGACTGTGTGTTGTAGCCTTCATTAATTGAAGGGGCGTTAGCATAATAACGAATGCCGGGAATCCGGGCGCCGAGATAAAGAATTTTCTTCGTTGTAAGCGTTTATTAAAACCCTGCTGCAACACCAAACTTCAGATACCACCGGCCGCCACTGTGCCTCACCGTAGATCTTACCCAGGATTTTATGAGCCTGAGCTGTAGATTTCTTCATGATAAAATAGACAATTAGAACTTCCCACAAATGTCGAGAACTGGGTACGTAAATTGCCGTATTTACTCGAGAATAACTTTATGAGCCCGCATCTCGTGGTCGTGCGGTAGCGTTCTCGCTTCCCACGCCCGGGTTCCCGGGTTCGATTCCCGGCGGGGTCAGGGATTTTCTCTGCCTCGTGATGGCTGGGTGTTGTGTGCTGTCCTTAGGTTAGTTAGGTTTAAGTAGTTCTAAGTTCTAGGGGACTGATGACCATAGATGTTAAGTCCCATAGTGCTCAGAGCCATTTGAACCATTTAACTTTATGACGCAGTCACAAATCAACAAATATTTTGAAGGCGTTATGTTTGCAAATGCCTAACCTTATTGTATGACAATTACGACCTGACACCTGCACCGTACTTGCCACTAAGTTGTATACATAATTCTAACTTACGTGTCTCCGTCTCGCTTTCTCTCTCTCTCTCTCTCTCTCTCTCTCTCTCTCTCTCTCTCACACACACACACACACACACACACACACAGGTGTTTTTTCGGGGACGTTGGACAATATTGTTGTAATAATAAATTGTAATAGTTTACATACTCCAGTCTGACCAAGATTTTCGGAAGGTTTCTCTTGGCCATCACGTGAATGCCACAACTGGAGGTCATCTCCCAAACATTCCCATCTGAGGTGCCTCTCTCCCGGACCTATGGTATATTTGGCTGACAGATACGAAAGTGCCGTCCTACTCTTCCGAGTTAGGAATGAAAGATGCAAAAAAAATTTAAAAAGAAAAGAGAAGGAAACATCATAAGGAGATCATATTAAAGTAAAGAGTCAGAGGACTGTGAGTGTATTGGTAATGTACTGTAAGAAAACGGAGAGTATTCTTGTGTAGCATAATCAGTCATTTCCGTGAACAAGTCGCTTATCGCTACAATGTTTCTCAGTCAGCTGAAATACGCTAAAATAAGGACTATGTCCCAGAATGCAGTCAGAGACATACAATCTTCTGTGTGGTTTTTTTGATACAAGTACATTTCATGTCCCTGTTGTTTTACGGGGTCGGAGATCAAATCAAAAGTAAGGTACGAGATACATTACGCTTAGTTCCAAGTCATCCTTTTTCGTTTTTTACGTCGCCCTTTGGTATCACATTGAAGAACTTTCTTCTATGTAAGAACTTTCTAAGTCATGAATTTTAGTACTTAGAGTAATGTATAATAATGCGTGACTGATTGAAGTCTCCACTATTTTGCGACTGGTGTTGCCAGTGCGTGGTTGCTTCTTTTTCAGTAGTGTTCCATATCTTTGTAGAGAGTAGACGGATAACTCGGTTCCCCGCGACTACATTCTAGCATCCTAATCTCCATATTTGCTGTAAATCAACCTTTCCGAGAGAGTTTACGTATTTTGAGGGCAGAATGTTGTGATCTATGTTGTCGGTCTGTGACAGGTTGCCAGTGTGTTGTGGTTAATACAATCCGAGCCAGGGGGAGCCCTCAAATTATTGAGTGAATGCGTTTGTTCCCCCTGGTCTTTGTTGGCTCTGCTCGTAATACTGAAACGAAGGGGGTTGTCCATGTACCTACCACATCGCTAGCGGTCATTATTGCACGACAATAGCTGTGAATTTGCTCGTAGTAAATGTCAGCTCCAGATATGATTTCGAGATTAACTACAGACAATAGCAGCATGGAAGAGAGGACGCATGACGCAGTGCCAAAGCGACGAATTACCAAAGACACAGATGCCTCGTAAAAGGTGTACAATGTGGACAAGGTATAAAACAAAGTAAGATATGTTTTCACTTGAAATGTAAGCTTTGCATCGACGCACTGAAGACTGCACGTATTTCTTTATGCACCATTTTTTCTCAGTTTTTGTCTCTGTTATAACACATAAAATACAATCACCGATAAGCGCTCACAACCGTGCACGGTAGCACGCTGTTTCCAGGATTCGGGGAAGCGCGCCAGCACCGTATGGAAGACGTGGGAGTTAGGCTGTTTACCACATCCGCCTAGGTGAATACCGCGATGCTATCCACGTCCCGTCTGACTTACACTACTTGTAAGCATTTCGAAAGTATTCACGTATTCACACACTTACTCACATGGGCTAAGACTGGGCGTAGAGAAACGTGGTTCACAATTTCCGAACCAAAGGCTAACAACGATTTGGGGGGGGGGGGGGGGGGGGGGAGCTGGAACGGCATTAACAAATCCAGAGTAAAGTATCGATACCGTGAAGAGACGGATGAGACACAGGAAAAGAAGAAAAGTGAAAGGGGAAATAAAATCATCAAACATTTGTGTATCGTTATCATCCCTTTGAGTATTGGAACAACCTGCATTCTACGCCAAAGTACCGTTATCCAAGATGGCGGCAGCGACGCCATAGACACACCCCCAGTGATGTCATCCAAGATGGCGGCCGTGATGTCACAGACACACCCCCGTGACGTCAATCAAGATGGCGAATTTTGGCGGGAAGAAGGTCAATTGGGCTACCTTCGCTTACCTAACCCCCCTTCCCCCCCAGGAAACGGTGGGAAGTTCAAATTTCAACATGATAATGCGTCACCCCCCAGTTATCTCTGCTAAGAAAAGAAAATGTCGGGAAAAATTACTTCTCTTTATTGTTTAACCAGTTTCAAGCATGTGGGGTGCGCCCAACTGGACCCCAACTGGCTTAGTTCATATCCTTGCCACCAGAGAGCGCCACTGTGACGTCATCGAAGATGGTAGATTTTGGCAGGAAGATACGACATTGGGCTAGCTCCACTAACCTAACCCCCCCCCCCCTCGCCCCAGAAAATGGCGGGTAGTTCAAATTCCAATATGATAACACGTGACAACTAAGAAAATCGCGGGAAGATAGGTCACTTGCACTTTCGCTACCAACCTGTGAAAACTGTGGGAAAGGAAGGACACTTGTACTAACCACAGCAACCCGACCGTCATCTCTTCCTAGGAACCCATGCCAAGTTTGAATTCTGGCAATAAAGAAAGGTCACTTGAGCTTTCGCTACCAACATAAGAAAATTGTTGCAAACCAAACTTACCATTACCACTAACCTAAGTCACCAGGCCGCCACCTCTTCCTAGGGGCAGGTGGTAAAAGACTCAGCCTGCACTAGACTGATGGAGAGAGGAAGGAGTGTACTTTATTTATTTTGGAGCAGTTTATTTAGGGATGGAGTATATTTATCACAGAACACATGCTATCATATGGCTCACAGCATACAGACCTGCAAACTACTCCTACATAACTCATGTATAAAGCTCTACACACACGCTTGCTAATTGTAAACTGTCAAAAATTGCAATACATTTAGGTCGAGAGACCCAACAACATTCTGCTTGCTAATCGTAAACTGTCGAAATCACACACCAGTCTTTATTTAAACAATTGGAGACAGCACCACGAACAAGTATATTCGCCACTGAGTCCATAGCATCATATCGATGCCACTAGAGGACGCTGTAGTGACGTCAGGTGATGACGGAAATACCGTAATCTAAGATGGCGCCACCTAGTGGGTTCACCACAAGCTCCGGACCCCAACTTGATTAGTACATTTCGTCGCCGCCAGAGGACGCCACCATGACACCAGCTAATGATGCTAGTACAGTTATCGACGACGGCGGCAAACAGTGTGTTTCCCACGAGGTCTAGCACTCAGTACCACCAGCAGAGGACGCTGTCGTCCTTTTCGTGACGTAAACCAAGATGGTGTTGGAAAATCGTGGGAAAACGACTCAGCCTGCTCTGGGCTGCTGGAGAGAGTAAGGATGGTGTGCATTCTATTTATTATCAAACTTATTTAATGATAGAGTATATCTATCACTCTGATACAAAACATCCACCTTGATGTGCCTGAGGTCATGTTGCACAGCCCACAGACACACAACTAACACCTAATTTCAATACACAATAGCAGACTACTCCTAAATAATTCTTCACACTGATGTGTAGACACACTCAGTGCACATAAACTGTAAAAATAGCTCATAGTAGGGCCTACAGAGCCACTCGCAAAATAGTGCAATCAACATGTGCAAACACTACAGTCCAACACCCCCTGTCCAATAGAGTACACAGGAGGTAGCGATAAGTCACGCATCCGTCAGATGTCAAACCACGCACAGCCCCTTGCTCGGCTTCCGCAAGCATGAAAATGGTTCAAATGGTTCTGAGCACTATGCGACTTAACTTCTGAGGTCATCAGTCGCCCAGAACTTAGAACTAACTAAACCTAAATAACCTAAGGACATCACACACATCCATGCCCGAGGCAGGATTCGAACCTGCGACCGGAGCGGTCGCTCGGCTCGAGACTGTAGCGCCTAGAACCCCTCGGCCACGCCGGCCGGCTTCCACAAGCATGAGGTGGCGGCATCCATATTCATACGTTAGACATGAGAGATTCCTATCAGCTAGACACCGATGATGATGCGATCGCACATATGGTCGACGTGGCTGTCAACTGTCAAACCACACACAGGCCTCCGCCCGCATCCCGCAAGCAGCGCCATCTCATTCTTCTTGGATTATATTTGTGGAGCGTGCTACAAGAACAACTAGTTGTAATCCTTATCAAATACTTGTCTGGAATTTGCTGGCCGCTGGTGGCCGAGCGGTTCTAGGCGCTTCAGTCTGGAACCGCGCGACCGCTACGGTCGCAGGTTCGAATCCTGCCTCGGGCATGGATGTGTGTGATGTCCTTAGGTTAGTTAGGTTTAAGTAGTTCTAGCGGACTGATGACCTGATATGTTAAGTCCCATAGTGCTCAGAGCCATTTGAACCATTTGTCTGGACTTTACCTATAGCGAGGTGTATTACTGTTGGCGTATTACTTGTGACACCATTGTATCTCCAAAATTAAGTATTATAACTTGCTTTATAGAAGTAGAACAAATAATGTTATTTGTTTGAATCGTTGTATAGAATACCGAGAACACTGCATGTGGTGTCACCGCCAGACACCACACTTCCTAGGTGGTAGTTTTAAATCGGCCGCGGTCCATTAGTACATGTCGGACCCGCGTGTCGCCACTGTCAGTGATAGCAGACCGAGCACCACCACACGGCAGGTCTCGAGAGACTTACTAGCACTCGCCCCAGTTGTACGGACGACTTAGCTAGCGATGCTACACTGACGAAGCCTCGTTTATTTGCAGAGAAGATAGTTAGAATAGCCTTCAGGTAAGTCAATGGCTACGACCTAGCAAGGCGCCATAGCAATTGATAGTTATCGTATGAAGCATGTCTCATCAAGAACGATGTATACAAATGATGGATTAAGGTTAAGTATTCCAGCAGCTACGTACTTTTCGTTATAGCATTCATTCTGTATCCTGTTTCAGACGTCACGCCAGCCTGCTTGAGTTTAACGCGTGCATTTCGGCCTTCTCTAGCAATATAACAAGTGGCGATGAGGCTAAAAACAGTTGTCTTTCTACATGCTTAGATTACTTGTGTCATGGCTTCGCCACAATCTCCAGATGTACTGTCCGAATTTTATCGCTTGCAGAATCAGCAGACGCAGGCGTTATTGGATGCCCTTGGACAGCTCGTCCAGGGTCAACGTGCAATGCAAACCGATGCCGCGGCCGCCGCTTCACCGCTACCGCAGCCACAACATGCTGTTGCACCCCAGTTTCGTCCATTCGATGCGGAAATGGAAACATGGACGGAGTGGTCACGCCAATTTGGATTTCATCTCGCCGCCTACAGAATTCAAGGTAACGAGCGGCAGCCTCACTTATTGTCGTGTGTAGGGGTGCAGACGTACCGTGTGATAGTGAAATTGTTTCCCCGACGCGACGTAGCAACTCTGTCCTACGAAGTAGTTTTGTCTGCATTAGATGCATATTTCAAGGAATCAGTCAATGTAGTTGCAAAACGGTATACGTTCTTTCGTACAAAACGTACGGCCGGTCAAACTAATCAGGAGTGGGTTGCAACATTGCAAGGCCTTACCAGGGATTGTGCTTTTGAGTGTGAATGTGGACTCCCTTATTCAGATACTATGGTACGTGATGCAATTGCACAGAACGTTTCTGATGTTGGTATACGGGAGCAAATTTTGAAACTAGTCAATCCCTCCATTCAACAAGTGATAGACATATTGGATAGGCAAGACACACTTGACTTTGATCAGGAATCATTTGAAACTTCGCCAGCTGTGTGTCACGTTAACCAGCCTGCCGGGCGAGCTGCACGGAACTGTAAACAGCCCTCGCGCTCGTCCGCGCAGGTGCCGCCCAGCTATCAACCACGTGTCCCGCAGCAGCAAGCAAATGCAGTGCTCAAATCATGCCCGCGGTGTGCTACTAGACATTCGCGTGAGAATTGCCCGTCACGCCAAGCTATTTGCTTTTTCTGTAATAAAAAAGGACATGTTCAGAGTGTTTGCCAGAAAAAGCTCAGATCGGACACAAAACACCATTCCCGGCCCTTTGCTTCGCGCCGGAATCGCACCAAGAATGCTCAGGCTCGTGAACCTTCGTCCATGGAAATTCATGTAATTAATTCCACTCCGCTCAGTGCCGCTTTCTCTAACAGTGACTGTTCGTCCCACAAAAAGTGTGCGTCGACATCGACGGAAATCACGTCAAGTTGCGAGTGATTCTGTACCAGTGTCTGTTCAAATTGCACGAGACGGTCGCTCTTGTTGTCAGCAGGGCAATAAACTTTTTGTAGACATGGACATTAATGGCAACGTAATACCATTCCAGCTCGATACCGGAGCTGCAGTTTCATTGATCAATAAAGTCACGTACAAACAACTGGGCACTCCTCCGTTGCTTGCCGCAAATGTTAAGCTAACTACATATTCAGGTCACACGATCCCTGTGTTAGGACAGTGCAGCCTTCTTGCAACATACATGGGAAAAACAAAACTTGTGTCATTTTACGTTCTTCGTTCTTCTTCTGCAGTGAACTTGTTTGGTTTCGATTTATTTCAGTTGTTTAACTTGTCTATGGTCAATCAGGTCTTATCAGTGAACCAGACTGTGCCTTCCGCCAGTGTTTCTCGTCTATGTGAAGAATTTGCAGACATTTTTGCACCGGGCCTTGGTTGCGCTAAGAACTATAAAGCACATTTGGAACTGAAAGTAAACGCGCAACCGAAATTTTTCAGAGCATGCAATGTTCCCCACACATTGCGTGATGAGGTCACAAGAACGTTACACGATTTAGAATCACAAGGTGTAATTGAACGTGTGCAGGCTTCTCTCTGGGCCTCACCCTTAGTAATTTTGCCAAAACCTTCCGGAAAATTGAGACTTTGTGTGGACTTCAAGGCAACAGTGAATCCCCAACTAGTGATTGCCACTTTTCCTTTACCCCTCCCGGAAGATCTTTTTGACAAACTGTGCCCAGGTAAATACACTCCTGGAAATGGAAAAAAGAACACATTGACACCAGTGTGTCAGACCCACCATACTTGCTCCGGACACTGCGAGAGGGCTGTACAAGCAATGATCACACGCACGGCACAGCGGACACACCAGGAACCGTGGTGTTGGCCATCGAATGGCGCTAGCTGCGCAGCATTTGTGCACCGCCGCCGTCAGTGTCAGCCAGTTTGCCGTGGCATACGGAGCTCCATCGCAGGCTTTAACACTGGTAGCATGCCGTGACAGCGTGGACGTGAACCGTATGTGCAGTTGACGGACTTTGAGCGGGGGCGTATAGTGGGCATGCGGGAGGCCGGGTGGACGTACCGCCGAATTGCTCAACACGTGGGGCGTGAGGTCTCCACAGTGCATCGATGTTCTCGCCAGTGATCGGCGGAAGGTGCACGTGCCCGTCGACCTGGGACCGGACCGCAGCGACGCTCGGATGCACGCCAAGACCGTAGGATCCTACGCAGTGCCGTAGGGGACCGCACCGCCACTTCCCAGCAAATAAGGGACACTGTTGCTCCTGGGGTATCGGCGAGGACCATTCGCAACCGTCTCCATGAAGCTGGGCTACGGTCCCGCACACCGTTAGGCCGTCTTCCGCTCACGCCCCAACATCGTGCAGCCCGCCTCCAGTGGTGTCGCGACAGGCGTGAATGGAGGGACGAATGGAGATGTGTCGTCTTCAGCGATGAGAGTCGCTTCTGCCTTGGTGCCAATGATGGTCGTATGCGTGTTTGGCGCCGTGCAGGTGAGCGCCACAATCAGGACTGCATACGACCGAGGCACACAGGGCCAACACCCGGCATCATGGTGTGGGGAGCGAACTCCTACACTGGCCGTACACCACTGGTGATCGTCGAGGGGACACTGAATAGTGCACGGTACATCCAAACCGACATTGAACCCATCGTTCTACCATTCCTAGACCGGCAAGGGAACTTGCTGTTCCAACAGGACAATGCACCTCCGCATGTATCCCGTGCCACCCAACGTGCTCTAGAAGGTGTAAGTCAACTACCCTGGCCAGCAAGATCTCCGGATCTGTCCTCCATTGAGCATGTTTGGGTCTGGATGAAGCGTCGTCTCACGCGGTCTGCACGTCCAGCACGAACGCTGGTCCAACTGAGGCGCCAGGTGGAAATGGCATGGCAAGCCGTTCCACAGGACTACATCCAGCATCTCTACGATCGTCTCCATGGGAGAATAGCAGCCTGCATTGCTGCGAAAGGTGGATATACACTGTACTAGTGCCGACATTGTGCATGCTCTGTTGCCTGTGTCTATGCGTCTGTGGTTCTGTCAGTGTGATCATGTGATGTATCTGACCCCAGGAATGTGTCAATAAAGTTTCCCATTCCTGGGACAATGAATTCACGGTGTTCTTATTTCAATTTCCAGGAGTGTATTTTTCTAAGTTGGACCTAGCAGATGCGTACTTGCAAATACCGGTGGACGAAGAATCCCAGCGCATTTTGGTGGTTAACACGCATCTTGGGTTGTATAGCTTCAAAAGACTGCCTTTCGGGTGCGCATCCGCCCCTGCATTGTTTCAGCAGTATCTACAAACTGTTTGTGCGCCGGTCCCTACTGCAGCAAACTATCTGGACGATATTGTGATCTCCGGAAAGACAGGTCTTGCGACAAAATGGTCTTCGCTTGCGGAAGGACAAATGTGTGTTTTTTGCTCGTGAATTACCATACTTGGGACATGTAATCAATGCCCAAGGCATACATCCGAGTCCAGAGCACCGCCGTGCCATACAAGACTTGC
Source organism: Schistocerca americana (assembly GCF_021461395.2). Taxonomy (NCBI): domain Eukaryota; kingdom Metazoa; phylum Arthropoda; class Insecta; order Orthoptera; family Acrididae; genus Schistocerca; species Schistocerca americana. The sequence continues at coordinate 126,068,532 of NC_060119.1, read as the reverse complement.
CTTCGCCGCAGAATTTGAAGCAGCTACAGAGTGTGTTGGGAAAAATTAACTATTACAATAAATTTGTGCCGCGCGCTTCTTCCATTTCAGCTCCGCTTCATCGCTTACGCCGTAAAGGTGTTCTGTTTGTCTGGACGACGGAATGCGAACGCGCCTTTCGCCAGTTGAAATCGGCGTTGCTTTCAAATACTTGCCTTACGCCATTCGATCCCCAGAAACCCCTTTTGTTGATGGTAGCTGCATCGGATTTCGGGATCGGTGCTGTGCTTGCGCACAAAGATGGCTCGCTTGATCGCCCTATTGCCTTTGCGTCCAAATTGCTCTCGTCAGCGCAAAGAAATTATTCACAAATCGAGAAAGAAGCTTTGGCTCTCGTGTTTGGTGTTACAAAGTTTCACGATTTCTTGTATGGTCGTCACTTTACCATCATCACAGACCACAAACCTTTGACATCGCTTTTTCATCCGAACAAGCCTGTGCCTCCACGTACAGCGCAAAAATTCATTCGCTGGTCTATTTTCCTCTCGCAGTACCGCTACATATCTTGTATCGGTCCACTGCTAAGCACGGAAACGCCGATGCGTTGTCCCGTTTGCCTGTTGCTGAGGATAGAGCATTCGATTCTTCCGAACTTGCTTGCATGTTCATTGATGCGGAAACCGATGACGTGGTCGAATCGTTTCCGACTGATTTTCGTCGTGTAGCTACAGCCACAGCTGCTGACCCTGTCCTTGCTACGGTTTTGCGTTTTGTTGCTACGCAATGGCCCTTGTCAAAGTCACGGATAGAGGATCCGTTGGTTCGCAGATTTTTTGCTCCCAAGGAGAGACTTTTTGTTCGACGTGGTGTTTTGTTGTTGCGTTCTGATAATGATCAGTCCAGAGTCGTGGTCCCACGTTCTTTACAGTCCTCTGTCTTAACGCTTCTTCACCAAGGACATTGGGGTATAGTGAGAACGAAACAACATGCTCGTCACCACTGAATTTGGTTCGGAATCGATGCTGCGATTATGCATATGTGCTCTTCTTGCATGGCGTGTGCCACACAACAATCCGCACCACCGCGGAAATTCTTTGCATGGCCGAAAGCCACTTCCCCTTGGCAACTCTTGCACATCGATTTTGCTGGTCCATTCTGGAATGCACGATGGTTGGTTGTGGTTGATTCTTTCAGTAATTTTCCTTTTGTTGTCCGGATGTCTTCCACGACGTCATCTGCCACCATCCAAGCGTTATCTGCTACCTTTTGCATTAAAGGTCTTCCACAGACTATTGTATCTGACAATGGCCCACAATTTATGTCCGCAGAATTTCAGTCATTCTGCAAGGCTAATGGTATTCAACATCTGACATCCGCGCCGTTTTCGCCACAGTCAAACGGTGCCGCTGAACGATTGGTCCGGACTTTCAAGTCAGAGATGTTGAAGTTGAAAGAGTCGCAATCTCGGGAGGACGCGTTGCTGCTCTTTTTGTCATCGTATCGCTCTCAGCCCCGAGATGGTCGCTCGCCGGCTGAGTTGCTCCACGGTCGTCCTCATCGAACCTTGATGTCTTTGCTGCATCCGCCGCATCAGGTTCCTGTGCAGCGGCAGACTCCTGTTTTTGCTCCAGGCGACGTTGTATTCGATCGCAATTATAGGGGTTCACGGCGTTGGCTCGCAGGGCGCATTCTTCGCTGCCTCGGCCGCGCGATGTATTTGGTTTTGGGGGCCTTTGGTCAGGTGCGTCGGCATCTCAATCAGCTGCGCCTCTGTCGTCGCACGGGTTCTGCCGCTCCCCGTCTGCTTTCAGCGACGGTGCCGTCCGGTCAGCGCCCTGGGGACCCATCTACTGGCTCGCCTCGTCCCCAGGTGTTACCGACGCTGCCTTCCATTTAGCCACATGGCGACGCGCCGCCGCCGCCGCCTGTTCTCCTGCCGGCGCCGGCCGCAGTGAACGCGTCGCTGCAGCCGCCAAGCGCCTCCCTGGGTCACGCGCCGCCGATAGCTTCCCGTGACCAGCAGTCCTCCGCCATGGACCTCTTGCCCGCTCCGGCCCACATGGCGTCTTCGCGCGTCGGGTACCCCGACGCGATGGAGGTCGACCCTTCGGCCCCTCCTCTTTACGGGCGCATACACCGCATGTTGGCGTGCACCCTGGACTAGGTTTTCAGGCGTTTCCTAGCTCCCCTCGGACCGAATGTCCGGGTGCGGGTGGCACAGCCTCGCCTGTTGTTAGGCTCCGCACCTCATCGCATACGCCAACATGGGGTCCTCCCCACGGCGGGCGGAAGCCTTATACCACGACCGTTCGCCGATTTGCAGGGGAGGAATGTGGTCTCACCGCCAGACACCACACTTCCTAGGTGGTAGTTTTAAATCGGCCGCGGTCCATTAGTACATGTCGGACCCTCGTGTCGCCACTGTCAGTGATAGCAGACCGAGCACCACCACACGGCAGGTCTCGAGAGACTTACTAGCACTCGCCCCAGTTGTACGGACGACTTAGCTAGCGGTGCAACACTGACGAAGCCTCGTTTATTTGCAGAGAAGATAGTTAGAATAGCCTTCAGCTAAGTCAATGGCTACGACCTAGCAAGGCGCCATAGCAATTGATAGTTATCGTATGAAGCATGTCTCATCAAGAACGATGTATACAAATGATGGATTAAAGTTAAGTATTGCAGCAGCTACGTACTTTTCTTTATAGCATTCATTCCGTATCCTGTTTCAGACCTCACGCCAGCCTGCTTGAGTTTAAGCGCGTGCATTTCGGCCTTCTCTAGCAATATAACACTGCATCCCTTAGACACGCTGTTAGTGGGCAAGAGCCCACATCTGGTTACGAGGAGTTAGAGAAAATCCTTGTGCCTGATGGCCAACGCGTTTATGGTGTATATTGTGTCGGCGCCTGAATTCTCTCTTGTCTTTACTCTGCAGGAGCGCTCGATTTTCTTTGACAGTTTCTTGTCGTGTTTGCTAACCAATGTTTTCAGGTGGGCACTGCAAAACATCTCATTGCTTTCGTCATTATTTTTGTCTGTTTGTTGCATTTGTGTCTTCCGATATGCCCGCCCCACCTGCCCCGCCCCCTGCTCAGGCGCCGCAGCCACAAGCGTTAGATGCAACACAGCTAATGCAGATGGGTCAGTTCCAGACTCAACGACTACCCACATCACTCAACACGGTGCGGCAGCTATGACCAACGCTGGGCGCCCGACGGAACAAGCACCGCCTATTCCAGCTGCTATACCACCTTTTCGGCAGTTTTGTGACCAAGAAGAGGAATGGCTTGAGTAGTTACAACAGTCTGAGGCACATTTACTTCCGCAAAACGTTACAGATACTGCAAAATTTCGATATCTGTTGTCCACGGTAGGATGTGCACTGTTTAGATTAATTCAAAAACTCTTCCCTAATGCCACTCTGAGTGAACTTCCTTACGACGCAGTGATAAACTATTATGACCAACAAGTGAATGTGGTAGCAGCTAGCAAAAGACGGTCAGAACGAACTTACCGCGAGTAGGTCACAGATTTGCAAGGAATGATGAGGAAATGGACATTCACATGTGCTTGCGGTGCTTTATGTTCAAACACTACGTTGCATGATGCGATCGTGTACTATGTACCTGATGTCAAAATGGGAGAACAAATTTTGAAACAGTCCGATCATTTCAACAGGTAGTGCAAATACTAGATGAGTACGATTCCGGTGTCTTGTCGGCTCATACATCTGAACAGCCAGCTATTTGTCGGTTTGAGTCCATTATTTGTGATCGATCCATTCCGCACCAGCAGCATGTGCAAGCGAAGCTGAGTAAACAACCTTCCACATCACATAAGCAGTTCGCTAAACAGGTGGCTACACAGGTGAACAGAATTAAGTCCTGCACTCGCTGTTACATATGGTACAAATTTCAAGACAGCCCCCCCCCCCTCCTCCATCAGACAAGCTCAGTGTTACACTTGTGGTAGGAAAGGACATATGCAATCCGTGTGTTTGCAACGGAACAAACATCAGAATTTAGCCCCCTCACAAAACTCTCGTCACAAGGCCCATGACATTAGTGCAATATATTCTAAGTCTGCAACTAGCAAGCGTGCAGTTTACACAGTGATACGTCAATCAAATAAACTTTTTGTTCATTTACTTATTTGTGGGAAACGTGCGAAATTTCAGTTGAACATGGGTACCTCTGTTACATTGCTGAATCGTCACACATATGAAATGTTAGGCTCCTCACGCCTGTCTAGAACTAGCACGCAACTGACAGCTTGTAAGTAGGCTGTTTAGGTTTTCTTATTGGTAACGCCACGTAGCGCTCTATATGAAAAATCACTGGCTGTGCTGTGTGCAGTCTGTGGGTAGTTTGCATTGTTGTCTGCCATTGTAGTGTTGGGCAGCGGCAGCTGGATGTGAACAGCGCGTAGCGTTGCGCAGTTGGAGGTGAGCCGCCAGCAGTGGTGGATGTGGGGAGAGAGATGGCGGAGTTTTGAAATTTGTCATGAACTGCTATATATATATATTATGACTATCAAGGTAAATACATTGTTTGTTCTCTACTGAAATCTTTCATTTGCTATGCCTGACACTGCTGTGTGTTTGCTCTGCTGTCTTTCCGTTGGAAGGACAACACTACTTCTTCAAGACTGCATGGAAATCCACTACTTCTGTGTGCAATTTCTTTTACTAATGAGACTTTGTGAAAAAAAACTGTAAATACTATTATGATGAATGATCAGGACTGTGTTTATGGATTGTAACAAAATTTTAGCTTTTGACCAACATTGTATCAATAAGTGTGTGCATTTGATATCTTTGTTATTGTAATTATGAAAAATTTTATCAAATCATTATTGGCCACTGCCCAAAACAATTTGCAAAATTTTTTGTGGGGAGCATGGGGGCTATGTAAGTAGGCTGTTTAGGTTTTCTTATTGGTAACGCCACGTAGCGCTCTATATGAAAAATCACTGGTTGTGCTGTGTGCAGTCTGTGGGTAGTTTGCATTGTTGTCTGCCATTGTAGTGTTGGGCAGCGGCAGCTGGATGTGAACAGCGCGTAGCGTTGTGCAGTTGGAGGTGAGCCGCCAGCAGTGGTGGATGTGGGGAGAGAGATGGCGGAGTTTTGAAATTTGTCATGAACTGCTATATATATTATGACTATTAAGGTAAATACATTGTTTGTTCTCTATTAAAATCTTTCATTTGCTAACTATGCCTATTAGTAGTTAGTGCCTTCCATAGTTTGAATCTTTTTATTTAGCTGGCAGTAGTGGCGCTCGCTGTACTGCAGTAGTTCGAGTAACGAAGATTTTTGTGAGGTAAGTGATTTGTGAAACGTATAGGTTAATGTTAGTCAGGGCCATTCTTTTGTAGGGATTTTTGAAAGTCAGATTGCGTTGCGCTAAAAATATTGTGTGTCAGTTTAAGCACAGTCATGTAGAAATTGTTCTAAGGGGACGTTTCAAGCTTATAATGGACATGACATTCCCGTTCTTGGAACATGTACTTTGCCTGCTATGTATCGATCGCATAATCGAACAGAGACTTTTACAGTGCTACAACCACACGAGTGTGAGGACATTCTTGATTCTTTCGATTTGTTTGGCTTCAACATTCAGGACAGTATTTGCATTCAATGCAACAGACAGTGAAACTAACTTGCTAAAAGAATTCCCAGAACTCTTTTCTGAAGGTTTAGGTAAAGCTAACAATTTTATTCACATATTACACTGAAAGACAAATTCAGCCGAAACTTTGCCGAGCCAGAACGGTTCCCATTGCTTTACGGGGCAAAGTCGGGCTGAACTTAAAGACTTGCAAGATACCGGAGTTATTGCACCCATATCAGCTAGTCAATGGGCAAGTCGACTGGTTTTGCTCCCCAAACCCTCAGGTCACATTCGCCTCTGTGTTGACTTTAAGTCTACAGTCAACCCACAAACATTAACTGATACTTATCCATTGCCACGCCGAGAGGATCTTATGGACAAATTAGGCACTGGACGCTACTTATCAAAAATTGATTTGCGCGAGACATATCTTCAAATACCGCACGATACAGAATCTCAAAAAGTCTGTGTATTAAATACTCATTAGGGGTTGATAAATATTAGCGTTTGCCTTTTGGCAGTGCTTCAGACCCGCGAATTTCCAACGGTATTTGGAACAGCTGACTGCACAAGTGCCAAACTGTCCAAACTATTTGGACGATATTGTAGTAGCATGTCATACAACTGACGAACTGAGACTTGGTAGTCAAGGAAGGCAGGATTCGGTTACGATTATGGATGGAGCCGTAATCAGTTATTATAGGCTGGCCTTTTTTTATCACACACAATTTATTTAAAATCAACAACAATTAAAATAATGGCCATAATTTAAGAATTGTTTCACGGTTGAAAGTCGTAATCGGCATAAATTAAGATTTGTTTAAACTCGTTGTAACTTAAAATTACACTTATTGAAATATAAAAGGCAAATCACGAAAGATCCTAAAGCTCATTGCTAAAATGCAATTACCAAATTAGGATTTTAAAACAAATAACCATTCTCACGGCTGAAGGCCTAGTTGTTGTTGTTGTTGTCTTCAGTCCTGAGACTGGTTTGATGCAGCTCTCCATGCTACTCTATCCTGTGCAAGCTTCTTCATCTCCCAGTACCTACTGCAACTTACATCCTTCTGAATCTGCTTAGTGTATTCATCTCTTGGTCTCCCTCTACGATTTTTACCCTCCACGCCGCCCTCCAATACTAAATTGGTGATCCCTTGATGCCTCAGAACATGTCCTACCAACCGATCCCTTCTGCTGGTCAAGTTGTGCCACAAACTTCTCTTCTCCCCAATCCTATTCAATACTTCCTCATTAGTTGTGTGATCTACCCATCTAATCTTCAGCATTCTTCTGTAGCACCACATTTCGAAAGCTTCTATTCTCTTCTTGTCCAAACTATTTATCGTCCATGTTTCACTTCCATACATGGCTACACTCCATACAAATACTTTCAGAAACGACTTCCTGACACTTAAATCTATACTCGATGTTAACAAATGTCTCTTCTTCAGAAACGCTTTTCTTGCCATTGCCAGTCTACAGTCTGAAGGCCTTAATGGCAATAAATTAAGAATTGTTTCATGTCTGAAGGCCTTACTGGCAATAAATTAAGAATTATTTCACGGCTGAAGGCCTTAAACGCCAAGAATGCCAATAATTTAAAAATGTAACGAACATACTGTCAAACAGCAATTCCATAGCAAAAGTTTATTTAATAGACGGGCAACTGATCACCAAACAGGTGAGACGAATGATGGTAACTTGGTAATATAATAATAACACAATAACACAATAATAAAATACATGCGCCAATCACAAACGGTGGTCCAGGAATCGACCTATGAGTAGATAAGGCCAAAAACACTTTCGCGAACAATGAGAAAGGCAATCAAGAGTAGCATTCACATCACAAGATGGTAACTCAGACTAGCGGCAGTCTAACGAATGGCTAATGATAATCTGCTGAAGCTACCTGACGTCCGACAACCACTGCAACGGTGGAACAACTCGACAAGGCCGGAACCGGCGGTCAGCGCCATGTCCTCAGAATGCTGTGTTTAGAGCGTCCAAAAGGAGAAGGGAACCACTACTACCAGAGAAGAAAAAACACCAACCGACCTACACATCAAGGAAACTGTCAAAACTATACGCCTTATCGGACAGCAACTGCAAGGGGAGGAAACGTACACTGCCGTTACATACACTAACCTGCAGGGCAGGTAGCTGGGGCGTTAGCAGCCACCAGACAGAAAAAATACCGCTGGTTGAACTTAACAAACAGTAACACATAGAATGCAGCAATTAGTGACAAGAAGTCGAGGAAAGCTAATTAGATTCGCTTTCCCCAAGCACTCCCTTCGCTGCTCTGATCTCGGCGACACTGCGAGTAGCAATACAAACTCAAGTCACTGGAGAATAGCGAGATCTCACAATGGTGGAAGTTTCACTACTCGGATTAAAATCCACTCAACTTAAGGCTGATTGGATCCGGTTGACGAGTAGGTCGTGTACCCACGCGGTATGTATGTACTGCTGGTTGAGAAGGCTGCCTTTTCAACCGGCAGTGCATACATACCGCCAGCGGTCCCGGCGTGTTCGCGCACTGCACTCTTGGCTCTTCCCGAGTCCTCAACCGATCTGCTCACTCACACGACCCGGAAATAACAACCACAGTTAGTACATATCGATAACGCCGCTGCTGCCACTCGCGGACAGGCAACGCTTGCGAAACCAAGTGGCGCCAGTCAACAAAAGAGGAAGACAAACACTGCAACCATGTCAACTAAACGATACAGTCTGGCCTCCAACAGAGGACGGGAACCCACAACAGCACCAACGCGAGCCGCAGCATGCCTCAAGATCATATTGCAAATTTACGTGTTTTGTTTCGTGTGTCTTATGCAGGACTAAAGTGTAGACTTTACAAATGTGATATTTCTAAACCGGAGTTACAGCATCTTGGTCATGTCATATACAGGTGTATATCCTCTGCAGTGGCATGTGAGACTCCCCAGTTCCTCGTAATATCACAGAATTGCAGTGAGGTTTGGGGAAAATGAACTGTTATATTCGGTTCATACCAAAGGCTGTACAAATCGCAGCTCCATTGCATCGCTTGCATCGCTAGAATGTCCCATGTGCTTGGACAGATGAGTGCCAAGTAACTTTTCAAAAACTTAAAGATGCATTTCTCAGTGATCGGAGCATAGTTCACTTTGATTGTGGCAAACAAGCTATATTGCACGTTGACGCTTCTTTTTACGGAATCGGTCCAGTGCTTTCGCACAGAATTGTTGGTAAAGACATCCCTGTTACTTTCACGTCAAAAGTGTTGCCCAAAGCTCAGTTTAACTATTCACAAACTGAAAAAAAGCCATTGGTCATTGTGTATGGTGTCACCAAATTCCACCACTATTTTAATGGCAGAAAAGTCTACTTAGTAATGCATCACAAGCCTTTACAGTCCTTATTTCATCCGACGAAATCGGTTCCTGTAAGAACTGCCGAAAAATTGCAAGGATTGGCTTTGTTGTTGCCTCAGTACCAGTACGAGATTGTGCATAGTCCGACAGCTCAACATGGTAGTGCGGACGCACTTTAACGTCTTCGATTGGCCCTGATACAGACTTTGACACTTGTTCTTCATCTTGTTGTCACATCGACGCTCAGGATTTTGAACTGCTTCAGTCTTTTCCGCTGAACTAGAGGAAAATTGCACAGGCCGTGGACGCTTCAGTCTTTTCCGCTGAACTAGAGGAAAATTGCACAGGCCGTGGACGCATCAGTCTTTTCCGCTGAACTAGAGGAAAGTTGCACAGGCCATGGATGCTGATCCAGATGTGTACGTATTGCTCAAACACATTCACACATAATGACCTCACTCACTGAATAGCGTAAAAAACTTTGTAGTGCGCCGATACTTTGCCCGTCGGCGTAGCCTAACTGTGCAGAAAGCTGTAATTTGCTCAAAGTGACAGTGGACAGTTCAAAATGGTTCAAATGGCTCTGAGCACTATAGGACTTAACATCTGTGGTCATCAGTCCCCTAGAACTTAGAACTACTTAAACCTAACTAACCTAAGGACATCACACACATCCATGCCCGAGGCAGGATTCGAACCTGCGACCGTAGCAGTCGCGCGGTTCCGGACTGAGCGCCTTAACCGCGAGGCCACCGCGGCCGGCACAGTGGACAGTCTTTTGTATTGAACCGTAAAGTTTTGCAAAAGGAAATGTTACAGCTTCTTCACCAACTACACTTGGGGATTGTTCGTATGAAACAGTTAGTGCGTCGATGCTGTACTTGGCAGGGTATGGACGCTCAAATAGAACATATGACGTCGCAGTGTTACGTCTGTACGGCAAATCTGTCCGCTCCGCCACAAAAGTTCTCTGCTTGGCCTAAGTCCTAATCGCCATGGCAAAGTGTGCACATAGACTCTGCAGGACCTTTTTGGAACACTCGCTGGCTGATTGTGGTTGACTCATATAGCAAGGTTCCTTTTGCTGTGCCCATGAAATCGACAACGTCACGTAGCACAATTCAGGTGTTGTCATCGAATTTTTGCCTAACTGAAGTAATTATGTCAATGGACCTCTGTTCAAGTCAAATAAATTTGAAACATTCTGTGAACATAATGGCATACTGCATCTGTGCACCGTTCTATCCACAGTCAAACTGCGAAACGGAACATTTTGCCTAACTGAAGTAATTGTGTCAGACAATGGACCTCTGTTCAAGTCAAATAAATTTGAAACATTCTGTGAACATATGGCATACTGCATATGTGCACCACTCTATCCACAGTCAAACTGCGAAACGGAACGTTTTGTCAGATCATTCAAGCAGCAGAAGGCCAAACTTCGCTCCGGACATACCAGGGATGAAGCATTGCAACAGTTTCTCGCCTAGTATCGTTCGCACCCACGAGATGGATCATCGCCGGCAGAACTGCTTCATGGCCGCCGCCCACGGACACTGCTCCACCTGCTCCACCCTCCTCAGCATCCGGTGCCGGATGAAGGCCGCAAGTATCGTTTCGCGCAGCATGATATTGTTTTTTACAGGGTTTTTAACGACAGCAGACAGTGGGCGCGCGGCGATGTCGTCCGTCGACTTGGCACTTGCATGTATCTTATTTCAGGTCCCGATGGTTTGCAGCGCCGTCATCAAAATCATCTTCACCTTTGTCATGTGCACTGTGAGGTAACGGGCGAATTGTGGCGCCCTGAAAATATTCTATGTTGGCGTGACTACACTGGACGCTCGTCAAAGCCGGGGCCCAGCAGCAAACACGTGGTGGCAAACGTTAGCCGGGCGAGAGGGGTAGCCCCAGCGCATGGTCCAGCCGCGTGGCTGTGAATTCCGCTGTGACGAGGACGGTGCTTTGTGACACGCCAGGAGTGCCAAAAATGGCGGACTTTGTGAAACCTTAATGGCAGACATTTCACAGTTCGTATAGAAATTAACAGTAACCAGATGAATCATGATACTTCAAAAAGAAACATTTACATTACCATTGATTGCACGACGATTCTGATGGTGTAATCAGAATTTCAATATTCAAAATGGTTCAAATGGCTCTGAGCACTATTGGACGTAACATCTACGGTCATCAGTGCCCTAGAACTTAGAACTACTTAAACCTAACTAAGCTAAGGACGTCACACAACACCCAGTCATCACGAGGCAGAGAAAATCCCTGATCCCGACGGGAATGGAACCCGGGAACCCGGGCGCGGGAAGCGAGAACGCTACCGCACAATTTCTATATTTTTATTAGTTTAAAGTTTAGTATCTGACGGTAAATTATACAAGTAACACCCAGCAACGAATTTCCAAAATCTAAACGGTACTTCCGATTTCGTCGATCTACGTGTCTTTAGAAAGCTATTAGTGTAAACCTAAATTGGTATGAATTACAGACATGTGACGTAAATAGTACGTGAGTTATTGGAGGTAAAAGCGGCCGATTACTCTCGATCGTGCCAGGTCATAAGTACTCCACAGTTACACGAAAAAACGGTAGCAGCATGCTTATAGATGTATTTATTCATCTACGTATATATCCGATACATATTATTCATGAAGAAACTGGTTAAATATTTACTGTGTTTTAGAAAGCAGAGACATATTAGGCCCAGAGCCTACCTTTTGCTTCTTTTCTTTTGATGTGTGTTTATTTAATTGTTTATGTATTCCATAATGTGTGTTACAGCGTGTTTATGGTCCAGCTATAGGAATATTTATTTAATTTCAAGTGATTAATGTAAATCCAGTATTTCGTATGTGTTTTATACAGGGTTATTACAAATGATTGAAGCGATTTCACAGCTCTACAATAACTTTATTATTTGAGATATTTTCACAATGCTTTGCACACACATACAAAAACACAAAAAGTTTTTTTAGGCATTCACAAATGTTCGATATGTGCCCCTTTAGTGATTCGGCAGACATCAAGCCGATAATCAAGTTCCTCCCTCACTCGGCGCAGCATGTCCCCTTCAATGAGTTCGAAAGCATCGTTGATGCGAGCTCGCAGTTCTGGCACGTTTCTTGGTAGAGGAGGTTTAAACACTGAATCTTTCACATAACCCCACAGAAAGAAATCGCATGGGGTTAAGTCGGGAGAGCGTGGAGGCCATGACATGAATTGCTGATCACGATCTCCACCACGACCGATCCATCGGTTTTCCAATCTCCTGTTTAAGAAATGCCGAACATCATGATGGAAGTGCAGTGGAGCACCATCATGTTGAAAGATGAAGTCGGCGCTGTCGGTCTCCAGTTGTGGCATGAGCCAATTTTCCAGCATGTCCAGATACACGTGCCCTGTAACGTTTTTTTCGCAGAAGAAAAAGGGGCCGTAAACTTTAAACCGTGAGATTGCACAAAACACGTTAACTTTTGGTGAATTGCGAATTTGCTGAGCGAATGCGTGAGGATTCTCTACCGCCCAAATTCGCACATTGTGTCTGTTCACTTCACCATTTAGAAAAAATGTTGCTTCATCACTGAAAACAAGTTTCGCACTGAACGCATCCTCTTCCAAGAGCTGTTGCAACCGTGCCGAAAATTCCAAGCGTTTGACTTTGTCATCGGGTGTCAGGGCTTGTAGCAATTGTAAACGGTAAGGCTTCTGCTTTAGCCTTTTCCGTAAGATTTTCCAAACCGTCGGCTGTGGTACGTTTAGCTCCGTGCTTGCTTTATTCGTCGACTTCCGCGGGCTACGCGTGAAACTTGGCCGCACGCGTTCAACCGTTTCTTCGCTCACTGCTGGCCGACTCGTTGATTTCCCCTTACAGAGGCATCCAGAAGCTTTAAAATGCGCATACCATCGCCGAATGGAGTTAGCAGTTGGTGGATCTTTGTTGAACTTCGTCCTGAAGTGTCGTTGCACTGTTATGACTGACTGATGTGAGTGCATTTCAAGCACGACATACGCTTTCTCGGCTCCTGTCGCCATTTTGTCTCACTGCGCTCTCGAGCGCTCTGGCGGCAGAAACCTGAAGTGCGGCTTCAGCCGAACAAAACTTTATGAGTTTTTCTACGTATCTGTAGTGTGTCGTGACCATATGTCAATGAATGGAGCTACAGTGAATTTATGAAATCGCTTCAATCATTTGTAATAGCCCTGTATATGTGAGTGTGGATCGGCGGGACCGCTCTAGCCAGTCACCACGCTCGTTAATGGTGAGACTGTGTGGAAGTGGGGGAGGAGCATCGTTTCGAGGGAGGACATGGGGGCAGATGTGGGCAGGACGGCACAGGACACGGATGGTACGACACGACACGGGAAGTGCTGGACGCGACGGCGCGACGGACGCGGAGTCGCGGAAAGACTTGGACAGTGTGGAGCGGTTTGCACGTGGTCGCGAGAGATAGAAATACTTCGGAGTGCCGACTCGTGTACTTGCGAGATTTCCGTGGCTTCTACAGTGAAGGCGTAGTTGTGCGTTTAGAAGTGAATATCTTGCGACATATGTTGTCGTTCATAACTAATTACGTGTTGTTTTCCTGTTTATTCAACTTATCTTTATTTAATTGCTGGGCCATGGACACCAATAAGTGTTTTGCAGAAATGTACAGCATTCTCAAAAGTACTTCTACTATCGTACTCATCATTTAAAGTTGTTAAGATAGTAATTGCAGATTTTATTTAATTGAAAACTTTCATTTACAAATTTATATGTTACTTTCATAATTCGCAATTAACGAGTGATAGGAACCTTCTACCATACGATTTATGTGCGTATTCTTATCGTGTACTGTAGACTCAGAAGTATTTGGCCTGTAATGTAGCAACTACTTATTCCAGCCCCTAGACAACGAAACCAGCCAAAACTTTTAATATTTCAACTCTGACAAGGGGAGGCCGCCAATTGTGAAATTCAGATTCGATTCATACTGCGCATAATAAATGCTCATGGCCAGAGGTTTAATGTGGCAAAGCACCAAGATGCACTTCTCAGCCGTTGTCGAGAAAAACGACAGTTAAAATAAACCGTTGCGGTGAAATACTCTCTATGATTGATAACTCTCTACAGCGTCTTGGCGCAGTGGTAAGCGCTCGGGTTCGTAATCCGAAGGTCACCGGGTCGAATTTCCCGCCATGCAACCTTTTTTTTTTGGTATTTGTTTTTTGTAATTCAAATGTGTGTATACACACACACAGATATATATATATATATATATATATATATATATATATATATATATATATATATATATATAATTTACAGCAATCAGTTGCAACAATTATGCATATAATAAGTTGTTGAAAGTCGTTTGTCGTGGAAAAACTGGCGACTTCGAACATCATTATGTTTTCCGCAAACAAAGTTGTATTTCACACATGTTATTAACTGTCTTCATAATGTTAACCACGTATAGTTAACGGAAGACGTAGAAACCATATTCCGAAACGAATACGTATAGCGTAAGTCAAACGTTCGAATTAGAATAGAAACCCCACGAACACAAATTTGCTGTGGCAGGTATGAAATATAAACTCCGTTACTCGCTCGTTACACTTGAAGGACAGATGTTGAATGGGCCGAAACGAGCCGCCGCATAACAGCGTAGTTGCCTGCTCACTTCGAAAGAAGGTAGATGCGGTCCCTAGCGCAAGTTATAACATCGTCGAAAATCAGTGCGGACGTGAGAGCTTTGGTACACCCTGTGAAACAAACGGAAAAATGGAGGCGGTACAATTGGAGAGCGATCTGCCTTCACCAACATGCATAAGCAATTCATTAATAGTATATACAGGGTGTTTCAAAAATGACCGGTATATTTGAAACGGCAATAAAAACTAAACGAGCAGCGATAGAAATACACCGTTTGTCGCAATATGCTTGGGACAACAGTACATTTTCAGGCGGACAAACTTTCGAAAATACAGTAGTTACAATTTTCAACAACAGATGGCGCTGCAAGTGATGTGAAAGATATAGAAGACAACCCAGTCTGTGGGTGCGCCATTCTGTACGTCGTCTTTCTGCTGTAAGCGTGTGCTGTTCACAACGTGCAAGTGTGCTGTGGACAACATGGTTTATTCCTTAGAACAGAGGATTTTTCTGGTGTTGGAATTCCACCGCCTAGAACACAGCGTTGTTGCAACAAGACGAAGTTTTCAACGGAGGTTTAATGTAATCAAAGGACCGAAAAGCGATACAATAAAGGATCTGTTTGAAAAATTTCAACGGACTGGGAACGTGACGGATGAACGTGCTGGAAAGGTAGGGCTACCGCGTACGGCAACCACAGAGGGCAACGCGCAGCTAGTGCAGCAGGTGATCCAACAGCGGCCTCGGGTTTCCGTTCGCCGTGTTGCAGCTGCGGTCCAAATGATGCCAACGTCCACGTATCGTCTCATGCGCCAGAATTTACACCTCTATCCATACAAAATCAAACGTGGCAACCCCTCAGCGCCGCTACCATTGCTGCACGAGAGACATTCGCTAACGATATAGTGCACAGGATTGATGACGGTGATATGCATGTGGGCAGTATTTGGATTGCTGACGAAGCTTATTTTTACCTGGACGGCTTCGTCAATAAACAGAACTGGCGCATATGGGGAACCGAAAAGCCCCATGTTGCAGTCCCATCGTCCCTGCATCCTCAAAAAGTACTGGTCTGGGCCGCCATTTCTTCCAAAGGAATCATTGGCCCATTTTTCAGATCCGAAACGATTACTGCATCACGCTATCTGGACATTCTTCGTGAATTTGTGGCGGTACAAACTGCCTTAGACGACACTGCGAACACCTCGTGGTTTATGCAAGATGGTGCCCGGCCACATCGCACGGCCGACGTCTTTAATTTCCTGAATGAATATTTCGATGATCGTGTGATTGCTTTGGGCTATCCGAAACATACAGGAGGCGGCGTGGATTGGCCTCCCTATTCGCCAGACATGAACCCCTGTGACTTCTTTCTGTGGGGACACTTGAAAGACCAGGTGCACCGCCAGAATCCAGAAACAATTGAACAGCTGAAGCAGTACATCTCATATGCATGTGAAGCCATTCCGCCAGACACGTTGTCAAAGGTTTCGGGTAATTTCATTCAGAGACTACGCCGTATTATTGCTACGCGTGGTGGATATGTGGAAAATATCGTACTATAGAGTTTCCCAGACCGCAGCGTCATCTGTTGTTGAAAATTGTAACTACTGTAATTTCGAAAGTTTGTCTGCCTGAAAATGTACTGTTGTCCCAAGCATATTGCAACAAACGGTGTATTTCTATCGCTGCTCGTTTAGTTTTTATTGCCGTTTCAAATATACCGGTCATTTTTGAAACACCCTGTATATATATATATATATATATATGAAATTAAAAAACTAGTAATTAAAAATAACGTTACATGGTGCGAGAGTCGACCCAGTGACCTTCGGATTACAAACGCGAGCGCTTACCGCTGCGCCACGACGCTGTAGAAAATTATTAATCGTAGAGAGTATTTCACCGCAACGGTTTATTTTAACTGTCGATTTTCTCGGCAACGGCTGAGAAGTGCATCTTCGTGCTTTGCCACATTACAACTCTGGCCATGAGCTTTTATTATGCGCAGTATGAATCGAATCTGAATTTCACAATTGGCGGCCTCCCCTTGTGAGTCTGAGGGTGCGTAGTAATTTTGGAAAGACCGCAGCACGGTGATTTTTCAGTCTTTCTTCCTCCAGATTTACGGGTCCAGGACACAGACGGCCACAGCAGCCGCCAGAGAGAGTCATCACGACACCTCGGGGCGACCTCCTCTTCCTCATCCTTCTCCGACTCCTCTCGTCCTACCTATGGAGCTGGACCTGCCCACACCGCAGCAGTCACCACCTTCTTCACTATGGCAAACGAGGTATCACAAAAGAACGCGAGGGAGTTTATAAGGGACCGTAATGGTCGCTGAATGAAAAGAACCGACCAAGACTGAGATACTCCTGCCCAGTACCGCGGGGGTTGGGAGGGGGGGGGGGCGGAAAGGCCGATCGCTGTTACGGTCTACGGTCGAGATACGCCGCGCTCTTGGATCAGGGAGGCAGGTGTATCACCAACATCGATCTGACAACAGCACTTGTGTAGTAGATATTAGGTACTAGTTATTAGGCAATAGTAGTTATAGAACGGAATGTAGACACCAATCAGCAACCACTATCACGATAGGGACTGCAGCGAGTTCAAGTAATTTGGGCCACTCCAGTGACAGGAGCACAACTACTGGGAATAGCTCGGTGGGCAGGCCAGCGACAGCAGGTTTATAAGATCTTGTGGCACACCTGTAGCGCTGCAGACATTACATCTTTTTGTATACTGTAGAGCAGAATAGTAAATATACTAGCCTTGACTATAGTGCATTCCGTCTTCAGTCCACAAGAGGCTCATCCGACCATCTGGCCACTGTGTCATCCTCAGATGAGTATGCGGATAGGAGGGGCGTGTGATCAGCACACCTCTCTCCCGATCGTTATGATGGTTTCCTGTGACTGTTCGGCGGAGTAGCTCCTCAATTGGCATCACGAGGCTGAGTGCACCCCGAAAAATGGCAACAGCGCATGGCGGCCCGGATGGTCATCCATCCAAGTGCCGGCCACGCCCCACAGCGCCTAACTTCGGCGATATGACGGCAACCGGTGTATCCACTGCGGCAAGGCCGTTGCTCTTGACCATAGTGATAGCCACTAATGACTGTAGCTGCGACAGGTAATGTATTAATTATATGGCCCACTAATTAGCTTAAGTAGTGGGTTATGATGTATAATTATTGTATTGTGTGTCGAATAAAGATTTGTTTGTAAAATAAATCAGGGTTTAGATTTTGCGAAACATTTCAAGTAATTTTCTCTCGCAGAGTACATGATGTTAGCGGTTACAGGAGGAGCAAAGGGGTGTCGGTATGCACATTGTTGGGAAGTTAAGCAACTATGTAGCTGCTTAATTACCACTTATTTAACACATGGAGTGTACTTCTGAAAATGTCGCTGCATTAAAGACACTTGGAAAACACTAATCCTACCATTCCATATGACTAATGGGTAATAACATGCCGATCATCATTAGTCTGCAAAGATTTTTGAGCTTTAAAAAAGGCAACATGGATGTGCAGTTGCTCACACATGAAGATTGAAACCCACCGATTCATCTAAAGCCTAGTTCATCCCTTTCCATTAATAAATGAATCATCAAAGCAAGCTAGGAACTCACATCGAAAAGAGTCATGAAATTTGACTCAGAACACAATGAATAAAGAGAATTGTGACCGACTGAAGACCGAATTCGGGTCCGTCTGAATTTACATAAAACTATGCTGAAATCACTACTCGCGAGTGTTCCGCACGGCTCCTGACTATGGACTTTAATATTTGCAAGGAAACTGAGAGTGGAACTAACTCCCAACCAAAAACCCTTGTTTACGTGTGTACAGAAACAGCACGTCATAGTTACTTTATCAAAGAACAGCGACTGCAGCTGCCACCCCACTCATCTGCTGCCCAGTAAGTTCAATCTAGAATCTAAACTGCCGTTCCTTTGCGCGCTGAGAGACATAAATACGGCTGATTGCTGCCAGTTATTATTGTATGAACAAGAAAACGAAACTCAGAGTTTGTACAGACTTGAAAGAAAGCTACGAAAGAGAAGGTGATCCTTTAATAAACAAGATTTTAACGTGTGATGAAACTTCATCTCATCATTTTGATCCAGAGTCCCAAAAAGAAAACACAGAATTGACGGAACCAGCTCACGTACCCGAAAGAAACTCAGAACGCGAGCATCAGTAGGAACAGCAACGTTGACCGAATTTTGAGGAACCCGAAGCGTCGTCTATTGTGATTATTTGGAAGATCAGCGTACAATTAACAGTGCCTAATAAGACATGTTGATGAACAAAATTAAACTACGAATGAGAGAAAAACTTCGCGGATCTCAAAGAAACGGAACGATATTGTTACACGACAATGCTCGCCGTCACACCACCCAGCTCACCCAAGAAAACGTTGAAAAAGTGGGATAGGAGAAACTACTTTATCCTCCCTACAGTCCTGGTTTGACTCCCTCGGATTTTCATTTGTTTGGTCCACTCAAGGACGCATCACATGTAAAACAGTTCAGCAACGACAAGTAAGTCAAAGAATTTGTTTCAAAGAGGCTCAAATAATACGACGAAGACTTCTTTGCTTCAATTTTAACAGAAGTAGTTCTTCATGGGACGAGAATGTTAATATTGGTGAGGATTATTTTGAAAAGTAGTAGACGTCTCATTCAGTAAAAATACACGATTTTTTCCTACATAATTTTGGATTGTCAATTATTGAATGTCTCTTGCACATTCGTGCACACTTATTGATCATCATTAGATCAAAAAATTAAATAAAGTAAAACACAAATAAATAAACATTCAAGTCGATAACATAGAAAAAATATTTAAAACATCAAACAAAGGAAATTCCAGGTTGGAGTGTCATAAGGAAAATATAGATTAATCCTCAGTGTGAGGACGAACGTTGAGTTTTAGACTGGTATTACAAAAAGACAATTACACATTTATCTTTCGGCCAAAGCCTTCTTCAGAATAGGAAACACACACACACACACACACTCACACACACATACACACATTTACGGAAGGAAGCACACCTCTCGCACGTTCATGGCACACATGCGCACATGACTACCATCTCCATCTCTGACAAGCCCGAGCTGCGGGAGATGGCGGTCATGTACGAAGGAGATGTGCTTGCTTGTGTGAATGAATGTGTGTATGTGTGTGTGTGTGTGTGTGTGTGTGTGTGTGTGTGTGTGTGTGTGTGTGTGTGTATGTGTGTGTGTGGGTTTGTGTGTGTGTGTGTATGTGTGTGTGTGGGTTTGTGTGTGTGTGTACGTGCGTGTTTCCTATTGTGAAGAAGGCTTTGGTCGAAAGTTAAATGTGTCTTTTCGTTATGCCTGTCTGCAGCTCAACCTGTTATCCTTACGGTGAGTAGCAATATTTAAAGTAGGGAATATTTTAAACTGTACCTGAATTGTTATATAACATAGGTCAACGACATTTAACGTTTAAAGCTTTTAAAATTTTACTTGATCTATCACGAGTTGTCAAAAGTCAAATTTCTTTAAAAAGAATATGGCTAGAATCTGCAAAAGTAATAACACTATAGTATACCTGTGACAACATTCAGTGGCGTAGAACATTTTACGACATAGGTTTCGAATCATACAGACATGTGTGTCATGGGTGATGTTTAGGGAAGGGAGGCTGATGGGAGGTGGAGAGGAAAGATACTAATACTATGCGCTATTAAAAAGTAACAAAGATATTGTACGAAAGATGTGATGTAAGTAATTAAGAAAAATGTGGATAATGCTCTCAATATTAATACGTGAGACGTCTTGAAAAAATTCATAATTAAATTAAAGCTTTAGCCTAAAACATTGTGTGCACGAAGTGTCCGCTAGAAGGCGTACGAGGTGTGTCTTTCTGCTTGTGTGCATTGGACTCAGTCTGCCCGAGACCATTGTGCCCCGGTACAACTAAGGTCGTTATCCACCGAGTGTGGCTACAGAAAACCTGCTGAATGGGCCACATCAGTAAGTCGTGAAAATTCTTCAGGTACATCGAATTCTTGAAGATCATTCATCTGGTTCTTTCAGACGATGTCGATATTTTTCACGTTCATCCAAGAAATTCGTGATTTGTCTCTATTGGTCCTACCGAGTTATTAACTGGTCATTACACGTATTAGAAACTATTCACTAGGTGCGAAATATTGCAGCTGGAACTGTTCCAATAAATATTTTAAAACATTTATGTAATCGACGCATATCTCGCGACACATACTGAAACAAGCTGTGTGAGACGCCCTGTTTAAGTTCGCTGGACATAAGAGATAGTTGAAATTGTGGAAAGAGGCCAACAGGGGGCTGTCAGTTACACTCAAACACATGTAACTTTCTTTAGTTGTCCAATCAATGCAGCAAAAATTTTTGAACTTAGTTATCGGCTGAATAGGCAACACTATCTTATGCCTTAAGGGCACAACTACTTAAATTTAAAAACAGAATATTTAGAAGGCAGAAGGCCTCATCTAAGTAAGTTCTATAACTTGGCTGAAGGCCCAACAAATCTAACACTTGAAAAGCATAGAAGTCTAATTTAAAGACGGCTGAAAGACCATGATTTAAGACTACAGATAAACTTATTTTTAAAGGAAGAAGGCCTTATCTTCAATTAGGCTGAAGGCCCCACACAGTCTGATACTTGAAAGACAAATTATTTAATTTAAAAACGGCTGAAGGCCGATTACTTAAAAGAGCCAAAATAATTTTTAGTAGACGGAAGGCCCAAAGCTTTACCTATAAGCAGTATTTTACACAGGCCGAAGGTCAAAACAATCTAAAATTTAACAAGTAAGTAATTTAAATCTTAAAGCAGCTGAATGCCCATTATTGAAGAACACAACTACAATAAATTTTCAGAAGGCAGAAGCCACAAAGATTTATGGAAAAAATATTTTAAATGAGGCTGAAGGCCCGAACAATGCAAGACTTGACAAGTAAGGCACTTTCTATGTTAAAGCGGCTGAAAGCTCATTATTTAAAAGACAATTAAAACCATACAAATTCAGACCATCGGCTAAGATCCATTAAAATACACAGTCAAACACCAATAAGAAAAGGCAGTACTGCCAGCGGCGCTCAGAAATTTCCGGGAGTCGGTCTGCACTTGGAATATTAACGTTCGCTTAAGGGAGACAGGTAGTCAGCCCAACTATGTCCGATCCACCAGCAACCCAACCAAGAGGCAGTTAACGGACCCACTGACAAGACGACCCGACCAGTGCACAACGAACTCCAAACCCTAAACGTAAAAGGCATAACCACCCACAGACATGTACAAATAAGCTGTCAAAACTACACGCACATGTTGGACGGCGACAACACGGTGAGGAAAGGACACTGCCTGAATTTTCCGTCAGCACCCAGGGCAGGTAACCGGGACACTAACGGCCACTGGGCAGAAAATTCCGCTGGTACACTTGGACCTCAAACAACCAAAATACAGTTAAACTCCACTGGATGGTGGCCAAACTTTCGCCAACTCGAACACTCGCTGTTGCTCACGGGAAGACCTCCAACAGCCAACCATGAAAACCAACGGCAAACTGTGAACAGTCTGGCTTCGGTAATTAAATCACCACTCAACTATGATGTCCTGCATCGGTGAGCCACAAACCCCGCAGGAATTGGAACAGTTCCAACACACTCCGACACTGCGTAGAGACCGCCAGGGGTCCAGGCCAAACTACGTCCCGCGGAGAATTCCTCGCTACTCCACGCCAACCGACCGACCCGGTGCATAACAGCATGCCGTTAGCATTTGAAATAACTTGTCAGTCGAAATCACACAAACTACGCACAGTTTCACGAACATGTGCACGAAGAACTACACAATACTAACGGCAGTGACAGTGCAGTAAGAAGGACGAATCACGAGTCAGCACAAGCAGCCAACACATAAGCGATCGCCGGCCATCACGCACGTCTTCGGACAAGACCACCGACCGACAACCAACCAAGGTAGTCCATACCCAAGTTATAAGTATCGGCAACCGTCAGACGAGTATGGCTGTCCGGACCTCACTGCAGCTGCGCCCCGACTGAACTTCTGCTGCATCTTAAGTCAAACACTGGCAGGTCCGAACTGCACTGTTAGCGCCTCCCAACTCACTATCAGATCCGAACTAACCCCGAACACACGGCAACCGGGAAGTAATAGCAGTCAGCAAAGATAATATGCCAGGGATTATATCGATAAGCACCGCTGCTGCCGCTCACAGGCAGGCAAGGCGGCAACTCAGTAATTGAAATTAGGATAATGAGGTGGTAGTACAGAAAAAACAGGATGCCAAGTGAGATATGACACGAACACGAGCCACGCCTGGCTCACTATTGACAAACAAGAAGAGAACTATGAAGTGTTTTTTGGATTTCAGAAAAACTTTCGACACTGTCGACCTTGATGTTCGACTTGCTAAACTCTGAAGTCAAACCTTCCTTCAATTGCTGTACATTGGTTCCACTCATACCTTATATAACGCCAACAGTGTAACGATAGGAACAAAGAGGTTGCCATGGAAGATTGTAGTACCAGTGGACAGTGTTGGGCTCTATACCTTTCCCGTTATATATTAATGATGAGTCGACCATTATCTACCATTTCAGATATCATTTGTATGGGAAAGATCGTTAGTTAAACCAAAGTGGAAGCAAGACAAATCTGCGCACAGACATCGAGTGCGTAAATACTGTCTTTCTTGCTTTATCATAATCAGCGCAGAAAGTAGGTTTTCAAACTTTTCTTTTTCTTTTTTGTGTCATCAGTCTTCTGACAGGTTTGGCGCAGCTAGCCACGAATTGCTCTCCTGGACCAACCTCTTCGTCTCAGGGTAGCATTTGCAATCGACGCCCTCAGTTATTCGCTGGATGTAGTCCAATCTCTGTATTCTACAGTTTTTACCCTTTACAGCCCTCTCTAGTATCCTGATGTCTTAACAGACATCCTAAACACTAACATTCTGCCCCTTCTCTTTGTCAGTGTCTCCATACATTCCCTTTCCCACCGATACTCCTGAGAACCTCCTCATTCCTTACCTTATCAGTCCCCCTAACATGTCTCAACATTCTTCATAGCACCACATCTCAGAGGCTTCTATTCTTTTCCGGTTTTCCCACCGTCCATGTCTCACTACCATACAATTCTGTGCTCCAAACGTACATTCTCAGAAATTATTCCCTCCACTTAAGGCCGATGTTTGATAATTATTAGAGTTCTCTTGGCTAGAAATGTCCTTCTTTCCAGCTTTTTAATTCCTCCTTGCTCCGTCAGCCATGAGTTATTTTCCTGCCTAAGTAGTAGAATTCTTAACTTCATCTACTTCGTGACTATCAGTCCTGATGTTAAATTTCTCACTGTTCTTATTTCGGCTACGTCTCATTAGTTCCGTCTTTCTTAGAGTTACTCTCAGTTCATATTCCTTACTCGTTAAACTGTTCATTCCATTCAGCAGATATTCTACTTCTTCTCCACTTTCACTGTGGATAGCAATGTCATCAGCGAATCGTATTTTAAGTATCCCTTCACCTTGAATTTTAATTCCACTCTTCAACCTTTCTTTTGTTTCTGCCATTGCTTCTCCGATGTGTGATTGAGCTTTAGGGGCGAAAGACTACGTCTCTACCATACACCGTTTTTAATGAAGTTCTCGGTCTCCTATTCTCATTGTTCCCTCTTGATTCATGTAAATACTGTAAATTACCCTCCATTTCCTATAGTTTGCCCCTATTTTGCTCAGAGTTTCTAACGTCTTGCACCATTTAACATGGTCTAACGTTTTTTACAGGTCAATGAATCCTTTGAACGTGTCTTGATTTTCCTTCAGTCTTGCTTTTACCCTTCCTAAAGCCAAACTGATCCTCATCTGACAGATTCCCAATTTTCTTTCCCATTTTCCTATATGTTATTCATGTCAGCAACTTGGATTTATTTAATCGTATGGCTAGGGCCCCTGTCGGGCAGACCGTTTGCCGCGTGTCGGTCTTTCAATTAGACGCCACTTCAGCGACCTGCAGTCGATGAGGACGATAGGATGATGATGAGGACAGCACAACACCCAGTCCCTGGGCGGAGAAAATTCCTCGACCCAGTCGGGAATCGAACCCGGGCCCAGAGAATTGACAATCCGTCACGCTGACCATTCAGCTACCGGGGGCGGACAGCAACTTGGATGAATGAGCTGTTAATCTGATTTTGGGATAATTCTCGTACTTGTCCTCTGTTACAACCTTCGGAATTGTGTGGAAATGTTTTCCCGAAAGTCAGATAGTATATCACCAGACCCATACATCTACACATTAACATAAGTAGTCGTTTGGTTGCCACTTCCCCCAACGATTTTAGAAATTCTAATGGAATGTTATCTATCCGTTTTGCCTTATTTGATCTTAAGTCCTCCAAAGCTCTCTTAAATTCTGATACTGGATCTCCTATCTCTTCTAAATCGACTCCGTTTCTTCTTCTATCACATCAGACAAATCTTCCATCTCACAAACGCCTTCAATTTACTCCCTCACCTATCCGCTCTCTCGTCTGCGTTTAGCAGTGTAATTCCCATTACATTCTTAACGTTGCCGCCCTTGTTGTTAATTTCACCAAAGGTTGTTTTGATTTTTCTATCTGCTGAGTCAGTCCTTCCGACAATCAATTGTTTTTCAGTTATTTCACGTTTTTCATTCAGCCATTTCGTCTTAGTTTCCCTGCACTTCCTACTTATTTCATTCCTAAGTGACTTGTATTTCTATATGCCTGAATTTCGATGAACATTTTTGTGGTTCCTTTCTTCCTCAATCATCTTCTTCTTTTGCTTACGGTTTATTCACAGTTACCTTCTTGGTACCTTTGTTTTCTTTTCCAACTTACATGATTGCTATTTTCAGAGATATCCACTCCACTTAAACTGAAGTGCCTACCGATCTATTCTTTATCGCATTGGGTATGGCCTCAGACAACTTAAAGCGTCAATAATCATTCCCGAGTACTTCCGTGTCCCATTTCTTTGCTCATTGATTCTTCGTGACTAGTCAAACTTTAGCTTGCTATTTATTACTATTAAAGTGCGATGTGAATCTACATCCGCTCCTGGGTACGTCTTACAATTCACTATCTGGTTTCGGAATGTCTGCGTGACCATGATGTACTATAACTGAAATTATCGCGTATCTCCCGGCATTTCCAAGTACATCTCCTCTTCTTGTGATTCTTGGACAGAGTATTCGCTAGAACTATCTGAAATTTACTGCAGAACTCAATTGACCTTTCTCATTTCTAACAAGCCCATACTCTCCCGTAACCCTTTCTTCTACTCCTTCCCCTACAATCGCATTCCAAAGAGCCACGATTATTAGATTTTCATCTCCATTTACGTACTGAATTACCCCTTCAGTATCCACATATACTTCGTCTATCTCTTCATCTTCAGCGTGCCACGTTGGCATTGAAACCTTCACGTCTCCTCTATACCTCTTTTGTTAATGATAACCTTCCCTGTTACAATAAACTATGAAACCTTTCCTTAGGATTTCTATCTCTTGCTTAATAATAACAAAAGAAATCTTCCCTTTGAAATTTATTCTCTTTCTCTATCTACGCATACAAATTTAATTGCTGCTTATTAAAAGTGATTTTCTGATTATTTCGACGAAACATAGAATGTGTCGTCGTCGTGGCCCTCAGTCGTTATCTGCAATACCCAAAACTGTTCCTTACCTTTTTTACTGTTACTGGATCGCCATCTGACTGCTACATCGAACTGCGACATGAATGTACTTACTCTGTTTTACTATATTCTGTTAGCTGCTGGTGGGCTTTCATAATAAGTGGCTGTATTTGTTACCAAATCTGACGTTATTCTTTAATAGCAAAGCTGACGTTATTCTTTAATTAATTTGACTGAAGTTACGTAATTCATAGTTAAACTTTTTCTTGACAACAATAAAATTTTGCAAAGTTTTACGTTGATGGTTTTAGGGATGGATTATAATTAGAAATGTAATATTGCTGGGAAAAGTTAATTATATTCTGAGTGAAATGATTTTACAAACGTTCAAATGGGACTTACTTTTTACAATAATCTTTTAACTAGCAATGCGCAAACATACCTTCAGTAGTCTTGAGTTTCTCAAAAAAATTAGTTCAATAATATTAGTTGCTCTTATTATAATAGTTAGCTGATGCCTCCGTACATCCGTTTATAATCTCTTGTAAATCATACCTAGTGGCTGGCAGGCACACCGCTCCTCTCAACCTCTGGCTTCAGACTAGCTACCGACTCGCTTCACTTCTCGCTTACTACTGACAACCTACGAATGCTAAAGTGCGGTCTCTCCTGTCAACAATTCTTTCTGGTGCAGACAATACCTGCTACCATTACAAAATGTATCAATGCGCCGTCTTTCCCGCTCTTTTCTTAAAATGTTTCCGTACGCGGTTTCTCCCGCCCTTTTTAAAGTCATATCAACAATACTTTGGTGCAGATATTCCCTGCTACCACAGTTATTTCCAACATGACAAATACTAATTATTCCTACTTAATCCTATTAATAAAATATAAACATTTTTCATAAGTTGTGGTTTGACAATAGACAATAGAAATATACACGTCTTACAGCATGTACAACGGAACTATCGTTGTCGGTGTTGGTTTGATGTTTCTGATAAGAACAAGACTATCACTGAACTGTTCATAGTAACATAGTAACCCTATACTCATATGACCACAAATCCTTGTCTTCTTTCCATTTCACTTCACTGACCCGTATTATATCTAGATTGAGCATTTCCCTTTTCAGATTTTCTAGCTTCTCTACCACGTTCAGACACCTGATATGCCACGCCCCGACTCGTAGAACTCAACACCTATAAAACACAAGCAATCCTAGTCGCTCACAAAAGACTTATTATTTCAGAGTTTAGAGAATCTCTTCCATCCTTAATCTTCAACAGTAGAGAAATCGTCTTTTATTCTTCTGCAATGAATTTTGGGAGCATTTTGGCCTATCACCTAGACTGGACTGAACACGCAAATCACTTTATTCACTGCAGAGATATTAGAAAGTATTTCTGCTCGAGCTGAAGAAGAAACTCGTCGAGTCACTAATACTTCAAATCCTTGATTTCGCCGATCCTATTCTCCAAGAACTTTCCTGGTAGGTGACAGTTATTTAACTATATGAGAAAGAAACGTAAATTAATTAGAAACTACGGCGTACACACGCTTTATTCAACATGTTAACATCACTACAGATATTCGGACACAGGTTATGACATGTTCGATATGCCTGCCGTCATTGGGAATGATGTGGCGCAGACGAATAGCGAAATTATGGATGGCCCGCTGAAGTGTCGGAACGTTGATGCTGTCGATAGCCTCCTGAATGAGTGTTTCCACTCAGTCGTAGTTTTGGGGTTATTGGTGTACACCTTATCCTGGGCTGCGTCGCTAAACCAAACCATATTCACATCAAAATTCCCATCATGCACCGTGGCCAACCGTGCTGTCTGAACGTCCTAAGGCAAGCCGCTCCGAAGTTACGAGATTTTATTTCATATACAGGGTGATTCAAAAAGAATACCACAAGTTTAGGAATTTAAAACTCTGCAACGACAAAAGGCAGAGCTAAGCACTATCTGTCGGCGAATTAAGGGAGCTATAAAGTTTCATTTAGTTATACATTTGTTCGCTTGAGGCGCTGTTGACTAGGCGTCAGCGTCAGTTGATGCTAAGATGGCGACCGCTCAACAGAAAGCTTTTTGTGTTATTGAGTACGGCAGTAGTGAATCGACGACAGTTGTTCAGCGTGCATTTCGAACGAAGTATGGTGTTAAACCTCCTGATAGGTGGTGTATTAAACGTTGGTATAAACAGTTTACAGAGAATGGGTGTTTGTGCAAAGGGAAAAGTTCTGGACGGCCGAGAACGTGTGATGAAAATGTAGCACGCATCCAGCAAGCATTTGTTCGCAGCCCAGGAAAATCGACTCGCAGAGCTAGCAGAGAGCTGCAAATTCCACAATCAACTGTATGGAGAGTCCTACGAAAAAGGTTAGTTATGAAACCTGAACGTCAACTACCCGAGGCGATGGATCGGCCGCCAGGCAGCCCGTGGCAGAGCACTTCATCACTGGCCTCCAAGAAGCCCTGATCTTACCCCCTGCGATTTTTTCTTATAGGGGTATGTTAAGGATATGATGTTTCGGCCACCTCTCCCAGCCACCATTGATGATTTGAAACGAGAAATAATAGCAGCTATCCAAACTGTTGCGCCTGATATGCTACAGAGAGTGTGGAACGAGTTGGAGTATCGGGTTGATATTGCTCGAGTGTCTGGAGGGGGCCATATTGAACATCTCTGAACTTGTTTTTGAGTGAAAAAAAACCTTTTTAAATACTCTTTGTAATGATGTATAACAGAAGGTTATATTATGTTTCTTTCATTAAATACACATTTTTAAAGTTGTGGTATTCTTTTTGAATCACCCTGTACTGTAGATCAATAATTGTCACGCTGTCATGTCGGTTGGAACTGGCGATGAATGCTGGTGTGCTATAGATTTGTGATGTACGCTATTTCGACCGTGTCACTACTGCCTGTGAACAGTTATCACGGCTAGGTGCCGATAAGTGTAGATGTTAACATACTTCGTGTCTCTTCTCATTCACTGCACTCCTTCCTATTTACCTTCAACCCTTACATTACTCTCCGAACAACACAGCAGAAATACTCGATCTGAACAAAGTACAATCGTCTCTGTACCATTACACAACAGTGCCATGTTCTCTACATCATTTTAGTATCAGGAACCTGACTGTGGAGCAATATTCCTCAAAATATTTGAGAAATTAAAATATTTTCATACTTCGAAAGACAGCTAATGGCCCTCCTGCTATTACAATAGCTATCTCTTCTTACAGCTCACTCTAATTAACGCTGCTTCTCCCACCACTTTTCCCTCGCCTTGTCTACAGACTTATGTGTTGAAATCTTCTTCTTTCCTACCAGCAACTGTCACTTCAGCTTCAGTCCTCTCCTCTTTCATTATTTCTGCCTCTTCTTTCAATACGAACAAAGGCTTCAAAACTGCTAAAAAAATCAATCTCATTCTAAATGCCCCATTATTATTTTTATTGTTATTATTACTGTTGTCTTGCAAACTGTTGCTTTTCTTTATAATTCAAATTATATTACTATTATTGAGTTTGTTATGTGCCAAAAAATAATTCATAATTCCCCCATTATTTCATCATCAATGTTTGTGTTACTAGTATTATTATTGCCAGCAATCATTTTCATTAAGATTGCGCATTAGTAGTATTGTGATTAGTATGAAACTATTTTCTTTTCTGTTGCTCCAGGTCAGATGTAAGACAGGGCCTTAGGACCCTAACCTTGTCAGTCTAAATAAGTAAATAAAAAACAAATTGGCCAGGTGCAAGAAGGAGTCGTGCACTCTTGCTGCTGCTACTGTACATAGGTATTTCATCCACTCTTGTTTCTTATACTGTACATAGGTATTTCATCCATTCTGGAAATAGAGAATCTCAACCTTGATGCAAAATTACGTCCCAGGGATTCCAAGACATTAGAGAAAGTTTTAATTTCGAGTTTGGCGTCAGATAACAGAACACAAGTTCTTGTTTCGTGCGTTCTAATTACAGGTAAACGATTTTCTGATTTTTCCCATTTACTTGTAATATGAAACATTGCTTCACCCCAAATTTTGTTCTAGTTTATCAGAAAGTACCCTATATGTTTTATTGAGTGAGTTTGCGATTATCAAAATACGTGACATCAATTCTCGTATCTTTTGATTGCATTAACTCTGAAGGCAAATTTTTTTAGACTACAAACGTACTATAGATCTCAGTACGTGACATAAATTTCAAATTGATACATCTATCCGTTTCGGAGAAAAAGGGGTCTTCACAGACGGTGGGAGAGACAGAAAGTGTGATAACAAAGGACCATTTTTTTGGTGTGAAATAGTTCGAAATTAACAATTTTCGGATTTTTTCTTTAGTTTGTACTGTCACTGGAAAGCACCCGATACGTTTGAATACGTGACATAAATTGCTTTATCTTTTTGTTACATTCACTAAGAAGCATACGTTTATTACACAGCCAACGGGCCATGTGACACAAATTTCAGCTTGATACGTCTACCTTTCCAGAGAAGAAGGGGGCTAAACAGAAGGACAGACAGACAGTCAGATAACAAGTACCAATATTTTCGGGTGATAGAATCATGAATTAAAAATTTTCGGATTTTGTCTTTTGGTTGTTCTGTGAAACCTTTACTCACGCCAAAATTTCGTGATTCTGGACCAGCGTGACGTACCATACAGGTTTCGGTCAGTGAGTTCGCGAGTTTCAAAATGTGTGACATTAATAGCCTTAGCTTTTGGCTGCATTGGCTTAGAAGTTTCAATCGTGTACATCTCCAAGGGACCATAGGCCTTAGTACGTGACGTAAATTTCAACTTGATAAATGCACCCGTATCTGAGAAAAAAGTGTCGGACAGATAACGAAGTGATCCTATAACGGTTTCGTTTTTACCGATTGAAGTACGGAACTCTATTAAATATGTCATCCATTATATATCGTGGTCCATTGATAGTGACTGGGCCAAATATCTCACGAAATAAGCATCAAACAAAAAAACTGCAAAGAACGAAACTCGTCTAGCTTAATGGGGGAAACCAGGTGGCGCTATGGTTGGCCAGCTAGATGGCGCTGCCATAGGTCAAACGGATATCAACTGCGTTTTTTAAATAGGAACCCACATTTTTATTACATATTCGTGTAGTACCTAAAGAAATATGAATGTTTTAGTCGGATCACTTTTTTTGCTTTGTGATAGATGTCAATGTAATAGTCACAAAGGTATAAGTACGTGGTATCACGTAACATTCCGACAGTACGGACGGCATTTGCTTCGTGATACATTACCCGTGTTAAAATAGACCGTTTACCAGTTGCGGAAAAGGTCGATATCGTGTAGATGTATGGCTATTGTGATCAAAATAGCGAACGGGCGTGTGCTATGTATGCTGCTCGGTATCCTGGACGACATCATCCAAGTGTCCGGATCGTTCGCCGGATAGTTACGTTATTTAAGGAAACAGGAAAAGTTCAGCCACAAGTTAAACGTCAACCACGACCTGCAACAAATTATGATGCCCAAGTGTGTGTTTTAGCTGCTGTCGCGGCTAATCCGCACGTCAGTAGCAGACAAATTGCGCGAGAATCGGGAATCTAAAAAACCTCGGTGTTGAGAATGCTATGTCAACATCGATTGCACCCGTACCATATTGCTATGCATGGCATGGCGAGAACTTTGAACGTCGTGTACAGTTCTGCCACTGGGCAGGAGAGAAATTACGGGACGATGACAGATTTTTGCACGCGTTCTAGTTAGCGACGAAGCGTCATTCGACAACAGCGGCAACGTAAACCGGCATAATATGCACTATTGGGCAACGGAAAATCCACGATGCCTGCGACAAGTGGAACATCAGCGACCTTGGCGGGTTAACGTATGGTGCGGCATTATGGGAGGAAGGATGATTGGACCCCATTTTATCGATGACAATCTAAATGGGGCAATGTATGCTGATTTCCTACATAATGTTCTACCGATGTTACTACAAGATGTTTCACTGCATGACAGAATGGCGATGTACTTCCAACATAATGGATGTACCGCACATACCTCGCGTGCGTTTGAAACGGTATTGAATAGCATATTTCATGACAGGTGGATTGGTTGTCGAAGCACCATACCATGACCCGCACGTTCACCGGATCTGACGTCTCCGGATTTCTTTCTGTAGGGAAAGTTGAAGGCTATTTGCTATCGTGATCGACCGACAACGCCTAACAACATGAGTCAGCGCATTGTCAATGCATGTGCGAATATTACGGAAGGCGAACTATTCGCTGTTGAGAGGAATGTCGTTACACGTATTTCCAAATGCAACGAGGTTGACGGACATCATTTTGAGCATTTTTTGCATTAATGTGGTGTTTACAGGTAATCACGCTGTAACCACATGCGTTCTCAGAAATGATAAGTTCACAAAGGTGCATGTATCACATTGGAACAACCGAAGTAAAA
The DNA here is from genome assembly GCF_021461395.2 of Schistocerca americana. NCBI lineage: Eukaryota > Metazoa > Arthropoda > Insecta > Orthoptera > Acrididae > Schistocerca > Schistocerca americana. The sequence goes on along the minus strand of NC_060119.1, from coordinate 126,035,766 downwards.
TGTTCAAAGGTACATACGTTCTGTATTTTAATTTAAAAAACCTACCTGTTACCAACTGTTCGTCTAAAATTGTGAGCCATATGTTTGCGGATATTACAGCGCCATCTAGCACAAAGCGAAAAAGTGGTCCAACGAAAACATTCATATTTCTTTACGTACTACAGGAATATGTAATAAAAAATGGGGGTTCCTATTTAAAAAAAAAACGCTGTTGGTATCCGTTTGACCTATGGCAGCGCCATCTAGCGGACCAACCATAGCGCCATCTGGTTTCCCCCTGCAAGCTAGACAAGTTTCGTTCTTTGTAGTTTTTCGTTTGACACTTATTTCGTGAGATATTTGGCCCGGTCACGATCAATGGACTACCCTGTAGAAATCAGTCTATGAATTTGTCAATTGTTTCAGTGAGGTATGACACCAGATTTCCTCCCTCCCTGCCTTGCTTACCACGCCGATATTTACCGAATCAAGTGTGTCGAGTGCAGTGTATCGGCGGACAACTGGGGGCGCTCTCCACCGGACACATTCAGTGGGAGCTCGGACACGCCCGGCAATCGTTGGTGCCGCTAATTGCGTGGTGGTGGCCTTGGCGTGATTGATGCGGGCAGCAGCGCGTCAGCGTTTCAATTGCAGCCGGCGCGCCGGCCGGCGTCGTTTGATTTACAGCCTGCTGCTGCTGCTGCTGCCGCTGCCCGCGGGACGTGCGACGTGTCCACACCAGCCGCGCTCCCCGGCAGTCTCTGCCGCGTCCCATCTGCCTGATTGCCTGCGCGATTACCGCCCCGGCCTGTGCGCCGATGGAGGCATCATACACACCCTCTGCAGCCAGTTGCCCAAAATATTGCTACATTCGTTGCTACGGTCCCCGACGACCATGTTTTCATCACGGTTGTTACTGTGCAGAAAGAAAGAAAAGCTCACGAACACTTGTTTCTGTAGCTTTGAGGCTTAATAAGAGTCAAACGATGACGAGTCACCTGTTAGTAGCAAACTGGATGGATATTAATACGTACCGCCCCCAGTGCTACTCACAATCAAGAGTATATACAGCACGTCCTCTTAATGCTTTATTTGGTCGCTAATAGCAGCTGTCCCGTTTTTGTTAAAAACTTATTTCTTGACGCATTTCTGGCATACAACAATACCGGATAAACTGTCTTAATACTGTCGTGTCACATGATTTAAGAATTCAGATTAGTCTTACGTAAATTTTTATTATTACGTTCTTCACGGCGGCTTCATTAGCTCACGGCCTCTAATTTTCGCTCATAAGGCAACTGTCCAGTCTGACATGTCGAACCCTACTCTGAAATTTTTTATACAGGAAGGATACACCGAATAGAAACACAGTGTCCAAATTTTACCTGCTATGACCCACTGAAAGTACTTTAAAAAAAATTAAATTTGCATATTCGTAGCTCAACAGGGGGCTGGCGAAATGTACACCGCAGCCGTAGCTGTAGCAGTCAGCCGGTTCTAGGCGCTTCAGTCCGGAACCGCGCTGTTGCTACGGTTGCAGGTTCGAATCCTGACTCGGGCATGGATGTGTGTGATGTCCTTAGCTTAGTTAGGTTTAATTAGTTCTAAGTTTATGGGACTGATGACCTCAGATGTTAGGTCCCATAGTGCTTAGAGCCATTTGAACCCATGTTTTTTGTAACAATCAGAGCATGTGCAACATGGCGGGCACTTGTACTTCTGTTGACGTAACATCAGTAAACAGATAAAGCGGCACAACGCCATCGTAATTTGTAAAGCGAATTGCAGTTTGCGTTTTTAGTTTCTCTGACACAACTGTTTACATCTATTCCTCGCTCGATTTTCCAGCTCATTTAAGTTTCATAACAGTTAGCCGTTGCGCTTGCGGTATGGCTAAGTAACCATTGAGACAAAACTAAATTAATTGTTTTGTGTTTTGTTGGTACATGCTTGCTTATAGCAACTATCTTTGCGCAGCCTCTAGAGTTTCACAGTAACTGAGAATCCAGTTAATGTTTTCAACCTCGCACAGATGAAATACGAAGAATGTGGTATCCAGTCGAAATCACCTGCTTCTTCTGAAGAGCTACAGATACATATGAATTATTTACTAGTTAATTTTTTGGTAATTCATTCCAGTGTCGACGTTTCATTAAAAATTCTAGAAACATTAGGAGAAGCGATATAAACACAGACGATTGCATGAACTGTAGTTCGAACGATGACTGTTGGGCTAATTATAGGCGTCAACAAAAACAGCGTACGTTCCAAACCCAAAGGTAACGTATACAGTAATAGCCTCCAGTGAGAGAGAAAAGGCTGTAAAACTGTTGGTTAAACGAAGAAGGGAGAAAACGCTTGAACTTAAGCAGTAAAACCTTAATATGAACTGTATTAATGTAAGATGGGTTTACACGAAGTACGAAATATACGCCAAGGTAAAACTCGTCAAAGAGTGAAAGAAGAACTGAAGAATTATTCGAAAGATTTAGAACAGTCCGTGGGAGACAACGCTTCGTTACAAAGGCCAGTATGTGGGACTGGGTGTTCCGGTTTGCAAGGCAGATGAACATTTGTCATTTCAAGACTTCTTAGACCTGATTAAATATATTCAGGAAATTATACGAACAAGAAACGTGGAGAGATGTCAATAATAGGTCATACTACACAGAAATTCCTAGGTGACGTGAAGACGAAGCGTCTTGCTACCCTGCTATCCGACAGAAGCTACCTACAAAGCCAATATCAGGTTTAGTGCAAAATACACTCTATCATTTACAGCTAAATAAATAAATAAAGCAATAAAAAAGAGAACAGTTCGCTTGTACAGTCGATGAATGCTACGATACATTCGTATACAAGAATGCCAGTGATGCTTATCCGTAGGGATCAAAAACTTTTTTTTCGTTTTATTATCTGTGGCTTACTGCTTCCGCAGATTTATCCCTGTCTTCAGGAACATCAAGACAAATTAAGAGCAAAAGTTAAAAGAAAGAACTGTTCACGTGTAAAAATCTTGTAAGCGCCGTAGAAAAATCTAGAAATATGTGAGATAATAATATTCAGTGTTACCTCAAGGAGAAAATAATTCATTGGTTTTGTTGGACTCTTCGTTTGGGCATACAGACACCTGTTCACAATGTCAAAATCTTACCTGCTATGACCCACTGTTCACGTAATTCGGATTCCACTCAGAATTAATAGTGTGATTCAGTCTATCGCTAAATAGTTTCAACACATTCTTCAGAAAATTTTCGAACAACATAAACTCCGATAGCTCTTCGTCATTTCAGGCTCATCAGCGGAACAGTATTGTTAAACTCCTGTCACTTCTGCATTGTCATTTTGCATCACTACATTTTAGAATTTGATCAAGTCTGTCTGGTTCGCAGCATAATAAGTAGGACAACGGCCACAACCATTTCTTACACCGTTCAAATTATGTCTAAATAAAACCAGTAATCTCTGTGAAGTGCCTGAATGCATTAAATTTTCTTTTATCAGGTGTGCCTCGTGTAAGGAAAGCATTTGTTTTCGTCATCCGATAGGCACTTCGCATTTTTGTGAAGACTACAGGAAATTCATTGTAGCACAATATATTGTTGCAAAATATACCTTATTCAAAAATTATCTTAAGATAAGAACTATGCTACAGGGATTATTATAAAATATTTAATGTCAACAAATTAAAGTCCAGATAGATGGAAGTCGTCCGTAATGTAACATCACACACTATCTTAATTTTTCTCCCTCTGCTAGTCACTTGTGTAACAGCTTCACCTACTTCAGTTTAGCTGTGGATATGAACTGCAAGTTATTCAGAAAATTAATAATCTGAGACTTTTCGGTATAGTTCAAGTGCTTAAATTCAGGTTTGGACCTCGCCTGGGTTGCGCTGTGGTCTCTTGCCAGGTAGCGTCTGCTTATTCATCACGTCGCGGTCTAGAGCTAAACAGTCCGCTGTTATAAGGGATTCTTACACCAAAACCTCCAGATATCAGACACTCAAATCGGTACCAAATGTTGTACGTCGATGTAGCATCACCAAAAACACCGATTTAGTTAGTGCTATGTGCTGTCGTCCAGTAGAACATGCGTAAACGGTAATTAAAAGTAACACGAAAAGTACGGAGCAGTATAAGAGTGTACCTGTGATGCATAGTCTCGCAGATTTCGTGTGGGTGATAGAAAGTATGGTCGTCGTACCATCGGTCCAGCGTTCAAGCACTACTGATGACAATCTTTTTTAACTGTTTACGTGGGAAGCTGTCGTATGGGAGACCATTTTCCTGACATATAAAAGGACTCTTCGGAGTTTGAAGCAAGTTCTTTTGACAGTCTGCTTTCGCTTCGTTCCTGGAAAGTAGCAAACCCGTAGAGTACACTTGTGTAGATAGGTGTGGTGTTTTGTCGCTCATGTCCGACAAAACACCACACCTATCTACATAACTAATTAAGCAACCTCAGCTGTTATTCTGTAGCGTGATTTATTGTCACTACCGATTACGTTCTCAGAACATCATCAACTGACTTATGGCCTACGTGTCAGTACGCAGTCTTTGGAACATACGTGAAAGAATTTTTATCGAAACTTCCTGGCAAATTAGAACTGTGTGCCGGACCGAGACTCGAACTCGGGACCTTTGCCTTTCGCGGGCAAGTGCTCTACCAACTGAGCTAACCATGCACGACTCACGCCCCATCCTCACAGCTTTACTTCTGCCAGTACCTCGTTTCCTACCTTGCCCGCAAAAGACAAAGGTCCCGAGTTCGAGTCTCGGTCCGGCACACAGTTTTGATTTGCCAGGAAGTTTCATTTCAGCACACAGTCCGCTGCAGAGTGAAAATCTCTTTCTGGAAACATCCCCCAGGCTGTGTCTAAGCCATGTCTCGGCAATATCCTTTCTTTCAGGAGTGCTAGTTCTGCAAGTTTCGCAGGAGAGCTTCTGTATAGTTAGGAAGTTAGGAGACGAGGTATTGGCAGAAGCAAAGTTGTGAGGACGGGGCGTGAGTCGTGCTTGGGTAGCTCAGTTGGTAGAGCACTTGCCCGCGAAATGCAAAGGTCTCGAGTTCGAGTCTCGGTCCGGCACACAGTTTTAATTTGACAGGAAGTTTCATATCAGCGCACACTCTGCTGCAGAGTGAAAATCTCATTCTAGAATTTGTATTGATATGGTACTCTACCATTAACGAATTCTCTAGGTATGTTTGAAAGCATTATGTAATGACACTCTCGACACATGTGTACAACATTCCGAATGCCGCTTAATATTGATAGCAGCGTCAAACATGAAGCACTTCTTGTTTCGTATCACTTTGTACTTACTTGACTATACATTTTTCGTGAAAAATTTTAATTATTAGACATGAAAGCAAATGTTGCCAAACTCTCATAACTGTTGCATGAAGTTATAGTGTTTTTTTATGGATTTATACATACGTCAAAAAATGTTTTGCAACACCTCGGTTCCGAGAGTTCCAAAACCTGTACAGAAAACTAGAATAGAGATCAAGATAAACATCATTCCTACCCTTTTTATTGCTAATGAACAACATTGCATGTTGTACCACCATACGGCGAGATCATCAGAGGTGGTGGTCCAGATTGCTGTACACTCCGGTACCTCTAATACCCAGTAGCACGTCCTCTTGCATTGATGCATGCCTGTATCCGTCGTGGCATACTATCCGCAAGTTCATCAATGCATTGTTGGTCCAGATTGTCCCACTCCTCAACGACCATTCGGCGTATATCCCTCAGAGTGGTTGGTGCGTTACATATCCATAAACAGTCATTTCCAATCTATCCCAGGCACGTCGATAGGGTTCGTGTCTGGAGAACACGCTGGCCACTCTAGTCGAGCGATGTTGTTATCCTGAAGCAAGTCATTCACAAGATTTGCACGATGGAGGCGCGAATTGACGAATGCCTTACCAATATGCTGCCGATATGGTTGCACTACCGGCCAGAGGATGCCATTCACGTATCGTACAGCCATTACGGCTCCTTCCATGACCACCAGCGGCGTACGTCGGCCGCAAATAATGCAACCCCAAAGCATCTGGGAAGCTCAACCTTGCTGCACTCGCTGGACAGTGTGTCTAAGGCGCTCAGCCTGACCGGGTTGCCTCCAAACACGTCTCCGAAGGCATATGCGACACTCATCGGTGGAGAGAACGTGATGCCAATCCTGAGTGATCCATTCGGCATGTTGTTGGACCCATCTGTACCGCGCTGCATGGTATCGTGATTGCAAAGATGGACCTCGCCATAGACGTCGGGAGTGAAGTTGCGAATCATGAAGCCTGTTGCGCACAGTTTGAGTCGTAACAAGACGTCCTGTGGCTTCACGAAAAGCATTATTCAACATGGTGGCGTTGCTGTGTGTGTTCCTCCGAGCTATAATCCGTAGGTAGCTGTCATCCACTGTAGTAGCAGCCCTTGGGCTCCCTGAGAGAGTCATGTCATCGACAGTTCCTGTCTCTCTGTATCTGCTCCATGCCCGAACAACATCGCTTTGGCTCACTCCGAGACGAATGGACACTTCCACTGTTGAAAGCCCTTCCTTGCACAATGTAACAATGCGGACGCGATCGAATCGCGGTATTGATGGACTAGGCATGGTTGAACTACAGATAACAAGTGTACCTCCTTCCTGGTGGAATGACTGGAACTGATCGGCTCTGGGACCCTATCCGTCTAATAGGCGCTGCTCATGCATAGTTATTTACATCTTTGGGCTGGTTTAGTGACATCTCTGTACAGTCAAAGGAGCTTGCTCTGTGATAAAATATCCGCAGTCAACGCCTATCTTCACTAGTTATGGGAACTAGAGTGAAGCAAATTTTTTTTTGATATTTGTATATTGAAGTATATGTGGCGTGACGATGTTCTAACAATGCTTGAAGTTTTGTGGCCACACCTGCAGAATGGTCAACAGTGGATTAAAGAAAACACTACTTAATCCAATTAATTCGAAAAAAATATTCACTTCGTTAGATGAAATTAAGTAGGACTTATGAGAACTGAATGCCATGGAAGATGGTACTGAGAATGCAGAGCCTTTGGAATCCTAGTTACAAATAAATTCTCGGAATAAGTTGAAAATATCACTGAAAAACAGAGGACAGAAGAATGTTAGAAATAACATAGCGAATTTATAAAGAGCTTTTTGGATGGGAAGAAGAACAAGGAGCTATTACACCAAAGTAACACCTCCAAAACGCGCTCTTTAATTAGACATAACAGAGAAAGAAGAAGAACGTAAATTTTGATCTGGGGATGTGGACACTTATAGTGGCAATGAAACGTACCTTTTCTAGTAGTAAAAAATAAATGTTTTGTAAATCACATTCCATTGTCAACGTGTTGCACACGAAGCAATCAAAAGATCTGTGAACCTAAGCCTAAGGGAAGTCAAGCGCCAAAATCTTCAATTACACCCAGCGGGAAGACCATGCACCTGTGATATGTGTGTCAGATAACAAAATTGCCTCTGTTTATCTCCAGTAATAAAAGTCTATATACGTAGTTGTTGACACCCTTTAATTCCGAGCATATGCGGCGGTAGCTACTGTACAAGTAAAATGCATGCAACAAACATAAAGAGCGTCATTCAGAGTTGACGAGCCATATACCTGCGAGGAAGTTACGTTACAGATGCAGATATTTTTTTCCCTTGTAAGTGGAACAGAACTTTTTAGGGACATGTGTACGTCATCCAGCTTCGAAGAACTTGCTTCGAAGTATACGCAGGAGACATGGCAACAGTCCTTTTCTGGGTAACTGAACTGCTGGATTGTGATGGAGGCTTTCCGTATTTATAGCGTCTTATTTAGGTTGTTGGATGACAACCGACCTTACATTTTGGTTTGTTATCGGAAAATACGAAGTCAAGGTGCCGGTGGCTGGCAGGCAACAGTGTACCGGCAGCTTGTTCAAAGAGCACTGTTTACCTGCGGCAATACGTCGATGTCGCCCGGCGGTTCTCTTGTGGCGGCCTGTTTATCCTGCCCAGCCCGGATATTGATGAGCTGCTGGCTGGTGAACGCACGTGCCCGTTGGACTGGGAATCACTGGCAGCTAGGTCCGCGGCCATTTGCAGCCACCGTCTCTGGCCATGATGTTGAGGCGTTTAATTATTTCAGTGGCAATGAAATTTGACATGATCGGATTGGAGCAAGAAATCTACTAACGAGTCACAACAGTAACCATGAACTGTCATTAATCCACATACCCTTGCGGAGGAAACTGTGAATAAAAATCTTATTTCAGGTGTTAGTCTTATTTTACGCTCCAGCGTCCATGGCAGATGGGTAAGCACACGGGCGACACAAGAGTTACTATCTCTCTCTCGGTTTAGCCAACATAGTTACACCAAGCGAGGTGGCGCAGTTGTTAGCAAACGACCGACACCATGCCAGGAAGTTGACGTCAAGAAGTTGGCAGTAACTGATGTGACTGCCCCGCCAATCCCCCTAACTCGAAGACACATCCTGTGCTACACGTGGGAGTAGCGCCAACACCGAGCCGGCGTAAGAAGACGCCGCACCGACGCCAAGTACAGCAGGATAGTCGGTCGAGTCACTCGGAGCATTCGGAGCCTACTAGGTAGCCTCACCTCTCTGTTACTATCCACGGTGGACTTGCTTATGTCAAGGAACTAACGGAATACAGCCGGACTTGCTACACTCAAGTTCTGTAAACCACAGTGACATATGTATTATGTATGGTCTCATTGTTTTTCTCTATGTCTGGGCACCATCCAGTTCCTCTGCATCCAGAGTCGGACTGATACAACAGAACCCTCAATGAGCCTCAGTAGCCACCCTCAAACATTAGTTTATCTTCCGTTTCGCAACACCTAGTCTACACGGATACTGGTACCTCTCACGCATGTTCTCCTATTGCTTCATCGCTGTACATCTTGCTGTGTGGTTTTGCTGGTACACCATAGCGCAAGGAATAACTCTATGTGATCAAAAGTACCCGCACGCCCCCGAAAACATGGGTTTTTCATATTAGGTGCACTGTGCTGCCATCTACTGCCACGTACTCCATATCAGCGGCCTCAGTTGTTTAGACATCGTGAGAGTACAGAATGGGGTGCTCCGCGGAACTCACGGATTTCGAACGTGGTCAGGGGATTGGGTGTCACTTTTCTCATATGTCTGTACGCGAGATTTCCGCACTCCTAAACATCCTTATGTCCGCTGTTTCCGGTGTGATAGTGAAGTAGAAATTTGAAACGACATGTACAACACAAAAGCGTACAGGCCGACCTCGTCTGTTGACCGACAGAGAACGCCAACAGATAAAGAGGGTCGTAATGTGTAATAGGCAGACAAGTATCAAGACCATCACACAGGAATTTCAAACTGCATCAGGATCCACTGCCAGTACTATGACAGTTAGGTGGGAGGTGAGAAAAATTGAGTTTCATGGTCAAGCGGCTGCTCATAAGCCACTTATCATGCTGGTAAATGCCAAAAGAGCCTCGCTTGGTGTAACGAGCGTAAACATTGGGCGATTAAGCAGTGGAACATCAATGTGTGGATGCACTAATCATGGTACACAATGTGGTGATCTGATGGCGAGGCGTGGGTATGGCGAATGCCCATGAATGTCATCAGCCAGTGAGTGTAGGGCCAACAGTAAAATTCGGAGGCGGTGGTGTTATGGTGTGGTCGTTTTATTCACGGAGGGGACTTGCACCTCTTGGTGTTTTGCGTGGCACTATCACAGCACAGGCCTACACTGTTAAAGAGCAATTCGAGGATGGCGATTAGGCATCTTTCAACACGATCGAGCAATTGTTCATAATGCACGGCCTGTGGCGGAGTGGTTACACGACAATAACATCCCTGTTATGGATTGGCCTTCACAGAGTCCTGACCAGAATCCTATAGAACACCTTAGGGATGACTTGGAGCGCCGACTTCGTGCCCGGCCTCACCGACCGACATCGATACCTCTCCTCTGTGCAGCAGTCCGTGAAGTGAGATGCCATTCCACACGAAACCTTCCAGCACCTGACTGAACGTATCCTTGTGAAAGTGGAAGCTGTCATCAAGGCTAAGGGTGAGCCAACACCATACTGAGTTCCAGCATTACCGAAGGAGGGCGCCACGCCCATATTAGTCATTTTAAGCAAGATGTTCGATTACTTTTGATCGTATAATGTATATATTATATGTGTTCTCATTGTTTTTCTGTCTGTCTCAACACCCACCCATTCCTCTGCTTCCAACCCCAGATTGATACATTAGAATCATCAGTGAGCCTCAACAGCCCCCTCAGATATTGGATTTTTTCCGTATCGCTACACCTAGTCCACACAGTGACTGGTATCTCCCACCTAAGTTCCCCTATAGCTTCATGGCTGTACCTCAAAGCTTGTTGTGTGTTTTTGCTGGTACATCATTGCGCTCGCCATTCTGTCAATTATTCTTTTCTTTCTTGTTGGAGGTTATCGACTTCGCTCAGTCAATGATTTCGCCCTGTCATCTACGTAACGCACCATTCCATTGTGTTGAATGCTGACGTGACTCTGCTTGCAGGTGTTTGCTGGTGCGCTTCGGATTCATAAGAGCCTTATGTCCTTGTTTGCCTCTTGATGTTGTGTATGCTTCCGAAGAAGGGATCGCTGCTTGAGTATTGGTAGAGAATTTTTAAAGTGTGTCAAATGACGTGCTGATACAAAATGAATAGATTTCCGAGCGTTAACTTTGAAAATTCCTACATTCAATGGCGGTACATTTGTAAGAGCATCTGTACGTATTGTGGGCAGTCAATTTCATATTCCGCCAGCCTTGCTCCTAACAGTATGCACATATATTAGTGAAAAATACGATGCTGACCACTGATGAGCATTGCGAAAGTCCACTATTTTTTCACGCTATCTGGGATGTTATTAGAGATAGTTTGTCTTTGCGTGAAATGCATACTTTCTTCAATGTCTAATTGGAAGCTTCCGGGAAAACTAGCCCCTTGCGGGAAACCTTGTTTCATCGTCTTTAACCACCGATGAAATTTTATGAACGTGTTACAAGGAAGTCCATACGGAACAAAGGGTGTGAATGATAATAATTTTTCACAGCTTACCACAATAATGGAAAGGATGCCGAGATGAGCTATTTCATACATTACATTTGTGGTCTATCATGCTGGGTAACTATCACAAACTGACCTACAAAAATCACCCAAGCCACACCTCAGCACGAGCGCGAGATTTTCGCTATTCTCTCGTTCTCTGTTGCAAAAATATTGATTCTAGAGAAAAAATGAACAAGACTTTCTTGTGGGAAATTTAATGTAGTTTAGTTTTGTACAGGCACAGGTTTCACTAGAAGCCTAGGTTGTCACCGATCGCGATTGTTCATTTCACTCCTTACTATACAATAATTTGCACATTTTGCAAGTACAGGAATGACACGATATAGTCCCTCTAGCCGCAAGTGAGGAAGAACCAGTTCCGTTGAATGGGATGGACAACTTACGTCACACAGAATATGACTTATGTATAAACAAAAGCGAAAAGAAGGCAAAGAAGAGAAGCAGAAATGAAAATATCTACTTGTTTGAAGACGAAATTGTAAAACACTTAGTGGGAGAAGTGAAAGTTTGCTGTCACAGAAGCAAAGGTACGCCGGGCAGTGGAAATATCAGAAATAGACTAACACAGATGAGGAATGTTTTCTTCGACAAAGAGTTTTACTGCTATAGAAAACTGATTTGCCTTTGTTATAGCAGTTCCTGAAAGTGTACATTTGGAGCACAACATCATGAAAGTGAAATGAAGACTGTCAGAATATGGAGAATGTGGAAGCACTTGAAATGTGGTGTTATCGAAGAATATTAGAAGTTAAGTAGACAGCTAATGATGAGCTACTAAAAAGGGCAAATGACTAAGACATCTATGGAAAATCCATACCAGGAGAAGAGACATGTTAGTGGGACATCTGCTAGAGTGTTTGAAAACGTTACCTTCATTCTGGAAGGAACAGTAGATGTAAAGAAAATTAGGAGGGGCAGATGAACATGTGACTTGGATTACACATTATTCGTGTAGATAATGTTTGGTATAGTGGTTACACAGAGATGAAGTTAGTTAAGCCAGAGGACATCGTCAAACCAGTCGAAAGAGTGTTGACAGGAATTGACGTCTCAATGCAATCTCGGTTTTCAAGGCGCGTCAGTACGGAAAAAAGCAATCGAGTTTCCGATGGCTGTCTCCGCCGTCGTGAAAAGAAGCGTAGAACCGCTGACTGCCGGAGCTGGTGGTAACAGGGTTTGGAACCTTCTAAAGAAGACAACGGTGACACATACGCGGGAAGGCGAGGTGGACAGCTCTTAGAATCTCCAGTGTCGCTCCAGACTGCTGCGGTACTGAGGGAAGTCACACAATGCAACGAACAGGCGTCACATTTGAAACTGACGCTGCCGCCTCCCTACATGCGTCAAGTAACTGTCTTTGCTTTCACTGCGTATCCGAAGGCAGCCCCCATATCGTACTAAATCTGTAGCCCCAGTCTTGGCTGAAGTTATTAAGTTTATTCTAATCTTGGCTGCTTCTTTTATGATGGAGGCCCAACGTATTGACGCATGTGCCAAGATTCTCTTCTTCGCACTTATTCTTTGTGACTGTTCTCCACACAATGCTTTGCCACGACCAGCTTCGCTAGCTCCCGTTGTTTGTTGTGTAGCGCATGCGCAGCACAACGCTCAGCAACAGCACGAACTTTCTGGCCGATGTCGTTGCTGCCGCAAGGTCGCATTCACATCGGGCACTCAAAAACATATTTCGTTTTTAAGTGGCGAAACGTGTCTCGTATCTTGGAGGCGGACGCTGGTGCCAGACCACGCCCTTGCTGCAAGCGTCATAACTTGCTGCTCGTCGTCCTATAGTAAGGAAGGAATACACCCAGCTTGATCTCTTCCGCCGAATCGTCGGTGGCATATCTAGGTATATGCAGTATCTCCCTTGTTGTAAATACTTCCTCTAAGCACACGTTACGGATGCTGCAGTTCAGACTATTAATGGCAATATTTTATAATCTTGTCCTAAAAACTACTAGTGATGTGTGAGTTTAGACGAAAGCTGTACACAACATACACTACTGGCCATTAAAATTGCTACACCACGAAGATGACTTGCTACAGACGCGAAATTTAACCGACAGGAAGAAGATGCTGTGATATGAAAATTATTAGCTTTTCAGATCATTCACACAAGGTTGGCGCCGGTGGCGACACCTACAAGGTGCTGACATGAGGAAAGTTTCCAACCGATTTCTCACACACAAACGGCAGTCGACCGGCGTAGCCCGGTCAAACGTTGTTGTGATGCCTCGTGTAAGGAGGAGAAGTGCGTACCACCACAATTCCGACTTTGATAAAGGTCGGATTGTAGCCTATCGCGAATGCGGTTTATCCTATCGTGACATTGCTGGCCGCGTTGGTCGAGATCCAATGATTATTACCAGAATATGGAATCTGTGGGTTCGGGAGGGTAATACGGAACGCCGTGCTGGATCCCAACGGCCTCGTATCACTAGCAGTCGAGATGACATGTATCTTATCGGCTTGGCTGTAACGGATCGTGCAGCCACGTCTCGGTACCTGAGTCAACAAATGGGGACGCTTGTAAGACAACAACCATCTGCACGAATAGCTCGACGATGTTTGCAGCAGCATCGACAGCGTCAGCTCGGAGACCACGGCTACGGTTACCCTTGACGCTGCATCACAGACAGGAGCGCCTGCGACGGTGTGCTCAACGACGAACCTGGGTGAACGAATGCCAAAACGTAATTTTTTAGGATGAATTTAGGTTTTGTTTTCAGCATCATGATGGTCGCATCCGTGTTTGGCGACATCGCGGTGAACGCACATTGGAAGTGTGTATTCATCATCGCCATACTGGCGTATCAGCCGGCGTGATGGTATGGGATGCCATTGGTTACACGTCTCGGTCACCTCTTGTTCGCATTGACGGCACTTTGAACATTGGACGTTACTTTTCAGATGTGTTACGACCCGTGGCTCTACCCTTCATTCGATCACTGTGAAGGCCTACATTTCAGCAGGATAATGCACCACCGCATGTTACAGGTCCTGTGCGGGCCTTCCTGGATACAGAAAATGTTCGACTGTTGCCCTGGCCAGCACATTCTCCAGATCTCTCACCAACTGAAAACGCCAGTCATTACTCTTGATGAACTGTGGTATCGTGTTGAAGCTGCATGGGCAGCTGTACCTGTACATGCCATCTAAGCTCTGTTTGAGTCAATGCCCAGGCGTATCAAGGCCATTATTACGGCCAGAGGTGATTGTTCTGTGTACTGATTTCTCCGGATCTATGCACCCAAATTGCGTGAAAATGTAATCACATGACAGTTGTGGTGTGATATATTTGTCCAATGAATACCCGTTTATCATCTGCATTTCTTCTTGAGGGGCAATTTTAATGGCCAGTAGTTTAAGTGCCGAGATATAACCGCTGTTAAAACATTGGACTGATGAAAATGTCGGGGGATTTCAAATGTTACGCTGTTATGAAGAGGAATAGAGGAATAGAGTATTACTCAGCAGTATTGAACCTTCTTCTTACTAAATTCATGTGGACGAGGCCAAAAATTGGGTGGCACAAAAGTTTTCTTGCTACAGTATTATGAGCCAAACCAAACATCGACAAGTGCGAGGGCAAGTGAGTGTGAGCTGAATTTCGAAATGCGTCGTAATTATCCTGTCTCCCAACCTCAGACTCTGCTTACATTGATGATCACAGAAGAATGGATAATTTTTTTCTCGAATGAAGTGGCTACTTGCTTTACTTACTCGTGTCCGGGTGGATTTCTGATCCATGTCGTCCCTTCTAAAAATTTATACACGTTATTGGCCTTTGTCATTACTGTATTACTTTAATAAACACAGCAATCAGTCAATTTCTTATGTACTTTTTATTTAAACCAAAGCGCTTTTCGCACTTTTGCTCTCTTTGTTTGGCATATATAATGACTAATGTATTGTAAATATACAATTCACGAAATATAGTAGTTAAACAAAATTGTTATTTCGCACTGGTCAGTTGCTGCATTCAAACTGTAGTCGATTTTTTTAAAAATTTTTTTTAGCGATGTGCTAATTTAAAGACGTTTTACCTCACCTGAGGATGGGTGAAATCCCGAATGGCATATCCGTGTAAATAACAAATACATAAAAAGTAGGTGGTAGCTGCATTTCGTAAAATACATCCACGGAGCTGTACAATCAGTAGAATGGATAAGTTAATAGCTGCATTGTTTTCCGGACATTGACCTTCGAGGGTGCACTTTATAGGACAAGTAGGTCAATCTGATGTGTGTGTCATATCCTGTACGACACCACAATCACAGAAAACGTCCCTGTCATCTTGAAAACGCCCACCCTGATTTGTTTTTCTTTACTGGTGCTACATGTAGTCGTAGTTCGTTGAAGGTTCTCAGTGTTTCCCATTCCAGTTAGACACCTGTTTTTTCATAAGCTACTTCTGGCTTTTAATCTAATTGTGAAATAAATCTCCATGCGGTGCAGTGTATATTTTTCATCAAAGGTCTGCTGGACCTTTTTTGTGTAGTCTATTGCTGATCGCTGAATGCAAGCAGCAAAGAAACTAGCTGCTCTATAGAGTCTATCAAGTGGAGTAGACTTAATACAACCAGTTGGTAAACAGTATTTTTCATTCAGAGTGACATCCTCTTTTTCCTTACGGGCAGATCTATTCCAGACTGGACAGGTGTAATCTGCAGTGGAATAGTACAGGGCCGTAACAGTTATTATCTGGAAACTTACTCCAAGTAAGTTCCTTCAAAATGTTGCTCCTCATTGCTACTTTCTTAGCACTTTGAATGCAGTAATTTCTGTGTGTAAAAATCCTGTCATGGTATACCCTAAGAATATAGATATTTATCAGTGTGTGTGTTCCAGATGTTGAGCCTGCCACTAAATATGTTTTTGTTTTGATCTTAAGTGAAATGATCATACTTGTTCTTTTAAATGTTTTGGCCTCAATGGTTGAAAACTTTTGTCCTGTGTAGGAAGAAAGAGATAATCGGCACTGAAGGAACAATTCATGTTACTGAGAACTGGTTGGTCATCTTTATATAAATTACCGGGTGATCAAAAAGTCAGTATAAATTTGAAAACTTAATAAACCACGGAACAATGTAGATAGAGAGGTAAAAATTGACACACATGCTTGGAATGACACGGGGTTTTACTAGAAAAAAAAACAAAGTTCACAAAATGTCCGACAGATGGCACTGGACAGCAAAACGCCAGTAACTGCTACCGTGACGGGTGAGAGGTACGTCGATATGTTACAGAATCGCATCATCCACAGCCTGGCTGATAATCACCTGCTGGAACGTACGATGTTTAGGCACGATGGCGCTCCACCCCATACTGCTAGACGCGTGAAAGATCTCTTGCGCTCGTCGTTTGGTGATGATCGTGTGATCAGCCGCCACTTTCGTCATGTTTGGCCTGCCAGGTCCCCAGACCTCAGTCCGTGCGATTATTGGCTTTGGGGTTACCTGAAGTCGCAAGGGTATCGTGATCGACCGACATCTCTACGGATTCTGAAAGACAACATCCGACGCCAGAGCCTCACCATAACTCCAGACATGCTTTACGGTGCTGTTCACAACATTGTTCCTCGACTACAGCTATTGTTGAGGAGTGATGGTGGACATATTGAGCATTTCATGTAAAGAACACCATTTTTGCTTTGTATTATTTTTTAATCTAATTATTGCTATTCTGATCAGAAAAGCCCCATCCGTCGGACATTTTTGAACTTCTGTATTTTTTGGTTCTAATAAAACCCCATGTCATTCCAAGCATGTGTGTCCATTTGTACCTCTCTATCTACATTATTTCGTGATTTTTCAGTTTTCAAATTTATACTGACTTTTTGATCACCCGGTAGATAAAGGCCTTCACGATGACTTCCCTACATAATTTGCTCTTAATCGAAAGATACAGAGAACCTTCTGTTAAACAGGTAACACGTGGGTTATACACGTGTTATGGTGGTCAGTTCCTTTCCGAGGGAATTTAAGGTACTGGAATCTAATTCGACCCGTTACACTTTTAGTCTGCTTTACTAACGGGAAGAACTGTTGTTTCTGGTCACAACAGGTTACTTACTGAGTTTTTATACAACAATGCATCAGTATTTCGAGTAACATTCTGGAGCCCACCTGGTTAGCCCTGCGGTCTAACGCACGGCTTTCTGGACTGGGAAGGAGCGTCTGGTCCCCGGCACGAATCCGCCCGGCGGAAATGTGTCGAGGTCCGGTGAGCCGACCAGTCTGTGGATGGTTTTTAGGCGGTTTTCCATCTGCGGGCTGGTTCCCCTTATTCTGCCTCAGCTACACTACGTCGGCGATTGCTGCGCAAACAAGTACGCGTACACCACCATTACTCTACCATGCAGACATAGGGCTTACACTCGTCTGGTGTGAGACGTTCCCTGTGGGGTCCACCGGGGGCCGACCCACACAATAACCCTGGGTTCGGTGTGGGGCGGTGAAGGGGTGAAGTGGACTGCGGTAGTCGTCCTGGGGTTGTGGACCACTGCGGCTGCGGCTGCGAGACTCTCCGTCGTTTCTAGGCCCCCGGTTAACATACAACGTTGTGGAACACAAGAATTTTTACTTTACTTCTCAGCAAGATCACTTATCACCTTATCGTATACCAGAAGACATCTCAGAGTCAGTAGTCTACCTGTTTGTAGTCTACATGTATTTTAAATGAAATGAAACATAGCAAAAACTCTTCCAGACAACCTACAAAATTTAAATAACAGTCTATTCGTGCCACAAACCTCTGCACCCCTGAGCATGTTCCACATTAACTTCATCGGCTTGGTGACAGAAAAAGCCACACATTTTGCGATGGACCTGCTTACTGCAGGCAGACGCTCCATTTGCCGCCTGCGGTTGACCCGACATTATCGCCATTGCAGATACTGCATTAGTACTGAGCTGACAGGATAGGGCTGCTATCGACCGCGGAGCGTGCCCTTAATTGGCGTCCTGAATGAGGGCGGTAGGGGTGCTAGTTGAGCCGTCCTGTAACCCGATGCGACGTATGTTCATTAGCATGGCGTCTATGGAGGCTCAATGGACTGACAGTGTCAAGCTACGAAGACCTTCCCAAATAGTGAATCTTACTTCACTAATAGTGGTCCTAGAGATTCGTCTTTCTATTACACTAATTTACATATGTAATTGTTCTTTTTCTATTCGTCGGCTGTCCTAAGTCATTCCATTCACAATCATTACAGGCAGCGAAACAACGTCGTATATGATGACAGAGCGTTGGTACAGTGGACTAATATGTGGACTAACCAGACATGGTATACGCTGTCATTGTAGCGAATGCATCAGATGGGACAGAATAACTAATACATCCTCGTTTCTTACGGTCTTTAGTATTAGTGCAGGCAATATAGACTATTGCTGCGCAGTAAATATACATACGCAGGAAATAATTTTATTCAATGTTGGGCATCCCAAATAAGCGTTTAATAAGTTGAATTCCGGTTTCTGTTAAGGCTTTGAGGCCCGAAAAACCACGAACTTTTTCGACATTTTTCAATTTTTTTTGTAACTCGAAAACGATACATCGTTCAGAAAATTCACAAAAAATAAAAGTGAATGAGCATAAAACTTCGTGTGGTTAAAATAGGTTCAGCCGTTTACCCAGTAGATTGTCAAACAATGGCAATTCTTATCGTCTCGGCGGAAAAGGGAGCTATGCTAAAGTTCCGAGGCCTGTAACTTATAAACAGCTACTTGAAGTAAAAAGCATCATGCACAAAGTCGTAGGGCATTAAATTCTGCGTAAAAAGAACTCCTAAATCTTAAAATTAACTTGCATCTTTGTATAGATACAAGTGAAAACGCCGGAGTATTCACAATCCTAAATTTGTGTTAAGACATTTTTGTGAAGTCTAATTACTTCTGAACCCTAAATTATCTATATTCATTCAAATATTCAAATATGAGGGCAGCTTAGTTACCTACCTAGGCAGTTAGTTTTATATATTAATATTAAGTAATTACCATGTCAGTCCATGATGATATTAACAGGTTAAAAAACGAAAAAGAACCATACTGAACGCAAGAATTTATTAACAGAAAAATTAATTAAACCATGAAATTAACGAGAGCCGTATTTTTACAACCGTTCTTTAAGTATTTATTTTTTGTTTTTTCATTCAATTACGATTTTTTTCAGCGTGTTGGGGAAAATGGGGCCCATGAGGAAACAGTCCAATTCTTCGTCTTCTTCTGGCATGGGATTTAAATCGATTTCCTCCTTGACGATGTCAACCTCATTGTCGTTTTGTTTCGAGGAAGATGCCCCTTGCTGTCGCTGCTCTGTATTTTGGCGCTTTACAAAATCTTTCCTGCGGAAACAAGCTGCATGGCATCCCTTCTCGCTTGTGTAGGATATTGTGTTGAGCGGTGCCTGTGGCGCTGGTGGCTGGGTGGTTGTAATGGGAATCAGACTGTTATTTATTTATTTATTTTCTGTCTTCCCCATTTCAGTGGATCGATCTATTTGTTCCTCCAGATCTGAGAATGCAGGTAGACCCTGAGGGGCAGCCAGAACACGACAGCATCAGTGGGAAGCAAGCGTGCTGAACCCAAGTTATTATTTTTCAATAGAACTCTTGCAGACGAATTACATCCTAAAGTTTGTAGTTACGACCTGTGTAGTCACACACAATGAACGATTCGAGTTCTATTGAAATGTGTTTATAAATTTAATTTTTTCCTGTCGTGAAGATGAAGAATTGGTGTCGCAGCCACTGAAGGTTTTAAAAATTAACACTTTTTTTTGCATCTACAAATAGATTAAAACTATTGGTTATGTCAAAGACTGTGTCACGGTTGCCTTTTCCAGTTTCCTCAAGGAAGATATTGGTGACGGGTTCTGCCTGCTAACTAAAGTGATGTATACGGCCAGTCAGCAGCTCCAACAAAGCAATATCTTCACCAGTGAAAAAGTTGCCTCCCTGTTACGTCTTCATACGGGTGTGCCAACAATCAAGGGGTCTGCGTCCTCAATAGCGCGCCTGACCTGATACCCTTCACATACAATTCTTCTGTCAAAACTGAGATAAGACGTTTTTCATTTAGCTCGTTTAGCAAGAAACGCTCTTTTGGAGTAATTAGTGACATTATTTCATCAAATAAAGCTGAAGTGGTTGATATAGCGTGGGCTCTTGGACACAGTTCCCTCCTCAGGTTATCCATCAAACACTGTGGTGTTCTCTGACACAGTACACAAACTTTTAAAAATCATAGTATTTATCTTTTAACTTTTTTTTTATTATTTATTTTAGCTATTTTTGTAGAGGATGGAGGAGAACATTTCATCAGTATTCCACACAACTCGGTGTAAGAGGAAGCCACCGTCAAGGACGAAGTCCGTGTTGCTTGTGATTTTAATAATGAATGAGATGAAGGGTTTAAGGAGATCTGATATTCTTGTCTTGCTCTTTATTCTGTCGTCATCAAAAAGAGTTAATGGATAGGTGGCTAATTCAAAGGTGAAGTGCTGCACGTGGTAGCCGCTCGGTCTAAGGCGGATTGTCACTGTTCGCGAAGTTCCCCCCGTCGGAGGTTCGAGTGCTCCCTCGGGCATGGGTGTGTGTGTTGTCCTTAGCGTAAGTTAGGGTAAGTTAGATCAATTAGTGTGGAAGCCTGGGGACCGATGACCTCAGCAGTTTGGTCTCATAGTCCTTACCACAAAATTCCAAATTTCCAAAGGTGAAGTATGACTCGAACTGTTGTGACTTCATATTATCGAAAGGGATTCGATGGAAAACTGTATCAGGGTTGACAGGGGCTGGTCCACCATTTATCTTCACTGTAGAATTTACGTCTCGAAGGGGCACTACTCGGTTCTCTTCAGGAACTGCACTCCCTGAAAGTATTTCCTTCAGTATGTTACTTTACATACACGGTGTATAATTACCGTAAACACAACCAAATAACAGAAAACGCTATAAATTTTCTACTTGAATAATTGAATTAATAAATAGATCTAATTACTCAGATAGTTAAGTATCTCATTGCATTGCTCTTAATTTTGAATTAATTGGTCGAATATCGATGATTTTGGGTACAAAAGCAAATTTTGTCTCTTTGCAAAGGTGTCAATGAATTTTAAAATTTAGGAGCTCATTTTACGCAGACTTTGATGCTCTACGACTTCCATGTTCAACATTTCAATTCGACTAGCCGTGTTTGAGCTACAGCCGTTGGAACTTGAGCATAACTCACCTTACTGCAAAGACGATAAAAACTGCCGACATTTGATAATCGATTGTGCATAAACAGCTCAACCGTTTTAACTTTCAACAAGGTCATCCTACGCGATATTTTACGCTCCGTCTATTCCGTGTCTTGGGATTTTTTTATATGACGTATTGTTTTCGAGTTATGAGAGAAAACCTGAAAAAAGTCCTAAACTTTCGTGGTTTTTCGGTCCTCTAAAGCTTAGCACAAGCCAGAAACCGTAGCAAACCCATTTAACACTTTATTGTGGTGCGTAACGTCGACTGAAAATATTGCCAGCTTGCGCATATTTATTGGGCAGCGTGGCCCTTTTCCGGGCTAATTTCTTTGGACTGTGAACCAAATTTTTTTAAAGTAAACTGTGAACATTAAGTAAACAGATGTAATTCCAGTAACCATCGAAACAAAAATAAAACTGCGAAGATCAGACAGTGATGTCACGATCTGTTGGCGAAAATGCCCTTCAGGGCAAAAGTAGGTATAACAGAAGAACTAGTGATTGGAATGAACAGAGTTCAAAGAAAGAATAAACAAAACGTGAAGGTGATAGGAGCGTCATGGACACAGTAGAGGTAGTGACTGAAAAATTGTGGAACATGGCCATAACAAAGCAAACATAAAATAGAATGGCGATTTTTATGTTGAAGCCTTTATTACGGTACCTGTAACAATTAAGGAAAATTTGTTTTTGATATTCTCAAGTATTTTGTAGAAAATACTTAATTAGGTATTTATGACTGACTCTCACGAATGATTCCCGTTCTGTTGATGGCGTCCATTTATTTTCTGCTGTCGCAGAATCCTGGCGTTTCTGTTATAACATTTAGCCCAGCCCGATTTCTAGATAATGATGGAAGGCAACAATTAGGTCGTGAGTTGTCGAATTACACGAATGTAGAAGCAAAAAGACGGTTTGTCGTAGCAGACTTATCTGTAGCATAGCTATAGATCTAGGCTAGCCTGAAATCCAACAGTTTGGTTTTGAGTTGGCGAAGACAACAAATGTGACAGTGTAAAGCTGTCTTTGGTGACATACTGACAGTATCATAGCCAGTGGCTTACTTCTGGTTGGGATGCAACAGTTTCGGTTGAGATGGAGAAGCCATACGAAAGAGATAGTGGAAAACCTGTATGTGGTGACAGATCGATCAGTAGTGTAGCCAGAGGTTAAATTAGGTTGGAATGCAACAGTTTGGTTCTGAATTGGCGAAGCCAACGAATGTGACAGCCAAAAAGCTGTCTGTGGTCACACACGGATCTGTAGTGTAGCCATAGGTCTAAGTTAGTTTTGAAGGCATGGTTGTGAGTTGGTGAAGCCTACGAATGTGACAGCGAAAAACCTGTCTGTTGCGACAGACTGATGTAGGTCAAAGTTAGGTTTGAATCTACATCTACATCTACATCTATACTCCGCGAGCCACCTTACGGTGTGTGGCGGAGGGTACTTATTGTACCACTATCTGATCCCCCCTTCCCTGTTCCATTCACGAATTGTGCGTGGGAAGAACGACTGCTTGTAAGTCTCCGTATTTGCTCTAATTTCTCGGATCTTTTCGTTGTGATCATTACGCGAGATATATGTGGGCGGTAGTAATATGTTGCCCATCTCTTCCCGGAATGTGCTCTCTCGTAATTTCGATAATAAACCTCTCCGTATTGCGTAACGCCTTTCTTGAAGTGTCCGCCACTGGAGCTTGTTCAGCATCTCCGTAACGCTCTCGCGCTGACTAAATGTCCCCATGACGAATCGCGCTGCTTTTCGCTGGATCATGTCTATCTCTTCTATTAATCCAACCTGGTAAGGGTCCCATACTGATGAGCAATACTCAAGAATCGGACGAACAAGCGTTTTGTAAGCTACTTCTTTCGTCGATGAGTCACATTTTCTTAGAATTCTTCCTATGAATCTCAACCTGGCGCCTGCTTTTCCCACTATTTGTTTTATGTGATCATTCCACTTCAGATCGCTCCGGATAGTAACTCCTAAGTATTTTACGGTCGTTACCGCTTCCAATGATTTACCACCTATGGCATAATCGTACTGGAATGGATTTCTGCCCCTATGTATGCGCATTATATTACATTTATCTACGTTTAGGGAAAGCTGCCAGCTGTCGCACCATGCATTAATCCTCTGCAGGTCCTCCTGGAGTACGTACGAGTCTTCTGATGTTGCTACTTTCTTGTAGACAACCGTGTCATCTGCAAATAGCCTCACGGAGCTACCGATGTTGTCAACTAAGTCATTTATGTATATTGTAAACAATAAAGGTCCTATCACGCTTCCCTGCGGTACTCCCGAAATTACCTCTACATCTGCAGATTTTGAACCGTTAAGAATGACATGTTGTGTTCTTTCTTCTAGGAAATCCTGAATCCAATCACAAACCTGGTCTGATATTCCGTAAGCTCGTATTTTTTTCACTAAACGTAAGTGCGGAACCGTATCAAATGCCTTCCTGAAGTCCAGGAATACGGCATCAATCTGCTCGCCAGTGTCTACGGCACTGTGAATTTCTTGGGCAAATAGGGCGAGCTGAGTTTCACATGATCTCTGTTTGCGGAATCCATGTTGGTTATGATGAAGGAGATTTGTATTATCTAAGAACGTCATAATACGAGAACACAAAACATGTTCCATTATTCTACAACAGATTGACGTAAGCGAAATAGGCCTATAATTATTCGCATCTGATTTATGACCCTTCTTGAAAATGGGAACGACCTGCGCTTTCTTCCAGTCGCTAGGTACTTTACGTTCTTCCAGCGATCTACGATAAATTGCTGATAGAAAGGGGGCAAGTTCTTTAGCATAATGACTGTAGAATCTTAAGGGTATCTCGTCTGGTCCGGATGCTTTTCCGCTACTAAGTGATAGCAGTTGTTTTTCAATTCCGATATCGTTTATTTCAATATTTTCCATTTTGGCGTCCGTGCGACGGCTGAAGTCAGGGGCCGTGTTACGATTTTCCGCAGTGAAACAGTTTCGGAACACTGAATTCAGTATTTCTGCCTTTCTTCGGTCGTCCTCTGTTTCGGTGCCATCGTGGTCAACGAGTGACTGAATAGGGGATTTAGATCCGCTTACCGATTTTACATATGACCAAAACTTTTTAGGGTTCTTGTTTAGATTGTTTGCCAATGTTTTATGTTCGAATTCGTTGAATGCTTCTCTCATTGCTCTCTTTACGCTCTTTTTCGCTTCGTTCAGCTTTTCCTTATCAGCTATGATTCGACTACTCTTAAACCTATGATGAAGCTTTCTTTGTTTCCGTAGTACCTTTCGTACATGATTGTTATACCACGGTGGATCTTTCCCCTCGCTTTGGACCTTAGTCGGTACGAACTTATCTAAGGCGTACTGGACGATGTTTCTGAATTTTTTCCATTTTTGTTCCACATCCTCTTCCTCAGAAATGAACGTTTGATGGTGGTCACTCAGATATTCTGCGATTTGTGCCCTATCACTCTTGTTAAGCAAATATATTTTCCTTCCTTTCTTGGCATTTCTTATTACACTTGTAGTCATTGATGCAACCACTGACTTATGATCACTGATACCCTCTTCTACATTCACGGAGTCGAAAAGTTCCGGTCTATTTGTTGCTATGAGGTCTAAAACGTTAGCTTCACGAGTTGGTTCTCTAACTATCTGCTCGAAGTAATTCTCGGACAAGGCAGTCAGGATAATGTCACAAGAGTCTCTGTCCCTGGCTCCAGTTCTGATTGTGTGACTATCCCATTCTATACCTGGTAGATTGAAGTCTCCCCCTATTACAATAGTATGATCACGAAACTTCTTCACGACGTTCTGCAGGTTCTCTCTGAGGCGCTCAACTACTACGGTTGCTGATGCAGGTGGTCTATAGAAGCATCCGACTATCATATCTGACCCACCTTTAATACTTAACTTAACCCAGATTATTTCACATTCGCATTCGCTAATAATTTCACTGGATATTATTGAATTCTTTACTGCTATAAATACTCCTCCACCATTGGCGTTTATCCTATCCTTGCGGTATATATTCCATTCTGTGTCTAGGATTTCGTTACTGTTCACTTCCGGTTTTAACCAACTTTCCGTTCCTAATACTATATGCGCACTATTTCCTTCAATAAGAGATACTAATTCAGGAACCTTGCCCTGGATACTCCTGCAGTTTACCAATATTACGTTAACTTTTCCTGGTTTTGGTCTCTGAGGACGGACGTTCTTTATCAACGATGATAATGTCCTCTCTGGTAAGCCGTCAGGTATTTTATCGTTTCGCCCAAGGGGGGGTCCCTCTAACCTAAAAAACCCCCGTGTGCACGCCACACGTACTCTGCTACCCTAGTAGCTGCTTCCGGTGTGTAGTGCACGCCTGACCTGTCTAGGGGGGCCCTACAGTTCTCCACCCAATAACGGAGGTCGATGAATTTGCAACCATTATAGTCGCAGAGTCGTCTGAGCCTCTGGTTTAGACCCTCCACACGGCTCCAAACCAGAGGACCGCGATCGACTCTGGGCACTATGCTGCAGATATTAAGCTCAGCTTGCACTCCGCGTGCGATGCTGGTTGTCTTCACCAAATCAGCCAGCCGCCGGAAGGAACCAAGGATGGCCTCAGAACCCAAGCGGCAGGCGTCATTCGTGCCGACATGTGCTACTATCTGCAGCCGGTCACACCCAGTGCGTTCAATAGCTGCCGGAAGGGCCTCCTCCACATTACGGACGAGACCCCCCGGCAAGCACACCGAGTGCACACTGGCATTCTTCCCCGACCTACCCGCTATTTTCCTGAGGGGCTCCATAACCCGCCTAACGTTGGAGCTCCCTATAACTAATAGGCCCGCCCTCTGTGACTGTCGGGACCTTGCCGGAGAATCGGCCACTGGCCCAACAGGCGAGGCATCCTGTGGTGGCTCGGAAACGATGTCATCACCACTAGGAAGCGCCCCGTACCTGTTGGAAAGGGGTAAGGCAACTGCCACGCGGCCAGATCCCACCTTCGCCTTTCGGCCAGGCACGCGCGAGCCCACCACTGTCCGCCATTCACCCTGGAGTGATGGCTGACCGGTAAGATGCTCACTGCCGGAAGACGCAGCGACATCAGGGGTTCCATGTGATTCCAAGGCCACCGAAGTAGGCATAGGTCTCACCACAGTTGCCCCAACGCCACTACGAGCCGACGCCTGCGCCTCGAGCTCGATGAGCCTAACAGACAAAGCCTCCACCTGCCCCCGAAGAGTGGCCAATTCTCCTTGCGTCCGCTCACAACAACCACAGTCCCTACACATGACTATGTTTACCCTACTCTATACGGTGACAAATTCCCAAGATAATCTTCTGATGAGCTACTCTGATAATCAAGAAACAGTCACTGAAATACGAGACGCGAAAACTACGCTAGGTTTTCCCAGAAAAACTATTTAAAAGCTAAGCGCAGCAAATAAGTACAAAAACGCTTTATACAAACAGTACTCGCTGCTGCTGGTGCTCTCGCTCTGGCTGTCACAAGACAATCTAACAATCTAACAATTTGTTCAAGAAAGTCAAGAAAACTACAGGTGCTGAAAGACTCACCCGTAGCATATGCTGAATAAAGGTCTCTCCTGAATGTGAAAATTTCGTCGTGAGTTTTCGAATGAAACAAATGCCAACACGGAAGTGCGATTATTGTATTACAATGCTCTGTAGGATCTGTATCGTATATCGAGAAATAGCTAATAGCATTACTGATTTTGCTGAATATTTGGACGACGTCGTTCAATGACAACTTAATGGAACAAAATACCAGTTAATGTTGAATATGAACGAGTATTGTCATTGACTGAGGGCAACATAATGACTACTGAACGCATTCAGTTTGCTGGCTGATTTCTGTTTGGCTATTAGTTCGGAATATGTCTCGATTCATGATTCCCTAGTAGTCAGAAATAAGTTGCTAATTCAGAATCTAATGTAAGCTGCATTTACTTCCTAAGTAAATAATATTTCCGTGAATATTGACTATTTATGTGTGACTAATTTGCTGTACTGACTTCCCATCATCCATGGCTGAGGCCGTTATTAACAACAGCAGACTTTGGAAGAGTTCCAGAGACAGCAAGCACACTTCAAGTTAACCGTACTCTTTTGTGGGATACTTTCGGCCTCTTTCTTTTAGTAGCATGTTTTTTACATGCATAGTATTTTCTGAGATTTCCGTCCATTTCCTTACGATTAACCCGTATTTGTTAATTTGATTATTTCTGTCGTTTTAAACAGATACCGGTAGTGACTGTCGTCAGTTATGATTCGATTTGGTGTCCAACAGTTCATCTACAGTGTTTTTAAACATTCAGATCTTCTTGTGATATATATATGTAACTGAAGTGTATTTTCTAAATGTTTCCATTGTAACGAGAAAAATTTCTTCCCAGTTCTTGCTTTACCTCCTGACGTTCATTATGGCTGAGGAGAGTGTATTGAAATACACTCACTTCTGTTTTCCTTCTGGTAATTATTTCTTATTGTTTTCGTTGCAATATTCTTAATTCGAAGTATTAGTTTTCCGAAGTGGTGAATTGTCTTTATTAGGTTCACGAAATCAACGGATATGGCGTCGCAGTCCGCCTATTATTCGCGACGTTTGTGGCGTGTTTCTCACGTCGCTCGCCAAAGCGGACGATACGGATCAAACTTTCCTCTTCACCCGACGCGTTCAATAAAGTTGACGGTTTACTTGGACATTGTGTGGAATCCAATCATAGCTGTCACGCCACACGTTGCCTTTCACGGTGATGGATTGAGAACTGTTGACGTCACAGCCGCTACCATGGACATACAGGGTGAGTTAGCTGCCGCTACTCATGTAATTTTATGCAACCCGCAGTGTTATATCTGGCTTTAAAAAACCATGAGCAAATTTTCATATTCTCTCCCTCGCTACGCCAAAACTATTAGTTCTACAGAAAAAATGGACAGGGCCCTTTTTTTTGTTAGGAACTTTAATGTAGTTAAATTCTGTATCGGGATGCTTTTTCATTAGATGCCGTAGTTTTGGAGTTGTCAAGGAAGACATACCAAAGTGACCTTCAAACGCACCCTCACTCCCACACTCAGCCCGCACAGATCAGGGTTTCTAGCACGCTGTCCATGGCACTCCCTCCTGCAGCTGTACAAAAATTTCTGACTACGCGAACTACTCATGATATTCGATCTTTTTAGGCTTTCATTGATTGGCCTTTTTATTCCACCCACTTGGTCGAGCGCTTGCAAATTATAAAACTGACGCGTGTGTAAATTTTATGTAACAATTTTGTGAAGTTTAGCAGCATACGAGGGTCGTCCACAAAGTAAGTTCCGTTTGGTTATATAAAACAAACGTGTACAGATAGAGAAAAAATATTTATTGCACAAAACTCCACAACTGTTAAACTAATTTTCTACATAGCTTCAGAAATTTTGTAGGCGCTTGTCATAGCGTGACACAAATTTTTGTATACCTTCTTCTTAGAAGGTTGCCACCTGTGTATTGAACAATGTTGCAACATTTCTTTCCGCTCGTCGTAATCGTTGAAGTGTTGACCACCAAGGACAGATTTTAGGTATAAGAAGAGATGAAAAAAGTCGCTAGGAGCGAGGTCTGGGCTGTACAGATGATGATCAAACTCGTCCCAGTGAAATTCCTGTAAGAGTTGTTTGGTAACATTCGCCGTGTGAGGTCGGGCATTATAGTGGAAAAAAACACCTTTTGACATTACTCCTCGGCGGCTTGTTCTATATTGCACGGTGCAATTCCTTAATGGTCTCGCAGTAACCATGTTCACGAATCAATAACAGAAATAAAATGTTGGTTTAGGCGTGGGATTGAAATTCAGGCTGAAAGGACATTACCGACGACATTCGCAAATGACATTGCCATCATCAGTGAAACTGAAGAAGAATTACAGGAATGAATACAGGATAAGGATTGGGAGTAGACGGAAGAAAGAGGAAAGTGATGAGAAGCAGCAGAACGACAACTGCGAGAAACTTAACATCAGAATAGTTCATAACGAAGTAGACAAAGTATAAGAATTTTCCTACATAGGCAGAAAAATAAGCCATGATAAACAGAGCAATGAGAACATAAAAATCAGAGTAGCACTGGCAAAAATTGGCTTTCCTGGCCAAGAGGTGTCTACTACTATCTAATTATCTACATCTACATATATACTCCACTAGCCACCAAGCAGCGTGTGGCTCACCGCAGTTCGCACCAAAGTCATATTCCCCCCCCCCCCCCTCCCCCCTCTCTGTTAAACTCGCGGATCGCGTGAGGGAAAAACGACTGTCTGAGCGCCTCAGTACGAGCTCTAATTTCCCTTGTCTTTGAATGGTGATCATTGCGCAATTTTAAAGTTGGTGGTAATAATAAATGCTCTTCATCTACTACATCTATCAAACATAGACCTTGAGGAAGAAATTTCTAACTTGCATTTGGAGCAGAGCATTATATGGTAGTAACTCATGGACTGTGGACAATCCGGAACAGAAGAGGATCGAAGAATTGGAGGTGTGATACTACAGACGTATGTTGAAAATATTAGGTGGACTGATAAGATAAGAAATGAGGAGGCTCTCCACAAAATGATCAAGGAGAAGAACAGGTGGAAAACACAGGAAGAATGGGCAGGGTGGTAGAACGTGTGTTAAGACATCGGGCAAGAACCTCCATGCTACTAGAACCAGCTGTAGAGTCCAAAAATTGTAGAGGAAGACGGAGATTGGAATAAACAATACAACAAATAATTAAGCTACATAGTCTGCTCTGAAATGAAAAGTAAGAACACTGATGACTAAGAAGAAAAGTACAATTCAGTCTGGCCGTATCGTAGTAAAGGTGTTGCAAGCATCTTTTGAGTTCCACTTGGTAACGTTGATGCAGTGACGAACACTATACGTAGGCACTGAGACTTTAATAAGACTGATCTGGGGATATTTATCAATCAACTGAAACGGTTGCCAGTAGATTGTAATTTATTTTTTATTGCTGCCACGATTATTACAAATCGCTTTGTCTTCGTCACCCAACGATGTCAGTCCTTACAAACATTCATTTGTATCAAAGAAAAATCCCCATCCGTGGGTCACGTGCATACGCGTCTCACACCTCTGTGGTGCAATAAATTATCACACGGGCCCACGTGGTATTTCCTTTCATCCGTCATTAATCGTGCTAACGCCGACGTTTCATTTAGCATAATAAAT
Source organism: Schistocerca americana (assembly GCF_021461395.2). Classification (NCBI taxonomy): domain Eukaryota; kingdom Metazoa; phylum Arthropoda; class Insecta; order Orthoptera; family Acrididae; genus Schistocerca; species Schistocerca americana. The sequence continues at coordinate 126,005,207 of NC_060119.1, read as the reverse complement.
TAAATAACTGTGGGAGTAATTAATTCGAGGCTGGACCATCAATCACGGCTTCTCACCTGCAGGTTAGGCCGCCCGCTTGACGTCACACCACGGGCTAACCACACCAGGCGTCCAACGCCAGCTGGCGTAGGCAGGCTTCCGGCATGCGTGGTGAGCGCCATCTGTCCAGTCTAAAAAGCATGATCTCAAACATGTACTAGGAATTCCAACGTTCCAAAACAGAAATGGATGGGAAATTCCTAAGGTTTGAAAGGCCATTTGTATGAGGTCGTTTCCTGGCGTAGTAATTCATTTCATTTATTTATTTGTTTGCTTTTATTTATTTGTTTAATCTGATCTACATAAGGCCCTCTCTTACATCGGACTAGCCTCTCACACCTACGGTACCTCTTTTTACATCGTAATTATCTAAGAAGTAACAATTTTAGTAAGACCAACGGTATTCAAATGATTTGTCTCTATGCAGAAAATGTGTGTAAATAGTTGTGATTAATTACTAATAATGTGAATACTAGCATTACTGGTACTACTGCTGCTGCTGACGCTAATAGATCTGCATTTCTCACAGCTTGAACGACTGTTTTGCTACTGCTGCTTGTAAGCAATATGATTTTCAGGCATGGTGATTCATGAGCTGTTTTGGTTCTTCAGCTAGCCAAGTTGCAGGTTTCCTTCTTACTTTTCCAGCCTTTAGGGGAGCACATTCGTCGTTGAGTAAGTCTGTTAGTAAACGCATGAAGCTTTTGTGAAGTTTTTGTTTATCTCCGAGAAGGGCATAGACGGCGTCCCCAAACTATTTCTTCTTCCTCAATTGCAAATTTAGATAAATTAATGCGTTTTAGTCAGTTGTGGCTCCTAACTGGAACGTTCTAGCGAGTGCATCATGAAAATTATATCATGGGAGATGTACCAGTTGCAGATATTTGAGGGTACAAATTACTCAGTTTGAGGATTTCGTTGCGAATATAACTATGTGGCCACTGCTCGTATGATGGGTAGCAGCAAGTTGAAATAGTGACGCATTTGAAGAAGAAAGCGTGCACTCAAATTTTATACTGAAGGGAAAACCGTACAGAAAATTTACATTGTTGTCAGCAGCTACAATTATTTGCTTTTATTTAGATTTGAGACTTCAAAGAGCAGTTTCGAAGCGGACAATCCCAACCGTATTTCGAGGTTCGTAGAGGACACATATCAAGCACTTTCTGTTAAGGGATTTGATTTCTATGAACATATATTCCACCCGTTTATCTTCACCGTTGTTGGATGTGTGGAGCACAGTACGGGATAAATCATGCACTGTCGGCGGATGAATTATCTTGCAAGCCAGAAAAAGATGGAAACAATGTAGTCTACTTCTGAGAGTGCTGTCTTCGGCGGCTGTCCACACTACCGGCGGACGAATACGACGCGCAGTAAGACGCAGTGTGGAAGCAGAAAGTGTTACAGATTTGTGAGCGCCATCTGGAGGATGGTGCTGGACACTCAGAGGTGCCAGGCGAATGTTTATACCTGTGTGATGCCGGCCTCTCGTGGTATTTCTTGTGTACCTCTTGCTTTGCACATAAGAGTAGTTGCAATGCCTCTCATGAATAGTGTCTATGTAGAGTTGTATACTGTAGACTATCGTAGTTGCAATGCCTCTCATGAATAGTGTCTATGTAGAGTTGTATACTGTAGACTACCGTAGACTACCATTAGTAAGCGTAGACTACTAGCAGTCTTGGTCAGTTAAGATTGCAACTGCATTACCTTCACTATAGATGTCTTGCATAACTATCAGGGGTTACCTCATTTCGATCGCTTTGTTTACATATACGATCAGTGTCTTACTGGATTTTCCTAGACACTGAAAGTGTTTAACTATCTAGAAACTCAGGGAGGATGCACAAAGGGCAGAGTAACCTATGGGATATTGTTGTGGTACGTAGTTAGCATCCTGTTGATTACTTGAAAATAAACGATATTGTTAGCAAAACTGAAGTTGTCAATGTTTAATTTTATTCAAAATTGTAACGTGAAACAGAGGGATGTTGTAGAAGAAATTAAAAAAAGTTGCATATTTATAACCTAGGTCTAGAGGACACAGTTTCCTCAAAAAGCAGTAAAATAAAAAGAAACACAAAACAGAAATATATCAATCATCGCTTCAGTATTTTGTATAGCTGATATAAAACGTGTTTCTGCTCTTTATAAGCAGCTTTCGCACCTTGTGGTGATGAACATGCTATTGAGTACAAAATTGTGTAGATTTCTTCTGCTTCTGCGTATAAACTGTCTTGCATCAAAAGTAATTGCTTGGTTATGCAATTTACATTTTGCAAGGATATAAAGTACACAGTAGACGAACACTGAATGACTAATGGTTCTAATTATGTGCAGGAGAATCATACATACAAAAAACAAAGAGACTTCACCAGTTCCCAATTTCTGTCTCCCTATCAACGCTATCAATAGTACCTATAATTCTATTATTTACTACTTCGTTTGTATACTGTATTAGAACTACCAAGCTAATGTTTTAGTAGAGCGCACCTCCATGTGCGTGTGATCCGTCTAATGCAACGTACCAGCCCTATAAAAAAGTAGTTTCAGCGAATGCTATCTTTCATTCATCTTCATTTACATTGTTTTGAGATACGAAGGTTGTTGAAGACCATCTTTTACACTAAAGTCAGTTAATATCAACAGACTGACTTACACTCAAAGTAGCAGCTAGTTCTTCTCTTTTGCCTTACATGTGTCGAGCTGAAATGATGTAAGAAACAGCAAAAAGCTTTTGCGTTTTCCGTTTCTATAGGTGCAGTTCAGCTTTAGTTGTGCAGCTAGATTATCGCCAAGTACTGCACCAACTGTAGCAGAAAACATTCGACAACGGGGCCAGAATTTTCAAGAGAGTGTTAAACTATGTAAGGGGAAAGCCATAGGACATCTCCCATTCCGTCCCCCGCGTTTCTTCAGGATGTAAACCGTATGCACCGAGCGAGGTGGCGCAGTGGTTAGCACACTGGACTCTCATTCGGAAGGACGACGGTTCAATCCCGTCTCCGGCCATCCTGATTTAGGTTTTCCGTGATTTCCCTAAATCGTTTCAGGCGAATGCCGCGATGGTTCCTTTGAAAGGGCACAGCCGATTTCCTTCCCAATCCTTCCCTTGCGCTCCGTCTCTAATGACCTCGTTGTCGACGGGACGTTAAACACTAACCACCACCACCACCGTAAACCGTATGCGACAGAGTTTTACACGTAGTCCTATCTAGGGCCAATTGTCGTTCAGGTCGAGACATAATGATTCCTCATATGACTGTCGGGCCTATTTTGCAGCAATTAAACTGCTGCAACGCCCTCATCATGACGATAAACAACGTGGAGATTTTTGTGAATTTGTTGGGAACGTGGAGATAGAAGAGAACAATTTTCTTCCACATGTAACATTCAGCGATGAGGGTACATTCCATTTAAGTGCAAAAATGAGTGTTTACTAATTTTATTTATCAAAATATAGGGAATACACCGACTACCTACAAACGTCGAGCACGAGAGAGAGAGTCTCCAAATTTTGAGAAGGTGCAGATCTTCTTCTTTTTAAATTTGCTTATTCGTTCCCAGTTTTCAGCGTCCCATAAGCTTGTGATATACGATGTGACTTACGAAAAGGCCGTAGCAAGAAAGGGAAAAATGTAATACCTAACTGAAACATCCACGCTTGCTCTAAAATTTACGAAACACGATGTGCCTAATTCGGTATAGTTGTAGTGGCAGACATAGTCTGTGATCATGTAGTTCACATATTCGTCTGTAGAACACACAGTTCATTACTCGGAACAAAGGAATATAGAATTCCTCAAAATTCTAACACCCAGTTAGTTGAAGAATGAAAAATAATACGAGTTCATGTTTGTCCGCATTAAAGTGTTAACGTAATGAACTGTTCAAAACGTATTTCTGCTGTCGCATGATTCTTCTAGCATGGAGCAAAGCGAAATCGAAAATGTTCAGATAGCCGTACACCTAACCCAAAAAATTTAATGTCCCTACTCTCTGCATCTGCTCCGAAACCAAAGTCCAGCACATACATGAAAGTTAAACGTCGTCGGCATAGTTGGCACCATGGAATTTCTGGGTCTACTTGGTGTAGAAACAAGATCCGAAACTCGCCGTAAAATCATGAAAGTACTTTTACAATACGTCGCTGGTTGGTCGGAAATATTATAAGTCCATGGCTTACTAACCTTCTGCAGATCATAGAATCAATCAAGTGAAGTCGACACATCTTCACTGCTGGCTAGCTCTCATAATAAAATTCCCGCGCCTTATATATATAGGTTGTCCCACAAACGTTGCAACAGTCTCTGAGGGATTGTATAGGGTGTCTCGAGGAACAAATCAGGGATAGGAACCCGTGTCTGGAAACGTCGTGAGAAGACGCTACAGAGCGCCGAAGTTGCAAGTGCTGGCCCCTGCCGCTAGGCCACCCCATCGCCATCATATGTGACTGTACTCCCATGCTGAACGTACTCGTAGGCGGAAAGTCTCGCAGTGCTGTTTGTTACTCAGTAATCGCGACTGACTGCCACGACTGTCAGTGGAGAACATTCAGCTAGCTGCTGCATAGGTAGGTATTACTTCGTACGAGCGCGGCTGTCTGTTACCTCTGTGGATAGCTGTTCTTAAGACGGTTTCCATCTGTAGTCTATTTTTTTTCTTGGCACTCTCTGAAATATTCAATGTTTTTCGGTACACAGGAGAAAAATAAACTGCAGAGGAAACCCGCGCCTGAAACCCTTATCCATCAGGGCAGCAGAGATTTTAACTCACAGGCGACAAGGTATATTTATGAAGCAGCTAGTAACATCTCCTCCACCCGTGATCATGGGAATCGCAGATATCTGAATAACAAGCAACATTGCAATACGTTCCACCTACGGTTCGTCAGCGTACAAAGTCAAGCTACTGCCAGAGGGATAACTTAGTGGTAGGTGCCGTAGCATGTTACTTCGACCCTCAGTTACTAGGCACGTGTCCGTATCCTCGATTTCTTCCTCAACCTCTACAGCCTCTCGACGTTTGTCGCAACGTTTCTGGGATACCCTATATATATGTATATGAAGGCAGCGGACCGCCTGCAAAACGCTTGTCGATTTTTACGCTGCCGTTCGTCTCATGAAGCACTCAGTGGCTTCCTACAGCCCAATACGGGTATTCACCAACTAACTGAATTTTTTCTTTCTACAGGATTACTTCTTTTATCCTTAACGTCAACCTATTTTTCTACCTACGAGTGTCGTCCAGAATGTAATGGACCACATTTTTTTTCTTCAACAATTATTTATTGAACGCAATGAAACGTATATGCAAGAAATACTGACATTTCTTCTACACACCCTCCTTCCTCTTCTATGGCCTTCCAGAGGGGCACGAGGGCGTGTGTGCACTGTCGGTACCACCGCCTGTCCTGGTCACGAAGCCATTTCTTCACTGTGGGAATCACCTTTTCGTCATCCTGAAAATGTCTTCCACGAATGGCATCCTTTAACCATCCGAAGTCAAAGCTGGAGAATAGATGGAGTAACGCTGTTCAGTCATGTTTAGTGATGTCTTCCCAAGTCCTCAAACTTGTGTGTGTTCGAGCGTTATCACGTTGAATCACACTATCACCTGGGTTATTGACTGCATCAACAATTCCTCTGCTGATTGATTTCATCAGCGCCAAATGCCGAGTTATGCGTCGGTCTTGGCAAGATGCATGTTGTTAGATGTGACAACCATGGGTGGCCTCCCTGAACACTACAAATCCTGGAACTATGCTGACCGCCATCTCATAATGGCCTCACCCTCTTTGCCCAGAAACCAACGGCACTTCTGTCGACTGCAGATTCTCAATAAGCAGCACACAAACGTTTGTGAATATTCCTCACAGTTTGATTCTCTGCACTAAGAAATTCAATGACGACACGCTGCTTGTAACATACATCACTTACAGACGTCAATTTGGAACGTTGCTGCTGCTACTCTATCTGTTGGAGGAAACGAAAAATTTGAACGCGCACACCTAAAGTTTCGCATTAGCACCATTGTTGTTGGCTGAGAAAAAATAAATGTGGTGCATTACTTTCTGGGCGACCCTCGTATAAAATAGTGCCCGTCGAAATTTTTCTGACTGCCAAAATGTTTCTTTTATCGTCTTACGAGATCCTCCAAAAGTTCCCACGCTCTGCACTAAACTTTATATTTCTCGAGTTAATGCCGAGTGTAATTCAATCGTCATACGAAAGTTGGTGTTAGCAGTGTTAGCAGTTTTGATCCTGTAAGAGACACACGAATCTGGCATTGCACAGTTGGTCCTTAAGATCAGCTAAACTCACGGTATGTAAATTTCACTTTTGTGTGCATGTTTCCGCTGCGTCTAGAAGAGGGCAGATTAAAGGTTTGTGAAAGGGATGTGATAACTCTGATCGTAAGAGTAATCGCAACAACTACTGTGAAATCGGATGGTCGTACATCTACATCTACATCTACATTGATACTCTGCAAAACACATTTAAGTGCCTGGCAGAGGGTTCATCTAACCACCTTCACAAGTCTCTAATATTCCAATCTCGTATAGCGTGCGGAAAGAAAGAACACCAATATCTTTCCGTACGAGCTCTGATTTCCCTTATTTTATCGTGGTGATCGTTCCTCCCAATGTAGGTCGGTGTCAAAAAAATATTTTCGCATTCGGAGGAGAAAGTTGGTGATTGGAATTTCGCGAGAAGATTCCGTCGCAACGAAAAACGCCTTTCTTCTAATGATTTCCAGCCCAGATCCCGTATCAATTCAGTGACACTCTCTCCCATATTTTGCGATAATACAAAACGTGCTGCATTTCTTTAAACTTTCCTCGTTGTGCTCCGTCACTCCTACCTGGTAAGGATCCCACACCATGTAGCAGTATTCTAAAAGAGAACGTACAAGCATAGTGTAGGCAGTCTCCTTAGTAGGTCTGTTATATTTTCTACGTGTCCTGCCAATAAAACGCAGCCTTTGGTTAGCCTTCCCCACAAAATTTTCTATGTGTTCAGATTGTGTGTGTGTGAAATCTTATGGGACTTAACTGCTAAGGTCATCAGTCCCTAAGCTTACACACTACTTAACCTAAATTATCCTAAGGACAAACACACACACCCGTGCCTGAGGGAGGACTCGAACATCCGCCGGGACCAGCCGCACAGTCCATGACTGTAGCGCCCTAGACGACTCGGCTAATCCCGCGCGGCGCTCAGATTGTCTCCCAGATCGTTTATATAGATAAGGAACTGCGAAGGGCCTACAACACTACCTTGGGAAACGCCTGAAATCACTTCTGTTTTACTCGATGACTTTCCGTCAGTTACTACGAACTGTGACCTGACAGGAAATCGAAAATCCAGTCACATAACTGAGACGATATTCCATGAGCACGCAATTTTATCACGAGCCGCTTGTGTGGTACAGTGTCAAAAGCCTTCTGGAAATCCAGAAATACGGAATCATGTGAATAAAGAGCTAGTTGTGTTTTACCGAACGATGTTTTCAAAACCCATGTTGACTGTGTGTCAATAGACTGTTTTCTTCGAGGTAATTCATAATGTTCGAACACAATATATGTTCTAAAATCCTGATGCATATCGACGTTAACGATATGGGCCTATAATTTAGTGGATTGCTCCTGAATATTGGTGTGACCGGTGCAGCTTTCCAGTCTTTGGGTACGGATCTTTCGTCGAGCGAACGGTTCTATATGATTGTTAAGTATGAAGCTAATGAATCAGCATGCTCCGAAAGGAACCTATTGGTATACAGTCTGGACTAGATGACTTGCTTTTATTAAGTGATTTGAGTTGCTTCACTACTCTGAGGATATTTACTTCTACGTTACTCATGTTGGCAGCTGTTCTCGATTCGAATTCTGGAATTTTTACTTCATCTTCTTTTGTGAAGGTATTTCGGAAGGCTGTGCCAGAGAAGGCACTGATCGTTTCTTGTCGCCGACATACTTCACATACGAGAATCTCTTTGGATTTTCTGTCAGGTTTCGAGACAAAGTTTCGTTGTGGAAACTGTTATAGGCGTCTCGCATTCAACTCCGCGCCAAGTTTTGAGCTTCTGTAAGGGATCGACAGTCTAGGTAATTTTGTGTCTGTTTAAATTTGGCATGTTTGTTTCGTTGTTTCTGCAATAGTATTCTAACCCGTTTTGTGTACCAAGGAGGATGAGCTCCGTCGTTTGTTGGTTTACTTGGTATAAACCTCGCAATTGCTGCCGATACTATTTCTTTGAAATTAAGCCATATCTGGTCTAATATTATTAATTTGGAATGAGTGGAGATTGTCTTTCAGGAAGGCGTCAAGTGAATTTTTATCTGCTTTTTTGAATAGGTATATTTTTCGCTTTTTTTCGAGTATTTGGGGATTACAATATTCAGTCTCGCTCCGACAATCCTGTGTTCACTAATCCCTATATCGGTTTTGATGCTGGTTATTAACTCAGGATTATTTGTTGCTAAGAATTCAAGTGTGTTTTCACAACAGTTTACTATTCGCGTGGGCTCATTAACTAACTGCTCGAAATAATTTTCAGACAATGCTTTTAGCACGATTTCGGATAATATTCTATGCGTACCTCCGGAATTAAACATGTATTTTCGCCAACATATCGAGGGTAAATTAAAGTCACCACCAACTATTATAGTATGAGTCGGGTACGTGTTTGAAATCAAACCCAAGTTTTCTTTGAACTTTTCAGCAACTGTATCATCTGAACTGGGAGGTCGGTAAGAGGATCTAATTATTATTTTATTCCGGTTGCCAACAATGACCTCAGCCCAGACTAACTCACAGGAAGTCTCTACTTCAATTCCACGACAAGTTAAACTACTTCTGACAGCAACAAGCACGCCACTGCCACCCGTGTGTAGCCTATCCTTTCGGAACACCGTTAGGTGTTATATCCGGCTTTAGCCAGCTTTCAGTGCCTATAAGGATTTGAGCATGAGTGCTTTCTACTAGCGCTTGGAGCTGTGGTACTTTGCCAACACAACTACAATTTACAACTGTTATACCAATGGTTCTTGTATCTACGTTCTTCCTGTGTTCAGCCTGCACCTTTTGTGACTGAAGCCCATCTTGTGTTTTCTCGAAACCCTCTAACCTAAAAAACCGCCCAGTCCACGCCATACAGCCCCTGCTACCCGTGTAGGCGCCTCCTGCGTATAGTGGACACCTGACCTATATTCGGAACCCGAAACCCAACCACCCTTTGGCGCAAGTCGAGGAATCTGCAGTCTACACGGTCGCAGAACCGTCTGAGCCTCTGATTCAGACCCTCCACTCGGCTCTGTACCAGAGGTCCACAATCGGTTCTGTCGACTATGCTGCAAATGCTCAGCTCTGCTTTCATCTTGCAAGCAAGACTGGCAGCCTTTACCACTTCTGTTAGTCGCCCGAAACCAGAGAGAATCTCTTCTGATCCAAAGCGACACACATCATCGGTACCGACGTGAGCAACCACCTGCAGTTTGCTGCACCCTGTGCTCTTCATGGCATCCGGGAGGACTCTTTCCACATCTGGAATGACTCCACCCAGTATACACACGCAGTGCACATGGGTTTTCTTACCCTCCTTGTCAGCCGAGTCCCTAAGGGGTCCCATAACACGCCCAATGTTGGAACTCCCAACTACCAATAGTCCCACTCTCTGCGATTGTCTGGATCTTGCAGGCTGAGTGGTTTCCTCTGAAACAGGACAGGCGACAACATCCGGCTCAGCGACAGTGTCTGCCACAGACAGCACCTGGAACCCGTTTGTCAGACAAACCAGGGACGCCTTACGTGCGGCCGCCTGGGAAGACTTTCGCCGCCTGATTCGCCCCGGGGCGACCTCCCACTCGACCACAGGTGAGGTGTCAGCCTCAGTGCGAGCAGTAACTGGGTTGGCCACCGGTGAGGACCGATCGGAGGACTCCGACGCGCTGGACGTCCGTCGGATCCCCACGGCCGGCCCACAACAGTGGTGCCCATCCACTGCAGCCTCAAGCTGCGTAACCGAAGCCATCACAGCCTGAGGCTTAGAGCGAAGTGTCACCAACACGGCTCGCATCCGCACACACCAGTCGCAGTCCCTGTCCATAGTAAAGAACATGAAAAACTTAACTACGTAGATAAACGGACTATTGGCACGTGCTGCGCAACTCTAATGTAGACCCTGACGAAAACGCACGAACTGTGCCTAGTAGTACGCAGATATTCAAGAACCTAGCTACCGAAGCACTCAGATGAAACTAAATAATTTGCCCCTGATAAGGAACTTGTAATATATCACAAAATCGGTTTACTTTCTGACGCAAACGGAAACGCGAGAACTGTGGCTATTAGATTTTAAATTTACAGGCAGAAACTCAAGAAACTAAACTTTTAGATCGCACAGATGATACAATAAAATTAGCTCCTGGTTAGGAACTCGTAAATGTCACAAAAGCGGATTACTTATCTGTTTCTGCGTCTGTCGCGGTCGGCTACTGCTGCCTGACTGACTGACTAACGCTAACAATAAATTTCTGAAATAAAAACTATGTTGTCCTACGAGTAGTCAAAATGAAGGGAGAGTATTGTACCTGGAGTGCATTGTAGATATTAACGCAGGATGTTTCATGGTCAGTGTTCCAAAAGACTGACCGATTTTAGAATCACAAGAAGGACTTTGCACTAGAGATCACCATAAGAAGTTTCCGAAATTTTCTACTGTTTTGTTGTTCTCTACATCTACATCCGCATGGTTACTCTGCAATTCAAAATTAAATGAATTGCAGGGGATTCGTGGAACAACCTTCAAGCTATTTCTCTACATTGCAATGTCGAACAACGCGAGCTCTGATTTCTCTACTTTTATTGTGATGTTCATTTCCCGCTATGTAGAGGGCTGTCATCAAATTCTTTTCACTCTCTGAGGAGAAAGTACTGATTGAAATTTCATGAGAGGATCCTGGTGCAATGAAAAACGTATTTGTTATAATGATTGCAATCTTAATTCGCCTATCGTTTTCGTGGCCCTCTCTCCCCTATTTTGCGATAGTACAAAACGAGCTGCTATTCTTCGAACGTTTTCGATGTTCTTCATCAATCCTAACTGATGCGGATCCCACACCATGCAGCAGTACTCCGGGACGGAAACGCTTAATGTGGTCAATCTCTTTAGTAGACCTCTTGCATTTTCTAAATGTTCTGCCAATAAATCACGCTTTTGGTTTGCTTTCCCCACAGTACTATCATTGTATTCGTACCAGTTTAAGTTATTCGTAGTCGTAATCACTAAGTACTTAGCTGAGAGTACAGCCTTTAGATTTCTGTGTTTTATCGTATAAGCAAAATTTAGTGGGTTGCTCTTAGTACTCACGTGGACTACACACTTTTCATTATTTAGAGTCAATTGCCAATTTCCGTACAGTACAGATATCTTATTAAATCATTTTGCAATTGGTTTTGATGATCTGATGACTTTACAATCCGGTAAATGATAGCATCATCTGCAAACAATCTAAGTAGACTACTCAGATTGTCTTCCAAATTCTTTTTTTAGACCAGGAACGGCATAGGGTCATTAACAGTTCCTTGTTGAACGCAAGATATTACATATGTTTTACTGGATAACACTCCGTCAGTTACTACGATCTGAGAACTTTATGACAGGAAACGAAGAATACAGTTACACAACTGAGACGACATTCCAGAGGCATGCAATTTGATTAGTAGTCTCTTGTAAGGAACAGTGTCAAAAGCATTTTGGTATTCTAAAAATATGGAATCAGTTTGACATACCATGTCGACAGCACTCATTAATTCGTGATCAAAAAGAGCTTTTGTTTCACAAGAATGATATTTTCTGAATCCGTTTGGACTGTTTGTCAATAACTGGTTTTCTTCGAGATGATTCATAATGTTCAATGATGTATGTTCTAAAGTCCTACTGCAACGTTAGCCATATGGATTTGTAATTCAGCTGATCGCTCCTGTTTCCTTTTTTGTATTTTCGTGTGACTTGTGCAACTTTCAAGTCTTTAGTTACAGATCTTTTGACTAGCGAGCGTTTGTATGCTAAGTATGAAGGAATTGTACAAGCACACTTGGAAAGGAATATGAGTGGTATACAATCTGGACCAGAGGCCTTGCCCTTATTGATTTAAGCTGCTTCGCTACGCCGAGGATATATACTTTTAAGTTACTAATGATTGCAGTTGTTGTTGATGCGAAATGTGGAATATTTACTTCGTCTTCTTTGGTGAAGATTTCTTCGGAAACTGTGTTTAGTAACTTTGCTTTTGTGGTACTGTCATGAGTAGTATCACCATTGTTATCGCGCACTGAAGGTTTCGATTGCGTCTTCCTGCTGGTGTACTTTAAATACGACCAGTATCTCTTCCCGTATCCCGCGAGATCTCGAGACGGAGTTTCGTTGTGCAAGCTTGGAGTACTGGTTGGTTACCAACACAGGTACGACACTTGGCAGTTTTAATACTGATTGTTGCTGATTTGTCCTGAATCCTTTTAGACTGACACACTTCCTGTAGTTTCCCGATATCGTCTGACGTAAAAGACTGTTCAGTACCCTCCACGCAGCCCCAGATACTCGTATAGTCGCTTCCTGTGTGTAGTGGAGCCCTGATCTACTAAGCCGAACCCTAAAACGCACTACCCTACGACGTAAGTCGAGGAGTCTGCCACCTGTACTGTTGCAGAACCGTCTGAGCCTCTAATTCAGCCCCTGCTCTCGGCTCTGTACCGCAGGACCACAGTCAGTTTTACTGACGACGCTAGAGACAGTGAGCTCCGCCTTCATCTCGCAAGCAAGACTGGCGATTTTACCACTTCAGCTAGCCACACGAAACCAGAGAGAATCTCCTCCTATCCAAAGTGACACACGGCGTTCGTCGCAATTAATAAAATTTTCCGAGCTATTATGCCGTATGTAACAGGACATGCTCCGCTAGCATTACTTTACAGTAGTTGTCGATACCATTGTTATTTTTCGAATTTCGGACAGCTGTTTTCTTAAAACTACCATTTAATTTTAAACACAGTATGACATACTTCAAGCTAAAATTTATGAAAATGAATTATCTGATAATAGTTATAGTCTCGCTGTTACAATCGATAAGCACTAGTTTGGATGTACAGTTAAAATTATTTTTTTGAGAAACATTTGAAATTACGATTTACTGGCACACTTAAAATTTATGTTATTGATTACGCAATACTGTACTGGTTACTATGTTTATTACTGGATACATTTATGAAATAATAATCGAAAGTAATAATGTAACAGAAACTAGTAGAAATTCATTTGTTAAGAAAAAATTGTAAACCTTTCGGAATATGGTTATTTCCGCAGAGAGTGAGAGTCATAAGTATGTCTCTGTTGTGATCGAACGTACTTTTTTTATTTTGTGCGAAAAATGTAATTTATGCTTTGTTAATGTGATGTGAAAAATCAAAAGACTGTGTGATATATCAAAGTTTCAGAAAATAGATTTACGTAAGAGCAAAAATTCGGCAACAATAATCTTCAAATTTATTTAGATCAATCCAACCGTGAGGATGTAAACTGTGACATTTTCAGATTCAAGAATCAGACACATAGAAAAGACGAACTGAAGCCAACTCTACATGACAAGCTAAGTAAACTATAAAGTTTATTGTAATCTTCGCTCCTTTCAAATTTTCATAAAAGACTATTGAGGGTATTAGATGGAATTAGGAGGGATGGGGGAGATACACACACTCGAATGGATTTCAATTTAAATCCAATGTTTTGTCCACACTTTAGAAGGAAATTTTCAAGGTAGTTTCTTCAAGTGTCCGATTCACATCCTGTCTCCGCTACTGACTGCAGCAAAATTCCGTTTATGCGTCCTCCCGTGCAGTGGCTTTGCGGGGTTTAATTTCTCGCGTCTGTTCGTCGTTGTCACTGTGCAGGCTGCAAATTAAAATTCACCTACCTCAGAACGCCGTCAGCTCAATGTTCCTTCACTTGGCAACTTAGATACTTACGAGATGATATAAAAGCAGCGATGAGAGAAACACCACCTAGGATCTACAATTACTGAGGCCGCGAAAGTCTAGTTATGAAAGAAAGTTCTGTAGAAATACTGTTATCCAATTTTATCGGGCAGTAATAAAATGGATTGGCTTCTGGAAAATAATGTCCGAATCTCAACACAATAACGTTTATTTTGTCTTTGATAACCAAAGAAAAGGTACTACTCAGCCCATATTTCAAGTATGGCTATTTCCTTCCAGTTCGCGATTCGTACACACATTTCACACACACACAGCAGCCAGAAATCTGTCCAAACCCGACTCAAATTAAACAACGTTTTCACAGTCATTACTTTCACCACTAATATATTCGGTCCTTCTTCCGGATTCCTAAAAAAGAAACTGCTCGCCAAAAATGCTCAGTATTTGAATAGTGAAACATACCACGCGGATTCTATGAAGGCCAAACTTTCACACGAAAATATCTGTCCAACAGATTTAGTCAAATCTCTGAAATCTCGCCAAGTAGTTCTCAACAACAGCTGCTATCGACAAAAGATCACCAATAACTCAAACAATAAGTAATTCTTCATCTTAGACATTATTTTTACTGGCACTAGTAACATAACCGTCAGTGTTCAAAGCTAGCGAGTGACTTCCTTCTTCCAGCCTCACTCCCAGTATACCTATCAGGTAACGGGCGTGAACCGCCTCAATTCTGATTGGCTGATGATACTGACTGCAATCAGAATACTCACTCGTGATCATACTCGCGCCAAAACTGGTCTGGACCAATCCTTATACACAGACGCATTTGCGACAATGTGACATACAAATACTATAGTAATGTCTAATAACCGAAAACGAAAAGACAATAATTATGGAAATATTCTTTAGATACAGATTTTACTTCATCTGACTTTCTGGCTTCTCTGTTACAATAGCAATCACACCTAGACATACGTCATCAGCAAAGTGGGTAAATCCCCTAGGATAATTTTCCCACGACAGGTTTGTGTAATTCTTGCACATTACTTAAGATGGTATATAACGCAACATTGATATTTGACGAATGTCCCACATACACACACTCATTTACTCACGGGCTCACATAACACATAATAAAATGAATATTGATGTTAATAGTTATTTCTGAAGTTATTCTAGATTTCATGCTACAAAAATTATAAGGTATTTGAAATTTTTACATTAAATTTCAGTTAAATAATTCTATATCCTGATACTTCAGGTGAGTATTTCAATTGACAACCAAAACCAAGTCATAAATGTTCCCAGGTGAATTTTCTTTTTTAAGTTTAGTTTTTCTGTCTTTAAAGTAAATGTTTCTATCTCCGAAAATATGCCCGGTAGAAAGCTAAGATTTTCACACCACTTTTGTATCAATAACAATGTGCAGTATACAAATTTTGAAAGCGATATCACAAAAACTACTATCCTTTATTTAGATTCTTATAGGTGGTGAATGTACGCTTTCAATAAGAGAGAGACATTGAATAACTTTGCACGGCAGCATGTGTGTCTCCCGGGTAGGCCGCTAGATATCAGCCCCCGAAGTTATATACAGCAAGCTCTCCTACAACAAACGTTGGCTGGCAACAACTTGCGATGCTACAGCGAGATGTCACTTCGTCTGAATACCCGAGCGCAAATGGCCGTTGTCGATTGCCGCTGTTGCTGTCTCCCCATAGTGAGGACAGGTACACATCTTCTTCAGCACCGGATCGTTATGTCGTTCAGTTCACGTCCACCTCCTCTCTACTGAATTTCCTGCGATGTTTTACAATCTCTATGACCCGTCTATATAACTTTTCACAGTGTCCGCTTGTGGCTGCCAGGATTTGAAGCCTGTTAAAATGAATGTGGTGGTCTCCTCACTGCAAAGCATGTTCCGCAACAGCTGATCTGTCATTACCCCATTCCACAGCTGGCTTTGTGCTCTTCTAGTCGTTTTTCGATTGTTTTTCGTGCAGTACCCACGTACACATCCCCACAACTATACCGAATCCTATACATTGCTGATTTTTTCAGCGGTTCCCGAGCATTCTTGGGCAATTGTAGGTGTTCCTGTATCTCCGGGTGAGTTTGTAGATCACCACGATGTTCCGTTTTTTCCAGATGTATTCTACGCTCTCAATAACGGCGCTTGTGAAAGCCATGAAAAACTTCCTATTACACAGACGCTTGTGCATCGCTACGATTTTCGCGCGGCGATCTTAACACTCTTTTTACCTCAACCGACAAATAACCATTCTTCAGCAAAGCCGTGTGTAACGCGACCGTTACACGAAAGTTGGCGTTCTTAGCTTTGACCCTGTGAACGGCGCTCGGATCACGCACTGCACAGTTGGCCTCTAAGATCACTTGATCTCACGATGTGTGAATTTGGCTTTTGTATAGATGTTTCTGGCACATTGAAGATTTCTGAAAGGTAAGTGGTACCTTTGCTCCTAAACGTAATAGTAAAAATGTGTATGCCTGCAAAGGATTATAGCCCTTGTAAAATGAGATGGTTGATCTGAAATAAAAACTTTTTAATCCTACACGTAGCTTGGTAGGGGAGAGTGATGCACCTTGAGTATACTGTAGCTATTAACGCATGATATTTCCTAGTCGGTGTTTCAATTGACTGATTTTAGAAGCACATAAACAAATCTGCAGTCCACCGTAACCACTCTCCGCTATTTTCTACTGCTTTGTTCTTTCTTTACTGCGGTTGTGTTACTTGCAGCGTTGTAAATACTTATTTTACGAGTTCTACTTATTTATGCACTGTAGAATACGTATTCTTTATTTTGGGGGTAGTCTTAATTCTTCAGTTGCAGAGTTTTATGACGAGTAAAATTCTACGCACTTTTAAAACCAGTTACATAACGTACAGGCGGTTAGGTCATATTTCGTCACTTCTGTACTATCTTGTACTTTCAAGAGGAAGGTCTTCTATCATGAAAGACGTGGTATTTACAAATGAACTGAGTTTCTTTAACACCCCAGCAATTTCCGCTGCCTTAAAAATGTAAATTTTTGTTACTTGTCGAAAGCTTTGTTTTCGAAATGTTTCTACGCGGGGAGTCCACTAAGTAATGCAATATATTTATTTTCTGCGCCAATTTCGGTTGAAAAAATGTGTAATTTATAGTGAGACATCTTGGAATATTCCCGCATCAGTCCGTATAGTTTCATGACGTTCCGATTGGTGACGGCGTCATACGTAGCCTTAGCTGTCATTGACTTACTTTTGGCGGAAAACCAGCGTATCGCAAGTGTGCATAGCAGCTTGCAGAGTGTCTACAGACACTTGGCAGTGAACAAAAGCGTGGTGAGTCGCTGGGCCAGACGTCTGTCATCATCGCAACAAGGTCGTGCAAACCTGTCCGATCTCCAGCTTGCCGGCCGGCCGCACCCGACTGATTCGTGCAATGGTGAAACGTGCGGACGCTCTCATTCGAGGCGGTCGACGGTTCACAATCAAACACCTCGCTGCTGTCTGCAGTGCTGACACACTCGTGTTGTTATTGTTGTGGTCTTCAGTCCTGAGACTGGTTTGATGCAGCTCTCCATGCTACTCTATCCTGTGCAAGCTTCTTCATCTCCCAGTACCTACTGCAACCTACATCCTTCTGAATCTGCTTAGTGTATTCATCTCTTGGCCTCCCCCTACGATTTTTACCCTCCACGCTGCCCTCCAATACTAAATTGGTGATCCCTTGATGCCTCAGAACATGTCCTACCAACCGATCCCTACTTCTGGTCAAGTTGTGCCACAAACTTCTTTTCTCCCCAATCCTATTCAATACTTCCCCATTAGTTATGTGATCTACCCATCTAATCTTCAGCATTCTTTTGTAGCACCACATTTCGAAAGCTTCTATTCTCTTCTTCTCCAAACTATTTACCGTCAATGTTTCACTTCCATACATGGCTACACTCCATACAAATACTTTCAGAAATGACTTCCTGACACTTAAATCTATACTCGATGTTAACAAATTTCTCTTCTTCAGAAACGCTTTCCTTGCCATTGCCAGTCTACGTTTTATATCCTCTCTACTTCGACCATCACCAGTTATTTTGCTCCCCAAATAGCAAAACTCCTTTACTACTTTAAGTGTCTCATTTCCTAACCTAATTCCCTCAGCATCACCTGACTTAATTCGACTACATTCCATTATCCTCGTTTTGCTTTTGTTGATGTTCATCTTATATCCTCCCTTCAAGACACCATCCATTCCGTTCATCTGCTCTTACAAGTCCTTTGCTGTCTCTGACAGAATTACAATGTCATCGGCGAACCTCAGCGTTTTTATTTCTTCTCCATGGACTTTAATACCTACTCCGAATTTTTCTTTTGTTTACTTTACTGCTTGCTCCATATACAGATTGAATAACATCGGGGAGAGGCTACAACCCTGTCTTACTCCCTTCCCAACCACTGCTTCCCTTTCATGTCCCTCGACTCTTATAACTGCCATCTGGTTTCTGTACAAATCGTAAATAGCCTTTCGCTCCCTGTATTTTACCCCTGCCACCTTTAGAATTTGAAAGAGAGTATTTCAGTCAACATTGTCAAAAGCTTTCTCTAAGTCTAGAAATGCTAGAAACGTAGGTTAGCCATTCCTTAATCTTTCTTCCAAGACAAGTCGTAAGGTCAGTATTGCTTCACGTGTTTCAGTATTTCTACGGAATCCAAACTGATCTTCCCCGAGGTCGGCTTCTACTAGTTTTTCCATTCGTCTGTAAAGAATTCGTGTTAGTATTTTGCAGCTGTGGCTTATTAAACTGATTTTTCGGTAATTTTCACATCTGTCAACACCTGCTTTCTTTGGGATTGGAATTATTATATTCTTCTAGAAGTCTGATGGTATTTCGCCTGTCTCATACATCTTGCTCACCAGATGGTAGAGTTTTGTCAGGACTGGCTCTCCCAAGGCCGTCAGTAGTTCCAATGGAATGTTGTCTACTCCGGGGGCCTTGTTTGGACTCAGGTCTTTCAGTGCTCTGTCAAACTCTTCACGCAGTATCTTATCTCCCATTTCATCTTCATCTACATTCTCTTCCATTTCCATAATATTGTCCTCAAGTGCATCGCCCTTGTATAGACCCTCTACATACTCCTTCCACCTTTCTGCTTTCCCTTCTTTGCTTAGAACTGGGTTTCCATCTGAGCTCTTGATGTTCATACAAGTGGTTCTCTTATCTCCAAAGGTCTCTTTAATTTTCCTGTAGGCAGTATCTATCTTACCCCTAGTGAGATAAGCCTCTACATCCCTACATTTGTCCTGTAGCCATCCCTGCTTAGCCATTTTGCACTTCCTGTCGATCTCATTTTTGAGACGTTTGTATTCCTTTTTGCGTGCTTCATTTACTGCATTTTTATATTTTCTCCTTTCATCAATTAAATTCAATATTTCTTCTGTTACCCAAGGATTTCTACTAGCCCTCGTCTTTTTACCTACTTGATCCTCTGCTGCCTTCACTACTTCATCCCTCAAAGCTACCCATTGTTCTTCTACTGTATTTCTTTCCCCCATTCCTGTCAATTGCTCCCTTATGCTCTCCCTGAAACTCTGTACAACCTCTGGTTCTTTCAGTTTATCCAGGTCCCATCTCCTTAAATTCCCACCTTTTTGCAGTTTCTTCAGTTTTAATCTACAGGTCATAACCAATAGATTGTGGTCAGAGTCCACATCTGCCCCTGGAAATGTCTTACAATCTAAAACCTGGTTCCTAAATCTCTGTCTTATATAATCTATCTGATACCTTTTAGAATCTCCAGGGTTCTTCCATGTATACAACCATCTATCATGATTCTTAAACCAAGTGTTACCTATGATTAAGTTGTGCTCTGTGCAAAATTCTACCAGGCGGCTTCCTCTTTCATTTCTTAGCCCCAATCCATATTCACCTACTACGTTTCCTTCTCTCCCTTTTCCTACACTCCAATTCCAGTCACCCATGAATATTAAATTTTCGTCTCCCTTCACTATCTGAATAATTTCTTTTATTTCATCATACATTTCTTCAATTTCTTCGTCATCTGCAGAGCTAGTTGGCATATAAACTTGTACTACTGTAGTAGGTGTGGGCTTCGTATCCATCTTGGCCACAATAATGCGTTCACTATGCTCTTTGTAGTAGCTTACCCGTATTCCTATTTTCCTATTCATTATTAAACCTACTCCTGCATTACCCCTATTTGACTTTGTGTTTATAACCCTGTAGTCACCTGACCAGAAGTCGTGTTCCTCCTGCCACCGAACTTCACTAATTCCCACTATATCTAACTTTAACCTATCCGCTTCCCTTTTTAAATTTTCTAACCTACCTGCCCGATTAAGGGATCTGACATTCCACGCTCCGATCCGTAGAATGCCAGTTTTCTTTCTCCTGATAACGACATCCTCTTGGGTAGTCCCCGCCCGGAGATCCGAATGGGGGACTATTTTACCTCCGGAATATTTTACCCAAGAGGACGCCATCATCATTTAATCAGTAAAGCTGCATGCCCTCGGGAAAAATTACGGCCGTAGTTTCCCTTTGCTTGCAGCCGTTCGCAGTACCAGCACAGCAAGGCCGTTTTGGTTATTGTTACAAGGCAATATCAGTCAATCATCCAGACTGTTGCCCTTGCAACTACTGAAAAGGCTGCTGCCCCTCTTCAGGAACCACACGTTTGTCTGACCTCTCAACAGATACCCCTCCGTTGTGGTTGTACCTACGGTACGGCTATCTGTATCGCTGAGGCACGCAAGCCTCCCCACCAACGGCAAGGTCCATGGTTCAGGGGGGACACACTCGTAACAACCATCAATTCTGAAGTATATTGGGCTACTTTCAGGAAATTGACTTCAGCGTGCTCCTCACTACAAAAATGCAAACGGACTTCCCCATATCCATGACAACGGCACGTCTCGTACAAATCTGCACACGCGAGAGGTGCTTACACAATTTCATTGGACTGTTTCTTCCTCATCCATCCTACAGCACGGATCTCGCATTCTCCGACTTCAATTTGTTTGGCTCTATCAAGGATGCACTCCGCGGTGACCAGTACGTGGATGTTGGGGAAGTTATTGATACAGCAAATCGTCAGCTCCGACGTTGACTAGTAGGGTGATGCCATCAGGGTATACAGGCTCTCCCAGTAAAGTGTCGTCAGGTAGTCAGGTTAAACAGAGATTATGTTGAACAATATGGTTTCGTAGCCTAAAGAGTTGGAAATAAGAAATATCGTGTATTTGATATCTGTATAAAACCAAGCTGCTTTCAGAAAAAAAAAAAAGAATTACCTATTGAATGCCCCTGCAACTGGATTTTTGTTAATACTTCTTAATGTAACCTCTGTTACTGAATATTGGTCTGTAGTTAAGAGTAACACATAGTCTATTAAGTACAGTACTGGCCAGATTTTCTCGATTGCAACTCTTTTAAACTTTATTAGAAAATTTTTTCCTAGACGCATGACCATATTGTGTCTTTGCTCAGTTTTTCACATTTGGAAAAACCCTACTTTTTCGGAGAAACTTTTATAATTTCTTAAAGAACTGCACCACTCATGAAGTGAATGCCATAATTTCAAAATGGCATAAGAAAAATATTAAACTACTATTGCAGAGGCGAAAGACTGCAAAATGTTCCTAGGAACGACACTCGCACTTACCCCAGTTTTTTATCTTTATAACGTTGGATGTATAGGCTTGGGAAGTCGGATGAAACTTTTTGAATTATCTTGAGTTATTTGATAGCAGCTTTCATAAATTCACAATGCTGTCTCGCTACTGAGTTAAGATTAATTCTTCGCTAGGATGCAGCTTATATTGCGATATCATTGAGTTTCCTACATGATGTCCATGGAGCAGAGATACTTGCTCCCTGCTTTAACAGAAGCGCCCTGTAAACTGTTCTTGGAAGGAGAAGAGCCAAACGTATAGACATACGTAAGTTGTAAAACATGGCGATGTAATTGACCTAATTGTATCGCGTTTCCAACTATGTCGGAATGTGTACTAGACAGATTTGTCGTTAAACTGAGGTGCTGAGAACCATAAGGTTCTAAAGCACATTTTAGTATGTAGTCACGCCTCTGCCTTGTTGATCTAACGATCAGTGCTGTAACCCTACGCTGTGCATACAACCATTTGCGAAAAGTTGTTTCAGTGATTTCTCTGATATTCAATTGCATATGCATCCAACGCACAAATTTTCATTACTCTAGGAATGCTCATTGGCTACAGTGATACCCATTTCTTCATAAAAAACTGGAAGTTCTTGAAGGAATGCCCCACCATAACCTCACATTCCATGTTTTCTGCCTACGAGTCTGTAGAACGAACGCTGAGGACTTCAGAACCTTTAAGCGTGTTACCGAACTCACTAAGAAACCAAAAGTTGGTGTTCATGTAACAGCGTAAGTTTAAGACATGATGAAGTATTCGACAGATTGTCCTGAACTTTTGTTTAACGCTACGTATTATTCATCAGAGACGTGGAAGGCCACTGTTTTCTTCAAATCATATCGAGGGAGACGACAATTTGGTGTTTCTCCATAGTTTTCAGATGCCCTGAAAAATCTAATGCACTTATATGTAGGTGAGGGCAACTATAAACCTTGGAACTCAAAGACTGAACAAAACTACTGGCTCCACCTTGAAACACGCAGACTTAGCAGAACTATCGGATTTCATTCCAGAAATGAACAGAGAGCTTTATCTGATCTTGGGTATTAATAACTGCTCCAGCTGTATTTACTCCTTTATTACTGAATCACTATCGGTTTCATGGCACTAAAAGCCACAGTTGCAGGTGAACATATGATTAGAACATTAGAGCGGAAAAGCTTGGAATCTTTATACCACTAAAAGACGGTACGTCAAAAATTAACAACTGCAGACATACCGTCTTTTAGCGGTGTTATTTTTGGACGGACAACGAATGTTGGGTAAAGAGATTCCGAGCTTTTCCGCTCAGATGTTTTAATCGGCTGAAGATGTGGTTTTTAGTGCCACGAAACCGGTAGTGATCCAGCAATAAAGAACTAAGTACAGCTGAAACGGTTATTAATACCTAAGATGAATACTCACAGCTGTGGTTGCCCCACCTACAGGGTTGTCTGCTCCAACTTTAGCTGACCATCAAGCTAAAGTATTTGGTTAATGGAAATGATGATGACGAGCACCATGAAGCGTTGGAATAGGACATAATTGTGTGTGAGTGAGTGTGTGTGTGTGTGTGTGTGTGTGTGTGTGTGTGTGTGTGTGTGTGTGTATGTGTGTGGTACATTTAGTATCTCTTCCTCATTCTAGTTTCACAATAATTACGAACTACACAACAGTCAAAAAGACACTACTACCACTAGGCTACATTTGAAAAGTGGAAAATTGACGGTACTAATGGTAATCCTAAATACGAATTGTGATTACGTAGCATAAAGCGGTTACATTATTTTATAGGTAATAAAGATTGATAATTAATTTTATAAGTAATATAGAATGTTAAGACCTGGCTAAAAAGCAAGTCGAAACTATGAGGCTGGTGGTTTGCATAGAAATATGATTGTCACAAACGTTTAGTTTTTTTTTTTTTTCAGGACAGCCGTGCTTAGGCCCTAATGGTTCATATTGCTTCAGATATACTGAAGAAGCAATATAATATCGAATATTGTGGTGACTGTACGGGGTAGTTGTTTTGTGGCACATACTCGGCAAAGCGTACGGGACAGGTTTGTAGGTACCCCGGCAGTGGCTGGCTCGTCAGAGGTAGAGATTGACGCAGAGGAACGCACGGCGGGATTATTTTAGCGCGGGGCGTAAGCGCGCCGACACCGGCACCCTCAATTAAGCCAGAATGAGCTGTGGATATTGGAACCGGTGGCGAGCCGCCGCCATATTGCCACCACCCCCCACCCCCTTACCTCGCGGCTCGGCAGCGCCGGGAATCCAATTTCTTGCGCCGCCGCGGCAACAGCAAATCCCTCCGGCCTCTGTGTATCTAATTGCTATGTGTCTGCGTCGCAAGAGGACACAGCGGAGGGGACGCGTCAGCTCTGTCCACGCGCTGTTTCGCCGCCTCGTGCTTTCCTCCTTCAGAATTAGTTGCTCTCCAGTTAAGGGTTTTTACTGTCTTCATCTCTAGTGTCTCTCAGGAACGCGTTAAATGATTAATAAGAGGTAACGGAGTAAGGGTTGAGGACAACGTACGAAGGTTTTCAGTTTTTAGTTACAGGAAGATGACATGCTTCTGCTCATGGGGAAGATACACTGAGGTGGCAGAAGTCGTGGGATCACGATATGCATATTCACACATGGCGCTAGTATCGCGTATACAAGTACAACAGGCGGTGCATTGGTGGAGCAGTCGTTCGTACTTAGGTGATTAATAAGAAAAAGTTTCCGACGTGATGTAACAGACACTAAACGCAGAGTGGTAGTTGGAGCTGGACGTACAAGGTGCATTCAAGTTCTAAGGCCTCCGATTTTTTTTTCTCCAGACTGGAAAGAGATAGAAACATGCACATTGTTTTAAAGTGAGGCCGCGTTCATTGTCAATACGTCCCAGATATGGCAGCACCGTACGGCAGATGGAATTTTACCGCCAGCGGCGAGAATGAGAACTGTTTTAAATACTTAAAATGGCGACGTTTTCCTTACTTGAACAGTGTGCAGTCATTCGTTTCCTGAATTTGCGTGGTGTGAAACCAATTGAAATTCATTGACAGTTGAAGGAGACATGTGGTGATGGAGTTATGGATGTGTCGAAAGTGCGTTCATGGGTGCGACAGTTTAATGTAGGCAGAACATCGTGTGACAACAAACCGAAACAACCTTGGGCTCGCACAAGCCGGTCTGACGACATGATCGAGGAAGTGGAAAGAATTGTTTTGGGGGACACAAAACCCTGCATGACGACCTGAAAATGCGAAAAGTGTCATCCAGATGGGTGCCACGAATGCTGACGGACGACCACACGGCTGCCCGTGTGGCATGTTGCCGAGCAATGTTAATGCGCAACGACAGCATTAATGGGACTTTCTTTTCGTCGGTTGTGACAATGAATGAGATGTGGATGCCATTTTCCAATCCAGAAACAAAGCGCCAGTCAGCTCAATGGAAGCACACAGATTCACCGCCACCAAAAAAATTTCGGGCAACTGCCAGTGCTGAAAAACTGATGGTGTCCATGTTCTGGGACAGCGAGGGAGTAATCCTTACCCATTGCGTTCCGAAGGGCACTACGGTAACAGGTGCCTCCTACGAAAATGTTTTGAAGAACAAATTCCTTCCTGCACTGCAACAAAAACGCCCGGGAAGGGCTGCGCGTGTGCTGTGTGTGTGACAACGCACCCGCACATCGAGCTAATGTTACGCAACAGTTTCTTCGTGATAACAACTTTGAAGTGATTCCTCATGCTCCCTACTCACCTGACCTGGCTCCTAGTGACTTTTGGCTTTTTCCAACAATGAAAGACACTCTCCGTGGCCGCACATTCACCAGCCGTGCTGCTGTTGCCTCAGCGATTTTCCAGTGGTCAAAACGGACTCCTAAAGAAGCCTTCGCCGCTGCCATGGAATCATGGCGTCAGCGTTGTGAAAAATGTGTACCTCTGCATGGTGACTACTTCGAGAAGTAACGCCAGTTTCATCGATATCGGGTGAGTAGTTAATTAGAAAAAAAAATTGGAGGCCTTAGAACTTGAATGCACCTCGTATGGGATATTCTGTTTAGGAAATCGTTAGGGAACTCAGTGTTCTGAGACATGCAGATTCAAGACAGTCCCGAGAATACCAAATGTCAAGCATGACCTCTCACCACGGACAACGCAGTGGCTGACGGCTTACGCTTAACGACCGAGAACAGTGGCATTTGCATAGATTTGTCAGTGCTAAGAGACAAGCAATACTGCATGAAATAAACGCAGAAATCAATGGTGGTCGTGCGATAAACGTATCCGAAAGGACAGTGTGGTGGAATTTGGTGTTAATGGACTATGGCAGCAGGTGATCGACGCGAATGCCTTTACCAGCAGCACAACATCGTATACAGCGCCTCTCCTTTGCTTATGGCCATATCGATTGGACTCTAGGCGACGGAAAAGCCGTGGTCTGATCAAACGAGACCCGATTTCAGAGGATAAGAGCTGATGGTAGGATTTGAGTGTGAAGCAGGCCCAACGAAGCCATGGACACAACTTTGCAACGAGGTACTGTGGAAGCTGGCGGCGGCTCCATAATGGTGTATTCAGTGTCCTCTGGTCCAAATGGACCGATCATTAAATGGAAATGTTTCATTTTATTATATATGGGAATCGTTATGTTGGACACCATTTGCAGCCACTCGCGGAAATCATCTTCCCAAGCAACGATGGAATTTTTGTGGATGACAATGCGCGATGTCACTGGGTCACAGCTGTTCGTGATTGGCTTGGAGACCATTCTGCACAGTTCGAGCTAACGATTTGGCCACCCAGATCGCCCGACATGAATCCCATCGAACGTCTACAGCACATAACCGAGGGGTCAGTTGGTGCTCAAAATCCTGCACCGGCAAAAATTTCACGATTGTGGACAGCTATAGAGGAAACATCGCTCATTATTTCTGCAACGACTTGTTGAGCCCACATCCAGTCGAGTTGCTCTACTACGACGGGCAGTAGGAAGTCCAACACGTTATTAGGGGGTATCCCATGACCTTCGTCAGCCCATTCTACCTGGAAACTGTAATTAGCATACGTACAGCTCGTTAAGAAATATTACTCACATATGAGGACTCCATGACACGTTGAATTAACACACAGCGTCACAACTATCCAAGTTGACGAAATACGTCACTTACAGAACGCCGCTACTGATGAAATAGCTTTACCTGAATGGTTGTGATTGATCCTCCAAACAGCTGCATAAACATAAATTATCTGTGGGTAGTTCTATAATACAGCTATTGACGTATTATTTCGATAGAAAGGCAGCACATTTCCTGCGTTCAATGATGGGTAAATAAAAAAAAAAACTTTATTCGACTGAGACTCTGATCGTTTATTTCCGTATTTACGAATTTGACCTGTAAACAATAAAAGTATCGAACCTATAGTTGTTATAATAAATGGTAATATGAAATGGAATGCAAAAAATAGATTTAAACTTGCATTTGCTAAGGCAAAACTTGTGTATACAGCAAATCCCATCCACATGTGATCTCGAGGATCTTAACGAAAATTCGGTCCGTCCTGGAAAGAAGTGTTTTGTTTCTCAAATAACCACCTCTGCACTGCCGATGGGGAAGAGGATAAACGCTATCCCACACCAAACATCTGCTGTCGGAGATCCCTGAACTTGGGAGCCATGATTGAGTACAAATAAACTTTGTAATATGTAGCGGTTCTTGGTGGTCATGCGAAAGTCTTAGGAACTGCAAGCTTCGTAACTGTGGAATGGGACTATCGCTATACGAGTCATGTACAGGAAGTACATGTACCAGATTTATATATTTAAGATATATATATTTGAAAAAAAAATAGTCTGTTGTTGATACACTTGTTGACTATTTTTTTCACACAATCCCCATCCCATTCAAGGTACATGGTGAGCCTGTCACAAGCGTCTTTACTTCCTCCTCCCGCCAGCTCCTTCCCCCACTTCAGAACCTCTGTCTTCACCTGCTCGTAGGCTGGAAACTTTATCCAATTCATGTGTGCTTTCAGGAAAACGAAAAGACGGCGCCAAGTCAGAGGGAATATACTGCGGGTGGTTCGAAACATCCCAACCAAATGAGTCCAAGTGCGCCCTGGTGGCTAAAGCTGTGCTAGGACGATCGATGTCGTGCTACAAGCACACTTTTCTCATCAGCATTCCCCTCCTTTTGTTTTGTAAGCTCCTTTTGAGATTTTTAGGCTCTCTCAACAGCATTGTGTATTAGTGTTCTCCTCCTGAGGCAGATGTTTGTCCAAAAGATGCCTTTTTGATCCCAAAACATCGTAGGAATGACTTTTTTTGCCAGAAATCCTGGTTTTTAACTTTTTAGCAATGGGAAACTGGTATGACGCCACTGTGATGACTGTGTTTTTGACTAACGCGTGTAATGAACCTCCCTTTTTCCTTATCCAGTCACAAAAGAGCTCGGAAAATCCTCACTTTCCACTTAAAGTCGTTCAAGTAACTCGCTATAGACACCATTTTCCTTTTTTTGTGCTGCTCTGTCAGCTGTTTTGAGACACATCTTGCGCACAGTTTCCGGTATCCCAGAGTTTCTGTGAGTGTCCCGTTTCAAATTCTGGAAAGTTGTGGAAACATTGCAGAAATTTCATCCACTATCAATCCCCGCTCTTCAGGAACTGTTTCGTCGATTTTTTGCACCAACTCGACAGTCAGAATGGGAGGTCTTCCAATGTCATCATGAAAAACTGTTCTGCCTCCACTAAACTCGTTTTGTTCATAACACTTTCGCCGTAAAAGTTTTGATTCGCGACAAAATTTCGGTATGTGTTGTTTCTTCCAGGACAGGAAGAAGATCACAGAACGTGGCAGGATTTCTTACCAACTTCTTTCGCCCAACTAGACACTGCACTGTGTTGACTACCCTCGAGAAAACGACAGCCCGTTACGATCACAGTACATTTAGTTTTTGAACATGCTTCATAAATGAAAGTGACGATGGGTTATTACATTGTTGGATGAATGCCACATTAAAATGATTTAGGAATGTACAGGAGACTGTAGTTTCTAAGTAACGCATGAACCTATTTTCAATGCATGCCGCCTTTAGCATATGAAGATGGTCATTCTATGGCCGAAATCTGTTATGACTGTGTCATAAACATGTGGTTGTGTCTATAAATGAACAAAAAATTTTTGAAAGGAACGTTTGTTAAAGTCAAAACTATGAGAAAAGGCGACACCGCACAACAATAATATGACTCAGATACGGTAGAGTAGGTCTGCTTTTAGTACACATTTGCCGTCTAGAATATTACGAAAGAAACCTCTTTGCTAAAAAAAGATTAGCTACATATTATTGACATTTGGTGGTATCGATCCTGTGCATCTTGTCATTCAGTAGTTTTTTTTTTAAAGAAATGCGTCGTCAAATGTTCCCGTAAATACTAAAATGTTATTCCAGATATCTTTTGAAAATGAGGTATTGTGTGTGTCTAATAGACTTAGGCAGAGCTCTATTAAAGAAATGCTGCACATTGCTCTATTCTAGTTGACCAAGAACAGCATCTGTGTAATGTGTCCAGTATTGTTCACGAAACAGTTCTCCGTTGTTTTGTGTGCATTATGTCGGGGCTAAGTGGATTCGAACATGGGCGCATTGATATAAGAAGCCGAACGGTTTTGGTATTTCAACAGGCAGCGTATCGAATATTTATACCGTATACAGGGAACTCGGAATAACATCATCCACTAAAAATGGCTCTGAGCACTAAGGGACTTAACATCGGAGGTCATCAGTCCCCTAGAACTTAGAACTACTTAAACCTAACACACACATCCATGCCCGTGGCAGGGTTCGAACCTGCGACCGTAGCGGTCGCACGGTTCCAGACTGAAGCGCCTAGGACCGCTCGGGCACACCGGCCACCCATCATCCACTAAGTCACAGCGCGGGTGATACTGAGTTTTGAGTTATGTGATGGATGTTCATTAAAGAGGATTGTGACCAAAAATAAGAGGACGACAACTGCAAATAATGTTATGCTCACGAACCCTGTAAGCACCAAAACAACATGAAGGGAGCTTCAGAAGCAGGGGATTGCACGGCGAACTGGAATTACAAAACCACTCACCAGCGACGCAAATGCGCGTAATAGAACAAATATGGTGCCAGACCACTAATACCTACAGTATGAAACTATGGAAGAGTGTCATTTGGTCAGACTAGACTTGTTTCACACCGTTTCCAGCTTCAGACCATGTTTACGTCACAAGAGTAGAATATAGTGAGGTAGTGTAGACGTGGTATAGCATGTAATGTGGGCATTCTCTCTGCAATTCTAGTAAGTGTTGTAGACGATATAATCGCCTCCCATATACGTCTTGCGAAATGACCGCAACGAGAAATTGCGTAAGATTACTGATATTCATACTGCGCGTCATTCACGAGTGGAGCAGGGATTAGTAGCAAATGTTCAGTCTTCGGAAGTTTTTTCGACGTTTGCGGGGGTAATGAGAGATATGTTTAATCATAAACGAACGCCCAACTAACGTCTCTATTCTGTCAGCGACACATGAACTCTGCTGTTAGCTGTGCGTTGCTGCATTACTCGTTTAAACATGGTACGGAATATTAATTATGCAACATATCTGAGTACACTCGTGCTCTAGAGGTAGCGTCTTTCATTAATAAACGTAACCTTCTCCGTCCCTGGTTCGAAATTCAGCCCTCCTTACATTTGATTAATAATAGCCGTTGACAGCCGAAGGCTTTAGGTATGAGAAGTCACCCTCATTCTGACATCGATACTTCAGGTATACATACCGACGTAGCAAGCAGAAGATGAAATTAAATGTTGTGTGGCTAGGGCCCCCTGCTGGGTAGGTAAATCGCCTGGTACAGGTCTTTTGAGTTGAAGCCACTTCGCCGACTTGAGTGTCGATAGAAATGAGATGAGATGACGATTAGGACAACACAACACCCAGTCCTTGAGCGGAGAAAATCTCCGACCCAGCCGGGAATCGAACCCGAGCCCCTTGGCATGGCAGTCCGTCGCGCTGACCATTCAGCTATCGGGGCGGGCAGCGATTGGAAAAAAGCACAGTTGATTCATGTGTGTGATGAAGATAAAAGAACGGAGCCGTTTAATTACAGGAAAATCTCCTTAACATCGGTTTGCTGCAGAATTCTTGAACACATTCTGAGTCCGAATATAAAAATTTCATTGTGCTACAAAATCTTCTGTCCATAAATGAGCAGGGGTTTAGACAGCATCTCTGTATATATCGACGATCTAACTGACAGAGTGAGCATCAAATTACGGTTATTTGCTGATGACTACCGCTGTGAACGGGAAAGTACCGTCATTGAGTGACTGGAGGAGGATACCGGATAACTTAGACGGAATTTCTTATTGCTGTGATGAACAGCAGCTAGCTCTAAGTCAGAAGGGGATGAAATCCTGTAATGTTCGAATACAGTATCAGCAGTGCGGTGTTTGACACAGTACCATCGATTAAATACTGTATCTTGGAGGAAAGCTTCAAAGTGATGTGAAATCGAACGAGCTCGTCAGGTTGGCGATATGGAAGGTGAATCGTCAACTTCCCATTATTGGGAGATTTTTGGGAGAGTGTAGCTGAACTATAAAGGAGAGAGTGTATAGAAAATTAGTGCCAACCATTCTTGAGTACTGATCGAACCTTTGGGATCCCCACGAAGTCGGAATAAAGGAAGACATTGAATCAATTCAGAAGCATGCTGCTATATTTGCTACGTTCGATGAGCTAGCAAGTATGACGGAGATGCTCCCTGGACTGAAATGGGAAAAGGCACTATTGAGGAAATTTAGAGAACACCATTCCTGACCAACTGCAGAATATTTCTACTGCCGACAACATACGTTAAGAGTAAGGACCACGAAAATACGGTGAGAGAAATTATGGCTCGTACGTAGACACACAGACAGATTGAAGCGCCCTGCTAAACCCGCAGGGCAGGAGAGGTGGAATTGTGGAAAGGGCCCAAAATGAGCGGCTGTCAGTTACACTCGAACACATATAACTTTTTTTATTTGACCATACATTACAGTAGAAATTCTTGAACTTAGTTATCGGCTGAAAACACCACACTATCTTATGCCTTAAGGGCACAACCACTTTACTTAAAAAAACGGCTAAAAGCCATTAACTCAAAATTCAGACGTCAAAGAGAATATTTACAGGGCAGAAGACCTCACGTTAAGTAAGTTCTACAATTTGGCTGAAGGCCCAAAATCTAACACTTGAAAAGCAACAAACTTAATTTAAAGACGGCTAAAGGCCGATGATTTAAGACTCAAGGTAAAATTAAATAAAAAAAAGGCAGAAGGCCTTATCTCCAATTAGGCTGATGGCCCCAAACATTGTGATGCTCGAAAGACAAAGATCCTTAATTTAAAAACGGCTGAAGGCCCCATGACTTAAAACTCAAGGTAAAATAAATTTAAACAACAAACCCTTATCTTAAATTAGGCTGAAGGACCCAAACAATCTGAACTCCTGGAGATTGAAATAAGAACACCGTGAATTCATTGTCCCAGGAAGGGGAAACTTTATTGACACATTCCTGGGGTCAGATACATCACATGATCACACTGACAGAACCACAGGCAAGTAGACACAGGCAACAGAGCATGCACAATGTCGGCACTAGTACAGTGTATATCCACCTTTCGCACCAATGCAGGCTGCTATTCTCCCATGGAGACGATCGTAGAGATGCTGGATGTAGTCCTGTGGAACGGCTTGCCATGCCATTTCCACCATGCGCCTCAGTTGGACCAGCGTTCGTGCTGGACGTGCAGACCGCGTGAGACGACGCTTCATCCAGTCCCAAACAAGCTCAATGGGGGACAGATCCGGAGATCTTGCTGGCCAGGGTAGTTGACTTACACCTTCTAGAGCACGTTGGGTGGCACGGGATACATGCGGACGTGCATTGTCCTGTTGGAACAGCAAGTTCCCTTGCCGGTCTAGGAATGGTAGAACGATGGGTTCGATGACGGTTTGGATGTACCGTGCACTATTCAGTGTCCCCTCGACGATCACCAGTGGTGTACGGCCAGTGTAGGAGATCGCTCCCCACACCATGATGCCGGGTGTTGGCCCTGTGTGCCTCGGTCGTATGCAGTCCTGATTGTGGCGCTCACCTGCACGGCGCCAAACACGCATACGACCATCATTGGCACCAAGGCAGAAGCGACTCTCATCGCTGAAGACGACACGACTCCATTCGTCCCTCCATTCACGCCTGTCGCGACACCACTGGAGGCGGGCTGCACGATGTTGGGGCGTGAGCGTAAGACGGCCTAACGGTGTGCGGGACCGTAGCCCAACTTCATGGAGACGGTTGCGAATGGTCCTCGCCGATACCCCAGGAGCAACAGTGTCCCTAATTTGCTGGGAAGTGGCGGTGCGGTCCCTTACGGCACTGCGTAGGATCCTACGGTCTTGGCGTGCATCCGTGCGTCGCTGCGGTCCGGTCCCAGGTCGACGGGCACGTGCACCTTCCGCCGACCACTGGCGACAACATCGATGTACTGTGGAGACCTCACGCCCCACGTGTTGAGCAATTCGGCGGTACGTCCACCCGGCCTCCCGCATGCCCACTATACGCCCTCGCTCAAAGTCCGTCAACTGCACATACGGTTCACGTCCACGCTGTCGCGGCATGCTACCAGTGTTAAAGACTGCGATGGAGCTCCTTATGCCACGGCAAACTGGCTGACACTGACGGCGGCGGTGCACAAATGCTGCGCAGCTAGCGCCATTCGACGGCCAACACCGCGGTTCCTGGTGTGTCCGCTGTGCCGTGCGTGTGATCATTGCTTGTACAGCCCTCTCGCAGTGTCCGGAGCAAGTATGGTGGGTCTGACACACCGGTGTCAATGCGTTCTGTTTTCCATTTCCAGGAGTGTAATACTTGAAAAGCAAGGAACTTTAATTTTGAAACAGGACTGCCACACATCAGCACGGAGAGAGCACTAAAATAACTGAGCAGTCGACATCACAAGCTACACACAGTTTCACAAACACTTGCACGAAGAACTAGACGATACTAACGGCAGCGACTGTGCAATAACAAGGACGAATCACGAGTCGGCACACGCAGGCAACCCATAAGCGATCGCCGGCCAACATACACGTCGTCCGACAAGACGACCGACCGACGACCAACCGAGGTGGTCCGCACTCAAGTGATTTGTCGGCAACCGTCGGGCGAGTCATGGCCGTCCGGACCTCACTGCAGCCGAGCCCCGACTGAACCTCTGCCGTGTCCTAACACAAACACTGCTAGCGTCTCCCAACTCACTGTCAGATCCCGAAGTACTGCTAACACACGACAACCGGGACGTAATAGCAGTCAGCAAAGATAATACGCCAGGGCTTATATGGATAAGCGCCGCTGCTGCCGCTCACGGGCAGGCAAGGCGGCAACTCAGTGACACCAGTAATTGAAATTAACATAACTAGGTGGTAGTACAGTAAAAACAGGATGCCAAATGAGATGCGACGCGAACACGAGCCACGCACGGCTCACAGATGTTTTTCCTTCGTTCCATTTGCGAGTGTAAGAGGAAAGGAAATGACTAGTAGTGGTACATGAAGCCCTCCGCAGTGCACCATGGTTTGTGGTATAGGTATGCAATTGCAGATGGGATCAGTCATATCGCACAAATATCTGGGTGTAATACTTTGTAGGGATATGAATTGGATCTAGCACACAAGCTCACTCGTAGGTAAAGCAGTTGACAGACTTCTGTTTATTAGTATAATACTAGGGAAATGCAGGCAATCTACACAGGAGGTTGCTTAAAAATTGCCTATACTAGACTAATGCTAAAGTTGCTAGCAGGAGATGCTGCACGTACGCAGGGAGGAGCATAACGAATAGTTACGGGTTTGTTTGGCTCGTGGGAGAGTTTTACATAGATGCTGAAAAACCGAAGAGGCAGGGACTTGAAGATAGACGCGAACCATACCAAGAACCGTTTGTAAATGATGAATGCAGGCTCCAGTAGATATCGTGTAGACAAAAGATTATATTAATCACAGCGATTACAGAGCAATCCAGGCAGATATTCATCCGTTGCTCTATACGTGAATGGAACGAGGAGCCCTAGTAACTAGTACAATGGAAAGTACTCTCTGCCATGCAATTCACAGTGATTTGCTCAGTATGATAGTAGCTGTCCATGTAGAATCTTCGACGCGTCATACAGCCATTTAAAATACCTGCCATTTTCCTCTCACTCCGCTGCCAGGCGGAAGTGTGCTGGGCGAACGATCTGTAATAATCTTTGCTGCCCTGTCTCTACAAGAAATACAGTCAGCTATTTCTGTGTGTGCAGATTTCTGCACTAGATCGCCCACATTTGGTAAGCCATTATTATAAAATACGGATTGCAGATTTCAATACACCGTTAGCGAAACGAAGTCGGCGATTTTATTTCTCTGCAGCAGCTTTTATGACGATGAATATTTCCTAGAGAATAATTCTTTCAGCCTCAATCCTTTCCGACAAAGAGGCTACAGACAATGACGACCTGAATGCGTTCAGGGATCGGGGCCACTTTCAACTATCGAGATCTAACTGGTTTCAAAGATTTCATTACGTAGGTTTGTCAGTTTACGACATCCCTGCAGCTAAATAACATTACCTCCATCACTTTCGTCGCCTGTAGTTGAGGCAGTTCTCTAACTTACTAACGTTATTACGCTGGAAGTCTACACGTTCGTTACTTGGTGCTGTCGATTATATGCTCAGTGATATTTTCTCTGTGTCACACTTCAAAATGACCTTTTAACCTTCTTACACTGTACTTCCGGGATTTATTGATAGAACGTACAGACGAACCTCGTCAAAGCTTCTGCTGAATTATTAACAACAAGATAATTGAACGACATCGCTGCGCTAATCTGGAATATTAATTGACGGCAGTCTAAAAGACAAGCCGGAATTAAGAAAACCAGACCACCTAAAGAAATTGGAACATTAAAGTACAATAAACAATGTATACTACAAAAGCAGTATTTTGTCTAAACCAGCATTTACGACAACTTATTATTGAAGCATTAACAAGCACCAACCTACTGTCCACTGAAGCAAGGTAATTAGCAACTAATTTCGACTTGTGATATGGAGTCAGCCTCCCATAAGAAGAAGCGGCGAGGTACGTTATATGTTTTTTTTTTGTATGAATGAAAATAATTAAAAGTACATCTCAATGATTATTGTCGTCGTTGATACATTTTTCAGACAGATTGTGACTCAACATTACCCATTCCTAATTTTAAATATTAAAAACTTGATTTTAATTCAAATTTATCACTAAAACGAGACATTTCTTGATTTGTTGCTTGGTTCTTCAAAGTAACAGTTCATATTCTGTTTAATAGACATACCGTATTCATTTAACTGAGTTGAGAAGGAGCACGGTGCAACGACGTAATTATTGACCTACCAATAACTTTAAAATGATAAGATCTTCGATTTTCATCTCTATATTTTAATCGTTATACTGCAAATGAGTAACTGTATTCTACATTTGCATCTGTATTCTACAAGCGAATGCGAAGTGCTTGGCAGAGAGTTCTTGGAATTGTAAAATTTATTAGGACTTCTCCCCTTCCTGTTAGCGTACGTAGCACGGGAAGACTGATTGTTTAAATGCTTATGCGGTTGCTGTACTTTGATCTTGTCCTCGCAGTCCGTACAGGCAAGCACGTAGCGGGCTGTAGTATATTTCTAGGTACCTCATTTAAAGATGGTTCTTGGAAATATTTAAGTAGATTTCCGTGACGTAGCTGACGTCTTTCTTCAAGCATTTGCCAGTAATTTTTTTTTCCAGTACCTCTGCTATGCTCTCCCAAGCGTCAAACGAATGTGCGACCATTCATTCCGACCTTCGTTGTATCGGGGCTAAATGCTCTGTTAATCATATTTGGTATTTAACTCACAGACAGCAGTAATAATGTAAGATGGGACAGAGCAGTGTTTTGTACGACAGAAACACGATTTGTTAACTGATTAAATTTTCCCGGTGTCCTACCAATGGACCAAAATCTATCGCCGGTTTCACCAACGATTGAGCATATTCCCCAACGAACTGGAAATCCAGGTGCTTGTACTACAGCCGGCTGGAATGGCCGAGCGGTTATAGGCACTACAGTCTGGAACCGCGCGAGCGCTACAGTCGCAGGCTCGAATCCTGCCTCGGGCATGGATATGTATGATGTCCTTAGGTTAGTTAGGTTTAAGTAGGTCTAAGTTCTAGGAGACTGATGACTTCAGAAGTTATGTCCCATAGTGCTCAGAGCCATTTGAACCATTTTTGTTTGTACTAGATGTGTGATTCTAACTGTGAGTCACTGATCTTGCGTTAAGTTTTACATTTTTGCTTTTTTTTGCTTAAATAATCATTTCTGATCATTTAAGACAAGCTGACATTGTTGGTACGATTTGTCACCTTATCAAGAGTTTCATCACACAGTAGTTAATTACACATAACTGCATCATTTGAAAACAGTGTGAGGGTATCTTTAACATTACCAGGTCATTAATATATACATGAACAGCAACGGTCGCAACACTCTTCCCTGAAGCACGCAAGTGGTTACACCCACTTCTGTCCACGATTCTCCAGCCAGGGTAACAAGCTGCTGCGTGACTACCAAAAATTTATCAGCTCTGTCATCAATTTTGTTTGTGATTTCATATGATCATACTTTTGTTAAACGTTGGCGTAGCACCGAGTGAAATGCTTCTCAGAAGTCACGAAGGACTGCGTCTTCTTGATTTGCTGTGCGCATCGCTTTCACGATGTAATGTAAGAATAGTAGAAGTTGACCAATATGTCGGAATCCAGTTGGCACTGCGGTAGTCATTCTGTTCAGCATAACTCATTAAGATTCTCTACAGAATTTGTTGTAAGATTCTAGGAGGTATGAATGCCGAACATGTCGGACGGTGGTTTTGTACATAATAAATTCCTCTGCCCTTCTTGTGTAAGAATGTGAGCTATGTTTCCTTGTACGTATAAGACACAAGTGAACTCAAAGTCGTGGTTTTTACCTCATAAAGAAAATATCATTATGATCATGGTGATAAGTGCGGTTGTGAACAGCAGTTGCTGCGGTTGAGAGCAGTTCAGATAGACAGTAGCTATATTAAAGTAGATAGATCGCATTTAA
Organism: Schistocerca americana; assembly: GCF_021461395.2. Taxonomy (NCBI): domain Eukaryota; kingdom Metazoa; phylum Arthropoda; class Insecta; order Orthoptera; family Acrididae; genus Schistocerca; species Schistocerca americana. Next base: position 125,967,259 of record NC_060119.1, on the reverse strand, counting down.
TTGCTGAATCGAGATAAAGTCTATTTCAGTTAAAATGAATAACAATGGAACTATTTTTAAATCGAAACAGGTGCATGGTGCGTGTACTAGGCACATGGTCACAATTTTTAATCCTCTCATGTTTACCTATATCTGAACTCTAGCATCCAACTAAATTACTTCACATAGCTTTTAATTTGATTCTGAAACAAATTCAGCCTCAGTATTTAGACATTAAGGGGGAAAAATTAATGACCGTCTCCTGGAAATGGTCCTGAATGGCGGGTTGTTTTCACGCTTCGTAAGGAAACTCTCCTTCCTGGTAGATGTTCCTTTCGCCTTTTGAAGAAACAAATGTTGTAAATCACTAATTCAACCCATTACAGTTTAATAGTACTGGTGGTCTCCAACAACGTTTCTGCTCTGTTGGAGGCCCATTTGCATGGCCTACCACTTCGCCCTAGATAAAAAATCTGGGCTCATACGAGGGGTTTTCGGAAAGTAAGGTCTGATTAGGCACTAAATGAAAACCACTGTGAAAATCTGATGAAGCTCCGCACCGATGTGTTGGGCAGTGTCTCAGTATGCCAATCGATCGCGTGACGTCCCTCTTTCCAGTTCTGAGCGCATAGTGAGCACATAGAGATGCCTACAACAACAGTATCTTCCGTCAAGTATGTGGATCTGGTGAGACATTTCGCCCCAAGCTATGCAGTCCTCATAATATAAATGTCATGCGTTTCTTTTTTCAAGAAAATTCTCAGCCACATCCTGTAGGGGCGGTGAAGACGCTACCGCAGCGTTTTCGATGGGTAGTGTTTGATCACCCAAAATACAGCTCTTAATTGGCTTCCTCCGATGTTCATCTATGCTCATATCAACGGCTGGCTACGAAGACAACATTTTGGGACAAACAACGGGAGACCATCGTATAGGATTGGCGAGAAGCACAAGTGGCTGCTGTCTGTGACGAGGGTACTGGAAAGTATATACAACGCCACGACAAATGTTTAAGTTGGAGCGGCGACTATTTAGAGGGGTAGCTGGAAGGTGTGGATAACTATTGCAAATAAACAATTTTTTTTCACTGTGGTTTCCATTTCGCGACCGATCGGACCTTACTTTACTAACAGCCCTCATATCTATGAGGAGGCTTCAAGTAGAGGTGTTGTGTAGACCGTCTAGGACGCGCAGACATTGGGACGGCACATTTATGGAGTCGGCTACGTCATTGGCTTGCTGGCTGCTGCATTTGAAGGAGTGTGACAGTGTATGTTGTGGTGCGTTTCGGGCCATGGAGGCCATCCCTACTCTTATGCATACTAACATATAGCGGCTCGTCCAGGCGTCCCGTTGCTACGTGGTATGAGTAAAATGACCTCTAACAAGAAAACCGAGTGTTTCTTGTTCTTATTTGCCATACTATTGGCAGAAAGCCACAGAGAGCACTTTTACTGACAGAAAACAACAGAGAAAATATTAATTTTAACAGTATAAGGTACTACAGTGAAATGGAATTACCTTTATCGGCAAAACCATGTATTTCGTTGACTTCATTGTAACTCATTTGTTTAACAGCATGTTCTACATCTGAAGTAATTTTTGTTACAGTTGTCAAAGGAGTGAGAGAGAGAGAGAGAGAGAGAGAGAGAGAGAGAGAGAGAGAGAGAGAGAGAGAAGAGAAAGAGAGAGAGAGAGAGAGAGAGAGAGAGTGAAAGAGGGAGGGAGGTTCGTATCAACTTAGAAGATCTCCGATGGTAGGCATTTGGTCTCTTGATATTTTTAAAAATTTCGCGAATCTGATACATCGATATTTAAAGGAATATCTATACCGACTCTCGATGTATAAATTGTCGATATTTCAAAGAAATAATATCGTCGTATCGCCCTATAAAAATATCGACTGTACGTTATAAATATACCTCTGGTTTTATAGTTGTGTATTTAAGTACTGATTTATTATTACATATTCTGTACATAAACAAGCTAGCCCCTTGCCTATCCCCCTTAGACCAAGAACTGAGAGAAAAACACTTCGTTTGAAAATTTGTAAGTTAATAATGGGACTTTATGTGGATGAAAAGCTTGTGTTGCAATACTTTTTTTGTCCACTGTTGTGTTGTTACTTAAAAACTGTGTACATGGTGCATTGTCACGTAAAATTTCATTCCAGTTAACGTCACATTCCTTATTTTCTTAATCTGTGATTGGCTACATGTTATACGCTGATATAGCAGAACTGCGTGGTGAAGCTGAAGGTTGCAGTTTTTGTTGGTAGCGCCGAGCGCCGATTACGTGAACGTATCCCCTCACACGTCTCCGCCCACCGCTAAACCCGATATTGTCATTTTAGATTATGGTCATCTTTTTCAGCAACTGTTTTTGAATGTTGTTATTCTATTCACATCGCCTCCCCCTTGTGATATCACACATTTTTGTGCCACCTGTACTTGCCTCGTAGATATAAGCAAAAAAATAATTTTAGTAATGTACAGCCTCATTTGCACCGTTTACTTAGAACTTACCTAGGTTTCAGTCGGGATAACCCAGCCTTCTTCAGAATAACAGTATCTATCGTTTGTCCATAGTGGACATCGTCAAGCTAAAAATACAAATCCATAAATTATCTTCAGACTGTAAAACTTATCTGGCACTGTCTCGGCCATATATCGAGACCGCGATGCGGCAGCCACGAGTGCTGTACCGGAACTCATAATACACTACTGGCCATTAAAATTGCTACACCACGAAGATGACGTACCACAGACGCGAAATTTAATCGAAAGGAAGTAGATGCTGTGATATGCAAATGATTAGCTTTTCTGAGCATTCACATAAGGTTCGCGCCTACAACGTGCTGACATGAAGAAAGTTTCCTACCGATTTCTCATACACAAACAGCAGTTGACCGGGTTGCCTGGTGAAACGTTGTTGTGATGCCTCGTGTAAGGAGGAGAAATGCGTACCATTACGTTTCCGACTTTGATAAAGGTCGGATTGTAGCCAATCGCGATTGTGGTTTATCGTATGGCGACATTTCTGCTCGCGTAGGTCGAGAACTAATGATGTTAGCAGAATATGGAATTGGTGGGTTCAGGAGGGTAATACGGAACGCCGTGCTGAATCCCAACGGCCTCCTATCATTAGCAGTCGGGATGACAGGCATCTTATCAGCATGGCTGTAACGGAACGTGCAGCCACGTCTAGATCCTTGATTCAACAGATGGGGAGGTTTTTTCAGATGAATCCAGGTTGTTTTTACAGCGTCATGATGGTCGCATCCGTGTTTGGCGACTTCGCGGTGAACGCACATTGGAAGCGTATATTATCATCGCCATACGGGCGCATTGACGGCACTTTGAACAGTGGACGGTATACATTTCCGATGTGTTACGCCCGTGGCTCTGCCCTTTATTCGATCCCAGCGAAACCCTACGTTTCAGAAGGATAATGCACGATCGCATGTTGCAGGTCCTATACGGGCCTTTCTGGATACAGAAAATGTTCGACTGCTGCCCTGGCCAGCACATTCTCCAGATGTCTCACCAACTGAAAACGTCTGGTCAATGGTGGCCGAGCAACTGGCTCGTCACAATACGCCAGTCACTACTCTTGATGAACTGTGGTATCGTGTTGAAGCTGCATGGGCAGCTGTACCTGTGCATGCCATCCAAACTCTGTTTGATTCAATGCCCAGGCGTATCAAGGCCGTTATTACGGCAGAGGTGGTTGTTTTGGGTACTGATTTCTCAGGATCTATGCACCGAAATTGCTTGAAAATGTAATCACATGTGAGTTCTAGTATAATATATTTGTCCAATGAATACCCGTTTATCATCTGCATTTCTTCTTGATGTAGCAATTTTAATGGCCAGTAGTGTATTTATACAGTTGCTGACTGGGCCGCGAAATAGTGAAGACGTAAAAGAAACAGACTGGACGTGACGAGAGCTCAGAAATATGTGAGACTTCTTCGCACAGTGAAAATAAAATTACGTTGTACTACAATTTCAAAAGAACTATCAAATATTTAAAGAAAATTGCGAAAAAATATAACGTAATATGAAAATATTGCTCTCGATTTTGCCATTTTGATACCAACATGTCGGGGTGTCGGAAAAGAAAATATCACCGATGTATATCGATATCTTTTCTGGATAATATCGACGTATCAGTATAGCGATATACTGGGCTGTTCAATGCAGACCAACTAAAAGGGTGCTGCATTACAAGTTAGGAGGAAGAGACAAGAGAGAAACGTGCTGCAATCGACCTACAGGTGAACTGGTAACTATCTATAAGAGTTGATACGTGACGGAAAAAGATTTTAAAAAATCTTATATGATATGTTACAGACTAATCCCATGCGGCGTCTTAGACATTAAAAACCAATATGTGTCCGACAAGTTAACAGTATGCACATCTACAACTAGTCTACGTGTATACTCCGCAAGCCACTTATGGTGTGTGACGGAGGGTACTAGCATTAACAGTGTATCTTTGTAGCATTACATGAGTATGTGATCAACTTTGCATCACTTGAGTCTAGGGGAGTCGAAAGAAGTAGTGAGACATGACGTCATAACAACTTGTGATATTTTATACATGTAATTCATTTCTAAATTTTATTGATTATTTACAGAGTAAAGAACTTAATTATGTACAACATTTAATAGGTAATGAGTTTTAATGAGATATATATAAATATGTTTTGACATAGCAAATAACCTTGTTGCATTATGCATGATATGTTTTCTCTTGGTTAGAACAAAAACTTTCGTGTTGTTCGAGTGCGCGATCAAGTAGTCGTCGAGTACGGATCTGCTGAACTTTCATGAATGGGCATACAAGTGTTAATTTACAACCCTTAGTTGATTTAAAAATTATTCTAGGGAACCACGGCCAGATGTTGGTGCAAACAAATCGCCCGCGAATTCTCAAATATCGGCGCGTAGTGTAAGATACGCGGCTGGATATTGGGCATTATCGTCGCCTGTGTGATTCATTAACATTAACCGCGGTTTACGGACATTAGCTTGATAATAACTATCAAAGCCATTTATGAGCGTCATAGTAATCGTCTTGATGCTTAAAACAAGCGAGAAGCGATTTACTGTCGGGATTCGACAAATATTAATCATTGTATAGTCAGCTTGTTGACATGTTGCTTAGGAACTCATAAATGGACAGTGATAGAATTAGTGAAACGCTCTTTTAAGTATCAGTGACCACTACGCACACATCAGAAAATAATTACACCGAGTGTGAGTGACTTCTGGATTGGACGAGTTTTTTTTTTTATTTCAGCTAATTAGAATTAATAATCTTCTTTCTAGGTTGAAACTTCATCAATGGTGACGCGCTCATTCAATTTAGTAGAACGATAGACAGTACTAGCTACGCTACTACTTACAGTTTTAAAAGAAAGCACATACCTGTTTTCTTTTGAGCAATGTTCGTACTTTATTCATCAGTCTTCTGAAACCAGAGGCACGAGTGACGCCCCCTCACAGCACTACGATATCGTGAACCACCACACACATGTGCCCCCTTCTCACTACATTTCTGCATTGAAAACCCTGAGATACAGCCGCGGTACGAAGAAGGATGAAAGAAGAGGAAAGATCAGCGAAAGAAACGGGGCAAACGGAGAAGGGGAGGTCACAACTTTTCCCTATTTTCATTTCCAGCTTCGAGTGCATTGAGGGAAGAAGTGTCTGCCTGTGGTCGGACGTTTCTAATTTTATCTTCGTGATCTCTTCGCGAGACTTAGGTCGGAGGAAGAAATGTATTGTTTGAAGTTGAACTAAATAAGCCCTCGGTCACAATTTTCAGTCTTTTTGATCAGGTTTCAACACTTTTATGAGTGCCTCCATCAGAAATGAAATATTTAAAGTGGCATGTCAAGTATAAAATAAATATCAAGCCAGAAAGGCTTTAGTCACAAATTTTTTTAAAAGGAATACATGAAAGGCGAACCACTGTGGGCTGCTCATACCTGTCTGACTCTGTTAGGGACGTACGCTCTTGGAACTTTAACAGTAAACCTCACCTTGATACAGATCGCCTCTCTTGCAGCGCGTGCCACTGGCTATCTCAGTGACGCTTTCGGCCTTATTAAATGAACCTGTACTGAAACGTGCCCTTCACCTTTGGATCATCTCTGTTTCCTCTACCAGTCTTATATGTTTCGGAACCCTTGTTGTCCAAGTGCTGGTATCCAAGTACTGGTCGAACGAGCTTATTGTAAGCCAATCCTTTGTTGATGGAAGGCGTTTCCCGAGGATTCTCCCAATGAATCTGTCTGACATCTGCCTACGTGGTCGTTCCGCTTTAAATATCTCCGTACACAAACCGTTTTGTGGAAGGTACTGCTTCCAGTGATGGTTCTGCAATCATGTAACTATAAAATAAAGGGTATTGCTTTTCCCTCAGTTAATCCTTTCCACTTATGTAGTTTACTGTGGACGAACAGTCCTAAATTTATTACCTTCTCCACTGCATTAGATTTAGTTCTAGAATACAGACATTCCGCCCTTGTCCATCTTTCCGAGTTAAGAATTCATGTCGTGTCAGCCCGTCTGGCAGTCAGATAACTGATAACTTATAGCTGACGAGTTCTTCTCTTAGGCTGAAATACGGACCTTGTTACTGCGACATGGGACTGCAAAGCCGAACAATATAGGGCCTGAAGGGTGCGCCCTTCTGTCTGTGGCTGGGGCTGAGTGCCCTCGACCGGGTCGACACGCGGGGGAGCAAACAGAGATTGCACACGGTCTCCGAGGCCCGAGTGCGGTGAGGAGGCGAACACGTATTGACTCTATGTCGCTGCATAATACGATGGAGGCTCTCGGCGTGGCTCACAGATAGCGTGACCGTGCCAAAGCACAGCTGTGGAAAGTATCGCAATTAAGATCCATACTTTAAAGCGTGGAATACTACAGCAAGTTAACTATTCTTCTTTAACTGTGTGCACATAAAATCCGTCTTTCTTTGGTCGTAAAACCATTCTATATCCAATTATGAAGGTATATTTTACCTAGTAATATTCCTTTACGCACTTTATTTCGTCAGGTAATTTTATACATACTTTGGTAGTACCATACTTCCGAAATCTCAGAATCTTGTTTTGATGTTTCTTCGTATTTTTTTCCAGGTTTTATTTCGATGACTACCCCCATGAACCACGGACCTTGCCGCTGGTGGGGAGGTTTGCGTGCCTCAGCGATACAGATGGCCGTACCGTAGGTGCAACCACAACGGAGGGGTATCTGTTGAGAGGCCAGACAAGCGTGTGGTTCCTGAAGAGGGGCAGCAGCCTTTTCAGTAGCTGCTGGGGCAACAGTCTGAATGATTGACTGATCTGGCCTTGCAACACTAACCGAAACGGCTTGGCTGTGCTGGTACTGCGAACGGCTGAAAGCAAGGGGAAACTACAGCCGTAATTTTTCCCGAGGGCATACAGCTTTACTGTATGGTTAAATGACGATGGCGTCATCTTCGGTAAAATATTCCGGAGGTAAAATTGTCCCCCGTTCGGATCTCCGGGCGGGGACTACTCAAGAGGACGTTATCAGGAGAAAGAAAACTGGCGTTCTACGGATCGGAGCGTGGAATGTCCCTTAATCGGGCAGGTAGGTTAGAAAATTTGAAAAGTGAAATGGATAGGTTGATGTTAGATATAGTGGGAATTAGTGAATTTCGGTGGCCGGCCGGAGTGGCCGAGTGGTTCTAGGCGCTTCAGTCTGGAACCGTGCGGCCGCTACGGTCGCAGGTTCGAATCCTGCCTCGGGCATGGATGTGTGTGATGTCCTTAGGTTAGTTACGTTTAAGTAGTTCTAATTTCTAGGGGACTGATGACCATAGATGTTAAGTCCCATAGTGCTCAGAGACATTTGTACCATTTTTGAAGTTCGGTGCCAGGAGGAACAAGACTTGTGGTCAGATGAATACAGGGTTATAAATACAAAATCAAATAGGGGTAATGCAGGAGTAGGTTTAATAATGAATAAAAAATAAGAGTGCGGGTAAGCTACTACCAACAGCGTAGTGAACGCATTATTGGGGCCAAGATAGACACAAAGCCCATGCCTACTACAATAGTACAAGTTCATATGCCAACTAGCTCTCCAGATGATGAAGAAATTGATGAAATGTATGATGAGATAAAAGAAATTATTCAGGTAGTGAAGGGAGATTAAAATTTAATAGTCATGGGTGACTGGAATTCGAGAGTAGGAAAAGGGAGAGAAAGAAACATAGTGGGTGAATATGGATTGGGGGAGAGAAACGAAAGAGGAAGCCGTCTGGTGGAATTTGGCACAGAGAATAACTTAATCATAGCTAACACTTGGTTCAAGAATCATAAAAGAAGGTTGTATACATGGAAGAATTCTGGAGATACTAGAAGGTATCAGATAGATTATATAATGGTAAGACAGAGATTTAGGAACCCGGTTTTAAATTGTAAGACATTTCCAGGGGCAGATGTAGACTCTGACCACCATCTATTGGTTGTGAACTGTACATTAAAACTGAAGAAACTGCAAAAAGTTGGGAATTTAAGGAGATGGGACCTGGATAAACTGAAAGAACCAGACGTTGTAACGAGTTTCAGGGAGAGCATAAGGGAACAATTGACAGGAATGGGGGAAAGAAATACAGTAGAAGACGAATGGGTAGCTCTGAGGGATGAAGTAGCGAAGGCAGCAGAGGATCAAGTAGGTAAAAGCACGACGGCTAGTAGAAATCCTAGGGTAACAGAAGAAATATTGAATTTAATTGATGAAAGAAGAAAATATAAAAACGCAGTAAATGAAGCAGGCAAAAAGGGATACATACGTCTCAAAAATGAGATCGACAGGAAATGCAAAATGGCTAAGCAGGGATGGCTAGAGGACAAATGTAAGGATGTAGAGGCTTATCTAGCTAGGGGTAAGATAGATACTGCCTACAGGAAAATTAAAGAGACCTTTGGAGAAAAGAGAGCAAATTGTATGAATATCAAGAGCAAAGAAAGGAAAGCAGAAAGGTGGAAGGAGTATATAGAGGGTCTATATACAAGGGCGATGTACTTGAGGACAATATTATGGAAATGGAAGAGGATGTAGATGAAGATGAAATGGGAGATAAGATACTGCGTGAAGAGTTTGACAGAGCACTGAAAGACCTGAGTCCAAACAAGGCCCCGGGAGTAGACAACATTCCTTTAGAACTTCTAACGGCCTTGGGAGAGCCAGTCCTGACAAAACTCTACCATCTGGTGAGCAAGAAGTATGAGACAGGCGAAATACCCTCAGACTTCAAGAAGAATATAATAATTCCAATCCCAAAGAAAGCAGGTGTTGACAGATGTGAAAATTACCGAACTATCAGTTTAATAAGTCACAGCTGCAAAACACTAACGCGAATTCTTTACAGACGAATGGAAAAACTGGTGGAAGCCGACCTCGGCTAAGATCAGTTTGGATTCCGCAGAAATGTTGGAACACGTGAGGCAATACTGACCCTACGTCTTATCTTAGAAAATAGATTAAGGAAAGGCAAACCAACATTTCTAGCATTTGTAGACTTTGAGAAAGCTTTAGACAATGTTGAAAGGAATACTCTCTTTCAAATTCTAAAGGAGGCAGGGGTAAAATACAGGGAGCGAAAGACTATTTACAATTTGTACAGAAATCAGATGGCAGTTATAAGAGTCGAGGGGCATGCAAGGGAAGCAGCGGTTGGGAAGGGAGTGAGACAAGGTTGTAGCCTCTCCCCGATGTTATTCAATCTGTATATTGAGCAAGCAGTAAAGGAAACAAAAGCAAAATTCGGAGTAGGTAGTAAAGTCCATGGAGAAGAAATAAAAACGTTGAGGTTCACCGATGACATTGTAATTGTTCCAGAGACAGCAAAGGACTTGGAAGAGCAGTTGAACGGAATGGACAGTGTCTTGAAAGGAGGATATAAGATGAACATCAACAAAAGCAAAACGCGGATAATGGAATGTAGTCGAATTAAATCAGGTGATGCTGAGGGAATTAGATTAGGAAATGAGACACTTAAAGTAGTAAAGGAGTTTTACTATTTGGGGGGCAAAATAACTGATGATGGTCGAAGTAGAGAGGATATAAAATGTAGACTGGCAATGGCAAGGAATGCGTTCCTGTAGAAGAGAAATTTGTTAACATCGAGTATAGATTTAAGTGTCAGGAAGACGTTTCTGAAAGTATTTGTACGGAGTGTAGCCATGTATGGAAGTGAAACATGGACGATAAATAGTTTGGACAAGAAGAGAATAGAAGCTTTCGAAATGTGGTGCTACAGAAGAATGCTGAAGATTAGATGGGTAGATCACATAACTAATGAGGAGGTATTGAATAGAACTGGGGAGAAGAGGAGTTTGTGGTACAACTTGACAAGAAGAAGGGACCGGTTGGTAGCACATGTTCTGAGGCGTCAAGGGATCACAAATTTAGCACTGGAGGGCAGCGTGGAGGGTAAAAATCGTAGAGGGAGACCAAGAGATGAATACACTAAGCAGATTCAGAAGGATGTAGATTGCAGTAAGTACTTGGAGATGAAGAAGCTTGCACAGGATAGAATAGCATGGAGAGCTGCATCAAACCAGTCTCATGACTGAAGACAACAAGAACAACTTCGATGAAACGTCGGACACACGACTTTTGCAAACAATGTCGTTTATTCACTGATATAACATCACCGCTCCGATACGGAAGACCTTCCCCCTTGATCTGTTCATTCTCTTACAGAGTACACGTTTAAAGCAGTATATTTTGAAAGGAATAATCATACAGGGTCACTGATGGATGCTGTGATAGTGAACATAATAAAAATTGAAGACAAGGAAGGTTAGTGCGTGTTAAGACGACAGCAATGTGGGCTGCAGGTTACCGCCACTGCTGTTTTCCTTGGTCGTCCAAGCAACAAAGTAAGAAAGAAATGCCGGACGTCACGGCGTAACGCCCAGTCGGTGGCCATTTCATTAGAGGTACAGCACTTGTTCTTATTAGAGAATCATGGTGCTGGACGTGTAAGGGTTAACTTGGTTGGTTTAAGAGAAACTACGAAAATATGGGATGTGGAAAGTTGGTCGAGGTCTGAACCATTCTTCTCAGGAATACAAATTTTGTCTTTACTAAGAAGAAGGAGAACAATGAGTCATACACATAAGGAATTTTGGAATGTGTGTATGTTTTCCAGGTGTCTTAACCTATTGGCTGAAAAACGAGGAGGAGTCGGAAGAGTCACAGGTACTGACTGTAACTGTTATCTACCTCATTATCTGGGTTAAGTATAAACACACTAAATACATTACTGGAAACTGTAAGATAGAGAAAATTATTTCACTGACTGGCACTAAGTTGGAATTTTCTCAAATGGCAGGGCTGCAAAAGAGAGTTGCATACGTTTGAAGCGCAGGACTCTGCAAATGAGGACGGAATTGGAAGCATTCCGCGTGGTTCTGCAGAAGAACTTCAAAAATTAAACAGACCCTTAAAAATGTGAAATAACTTTATAGAAGAAGAAGTATATGGACTGCCGTTTTTAGGAGGAAACAAAGACTAAAATGATTCGTGATATCGGTTCCGGAAAGTAGAAGAACTGGTAGCGCCGAAAAATCATAGGAACGAAAAACATTACATGTTAACAGATTGCCTTAGGTAAAAAAAAAGATCTTCTAAAAGGAAAGTCTGCTAAAATTTGGCTACCCTGTGGCTTCCAACCTGTGCAATTGTGGCAAGGATCGTTCCCTTATTGTCTCACCCAGCAGAATCTCGATATACTGACGCCTGCACCTAATGAAATCGACGTCGCCCATTTCTGGGCTAAAGTAACCTAAATAACATACAGAAGAATCTTGAAAATTAGGCGGACTGATAAGGCAAGGAATGTGGAGGTTCTTCGAAGAATGAGCGGGGAAGGGAATAGATAGAAAACACTGACAAGAAGAAGGGACATGACGGTAGAACATCAGGGAATGACTTCTTTGGTACTGGAGGGAGTTGTAGAGGGTCAAATCCTAGAAAAAGATAGAGATTGAAATACATCCAGCAGAAAATTGAGGACGTAGTTTGCAAGTGCTGTTCCGGGATGAAGAGGTTGTCACAGGAGAGGAATTCGTCGTGGGCCACATCAAACCAGGCAGAAGACTGATGACCGCGATGAAATGGTACAAAGGAGGAAGTCGTGATGGGTTGCACGGAAAGCTGATACACTGAACAGTAAAAGGAGAACCAGATGCTCGGTTTCCGTACACCGTGGCCAAGCGCATTTGGTAACGGCCCTGAATGTTCGTAAGGCACAGTCCATTATTGGCTCAACCCTGGATCACTGCAGTGGTGTGTCGTCCTGCGATGATACCGTCTGCTGAGATTTGGGCTGGTTAAAACCAATACCACTGCATCGACTACCGTTCTCGTGACAAGAGGTGCGCCTCACAGTGCAGTGGGTAACAGCAATTTTTATTTTCTCTTGAGTCTTTTGAGTCTTCTGACTGGTTCGATGCGGCTCTCCACGAAGTTTTCTGTGCCAGACTCTTCACCTCAGAGTAGCACTTGCAACCTACGTCCTCATTAATTTGCTGCATATATTCTAGTGTACTGTTTTTACTCTCTACAGCTCTCTCAAGCAACACGTAAATTATTTCTTTTATCATACACTTGTCCCATCATCCTGATCTTGTCCTCGTATTTCATACGATGCTTTCTTAGCCGATTCTAAGAATTTCGTTGTTCCTTAATTTATCAGTTCACCTGATTTACATTATCCTTTTAAACAAACATATTGTCAACGACAGATTCGCTTCTCTTTTTATTGATAACTTTCCGTCATACATACGCATCTATTTAGATACTCCACAAGCCACAGTACGGTGTGTGGCGGAGGGTACCCTGTACCACTACTTGTCATTTTCTTTCCTGATCGACTCGCAAATAGAGCGAGGGAAAAACAATTGTCTGTATGTCTCCATACGAGCCCTAATTTCTCATATTCGTGATCCTTACGCACAACGTATGTTGGCAGCAATAGCATCGTTTGGCAATCAGCTTGAAATGCCGGTTCTGTAAATGTTCTTAACTGCGTTAGTCCTTCTTTCTCATTCGGGCTTTGGACCGGCAATGGCGAAGTTCAAAATATATTTTTAAAATTTTTGTAATTATTTTGATCCTTTAAATTTTTTTGTAGTTTTTTTTAAGTAGTAAGGGCTTCATTTCATCTTCTAGCTCTAGCAAATTGGCTAGAAGTGCTTCTTTGTTTGGTATATTGCATGTTTTGCATTAATATTTCGTTTCTCGACGCACGTTCTGTTTCGAGCAGACTGCACATCTACGCCATAGTCCGCATTTCTTGGACTGGTCACTTGGAATGACATATGGAAAGTGCCTCCCAGTAAAGCGAAGAGGATTCTCGTCATCAGAGCGTCTTCCTTTCCTATCTTCTGCCGGCCGGAGTTGCCGAGCGGTTCTAGGCGCTACAGACTGGAACGCGCGACCGCTACGGTTGTAGGTTCGAATCCTGCTTGGGGCATGGATGTGTGTGATGTCCTTAGGTTAGTTAGGTTTAAGTAGTTCTAAGTTCTAGGGGACTGATGACCACAGTAGTTAAGTCCCATATTGCTCAGAGCCATTTGAACCATTTTCCCATCTTTTCTACGTTATGTAGCAAATTTTTCCACAAGTTCTCGTACCAGACCTAAATGAAAATCTGCTAATGATATTTTTCTCCCTGCCACCGATCTGTGAAGAGTGTGAGCATCAAAAACACGAAGGTCTACAACATGGCCGGCCGGAGTGGCCGAGCGGTTCTAGGTGCCACAGTCTGGAACCGTGCCACCGCTACGGTCGCAGGTTCGAATCCTGCCTCGGGCATGGATGTATGTGATGTCCTTAGACTACTTAGGTTTATGTAGTTCTAAGTTCTAGGGAACTGATGTCCTCAGAAGTTAAGTCCCATAGCGTCAGAGCCATTTGAACCATTTCCACAACATGAAAAAAAAAAAAACCTTTTTGTACCATTTAACAGATTTACGCACAGATGCAACAGAGCTTAATAGTATATCGGAATGGTCTACTCCTCCCATATTTGCATTGTAATCACACATTCCGGCTTCATTACTATTTCACCAGTGGTCCTGTTTGTCTTTCCTGTGTCATGCATTTCTATAGTGTTGCAGGTAGTCAGCATGAGCACTTCTCTCTTGTCACACCACTAGATGGCAAGCATTGCGCAATTTGACATAAACTCAACTTCTCCTCGTTTCAGCTTCTTTTGTAGCTTCGGAAAGATGCGCCTGGTCCTGCGTACAGTACCGTGTGCTGCTGTTCTCTGGTTGTGAAGCCAGAAGAACAACGTTGGACTTGTATACCAATTGTCGATATACAGGACATGTTCACGTTCAAGGTATGGCATCAATAGTGTTGCCACTATATCACTAGATTTCCCCAAATTATGGACCTCAATTTCTGTTGTTGTGCCTGTGTACAGAATGAAATCCAAGACGTATCCAGTTTTACAGTCACACAACATGAATGTTTTGATTCCAGGTCTACTTCGTTCCGAAGGAATGTGTTGTTTAAAAGATAAAATTGATCAAATGGCCTTGAGCACTATGGGACTTAACTTCTGAGGTCATCAGTCCCCTAGAACTTAGTACTACTAAAACCTAACTAACCTAGGGGCATCAGACACATCCATGCCCGAGGCAGGATTCGAACCTGCGACCGTAGCGGTCACGTGGTTCCAGACAGTAACGCCTAGAACCGCTCGGCCACTCCGGCCGGCTTTAAAAGATAAGCGACCTTTGAACAATAATAGGCTTTTATGGACACAGAGTTTTCTGTGTGGATTAAATGCACTGCGGAACGCCACACGAACTGTGTCAATTATTTTCCTAACTTTAAACAAACTGTGATCTCCACGATTGGCCGAGTTGTCATTAAAATGAAACATTCTCAAAAGTAACATAAAAGGGTCACGGGACATAACTTCACCAAAAATTGGAGTACTCAGAAGTACATATCTGGACCAATATTCCTTTATTCTCAACTTGTTAACACGAAGCGTGAGAAGCCAAATACCAGTGAAGCTATACGTTTCCTCAAAACCTTTATCTTTACAGGTGGATAGTCGAGAACGAAATGATTCCGACGTATTTGCCATGGCGAAAGTGAAAAATCGGTCCAAGTGCTATAAATTTCAACACATCTCATGACAGAAATAGGACGGAAAAGGATAGAACGCTTGAATCAGGCGCTGATTGGCAATTATGTCCTGAAAATGAGTCATCAAATGCATGAAGTACTGGACTGAAATCACGTTTTTGGCAATCAAATTTCTCATTCTCGCTGTGGAGTGGCCTTTTACGGATCATTAGTCTTCACTTCCAGAATCTGAAGAAGAACTGTGCTGGCGAGGTCTACTAGGTGAAGTACGTGGATGCATATTACTACGAGATTCTTCTGATGAATCTTCATCGTCACTACCTTCATTGAACATGCCATACTCACTGTCACTGTCACTCCTTGTAAGTATCTCCATTACCTCTTCTTCATTGCAACGACGCCGTCGTGCCATTTGTCTGTGGAAGTCAAAAGTGACAGCATTCTAAAAAACCTGATGAACCAGCAGATAGCTAAACGACACCATAGAAGCGGAATGCAGAATATCACATGAACCAGCTAGCACGAATGTCGAACAACAACTAAGAAATCCGTAGCAGAGTGTTTCCCACATAGCAGGGACAGTGGCACAGAACAATAAATAGGGTGCATCGATCCCAGGGAGTGCACGGGACAAGAGAACTTGCGACGGGTCGGCATGCACCCATGAGCGGCTATTGACGTCCGTACGCCCACAACCAGTAGAATCGGCTGCGCTATAAGCCGTCATTATGATTCAAGTAGCGGCCAGGCCGCGCGGCGAATGCCTTCTGCAGGACCCACGGGAAAGCTCACTTCAACGGCAAACAACGTCCGCAGGCCCTGCGACAAAGGGTCTACAGTACTGAAATGGTTAAACGATTTGACTAAGTCTCCTGTCGTTCAACTTGTGTAAGTAGGCTGTTTAGATTTTCTTATTGGTAACGCCACGTAGCGCTCTGTATGAAAATCACTGGCTGTGCTGTGTGCAGTTTGTGGCTAGTTTGCATTGTTGTCTGCCATTGTAGTGTTGGGCAGCTGGATGTTAACAGCGCGTAGCGTTGCGCAGTTGGAGGTGAACCGCCAGCAGTGGTGGATGTTGTAACGTTCCCTGGCAAACTCACACTATTAATAAACAAAAATTTAATTGTACCATATACGCTGCTATGAAGCAATTTGTATATACTGTAATTATTTAACAAAAAATATTATTTAATTTTGTGTAAAAGACATTCGATATTATTGTAATATTTTCTGTAGTAATATTCTCCATGTATTTATGATTGTAATATTTCTATACTCATAATGTAATTGCGAAATATGTCAATATCTGCGATAACAAAAATGTAAAATTCAGCCACAGAGGAAAATAATGTTGTAAGATTACAAAGAGATGTTAATGGACAGCAGTAATATAAAAACCACCACATAGTGTGTATTCTTTGTCGTCTCCCTGTAGAGCTGAAAGTGAGAGCAAGCTGTGACGTAGCATTTTATGAACGGGTAGACTTCTTCTGTCTGTATCTAGAATTAGCCGCCATTAGAGGAGAAATTACAAACTAATGTAAGTTGAATTATTGTTGTGGTCTAAATACATTATAATTTATCAAAAGTGTGTATTATTAATGTAAATTAGCTTGCCCATGTCATCTATAATATTTCTTTAAAGAATTTTCAGCGTTTTTAGCGGTGTTGCTGGGCTGTGCCGCGAACGAACGATTTGCAGCGGCGGCACATTTAAAAAATTGTTCCGCTAAGAAAAATTAACCAAACCCGTAAATCGGGAGCAGATAAAAATTAGCAGTGAATTAAGAAAAAAATGTTTTTTCTTTTACAGCGATCCTGAGACTGATGGAATTATTTACTAGTTTCACATTTGTGCATTCATAGGCGGATAGTTAACGTTGGAATTTAACAATTTTGGTTCTTTCCAATAACTTAAATGTATAGTGAAGTGTGTTTTATCGATGATAATTAAACGTCGGCTTGGCAATATTTAACCATTTTCTGCTAATAGAGACAGTCTTGTGTTCCATAACTAACGCCGGGAAAGAATTCAGTAAATATTTTTTAAAAAAACCACTGTATTTAGAAAATGTGTGCCGAGGCCGAGTTATATAAAGGATTTCATTCTCAACTAAATATTCTTAATCAGTTAATATGAATTCACATAATTTTAAACGTACTTAATTCTGTGTAAATGAATTTTTGTTACCACACGTAAATAAGAGGTCCTACAACAAAGTTCGTACGTACAGGAGGAAAGAGAAATAAAATCAAAAACGCTATATTTTTTTTAAAAAAAAAGGTAACTATTAATTTTTTTTTTAATTTCATTAAATTGGCGCCCAACGTGGGGCTCGAATATGCAGTGGCCACAAAATACCCATGAGATAACTAGGGAATTATTGTAGTCGAACTTTGTTGGAGAACAACTAATATTTTTTCATGTATTGTATGTATTGCCTAACCAATATTGTGTGGTAATACCTGTATATGATTTTTTGCATGAGAACACTATATACCCAGAGGCAAGCTGAAGAAGAGAGCTCATTATATCGAAAAATTAATTACCTACCACAATACCAGGGGGCAGCTGCACCCAAGATAGATCACCAAAAGGTAAAGCTACAGTGTAGTTGTCCTGTGGGTAGTAAAGTAGCCTCAGTGCAGTGTTCTCGGATCATTAGTGGTGTGATTGTTGTTAGCGTTTTTTTTAAATAACAGGACATTTGAGTAGTTAGTCATTGTAGTATATAATAAGTGTGTTTCAATAAATGACCATTTCTTGTGTGATTATGTCAGTGAAACCTGAGTGTTAGGATATTTAGTTCAGATTTTGTTTCTTTTGTTGACTATGGTTAGATTGCGTAGTCAGAAAGATATAAACATGGATAATGAACAACAGTTAGCAAGTAGTGATACCGAGGTAGAAAGTGGGGCACAAAGTAATGTTAGTGGCGTAGTTCAGGAAGTACAATGTGAGAATCTGGGGGCAGAAGGGCAAGAAATGTTGCCACTGCCAGCCAGTGATTCAGTTGAAAGTAGAAATACTGTGCCACCCACAAGCACTAGACACGGACCAGAGAGTGGTGAGGTGTCAGAAGTGCAATCATTAAAAGTTATGTTCGAACGCATGCTCAATTTCCAAGCTACGTTTGTGCATGAACAAGCAGAGCGTGACCAGAGATTGGTAGCTGAATTTGCACGTATGCAAGCAGAACGCGATAGAGAACGTGATGCTAAACAAGCAGAGCGTGATCGATGCCAGCATGAGAGAGACTTGCAGTTAATGCAATCTTGGAAGCCATGCAAAGTGAGATTGTTAGTTTGAGACAAAACTATGAAACCATACCCAAAGCGGTGCAAGAACTGAGCGAAAGAGTAGATAATATCCAAGTGGCTAACGCCAGTATCGTGCGTGAAATCAGTGTACTGGCTAACAGGATGGAACAATTAGAAATTGACACAAGTAATTGAGCAGAAAATGTCCGAACAAGTGCACAAAATTGAAAACCAATTTATAAAAAAAAAATAGACGAGACGGTGCACGCCGCAATTGAAGCCAAAGACGTGGGCTCCAATGCGGAAGTGCAGGACCTAAAAAGGGTGGTACACGCTGACATTCCGCTGTGGCAGCGGAATGTCAACCGTCGTCTTGCGGAGCTGGAAAACAGCTTGCTGCACGGCGACGCACAGGCGTGTGTCACGCCAGCCAGGTCCAACAATGATAGGCATATAAATACAGCAGTGAAAAATTGCGACTGCGAGACAGAACGGGCAACCAATGTTAGCGAAACAAACAAGTGTCACTCCAAAATAGTGATTGAAGAAAGCCTGATTAGAAACCGACAGTTTCAGATCTTTACAACGGAGAAGAAATCTGTTCACCCTGTAGTGTTTATCAAGGGATTTAGAAACATTTTGCCTAGCGTTTGGAGTCATACACAGAAAATACAGTTCGTTATGTCTTACATACAAGGAGATGCTGCATTATGGGCAACCGAAGCAGCTGACAGTTGCGACACATATGAGCAATTTGAAAAGGCATTCTTGGCCAAATATTGGTCAACATGTATTCAGGAGAGATTACGGAAAGAGGTATATAATCCAGAGCCGTATTCTCCAAGATTAGGCAATTTGCGAAAATATTTTGAGAAATATATTAATAAGACTCGTTACTGGGACGAGCAGATTTCATCCCGGGATTTGATCAGACTTTTGAAATCACACTTGCCGATACACGTAAAGGAAAAACTTATACACGTACCGGAGAACGACATGGAACATTTCTTGTCTGTTCTGGACTCAATTGACCTGATTCAGGAGGATGTTAAGGCAGCCTCTGAACAGGCTAGAAGTAATGGAAACGGTTACAGAAATTGTCGAAATAACACGCCTCCACCAAATAATGGAAACGGCGGAGGTAACAATAGGAGACAAGATTATGTACAAAACGGGAATAGAGGTAGAGACCAGAACGGCAATAGTCCGCCGGTGAATAATGACCGGAAAAGGAGGTCAGAGGACCGATATGAAACAGGCCCACCAAGCAATAGTAGATGGAAAAATGCCAGGGGGCCGTGGAACACTAATACCTATAACGATGCAAACCGAACTTGGCCACACAACCAGAGGCCCAGTCCGGACCGGCAAAACAGTGAAAGATATGACAATAACCGACCGCCACCACAAAATGCGCCAATTGCGCAACCGTGGCGGCCGACGCAACACAACTTACACATAGTGGAGGTCAGCGACACAGAGCAGCCACACCCATCCACCAGTAATAATCCAACAAACTAGATTCAGCCGAGATACGCTCTCCATCGTCGGCTGAGGTTTGGAGTGAGAGCAGCCCGACACAGAACAAAATATCGGGAATCTGTATCCTCAGGTATAATGACGGGGTACAGATGGGACATGAATTAATAACTGAACCACCCACGTGCATAAAGGAACACAAAGACAAAGTACAAGCGATAATAGAGATCAAAATTAACAATATTGATGTACAAGCAATCGTAGACACAGGTGCTACTGTCAGTGTCATGAGTATGGACTTATTCAGAGTACTGGGGAAAGAAAAGCGTATGCTGACTTTTCCTGTAAACAATTGCAAAGTCACTGGAGCCATCAGTGCACAGCGACAAATAATTAAACTCCAAGTGCGGGTAGAGATGTATATAGGGGGAGAAACCATAGCGTGCTCATTCCTGGTAGTAAAGGGTTTAAAGGTAGCCTGCATTTTGGGGGTAGATTTTTTGAGAGAAAGGGACGCAGTAATCGACCTTTCTCGGGGACAATTAAGTTTGATGAACGCGGGTAGGAGGATAGAATTGTCCATGCTCAGATCTGAAGAGGTACCTGTGCCTAATTGTAATGCTATTAACATAAAAAGTAGGAATCAGCGGATACTACATTTAGACAATCATTCTCTAGGACAAAATCTCTATTATCCAGACGTACAAAGTGATCAATTAAAAGCGAATGTGGACGCACTTGTGAACAAAGTATCACAGTCCGAAAATTTGAACTCAATGCAACAGCAGGATTTGGTACAGTTGTTATCTAACTATGCAGATATATTTTCAGAACGACCAGGAATTGTTAAGGGGTATCAATACAATATCGAGGTGAAGCCTCACAAAACCTACTGTCGAGCCTCATACTCCATTCCTTAGTCCAAGAAGGAAATAGTAGCTATCTCTTAGCAGATCCCCACTCAGGGAGAGTACGGGGAGTGTATCCGTGTAAGGATGTGAAAATATTCCTACAGTAAATGACTAATAGTCCTATGTGTTATGTGTAAGAAACGTACACCATTCTTTTGAAAATAAATGAACATTAATGATGTGTGATCTGTGGAGATAATGTACAAGTGTAGAAGTATTTAGTTATAAGAATATGATTGACTTTCTCTTTTGTTTATGAATATTTGTGTTATGTCTTCTTTTAATTAGTGTTAGCTTAAACATGCTCTAAATGTCTGCACAGATAACCTGATTAGTGCAATTATTTGTAGTGTTAAATTGTGACAGAGATCAGTCAGGAGGAACATTTGTAAGTAGGCTGTTTAGGTTTTTTTATTGGTAACGCCACCTCTATATGAAAATCACTGGCTGTGGTGTGTGCAGTCTGTGGCTGCTTTGCATTGTTGTAATACTCGCCATTGTAGTGTTAGGCAGCTGGCTGTGAACAGCGCGTAGCGTTGCGCAGATGGAGGTGAGCCGCCAGCAGTGGTGGATGTGGGGAGAGAGATGGCGGAGTTTTGAAATTTGTCATGAACTGCTATATTTATGTATGATGATATCAAGGTAAATACATTGTTTGTTCTCTATTAATATCTTTCATTTGCTAACTATCCCTATCAGTAGTTAGTGCCTTCTATAGTTTGAGTCTTTTATTTAGCTGGCAGTAGTGGCGCTCGCTGTATTGCAGTAGCTTGAGCAGCGAAGATTTTTGTGAGGTAAGTGATTTGTGAAAGGTATAGTTTAATGTTAGTCAGGGCCATTCTTTTGTAGGGAATTTTGAAAGTCAGATTGCGTTGCGCTAAAAAAATATTGTGTGTCAGTTTAAGCGCAGTCCTGTATAATTGTTCAAAGGGGAAGTTTCATATGTCGACCCTTAGCCGAGGATACCTCACTGAAATCTTCTGATTTTTTTCTTGTAGTTTGTGTAATTAGTGTAGATTTTGTTTATTGCTATTGCGTAATTGTAGAGAGAATGTCCTTGGTAGTTGTGGTTTTCCATTGTTGCACAGTAAAACAGTTGTGGCATGCATGTAGATTTGCACCAAGTATTTCACAGCTGCAATTAACTAGATACTATTTTCAGTGTTATGTTAATGTGTTCTCTTATTTTTGCTCTTCAAATTGTGCTTTTCTGTGTTGTCGTGTGAAATATTGTGACAATAATGGCGTGTGAAAAACGTAATACTAGGCTCCAAAGTAAACTGAGAAATGACAGTGAAGACGAAAGCAGTGTGTTAGCGCCGCAGAGTAATGAATTAACAGACATTCAAAGTAGTAATTTGGTAACTGTGCATAGGGAAATGGAGCGGGCGGCAAACAATGGCGTGGACAGTGAAACAATTAGTGAAGAGGGACGCATTATCGATCGATCGGTCGGCAACAGCTCGCCTCAGGAATCGGGAATGACAGGACACAATTTTGCAAATACTGTAGACTCAGGTTTTGGGTTCTCACCGTTTTCTCAAATGAGTCAAGACACATTTTCCGCTTGTCAAAATGTGAATGTTGCCGGTGCAAATTCACTGCCGAAAAGCACTGAGGAACATGTTTCAGACACCAGTGCATTGTTATTACAATTAATGCAACAAATGGGACAAAAGCTTGAAAAGTTAGACACAATGGAACAAAATCAGAGACAAACACAGCAAAAGTTGGACACAGTGGAACAAAATCTTCAAAAGTTAGACACAATGGAACAACACCAGAGACAAACACAGCAACAGTTAGACGCAATGGAACAAAATCTTCACACCACGTTTGAACAAACACGTGAAGATTTAACTACTGAGTTACATAACATTGAATCGAAATGTCAAAAAGTCTGTAATGACGTAAAAACACAAATTTGTGAGCATTTTCAACCTATTTTTTTGCGGTATGAAAATGCATTACAGAATCACGAAGCAGCCATAAAAAACTGCAAACCATTGTTCATGAAAATCATGAGACCTTGTGGGCTAACATTGACTCAGTTGCATCTACCGATTCGGTTACGCAACTTGCAAAAACTCAGGAAAACTTAAAGGACACAGTAGATTCGATCTCAACACAAATGGACACTCTGAAACTTGGTTCAGAAAAACACACTGAGGAAATGTGTTCACTATCGGAGAAAGTAGCCGAACTTTTGGATCAGGTCACTAACTTATCTACAAAGGTAGATGATGATCTGAATGACACAAGACCCGTAGCCTTCACTGACACAGAAGAGTATGAACAAATAAGAAAATTCAAACAAAATCAAAATCAAATCAATACACAGTACAAAACAGAAATCCGGGAAGTACAAGATCAGTTGGCACAAGTAATACAAAAATTTCATATTTCAGAGGACACTCGCGCTCCCACACGGGAAGAGGAACTTAGAAATACGGAAAAGCCACAAAATAATAACACAGGGCATTTCGGAAATTATGAAAGAAATTGGGAAGGTGCACCGAATTTTGAAATGGAACCGCCGAAACGACGTAACAATGACCGATATGCGACTCGCCGACATGATGACTTTGACTATAAGCTGTTCATTACTACACGTAAATTCAAAACATTTAAGAATTCTGGCAACGACATTCATCCACAAGCGTGGCTCCATCAATTCTTTCATTGTTTTCCTCCCAACTGGTCATTAGAGCACAGATTAGAATTTTTGTGTGGCTACTTAGAGAATGAACCAGCTGTAAGAATGCGATCGGTCATTCACGATTGCCACAGTGAAGGAGAGTTTTACCATGCCTTCCTCTCAGCATATTGGTCTCAAGCCACACAAGACCGAGTAAAACATAGCATCATAATGATGAAACATTTCGAACAATCTGAATTTTCCAGTCTTATGAAATATTTTGAAGACATGTTGCATAAGAATCAGTATCTTTCAAACCCATACAGCCCCTCAGAACTCATCCGCATTTGCTTAATCAAACTGCCTGAACATTTACGACATATTATTTTGGCAGGACGTTGCAAAGACGACATTGAAGCATTTCAGGGACTCTTACAAGAATTAGAAATTGACACTGACAATCACGGAACGCGAAACCAGGAACACAACAATTACAGGTCACATCCGTCGCAATTCCGCGATGAAAGAAGTAATAACTTGACACGACAAGGCTATTCTCACAACACAAATCGTGACCAAAACAGACACCACCCGTATGACAACCATTGGCAGAGTAGTAATAACTACAGGGAAAGATCACCTCTCCGCGGTAATGACTATCACAGAGACAATCAGAGAAACAGACAATATGGGAACCAAAACAATTATTATCAAGGGAGACAGAATAACTTTAGACGCAACGGTCCAGCGCGCAGTTACGACTCAGGGAGAAATTCTCCACCACGTGACCGACAAGAAAGAAACTATGGAATCTACCGGCATGACGACAGACGATATGATCGTAATGACAGACCTGAACTGCATCAGAACTGGCGGGATTCTCGTCACGGTGAATTTGTAGAAGTTAGGTCTCCTAATCCCAATAACAACGCGCGCCAACAAAGAGACAGACAATGACTCGCGCCGCAGGCACCCACATGCGCCGGCTGGCTCAGAGAAAAATGACATAGACGCTAACCTTAAGAAAAATTCCAGTATTGTTTAACAACGTATACTGCATGATAATTGCGTTGAAGTTGAAACTTTGGGTACTAGGAAGAGTAAAGGTTTACACCACATTTCATATGTAAAACCGTTTATTGAAAGATAATCTGCTTTTTAACTTTGTCTTTGCCATAAAACTTTTCACATTTCTAGTATGCTTTGTCAGGCTTCAGAAACTGTTACCATGCAACAATGTTTGAAGTTAAATATCCAGTCAAGAACCAAGAGAACTTATTGAAACAGAAATTACGAATGCATTGTTATTGTGAACAGACGACACAGTGTTATTGTGTGTGTACATTCTTGCTTGTTAGTTGCACGATTACATAACGACTATAAGGCTCACATACTTAGAACATTTACCAGTAGTGCTAATGAGATTTTAATGCAACATTTTGGTTTACTTGAAAATACATTCTGGGTTTAAAGTACTTTCTGTGAGATACCAGACGACAGAGTGATTAGTTTATGTGACAGATACACGATTTTATCACGACGCTACTAATGAGTGACAATTTACAATGTTGCTTTTGCGCTATATCTGTTTTATATCTGCACAGTTTTTCTGAATTATTCTGGAAAGTAAAACAGGTTTTAGTAGTAACTACCATATTTCTCTAACACATAAATTACACAGCTATCTGATCATTTAACTGAGAGACAAACTTTTTTTTACTACATCAGTGACAAATGTTTACGTAATTACACAGTTGGATAACTTCACACTTACGAAATTGTATTTTGTCTGTACTTTGTGAACTGTTCATATTTTTTCGGTACCATTGTGACACTACGAGAGCTTTGAATGATGTATTTGGTATGGGATCACGATTTTTAAAGTAAGTTTGAGGCAGATGACACTTTTGACATGAGCAGAGAATTTTTTTTAGGTTTTGAAATTATTGGAGGAAGCTACGACGATTTTGAGAGTTGACTGAGGTGTTATGATGTTATTATTACGATGACTATGTGTAGTATGCTGTTGCGGTATGTTTATGATCAATAAGCTGATGCTATATGAGTCATTTGATTATGCTATGTATCTGTTATGATGAAATATTGAAGAAGTGTCGACAAATAAGGTAAGGAATAATGAGTAGTGGTTAGGGACTCTGGGTTGTGAAAAAGGTTGTTAGAAACCAAGAATCGTACTTTAAGAGTTATGAAATGTATGTAAATGCGTGAATGTATTGCAATGCCGACGAAAATTTTTTGGTCACTGTTATATCAATAGGATTTTGTTTCTACAGATTTGTAACGCAAATTCTTGACCTGTGAAATATTTTTATATGAGACTGTCACTGTAGCGGAAACTGCTGTCGTAAATATTTCGGTAAGAAAGTTAAGTGACCACCTTCACGTAATGCGTCGTGCGCACCCAGCTGCGTGACAGACGCCTGGAAAAAAGCCATTAGTGTGTGCCTTTCAGAGGCACAGGTGGAGAAGAAAAAAAAAGAGGCCATTATCCTCGCTGTTAACATTCCCTTGTAGAAAGCATCACAAATACGACACGCTCGAACTTGAAAATATATGATTACACTGTGGAGCTCTTAATTTATGATATTTACTAAAATGCCTAATGAAATGATGAGAAACATTTTACATCTTTTGTCTTTCTAGTTGAGAGATTACTCATTTTGTTTAATATCTAGTTTCTAGCTGCACTGCAGCATTGGTTAAAATAAAATCTTATAGATGTACTAATATAAATATTTTATGCCTACAGACCCAGTAAATATCCATTTTATGATCTACTTAAAAAAAACAAAATCGAGGGAGCACAAAAAGACATTTCTCTTCATGGGAATTGCGTACATAATTTATGTCAATGACTGGGTAACTTATTTAGTAGTGTAATTTAAGGTGATGCATCACCCTAGTGTTAAGATGTGACATAGGTATTAAACATGGCCATTTTTACTGTAATATTTTTTCTGCTTGAGCTTCGTCATGTTTACATATAAGTTATTGCATTTGCTGCTGCTGTTTGCCAGGCATAATGTTACAGAATATGACTTTGTATTACACTGTTAAGCCAGTTTCACTATGGATTTATTTTTCTTGTTTGCTGCACAGTGCCTTATATTAGTTGTAATATTGCAATTGCTTTGCCAATTTGAATTTTTTGTCATTCATGTTTATATTAATTGTTTTATTCTGCTGCATTGCCTCATCCCTTAGTTTAGCATCTGAGCTCAGTATATTTAAGTTATCTTAAGAGGGGGTAGACTATATAAGAAACTAACTATGATGAATTGGAAGAAATGCATTGAGAAGCTATAAGAAAATGGTTTGGCCAAAAAAAAAAAAAAAAAAAAAGAATTTTGAAAGAGGATATGAACCAAAAAAGTAGGGTTTAGGGCCAACAGGTTTAGGTAGGATTTTCTTGGAAATAAATGATGAAGTAAGATAATGGTAAATAAATAATGAGGTAAGAAATGTGTGAACATATAAATACAGGAAGCATGCTTGGATAGAATTTTTTGGGTGGAAACAAATGTTGAAATAAGTATCAAATGTCACACTAAAAACAAACCCTGTCCTGTATTTTTGTGTCATTACACTATGTGAATTTGTGTTTCTCCTGTCTTAATGTGTTTAGCTAATAAGAGTTATGTTGTAGATTTTTTCTGATAATATGTTATTTTCTTTTTAAAGATGTTTAGACATTATTTATTCTGTTTTGTTTTAATGCTCATGTGTGAAGTTAATGTTTCGAAAGTTATTCTGATCTTTTATGTATGTACTCATGTCATAATTCCTGTCACACTGATGTATATGTTAGTTAGATTCTTTTGTAAAGCCTGTACTACAAATGTTATCTGTATTGTTATGTTTTTAATGATGTATTTTGTACCTTTGTTATTGTATTCTTATGTTATAAAATTGTAATTGACACCAGTTCATCAAATTAAGTAACTTGTAAGTTACATTTCACTGCACACGTTTCTGTTGGTCATAGTATATGGACAATATGTGAGAAGTAGGGACTGATAGTGTTTGCACATGTGTTAATAATTCAGCAAGGGACTGGATAACAGCATTGCTGGTTCGAAGGACATTTCAAAAAAAAATTTTGTGAGTACACAAGTGGTGGTTATGGACTTGCTATATTATCTGCAAGACTCTTCAATGGTGATTGTGCACCTGCACAGTCACAACAGATGGCTGCTGGCAATCTCTACCAGGACTACAGTTGGTCTGCTCTGTGATGACCTACCTACCAATATTCTTCAAAACTTCGACTGACTCTGCGGTGGGTTTGCTCTGTTGTGGCCCATTACCAGTCTGCATGTCGAGAGTCAGCACCGTCTTTCCGTTGGAAGGACAACGCTACTTCTTCAAGACTGCATGGAAATCCACTATTTCCGTGCACATTTTCTTTTACTGCTCAGACTTTGAGAAAAACACTGCAATTCTACTGTGATGAACGATCAGGACTGTCTTTATGGACTGCGAGAAAATTTTAGCTTTTGACCAACATTGTATCGATAAGTGTGTGCATTTGATTTCTTTGTTATTGTAATTATGAAAATTTTTTTCAAACCTGTATTGGCCACTGCCCAAAACAATTTGTAAAATTTTTTGTGGGGAGCATGGGGGCTATGTAAGTAGGCTGTTTAGATTTTCTTATTGGTAACACCACGTAGCACTCTGCATGAAAATCACTGGCTGTGCTGTGTGCAGTCTGTGGCTAGTTTGCATTGTTCTCTGCCATTGTAGTGTTAGGCAGCTGGATGTTAACAATGCGTAGCGTTGCGCAGTTGGAGGTGAGCCGCCAGCAGTGGTGGATGTGGGGAGAGAAATGGCAGAGTATTGAAATTTGTAAGACTGGATATCATGAACTGCTATATATATTTTGACCTTTGAACACTATTAAGGTAAATACATTGTGTCTTCTATATCAAAATCTTTCATTTGCTAACTATGCCTATCAGTAGTTAGTGCCTTCCGTAGTTTGAATCTTTTATTTAGCTGACAGTAGTGGCGCTCGCTGTATTGCAGTAGCTTGAGTAACGAAGATTTTTGAAAAGGTAAGTGATTTGTGAAAGGTATAGGTTAATGTTAGTCAGGGCCATTCTTTTGTAGGGATTATTGAAAGTCAGATTGCGTTGCGCTAAAAATATTGTGTGACAGTTTAAGCACAGTCATGTATAATTTTTCAAAAGGGGACGTTTCACTTGTTACAATCTGTCAAGTTCAACCACCGGCAATTTTCTTGCTTGGTGGCTTCTAACGCCACAGGTACCTATTCGGGGGGTTAGTGTATGTAACGGCAGTATACGTTTCCTCGCCTTGCCGCTGCTGTCCGGTAAGACGTGTAGTTTTGACAGCTTTCTTGATTGTAGGGCGGTTGGTGATTGTTTTACTCTGGTGGTAGTGGTTCCTTTCTCGTACCGGGCGCTCTAAACACAGTATTCTGGGGACGTAGTACAGAATGCCGGTTCCGGCTTTGGTGTATTGTTCCATCGTTGCATCGTTGCATAGTTGCATTTGGTTTATCGGACGTCAGGTAGCTTCAGCAAGACTATTATTAGTCATTCGTTAGACTGCCACTATTCTGAGTTACCATCTTGTGAAGTGAATGCAACTCTTGGCTGCCCATCTCATCACTCGCGAAAATGTTTGTTGCGACACCTACTCAGAGGTCGATTCCTGGAGCATCGTCTGTGGCCCCTTGGTTCTTGTAAGGCATGTGTGTTTTAAAGGAGGTCTGATGACCAGTAGTTCTGTGTAATGTTCCTTCAGTCCACGCCTTCTGTGGGTAGAATCTGCCTCAGTACCCTTCAAGGAACTTATATACTGGTCCTTGTGTTTTACAACTGCATTATTTATTTCAATACCTTGTAAAGCCTACAGGAAATGTTATGTATGTCTAGTTAATAGTTCTGGTCGCCTCCTGGAATAAATCTAGCAGTGTAGTGTTCAGTGTAGTGCTAAGGGTTGTGCTCCAGAGTTTACCATCATCTTATTTCACCCGTTGGTGATCAGTTGCTTGTTTTTTTTTAATTAATCTTTGCTATGTTGTTTGCTGTTTTACAACAGGTTTCAAAATTTTTTACATTATTGCCGTTCCTGGTGTGTAAGGCCTTCAGCCGTGATTGTGGTCATTTGAGTTAAAATTCTAATTTGGTATTTGTATTTTAGCAGTAAGCCTTTAAAACCTTATTTACTGCCATTCCTGTCGTCTGATGCCTTCTGCTGTGTTTGTGGCGACTTGCCTTTAATACTTCAATACCGGTAATTTGTAAGTTGGAGTGAGTTTTAATCAATTCTTAATTTAATGCCATTCCTGGCGTATAAGGCCTTCTGCCCAGAACACAATGGTTTGCTTTTCAAACGTTATCTGCTATATCTTCATTTAATGGTGATGTGCTAAATTGTAACTCACTGAAAACACTGTTATTTAAACAGTTGTTTATTCCTTCATTAATAACGTGTGGTATGTCTATTTATTGTTGAGTCTGGAATCATTGGCTTGAAATAAATTGTGTGTAACTGTAAAAAGCAACGAACAGTAAGAGATTACGGCCCCGTCCACAATCGTAACCGAATACTGATTTCCCTTGACTATCAAACGTTTTTCTTTTTTTTCTATTGTTGCATTTGAAGAGGCCAATGTAGGCCGATACCGGTTATGATTGTGTTATAGAAAGTGACCGTATCTGAAATAAAAGCAAGTTAACAATACTTCAGCCATCCATCTCGTTCACGTTCCTAAAATTACTATTTCTCCCAGTTATCCTCAGTCCATGTCCATGCTCAGCAGGCTGGTCATACTGTTCACCTATAACAGCATAATTAATTATTCCTCGCCAGACTAACTCAGCCAAGCTGTGTAGGCCGACTGGAGACTGCGGTCGCGGAGGAACGCGGGATGGTCCGAAGTGAGCCCGAGAGTCCCACATAGCGGGGATGCCTGCACGGCGGGTTGCCTACCTCCTGCACCGGCGCTCCTCGCGGCGCGGCCCGATACATTAATACCGGCTGCTGACGTCAGAGTATAGCCGGGCCGTTCCATTACCGGCGCGACAAAGTGCTCGCGCGCTCGCTGTCTCCCGGACACAAAGACCGCAGCCGGCAGCCGGCAGCGGAGCCCGGCGTAGTCGCCCAACTCTCCTCGCATCCTCTCGCAGCCCGTCTCTGCAATATAGGGTATCGCATAATAAAAACAGCGCGCTCTTGTTCGCACGTTTTTATCTGAAGGCTATTACCGGAAGTACGGCTAAGCTATCTAACAGGTGGCGCACGCACTGAACTAATGTGTTCCAGGAAGTGAACATCAACAGTTGGACGAACAAAGCAAGGTAGGGTTTTTATGCGAGGCTGCAGTGCCTTGAATATCCTGTACCGCGCTTCGCCATTTCTTCCAACTGGCTGCAACACGGATCCCAGTAGCTGCTCCCAGGACAAAGTGCTG
The DNA here is from genome assembly GCF_021461395.2 of Schistocerca americana. Taxonomy (NCBI): domain Eukaryota; kingdom Metazoa; phylum Arthropoda; class Insecta; order Orthoptera; family Acrididae; genus Schistocerca; species Schistocerca americana. The sequence goes on along the minus strand of NC_060119.1, from coordinate 125,936,356 downwards.
GGTGAGCCTAACGACTCATAAAAAAAATTTATTTCTAAGAAACTATTCTCGATACAACTATGCGTTTTGTTGCAAATGGTTGCTTAACTGTTCAAGTTTTTATGGATACGCTTTAACCTCTACTCTGACAGCATCTGACTTCGATCCTCTCTCTCTTACTACAGGAAGCGTAATTTAAGAACGCTTCTATACAATGGCATCTGCACAGGAGAAAGCGCATGTTTTTAGTGCTTCGTGAAACATGGTCGTCTAGTAGAGTTCAGCAACAGTTCCGAAGAGCTTACGAACGAGATCCGACAGATGTGAAGAGCGTCAATGAATGGTTAGCGGGTCTTGGGAAAGAACAAAAGGGGCTCCAGTCTCAAAGGAAGCAGCTCAAACACACGAAATGATAGACCTAGGAACCATAGGTATTATAGTTGTGTTGGGAGAGAACCAGAGCTCGAAGCAATAATAGAAAGCACTAAAACTCAAATCGTTATGGGTACTGAAAGCTGTCTAAACCGTGAGGTAAGTTCAGATGAAAGGATAGATTAAATACAGTTAGTGTAAGCGTGTTGTTTGCCGTTAGTTTATCTTGTAGCGAAATCGAAGTAGCTACGTCCTGTGAGTTAGTATGTGTACAGGCTGACAACCGGAATAAATTAGTGAGCTATTCCTTTTACCAACTCCATGACATAGATGAAACAGTTGCTGAAATATTTTGCAAACCTGAGGATCATCCTAGCGATACAGGTATAATAGATCATGATTTCGACCTACCCTAGATATGTTAGCGAAACTACATATTCAAAGCCGTTGATAGGCGTAAAATATGGCTCGAAATTGTACTATCTGCTTTCTCCTCTCCCTGCTCTTCGCCTCGGGGACACTACGAGCAGCAAAACGAACCCAAGTCACTGGAGAATCGCGAGATACACAATGGTGGAGGTTTCTCTGCTTGGATTGATATGCACGCATCTGAAAGCTTGCTGGATCCGGTTTACGACGACGTCGTGCACCCTCGTGACCACAGCCCTTCCAACTGGCAGTCCATGCATGCCGCCAGTAGTCCCGGCGTGTTCTTGCACTGCGCGGACCTGGCTCCTCCTGAGTCCCTAACCGAACGACGTCGCCACAAAGATAGGGCAACAGTTACTGCATATCGATAACCGCTGCAGCTGCCACTAGCGGACAGGCAACGCATGCGAAAACGAGTGGCGCCAGTCAACGCGGGAAGAAGACAAACAACTGCAACCATTCCAACTAAACGATACTGTATGGTCTCCAACAGAGGATGGATACTTACAAACAGCACCAACGCGAGCCGCAGCACGGCTCAACACATACAGAGTGAACATTAATAAAACGGACAAACTACATTGACGAATTGCTGACTGGTAATGGAGGAAATAAGGTTCTGTGAACATATGTTCAGAAATGGACGGTATGCGTTCAACGACAACGAGTCGTCTCGGTACACAGTACAGGAGCTGTGTCGTATCCAAATAAAAACAAATATTGAAAGTGGCCTCCGTGGTATGCAATGCAATCGTTCACACGTCGCGTCATGGTTTACAGCACTCTTTCTCACATTCCGGCCTCAAGCGTCGTGATGATAGATAAACTCCAGTGGAAGACTCTGCAGGAGAGACGCTCAGTAGCTCGGTACGGGCTTTTGTCAAAGTTTCGAGAACATACCTTCACCGAAGAGTCAAGCAGTATATTGCTCCCTCCTACGTATATCTCGCGAAGAGACCATGAGGATAAAATCAGAGAGATTAGAGCCCACACAGAGGCATACCGACAATTCTTCTTTCCACGAACAATACGAGACTGGAATAGAAGGGAGAACCGATAGAGGTACTCAAGGTACCTTCCGCCACACACCGTCAGGTGGCTTGCGGAGTATGGATGTAGATGTAGATGTAGAACAAGCTGTCGAAGCGTCTGCAAATCAGGGACTGGTTCAGCATACACAACGTTTATCAGATGGAGGCAGAGGTAAAAATCCAGGCAATTAAAGTCCAGTGATCTAGCAGGCCACGCTAAAGGGCCTCCGTGTCCTATTCAAAACGTCCGGGGAAGATTTTGTTGAGGTTTCGGCGAACTGTAATGTAGAAGAAGGGTGATGCTCCGTCATGCAGAAACCACATAACATATCGTATTGCCAAAGGCACATTCTCAAGCGGCCCAGGCAGTGAAATCCGCGGGAAATAGAGGTACGTTCCTCCGTCGGGGCGTTGTGGAATAATAACCTATGCAAGTATGTGGTCGCCAGGAGTCCCTGCCCACACATGGATGCTGAACCGATGCTGATGAGACGCCTCATCCATTTCCCGAGGATTATCTCTACCAGCATGCAGAGTATTAACGCAAGTTTTGATAAAGGTAGCTTAGTTGCTGAAGAAGACTGATGACATAAATCCCATAATAGTGGCGCTCCGGTGCAAAACCCATCGAGAAAATCCATCAGGCAGAGGGAAATCTGTTGTTGATAAGCCTTGCACTCGTTGCAGGTGATAGGGACAGTAGAGGTTGTCATCCAGGATACACATCGTACTTTGGCTTACTCCACGTTGACCACGTTGTGCTACGGTTCGTCTCAATATCCTGTAGAGCACCATCTTCTTGAACGTCTGAAAGGACTCATCATCACACAAACACCCAAAAAGGGCTGGAAATTTTGTGTGATGTGGTTGGTTACTGTGAGGGTGATTACTTTGGTATAATCATGCTGACTCTCGACCGTTTCCATCTGCACTCGGCTTTCTCCTTACGTTAATACCAGACCATTTTCCTGCTTACAGTACACTGCGTCAATCATACAGCCTGCAACACTCAAGGAACAAACGGAACGTGGTGAGAGGAACTTTCATTCATCTACTATGGCAACGATGCTTTTCCGAACAGAAATTCATGGAACTTTTTTCCTCCGTTTCCTTTTAGGAATCCATTCCTGCAGTTTGTTGGTTTTATGATTGTTCACTCTGTATTTTAGTACCTTACATCTTTCATTGTAGCTTTAACATACTTTATTGGTTTTATGTTTAAGGGGAGACGGTGGCAGTCTTGCACCGATATTTTTGTAAATCCATATCTTTGCCATTGTTTATTCAATCTCATTGAAATTTTGCACACTTATGTATAGAGATCAAATATGATTTTTTTTAAAAAATCAGAAGTTTTAATAACGATCTAATGGAGTGAGATAATTTTGAATTTTTTATTGCATTATTATTTTAAGGTACACTTTTTCATAATTTCGAGGAAAATTTGGCAAATTTTTTTAATGGTAAAGTAATCTACACTAATAGGTGTACAATTAAGTGCAGTAACTTTTTGGTAAATTAATGCTATTATTTTCTGTGATATTTTGGATTCGAACATTTTTTACAAGCAAACATTTCAATATATTATCAAGCACAAAACTGTGTATAATATCTTGATTAAAATTTTGTTCCACTTCAAAATTGCTTCAAAGTAAGAGAATAGGTGTGCCAAATTTCATTGCAATCCTTCCAGTAATTTCTGATACATGTGTTCCTGAAAGGAGAAAACCCTAAGTCGCAGAAAAATAGTTTTAAATTTGGATGAAATGTAAAAAGAAAAAAAAATCTATCATATCTTAGTTAAAATTGCCCATATCCATATTCCATTTCTTCCTCATCATCCTCTGCAGCTCTTTTAGCTTCTCTGCTCCTTTGTCTAGCAATTTTTTGTATGTTCTGAAGTATCCGCCTTCACGATTCTTTGCTTATTGATGATCTGCAGTATCTGCTCAGTGAAGACTCCAGGTGTAAAGCCCAACTTACTAAGGATGTGAAGTCTTGCTTCATTCCCATCATTAAACACTGCTGCAGCTTCCAAAGCAGAAGTCTTCACCACCAAATCGGAAACCTACACAGTCTTTGGACACCCTTTCCAAATAAGAGCATTGAAACATTCATTTGGGTTCTGTGTTTTCCCATGCAGACATTTTTCTAGCAGTTGTGGTGAAGCCAGTGCTCTAAAAGTTGGTTTAATGGCCATTGAAACCTCATAAGGAAGGTTATTTATATGGGTATAAGCTTCCCCACTTTCCTTACTTTTCAAACATTTGCACCACTCATTAGAACGGAGGCCATGTTGAGGTGTAGTGTCTGTCGACAAGTAATGAAACCAAATGGCCCATACTGCTTTCCTCATACTGTCCAAGCTTGTGAGGCTACTTCTAATTGCAGCACCATAATAGTGGGTCGTAGGCTGTCAGTTCTCTTCTTTGTTAGTCTGTTTTTACCTCCCAGTGGCTTCCCATCCTCTAGTAGCTTGCCTTTATTTTCTACAACAAGTCTTCGGAGTCATCCACCCATCCTCTTCTGAATATGGCCTAACCACTCCAGTTTCTCAATAGTGCAATCTTTTCCATAGAGCTACTTTCAACTACATTCTTGAAAGCACTAGAGTCTCCATCTCCTAAATACTGTACGTATCTTACTCCATACTTTTGCAAAAATCTATGGAAAATGAATTTCATACCTGCAGCTTCCATCCCACCACTGGAGCCTGCATAATTTCTGCTACAAACAGCTTTATGGGCTTCTTGCCATTCTGTTTCTTTACCTGCATCAATATATTTCTTATGCAAGGAACATGAAGAACAATATTTAGACATCACCTCTAAGTCTAATACTTTTCCAGTGTTGACACTAATGATTATTGAAACTCCATGCAGTGAAGTATGCCCCCTCTTCAGCCAGGAACTGTCACAGGAAACTGCTATATCGTTGCTATCAGTTGCTTCACAATTTTCTTAAATTGCCCCCAGGACTGCCATTTTCATGCTCTCTTCACTTACTTCTGCAACAGCATTGAGGAGAGCAATATTCATTGCAGAAAATTTTAGGGGAGGACCAGGCGTGTTCATAACACCATATAATAGGTTCCCACCATCTCTTCCAATCCCTATAGATCTTAGTCCATAAGCAAATCTTATACTGACTTCATAGATTCTATTACTCACCGTTGATGTCTTGAATGGTCAGCATCACAGTTTTGACACAAAATGTGCAACGTGCAAACCATACTTTCTCTCTTTCCATCATCAATCAAATCCACATTTCCTCCACAAACAGAGCACTTGCAGGCTTTTCTAAGTGCTTCTGCCACCATTTCCAGATCCACAATTCTGAAACCTGTATTTCTGTCATGATTTGTTTCTTCTGACAGAATCCCTGTCCCAAGTTTTATTTTAGATGCACTTGGAGACAAGCTAATGTTTACATCAGCAGGCCAGACCCTAACCTCAATGTCAGTTTTTCGCTTTATATTGGAAATATGGGACTTACTATATTTTGAAATACTTTACCAGGCCTAGGCATTGGAAAAAGGGATCAACAGATTCAACTTTTCACAAACAATGGCACAATAAATCAAGAGTCACTCGAATTCCACTGAACAGCACAAAACTTGTTTACAACACTCCACAGCCTTGTATACCACACTGACTGAACCAGAAAATGGCTCCACAGCCTTCTTTACAACACTGCTATTATGTATACGAAAAGTCACAGCCTTCTAAAGCTATATTTTCTAGGTTCACAGGCCAAATTCTGCAAAAAAATTTTTCCTTCAATTCGCACATTGAAAAGCTGGCTTGGCGCATTACACTGGTTAGGGTTTTAATTTTTTTATGCCATTTGTAGTTCGAATTTCAAGGAAATAATTTGGGATAATATTCTCAATTATATTTACTATCAAATAAGCAAATAAAAATAATTTGTAAATTTTTCATTATTTCTGCCAGTCTCCCCTTAAGGCAAATGTATAGCTGCAGCTGGGGAGTTTAGCGGATGAGCCAGCAGCAACAACATTAACCTCTGTTTATTATAAAGAATTTAGTGTCTCTGGGTACTTACGTACCTCTGCGAACTGGTAGTTTTTTATCCGTCAGTCTACTGCGCAGACAAGTGCATAGTAACTTATTCTAAGTTTTTGTGCAAACTTTATTTGAAAATGAAAGTTAGTTTTGGAGTGTCAGCAATAGTATAACAGCAGTATGTACAGTGAAGCGCCAAAAAAACAGGTAAAGGCATGCGTGTTCAAATACAAAGATACGTTAACAGGCAGAATAAGGCGCTGGATTCGCAATGCCTATATAAGACAACAAGTGTCTGGCGCACCTGTTAGATCGGTCAGTCCTGCTACAATGGCAGGTTGTCAAGATTTAAGTGACTTTGAACGCGGTGTTATAGTCGGCGTACGAGCGATGGGACACAGCATCTCCGAGGTAGCGATGAAGAGAATCGTTCAATGTGACAGAAGTGCAACCCTTCCACAAATTGCTGCACATTTCAATGCTAAGCTACCAACAAGGGTCAACGTGCGAACCATTCAACGAAACATCATCGATATGGGCTTTCGGAGACGAAGGCCCGCTCGTGTACTCTGACTGCATGACACAAAACTTTATACCTCGCCTGGGCCCCATAAGAACGTAATTGGACTGTTGTTTGCTGGAAACAAGTTTCCTGGTCGGACGAGTCTCGTTTCAAATTGTATCGAGTGGATGGACGTGTAAGGTATGGAGATAGTCTCATGAATCCATGGACCCTGCATGTCAGCAGAGGACTGTTCAAGCTGGTGAAGGCTCTGTAATGCTGTAGGGCGTGTGTAGTTGGAGTGATATGGGAACTCTTGACACATATAGACAGACTCTGGCAAGGTGACACGTACGTAAGCGTCCTGTTTGATCACCTGCATCCATTTGTGTCCGTTATGCATTCCGACGGAGTTGGGTAATTCCAGCAAGACAATGTGACAACCGATGGCGCCAGGAACACTCTTCTGAATTTAACAACTTCCGTTGATCACCAGACTCCCCAGACGTAGACATTATTGAGCATATCTGGGATGCCTTGCAACGTGCTGTTGAGAAGAGATCTTCACCTCCTCTTACTCTTACGGATTTGTGGACAGTCCTGCAGGATTGATGGTGTCAGTTCCGTTGAGCACTACTTCACACATTAGTCGAGTCCATGCCACGTCTTGTTGCGGTACTTCTGCGTGATCGCAGGGCTCCTACACGATATTACGTAGGTGTACCAGTTTTTTTGGCTCTTCAGTGTAAACTGCGCCCATTGAATGCATTAGGACAAAATTTCACCAAAATGACGCGGATTTCGTATGAGATGCCGAGGAAAATATTCTATACACAGTCGCTCAGAAACGACACGAAAAACCATAATGAAGTGGCCTAAACGACTTCAATGAAGCTACTCCTTGCCTAGGGGCGTTTATTTTCACGCACGTAGTGCTCGAAACCAACAGTCTGCGGAATGATGCACAACAGGACGACGGTCCTCACGTATTTTGCCACTACTGTTACCCCCCGGGATGATTCAACTTTTCTCTAAGCATTTTGCGGCGCTGCAACCTCATTGAATGTGATCTCATCCTTTTCGAATGTAGCGCGACCACACTGAAACACTGCTTCGGATTTAGTTCAAAGTTCCTCGAATGGGTGTCGCTAGTGATTCTAACCTGTACACCGATGCAAAAAGTGCGATCACGCTATGCTCAACCGTGGCCGATTGTGAGTCGACAAGGAGGAATGGGTGGTAGGTTTTTTTTTGGGGGGGAGGGGGGGGGGGGAGTTTCAGCAGTGTCAAGAACGTCGTCCTGTTTTACATAGAGCACCCAACTCTCGTTTTCTTGCATGAAACGTGTGAAAATGTTCCTAGGGAAGCGGTGTTTACATTGACGCCATTAATGACACCTCCTGAGGCCTTTTAGTGCCGATTCCGAGCGGCGATGTGTTTGAAACGTTCTCTTCAGCCACAAAAAAAAAAAAAAAAAAAAAAAAAAAGAACACGTGAGTAAAAAAGAAGAAAAGAACACGTGATTTCTGATCTCTATCACAGAGGTGTGAAACGAAGTGCGAAATGCAGATAAGAGCGTGTATGACTACATTTCCATAGCGTGACACGTCAACAATGGCATTAGGCGGAGTTCATGGAGTTTCCACTGGTACCAGACGTAGAAGAATGAAACCGGAATTTCCCTATAGATGGTGCTAGCCGTAAGTGTGGAGCCCGTGAAACCGCTTCTGCAGAGCCATCAGCTTCCTGTAACGGTTGACGACGAATGCCAACATACAGCAACCCAAGTTCCATGCATCGGTATCTGTGCTTACGGACTACGATTTGCTGATAGCATTGGTTTTCTGTTACCATTTGAAGAAAACTACTGCAGAATCACATCGAATGCTTGTCGAAACTTTCGGCCAACATGTTCTTGGGAAAACAGTTTTTCGAGTGGTTCAAAAAAAGTGATTCTAACGTGAGAAACGACGTGCGGGGAAAACCACCGAAAAAGACAACGAACTGCAGGCTTTATTGGATGAAGGTGATACCCAAACTGAACAGGAACTTGCGGAACAATTGAATGTGACGCAGAAAGCCGTTTCTCTTCGGTTGAAAGCTCCGGGAAAAATGCAGAAAGTGGGAAAATGGGTTCCGCATGAACTGAATGAAGGACCACTTGTGAAATGCTGCGCGCCAGATACGAAAGAGAGTCGTTTCTCCCTCGTATGGTGACAGGTGATGAAAAATGGATATATTTTGAGAAATCTAAGCGTAGTAAATGATGGGAGAATGCAAACAAACCATTGGCATCCACTGCAAAACCAAATCGCTATGGAAAGAGGAGAATTCTCTGTGCTTGGTGGGATCAGAAGGGTGTCATCTATTATGAGTTGTTGAAACCTGGTGCAGCCCTTAACACTGTTCGCTACCAACAACAAATGATCGATTTAAATCGAGCATTACGTGAAAAATGACCAGAATATGGAAAAAAGCAACATAGTCATATGTCTCAATGATAACGCCCCATCACACAGCAAGACGGATTAGGGAAACGATCAAGGCGTTCAGTTGGGAAATACTAGGGCATGCGGCTTATTCTCCAGACTTGCCTCGGTCAGATCATCATCTAGTTCCGTCACTAGGACACGCCCTCGCTTAACAACGCTTCAGTTCAGATCAAAATGTATGAAAATGGCCCGCTGACTGGTTCACTTCACATTTTCGCTATGGTCTTCATAGCCTGCCAAAGAGGTGGGAGAAAGGTATAAATAGCAATGGAGATTATTTTGAGTAAAATATTGTTTACCAGTTTCAAAAAACAGACGTATAATTATTGCAACCAAATTCGTGTTTCATACTTCTACACCTGGGAAGTTGGGCGTGCCTTGGGGCAACGTATAGGCTTCATTCCGTCAATATCTGACCACAGGAAAAAAAAGATATCGTGATGTAAATTTTTATCTACGACTGTCATGTGTGTACGTCTTTATGAACACGTTAATCTCCAAAACTCCTAGATGAATTTTCCTAGAGTTTTCACAGTTAACTTGACCTTCACTTGTGTCAACGTATAGGCTTTATTTCATCAAATCGAATTTATCTAAACCAGGCGTGTTTGTCTAATCGCCTGTTTGAACACGTTAATCTTCAAAAATATTAGACGAATTTACATGGCGTTTCCACAGGCAGCTCGAGGTTAGTCTGGGGCAACATATAGGCATTATTTCATCAAAATCGGTACATGGAAAAAGAAATAATAGCAATTTGATGTAAAATCGTCTGCTCAGCCTACAAGTTCGGATCTTTAATCATCACGGCGTAGTACATCAAAGAATAAATAGTTGGGGTTGTTAGCTTTGTGGTACACCAGAGAACCAATGGACACTGCTCTAAATTTTTTTATGCCAATGACAAAAATGGTTCAAATGGCTCTGAACACTATGCGACTTAACTTCTGAGGTCATCAGTTGCCTAGAACTTAGAACTAATTAAACCTAACTATCCTAAGGACATCACACACATCCATGCCCGAGGCAGGAATCGAACCTGCAACCGTAGCGTTCGCTCGGCTCCAGACTGTAGCGCCCAGAACCGCACGGCCACTCCGGCCGGCTGCCATGACAGAAGCATATTCAGAAATATACATCAGTAACAAAATTAAGTGTATATTGTAACCTTAACCATATTTCCTTGCTTCCTTCGATTGACTTCATTGGTATTCTTCGCTAGGACAAACAAATTTAATACGTTTGCTTCATGATTTGGGTGCCTACTCAATGCATTTTGATATCCTTTTACTAATAATTAAAAATTCCTCGAAAATGGCCGAGCGTTTCTACCAGAACCCCTAAGAGATTGAGGACTATGCGTTCCCAAGAATCGAGTGAATGCCGTGAGACGACAGTTGCTGCGGCTCGAGAACGCCAGACTTTAGCACGCTCTATGGAAACTCGTTTCGGAAACGAGGCGTGACGTGAGGTAACTTTGACGGAAGCCGTCATGCGTTCCACAGAAGTTTACCACTTCGCTTCGAAAGTGTACAGTTGCCAGTCAGCTTGTATTGTGTCATGACTTCAAGCAAAGCACAACGCCAGCCGCTCCGTGGACCTTATAGGCAGCTGAATTTTGAAAGGCCAACAGTATGTGACCTTCTCCCGTGTTAGTGAAGCAAACAAGTTCATTTGCGTCCGCAATCATACTGCTCTCAATGTTTTAATCCGAGTATTTCGTTCTTGGTCGTCCAATCTTATTATTCCCTCTTTGTTCTTGTATTTATTGTATACAACCCGCCTCTCGCTATAGCTTACTCCTATTTTTCTCAGAATTTCGAACACCTTGCACCATTTTTCATGTTCGTTTAGTAAGTACGAGGGTGGTTTGAAAACTTCTCGGAACGGAATAGAAAAAAGTACTTAAATCACTGAAACGTTTTTTAATTTTCAGTGTAATCTCCTTGTAGATTAATGCACTTGGTCCAACGATGCCCTGATCCCTTCTCGAAAATGTTTCCTCCAGGTCTGCAAAATAATTGTCAACCCCGGCTATCAGTTCTTCGTTTGAAGTGAATCTTCTTCAACCAACAAAAAATTTCAGTTTTTTGAAGAGATGTAAGTCTGACGGAGCCATACGAGGTGAATAAGACGAGTGTGGCAACAATTCATACCTAAGTTCGCGTAATTTTGCCATGTGACGGCAGGTGTGTGCGGGCGCGCATTGTCTTGATGGAAGATGACTTTCTTCCTTGCTAAATCTGGTCTTTTTTCGTGTATCTTCTGTTGCAATTTGCCCAGAAGGTTAGCATAGTATTTTCCAGTAATTGTTTGCCCAGTGGACAGATAATCTACACACAGAATCCCCTTCGCATCCCAGAACACTGATGCGATGTCCTTTCCCGCCGAAGGAATTGGCTTCGCTTTCTTTGGTGGCGGAGAATCAGTATCTTTCCACTACTTTGATTGGTTTTTTTGTGTCTGGGGTATAGTAGTGCACCCAAGTTTCACCTGTGGTCACATACCGTTGCAAGAAATCTAGTTCGTTTCTCCTAAAACGGAACAAACACGGTTACGATATGTCCATTCTCGTGCGATTTTGATCCAGCGTCAAGAGTCGCGGCACCCATCTTGCTGACAATTTTTTTCTTTTCTAATTCTTCAGTTAAAATGTGATATACCCTTTCAGATGACACCTAGCAATCGTGAGCAATTACACGCACTTTCATCAGCTATCCTCCATGACCATTTTGTGCACTTTTGCAATGATTTCTGGAGTAGTGACACATCTTGGTCGACCACTGCGCGGATCATCATCTAAGCTCTTCCTACCAAATTTAAATTCATTTGTCCACTTGGCAACAGTTGAATATAAAGGAGTAGAGTCCCCCAGTGTTTTCTGGAAATCGGCATACCTTTCTTTAAGAAGTACTTAATCACTATTCGAATCTCGATTTTTTCCAATTTCGCAAATCACTACGCAGGAACAGCAACAGAGCCACGATACCGCCACAGACCTCTTCCAAGACCACTGACGTGGCACTTGTTCACACGCAACAGTCCAATGAATTTTACGTGAACAACTCGTTGCGCTAGCGCTGACCTCTCGTGGTGATTCCGAGAACTTTTCAAACCACCATAGCACGAAAGTGTCATGGAAATGCTCAACCGACTCCAGTCGGAAACGATGTAAGAGAGGAATTTTGCATGACAGTGTGGTTCCTTGTTGAAATTCTGGGAGCGTACCGTACGTTCCTGGAAGAGTCAAGTAATATATTGCTCCCTCCTACGTAAATCGCTACAAAAGATCATGAACGTAAAATTAGAGAGATTCGGCTTGGACGGACGTTTATCAGAAATCGTTATCCCGTGAACCATTCACGAGTGGAACAATGTATGGGGTAGAATTAACAGTGGGAAACGAAGAACTCTCCCGCAAACACCACAAGGTAGCTTGCGGAATATGGATGTAAAGATCTTCCGCAAAGACAACGGACGCATCTAGCATAAAGTGTAGTTGTACCTACAAATTTTTCTGGTATTTGTTATTAACTCTTTTGTACTAAATGATCGTTCATAAATGTGTATGAACCGTGTTTATCAATTAGCACACCAGTTGAACTGACGGAAATGATTGTGCATGTTTTAAGATATTAATTCAGGGCTTCAGCGTTTACCCTACTGTAGCATCTAAGGATGGCCAGTGTACACAGAATCAGGCTATAATTCTATTTTAAATAAAAATAAGTTAATCAAAATTTCATTTAGCATTATATACTGTTTTTTTTGTTTATTGTCTTGAGTGAAGGCATACGCATTGTACAATATCAGCGACAATGTGGTTGGAATTAACTTGTGCTACCTCTTGTGATCTGAAGATCCCTAGTGATGGCGAAACCTGTAATTTCTTGTTGAAATTATAAGTTACTGAAATGTTGTTCTTTGCAAAAAGACAAAAATATTAAGACGCTGCAGCAATGATGGTATTAACAAACTTGAGATCAGTTTTGGGTACTACTTACGAGGCGCGGTAGGGGAATTCTGCTTCCCTGTAATCAAAATACCGCATGACGGACGATGGAAAGAGGACATATGACTACACTAAAATTAAACTTAACTCCTCCTGAACAGGCCCAACGGTACCGACCGGCCGCCGCGTCATCCTCAACAATAGGCGTCACTGGATGCGGATGTGGAGGGGCATGTGATCAGCACACCGCTCTCCCGGCCGTATGTCAGTTTCCGAGACCGGAGCCGCCACTTCTCAATCAAATAGCTCCTCAGTTTGCCTCACAAGGGCTGATTTAACTACACTGGCAAGAAGAAATGTGCTAACACAAATAATAAGTCGCATTTGGTAAAGTAACTACCAATGAGTATTTAGACTGCAGCATGGACTGTGGGAAAGTCGCAAAACAAAGAAATCGAAGCGTTTGAGCTGTGTTGCTGCAGAGGAACGCTAAAAGTTAAGTGTCAGGATAAGCAGTCGGCGAGGAAAGAAAGATACTGACTAGACGAAAGAACAGCTTTCATGCCACTGAAACTAGGAGCAGAGGGCAAAAACTGTAAGTGTAAACAGAGATTAAATCATACACTACAAATAATTATGATCGTACTAGAAGTTTGCGCCAAGCTGTCATCTTCTCTACGACTTCGGTACTTGTATCAGTTGCCGATCAGAGACCTTGTTCGTCGATCATTTCACAGAAAGCTGCTCGTATATCAGGCCATTACTTTTTGAGATAGTACGTTCCGAACAGACAGACAAACATTCATTTTCATACAACTAAGGATGTATGGCCATAGAAGGTATGGGGTATTAAAGACAGTCACATTCACATTGGAGAAGGACATAGTCTCTAACCATTTGAAAACGTGGACCATTTTTGCACACTACTAATGCCTTAGTTTTCTTGAATGTCGTGTGTGGGTACTATTTCCTTGCAATTCACTAGGAATTTCACGCATTATACAGAGTAATTGTGTGAACACGTGTAGTATTTCATCAGCAAAGAAAGAGTTGTTTATCGATCTTTTCGTAAAGGCAAGGTTTTGTTATGCTAACATGAGAGCTTCAGGGATTATAAAAATTTTGCGTCCCTCTCGCATTTGTAAGTAACCGTTTGCTGTGGTGTTTTATTTCATATCTATTTCTCGCCTGTGTCCTTTCCAGATATAATGAATTGGCGGTCTGCATCAATTGAGTGATTTTAGTGCATTCGTAACTGTATTCGTTCCCTACACTCCACAAAGCATTTCATTATGTCTTTTCTAGTGAGGCTGCACCAGACGTCCAACCGTACCGCTTTACTGTAGAGCGCAAGAACACATCTGTAATTAATCCGCTTATTCATGCCACCGAGATGCCCTATGCTGATAACATTTTTCACAGCCTAAGGACACAGTTCGATGTCGCATAACAGATGCACATTAATCTGACAGGCTATTCCTTATGTGAATCCTTTGGTTGTTTTATTTTTATGTAGACCTTGTACATGTATCAAAACTGCTCAGATATGGCTGCCGAAATTTGTTTCGTCGTGAAACACGCGTAGTAATCTGTTTACCGATTCACCAAAATGGCTGGAGATCCTTCTCGGTGTGCAGCCTGTTTCTACATGAACAGAAGAGAAACACTACACTCTTCAAGTGTTCTACACGGCATCTGCAGTCTGAGTGAGCTGTGGTCGGCTCGCGTTAATGCCGTTTTTCCTTTTGGGCATTTTGTCACCATCGAGTGGCGTCTTATTCCTCCCTCAGTTACTATCTGAACGAGTTGCTCACTTGTCTCTGTCAGTGGCAGCAGTAGCGTTTATCGAAACAAGTACTGCTCTAACTTCTTTGGTGTGACATATTCACGAGATGGTGCGTGTGGCAGTTGGTCGATTGCGTCGGAGCAGCGAGGAAGTCTCTGTGGCGTGTGATCAGGCCAGGGCAACTGGCGGCGTGCATGCGCGGTCGGAGTTGTGTGACACTAGCCGCGAGAACTGCTAAGTTCGTCGCCCACTGCACGTGTATACTGGAGTTGTGTAATCAGTGAACCTGTCACGAGAGCTCAACCGTTGTGACATCTCTTCATTGATTGCTGGTTGTTGCATCCTGGGCTGTCCCCACAAGAAGCAACGTGATGGTGTGTTGGAGTCGGCAAAATTATGCAACCGTCTCCCTGTATGGTGTTTAATCTTTGAAATGATTATAATTTATTAGTGAACTTCACCAACGGTATATTCTGTCTTTTGGCCGTTAACGTTTCGGTTACCTGCCCTGGTCGTTAGCGTTGTTTTGCGACAGTGTGTTTTCCTCGCCATGTTGATGCTGTGCAGCACACAGCTTGGTGGTGTTCCCTTTTCTCTTTGAGTGTTTATTGTGCCTTGACTGTCTTTATACGACAGTTATTAAGACACAATTCTGCTGCGATCCTCGTCTTCGCTGGTACTTTTGGCTCTCGTGCTGTTTGTCAGGTGGAAGGCAATTGATTGGGCGGTTGGTTCATCAGCCGTACGTAGGTCTTGCTACAACCCGATTGTTTAGTGTTACGCTTGGGTGGCTATCTCACCTAAACTGTGGTTAGAGTTCCCTCCCCAGGCCAACCCTTGGAACACTTCCGTGCAACACAGTTTGTTGTTTGTGATTGTCATTTTATTTGGTCGCAGGTATTATGCCAGGCCTTCAGCCGTGTATTAATATTGTCTGTTTTACGTTTAGTATATGCCGTCAGCCGAATTTCATAGCAACTTTAAGATTAGACCTTCAGCCGTGGTTCATTTAAAATTCTTGTTGCTCTGTATTTAGGCCTTCAGCCGCCTTTGTTTCAGAATCTGTGGCTTTAATATGTAAATCCTTGTCTGTAAGGTTTCTCTTTAATTAGCTTGAATTCTTGAAACTGCCTTCAGTCATATTCTGTAAATGTTTATCTTAAGGTTGTCTTTAATTATTCTTGAGTAATAGTTTGGGCCTTCAGCCGACAAAACACTTCAAGTTTTCTTAAGATGTTTTTCAGTTGTGCTGTATAAAATCTTACCTTTAAAGTCTCCCTTTCTTATGTAAAGAAAAATTTTTTTAATTGAGCTTTCAGCCGAAGAATTAACTAGAATTTTCTTAATATGGCGTTTAGCATGAATTTGTAAATGCTTGGCTCTTAAAGAATTTCCTTAGCTGATCTGAAATATTATTTCAGCCTTTAGCCGAGAAGATACTGTGACTTTACTTGAGTAAGGCCTTCAGCCGTTACTCTAAATCCTGGTGTTTTAAAAGCAATCATTTAAACTTATTCTGGAGATGTTACTCGGGCCCTGAGCCGTAAATTGAAAACTGTGCATCGGTTTAAGGAATGATGTTGTGTGTGTCCTTGTATAACTAACAGTAGTTGACCTTGGCCCCATTCCACAACATGATCCACTGTGTCCTAGGAAACCAGATTTCAGTGAGTATAAAGGGTTGAATTTAAGGGGAAAATGGGTGACTTTTCGATGTGTTCAGATACGTCACGAAATGAAAATACGACTTTGAAGCCAACAAACTAGTCAATGCTTAACGTCATAACTCTTAATCTGTAAGGACGGCCCTCAGAAACTGACAAACAGCAACGCGCAGCTGTCGAAATAAGTAGGAGTGCGGGAGCCTATCTAGTTCCACATGTTGACAGTACGTCACGGTTATACAAAATGCACTAAGTTTAATGTAAAGTATTTGACTGGGGGATGTTTCGAACTGTGTTACGTAAGATACCGGTACAGGTCGGGGAAGGACTATCACGCTTACGGCAATGCGAACCTCAGCAAACAACAGCGCTGTAACCGCTACAGAATTCTTTGTGTATCTACATCTACATTTATACTCCTTAAGCCACCCAACGGTGTGTGGCAGAGGGCACTTTACGTGTCACTGTCATTACCTCCCTTTCCTGTTCCAGTCGCGTATGGTTCGCGGGAAGAACGACTGCCGGAAAGCCTCCGTGCGCGCTCGAATCTCTCTGATTTTACATTCGTGATCTCCTCGGGAGGTATAAGTAGGGGGAAGCAATATATTCGATACCTCACCCAGAAATGCACCCTCTCGAAACCTGGACAGCAGAGTCTGGCACTTGAGTTTGCTAAACATCTCCGTAACGCTATTACGCTTACCAAATAACCCTGTGACGAAACGCGCCGCTCTTCTTTGGATCCTCTCTATCAGCTATGTCAACCCGACCTGGTACGGATCCCACACTGATGAGCAATACTCAAGTATAGGGCGAACGAGTGTTTTGTAAGCCGCCTCCATTGTTGATGGACTACATTTTCTAACGACTCTCCCAATGAATCTCAACCTGGCACCCGCCTTACCAACAATTAATTTTATATTATCATTCCACTTCAAATTGTTCCGTACGCATACTCCCAGATATTTTACAGAAGTAACTGCTACCAGTGTTTGTTCCGCTATCATACAATCATACAATAAAGGATCCTTCTTTCTGTGTATTCGCAATACATTACATTTGTCTATGTTAAGGGTCAGTTGCCACTCCCTGCACCAAGTGCCTATCCGACACAGATCTTCTTGCATTTCGCTGCAGTTTTCTAATGCTGCAACTTCTCTGTATAATACAGCATCATCCGCACAAATCCGCATGGAACTTCCGACACTACCTACTAGGTCATTTATATATATTGTGAAAAGCAATGGTCCCATAACACTCCCCTGTGGCACGCCAGAGGTTACTTTAGCGTCTGTAGACGTCTCTCCAGTGAGGACAATGTGGTGTCACCGCCAGACACCACACTTGCTAGGTGGTAGCCTTTAAATCGGCCGCGGTCCGTTAGTATACGTCGGACCCGCGTGTCGCCACTATCAGTGATTGCAGACCGAGCGCCGCCACACGGCAGGTCTAGAGAGACTTACTAGCACTCGCCCCAGTTGTACAGCCGACTTTGCTAGGAAAGGTTCACTGACAAATGCGCTCTCATTTGCCGAGACGATAGTTAGCATAGCCTTCAGCTACGTCATTTGCTACGACCTAGCAAGGCGCCATTATCAATAGATATTTAACTTGTGTTGCCTGTACCGTCAGACCGATGTACACCACTTATGGATTAAAGTTAAGTGTTACATTAACTACGTACTTTATTTGCTACTATTAATTCCCTTAACTGTTCCAGACCTCGCGCCAGCCTGCGTGAGCTTAAGAGTGTGCCATTCGGCTTCCTCTCATAGTGACTTGGCTGTCTTGCCAAGTCATAACAGACAACATGCTGTGTTCTGTTTGCTAAAAACTCTTCAATCCAGCCACACAGCTGGTCTGATACTCCGTAGGCTCTTATTTTGTTTATCAGGCGACAGTGCGGAAATGTATGGAACGCCTTCCGGAAGTCAAGAAAAATGGCATATACCTGGGAGCCTATATCTAATATTTTCTGGGTCTCATGAACAACCGTTGCTTTGCTTTTTATTGAGCGTTGGACGTTGCTTTATTTTCGTATTTTGAAGTGAAAGAAGAGACTAGCCCTGCTCCATGACAATGTTCGAGTAGGACCCTAAGAACAGCAGCAGGATCAACAATCCCTGTGACCATTATGTCAGTTCTGTCTGCTCAGGTGCACAGTGCGTACACACACGCTACCAGCTCTGGGAGAGGGAGGGGCAATTTGTTCGCCCTCTCCACTCCCCCCCCCCCCACCCCTCCACGAGGGGTCTAAGTTCTCGTTCGGTTACGCTCGCGACCGACTGTTCCTTTCCAGGTTGATTTTTTTCACCGTGTACAAACTGTACAGACTGGTCAATGAGAGGATATGGAATAAAAAAGTCTAATGAACTTACGTCCGGAAATGCACGCATTGTTACATGTACGTCGGCCTAATATGCTCTGTACCACCCAGCCAAAGATACAATATGTGGTGAAAATGGTTTCCATGGGCCTCAACGCGTGCCTGTACGCCCAGTAGCATGTCCTGTATCACAAGTGCACATCGTCTTGGCTGCATCCGAACACTGTGAAAGGCAGCATGAATACGCTGCTCCAGTGTCTCGACATCTGGAATGGGCTCTGCACACACGATACTTTTGAGATGGCTTCTAACCAGAAACCAAGCGGGTTGAGATCCGATGAACGAGCAGGCCATGTAACTAGATCTTGACTGATCTGTTTACAAGATGATGATTTCATTCTGGCATTTCGTGGTGAGCCAATATTTTTCTTAATCTATGGCCAATCTTAAGCTTGATGTCCTGTAATACACTCCTGGAAATTGAAATAAGAACACCGTGAATTCATTGTCCCAGGAAGGGGAAACTTTATTGACACATTCCTGGGGTCAGATACATCACATGATCACACTGACAGAACCACAGGCACATTGACACAGGCAACAGAGCATGCACAATGTCGTCGCTAGTACAGTGTATATCCACCTTTCGCAGCAATGCAGGCTGCTATTCTCCCATGGAGACGATCGTAGAGATGCTGGATGTAGTCCTGTGGAACGGCTTGCCATGCCATTTCCACCTGGCGCCTCAGTTGGACCAGCGTTCGTGCTGGACGTGCAGACCGCGTGAGACGACGCTACGTCCAGTCCCAAACATGCTCAATGGGGGACAGATCCGGAGATCTTGCTGGCCAGGGTAGTTGACTTACACCTTCTAGAGCACGTTGGGTGGCACGGGATACATGCGGACGTCCATTGTCCTGTTGGAACAGCAAGTTCCCTTGCCGGTCTAGGAATGGTAGAACGATGGGTTCGATGACGGTTTGGATGTACCGTGCACTATTCAGTGTCCCCTCGACGATCACCAGTGGTGTACGGCCAGTGTAGGAGATCGCTCCCCACACCATGATGCCGGGTGTTGGCCCTGTGTGCCTCGGTCGTATGCAGTCCTGATTGTGGCGCTCACCTGCACGGCGCCAAACACGCATACGACCATCATTGGCACCAAGGCAGAAGCGACTCTCATCGCTGAAGACTACACGTCTCCATTCGTCCCTCCATTCACGCCTGTCGCGACACCACTGGAGGCGGGCTGCACGATGTTGGGGGGTGAACGGATGACGGCCTAACGGTGTGCGGGACCGTAGCCCAGCTTCATGGAGACGGTTGCGAATGGTCCTCGCCGATACCCCAGGAGCAACAGTGTCCCTAATTTGCTGGGAAGTGGCGGTGCGGTCCCCTACGGCACTGCGTAGGATCCTACGGTCTTGCCGTGCATCCGTGCGTCGCTGCGGTCCGGTCCCAGGTCGACGGGCACGTGCACCTTCTGCCGACCACTGGCGACAACAGCGATGTACTGTGGAGACCTCACGCCCCACGTGTTGAGCAATTCGGCGGCACGTCCACCCGGCCTCCCGCATGCCCACTATACGCCCTCGCTCAAAGTCCGTCAACTGCACATACGGTTCACGTCCACGCTGTCGCGGCATGCTACCAGTGTTAAAGACTGCGATGGAGCTCCGTATGCCACGGCAAATTGGCTGACACTGACGGCGGGGGTGCACAAATGCTGCGCAGCTAGCGCCATTCGACGGCCAACACCGCGGTTCCTGGTGTGTCCGCTGTGCCGTGCGTGTGATCATTGCTTGTACAGCCCTCTCGCAGTGTCCGGAGCAAGTATGGTGGGTCTGACACACCGGTGTCAATGTGTTCTTTTTTCCATTTCCAGGAGTGTATATGTTGATGACATGAATTCAGTCACTTCAAAATGGCATAAAAGGTCGAAACCTATGTCGTAATTAAATAAGCAACAATACAGTAAAATGGCGGTGTATTCATTTAAAAAAAGTTGTATGACTGTTGCAGCCAGCCGGAGTGGCCGAGCGGTTCTAGGCGCTTCAGTCTGGAACCGCGCCACCGCTACGGTTGCAGGTTCGAATCCTGCCTCGGGCATGGAAGTGTGTGATGTCCTTAGTTTAGTTAGGTTTAAGTAGCTCTTTCTAGGGGACTGATGACCTCAGCTGTTAAGTCCCATATTGCTCAGAGCCATCACTCTGGCTCAGCAACATCAAATACTCTTAATGAGCTGTAATCTTTTTTATCAAATTTTATACATATGGCTGGGTACCAAACCATCGTACACCTCCCACCCTCGAGGAATGGATGGAGATCCTGTGCGCCTGTCCATCTTATTCCTTAGAGACTTGTGAATTCTAGGTTTTTTTTTATTTTTTATTTTTTATTTTTTTTTTATTTTTTTTAAATTGTTGGGTGAACAGCTCATCACACAAACCAGTATGACGGACCGGGTTTTGAACGAGAGTACCTTCCCCTAGGTTGGGCCTTAAGAGATCTACCATCCTTTCGATCTGTTTTCTTGCGACCTTGTCTCCACTAGAGAAGCTATCATCACCATGCCTCTAAAACCCTCCCTGACCTTTGTTGTTGGACAGTTTCCCTGTTTCCTTTGTCGAGACCATTCCGGTTTGGGTGACCTTGCGCTACAGCCGCCACAGTCTTCAGTGAAGCACGGCAATCCTGACGCTTGTTACTCAAGGTACCTTCGATAAGGCGGTCTTGTCGCTATGACCCGTTCTAGAACGAAAAATCTCTTCTACGTTAATCCACATTTATTAATCGGCTTCCTCTGCTTGTCCGTCAGATCCACAGCTCAATAAACAAAGCCATCATTCCTCATATCTTTCCATTACACAAATGAATCGCGATAAATTGTAAGAATCCTGTGTTCTTCTCTGAGCATGTGACAGATAACTCGTTGGTGCACTGTGTTCTTTGATGAAGCAGTGCCACATAGTGGCAATATTAGCTTTAGTGGAATTTTCTTAAACTTAATTTTCATATCATCCAATATTCAACCCTGAACACTTTCTCAGTTCAGATTAACGTTTACAAGACTTACACTATGGAACACACAGTACAATTGACCACGTGAAATGCGATCCGCGTGAATCAAACACATGCTAACTCGTTTCTGGCATCACGAGATATAAAATTATAGACCCCAAATACTTTCTTCGAAATAACCGCGGTCTAGGCCCAAAACCTGTAGTAGGAATTCAAAGAACAGAGCACAAATATGCCCCGCTCGCAGCAATTCTTAAAATGTGAATTTGGGACAGTAAAAATAGTGCATAAGTTACGTACAGAGATATGCAATTACATAGCAGACTGTTCACTCAAATCTCAATACAAACATTTCACAGACGAATGATGACGCATTTTACACGATCAGCAACTGAAAGGTCTTACCCTATTTTGTAAGAGAAGGAGAACACAAACATAACGACGCTTTTTATGTCCTAAGGATTCCGTTGTTCGTATCTCACGTTCTAACTGTTTGTCACGTGGGCATGTCGCGGTACGATTTTAAACATTCCGCTTGTGTATATTGTTTGTGATCATTGCCATTTCAAGTAACTGAAAATACAGCGTGAACGCCATCCCTACAGACGGGACTTACTTTTTCCTTTTTGATAAAATTTACGCTGGTACTAGAGTAATAAATTGGTCCAGTAAACTTGATACTCACACGTACCTTTTCAGACTTTTGTTGCGTTAGGACGCTCCTCAGCGATTTCTTGAGATTCTAAGAAACTTTAGCTACCAATTTTGTAACATAGCCTCACCTTGTCTACGAGATGAAATTAAAGAACAGCAGGGAGAGGTATGTAGGATACGCAGGATATGCAGGAAAATACAAAATTATGGAGGGGATAGAGGAGGTAAGGAGAGGCTCTCTTATTTTTTTGGGGGGGGGGGGGGGGGGATAAATGTCGATGGTTCATTGTTTTCCCGCTAGGGGTACATGAAGGTTTTGACGCTAGTGATACTGAGACGGTATCTGAACTGGCGTTGATGAATATTGTTGTATAGATGCTGCTGAAAATGTTAGTATTAATGTACAAGTGACATCTCCGTAGTAATGATTGTCTACCACCTGTGTCATTCCAGAAGGGTCTGTTGTTCGTGTGGCCGATGCTGCACCTAGTTGTTTTGAGAATGTTAGACAATCATTATCCCGCAGGTGCGAGTTGTGCATTATGTGAACGGATGACAATTTCAGCAACAGATCTGAGACAATGTTCAACATAACAGCAGTTTCAACATCGTGTCTGTACATCACTGACGTCTTGTCACTGCTTCCGTTCGTTTACTAGGCAAAGCCTTATGTACGTGTCGTCGCCGATTTTATACTTTGACTGCAGTTACTGAATGTAAGGTTGGCAGTGAAAGCAGTGAGTAGCAGTACTGAATTAAAATTGTTGGTTTTATTCTGGCACCGAACTCCAAGCACTGCTATTAAATTTAGTCCGTACCCAAAAGAGTTGGGTAACATCAAACGACTAGCAACAAGCAATAAGCGCAATAGCAATGTAGTCACATAAATAAAACTACTATTTAGAAACACTAACATAAGACATAACAATCACGCAGCCAGAAACCACGATGGAAATTAATCCCATACAAACAAGCACAAACAAGTAACAACAACGACGAAAGCGTACATGAAAACAAGACAAAATAATCAGTGTCGTACAAAATGACATTTGGCTGGCTAGAACGAAATTCTACATCTGTCAGTATTACTGTCACAATCGCAGAGCTAAGGATTTCAACGAAATCTCGAGATTTATTTACTATCCTGGCAGTAAGAATTAGTTTCAGTATTAAGACATTAGTTAACCTAGTAATAATTTATTAATATATTACAATGGCAGTAATATAGTTTGATCATATATTATTCCAGAAATAATTTCGTTTGTTGAGGAAATGTCTTACACATAGAACCAAGTAACAGTAGACTTCTGCATGGCGCTATAATTTTGTACTTTACAGATGTGATATCCCTAAACTAAAACTTATTAGACGTTAGAGCTTGGTCATTCAAAAGCTACAAGCTGTTGGAGGAAAGCAAGGTGATATTGTAAAATAAGACGATAGATATGGTGATGAAAACATTGTACGTATTGATTATGAAATAACCTGTATGATAGCTCATATTCTTAATTGACTATGCCCCTGTCTCTCAATGCCTGAAGCCACTACTACAACGAAATGTGTAGAAATGCTTACAAAAATATTCGTCCATTAACATATAGTGACGTTATGCAAAATCACTTTGTATCTACAAAGCTAGATGAAATTTTGTCGAGTAAGTTTAACGACTAGAACTATGTTAAGTAGGTACATACAGCAAGCTTTTCGATAAACTGAGTGGCACATTGTTTGAACGTTAGTTTTAATATTGAGGTTTTTGCATTAGTTGAATTAGCAATAATTTGTGAATATGTTACAATGGGAGTAATATAATTTGAAGATAATCTGAAAAGCGTAAGAAAATTGTCTGTGGTGCTTATATCATTACATATCCAAACAAGAATGCCGTAGTATACGATGGAGAGAACTTTAAGTTTACTTTTCTAAATAAAATATAAATGGATAGTTTACATAAATAAGGAATTATATCTACGATTTTTTGTAAGTTTCCTCATTGCAGATCGATTAAATGGTTCATTCAGAAGTGTTTTTGTAATAACATAGTACTTAGTTTCCAGTTCAGCTGCCTTTTCTTCTCTTTTTTAAAGATATTCATATTATGTAATCAAGTTGGGCTCTATCTTGTAGGATCCAGGCTTCAGATATCCGTACTGTTGATCGTATGGATTTGTATGTGGATTTTGATTAATCAGAAGAACATTGGTGAGTACGTTGTGCCGAAATCACTGATGTAGTATAACATGCCTATCCAAAATACAGCTGAGTGAAACTTTGTGCACTACATTCATAAGGAAATGTTGTTCTGGAGGTATGCGTACATTTGGTCATAGTTGCAACACTGTCATTATCTGTCATCATCAGCAGCACCATTTGTGAGCATAAGCGTCTTTGTTAGATGCAATAACAGCTTCTTTGTCATGTTCTTGACGGTTTAATATTCATGACACAATCAATGTTTATACGAGAAACACAAGTATTTGAATGCAGAAAAGTTAAAACTTATAAGGCTCTCGATTACTCGGATCGGTCGATAATAAAGGAGAACCTGTTTTCACGTGATATGAGGACATATGCAACATTCGACGAAGGGCGGACGTGCGGACGGTATATTCTGCGGGAGTAAATACGGCGGAGCTGGGACGTGCCGACTCGGCGGATATTCCTACGCCCACAGCGAGGCCACGCGTTGCGAGAGAAAGCGCTGAAGAGCCTTCAAAAGAAGCAATATGACATTCTGGGCGCGGAGCCGCGCACAATGGTGCCTGGAACGCGATGATTCAGCGCGGCGATATTGCGCGCAACACCGCAGCCTGCGCAGTCAGCAGTCAGCCAGTGGATTAGGCGATGGCGTGTCCCTCGATCTCAGCCCTAATCCCGCTGACGCGCCGACAGGTTATCGGCTTGCTAGTCTGCCCCCCCCCCTCTCTCTCTCCCTCCCTCCCTCCCTCTCTCCCTCCCTCCTCCCACACACCCCTGTCTCTCTCTCTCTCTCCATACGAACTAGCGCTGAAGCTACTGCTGTACCTCGGTCTACTTACGAGATGAACCCGGCAAGTGCCATCACTCGATTACCCAGAAAACTTCGTTCAGTGGAAGAGGAGCCAAAATAAACGAACACGTGTCCCGCTTTTTCCGTAGATGCACGACCGTTTCTGTGAAAACGACTGTCAAAGTTTTTGACACAATTTATGTGCTTTTTAGGGTGCAATAAGCTGAACGCAACTGTTTGCATAGTGACTAGCGTCGTGGTGTCTCACTTCTTCTTCCAGTTTTCGCAACCGGATTAATGTTTACCTTATTTTATTTTTCATTTATGTACCCTTGTCCGTAGAAGTTACTACACGAATGTGGTTGTAATGGCTCTGAGCACTATGGGACTCAACTGCTGAGGTCATTAGTCCCCTAGAACTTAGAACTAGTTAAACCTAACTAACCTAAGGACATTACAAACATCCATGCCCGAGGCAGGATTCGAACCTGCGTCCGTAGCGGTCTTGCGGTTCCAGACTGCAGCGCCTTTAACCGCACGGCCACTTCGGCCGGCGCACTACACGAATGTTTCTTATCAAGTTAGGGTACACAAAGGCGTCATATTAATTGTAAAACTACAACTGGGTTTCGCAATAAGTGTCATACATGTACTATAATATACAGGGTGTTACAAAAAGATACCGCCAAACTTTTAGGAAACATTCCTCACACACAAAGAAAGAAAATATGTTATGTGGACATGTACCCGGAAACGCTTACTTTCCATGTTAGAGCTCAATTTATTACTTCTCTTCAAATCACATTAATCATGGAATGGAAACACACAGCAACAGAACGTACCAGCGTGACTTCAAACACTTTGTTACAGGAAATGTTCAAAATGTCCTCAGTTAGCGAGGATACATGCATCCACCCTCCGTCGCATGGAATGCCTGATGCGCTGATGCAGCCCTGGAGAATGGCGTATTGTATCACAGCCGTCCACAATACGAGCACGAGAGTCTCTACATTTGATACCGGGGTTGCGTATACAAGAGCTTTCAAACGCGCCCATAAATGAAAGTCAAGAGGGTTGAGGTCAGGAGAGCGTGGAGGCCATGGAATTGGTCCGCCTCTACCAATCCATCGGTCACCGAATCGACTGTAATGTTCAGGAGCTCCATCGTGCATGAACCACATATTGTGTCGTACTTTTAAAGGCACATGTTCTAGCAGCACAGGTAGAGTATCCCGTACGAAATCATGATAACGTGCTCCATTGAGCGTAGGTGGAAGAACATGGGGCCCAATCAAGACATCGCCAACAATGCCTGCCCGAACGTTCACAGAAAAGCTGTGTTGATGACCTGATTTCACAATTGCGTGCGGATTCTCGTCAGCCCACACATGCTGATTGTGAAAATTTACAATTTGATCACGTTGGAATGAAGCCTCATCCGTAAAGAAAACATTTGTACTGAAATGAGGATTGACGCATTGTTGGATGAACCATTCGCAAAAGTGTACCAGTGGAGGCCAATCAGCCGCTGATTGTGCCTGCACACGCTGTACATGGTACGGAAACAACCGGTTCTCCCGTAGCACTCTGCATACAGTGACGTGGTCAACGTTACCTCGTACAGCAGCAACTTCTCTGACGCTGACATTAGGGTTGTCGTCAACTGCACGAAGAATTGCCTCGTCCATTGCAGGTGTCCTCGTCGTTCCAGGTCTTCCCCAGTCGCGAGTCATAGGCTGGAATGTTCCGTGCTCCCTAAGACGCCGATCAATTGCTTCGAACGTCTTCCTGTCGGGACACCTTCGTTCTGGAAATCTGTCTCGATACAAACGCACCGCGCCACGGCTATTGCCCCGTGCTAATCCATACATCAAATGGGCATCTGCCAACTCCGCATTTGTAAACATTGCAATGACTGCAAAACCACGTTCGTGATGAACACTAACCTGTTGATGCTACGTACTGATGTGCTTGATGCTAATACTGTAGAGCAATGAGTCGCATGTCAACACAAGCACCGAAGTCAACATTATCTTCCGTAAATTGGGCCAACTGGCGGTGAATCGAGGAAGTACAGTACATACTGACGAAACTAAAATGAGGTCTAACATGGAAATTAAGCGTTTCCGGACACATGTCCACATAACATCTTTTCTTTATTTGTGTGTGAGGAATGTTTCCTGAAAGTTTGGCCGTACCTTTTTGTAACACCTTGTATATATGTGTGTTGGTATTTTCAGGGGTGCCAATCATCCATAAATTCTCATATACCTACCTTTAATTCTCTTAGTAACTCCTTATATTTTACTCTGCAGGAAGATGTGGTCTATTACTTTGGCCACAATATAGAAAGTCCGAACAAAAAGGTTGTTCAAAAGGCTCTGAGCACTATGGGGCTTAAGATAGGTGGTCATCAGTCCCCTAGAACTTAGAACTACTTAAACCTAACTAACCTAAGGACATTACACGCAGCCATGCCCGACGCAGGGTTCGAACCTGCGACCGTAGCAGTCGCGCGGTTCCCGGCTCAAGAGCCTAGAACCGCTCGACCACCGCGGCCGGCGGAAGTCGGAACACAATGAGCATCGAGCGAGGGCTGATTTGCCACACCGACATTTCTTCATATGGACGTCACTTGGCAAAGAAAAGCCGCTAACATTGCTGACTATTTCACGTGTTGCCAATAATATCGAGACAAACAACGCATAATGGATCATTTTGCCGAAAACTGACGCTTCGATTTGATTATGGATCAAGATATACCAGGAATTACACCGAAAACAATCTGTCTAAAAAAAAAAATCTGTTGCTGCATGCATGAAGGATCATCACCTGGGGACAGATTCATCGATTCCGTTGATATTGTTTCGTTTTGTTCGTTGTTGTCAGGCAAGGCTCGTATGAAAGAAAATTTTCGAAAATTTAATAAAAAATAAGAAAAAATTTCATTTGCCGCGTGAACGAAATATCATCAGCTAAGAACGGCTTGACGTATTTGGTTGATTTTTGTCTTTATTGCGTTCGTAATTGTCAGGAAATATCTTTGTATGAATGAAAATTTTTGGAAAAACCACCTGACAAGCAGAAAATTAAAAATTGTTGTGAAAAATCAACACTTGAAAACAGCTCAACCGTTGTGGATGGTATGGAAAATAAAATAATAATATTTAAGTTCAGTTTGACAGTTCTACTGTCACATATTTTCATAACAAAAACATCTGTTTGCAAGGTTGTTATCAACAATTTCGAAAACTCCTTGACCAATTTACCACAAATTTTTACACGACATTCTACTGACCTTTCGTATGGATGTAAGCCACATTTATTTGCAACATGTAATCTACATGGATGTGTAATATGTAAAGGGGAAACGTTATTACTATAAATGTTGAAAAGTTCTTGGCCGTTTACTTCCAATTTTTGCGCAAAACTCTAACGAACATTTGGAAGGACATAGGCCATATACTCATATTTTTGTAATATGTATGATACATGTGTAATGTACACTCACGAGCCAAAGAAACTGTTACACTATTCTTAATATCGTATAGGACCTCCACGAGAACGCAGAAGTGACAACACGACATGGCATGAATTCGACTAATATCTGAAGTAGTGCTGGAGGGAACTGACACCATAAATCCTGCAGGGCTGTTCATAAGAGTACGGAGGGGTGAAGATCTCGTCTGAACAGCACGTTGAAATGCGTCCCAGACATGCTCAATGATGTTCATGTATCGGGAGTCTGGTGGTCAGTGGAAATCTTTAAACTCAGAACAATTCCGGCAGCCACTCTGTAGCAATTCTGAACGAGTGGGATATCGCATTGTCCTTCTGGAATCGCCCATATCCGTTGAAGTGCACATTGGACATGAATGGATGCAGGTGATCAGGCAGGATGCTTAAGTAGGTGTCACCTGTCAGGGTCGCATACAGATGTATCAGGGGTCCCGTATCACTCCCACTGCACACGCTCCACGCCATTAAAAGCTTCATGGGATTTTCACTGTGGTTTCAATTTCGCCCTCAGCACACTGCAGCCTACAATACGATGCGTGGCGGAGGGTGTAAACTACAAATATATCTCTCTT
Organism: Schistocerca americana; assembly: GCF_021461395.2. NCBI lineage: Eukaryota > Metazoa > Arthropoda > Insecta > Orthoptera > Acrididae > Schistocerca > Schistocerca americana. The sequence continues at coordinate 125,907,043 of NC_060119.1, read as the reverse complement.
TCCTGCTCTATTCGCGGATGGTACAAGACGAAAAATATTCTCTGTAGTCCTCTTTAACAGAATTCGTCTGAAACTGCGTTTTGAAGGGTCGATGATTCCTGTCGGACGAGGATGTGCTGCAGCCGGCTACGGACTTGTTCACGCAACATGACACGGAGTTTTGCCAAACGGGAATCTTCAACTTTGTACGTTGGTGGGATGATTGCGTCAATGCTCAGGGCGATTATGCGTGATTTGTTTACTGATTCCGGACTGCCTGTCCTTCTACTTGTTGACGAAGCCACATTTAACATGGATTGGAATCAATAACACCCATAATAATCATCGACGGATTCTGGGCACTTAACTCGTTAGAGTACAAACAAAATTACTCGTCTGTTTCTCTGTTATTATGAGATACGACAGGATGGCACGATTGGTAATAAATTTTTTGATACTTGCATTGGGGAGGAACGAATGAAAACATATACATACCCTGTTCTTTTTTTTTTTTTAATGACCCCTCCCTGATATGTATAACTCGTGAGTTATTAGCAACGATCTTCCTTGCCCCAAATGATTATATCTATCACTTCATAAAATATTCATATTTCCTGGACGCAGTGTGTACTTGTTATTCATCGTGCTGAGAGGCAAACGTAGTGATTCTTAAAACAATGTCACAATTCAACAGCCAGCCGGTGTGGCCGAGCGGTTCTAGGCGCTTCAGTCTGGAGCCGCGCGACCGCTACGGTCGCAAGTTCGAACCCTGCCTTGGGCATGGATGTGTGTGATGTCCTTAGGTTAGTTGGGTTCAAGTAGTTCTAAGTTCTAGGGAACTGATGACCTCAGATGTTGAGTCCCATAGTGCTCAGAGCCATTTTTAACAATTCAACAGTAACAACAAAAAAAGCAAAAACAGTACGGTAAAATTTGTGACGTGGAAGAGGAAGAACTAGTATACCCGTAAGAACACACTATATTAAAAATAGTAACACAACAAGTGAGGTATCTCCGTGCTTCAGTACAGAATTGTTGTGTAGAAACAATGGGCTTCAGATCAGCGTCTGGCGTTTCCGATTTAGGTTTTCTGGGATTTTCTACATCCACATCAACGAATGCAATTCATTGTTGGTTTCTTCATGAGCGTCGACCACTATTCCTCCACCCTTGCGCTTTTTCTTCACTAATAACGACGACAAGTTAAAATTTTAAGACATATTCTTTCTTTCTAACACTTAACGGAAATTCTCACTGAAAAGGAAAATAAAAATTGTAGTTCACCAAGACGTAAAAGATATTCTAGGATAAAAAAGAAGGGATGGAAATATATGAAATTAGACAACTCTTTAAAACATAAAATTTGAAAAAATTAAAAAGAAACTGATAAAACAAACAAAAACAGGTCGCTACACCAAGAAAATCTTAAGAATAACTGCTGGTCTAAACAAGAAAGCTTGAAGTACATGACTTTATATATGATGCCAAAAGTCACCTACATGTACTGTTAAGATTCTGGGTAAACCAAAGCTGGAGAATTGCGGCAATTAGTGTTACTATAAGAAGTCAGTAGAAATAACATTTTAAGGATGTCTAATACAACGTCAGCTAAGAGGAAAGAAAATAAAAAGGCTGAACGAAAGATGGACACTACTTTGTGTTGCTGTTCCAAGTTTTTACTGCGATCTTCACTAGATTTACTGCGCTAGAGCGCCATAAATTACAGATTTAGGTATCACAAGCAACATAGTGGATTGTATCCCTAACATACAATGAAGAAGCAACCAGCCTCTTGGTTTCCGTACATTTACTTTCAGGACTCCAGAATACTGAGAGATATGACGTAACGAATGATGTTGGAGAAGGAAGTTCTCCACTGAGATGAACTATTCAGCCTTAAGGAAAGTTTAAAGAAAACAATAACACATTTCTGAATATTGGGAAGGTGGCAAGTGACAGACAACTGTCCGTCAGAACTAACTGCACAAAACTTTGTCGTTAATCCCAGCCACTCCAGTTGACGGAGAGGCCTCTGTTGATCAGTTGTGACCACTTGGCTTAAGAGACCTTATCTCAAGTGGAGAAATATTGCTGTTGCGGCTGCCCTGTCTTCAAAGAAAAATGTCGGGCAAATGGACACACTCTTTGAGTTTTTCGGTAGACACAACATTAATTGTACCTGGAAACTACAGCTGCGGTGGTCGAACGGGAGAATCTTAGATGTAAGACTAGCTGTAAGTAGATATGGCAGATTTTCGTATGCATCCACATAAACATGAAATATGTTCGCAGCTGGAAATGCGGACAACCACCCGCTGTATAATTTAATGATGACAATGATAACTGGTGCCAGACCGCGACTCGAACCCGGATCCCCGCTTTACGCAAACGGTCGTCGAATGACTAACAGCCAGACCCGAATTCCAGTCGTCGTCGTCCCTGCATCATAACCTGTACTCGTACGCACATTATGTAGCACCCATACAGCGGAACTCATTTTAATTGAAAATAGAGCGAGGGACAAACAACTGTTTATAGGTCTACATACGAGCCCTAATTTTTCTTATCGTCGTGGATCTGAGCGAAATGTACGTTGGCGGCAGTAAAATCATTCTGCAGTCAGCTTCAAATGCGGCTTCTTTATGGGGACATGCTCGTGAAAATGACCAAAAATTTGAAAAAAAATTAATTGGTCTATAGAAAAGAGCATTTCATGCTGATTTCAAAAATGTGTAGTTTATGCCATTATCATTTTCCGTTCATCCTAAAATTGAGGTTGAACGCAATGTTGCACAGGGACCATGCCCTTGCTGTCAGTTTGAAGTGCATCAGAATACGGGATGTATTATTTTTTCTTCCGTTTCTTCTGTCGTTAGTTATGCATCGTTAACACAAGTGTATTCTAGAAGGCACTGAATCCCGGCTTCCAAAGTACAGGCATGTCTAGAAGGCGGTGGCTCGAGTGTAAACAAAGATCTGAGAATATATGATTTCGGAATTTCATACCCGTGTGGTTTTGTAGTTATTGTGTGTAGTTTTGTTTCTGTGTGTGTGTTTCCTGTGTTACAAATGCCGAGAGTAAAGAAATTTAGCCCCAAATGAAAGTTTCGCGGCAGCCAGTTCCAAAGACAACCGAATAATATACATCAGTTGCTTCAAAAGTCGCCTGCGGAAACTGTGTCTACAGGCAGTGCTTCTAGACTTTCGCTTTCTGAATGTAATAAGAACAAGCCTAGTAGTATTGTGAGCAGCAATAACGACGGAAATATTATTGTGAACCTAAACATGCTGTCAAGACTTTTGAAGAGTGTGCTGTGAAATGTAAGTACTGCAATTGTGAAGATAGTATTGACGTTTCTGCGGACATTTCAGAAACGGAGGGTCTTTCATGTCGGTTAGTAATTGTCTGAAAGTCGTGTGAGGTGCACAGTGATGCTATGACGTCGCCAGTAACTGATAGTTGACATTTAGGAGAAAAGTGTACCAGAATGATAGTCGACATAAATATTCAGCTTGCTTATGTAATGAGATGTATTGGAAGGGAACGGAGAGGTGCCCAGACTTTTTGTCCAGTGATGAATTTGCCACCACTTCCACTGAGGCTTGACAGATACAATAAATTAATACATAATGCTTTATGAGGTGTAAGTGAACATTCAATGAAAAGAGCAGCAGAACTAGCAGTAACCTTGTCTGAGAATACAGACATTGCAGCAGCATTTGATGGAACTGTAGGCAGAAGAGAGGTCATACTTCTCTGAATGGTTTTGTAACTGCCACATTTATTGACACTGGTAAGATACTATATTATAAATGTCTAACAATGCACTGTCAAGGTTGTTCAAGCAAATTTATTGGCACCCATGTTTGTGTAAAGAACTTTGATGGTCCAAGTGGAAACATGGAAACGAAGAAAGAGTTCTAAGCATTTTTAGAAGATCAGAAGTCAGTCGTGGTGTTAGGTATGTAGGTTACCTTGGTGATGGAGACTGTAAAGGGCGCACTACTGTTCTTAATGACAAACCATATTGGAACACACTGATAGAAAACTTGAATGTGTTGGTCATGTACAGAAAAGAATGGAGCTAGGCTGAGAAAATAATGTAAAGACTTCAGTGGAAAAAAAAACTGTCAGACTGAAAACACATACATGATACTGGTCGTCTTACAAAAAGTGGAACTGACTCTTTGACTCAGTATTATGGACTAGCAATAAGGAGAAATGTAGGAGATTTGGAGAACATGAGACGAGGTGTTCGGGCAACATGGTTTCTCAGAGTGTCACCAGATGAACCCCCCCCCCCCCCCCCCCCACCATCATGGTTTGTGTCCGAAAGGGAAAGATTCGTGGTGCAAGTACTGGTTGAGCAATGCTACAGCCATACAATATACCCACAAGCTGCCACTAGCTGTAATGAAGGTAATTAGGCCTATATATAGGGATCTGGGAAAGAAAAATCTAGTTACTAAATGTATGCCCGGTCTCTCTCAGAATGCAAATGAAAGCTTCAACAGCTGTATACAGGAGAGAATACCCAAAACTGTATTTTTTTGGCTGACAGTGTTGAAGATTGGTGTAATGGATGCAATAATAACATTCAATGATGGTGAAATTTCAAGGATCAATGTCATGAAGAAACTGAACTTCCAGACGGGAAGGAATATGGCTTCAGCTCTAACTGCTATTGATAATTGGCGGGTAACCGAAGCCGAGACAGCTGCAGAAGCTGATACCAAGGAGTCAAGGATAAACAAAAGAGTGAAGAGAAAGAGTATGGAGGATAAGGAAACAGGAGAACAACGGAGTATGCAGCTGGAATGTTCTAAACGAGCATAGTGGTAAGTTAATAAATCTGGAAACCTTCTTTTGCGATTTACCGACAACTTGAATTTTTATCATTCGGGTACACTTTTCTCCTAAATGATTGAATTTAAACTCACAAAAATTGGTACAGATATTTGGAATGACCTCCTCTATCTCCCTTGCCTACTATTTCCTGAAAAATTTATAACGTGATGATGATATCGGTGATATTTGAGCTACTTTCTTAAATAATTTTTTTCTAGTAAAATAAATTACTTGTCTTTTTCACAGATCAGTATCAGGGAAGGAAACTGGAGGCATAAAACACTTTTATGAATCTTGTCTGTACTTTGACGCTTTTTCCAACCTGGGCAGTCAGTGGCTCCAACGAAAATCGTACCGCAGTGAAATAGTGCTCCGTTTTTTATACTATCATAAATATTGTTGTCAGTACCAAAATATAATTGATATCTCAATGATTTTTTGGTAAATGCTTTGAATAATGATCCTAATTGTGTATAAGAATTTTGAGCTGTCTCTCATTTGTATATCAGTTGCACTATAAGGGTGAATAATGATAAAAAGGAAACCCGGACAAGGGCGTGTCCCCTTGTTTTTCAGTATCGTTCGCGAAAAGAATGTCATCTTGCCTCCGGGATTCCCACTTTAATCCACACTGCATCTCCATAATACCCGTGTGTTGATCGAATCAAACGGTAACAAATCTGGCTGCTGTAATGTAAGATGCAGCAGCTTTGCTGAAATGGAAACGACACCTGGCACTGGTAAGCGTCATTAATTGAGAACTGCCTCAGACGAGCAACGGAGTTGATAACAGACACAGCCGCCTGGAGTGGCCGAGCGGTTCTAGGCGCTACAGTCTGAAACCGCGCGACCGCTACGGTCGCAGTTCGAATACTGCCTCGGGAATGGATGTGTGTGATGACCCTAGTTTAGTCAGGTTTAAGGAGTTCTAAGTTATAGGGGACTGATGACCTCAGAAGTTAAGTGCCATAGTGCTCAGAGCCATTTGAACCATTCGGTAACAGACAAAACATAGAGTTTCATTCATATCTACATCTACATTTACACAAACACTCCGCAAGTCACCGTGGGTTATGTGGCAGAGGGTACCTGTACCACAACTAGTCACTCTCTCTCCTGTTCGACCCACAAGTAGAGCGAGGGAGAAACTACTGTTTATATGCTTCCGTATGAGCCCTAATTTGTCGAATCTAATCTCCGTGGCCTTTATGCGCAGCGTGTGTTGGTGGCAGTAGAGTCTTTGGGCAATCAGCTTCAAAAACCGGTTCTCTAAATTTTCTCAATAGTGTTTCACGAAAAGGACATCGCCTTCTCTGCAGGGATTACCGAAGAATCTCCGTAAAACTTGCGTGTCGTTTGAACCTACCGGCAAAAAATCTAGCAGCCTGCCTCCGAATTACTTCGATATCTTTCTTCAAACCGACGGTTGTGGATCCTAAAATATCGAGCAGTACTCAAGAGTAGGTGGCACCAGCGTTCTATATGCGGTCTACTTTACAGGTGCAACAGTCTTTCGTAAAATTCTGCCAATGAGCTGAAGTCGACCATTCGCCACTCGTACCACAGTTGAAATCGCTTTGTAAAGTTATGCCCTGATATTTAAACAACTTGACTATGTCAAGTATGGCACTAGTTATACGTTAACCGAACATCACAGGTTTGTTCTTCCCACTCATCCGCATTAACTTACATTTTTCCACATTCAGAGACAGCTACCATCTTGTATCTTCTTACAGCCACAGAACTTCGACATCTTACCGTACACGAAGGCATCATCAGTAAACAAGCGCATGTTGCTGCCTACCCTGATAGCCAAATAATTAATGTATACGGAGGACAACAGCGATCCTAACACACTTCCCTGGGGCACTCCTAACGATACCCTCGTCTCTGATGAATACTGGCAGTAGAGGACGGTGGATTTGTTACTCAGGTAATATCCAGCGCCTAGGCAGCTTCGAAGTCACTTAGCTCATCTGACCGACCCATTTTGCTGTTATTGCATCGCTATTGACAACGCAGTAGTGCAGTTGCGCTCCTCGTCACATCTAGTGGTCAGTTCCACATTAAATAGGGGTGTCGGGAGATTTTGATCATATAGTGCATATGTATAAACTACCATAGCAGAAGATTAGTGTAATTATCCATAAATGATTTTTAGTATATTGTTTTATGTAATGTTCTTTCTGAACAAATTTCTATGCAAAAATTTACACGTTACCTCTTTGAGATTGTGTCTGATCTCCTAGATTAGTTTAACCTACGAAAATTCCATTTCCAGTTTCTCTATATTCATTTGCTCCGATGACCACTTAGCCTCTTCGATGTTCCTGCCATTTTCCTGTCTAAATTATGAGTATTTCAGGTGTTTTTTGTACTCAAGTGACAAAAAACAGTCAATACCGTCACTGCACGATAGAGATGGAAATGTTACCGATGATGACGCCACTAAAGCGGTGTTACTAAATACAGTTTTCCGTAAATCCTTCACGAAAGAAGACGAAGTAAATATTCTAGAATTCGAAACCAGAACAGCTGTTACCATGAGTGGCGTAAAAGTAGATATCTTAGGTGTTTCGAATCAACTCTAATCACTTAAGAAAGGCAAGTCTTCCGGTCCAGATGGTATACCAGTCAGGATCCTTTCAGAGTATGCAGACACAATAGCGCCTTTCCTAGCAATCATATACAACCGTTCACTTGACGTAAGGTCTGTTCCTACACATTCGAAAGTAGCACAGGTGACACCAATATTCAAGAAAGGAAAGTAGGACAAGTCACACCAATATTCAAGAAAGGAAATAGTAGTAACCCATTGAATTACAAACCCATATCACTGACCTCAATTTGGAGTAGGATTTTGGAGCACATACTCTATCCGAACATTATGAATCGCCTTGAAGAAAATGACTTTTTGATACATAACCAACACGGATTCAGAAAATATCGTTCTTGAAGCATGAGTGCTGTCGACAAGGGATGTCAGATCGATTCCATATTCTTAGATTTCCAGAAGGCTTTTGACATCGTTCCTCACAAGCGACTATTAATCAAATCGTGTGCATATGGAGTATCGTCTCAGTTGTGTGAGTGGCTTCGTGATTTCCTCTCAAAGAGGTCACAGTTCGTAGTGACAGATGGTAAATCATTACAATTACGAGCAACTTAAATTGGAGAGACCACATAGATAATATTGTGGGGACAGCGAAACAAAGACTGCGCTTTGTTGGTAGAACACATAGAAGATGCGACAAACCCTCTAAAGAGACAACCTACATTACACTTGTCCGTCCCCTGCTGGAATATTGCTGCGCGGTATTGGATCCTTACCAGGTAGGACTGACGGAGGACATCGAAAAGTGAAAAGTAGGGCAGCCCGTTTCATGTTATCGCGTAGTAGGGGTGTGTGAGAGTGTCACTGATAAGATACGCGAGTTGGGGTGGCAGTCACTGAAACAAAGACGGTTTCCTTTGCTGTGAGATCTTGGTTTGGTTGTTTTGGGGGACGAGACCAGACAGCGAGGATATCGGTCTCATCGGATTAGGAAAGTACGGGGAAGGAAGTCGGCCGTGCCCTTTCGACGGAACCATCCCGGCATTCTCTGGAGTGATTTAGGAAAATCACGGAAAACCTAAATCAGGCTGGTCGGACACGGGATTGAACCGTTGTCCTCCCGAATGCGAGTCCAGTGTGCTAGCCCCTGGGCCACCTCGCTCGGTCCGGCGAGATCTATTTACGCAATTTCATACACTAACTTTCTGTTCCGAATGTGAAAATATTTTGTTGATACCCACTTACGTAGGGAGAAATGATCATCATAATAAGAGAAATCAGAGCTCGAACGGAAGGATTTAGGTGTTCCTTTTTCCCACGAGCCATTTGAGAGTGGAATAGTAGAGAGGTAGTATGAAAATGTTTCGATGAACCCTCTGCCACGCACTTAAGTGTGAATTGCAGAGTAACCATGTAGCTGTAGATGTAGATGTAGATATTTTCTTCTTTCGTCGACGAAACAGAGTACTACTTAGCTTAAACGTCTGCCTTCGCTATACATTCCGTCGTGTGTCCACCTTTAACTGGTTTTGAATTATTCAGTGTCCAGTACGACGAACTAAACCGGACAGAAGACAAAACAAAAGGAAATCAGTGACAAATTTGCACACATGAATAAAAACAGCGACCTTCCGAAAGTTTCAACAGATATTTTCGGTCACGTTCTTTCGTTGTTTTCGTCATGTTAGGCATGCGACGAAGCACAGTGGATCGAAATTTATGCTGTCAGAGCGGAGAACGTCTATGCGGGAGAAGCCAGCTTGTCGCGGCATTTACGGATTTCGACAGTAAAAAAGGAGAATAAGAGAAAATAAACTCGAACTAGTAAAAACGGAAAAAAATCCTACAAAGGGCGACAAGGCCGGAAATAAATTTAACGTCTGCTTTCTTGAGCGTTTCGTGATTCTGTCCACTCCAGTTGTTCTACGGCTTCCGTGCCTCCACCTCGTTCCCTTTGAGCATTTTGTCCGTGAAGGATATAAAGTATTTCCTCCAGAGAACACATTTTTCCTCTGGATATTTTCTCGAGAAACAGCTTTATGTTCCCGTGATCAACAAGAGCGGTATATTGCCTGTTTGAGAGTCGTATTCTCTCTTTGACGTGACTCGACGGAAAGAGAAAACATAAAGGATGCGCTATCCGGTATTCTATACGGCTGGCGATGAGAGTTGTGCGCAACGAAATGGAAAATTCGTTTACAAGCTATCGATATTGCTGTGAGAATTCCGTGAAAGCAGATATGCAGTAGTTTGCGTTCCTCGCTGTATAGAACAGTGTTCCGAATATCGAGGAGTCGCTTACGAGAGTGAGGCAGATGGAGTAGAAACTGATGGACGCAACTGATAAACGATAAACAGCTCAGCCCTCAGAAGATGCTTTTCTGATCGGTCTTACAAATGTAGGTATGGATATGCTTACTGAAAACCACCTAAGGTTCCTAGCGGTGTTTGTCTGAAAATGTAAGTTTGCTGGAATGATTTAATAGTGTGATAAGACTTGATGCTATTGCAAGATGGTATCAGTAATGACATAAATATTAATGCTTGAATGAGGAAAAGCAATAAGCTGTCCTCAGATGTGGTTACAGCACAATGGAGCAATTGCAAGTTCCAAGCAAAATTATAGAACGGATCTAATTACCACGGTATGTGGAATTCATAGCTTTTGAGTAAGCTTTTGACTCAAAACACGTATTACCGGCCCTTGAGAAACGGACCACTGGTTCAATGTATCTTAGCATATTGAAGAATCTACACTGGTGTGCAAAACGTAACTTGAGATGTCACTACCAGGTGAAGTTGCTAAATAAAATTTGGTCCATACATAGAAAGAACTGCTACAATATTCTGCAGAAGATAACTGAAAGGAATACACAATGAGACGAACAGGACGAACTACTATTATGAAAAGACAGTAATGACACTGAAGTTAACGCGAGTCATTAGGCCCTCCATCAGCGCGGTTGAGAATTCTGGATGGTCCTTGGTGCCTGTGGACGTGCTCCAATACATCTTCTCAACGCATTCCTCTCGTCCTCGACGGGATTTAAGTTGGGCAACGGGCAGGCCATTCCATTTGCCTAGTATAATGCCGTTCCAAGAGATCCTCCAGCTGCCGTATTTGATGCGGTCGCACTATCAGCCGTAAAAGTGAAGTCAGGGCACAATGCGGTCCTGAAATAACGCACAGGGGGCAGGAGTAGAATGTCGCGGTAAGGTTGGCTAATGAGTACATCGCGTTCAAAGATTTGGGCACCAGTACGCCCATGCAACATTATGGCTGCCCACAAAAATTACGTATGAATCACGAGGATGATCGACATTGTGACAGGATTCATTACCTTCTAGCACCTCTCGTCATTTATTTATTATTTATATTTATTTACACGTCTACTTCCGTAGGACCAAACTGTAGACCAAGTTCCCAAGATCATGTCAGTACATGAAATTACAACACAAAAGTAATAGCAGATAAAACAAAATGCTTATGAACCCAAAAAAGTCAAGCCATAAGTTTAAGTAAACCCAATCAACGAAGTAACGTACGAATCAGCTTAATTTTTCAAGGAACTCGGGAACAGAATAGAAAGAGTGACCAATGAGGAAACTTCTCGGTTTCGATTTGAAAGCACGTGGGGAAGACAAGAGATCTTTATAAGAAAATTAGAGAAATTAAAGGAAAATTCCAGGCAAAAATTGGAATGATAAAAGATAGAAACGGGAAAGATCTGAGTGAAGCAGAGGATGTTAAGGAAAGATGGGCAGAATATGTAGAAGACCTATACAAGAAAGAACTGCATCATGACAGGGCTCCTACTGCTGATGTTAACGTTAATTTAGAACTAGAGCCAGATATTTTGGAGAGCGAAATCCAGTGGGCCCTTGAAAATATGGCTGACAACAAAACTAGTGGACATGATGAAATACCAGCAGAATTGTTTAAAGTCACTGGAAAGGATGCAGTGAAAGTGCTGCACTCAATATGTCAAAAAATATGGATCACGCAGCAGTGGCCAGAAGACTGGAAAAGATCAGTATGCATCCCCATTCCAAAGAAGAGAAGTTCTAAAGAATGCTCAGATTACCGAACAATCGCACTTATTTCACATGCTAGCAAAGTTATATTGAAAATCTTACAAAATAGACTTCTTCAATATCTAGATCGAGAGCTACCAGAAGAACAAGCTGGATTTAGGAAAGGAAAAGGAACTAGAGATCAAATTGCTAACATTCGGTGGATTATGGAAAAAGCGAGTGAATTCCAGAAAGATGTGTACCTCTGCTTTATTGACTACGCCAAAGCCTTTGACTGCGTCAATCACAACAAATTATGGAACGTGCTGAGAAACATGGGTGTACCAGATCACCTCATTCATCTGATACGGAGTTTATACCTTGACCAAGAAGCCACGGTGAGAACTATGTATGGAACAACGAAATGGATAAAGATTCAGAAAGGGGTCCGGCAAGGCTGCATACTCACCGTGCTTATTCAATCTGTATGCAGAACATGTTATGAGGAATGCGAGGCTAGATGAAGGAGAAACAGGAATTAAAATAGCTGGAATAAATGTAAACAACCTCAGGTACGCGAATGATACGATCCTGTTGGCAGAAAGTGAAGAAGAATTGAGAACACTCTTGCTGAAGGTGAAAGACGAAAGTGAAAAGTCCGGTCTTATGCTGAATGTGAAGAAAACGAAAATTATGGCAACTACACCTACCAATTTGTGGGATATAGCAGGAGAAACCATGAAGGTAGTGACCACATTCAGTTATCTCGGTTCCCAGATCTCTGCTGATGGCGACTGCAGCCATGAAATCCGGAGACGCCTGTTGCTCGGTAGACAGGCGTTGTCAAACCTTGACAAGGTTATAAGGTACAGAGATATAACACTAGCAACAAAGATCCGTATCGTGAGGGCTATGGTCTTTCCAGTTGTGATGTATGGATGTGAGACCTGGACCATTAGAGAGGCTGAACGGCGAAGAATTGACTCCTTCGAATTGTGGTGTTGGAGGAAACTTCTTAGAGTTCCATGGACTGCAAAGAGAACCAACAGATCAGTATTGGAGCAAATTAAACCAGATTTCTCCCTGGAAGGTCTAATGTTAAAACAAAGGCTGACCTACTTTTGACACACAATGCGAAGGCATGCCTCGCTGGAAAAAACATTATTTTTGGGGAAGATTGAAGGAACTAGAAGAAGAGGACGTCAGAGGATGAGATGGATCGATGGCATCACAGAAGCAATGTGTTCCAACCTGGAAGGTCTACGGGAGAAAGTGCAAGACAGGAAAAAGTGGCGTAATTTGGTTCATGGGGTCACGAAGAGTCGGAACCGACTAAACGAATAGAGAGAGAGAGAGGGTTACTGCTAAGATTTTTGAATTCTTGTCGTCGCTTATTGAAAACGGCTGTAGCAGTATACTGCACGCCATTCTGCACAAAAGTTAAGGAAGTGCGATCCAAATGCAGATTGGATTCCTGCCTAGTATTAACTGGGTGAAAGTTGCTAATTCTTGGGATTAAGCTGACATTTCTTACAAGAAACGACAGTAAAGAACATACGTATTGACAGGTCAATGTCAGAATACTCAGACTATTGAACAGGGTTCGACGACAGTTCGAGAACTTACGCCATTTATTGCCCGAACTGCCCGCTCATGAGCCAAAAATTTCCTGTGAGAATAGGAAAAGTTACCCCTAAATATAACACCATATGACATAGGCGAATGAAAATAAGCAAAGTAGACTAAAATTCGAGTGGAATGATCTCTTACTTCAGGTACCATTCGAATAGTAAAAATGGCAGCATTAAGTCTTTGAATAAGATCCTGAACGTGGGCTTTCCAAGAGAGTTTACTATCTATCTGAACGCATAGAAATTTGAGCTGTTCAGTTTCACTAATCATATACCCATTCTGTGAGATTAAAACGTTGGGTTTTGTTGAACTGTGTGTTAGAAAGTGTAAAAACTGAGTATTTCTGTGATTTAGATTTAGTTTATTTTCTAAGAGCCGTCAACGTATGTCATAAACTGCACTGTTTCATTGAAACAGAGCCAGTGTTGCACACATCATCATTTACTACCAACCTAGTATCATCAGCCAACAGAAATATTTTAGAATTGCCTGTAATACTTGGAGGGCATGTTATTATATGAATAAGGAACAGGTACCTTCAGCACTGTCGAACATGGTGGTGGTCGAGGTTTTATAGTTTCGGGTGCGTAATGTTGCATCGGTACAGTGGCCTTCAGATTTTTGAACGGTACGCTCACCAGACAAAATCATTCTGGCACTGTAGTCGTTCATGAGTACGTCTTTTCTGACGTGCTTTCTGTAATGACTTCATTTTTATGGCTGACAAGGCCCGATTGCATCGTACAAGCGCAGTAGAAGGAGGTTTTGGAACTGGACGATAGTCGGCTAATAGCCTGGCTTTCCCTTTCCGCCGACTTGGACCTGATCGAGCACACTGGGATGGGTTCTGGAATCGTGTTGTAGTACGTCCACATGATCCAACTACCTTACAGCAGCTGTCATCCGCGCTTTTGGAGGAACTGAACGCTCTACCACATGAATTCGTTGCCAACACCGTGGTCAGCATGGTATAACATTGTAGAGCATGTACACTATGTGGTCAAAAGTATCCAGACACCCCCAAAACGTAGGTTTCTCATATTAGGTGCATTGTACTGCAACCTACTGCCAGGTAGTCTATATTAGCGACCTGAGTAATCATTAGACATCGTGAGAGAGGAGAATGGGGCGCTCCGCGGAACTCTCGGACTTCGAACTTTGTCAGATGATTGGGTGTCACTTGTGTGTACGCGTCTTTCAACACGATCAAGCACCTGTGCATAATGCACGGCTTGTGGTGGAGTGGTTACACCACAATAACATCCCTGTAATGGACTGGCCTGCACAGAACCATGACCTGAACCCAATAGAACACTTTTGGTATGTTTTGGACGCCGACTTCGTTCCAGGCCTCACCGACTGACATCGATACCTCACTTTATTGCAGCACTCCGTGAAGAATAGGCTGCCATTCCCCAAGAAACCTACCAGCACCTGCGAGAGTGGAAGGTGTCACCAGCTAAGGGTGGGCCAACATCATACTGAATTCCAGCATTAGCGATGGAGGGCGCCACGAACTTGTAAGTCATTTTCAGTCAGGTGTCCTGATATTTTGATCACATAGTGTATTACCGTCCGTGGTGATCATTCACCATGTCCCGGCTTATGTAACTCTGCCGAGCGGCGAATCCTTCCGCAAAGTTTGGTGGTTTTCGACCTCGTGCCTCTCTGGGGAATCGCTGGTTGTGTAGAATCTGATCCCCAGGTATGATTGTTGGAGCCACTCCTGTTCCTTATTTATATAAATGATATGCACTCTAGTACTACGCGTAACTGTAAAATATTTCCGCCGGCCAACGTGGCCGAGCGATTCTAGGCGCTTCAGTCTGGAACAGCGCGACCGCTACGGTCGCAGGTTCGAATACTGCCACGGACATGGATGTGTGTGATGTCCTTAGGTTAGATAGGTTTAAGTAGCTCTAAGTTCTAAGGGACCAATGACCTCAGATGTTAAGTCCCATAGTGCTCAGAGCCATTTGAACCATTTTTTCAAAATACTTCTGTGTGCTGATGACACTAGCTTGGCAGTAAAGGATGTTCTGTGCCACATTGGATTGGTTTCCAATAGTGCAGTTCATGGACTAAATTCATGGCTTGTGGAAAAGAAACTAACGCTAAATCACAGCAAGACTCAGTTTTTACAGTTTCTAACACACAATTCAACAAATCCTGACGTTTTAATTTCACAGAATGTGCTTGTGATTAGTGAAACTGAACAGTTCCATTTTCTAGGTGTTCAGATAGATAGTAAGCTGTCTTGGAAAGCCCGCGTTCAGGATCTTGTTCAAAGACTTAATCCTTCCGATTTTCCTCTTCGAACTGTATCTCAAGTGAGTGATCATTCGACACAAAATTAGTCTACTTTGATTATTTTCATTCGCTTATGTCATATGGTATTATATTTTTGGGTAACTCTTTCCTTTCTAAAAGGATATTTTTGCCTCAGAAAGGGGAGGTTCGGGCAATAAGTGGTGTAATTTCACGAACCTCTTGTCGACCCTGTTCACGTGTCTGGGTATTTTGACATTTGCCTCTTAATATATTGCTTACTGTAATTTCTTGTTAACAATATCAGCTTTTTCCCAAGAATAAGCAGCTTTCACTCAGATAATACTTGGCAGAAATCAAACCTGCATTTGGATCGGACTTCCTTAACTCTTGTGCAGAAAGGTGTACTCTATACCTCTGTATCCATTTTCAATAAGCTGCCACTCGGATTCAAAAAATCTTAGCAGTAATCCACGCGCTTTCTAATCGAAACTGAAGAATTTCCTCATGGGTCACTCCTCATATTCTGTGGAGGAGTTCCTTGAAAAATTAAGCTGATTCTTATTTTATTGTTGATTGCGTTTGCTTAAACTTATGGAACGGCTTTTTTCGGGTTCATCAATATTTATTTTTATCTGTTATTACGTTTATGTTGTAATTTCATTTAATGACACGTTACATGACCTTGGAGATTCGCGCCTCAATTTGTTACACGGAACTTGACGTGTAAATAAATAAAATCTCTTTGCCAAAAGCTTTGTGATGCGAATGTGGTTCGCTAGGCGTCGCGGGCAGCGGAGGAGTCTTGAGTCAGCGACGGCACGAAGAAGGTGGCATGCATGGCCCTGTGCTAGGAGTAGTCCATGTATGTGCTGGAAAACGACTTGGCCGCACGTGGAGTCATAGCGCGGCCTAGTTGTAGAGAGCAGTTGTTTGGGAAGCTGTAATTTGAAAAAGAGGTCCCCGTTCGCGTGCACAATACTGGTGTTGCCCGAAGGAGATCGGCGGCTAAAGCAGCGGCTGGAAGTCTGTTCAGCCGTCGCTACATTGTCGCTGCACACTGGTTGCATTGACACACGAGTACTGGATAACTCCACGTGAAGCTGAGGAACCTTATTACTCAGTACTTGCCCATCTTCATGTTTCAGTTGTTCATCTTTCGAAATTGTAATTGAGTCTACTCTCGTGGAGCGCCATTAGTTCCATTATTCCGTGACTGGTCATTTGTTTGTTTTAACTGTTCATGTTACAAGGTTGTCATTGAGTCTGGCCTGGTGTGGCCCTTTATTTGCATGCATGTGTGGGACCAGTAGTAAGTGATTTATGTTTCATGTCTTATCACGCCAATTTAACGATTCTTATAATGTGTTGCCAGGAACCGTACGCAAGACTGACGTTGAAACAAAATAAGATGGCAATATTACGGCTCTGTAAACCCACTGAGGTAACAGCGGATAAATTGTAATTCTGCAGATTTGTTCGTGAGTCAAGCAATTACCTTTTGTAATTTATTCGGTTCTCCTGTGCAGTAAATGAGAAAATTTTAAATTCTGGCTCGAGGAAATCTGGTAAGCACATTGAAAGGTGGCTACACTGAGCCACTGCGCCAGAGATTGCGCCAAAGAGTATTATTCAGCCGCCTCCACTGGCAGTGCCTGTCGAGGACTCGTAGTAGGCAGTGCTTGGGGAGAACTCGTAGTAGGCAGTGCTGGGGGAGAACTCGTGGTAGTCTGTGCTTGTTGAGATGTGCTAGTGAAGAGTGCTTGTCGAGAGGTCGTGGTGGAGAGTTCTTGTTGAGATGTGGTAGTAGAGAGTCGGTGTGGAGAGATTGTAATGTTTAGAGTGCTTTTCATCAATATAAGCGAAGGTAAAAGAAAAAAAAAAATTTCCTCTGCTTTTTATTATCTCAATGTCTTAAATAATGCAGCATTACAGGTTCAGTCAACAAAGCATCTGGCTTGTGTTATTGTATTAGAGTGTAATTCTGGGTTTCTTGCGCAATTATAGTATTTCCAATTTTTTTCTATCACGTCAGTATAAATGGTATTTGAAATTTCTTGTCTTGTTGAAGAAGAACCGTGCCAGATGTGTACGTTGAGTCACACTCCCACACACAGAAAAATTACACTTGTGCTTTGGTCTCGTAGGTTTTATAGTTGCTGGGGACTTAATTAATTAATTGTGTTAACAGGAAATTTTCATTTCATTCTTTGTTGTTATTCTATGCAGTCAGATTGCGTACAAATACTAGTCAGGGCCAACCGTTTACGAAACAGCGTAATCGGACAGACAGCTACAAAAAGTTAAAATTATTTGCATTTTATTTAAATAAGCCCCCATGCACGTGGCGAGCGCTGCTTCGGATCGTCCCTTGGAATTCTTCTGATTGTAAAAATAGTAGACAGTAGTATTGTTGTAGTAATTTGTAGTTTTGTAATTGTAGTCTATTTTGCATGTGTAGATTTGGTAATTGTCATTCTTCTAATGGTATTTTTTCTCTGAATTTGATTTGTTGTCTTGTATACGCGTTTGACAATTTAGTGCAATTATTTCAATTGTTCGTTAATCGTGTTTGAAGGAAACATTTCGTGTGAATGGTGTTGTTGGAGATAAAGTGTCATTGTGTGCAATTTTCATATAGTGACGAGTTTTGTATATTTTGTAAATGATTACGAGATCAATGAAAAAGGCAAAAATGATGAATAGTGAGAATGACGAAATTGTTAACATGGCGAACTCGCCAACACAAGAGAACAGTGTGATGAATAATGAAGTGGAAAACAATTTAATAAGTCGGGAAAATAGTCCGGAACCATTTCAAAATTTTTCTCAATCAGAAAATTCACAGAATACGAGATTAACGACAGAAGATTCTGTAATAGTATCGAACACAGATGGCCTTACAGCTATGACGAAGGAAGCTGGTTTTGTGGGAAATGTTAGGGGCGAAAGGAATTTTGAACTAGTTCATAAGGAGCAGTTGATGAGTGCAATATTAAATTTGGGAACACGGTTAGACTCACAAATAGGAACAATTAAAACAGAGATAGGAACAATTAAAACTGAGATGGGAGCAATTAAAACTGATATGGGAACAATGGAAACACGGTTAGACTCACGAATAGGGACATGTTTCAAAAATATGAAAGATGAATTAAAGAAAGAAATCAGAGAAGAAGTACAACCGATTTTGAATTCTCACGATAATAGATTAATTGCAGTAGAGATTAGACAAAGGGAACAGGATAGAGAACAGGAAGAAAGAGATCGCGTGATAGTACAGAAATTTTCAGAGTTAAATTTACAACGTGCACACGATAAGGAGGAAATATTTGAGAGAATCGAGGAATCCGTACCAAATGACAGATTAAATAACCTAACACAACAATATGAACAGTTAACTACCAAATGTGTCAGTACTGAAACCCGAGCCGCGACACTTACGGAAGACGTAAATAAACAGAAAGAAAAAATAGGTAACTTATCGGAATGAGTTGAGGAGATTTCAGACAAACTGACAAGTCTTAGTTTAAATGGGGACAGAGATTCAGATGATTCAGCACCACTGCCATTTGCAGAAACCGAAGAGTATCAGAACATAAATAAGCATGTTGAAAATCAGGGAAAATTTAATGAACGCGTTAAAAGGGAGGTTGAGGCATTACGAAAGCAAGTCAAACAAATCGAAGGCGAAATTGTAGGAAGAGACAGCAAAAGAAATTTAGAATCACAGATAGCAGAAGGCTTTGAAGAAAGTAACTTGTTTCATTTACGGGATGCAACAAGAGAGCGCCAGGCGCGCGAACTTGACAATAATCGACTTTGGGACTGGGACAGACGCGGTAGGTCTTTGTCGCCACGAGGCGAAAACTTTGACTATAAACACTTTTTGACTGTTCGGAAATTTAAGATCTTCCGCAATTCTAAGAATAACATACATCCATGTGCATGGTTAGATCAATTTACGTACGCACTTCCGCCAAATTTGCCACTAGGTCACAAACTTGAAATTATGTGCGGCTATTAAAGTCCTCAGGGGATTCGCTACACTAAGTGAATATGTGCCGTAGCGTGCATAGGGCCCCGAGCTGTAGTGGTGCTATTTCTCTTTAAGTTTTCTGCACCGCTGGTTACTCTTTTACTATTCTTTGCATCTGTCAAACCAACTCTTCGACTATCAGTCTATCTAGAGAATCGGTAAACAATAACCTGATATGACTAATTTAACTAAAAGTGATTTCGGAAATTACCGTTTGGACTTACTGTATCTTCAGCAGCATTCATTCGTAGCTTGAACGAAATATTGCCTGTTTATCTTCGTGACAATGTTGCTTCATATGTTGACGATATTCTTGTTGCTGAGCGTTCTTGGAGTGAGCATAACAAAATTTTGGATTCATTATTACGTATTTTTGCACGAGTTGGCATTACAGTGAACTTGGAAAAATCTGAATTTGGTCGTTCTCAGGTGAAATTTCTCGGTCACATTATTTCTACAGAAGGTATTCTTCCTGATCCAGAAAAATTAGACGCTATTCGTAATTATGCTGTTCCTACCACAAAACGTGATGTTCGTAGTTTCCTTGGTGTCTGTAATTTTCTTAGACGCTTTGTTAGATTGGACAATTTGGCCACACCTCGTTTTTGCGAACTATCTGGAAAATTCTTTTTAAACGAAAATCGGTCAACAACTCTGTTTGGTTAATTTGTATTCCTGATGAGTGGGTTAATAAGCTGATTTGGTATACGCATTTCAGTTATGCACACTTTGGTCCCAGAAAATGCTTTCATAAATTACGGGAAAGTTGCTACTTCAGTAATATGGAAAAACGTATTCGATCTGTTCTGGCCAAATGCAAATTATGTCAAAAGGCTAAGCCGCCAACAATTTCTCACAGAGCACCGTTGTTTCCTATCATTCCAGCGAAATTAAAGGACATGGCTGCAGTCGATTTGTTCGGTCCAGTGGTTCATTCTACTAATGGTTTTGCGTACATTTTCGTAGCAGTGGAGTTGACATCAAAATATGTGTGTTTTACACTGTTACGCAAAGCAACAGTTCGTTCAGTATCTAATGCTTTCATCAAACATTTTCTTAAAGAAGTTGGTCATGTTGATAAGGTTATATCAGATAATGGATCACAGTTTCGTTCTAAAATTTGGCTTCGTACTCTACGGCGTCGTAAAATTAAACCAATTTTCATTTCACTCTTTCACCCTCAATCTAACGCTTCAGAGAGATGGATGAAGGAAATCAATAAATTGTGTCGTCTTTATTGTCATCAGAATCACTGAACTTGGGATCAGTATCTTCATATTTTTCAAAACATTCTGAATGAACTTCCTAATGACTCAACTTCTTTACCGCGTATACTGATATCAAAAAACAAAGCACCGAGAAATCGCATATCTGAAATCGTTCCTTTTCCGCCTTCACGGAAACTGCGGCATTCTGAAGTTGTCAACCTGGCTCTACAAAATATTGCATCTGCGGCTGCTAGAAGAGAGAAATCAGCTAAACATCCTGGTCGTTTAAAAATCTTGTCAGTTGGTCAGAAGGTATTAATTAAGTCTCATCGTTTGTCTCACAAAGGAAATGGCTTGTGTCGCAAATTTTTTCTGCTTTATAACGGTCCATATAGAATTCGCAAAATTATTCATGATAACACTGTCGAAGTAGAAACTCTTAAATCTCGACGCTCTAAGGGAATACATCATATATCTAACGTTAAAATTTTTGTGGAATGATATACTTTTGAAATTTTTTTGTGGAATGACATACTTGTGAGAAACTAACAGCTACATGTAAACATGCAGAGAGCACAAGGATACCGCCCTGTGTTCTGGCGGCGGCACATACTCAAAGCAACAGTCAAGTCTGCGCGCCGCACAAGGCAGTCGTTGACCGCAAACAATTACTTCCTACGTCCCGCGCCTACAGCTGATCGAGGGCTCAGTGCGAATGCACTGACAGCCGTAAACAAATACACAGTCTAATTTCTCCGATTAAATTCAGTATAAAGCTATAGTGACTTGATGAATTATGTTATTAACATTCAGTATTTTTCAGGATACGGTTCTATAAAATATTTAAGAACTTCAGGTAAATTCTGTGCGTGTCCGACGTTAAGACGACTTGCTATCGAGAAAATTTCAGAAAGAATGTAATCTTCAAGAAGAAACTAATAAACTAAAAAGGTAACTATTAATTGAGTTTATTTTTCAGGTAACATATTTCCACTTAGGTACGTACTTTAGACGTAATTTGCTGCTCGCGATTACGTGATTCATAGTTTGTGCTAAATTTCATGTTCTATGAAATTACTTGTGAAGCGACGTGCTTGCGTACGTTAACTGATTTTGACAATGATTATTAATGAACTGGGTTGTAATTTGTATATTATGCATCGCTTGGCTGCACTGCTTTTTCACTGATGTCATATTTTTTTATTATGTGCCTGCTGTGCTTATTTATTTAAATTATAATTGTCACCTGATTCGTTGTGCTATTATGTATGTAAGTTATACTTTGTGATTTATCTGCTTGCGCCTTCATGTTTACTTATTAAGATTACATATGAACATTTATTTGCTTACGCTGATATGATGCTAATGACCTGTTTATTATGTTAGATAACATATTTGCTGCCTTGCTTATGGATTGCATATTTACACATTTCTGTTTTGTTGTCATAACTACTCCTTAATTTGGTATATAGAAATGCTGATGAAAGGTGTGCGAACATGGAGTTTAAGCCACAGTATGGTATTAATTATAGATCGTTCGCTTGGCAGAGCTTCGTTGTAAGAATTGTGCTGCATCCACTTGTTGACATTCTGTTCTCTATTGGTATATTTACTCGCTATTGCTTGTTTTGCTTACGCTCAGTGCCTTATATTTTTAAGATAAAAAAATTAACTGCTATAATTCGACATAAACGACATTAGTACAAGAAACTTCATAGAAGTCACATGAGCTGGAGGTTTTATGAAAGCTGTATAAATTTATGCTAATAGGAAGGAAGCTAACGACATGACATACCAAAACTATGTTTAGACCATTGACAGTTATTACACTGCATTTTTCGTGAGCAATTGAAATAGGAAGTGACACTTGACACAAGAAATACTCCACATGTTTGCTTCTGTTTGCCATAATTCTTGAAGTGGTGTACACACTGTGAAATATTATGATCATTCACACTCCGTAATCGTACTTAATTACTGAGAGTTATTCGAACTAAGTTTGTTAGAGGTCATGTATGCATTTCTTTTGTTTATAATTCATAATGAGTAGAAGATTTGGGTCAGATGGATTACACAGAGGTTGTGTGTTGACAGTGTGTCTTCGGATTGTATGGGATGATGAGGTTTGCATTAGGATTTTATCTGTACTTGTTCGAGGAGACTGACTAGAGGAAAGAGTTGTTATGGAAGTGAAATGATATTGGCGATAAGGTTTATATGTGTCGACGTATTGAAGAGATATTATTGAGGTATTGAGATTATATGAAGTTGATGATTATTGGAGTTTTTGTGGACAGGAGGTAAGGTAAATGATATTGATGATAAGATTTATATGTATCGACGTAAGAGGTATTTTTGAAGTATTGAGATTATGTGATGCTGATGATTATTGGAGTTTTGGTGGATAAGAGGTAAAGTAAGTGAGGAGCACATTTTTTTGTTGGTTTATATGGAACAAGGAGGATGAAGATGGCAGACTAGAACACTCAAGTAGAAGGAAGATTGTCTACACACAGTTGTTAAATCAATAAGCAGTACATTTTTTTTTGGAGAGAGGAAGTAATTGCATATCTTGGCTTACTGACAGTTGTTCAGCAACCGTACATTTTGATCTGGCTTGGCAAACATTGGTCTTGACATGATGACTATGATGTTGACTTAACTATTATTGACTGTTATACATTGCTGCCACTACTACTTGATACACATGATGAACATCAAATTTTGACAGAATTACAATTACACAGTTAACACTATTCAATTATACAGTAGTACTTAATGTGGATGAAAGATGAGTGAGTGTGTTTTGTGTGTTTTCCTTTCCTAATCCCAAATAATTAGTCCCAACATATCTCCTAAATATTATTTTATTTGTATATTGTGGCTTGCACTGACACCCATAAATATTATAGGTTTACTGATATTTGAGTATTTGTAATAGTTAATATGACAATTATCTGACATCATTTGTGTGTTTGTTATGATTTGTATGTTTAGTGTAAAAGCATTTGTATGTGGATTCAAACTATTGTTCATGCTTGAACTGTCTGATTAGTGATGGTGAATATTATGAACTGTTACCTGCACTTGTTCAACATTGATGTGTGACACTTAGAAATGTTTAATTTTTGCTGATGAACTGTGTGATTAGTGATGGTGAATATTATGGACTGTTACCTGCACTTTTTCAACATAATGGGTGCCACTTAGAAATGATTAATTTCTGCTGATGAACTGTGTGATTAGGATAGTGAATATTATGGACTGTTACTTGTACTTTTTCTACATGATTGGTGCCACTAGGACATGTTTAATTTCTGCTTATAAACTCTGATGAACAGTGTGATCAGTGATAGTGAATATTATGGACTGCTCTCTGGACCTGCTCATCATTGCTAGGTGCAACTGATGGACTGCTTGTACTGAAATAATGTCACTTGTTGGTTTCTGCACCAGTTCAACATTGCTGGGTGCCACTGAAGAACTGCTTCTACTGAAATGATGTCACTTGTTGCTGTCTGCACCTGCTCAACATTACTGGGTGCCACTGATGGACTGTTTTTACTGAAATAATGTGACCTGTTGCTGTGTGCACCTGTTCAACATTGCTGGGTGCCACTAATGGACTGCTTCTACTGAAATAATGTCACTTGTTGGTGTCTGCACCTACTCAACATTGCTGGGTGCCACTGATGGACTACTTCTATGGAAATGATGTCACTTGTCGGTGTCTGCACCTACTCAACATTGCTGGGTGCCACTGTTGGAACTGTTTCTACTGAAATGATGTTAATTCTTGCGTTCTGCACCTGCTCAACATTACTGGGTGCCACTAATGATCTGCTTCTACTGACATAATGTCACTTGTTGGTGTCTGCACCTGTTCAACATTGCTGGGTGCCACTGATGGACTGCTTCTACTGAAATGATGTCAGTTGTTGGTGTCTGCACCTGTTCAACATTGCTGGGTGCCACAGATGGAACTGCTTCTACTGAAATAATGTCACTTGTTGGTGTCTGCACCTGTTCAACATTGCTGGGTGCCACTGATCGACTGCTTCTACTGAAATGATGTCAGTTGTTCGTGTCTGCACCTGTTCAACATTGCTGGGTGCCACTAATGGAACTGCTTCTGCTGAATGATGTCACTTGTTGGTGTCTGCACCTGTTGACCATTGCTGGGTGCTACTGCTGGAACTATCAACTACTTGTTTTTTTTTTTAATCATTGAAAGCATTTTATGTCAACATTTGTATAAACTGATTTTTTGTGTATTGTGTAAACTATTATGTAAAGTCACATGTATGAAAGAATTTGTATTGCCTACTGTATTTTATATATTAGGTTATTGAAAGGTCAGTGCAACGCCAAAATTTTAACTAATTATGTGATATTTAGGTATTAATATTATCTTTTATTTTTGTCTGTATTTTTGTGGAAGAATTTGGTGGTATTTTCACCACCAATGCTGGCAAAAATACCATCAAATTCTGGCCCGTGGAGGAGGGGCATATGAAAGGTGGCTACACTGAGCCACTGCGCCAGAGATTGCGCCAAAGAGTATTATTCAGCCGCCTCCAATGACAGTGCCTGTCGAGGACTCGTAGTAGGCAGTGCTTGGGGAGAACTCGTAGTAGGCAGTGCTGGGGGAAAACTCGTGGTAGTCTGTGCTTGTTGAGATGTGCTAGTGAAGAGTGCTTGTCGAGAGGTCGTGGTGGAGAGTTCTTGTTGAGATGTGGTAGTAGAGAGTCGGTGTGGAGAGATTGTAATGTTTAGAGTGCTTTTCATCAATATAAGCGAAGGTAAAAGAAAAAAAAAATTTCCTCTGCTTTTTATTATCTCAATGTCTTAAATAATGCAGCATTACAGGTTCAGTCAACAAAGCATCTGGCTTGTGTTATTGTATTAGAGTGTAATTCTGGGTTTCTTGCGCAATTATAGTATTTCCAATTTTTTTCTATCACGTCAGTATAAATGGTATTTGAAATTTCTTGTCTTGTTGAAGAAGAACCGTGCCAGATGTGTACGTTGAGTCACACTCCCACACACAGAAAAATTACACTTGTGCTTTGGTCTCGTAGGTTTTATAGTTGCTGGGGACTTAATTAATTAATTGTGTTAACAGGAAATTTTCATTTCATTCTTTGTTGTTATTCTATGCAGTCAGATTGCGTACAAATACCAGTCAGGGCCAACCGTTTACGAAACAGCGTAATCGGACAGACAGCTACAAAAAATTAAAATTATTTGCATTTTATTTAAATAAGCCCCCATGCAACATAACTTGAGATATGGGGGTCCTACTGTAATTTGCCGTGGCGTAATTCATGTGCTTTTGTTAAATTGGGTACCGTTTTTGCTTTGAATTGCTGTCAGTTTGTTATTACATGGGGCGGAGCACTATGGGACTTAACTTCTGATGTCACCAGTTCCTTACAACTTAGAACTACTTAAACCTAACTAACCTAAGGACATCAATCACATCCATGCCGAGGCAGGATTCGAACCTGCGACCGTAGCGGTCGCGCGGTTCCAGACAGTAGAGCCTAGAACCGCTCGGCCACTCCGGCCGGCGTGCTATTACAATTTGGTTTAATGATTACCACATGAATTTTGAAATAGTCTCGTTCATTTTAAACCTTTTATCACAAATAGCTCTGCAGCTTGATTTGCAACTTTTAATTGATGTTATAATTGCTTTGGGCTCAGACAATGTCTTCTAATGATTGTTGAGTATGAATTGTTGTTAATAAATTTGTTTTAAGGGATGTTAAGTCCGTCGGCTCGCCACACCATAATAGCTCCTACCGTGCCAGTAACGTCCGGGGATCATTATGAATAGCGGTTACATAGTGTAATTACTGTCTTGAAATTATAATTTCCATTCGCCTCGTTACGTATATCTTTCAGTTATCTTTCGTACTACACTGTAGCATTTCTTTCTGTGTAGGGTCCAAGTTTCATTGTGCTATTTTACTTGCCAGTGAAACATGATTCGAAAATTACATTCGTTCTTAAGTTTTGCACACCGGGGTATTTGTACATTGTGGATGCGTAAGGGGGAAAAAACGAGGAAAAAGAGAAAAAATCATAACCAGCGAACAAACGGTTACTGGTCTGTGGAAAGTTTTAAAGTCGATGTAACTAATGCTGTGCGGACGAAAGTTATATAAAAAAGTGCACTGCGGTGCGCAGAATACAAATAGGTGCCATTACCGGTGCTGAGTAAATTATACTTGCATCACGAATATAAAATGACTGCACGAGGTAGTCCATTACCATTGAGAGCTTGCTGCCTCAGGTATCAGGAATTCACAACAGTGCCGCTGCACGAGAGGACTGGTAGTGAAGCTCTCAGCTTAATGGAAAACTGGCATTCCGCTTCACGCGCTCCCGTATTTACATCGAGGGAAAAGTATCGCGAGCACCTCATACGAATGTGCAACACTCGACTAGAGCGTGTTTCCTCCCGCAGCTTGGCATTCCTCCCTCGCACTCGGACACACGGGCTGGGGAGTACAGTGTAGCGCAGAATCCCGCTCCGCTCCCGAGGCTGCGCCGCGCCGCGCCACACCGAGTCTTTTTCTACGGGTTTTATCGGACGCCGGCGCCGTAACCGCGTTTGCGGTCCCTTTACGTTCGGCAGGTGGAAAAGCCAATATGGGGGGCGACAGCTCCGGCGCATATGTCGGCCGCGCCGTCCCCGGAATATTCCGGCACCTGCTGCGACTCTGTGTCGATTATCGAACACGTTGATCTGCGCTCCTGCTCTCCTGACGGCGACATGAGACTGCTGCCCGCGCGGGGAACTGCAACGAGGTGACGTCACAGTCTGACGCGTTAACCCTGGTTAACGTTGTTGCGTACAGAGCGATTTTCCACCGTCGTTCAACGGACTCTAAGCTCGCAAGGTAGTTTTAGCTGCAAAGTCACTTTCTCTTTCGCTTTCGTCTCCAAAGTCGTATTACTACTGAAAATAAAGAGATCAGATTACCGTCCAATTATTTTTGTACCCGTTGTCGAATAGTTTTATTTATATTAGGACAACGATTCCGGCAAGTACTCATTAGTGAGAACTCCTCACGAACGACTATCAGTACAGATGAAGTGAAATACTAGGTAGATATAAATAAACTGACGGTCTTCCGGGTGCCTCTGCAGTGCGGGCTGTATACATCGTAGGAGGCTGAAACATCGTATTGAATGGTGCTCTTCTGAAGTTCCACTTTCTGCCTCCAGGTGAAAATGTGGTGCTGTAAGCAGTCAGAATGTGGTGTGGGGAACGTGATGTGAATGTAGGAAAGGGGAAGGAGCGATCAGACTCATGAAGAAGGTGGTTCTGCCACATTTATTACGACACTGTCAGAAGTTGCTATATGTTTCCAGTACGGTCTTCCATCGAAGCAACATGCTGCATCTGCAATGGCGCATGATCGACAGTCACTCGCAGCATCTCCGGGGTAATCAGAGCTATATGTTCTCATGCTGTTCTTCAGATCAGGAAGAGTCCGGAAAACATGCCTGACAGACACGGTCTTGCAGATATGCCCACAACCATAAGTCACGTGGAATGAATGGGGGATCTGTAAGGCCATAAATTTTGAAATTGTCTAGAGATGATGCGGTTGTTACCGAAGGTTTCTTGAAGCAATTCTTTCACCTACGAAGCGATATGTGGTGTGGTGTCATCTTGCGTAAAAATAGTGAAATGGGCACAGCTGCGCTCTTGCAAAACTGGAATCACGTGTTGCACAAGGAGGGTCTTATAGTCTGCAGATGTCACTCTACACCTAATAGGCCGTGAGGCGTCATCTCCTCAAAGAAAGGAATTAGCTTGTGAAACAACACCACACGTAAGTGCAGTGAATATTCCTGCAGAACATGTGGCGGAGTAGAACCGCATATGCGAAACCTCCTTGCATTCAATAGCACTACGCAGAGAAATTGTGTCTCGTCGGTCCAAAGAACAGTTCGTGGCCACATGTCAGCCATTTCCATGCATCTCCAAAAACGAAGAACAAAGTCACGGCTTTGTAGCCTATCATGGAGCTTCATTATCAGCATATTATGAATCTGTAGGGATACCAGAGTAAAATTCAACGCAAAATCTTTTGAAATATTGACCAGGGTGAGACAATTCAAGTGAAACTTCTCAAGCACCGGCTGCACAATTTAAAGGATGTGCTCCACTGTCAGTTATAGCCACAGCCATTGCGTTTCGTACGGGAAAGTTTATCATTCTAAATGCTTTGCACCAACAGTCACTTCGCGAAAGACATCAACACGAATCGACAAGTGAGAAATATCATAGTGACGTCAAGACATGAAACATTTCACTTTCTGTTTACAACGCCATATTTTCACATGGTGGCAAAATTGGAACTATTATTTTTTCTGCATACACTATGAGCACCGATTAATGGACGTACTTGGTTATTTCAGGGCCCTGCGATGTACAGAATGCATTTCAGCATTCAGAACTCCACCAGTTTTAATTACAACCATCCGTTATATTAATCTATGTACGAACACATAATTTCATATTGATAGATAGTGAGCACAGTAGTATTACAGACTCTCGCAACTTGTAGCCAGCTTGCTTAATTCGCCTATCAAGACTACGACCTACATCATTAGCTGTATTAAGTGTCTACGGTGTGGTGAATAAGGTATGGCGGTCAGCTTTAATGCGTAACCATTAATCACGCACGCTCCCGTCAAATAGTCCACGTATCTGCTCTGCTAGTTCTTCGATGACACTATTGTGAATTTACTGAAGCACATTCTGACGTCATATTATCTCTTATGTGGTCAAGAACATTTTAAGCAGCCGGTGGGCTTCGCTATGGGACGCCCATTACCTTCGTTGTAGTCAACGTCTTTGTGAATTACGTAATCATTACGGCACCTCACCTGAACCTCTCGATACCTGCAATATTCTGCTGTGTTTCTGTAAAGTAGTTAACTTGTTTCTGAGACAACATTCAGGTTTGATTTCATTAATGTAGAGGTACTTTCATACATCGATATATTTATATTGCAATGATATTATTCTTATGTGTATTCTTTCTTTTGTTACGATGATCTTTGACATACTTGTAACTCTGATTTTTGGGCGCGTAAGCGATTTTTAGTTAGTTAGAGAGCCGGACCTTGAGAAAGTCAAGTCTTGGACGTCATGTTGGAAAGACGCATATTGTAGTCAGCTTATAAAATGTGAACTGTAACAGTGAGGAAGATGTTTTCGAGTATGTTTTGTATTGTGAAGTGATGCTTTGTGTGTTAGGTGACATTGCAGTAAAAGCAATAAAAAGGAAGTGTAACTTAAATTCGGAGTGCTGATTACTTTTTTTACATCACCATTGTCCTGTAAAAGTGTAATCTTCAAGAATGGTTTGTGAAATACATCTATAAAACTTTTTAATATCCCAGAATAAAAACCTAGGCCTCTTTGCATCCGAGCTTGGAATCATCACCACCTAGATTTTCGACGATTGAGCCATGATTTTACGAGACCAATTTATTCATTATTACATGAAATGACTTTATTAACTGTGCTCTAATGACACCTGCCACATAATAACTTTGTTGTTGCCCGAAAATGCAGTATTTAGCAACGTGAGCAACACCACAATCATTATTAAATTTTGACCTTGTTGTGGTAGGATTGTTAGAGAGTACTATGAGGACATCGCTATGGACGAGGTTTCTGAGAAGTCTATCGTTTCGTCGACGACACATTCATTGTCTGGACTCATGGACGTGAGAAATTGGGAGAATTCTTGGACAATATCAGCAACATTCAAGATCACATTCAGATGGAGGCGGACACGAACGGTGCCCTGCCGTTCCCTGATGTTCTTTTCCGGCGAAAAGCTGAGTTAACCATAGAGTTCGCGGCAAGCTTACCCTCATGGACCAGTATCCGCACGCTACCAGCTACCACCTCCCAATGCAGGACCTTCGAGAATCGTGCGGAACCCGTTTCAGATGCAGGAGTCTGGCAACGGGATTGAACCACTTACGGAAATTATTCAAGGGAAAGGGCTCAACTAGCGACACATTTTGCAAGCTGCTTCTCGAAGGGACGTAAGCAGAATGTGCAGAAAGCCACGGAGAATTCGTGTGTTGAGGCTAGCGCCTTTCCCATTCTGTGGTTCAATGACGGAATATATAGCCGGGGTCTGAAGAGATAAAGCAACTACTCAGATTTCACGTCTCCTGCAAAAACGAGGCTGTGAAAGTCGCTGTAGGACTCAAAAAGCCACGGATTCTCAAAACTGCATCGGACAGACTATACGTCCTGCTGAACAACAGCGTACAGAACTCGAGAGGCGCCATCCGCTGCGGCCGAGCGGTTCTAGGTACTTCAGTCCCGAACCGCGCTGCCGCTATGGTCGCAGATTCGAATCCTGCCTAGGGAATGGATGTGTGTGGTGTCCTTAGGTTAGTTAGGTTTAAGTAGTTCTAAGTCCAGAGGCCTCACGACCTCAGATGTTAAGTCCCATAGTGATCAGAGCCATTTGAACTCGAGAGGTGCGTTTGTCTACAGTATTCCGAGAAATCAGCGATAGCAGAACAGGCAACACATACCAAATTGCAACTTCTATTGAACAGGCAACTGGCTTTTAGAATAATGAAAAGGGGGTTGGAGCTAGAAATAGCTAACAGCACCTTCAATGATGCTAAACGTAGTTCGTGATTTGGCCATCGAGTGGGCGCACAACGAATATATTCCCTTTTGTAGGAGTGGACAAAAACAGAAGTCACTTGTGATCCATCGCTTGACAATGGACGAGGTACACCCCTTCGAAAGCTCGTATGTATTTAAAGACATGCCACAGTTTGAACCCCGAGAAAATTTAATACGTTAATGTACTTAGACTCGGGTATGTGGTGGGTTGTCACTTATGAGTGGTACGCATGTAACGATCCAAGTGAAATATATTGTCGTTTAATCAGCTGACGCTTTTCCGTAATGGATTGTCCCTTGCTTCCAGCTCCGACTACCGTTCAGAGTCTATTAATTTCTGTCGTGCGGCCATAAGTAGGTCGGAAACCTTTTCACACAAATCACCTAGGCACAAATGACAGCTCGCCAATGCACTGCCCTTTTGTACTTTGCGTACGCCACAGCCTCTGGATATCTGCGTATCGCTATCCCATGACTTTCGTCATCCAAGTGTATTACAGCAATTGTGAAGCCCTTAGTGACACATTTCTCGTTTAACATTTTCTCTATGAACCTGCCGCCTTAAAACTTAGAACAGCACCCTGTGCTGCCATCGTGTAGTACAATACAGCACGATTAAGAGAGCCAAACAGACTACACCATTGAGACCCATCGTTAAGACAATTTGCTCACGCATACACGGATTGTTCAAGTAATTTCCTTTTTCGTGTTTTCTGACTGGTATGACGCAGCTCAGCAATAGTTCCCCTCTTGTGCCTCGTCATCTCAGAGTAGCTCTCGCAGCCAACATCCTGTTATTTGTCTGATATGTTCCAACCTCTGTCTCCCCTTACAATTTTCACTGTCTACAGCTCCCTCCAGCACCGTGGAAGTTATTCCTTGCTGTCTTAACAGACGCCCTATTAATATGTCCCTTCTTTTCTTTCATCCACATTTTCCTCTTCTCACCTACTCTGCGGAGAACCTCATTTCTTTTAGCTGTCCATCTAGTTTTCAACATTCTCCTGTAGCACCCCAAGCAGACACTTCGGTTATCTTCTTTTAATATCATTCTATAGCTCTCGATTCACTTCCATAAAATGGTGCGCTCCAAACAGAAATTCTGAGAAATTTATTCCTCAAATTTCCGATTTTTGATACCAGTAGACTTCTTTTGACAGGGAATACCTTCTTTGGCTGCTGTAGTCTCCTTCTATATCCTCCTTTCTTCATCCGTCGTGTACTGTTTAGCTCCCAAGGTAGCAGAATTCCTTCGCTTCGTCAACTTTTATGTTAAGTTTATTGAAACTCTCGTTTCTGTTACTTTTCATTACTTTCTTATTTCTTTGGCTTACTCTCAGTACACAGCGTCCTCTCGTTAGGGTATTTATTCCATTAAAATGGTCCTGCAATTCTTCCTCTCTGTCAGTGAGCACACAGTGTCATCGGTGATCGTTGATATTCTTTCAACATGAACTTTAATCCCATTCCTCAGTCTTCATTTTATTTCCATCATTCCTTCTTCGATGTATAGATCGAACTGTAGAATTAAAATACTACATCCCTATCTTACGCCATTTTAATTCGAGCTCATCGTTGTTGATCTCTCCTTCTTACTTTTCTCTGTTGGTTCTTATACATATTGTAGAATACCCGTCTTTCCCTGTAGTTTACTCCTCTTTTCCCGGGAATTTCGAACGTGTTGCACCACTTTACTTTGTCAAACGCTTTTTCTAGGGCGAGACATCCTAAAGACGTGTCGTAATTCCTGCTTCCTTGTCAGATGCAACATCGAAACTGCCTCTCTGTTGCCTTTACGTCTTCTAAAACTGCATTAATATTCGTTTAACAGATCCTCAGTTTTTCAGTTTTCTTCATTCTTTTGACACTATGTACATTATATTAGGATTTATTAGGCAAAAATCGTGTTTGAGGCTACGTTGGTTGCTGATGCTGTACGTGAGTATGCTCGAGTGGAGATAGAGTTTGTATCCGCCTCGTGGCAATAAAAAATGGTAAGAGGTAGTTTATAGCAATTTGAAGTATAAGATTCCTATCGAAGGAGTTTTTCTATGCCAGTTGTTACAATTACATATGTTAGGTAGAACCTAACTATGCACTGTACGTTAATATTTCGAAACTTGATGTGTTACTTTCCTGATGTCTGAGAACACGTGACTACGCTTTTGCTGATGTAGACGTAAATTTGTGCATACAATAATTTGTTTCGGCCAAACACACTTCTAGCAGGGCTTTTAGCTAAAGGTTCAGTATCTACATTTGTCTTCATCACGGTGTGGCCGAGCGGTTCTAGGCGCTTCAGTCTGGAACAGCGAGACCACAACGGTCGCAGGTTCCAATCCTGCCTCGGGCATGGATGTGGGTGATGTCCTTAGGTTAGTTAGGTTTAAGTAGTTCTAAGTTCTAGGGGACTGATGACCTCAGATGTTAAGTCCCATAGTGCTCAGAGCCATTTGAACCTTTTTTTCTTGTCTTCACCACTTTGACACTTGGATCATTCAAGGAATTCACAGGTGGCAAAACAAATTCATCTTCAAGTGCACACTGGTCCGATTCTGGATTAAGTTGATTTTCAGTTTAGCTGTCACCATCTGAAACTGTCTTCCAATCACTTTAATGGAGTATCTTCGAAGTCAGGGTCTGTAACACGAACACTAGACGAAGACCTGGCAATTGAATCGGTAACACAAAGTCCCAGGTACGATCTCAGAGACAGCTGGCACAAAAGAAGCAGTAATAGTATCAGTCGACATCACGCTCAAGTGACTTCTGACAAAGGAAACCACGCCAGCTTCGAGACAGAACAACTTGACAACGCCGTAATCTGTTACCCCACTTACGTGCGTTACCAAGAGAGCAGCAATAAACGCCAGCTGTCTATGAGATGGCACCTGCGGCGTTAAGGGTTAAAACAAATGGAAGCCAAATTAGACAATACCTGTGGTTGTACCACCGGTAGCAGCACTAACTAGCTTGTGTCAGAAATTATGTGACCCTCCACTCCCGTTCCCCTCTCCGCTCCGTCTCAGTCTTCTCCCTTCTTCATCACTCATTCCTTCAGTTATCCATCTGCTTCTCAGTCTCTAGGCGCCTTGGCACCTATCGTCATTTCATGAGCCTGTCTCGTGTATTCTGCCAACTCTACATTAACATGATCTTCCTAATTTTGCCTTTTCCACAGTTTCTTGCACCAGCTTCTGTTTCATTGTTTCTCTCGCCATCCCATTCTTTACGCACTCTGCTTCTATTCTGCTTCTTCGAGATTTCGTCTCGCAAGCTGTATTCTGCTCACCGGCCTATTCTCATTACCCACATTTCCAATACACACATGGGTATTGCTTACTTTTTGGCGGTAAATCCTATCTCCAGACCAGGCTTGTTACACTCTACAGGATACCACGGACTTGTCTTCCATTTGACAAATCTCTTTATCGTCCCTACCGCTGTCTTCTGTTACGCTCTCAAGGTACTGGGATCTTTCCACTTCCTCTAATAATTAGCCTCTAGTGTATCCATCGCTACTGTCCTCTTACTCCTCGCCCTTGCCATGAGTTCACACTTCTTTGCAATAAATTACAGCCCGTACTGTCACATAATTTCCTCACGTAAACGTAGACTTCCTTTCACCTCTCCTACTCCATTTCCACACACCACTAAATCATCTGCAGACAGCCTTAACTTGCATTTTCATCTCCAATTCGCGCGGTCCCCCTCTGTCATTGTCTCATCGATAACGGTGATCAAAAGCAGAGAGATGAGTGCGCTTACCTGCTTCATGTTATATTGCTGTTCAAATCAGTCTGTGTTGTCTCCTCCTACGTTTATACCAAAACTCATATGATACATTTGATTTTATTTTTTCACAGTCAAGTGCCAAAGCTTCACCCAGATCTTGCTTCTGTGCACAGTACTATATACCTTTTCAGTGTCCAGGAATACCATTACTAAATTCTTACCGTGATTGTAGTGACTCTCATGGAATTGCCTGACACTAAAAATCAGATGTGCTGTCGAGTTCTCTGTCTAGGCCCATATTGTTCCTCTCTCTTGTGCTCTCTTCTGTATTTCCTTTCTCATAATCACCTCAAATACCTAGGCAACATGAAACATCAAAGTAATTACCCAATAGTTTTGACATAGATTCCTCGAACTCTTCCTAAAAATTGACTCCACGATTCCGTTTTGCAAGTCCTCAGGTGGCCTTCTCTCTGTGCTTACTGTCCTCATGACCCGACATAGCTGCTTCACTTTAATACCGCCACCTGCTCTCACAATCTCCACACTTACTTCATCCAGTCAAGGTGCTGTTCCCTTTTCAAGGACTTTATCGCGTCCTATATTTCTGTTCAGATTAGGTGCATTACGAAGTACTATATATACCGCTTCTATATTTCGATTACAGTGTAGTAATTCATCAAAATATTAATTCCACGTTCCCTTTATTTCCTGTACATTGTCTAATTCTTCTTCGTCTTTATTTATCATCTTGACATTTTTCATTATGCCTCTCCTCTCTTTCTCTCCTGATACCACTCTCTTAGCCACCATCTTCTTCTCTGTGTATTTCTCGTGACCGCTAAAACAAATTATGATTCGGAGTCATCCCGAAGACAACTGAAAAAGTAAGCCGTGGACGTTTGCAAGAACGTGCAATTATATCTCTATTGACAGTTTTAAAACAAAATGACACCATCCCTTTTCCTCTTCCAAGCATAGCTCACGCTCATTATTACTAAGAGTCAATTTCAAGTATCGGGATAGCAGGATCCTC
Organism: Schistocerca americana; assembly: GCF_021461395.2. NCBI lineage: Eukaryota > Metazoa > Arthropoda > Insecta > Orthoptera > Acrididae > Schistocerca > Schistocerca americana. The sequence goes on along the minus strand of NC_060119.1, from coordinate 125,871,036 downwards.
GAAAATTTGTTTCAGCCCTGCAGCAAACAGTCTGGGGACGGGTTTGTCTTTGAGAAAGATAGTTCACTGTGAACATCTTATCCCAGAATGCTGGAACCATTAGATTTCAGTGACGTGTTGTATCTGATGAATGAATCTCATTGAGCATCTTACTGGTCAGAAGAAATGTGTAATGATTCGTCGCATATAGCCAACCCGCACACTGGATGGCCGTAGAAGGATGAGACAGGATTGAGCACCAGCGTCTCAACCAGCTTGTGGATAGAATACCAAGGAGGTTCCAGGTGAATCCTGGTGTACACCAGCCCGAAAGGAAGCGAACAGGAGAATTGTCTTTGATGTAAACGATAGGCGAGCGTGACTGAACTGCATTCGGTCGTGCCAGTTTATACTCACGAGCATTCGCTCATGTTACGCTTCTAGCGAACCATCAAAGGAATTTTGCTTTCTCCCCACTTAGGCATCAGCAGTAGACAAAACACTCGTTATGTTGCCTACTTGAGGTAACTGAGCGATGAAGTGCTCTGAGGAGAATGGAGCGTTGGTCACAGAAGAATACAGAAAAGCCATTCCATAATTAAAGAGACAAATTGATGTTGGAAATAACCGGATTTTTACAAAATCAAACATTTTCATTTCTCGACAAAATCGTCATACTTGTCTAACTGTTTAACTAATTTTTTACACCAGATGAAAAATTCTTCTGGGTGTTGTACCGCGTCATTGTATGAAATACTTTAATTGTAAATGTAAAACCAACGTTTCGACCCTACTACAGCGGCCTTCCTCAGGGCAAGGATGGTTTTAGTGGAGGAAAGGTGACTATTTATTATAATGGTAAGAATAATCATATTTTTGCAACTTTTTTGGCCCTAGATTACAATAGGCTGCTCATGACGGAAGGGGTAAGGTACGAAAGGAGCTGTTGGTGGGCTAGCCGCCTTGTCAGTGATTAGCAACAGTCTGCAGATCAGAACATGGCTTCTGGCGGCCGCGCTTTCCTTCTGGTGTGCGCAGAAATGCACTGACATTTCCCCTGTAGCTGTTTGTTTAGGTGTCGCTGCCATGCTCGACGAAGTTCCGCCCGCGACCGCTCGCCGCCCGTTGAATTGGGATAGCTGTCTTCCAGGACGCCGGAAGTTTGTAGCCGTCCTCTGCTGATATTGTCAGGGCCGCGCATAGTGGCCTCGTGGTTTGGGGCGCAATGTCACGGACTGCGCGGCCCCTCCGCCGGATGTTCAGGTCCCCCCTCGGCCATGGGTGTGTGTGTTGTTCTTATCACAAGTAGTGTGTAAGTCTAGTGGCTGATGACCTCAGCACTTTGGTCCCTTACGTATTCACACGGATTTGAACATTTTGATATTGTTAGGCTCCCTAATAATTTGAATCGCCCCTCGAATTTTTCGTCAGTGCGTCCACGACCCTATCGCCAGCACACGGGCTTCTTGGAACAAGACAGGCTGTCCATGGTGGTATTCTGCTATCGACGATTTATTGTTTTCTGATTCCCGATTGCTAACTGGTCTCCCTGTCTCCTCTACGCAGTCAGTTCCACATTTGTGACACAGAGTCTTGATATTATGGTTGGTTTCGAAATCAAGTCTCTCTTTACCAGTATACCTACAGAGGAAATCATTCGCATCCCACAGGACATATGTGACTTGCTGCGCTTATGCCTATTATCAACGTACTTCACTTGCCGGGGAAAACATTAGGAGCAATTACATGAAGTGGTAATGGGCTTCCCCTTTTCATAGTTACTGCAGAAAACCTGATGGAACCTTTTAAGCGAACGGTTCTAGCTTCCGTGCCGTTACGCCCCCGTTGCTGGCTACGCTATGTAGAGGACATTCATTCGTTATCTGGGCACATGGGGAGACCGAGTTGGGAAGCCTGCTCGAGAAATTACACAGGCTGCATAACAAAGTTCATCCACGAAAGCGAAAACAGTGGTGTGTTGCCGTTTTTGGACATGGAAGTATATACAGGGTGGTCAATTGATAGTGACAGGGTCAAATATCTCACGAAATAATCATCAAACGAAAAAACTGCAGAGAACGAAACTCGTCTAGCTTGAAGGGAGAAACCAGATGACGCTATGGTTGACCCGCTAGATGGCGATGCCATAGGTCAAACGGGTATCAGCTGCGTTTTTTTAAAATAGAAACCCCAATTTTTTACGTGGCATCACGTAACATTCCACCAGTGCGGACGGTATTTGCTGCGTGATACATTACCCGTGATAAAATGGACCGTTTACCAATTGCAGAAAAGGTCGACATCGTGTTGATGTACGGCTATTGTGATCAAAATGCCCAACGGATGTGTGCTATGTATGCTGCTCGGTATCCTGAACGAAATCATCCAAGTGTCCGGACCGCTCACCGGATAGTTACGTTATTTAAGGAAACAGGAAGTGTTCAGCCACATGTGAAACGTCAACAACGACCTGCAACAGCTGATGATGCCCAAGTAGGTGTTTTAGCTGCTGTCGCGGCTAATCCGCACATCAGTAGCAGACAAGTTGCACGAGAATCGGGAATCTCAAAAACGTCGGTGTTGAGAATGCTACATCAACATCGATTGCACCCGTACCATATTTCTATGCGCCAGGAATTGCATGGCGACGACTTTGAACGTCGTGTACAGTTGTGCCACTGGGCACAATAGAAATTACGGGACGATGACATTTTTACACGCATTGTATTTAGCGACGAAGCGTCATTCACCAACAGCGATAACGTAAACCGGCGGAATATGCACTGTTGGACAACGGAAAATCCACGATGGCTGCGACAAGTGGAACATCAGCGACCTTGGCGGGTTAATGTATGGTGCGGCATTATGGGAGGAAAGATAATTGGCCCCCATTTTATCGATGTCAATCTATATGATAAATGTATGCTGATTTCCTTCGTAATGTTCTACCGATGTTAGTGCAAGATGTTTCATTGCATGACAGAATGGCGATGTACTTCCAACATGATGGATATCCGGCACATAGCTCGCGAGCGGTTGAAGCGGTACTTAATAGCATATTTCAAGACAGGTGAATTGGTCGTCGAAGCACCTTACCATGCCACGCACGTTCACCGGATCTGACGTCCCAGGATATCTTTCTATGGGGAAAGTTGAAGGATATTTGCAATCGTGATCCACCGACAACGCCTGACAACATGTGTCAGCGCATTATCAATCCATGTGCGAACATTACCGAAGGCGAACTACTCGCTATTGAGAGGAATGTCGTTACACGTATTGCCAAATGCATTGATGTTGACGAACATCATTTTGAGCTTTTATTGCATTAATGTGATATTTACAGGTAATCACGCTGTAACAGCATGCGTTCTCAGAAATTGTAAGTTCACAAAGGTACATGTATCACATTGGAACAACCGAAATAAAATGTTCAAACGTACCTACGTTCTGTATTTTAATTTATAAAACCTATCTGTTACCAACTGTTCGTCTTAAATTGTGAGACCATATGTTTGTGACTACTACAGCGCCATCTATCACAAAGCGAAAAAAGTGGTCCAACTAAAACATTCGTTTTTCTTTACGTACTACACGAGTATGTAGTAAAAAATGAGGGTTCCTCTTTTAAAAAAACGCAGTTGATATCCGTATAGCCTATGGGAGCGCCATCTAGCGGGCCAACCATAGCGCCATCTGGTTTGCCCCTTCAAGCTAGACAAGTTTCGTTCTATGTAGTTTTTCGTTTGACACTTATTTCGTGAGATATTTGGCACGGTCACGATCAATGGACCACCCTGTAGAACTGCATTTGGCACACTGGGCACAAAGGGTATGGAAAACCAGGCGACACAAATCGTTACCTGGACGCAGAGAGTCATCATCACCCAGCTGACAAGTATTCAGTTCTGCACAAACTGTCTGTGCCGACAAGATAAGTAATACTAACAACATCTGACAAGAATTGAAAAGGAACTGCACCATACGTTTCGTTGCAACGGTTATGACAACAATCATATAAGAAATGAGACAAGAGGGCACGGAAGAGTAGTATGTGAATAGCTAAGCAACATTCTCCACCGACTATATTTGAAGCCAATTGTGCCATACAGCCACAGGATACACAACATGATAGGTTCCGTCAGGGATACAGTCAACAAACTAAATACTGCACGAGAATGTGAACTACGTTGTGACTGCGGAGCTGCCTCCATATGGCAGACAGGCAGACCAGGTAGCACAACAGTAGCGGAACGTGAGCAGCACCTGCGATTGATGATGATGATGATGATCAAGTCCCATACTCCTTGAAAGAACGTAGGGGACGAGACGGGAGACCCGTACCGCTGCACTAGGCAAGGTCCTAGAGGAGATGGTTTGCCATTGTCTTCCTCCTACCGTAATGGGGATGAACGATGATGATGAAGACGACACAACAACACCGCGAGGCAGTTGAAAATCTCTGACCGCTGGGAATCGAACACAGGACCCCGCGCTCGGGAAGCGAGAACGCTACCGGGAAGTCGCGAACTGCGAACCGCCTGCGATTAGCACAGGATAATAAATCGGCGACTGCCGAACACCACTGTGAGTGTGGCCAGCCTGCCTTGTTCCAGGAAGCCCGCGTGCTGGAGATAGAGTCGGCTCCAATGAAACATTAGAGAGGTGACTGAAATTATTAAGCAGACTTTCAGCGTCGAGGCTGACAGCTATCCCAATCCGAAGGCCCGCGAGCGGTCGCGGGGCAGAAACCTCACCGGGCACGGACGCGACAGCGTGATAAACATTTGTAGAGGGACTGTCAATGCATTTCCGCGCACACCAGGAAAAACAACGCGCACGCCAGAAGCAATGCGCTGATTTGCAGACGGTCGCCAATCAGTGACAAGCCGGCCGCCTAGCTTATCACTAGCTTCTTTCCTACCCTCCCCCTTTCGTCATGACTAGCCTATTGAATTCTATTGCCAGTAAAGTTTCAAAAACACGACATATTCTCACCGATTGTCTGCAATAAATTTGGTCACCTTTCCTCCACGATAACCAGTCTTGACCTTAGGACTGCAACTGTAATACGGTCGAAATGTTGGTTTCAAGTTTATAATTAAAGTATTTTATACAATGATGTGGAACAACGTACAAAGCATTTTAATCATCATGGAACTGGCCGCCGAAGCCTACGTAGTTATGTCTTTGCCTTGTCGTTTGAGCCACTTTCTCACACGTCCCATGTCGCTGCGGAAATTTTTTTCTATGCAGTGTTTCTAATAGTGGACCAAACAAGCGACAATCCAAGGGATTCAAATCTGGATTGTAGGGAGGATGAGGTAGCATCTCCCGACGTATTTATTCAAACATTTGTCGCTCAGACCGGCTGTGTGAGGACAAGCATTGTCACGTAGCAATATCACGCCTTTTCTTTGAGAACAGGGACGTTTTTCTCACATTCCTGGTTCCAATTTACTCATTAGTATGTCTGACTAGCAGGCACTGCTTATAGCACGGTGATCTTACAAATAATCACAAAAGACGTCAACATTAATTTCCTGCTGATACTTGCGTTTTCGGAGATGGGTGGGAGCTTTGATACTGCCAGAAGAATTTGACGGACCACCAAGAGACCGAAGGGGAAATAATGGCCTTGGAGAAGACGACATCCTTTAATATTACTGAGATCCTTAGGAGAGTGAGCCATGACACAGCTATTCCATGTACTGCGAAAATGGCGACAGTTGTGGATTATACTGATCTATCAGTCTAGTAAAACATGGTTGTAAGAAACTAATGCAAATTATTTACAGAAGAACGGGAAAGCTAGTAGAAGCCGACATCGGGGGAAACTACGTTGGTTCCCTAAAAATGTAGGATTACGCAATCCCGTACTGAGCACATGACGTATCTTAACAGACACCTCAGTTGATGAAGGAAAACTTAATCTAATATCTTTTCTAGATTTAAGAGCAGCTTTCGACAGTGTTGGCTGGAAACCACTCTTTCAAATTCTGAAGCTTTTTTTTTGGTCATGAGTCTACTGACTGGTTTGATGCGGCCCGCCACGAATTACTTTCCTGTGCTAACCTCTTCATCTCAGAGTAGCACTTGCAACCTACGTCCTCAATTATTTGCTTGACGTATTCCAATCTCTGTCTTCCTCTACAGTTTCTGCCCTCTACAGCTCCCTCTAGCACCATGGAAGTCATTCCCTCATGTCTAAGCAGATGTCCTATCATCCTGTCCCTTCTCCTTATCAGTGTTTTCCACATATTCCTTTCCTCTCGGATTCTGCGTAGAACCTCCTCATTCCTCACCTTATCAGTCCACCTAATCTTCAACATTCGTCTATAGCACCATATCTCAAATGCTTCGATTCTCTTCTGTTCCGGTTTTCCCACAGTCCATGTTTCACTACCATACAATGCTGTACTCCAGACGTACATCCTCAGAAATTTCTTCCTCAAATTAAGGCCGGTATTTGATATTAGTGGACGTATCTAGGCCAGAAATGCCTTTTTTACCATAGCGAGTCTGCTTTTGATGTCCTCCTTGCTCTGTCCGTCATTTGTTATTTTACTGCCTAGGTAGCAGAATTCCGTAACTTCACTGACTTCGTGACCATCAATCCTGATGTTAAGTTTCTCGCTGTTCTCATTTCTACTACTTCTCATTACCTTCGTCTTTCTCCGATTTACTCTCAAACCATACTGTGTACTCATTAGACTGTTCATTCCGTTCAGCAGATCATTTAATTCTTCTTCACTTTCACTCAGGATAGCAATGTCATCAGCGAATCGTATCATTGATATCCTTTCACCTTGTATTTTAATTCCACTCCTGAACGTTTCTTTTATTTCCATCATTGCTTCCTCGATGTACAGATTGAAGAGTAGGGGCGAAAGGCTACAGCCTTGTCTTACACTCTTCTTAATACGAGCACTTCGTTCTTGATCGTCCACTCTTATTATTCCTTCTTGGTTGTTGTACATATTGTATATGACCCGTCTCTCCCTATAGCTTACCCCTACTTTTTTCAGAATCTCGAACAGCTTGCACCATTTCATATTGTCGAACGCTTTTTCCAGGTCGACAAATCCTATGAAAGTGTCTTGATTTTTCTTTAGCCTTGCTTCCATTATTAGCCGTAACGTCAGAATTGCCTCTCTAGTCCCTTTACTTTTCCTAAATCCAAACTGATCGTCACCTAGCGCATTCTCAATTTTGTTTTCCATTCTTCTGTATATTATTCTTGTAAGCAGCTTCGATGCATGAGCTGTTAAGCTGATTGTGCGATAATTCTCGCACTTGTCAGCTCTTGCCATCTTCGGAATTGTGTGGATGATGCTTTTCCGAAAGTCATATGGTATGTCGCCAGACTCATATATTCTACACACCAAAGTGAATAGTCGTATTGTTGCCACTTCCCCCAATGATTTTAGAAATTCTGATGGAATATTATCTATCCCTTCTGCCTTATTTAACCGTAAGTCTTCCAAAGCTCTATTACATTCCGATTCTAATACTGGATCCCCTATCTCTTCTAAATCGACTTCTGTTTCTTCTTCTATCACATCAGACAAATCTTCACCCTCATAGAGGCTTTCAATGTATTCTTTCCACCTATCTGCTCTCTCCTCTACATTTAACAGTGGAATTCCCGTTGCACTCTTAATGTTACCACCGTTGCTTTTAATGTCACCAAAGGTTGTTTTGACTTTCCTGTATGCTGAGTCTGTCCTTCCGACAATCATATCTTTTTCGATGTCTTCACATTTTTTTCTCCAGCCATTTCTTCTTAGCTTCCCTGCACTTCCAATTTATTTCATTCCTCAGCGACTTGTATTTCTGTATTCCTGATTTTCCCGGAACATGTTTGTTCTTCCTCCTTTCATGTATCAACTGAAGTATTTGTTCTGTTACCCATGGTTTCTTCGGAGCCACCTTCTTTGTATCTATGTTTTCCTTCCCAACTTCTGTGATGGCCCTTTTTAGAGATATCCATTCCTCTTCAGCCGTACTGCCTATTGCGCTATTGCTTATTGCTGTATCTATAGCGTTAGAGAACTTCAAACGTATCTCGTCATTCCTTAGTACTTCCGTATCCCACTTCTTTGCGTATTGATTCTTCCTGACTAATGTCTTGAACTTCAGCCTACTCTTCATCACTACTATATTGTGATCTGAGTCTATATCAGCTCCTGGGTACGCCTTACAATCCAGTATCTGATTTCGGAATCTCTGTCTGACCATAATGTAATCTAATTGAAATCTTCCCGTATCTCCCGGCCTTTTCCAAGTATACCTCCTCCTCTTGTGATTCTTGAACAGGGTATTCGCTATTACTAGCTGAAACTTGTTACAGAACTCAATTAGTCTTTCTCCTCTTTCATTCCTTGTCCCAAGCCCGTATTCTCCTGTAACCTTTTCTTCTACTCCTTCCCCTACAAATGCATTCCAGTCGCCCATGACTATTAGATTTTCGTCCCCCTTTACATACTGCATTACCCTTTCAATATCCTCATACACTTTCTCTATCTGTTCATCTTCAGCTTGCGACGTCGGCATGTATACCTGAACTATCGTTGTCGGTGTTGGTCTGCTGTCGATTCTGATTATAACAACATGGTCACTGAACTGTTCACAGTAACACACCCTCTGCCCTACCTTCCTATTCATAACGAATCCTACACCTGTTGCCCTGGTTCCCGGTTCGATTCCCGGCGGGGTCAGGGATTTTCTCTGCCTCGTGATGGCTGGGTGTTGTGTGCTGTCCTTAGGTTAGTTAGGTTTAAGTAGTTCTAAGTTCTAGGGGACTTATGACCACAGCAGTTGAGTCCCATAGTGTTCAGAGCCATATTTGAACCTACACCTGTTATACCATTTTCTGCTGCTGTTGATATTACCCGATACTCATCTGACCAGAAATCCTTGTCTTCCTCCCACTTCACTTCACTGACCCCTACTATATCTAGATTGAGCCTTTGCATTTCCCTTTTCAGATTTTCTAGTTTCCCTACCACGTTCAAGCTTCTGACATTCCACGCCCCGACTCGTAGAACGTTATCCTTTCGTTGATTATTCAATCTTTTTCTCATGGTAACCTCCCGGAGATCCGAATGGGGGACTATTCCGGAATCTTTTGCCAATGGAGAGATCATCATAACACTTCTTCAATTACAGGCCACATGTCCTGTGGATACACGTTACGTGTCTTTAATGCAGTGGTTTCCATTGCCTTCTGCATCCTCATGTCGTTGATCATTGCTGATTCTTCCGCCTTTAGGGGCAATTTCCCACCCCTAGGACAAGAGAGTGCCCTGAACCTCTATCCGCTCCTCCGCCCTCTTTGACAAGGCCGTTGGCAGAATGAGGCTGACTTCTTATGCTGGAAGTCTTCGGCCGCCAATGCTGATTATTTATCAAAATTTTAGGCAGTGGTGGGGATCGAACCCGGGACCAAAGACGTTTTGATTATGAATCAAAGACGTTACCCAAAGACCACGAGTACGAAGCTATGATGGATAAAATACAGACACCGAAAGGTTACTTGCAGCTTGTACAGATTACCGTTGTAAGAGTAGAGATACAAGAAAGCGAAGCATTAGTTGAGAAGGGAGTAAGGTTTGTAGCCTAGCCCCGACGTTACTCAAGCTGTACACTGAGCGATTATGAAGGAAACCATAGAGAAGTTTGAAAAGTGAATTAAACTTCATGGAGCAGCAATAAGAAATTTGAAGTTTGTTGATGACGTAATTCCGTCACAGATGGTAAATTACTTGGAAGAACACCTGAACGGTACGGATAGCGTCCAGAAAAAGAGCTGTAATCCGAGCAACAACCAAAGTGAAACTAGGATAATGGAATGTAGACGAATTACACCGGACTAGGCTGAAGGAATTAAGAATTGAAACTCTAAATGTGGTAAATGAGTTTTGATATTTTCGCACCAAAGTGATTGAGGCCGAAGTAAAGGTGATATATCGACTGACAATAGCAAGAAAACCACTTCTGAAAAAGGGAAATTAGTTGACACCAAACTTAAATGTTAGGAAGTCTTTTCTGTAGATATTTGTCTGGTATGTACCCATTAAGGAAGTGAAACGTGGACCGTAAACGCACGAAACGTATTCGCAGTTGCCAATATGGACAACCGTCACCTATTTAATGGAATGACGACGATGAAACTTTGTATCGGACCTGGTCGAGCTGTTAAAGGCGCTACAGTCTGGAACCGCACGACCTCTACGGTCGCAGATTCGAATCATGCCTCGGGCATGGATGTGTGTGATGTCTTTAGGTTAGTTAGGTTTAAGTCGTTCTAGGGGACTTATGACCACAGCAGTTGAGTCCCATAGTGCTCAGAGCCATTTGAACCATTTTTTGTATCGGTCCGGGACTCGTACCCGGATTTCCACTTGTCGACGCGGGAAATTCGGGTTCGAGTCCCGACCTGGCACAAATTTTCGCTGACATCATTCGATTATACAGGGCGTCCCAGCTATCTTGTCCACCCAAAATATCTCTGGAATAATAACAGCTATTGGAAAACGACTTTCACGGGTATCAATGTAGGGCTTGGGCCCATGAATGTACATATTTGGAAACATTCTAAAACGAAAGCATATCTGTTTTTTAACACAAAATTATGTTTTTTTAAATGGGCCTCCTATATTTTTTCTTCAGCAATCCATAGCATGACAAAGCACATACACAATGGCGTTGGTTGCACCGCAATATTCCCATTACATACCGAGATGTTGAGGCACGAAGTTGACACTTGAAACACCCGACATGCGCTGCTAGCGCACGTCCTGAGGCTCAGGCGTGAACCCCATGTTGCCCGTAATCGCGATGTGATTGACATGTGTAATCACACCTCCATACTTATCAAGAGGTCCGAAACGAATGATACGGTCTGCTGCCATCAACTCTCATAAGCACATAATGGTTTCCCTCTCGCACGTTTTACGTATCTACGTACACAATATGAACCAGTACCGATCGGTGTACACCCGTCAGGTTGACTTATTTATCCTGTACACCCAAAATAAGGTTTATCTAATGCGTTATATGACCCATTGTGCCTGTCGCGCAGGGCCTGGCTCTACCTAGACAAGTGTCCAACGTAGTTCCCACTACTGCCACAGTTACCACTTCGCCTTGTTTATAATTTGCGACCCATGCAAACTCCTGTACTCCACCACCCTCCGAGCATCCCATTTGTTGTTGCTTTGGCGTGCAGTACACCGCTTGCCAGTGTAGTCGTGGATCAGAGTAATCTAGTGACGGCATGGAGGTAGTACACATTGTGAATAAACGTTGTGTTTTGGAACTTATACTGTACAGTATAATGTACACACATGAAGATATGGTAGAAATGCTGCTGGTCTATGGAGAATGTACGTTGACGGGAAATACGTTATGAGATTGCTTGTTTGTTGATAGTACTGTTAGCGAACATTATGATTATTAAGTTAATATGTCTGTTTTCTACCCTACTCTACAAACCTGTACTGTACCTTGTTGTACGTGGACGAAATGCTGTTCAGGCAGAACGACAGTACAGAAGACGATTCCCTGACAAGCCATCGCCTTCGCGCCGGATGTTTGGTCGTCTCACGTCTCGTCTACGTGAAACGGGAAGCTTAAATCCAAGACCTCGACATCGTCCTAGAACACGCACAGATGAACGTGCTGATGTTGCTGTGCTCGCTACCATAGCTGTGAATCGTCAAATCAGCACACGTCAAATTGAACGTGAAGTTGGTGTGTCGAAATCAAGTGCACAGCATATTCTTAAACGTCACAAATTTTATCCTTACTGTGGTGTCACCGCCAGACGCCACACTTGCTAGGTGGTAGCCTTTGAATCGGCCGCGGTCCATTAGTTTACGTCGGACCCGCGTGTCGCCACTATCAGTGATTGCAGACCGAGCGCCGCCACACGGCAGGTCTAGAGAGACTTACTAGCACTCGCCCCAGTTGTACAGCAGACGTTGCTAGCCATGGTTCACTGACAATTACGCTCTCATTTGCCGAGACGATAGTTAGCATAGCCTTCAGCTACGTCATTTGCTATGACCTAGCAAGGCGCCATTTATCCTTTGCTATGTATCTAATGAAGCATGTACAGTAACGAGAGATGTTCACCAATTGTGGATTAAAGTTAAGTATTCAAGCAACTACGTACTTTAATTACTAGACTCAACTCCTTTAACTGTTCCTGACCTCACGTCAGTTTGCGTGAGCTTAACAGCGTGCATTTCGGCCTCCTCAAGCAACACGGTGTTGGCACTTATGCCAACACCTCACTTACCATGTTCATTTACACCAGGATCTTCATGGAAATGACTTTCGCAATAGGGTAACATTTTGTCGGTGGGCTCAGCAAAAACTTCTGACTAATCCAAATTTTTTTGCAGATGTTCTCTTTACCGACTAGGCATCATTCTCCATCAAAGGAATTGTCAACATGAGGAATATGCGTTATTGGTCCGCAGACAATCCAAAATGGCTCCGTCAGGTAGAGCATCAACGTCCGTGGAAAGTTAATGTTTGGTATGGGATTATTGGAGATACCATTATCGGACCTTTCTTTATAAATGGCGTCCAAACTGGCAGACAATACTCCAGATTTATACGACACAGTCTTCCTGTTCTCTTGGATACCGTACCTCTGAACCGGGGAATGGTCATGTGGTATCAGCATGACGGATGCCCTGCACATAACGCCTTACGAGCACGACGACTTCTGAACCGTAAGTTCCCTGGTAGGTGGATTGGACGAGATGGCCCAGTTAGGTGGCCTCCCCGATCTCCGGACCTTACACCGCTGGATTATTTTCTTTGGGGAGCAGTGAAGGATGCTGTTTACCAACATGAACCAACAACACCAGAGGACATGAAGCAACGCATTAGTGATGCTTGTACAGCCATCAAAGAGGAAACAGTAGCACGAAGTAGGACATCCTTCATCCGCAGAGTGATCCTATGTATGCAAGCCAATGGGCATCACTTTGAGCATGAGATGTGAACGCTATGTTTAGTATGTAGTGCTGGTATCACAGTGTAAGTTTCTACAAAGGGCCATTTTACCCAATGATGTTAAGAAACATTTGGTTGCAACAATTTGTCATTTAACGCATTAGATAAACATAACATTGATAATTATGTGATAATAAAACTAATTGGTTTTCATTCAGCTTCTATGTCCTACCTGAACTTTCCAAATCAAAACATTTTTACCTAAACAACGGTAAAACCTTAAGTCCACTTGCTCGTTTCACTAAAACCATCAACATGAATTTTGCTATTACGAGTGAATGATTAACTGTCACTTGCACTAGATCTACAGTAAAGTAAAGTTTTAACGTTGAACGGCATTACCGTTTTAGTAACGGATTAACGATAAGCGTAGTTAAGCTTGTGACTAACGTTGCGGTACACAGATATGTTACAGAACCGCATCACCCCTAGCCTATGGGATAAATACCTGCTGGAATGTACGACGTTAATGCAGGATGGCAGCAGACCGTATTATTCGTTTCGGACCTCTTGATAAGTATGGAAGTGTGATTAAGCATGTCAATCACATCGCGATTACGGGCAGCATGGGGTTCACGCCTGAGCCTCAGGACGTGCGCTAGCTGCGCATGTCGGGTGTTTCAAGCGTCAACTTCGCGTCTTAATATCTCGGGATGTAATGGGAATATTGCGATCCAATCAACGCCATTGTATATGTGCTTTGTCATGCTATGGATTGATGAAGAAAAAATATAGGAGGTCCATTTTAAAAACCATAAGTTTGTGTTAAAAAACAGATATGCTTTCGTTTTAGAATGTTTCCAAATATGTAGATTCATGGGCCCCAGCCCTACATTGATACCGGCGAAAGTCGTTTTCCAATAGCTGTTATTGTTCCAGAGATATTTTGGGTGGACAAGATAGCTGGGACACCCTGTATATCTGATGGTTGTCGATATTTGCAACTGTGAATACAATTCTTGCATTCAAAACCGTTATAATCGCCGCAGATATTGCATTGTAGTTCGGAAACACACAGGCACTGCAATATCGGTCCATAAACAGTTCAGACAAGAGGGAAGCGTAAGCTTCTGAAACGTGCCGAGACACTGGAGCTCTCTGTACCCTTTCGAAGAAGATTGCAGCCTATCCGGTACTCAACGTTTGTTTAAGTTTTTATTAAACATGTAGATTTATAGATCTTCGGCTCTGCAGGGTCCTTATGGAGGTCTTTAGTTATGAGAACCGGTAGTGCAGATTTCGAAGTCTCCGATACACTACCCTGTTTCAGTGCCTCATTCTTGACGCGTTTGGGGAATGACGGTTTCCGTACCATCTCTGAATAGCTACCACCTTGACTCGGCGTCTTGTCGCGTTTAAACAGGGCTCTAGTTACCTTTACCTACTCCTGAGCCATTGCAAATAGACATAGTTGTTAGTAAATTCAGAACTCATCTGGTTACGGACCACTGATTGTAGGTCGTGGTCTGTATTCACAGAATCATATGGCAAGAGAGCGGCTAGAAAATATTCGGCGCGATCCTTCAACCGTTGTTCGTTGTGCAGTCCAGCTTGCGAAGGGTGTAAAGGGCAGTGAGACACTTTTTTTCAGTTAGAGTTTTGTACAACTGACCTCAAACACGTTGTTTCAGTTGTACGCTTCGAAATACCTCCCTGTGCTTGTTTTTGGAGTCTCAGACGTCGTCCATTAATGTTTCTCCCAGATGCCAATATGTACTGTTACGTTATATATATATATATATATATATATATATATATATATATATATATATATATATATATAATGATTTTTAATTTATCAGGTGATTTTTTTTTTTTTTTGTTAGAGCATGAATCTTTTTCTCGGGGATATTATCTTTTCTTATCACTTTTATTCATGTGCATAAGTAAATATGAAACGGGTTCTTGAAGGGCCGCTGTTATTCACGTAACTTTAGATTTTGAGCCTGATGACTAAAATGTAGTTGCCGTTAACTGAATCGAATATATTTATGTTAATTTCTATGTATTGATTGCAAAGCAACAATCGATAGAATTTCGATTGTTGCCGTGGAGCAGCCAAGATAAAACTTATCGAACTCATGGAATCTGTATAATTTAAAAAATGTAGTTTAACGTTAAATTAATTATCTGTTGCAATTTAGAAAGTTTCATACAACGAAAGGTTTCGCATTTACAGTTACTGTTAACAGTTTGAAAAATAAATTAATACTTCGGTGCGTAATGGCCGACCAGAGGCTGCATCGGAAGCCGAACTTCTCGCAGCGCAAATTAATGAAAAAAAATGCTTATTAAAAATAATTAGCCGCTGCCGCCATTTGAGGTGACAAATATTACAGAGAAATTCATTTTGTGATAACAATAATTAGTTTATTTTAGCAGAATACAGACTAACTTACATAAAATATGTGTAGCCGCTCAATGGCTGCCTTCCGTATCGCGAAACAAAACATTGTGTGTACCATAAAGTACGTCCTTCCTCCTCGACCGTACAATCGCGTCTCTTAGCGATCCTTTTTTATTTTCATAGACATGTTTTAAATGAAGATGCTACCTTTAAATTATCGCTGAATATCAGTTTTTTCAAGAACATTTACTGTATCTTTTATACTAATTATGTTCATAAAATACGTTGTTTACAAATAATTTTTAGTTCATCCTTAACACTTCACAATACTGTTTACTGCTTACAACCGATAAAAATGTCAATATTTATGTGACCTACCGTCACAGTACTTAGCCTTCTACCTCTTTTGTTTCTTGTATTGAGCGCTGGTAACTCCTCCTTGCGTTGCGGACCTTTCTGTGTATCCGTTCGCTACTGCAAGGTGTCTTAGAAAAAGCTGTGCATCGCGTCTTCGGATTGTGACTCGCCTACACCCACTGGACGAGCTCAGTAAAAATATGCGTCCAGAGATCTACGTTTCCAGGGCAATTGTCTGGGCTGAAACAATTTACTTCAGCAATAAGCATATCGCATTTTGGTCTCTTCAAATCCCAGATTTCCAGTTTCGTATCAACTTCAGTATTTGTGGAGTGTCTGATATCAACGGCTATGACGCTACAGTCACAAATGGCCGTTGTCGTATGTTGCTTAATCTCTCAGAATGTAACCTTATTAGCCGCTCCCCATTTTGCCATGTCCATATTGGTCTCTACATCGGTATTGTTTCTAAAAGTGCTGGGCTGCTTTTCTTTATTGGTTTCATTAGGGCCCACTTCCTTGATCAAGACTTGCAGCATTACCCCTCGTTCATGTATCATTCTGCTATGCCGAAGCACACACCTTAGGCTTCAAATGTTTTGTCTGGGAGAAATCATCTCAGAATTAAATGAAATACACTGCCCAACACAACTAAAGGATCACTTCTTCGAAAACCCGTGATTCCCACTCACTATGATGCTTAAGTTTGAAATTTTACTCTAAGATGCACACAACAAGATGCGCACAACCTTGCTGTGTGATGATGCAAAGACACGGTAACCTACTACGTCACCCTTGGGCTCCACGGCGCTTCAAACAACATAGTGTCGACACTTGCAATAAAAATAATAAAATAAATAGAAGTTAAGTGATTGGTGATTGTTGTTTGATTTACTCTTGTTAAATTCTACTTGTTTTATTGGTGAGGTCACCAGCCGTTTTGCTTTGGGGTTGTCCCACCATTCTTCTCCGTTCGCCCACCCGCGGGAAGGTGGTTATTAATAAATTGGGTGGTCCGTTTTTCCCTTGTGAACTAGGGGTGGGTTAGAGCAACCCGCGGTTCGGGTTTTTCGGTAATATCCCTATCAATCTACCGTACGTTAGTAGCTGCCTCTGTTATGTTTGTCGGATTTGGTGTATTAACGAATTCATTACTTGGAGTGTAAAGGCCTAATACCTGAAATACGTTTTGATCTTTGGAAACTTTGATATTGTTGCCTTTGATCTTGAGAGGCGGTATCTGTGTACTGTAGAGGATCTTAACTATTGTTTGGCCAACCTTGTAGAATTTTATATAAGATTGCATTTCATGTGCTTTTATTTAAATGATCATTTTAGTATATAAAGTTGCCACCCTTTCACCGTAAGACTTTTCTTAGAAGTTAAAATCAAGTTGCGCCTTCGGTGGCAAGGTTACTATTTTAATTGTTAGTGTTTTGTACAATTTCCATCCCTCCTACGGGGGTGCATAGTTTGTGCGCATGTGTAAATTGTTAAAACTCTTAGTTAAAAGTTATCTGGTGTGGTGCAGATTTGCACCAGTGTAGTCTTTCAGAGGCTGTTGTGAGGAGTCGTAACCACGGCCGTGTCAAAAGGGAGTGGCAAGGTTCTCTGCGCGAAGGCTCATACAGTCAAAACTTGTTTCTTTCTGCCTCTGAATAAATTGTAATGTTGATATTTAGAGGGTGCTTTCTGATTATAATTTTAAATCTGTTTCTTTAAAAAATGCTTTTAGGCACTATTAAAGTGAGTAATACTCCCATTTATTAAAACGAATTTGGTTATGATTTCATCTGTTACTCCCTGGTAACTACTTCCATGCTTACATAGTGTGATTAAATGTGTTAATGCTCTTGATGAATCGCTAGTAAATAAAATAAATTCTTAAGAATGTTCTTTGAAAATAAATCACGGTTCAGAACTGAGCTTCTTTAATGTCTTAACAGTTATATCTGTCTTCAAAATTGAATTTGATTTTAGTTTCTAATGTCTTCTGTTTCGAAATGTATTTGTTTTGTAACTGGTTTTTGATAATACTCCTGCTCGATTTGATTTAACTTACTGATTGTTGGTATGTTGTACAGCAATAACGTAATACATAGACGGTTAAATATATTATTGACAAGATTTTGTCTACTGTGTCGATTGTTCATAGGTAAATGACCACGACCATGTTGTAACCTGGAACGTTTTCAGATTTGGAGAAACCTTACTATTCCGTAGTAAATTTGTAATTACAGAAAAAGGCTGCAACACTTAAAAGGTGGATGCCATCACTTTATGAAAATGTCTTACAGAAGCGAAAGCTTGAAAAGTGTGCAACTGTTTCCCCTACTGATGACGATGCACACTTCCGTGTCAGTGCAAGTAGTTCAGGAATAAAAAATTCCTGCAGTTACTTAGTTGTGGATTAGCTTCCATTTAATCTTCTATCAATATCTGTCGAATTTTTGTTAGCAATGAAACGTAGAATACATAGATCTTTATTGTGGCGTTATATCGCAGTTGGTCCTTTGGACTGAGAGACACATACCATGTCAGTTTAAAAAAGTCACATTAATGTGACCACAAACTACGTTCGAAGTCAATGTCCAGTAACCACACACAGACGGCATTTGTCAGTAGTAGCAGTGGAGAGTATATAAAGCGTATCGGGGGAACGTGGAAGTCGGCAGGTGTGGCCGAGCGGTTCTAGGCGCTTCAGTCCGGAGCCACGCTGCTGCTACGGTCGCAGGTTCGAATCCTGCCTCGGTACTTAGGTTAGTTAGATTTAAGTAGTTGTAAGTCCAGGGGACTGATGAGCTCAGATGTTAAGTCCCGTAGTGCTCAGAGCCATTTGAACCATTTTGGGACGCAGAAAAAACATTGCTGTTGTCATAATGCAGAAACGGAGCGATTTATCTGACGTCAAAAAGGGCAAGAGTGGAATCATTTCTGAAACGGCTAAGTTTGTAAAGCATTTGCATGCCTCCGTGGTTAAAGTGTACAGTCTGTGGCAAAATGGTGCTACCCTAAAGTGGCGCCGAGTCTACTGAGATGCACCATGTGCAACTTTTCAGCAACTGACAGCCCAGATGAACCAAGAGGCTAGCAACGGTATTTCGTCAGTGACTGTTTAGCGAACGTTGCTGGGCATAAGCCTCTGCAGTAGCAGCCTGATTCATGCACCGATGACGATTGCTGTTCATCGGTGACGAAGGTGGAGTTTGTAAGCAATACCGCGACTGGGCGTCCAGTGAGTTGTGATATGTCGTCTTTTAAGACGAGTCACGATTTATGTTCCATCGGATAGACAGCCATGGGCGTGTACGGTCCTGCAACAGTAGTCGAAAGGGCCCAGGTCGGAGAAGGGACCATTATAAATCTGGGGTATATTCTCATGGCATTACCTGGATGATCTCGTCATTCAGGAATGTGCGTGTGTGAATTCCGAAGGGAACCAACTGCTGAGGTTATCGGTCGCTAGACTATCACCCTAATGTATCTTACTTAAAATAAATTATGCTAAGAACAACACATACACCCATGACCGAGAGAGCACCCGAACCTCCGGCGGGAGGGACCACGCAATCCGTACATGGCGTCTGAAACCACGCGGCCACCCCGCGCGACATTCAGAAATGCACAAAGGATCAAGACAAGTATACATCTACGCTTGGGGACCATGTCTACCAATACATGCAGTTCAGTTTATTTTTCCTCGGGTCGGTGGCGTTAGCAACAGGATAATGCAACATGTCACACAGCTCGCAGTGTACGTGCATGGTTTGAAGTGTACCACTCTGGCAACCTTACTCATCTGGCAACCAAACTCCCAGAATTAAGACCCAGTTGAGAATCTGTAGGAGCATGTCCATCTGGCTGCTCCCCCTACGGATCCTCAACCGAGAACCATAAGCGTGGTTCAGTGTACCACTCTGGAAACCTTGCTCCTCTGGCAACCAAACTCCCAGAATTAAGACCCAGTTGAGATTCGGTAGAAGCATGTCCATCTGGCTGCTCCCCCTATGGATCCTCAACCGAGAACCATAAGTGTGGTTCAAAGTGTACCACTCTGGCAACCTTGCCCCTCTGGCAACCAATCTCCCAGAATTAAGACCCAGTTGAGAATCTGTAGGAGCATGTCCATCTGGCTGCTCCCCCTATGGATCCTCAACCGAGAACCATAAACGTGGTTCAAAGTGTACACTCTGGCAACCTTGCTCCTCTGGAAACCAAACTCCCAGAATTAAGACCCAGTTGAGAACCTGTAGGAGCATGTCCATCTGGCTGCTCCCCCTACGGATCCTCAACCGAGAACCATAAGTGTGGTTCAAAGTGTACCACTCTGGCAACCTTGCTCCTCTGGCAACCAAACTCCCAGAATTAAGACCCAGTTGAGAATCTGTAGGAGCATGTCCATCTGGCTGCTCCCCCTATGGATCCTCAACCGAGAACCATAAGCGTGGTTCAAAGTGTAACACTCTGGCAACCTTGCTCCTCTGGCAACCAAACTCCCAGAATTAAGACCCAGGAGCATGTCCATCTGGCTGCTCCCCCTACGGATCCTGAGAACCATAAGTGTGGTTCGAAGTTTACCACTCTGGCAACCTTACTCCTCTGGCAACAAAACTCCCAGAATTAAGACCCAGGAGCATGTGCATCTGGCTGCTCCCCCTACGGATACTGAGAACCATAAGCGTGGTTGAAAGTTTACCACTCTGGCAACCTTACTCCTCTGGCAACCAAACTCCCAGAATTAAGACCCAGTTGAGAATCTGTAGGAGCATCTCCATCTGGCTGCTCCCCCTATGGATCCTCAACCGAGAACCATAAGCATGGTTCAGTGTACCACTCTGGAAACCTTGCTCCTCTGGCAACCAAACTACCAGAATTAAGACCCAGTTGAGAATCTGTAGGAGCATGTCCATCTGGCTGCTCCCCCTACGGATCCTCAACCGAGAACCATAAGCGTGGTTCAGTGTACCACTCTGGAAACCTTGCTCCTCTGGCAACCAAACTCCCAGAATTGAGACCCAGTTGAGATTCGGTAGGAGCATGTCCATCTGGCTGCTCCCCCTACGGATCCTCAACCGAGAACCATAAGCATGGTTCAAAGTGTACCACTCTGGCAACCTTGCTCCTCTGGCAACCAAACTCCCAGAATTAAGACCCAGGAGCATGTCCATCTGGCTGCTCCCCCTACAGATCCTTAGAACCATAACCGTGGTTCGAAGTTTACCACTCTGGCAACTTGACTCCTCTGGCAACTAAACTCCCAGAATTAAGACCCATGAGCATGTCCATCTGGCTGCTCCCCCTACGGATCCTGAGAACCATAAACGAGGTTGGAAGTTTACCACTCTGGCAACCTTGCTCCTCTGGCAACCAAACTCCCAGAATTAAGACCCAGGAGCATGTCCATCTGGCTGCTCCCCCTACGGATCCTGAGAACCATAAGCGTGGTTTGAAGTTTACCACTCTCGCAACCTTACTCCTCTGGCAACCAATCTCCCAGAATTAAGACCCAGTTGAGAATCTGTAGGAGCATCTCCATCTGGCTGCTCGCCCTACGGATCCTCAACCGGGAACCATAAAACAGCTGGCCTCATCGCTGGTGTTGACGTGTCTTCATATCCCTGTTGGTACAATCCAGACCCTCACTGGCTGTCTTCCTGCATGTCTCGTACCGGTCCGCGCTCCAGCGAATGTTTATTCAGGCTTTCGACAGGTGGTCACATTAATGTGAATGGACCGTATAAATATCACGGAGAAGGTTCATAGTGGACCAAGGTATTGCGCAACAAGTACCAACATAACAAAAGAATAAACGTCATTGATGACATTACCATTTCAGTAGTTAGTGTTCGATATTTCATCCTCGATTACGCCCTTTTCGCTTTATTTTTCAATGAATTGGTCACACTTGGGAGAGATGTTTCGCAGGCGGTGAGCGATAAGGCAGAGCGGGGCTCGCACCTGCTGCGGCTGGCGGCAGAAGAAATTAGGTCGCCGCTGAGCGGCGAGGCTTCAGCCCCCAGTCGTCAGCGAGCGCGGCGTGTTCCGGCGTGCCGGGACAATGCCGGCCGTAATTAGAGGGGTACTTAGCGCGCACACAATCGCCGTGCGCCGCGCCCGCCCCCGCGCCAGCCTTTCTATTTCATTCCCGCCCCCCGGCTCCCCCTTCCCCCACCCCTGCTCCCGGCGCAGCCGCCTTTGTGGCCACAGTAATCATCAGCCATTTCTGTGCACCGCGGCCGCCATTTGCCTATCGATTCGCGGATAAGACGACGGCTATCCTCAGGGCCGCCAAAGCTCCCAGAAACGAAGTAAGCCTGAAGGCTTTCGGTGTCTCATTCTTCCCGAGGGCCGTCGTCTTTGTGTGCCGAAGGGCACGCGGGGGCGGCAAAAGACGACGCGCGCCAAATACTCGTACGGTACCCTACTTTCAAAGGTTAAAGTTCTCTACAATTTTACTCTGCTAACCGATGCCAGAAATATCTGCAGTATTTATTCCTAATTCAGAGGAATGAAATTTTATTTCACGTACGGTTCAAATCTCCTGCGTTGCGCGAGAAGCAGGGGGCAGTCACCGGTTGACGCTACAGGCCGTTATTCGGACGTTGTTGCAGGTGGCGTATGGGCTCTTGCCGTAAGAAAAGTCGATGACGGATGGGAGGCCTTGGAAAGAAGGCTGTGAAAATCAGTGTGCCATTCAGGTCGGAAGACTAGTATGTTAGTGGCATCCGAGCACAAACTCAGACTTGGAAACTATCATAGTGTAGCAACTGAGCGATGCAGCATTAGTTTATTACTACTACTTTCAAATCACTTCCGGGAATTCAGCCAGGTAACACTTTCAGCGACCGCCGATATTTCGGCGGGAGAACACCCCGCCATTTTCAAGGCAAACTGCATTGGACAGGCGAGACTTCACCAGCTGAGCTGTCCCATCTTGAAGTTACGTTTCGTCGAAATGGTTGTAGTGATAGACATACTGAACGTGCGTTGCGCTATCGACCAACAGTACATTGGGTGATTGATGATAATTCTGAGTTGACACCTAAGTCTACGGCCTTTTTAACTTACGTATGAAACACTTCCAACAAGATCGGTCGTATTTTACGGAAATACGATGTGAAATGTGTTTTCCGACCTCCAGCTAAAATTAGACGCCATTGAGTTCTTTTAAGGATGATCTTGGTCTGCGTAAGGAGGTTGTATATCGCATTCCTTGTAGCTGCGGCATGGCATATGTTGGTCAAACTACCAGGACTGTGGAGGACCGATGTACTGAGCATAAACGGCTCACACCATTACAGCAGCCAAGTAGATCTACTATTGCCGAACATGGCTTGGATACTGGTGACCCCAAGTTATATAATAACACCGAGATATTGGCATGCACCACCAGCTATTGGGACAGTGTTATTAAGAAGACATTTGAGATTAAATTAGCGAGCAACCTCGTTAACAGGGATGGAGGGTTTTGGGATCTGGTTCTCTCCCTTGTCAAAAAACAGAGGGACAGAGTCAATGCTACCTCACCTGCGAGTTCGTAGTCTCACTATCGATAGCTCTGCCTTTGGTCATCTTTGGTGGCACTAGTGTCCAATGTGTGTGTTATCTTTCCTGCATCAGTCCGAGAACCGAGGTTTTAGATTTGCATGTACGCCGCCTGTCCGTTGCTGTTTGCCTTGAAAATGGCGGGGAGTTCTCCCACCGAAATATCGGTGGTCGCTGAAAGTGCTACCTGGCTGAATTCCTGGAAGTTATTTGAAAGTTGTATACGCCAGGAGAAACACAGGACTCATATTGCTACTACTACCTATCGCAGTGTGCGTTATGGAGAAGTCGTCTCTGAAATTCTCATTTCTCTGGTGAAATGTGGTTACATTTATCGGAGAACTTATCTCCACAGAACAACCGAATTCTGAAGTAGCTAAAATTCATCTCCTTACCTCCGTAGACGGGCTGGCAGTGTGTACTCGTGCATCAGCCGTAGGTTTTTTCATTACTGATTGTTCACACAAAGGATGTCCCTGGAGGGATAGTCAATACTCAGAGATACGACAGGAAAGTCATTCGAAGCAAATACAGTCCAATAAACAAGGTATTTAAAGTACTGGCGTTAACAGCGAAGAGCATTTCTTCATGTTCGATACTGCCAAAGTAATCTCTTCTCCTGGAAGTTCTTCGTTTTCCATATTTTTGGTGGAGTAATACAGACCAAAACAACATAAATTGTCCAGATGGGCTCTAAAATGCATACCTTAACAGCTGTTCAGTAGAACTGATGAGCTTTCAGGACAAGAGATTTCTCTCCCAGTATCTAAGGTGAACAGGTGCTCATAGATTTTAATGTAATCGTTTTACGAGCGCATGTTTATTACATACTTTTGCTTCGAATCATAGTTCCTGCTTTGTCCCTGAATATTGACCATTCGCCAAACTATACAGCTTATGTTTCAAAAAGAATGGTTCCGGTCCAGTAAATTCTGTAGCGTTGGCTGGACACCTCACTCATGTCATCACATCGTGCAGAGGCTCATCACTAAAATGATGAGGCTTTTCTCCCATTTGATACACTCCTATAACTGCATCTTGCCTTTATTATTTAATAATGAGATTTAAGGGAAAGCCTTCCCTTTGTGAAAAATGCGGTGGTCAACTGCATGTTAACTGATGTCGAGCAAGACCATCTGAGTAATTTGTAAATTTTCAGTTTGAGATTGTGCATGGATCTTGCAGCAGAGATGTCTGACACATCATTTTGAAGAGGTAAATAGTGGAACGATCTTTTCGACTTCTTTCTTAGGCTTCTCGTAACCAGCAATTCCGAAGACGGCAAGAGCTGACAAGTGCGAGAATTATCGCACAATCAGCTTAACAGCACATGCATCGAAGCTGCTTACAAGAATAATATACAGAAGAATGGAAAAGAAAATTGAGAATGCGCTAGGTGACGATCAGTTTGGCTTTAGGAAAAGTAAAGGGACGAGAGAGGCAATTCTGACGTTACGGCTAATAATGGAAGAAAGGCTAAAGAAAAATCAAGACACTTTCACAGGATCTGTCGACCTGGAAAAAGCGTTCGACAATATAAAATGGTGCAAGCTGTTCGAGATTCTGAAAAAAGTAGGGGTAAGCCATAGGGACAGACGGGTCATATACAATATGTACAACAACCAAGAGGGAATAATAAGAGTGGACGATCAGGAACGAAGTGCTCGTATTAAGAAGGGTGTAAGACAAGGCTGTAGCCTTTCGCCCCTACTCTTCAATCTGTACATCGAGGAAGCAATGATGGACATAAAAGAAAGGTTCAGGAGTGGAATTAAAATACAAGGTGAAAGGGTATCAATGATACGATTCGCTGATGACATTGCTATCCTGAGTGAAAGTGAAGAAGAATTAAATGATCTGCTGAACGGAATGAACAGTCTAATGAGTACACAGTATGGTTTGAGAGTAAATCGGAGAAAGACGAAAATAAGAAGTAGCAGAAATGAGAACAGCGAGAAACTTAACATCAGGATTGATGGTCACGAAGTAAATAAAGTTAAGGAATTCTGCTACCTAGGCAGTAAAATAACCAATGACGGACGGAGCAAGGAGGACATCAAAAGCAGATTCGCTATGACAAAAAAGGCATTTCTGGCCAAGAGAAGTCTACTAATATCAAATACCGGCCTTAATTTGAGGAAGAAATTTCTGAGGATGTACGTCTGGAGTACAGCATTGTATGGTAGTGAAACATGGGCTGTGGGAAAACCGGAACAAAAGAGAATCGAAGCATTTGAGATGTGGTGCTATAGACAAATGTTGAAAATTAGGTGGACTGATAAGGTAGGGAATGAGAAGGATCTACGCAGAATCGGAGAGGAAAGGAACATGTGGAAAACACTGATAAGGAGAAGGGACAGGATGATAGGACATCTGCTAAGACAAGAGGGAATGACTTCCATGGTACTAGAGGGAGCTGTAGAGGGCAAAAGCTGTAGAGGAAGACAGAGATTGGAATAAGTCAAGCAAATAATTGAGGACGTAGGTTGCAAGTGCTACTCTGAGATGACGAGGTTAGCACAGGAAAGAGATTCGTGGAGGGCCACATTAAACCAGTCAGTAGACTGATGACCAAAAAAAAAAAAAAACCAGTGTAACAACTTATGCCCGCTCAAGACCGCCAACTGCGGCAGAGTCCGAGCAACGGTTTGGAGCGTCATGCTGTGATCAGGGCCTAAGGTTCCCACATTGCGCCATAGAGGGTATGCTACAAGGCGTTTCGGTTGGTCGATGGGTATCCTGTGAGCATATTTTGCCAATAAACTAATGTTCGAAAATGGTCCGTTTGCGTGCAAACGTCTCTGAACTGCGGAGGTATCCATGGTCACCCGACCTGACACAAATGGTTTTTCAGTTCTGGTGGTACATGAAAAACCTGGTGTACCAGACAAAAGTCATTCGTGATATACCGGGAATTATCAGGTAACACGCGAAATATATCGAAGTTGGTGGCGGTCATATTGAGCACCTTCTATAAATAAATTAGTCTTCACTGACAGTAGTTTACGAGAATTTTCTCCTTTTACTTGTTGCCTACTTTGTTTCGTCCAAACAGCCTACATCCATCTCCGCGTTAGAACGCAAACGAAAATAAGTTCATTAACACAAATGTGCTGAAATGACACCCATATGGCAATCATCAAGTCTTGTAACATACCTTTTGATTAACACTGTAGATAGCGCACATACCGTGCGAGGAATAGCGGCTAGTTCTGTGTGATGTCTCTTATTGGTCTACACAGACTGCAAGAAATTCGCAAATCAAAAAAATTATTAATGTAGTCTAATGAATTTTCTGCAATATAATTGTCGAGGAAACATGTTTAAGTGATTAACACTGCAATATCACAGATTAATCCAAGTGCAATAAGCCACTGAAAATATGAATTGCTCATGCATGAATAACCAGTATAACCGCGATAATCTTGGATGCAAGCATGCAAACGCGCATTCATTGTGTTGTACAGGTGCCGAATGTCAGTTTGTTGGATGGCGTTCAACGACCGTCACACTTGGCCGGTCAATACAGGGACATTAATGGTGGTGGATGGCGCTAGGGTTGTCGTCGGATGACGTCCCATATGTGCTCGATTGCAGACAGACCTGGTGATAGAGCAGGCCGATGCAACATGCCGACACTCTGTATGCACGTAGGGGTACAACAGCGAAATGTTGGCGAGCGTTATCCTGTTGGAAAACACTTTCTGGTATGCTGTTCAGGAATGGCAGCACAACAGGTCGAATCACCACATTGACGTACAGTTATGCTGTCAGGTGCGTGAGATAACCGAGAGAGTACTCCTGCCGTCATATGAAATTGCACCCAGACCATAACTCCACGTGTAAGTGTAGTGTGCGTCGAGCATGAGAAAAGGTTGGGTGCAGTTCATCAACTGGCCTCCTCCTAGTCAACATACGGCCATCACTGACACAGAGGCAAAAAGCCAGTAAGCACTTTGTAACAGTTGGTTGCGTCACTGCGGTGCGTACTGCTGCTGGAATTGCTGTTGCAGATGCAATACGATGCGCCAGAGTCATACGCCGAACACGATGGTCTTCCCTCTCGGTAGTACCACGTGGCCGTCCGGAGCCAAGTCTTCTTGCGACTGTATATTCTGGTGACCACCGCCGCCACCAGTCATGTACAGTGGCTACATTCCTGCCAAGTCTTTCTGCATTACCGCAGAAGAACAACCAGCTTGTCGTAGCCATACTAAACGATGTAGTTGAACTAAGTGTGGTGCTGATAATGACGTCTTTACCCCTTACAGACATTCTTCACTAACATCAGCTTACCACGTCCAGTTCAAATGGCTCTGAGCACTATGGGACTCAACTTCTGAGGTCATCAGTCCCCTAGAACTTGGAACTACTTAAACCTAACTAACCTAAGGACATCACACACATCCATGCCCGAGGCAGGATTCGAACCTGCGACCGTAGCGATCACGCGGTTCCGGACTGTAGCGCCTAGAACCGCTCGGCCACCTCGGCCGGCCCACGTCCAGTCTAAAAGGTAACTAACGCTCACGAACGTTGTAGCGTGAATTTAAAGCAAATCTGATTTCCATTCCCATAGCGGTGCTACTAGCGCCACTCTTCTGCTACTAGTCGAAATCTGAACAGACATTATCTTTCAGATGTAGAAACACGCATACCAACTTTCGTTAAAGTTGCACAATTCCTTCTTGATGTTTCAGTTTTTTTCCGTCTGTGTATTACTGTTTCTTCCATGAATTCTGAACAGTAAGCGAATTGCAAAGATATGAACGTATCACAGTCTTTAACATGTCTGCTAGGGGATAATTTGGAGGCCTCAGGCAGAGCAAATTATGTCTGTGTAGCCGTGTAGTGTCTGTGTGAGTTCCATTCAAAGAAGTAAAGCATACTACCCTGTTCCCGACCCGTTCCCCGCGAGCAGTGGTCGAGCTGCCAAATTTTTAACTACGGACGACTGGTATAGCAGCCTGCACTGAAACTGCCATTCTCACCCAACGAGTTATACAAAGTACGATGATGTTGCGGCTTGTGTTTTGTAGCTTCACATCGTATTTGTCTGCAGCATCTTCAGATCATTAAAATGCCTTTACTAGTGTTGACATCTAACATCCGTTGTTGAATGAGGTAGTTATCTTTCGAGACATGTGTTTCACTAAAGGATTCCCATTAATTCATCCGCCCAATAGGCGTGCTGACTTCACCACACTTTCATTTATTTAAATGTTTCCTGTATTTTATAATGTATCTGGAATTCTTCTTTGTTGAGTTTTTTCTTACGTTTCTTGAGTTATTTCTTATGTTCTTTCTTATGTTATGTATGTCTGTATGCCACAGACGTTCAGTAATTGTAATCCTGTGTCAAAGGTTGAGGTTTTAGGTGGGTAAGGGACAATTAACCTGAAACGAGACAGATGGAAAAGGTAAGTAAACTGTTAATAAATTTGTCCCTTTATGAGGCAAGACGGTCAGTGCCGCCACGGAAAAATGTTAACTGTCTCCTACGGGGCCTTGATTGTATCCACGCTTACACGTTTTCGTCCGAGGAAAACCGACGGCCTCCCAGCGTAACTTGAGGCCACACGTGGATGGGCCGAATTGCTGAGGAGCCGTTACATGCGATATCCACTTCTTTGGTGGTCCGAAGAAAAACAAGCGTGGCCATCCATTTGCTTCGCACGAAGAGGTGCACGTGGGGGTACAGTCAACGTCCCGTAGGCGACCGGAAACATTTTTCCATGGAGGCACTGACTGTCTTGCCTCACTGTGTGGTAAATGTATTAACAGTTGTGGCCACTGCTTTTGAAATAATAATCAATTTACTTATGTTTTCTCCATCTGTTTCGTTTTCATTTGACTGCCCATTGTAATGATTATACACCGAAGCTTCTACCATCTACTTTCATTCCCGTGCCACTGATGAATTCGCATGTAAAGATATATCTACTTACATGGCTCTGTTTTGAAATCTCCATTTAATATAAGCTACGAAATGTAATCCGTCATCTGCCTTCAGCACGAACATTAGTCAATGCAATGCAAAACGACTATCACCATAAGCCTTTTCGGAAGTACAGTCAGGTTCTGTTATTCATTTACAGCTTGGAAGATAAGGGGACGGTGTGGAGACTCCGAGGCCGCTTGTAGCTTATCGGATTATGCCAGATGTGGTTCTTATATATCTATTTACAGAATTTCACGTTTTCAGCGAAAACATGATAGCTCGTCTGACGGAGGCAGAGAAGCTCAGAGCACATGATTTACCTATACGATGGGTCATTTACACGTTGATAGAGTTAGATTATGATACTACTAGGAGTAATGCCACCGTAAAATTCCTTTTAGATTTCAATTATCCCTCTATTTCTACTCGTTGTGAAAATTAAGCAGCCGGCCGGAGTGGCCGTGCGGTTCTAGGCGCTACAGTCTGGAACCGAGCGACCGCTACGGTCGCAGGTTCGAATCCTGCCTCGGGCATGGATGTGTGTGACATGATGAAAGTTTCCAACCGATTTCTCATATACAAACAGAAGATGACCGGCGTTGCCTGGTGAAACGTTGTTGTTACGCCTCGTGTAAGGAGGAGAAATGCGTTCCATCACGTTTCCGACTTTGATAAAGGTCGCATTGTAGCTTATCGCGAATGCGGTTTATCGTATCGCAACATTGCTGCTCGCGTTGGTCGAGATCCAATGACTGTTAGCAGGAAATGGAATCGGTAGGTTCAGGTGGCTAGTACGGAACGCCGTGCTGGATCCCAAGGGCCTCGTATCACTAGCAGTCGAGATGACAGGTATCTTATCCTGCATGGCTGTACGGATCGTGCAGCCACGTCTCGATCCCTGAGTCAACAGATGGGGACGTTTGCAAGACAACAACCATCTACACGAACAGTTCGACGACGTTTGCAGCAGCATGGACTATCAGCTCGGAGACCGTGGCTGCGGTTACCCTTGACGCTGCATCACAGACAGCAGCGCCTGCGATGGTGTACTCAACGACGAACCTGGGTACACGAATGGCAAGACGTCTCTTTTTCGGATGAATCCAGGTTCTGTTTACAGCATCATGATGGTCGCATCCGTGTTTGGCGACATCGCGGTGAACGCACATTGGAAGCGTGTATTCGTCATCGCCATATCGGCGTATCACCCGGCGTGATGGTATGGGGTGCCATTGGTTACACGTCTCGGTCACCTCTTGTTCGGATTGACGGCACTTTGAACAGTGGACGTTACATTTCAGATTTATTACGACCCGTGGCTCTACATTCATTCGAAATCTGCGAAACCCTGCACGGACCTTTCTGGATACATAACATGTTCGACTGCTGCCCTGGCCAGCACATTTCCAGATCGCTCACCAATTGAAAATGTTTGGTCCATTGTGGCCGAGCAACTGGCTCGTCACAATACGCCAGTCACTACTCTTGATGAACTGTGGTATCGTGTTGAAGCTCCATGGGCAGCTGTACCTGTACACGGCATCCAAGCTCTGTGTGACTCAATGGCCAGGCGTATCAAGGCCGTTATTACGGCCAGAGGTGGATGTTATGGGTATTGATTTCTCAGGATCTATGCACCTAAATTGCGTGGTAATGTGATCACATGTCAGTTCTAGTATAATATACTTGTCCACTGAATACCCGTTTATCATCTGCATTTCTTCTTGGTGTAGCAATATTAATGTTCAGTAGTGTAGAAACCACATCTGGTTGAAGACCGAGTGGCAGCGTTGTCTCGGAACACCGTTTCCAAGTGTTATCAACTCGTCCTTTTCGTGTAAACTATCTGGCTTCTATGGAATGTGACATTTTATACCTCTTGCATAACAGCTTCCTCTGTTGAAAGATGTTACAAGGGCCAGTCGCATGCCTCCTTGAGAGGGTGACCCGGGCAGCGGTGGTGATGGAGTGTCCATGCGTCTTCCTTGAATTGTATGTCGGCTGCCTGGGCCGCTTTCGGACGAGTACTTCTATGGTGACTTTGCCCTAACTGAACGCTGTGTTATATGTTGCAAACCCCGGCTTTACAAGATTGCGATTCAATCCTGTTGCATCGCCTCTTTCAGAAAAGTCAACATGTGGGCGCAACAGAGCTCTTTTGACCGTTAAGATAAGACTACGTGTGCTTCGTTCATGCTGTGATCTGCCAATGGGTACTGGTACTGTATGTCTGGCAGACTGAACTCTCCCTACGTCCTTCACACAGACCTGGGAGATGCAGCGCTGTGTCTGCCCTCTGTATCAGCGGTAATAATCGCACTCAATACCATGGACGATTTCGATGTTAGGATAAAAAAAATGGCTCTGTGCACTATGGGACTTACGTTCTGAGTTCACCAGTCCCCTAGAACTTAGAACTACTTAAACCTAACTAACCTAAGGTCATCACACACATCAATGTCCGATGGAGGATTCGAACCTGCGACCGTAGCGGTCGCGCGGTTCCAGACTGTAACGCCTAGAACCGGTCGGCCATCCCGGCCGGCAGTTAGGATCAGTCGAGACGGTGTGCTCTATGTGGGTGAGGAAATGGTATGGAACTGGATGATGCAGTCTGATATACACTGCTCAACAAAATTACAAAGGATCACTTTTTCGAAATCCCGTAAATGTCTCCGATTACAACGCAAAAGTTTGAAATTTGGTTCAAAGGTGCCTACAACATACCTCTCTAATGGTGCAAAAGCGTAGCGTCATGCGACCTCACCCCCAGCTTCAACAGCCGGCCGAAGTGGCCGTGCGGTTAAAGGCGCTGCAGTCTGGAACCGCAAGACCGCTACGGTCGCAGGTTCGAATCCTGCCTCGGGCATGGATGTTTATGATGTCCTTAGGTTAGTTAGGTTTAACTAGTTCTAAGTTCTAGGGGACTAATGACCTCAGCAGTTTGAGTCCCATAGTGCTCAGAGCCATTTGAACCATTTTGCACCCAGCTTCAACCACCAAGGGCGTCGACAAATGCGAAAAGGACCTCAGGTCAGGAGTTCATGTGAGCTGTGAGGTGGGTTAATGACGTTACATTGGTAACCAAAATTTAGCCATAATTCTGGCCTATGCAACCGTGGACGTGTCGTGATGTTTTGGTAAATGTGCCAACACCTTGTAGATAGAGGCGGCCTAAATGCACGCTATCTAACGCAGACGGGCATGAATTCTGGAACAGGATAAGTAGTGAATTCTAATAAGAAAAGTATGCATCTCCTCGAATACTTATCTTTCATTCTATGATGTTAATTACAGCATTCTTGATGAGACATTTCATACGATAACTATCAAACTATGTAAGGCTAATGGCGCCTTGCTAGGTCGTAGCCATGGACTTACCTGAAGGCTATTCTAACTATCTCTCGGCAAATGAGAGAAAGGATTCGTAAGTGTAGTCGCTAGCAAAGTCGTCGTACAACTGGAGCGAGTGCTATATCGTATCTCGAGACCTGCCTTGTGGTGGCGCTCGGTCTGCGATCACACAGTGGCGACACGCGGGTCCGACATGTACTAAATGGACCGCGGCCGATTTAAGCTACCACCTAGCAAGTGTGGTGTCTGGCGGTGACACCACATGTCGCATGATGGGAAGGTCGTCACAAAGCTTCTTACACACATTTCACCTCTTCTTTTGCCGCCTCTGCGATATACTTGTCGACGGGATTTCCTAACCCTTAGGCAATAAATAGAGCAGCCGCGAGACTAAATTGGTTGCTAGATTTCGAAAGCAGAAACAGAAACGACGAAAAAGAAGAAAGCCCTTTGCTGCTTCGGATCACGTTCAGATTTCATTGAATAGTTTTTAACGGTCCTTAGTTCTACTCCGTATTTCAGAGCAAAATACTGCGGTGGCACATTCAGTCTGGTTGCAAACACGCGTTGAAACGCGCTGAAGATGGCAGCCGCCTCGAAAGTTGTCAAGAACGTTATTCTGTTGCTCATTGCACTACAGATTGTCGTTTTAGATGATAAAATGTGTGTGAACAACGACGCAGTGGAAAGGGTGGTTTCATTGACACCCTTTATGTCACCCCCTGAGGCCTTCTCGTGTCGATTTTGAGCGGCTGTGTGTCTGAAATTAAATGGTTTCCTCGGCCACTCATAGGAAAACCGCATGATTTCAACGGTGAGTGTCGCGATTCTGACCTTCGTTGCAAGAGGCGGCAAAAGAAGGGATGGAATGGGAGTGAAATGGGGTGTGAGCGATACTTCCACAGTGGCGACGGGCAGAATTTTAGTGATATTTCGTGCCAATGAGAAGTTTGCGGATGAGGTTTAAACTAGCGTGTCTTGACGGATGAAAAGAAAGTGGATCTGGTTGCGCGAATACCTGGTTTGCCTGGTAATGTGGCAGAGAGAGGGGGCAGCAAAGGAAATTTCTTGTAGAGTGTGTTCAGTAGTTGGTTTTATTTATTTATTTATTTATGGGGGGTTTTCAATACAGCGTCACCGGTGGATCACTATCGTACTGTTTTGGTGGATGGTAAACGTGTTCCATTCTACAATGATGTAATTCCAAAGACATCACTGGAGTGATCGTTGAAGTTGTGGCGGTGGGACTTAAAGTCCCACACCAACCTTCGACGGTGGCTTTCAAGTTGTAGGCAATAGGTAACATAACTACTAACTATATTAGGTACCAGCGTTGGTGGTTGACGATGGTCGACACCCATCGAGTGATCAATTCAACACTGACTCTTCATTAGTAGCCGTAACAAGCTGCTGACTACAGCCTGTTAAATAAACAGAAGAGTATGTTTAAACATATACGAGACTTCTGGCCCACTCTTCGATCTGCTGGGATTCTCTGATTAGAGAAGCAGTGGAAATTAGACTCTGTGCTGAAATCTTGAATAGAGACACTAATTATACACTCATCAATACATGGAGGCGTGTTCTTGATGAGGAAAGACCACAGAAAATTACGCTCTAGCTTACTGCTCGATGCGAGTGATGGTGCTACAAGCGACGCTGGATATTATGCTCAGACTATCGCCATAGAAGGCGCCACTTCAGTACTCCCAATGTGACGTCGCCACGACGTAACCCAGACAATCAGATATCGTCCTGTGGGCACAAAAGTGGGAGCCTCGCCATTTTCATCACAGACATAGCTCCTGACGATGATGTTGGAGATAGTTAAAGAACGTTTGGTGTTTTTTCCCGAATCTGAAGAGGCAAGTTTACTCAGAACTTTTTTCGTACAACTCCCACACTGCTTGTGGCAAAGTTTGTGGAATGCTGTGACGTAACTGGAAAACATAAATTGTATTTTCCAGATTAATGTGTGCTCTAGGACTAAACCCAGGAATGCTAATAACAGTAAGCAGTGGCTTCTAAATCTATTTTACGATCTAAATAATGATTTGTACCTTACTATATTCAGTGCTTATTGTCTCGTTTTCTAGGGTTCCGTGACTGTCAGTAAAAACGAGACCCTTCTAAGAATCACTTTTTGTCTATCCGCCTGTCTGCCTGTCTGTCTGCCTGTCTGTTAAAAACTCTATTTTCTCAGGAACGGGTACACGTATCATGTTGAAATTTATGTTCACACTAAGATCTACGGTCCGTTGTGGCTCTGAATAACTGAAGCTTCTACGGTTACGTAGTATCAAGATACGGCCGTTTGTGTCACATATTTTGCAAACTCAATCTTCAAAATAGTGTACTTCCCGTTGACCTAAAATCATGAAATTTGGGAAGAAGCAAGGATTCTTAGTCCAAGCGAAGAAAAATATCAGAAAATCGCTAACTTGTAGTTATATCGCACGAAGAAAAAGTATTTCTTTTGTCATCTGTTATCCGACTTCTGATTCGAAATTAAAATGTTTTAGAATGTCTTGGAATCGCCTGGATCGACATCTTGGCAGTATCAGTGTCGGTAATAGACAAAAATCGTCCACATTGTCGTTTCCCACTTTCCCATTTTTTCATCTTGCCACAGCTACAAGACCCTCACACTGCTACAAACTATCACTAAAAGTGTGTTGCATCTGAGGAAAAGTCACTAGGTGATCCGAAACTGTTGATTGTAAAACTGAGTCACCACAATAGGCGATTGGTTGCAGTTATTACTGACAATATTTATTAACCACAGTCGCAGTGTTCCACATCCATAATGGATAAACGATTTGTAGTGAGTAGATTGTTCCTTTGTTAGGTGGGTAGGTTGCGCAGGAACGTCATTCTGCAACCGGTCGGGCGAGACGTTAAGTTCGAGCTGTGGAAAATGTCCTACTGGATTCAGATCGTGGCTGATTTTCCCAAGGTGGACGATTGCCTCCTGGGTTCTGAAGCATCCTCCGTTCCTTCTCGTGGTTGGCTGCCTGATGAAAGTGACTAGCCCCATGTGCAAGGTGCAAGCTGGCTCACTGTTTGGAGCCTCATAACCAGAATCTGTCTCGGTCCTGTGCTTTTTAGCCAAACCAGATCTCAGAAGATCCTGCGATTTTGGACGTGACTGCCTGACCTGCGCTCTTGGGCGGAGAATTGTAGCCCCATCCCTTCACAGATAAGCTCGGCGTGTACTTCACAAAGAACGCGGTGATGCGGTAGTAGCTAGTGTAAGTGATGCGTGCGCATGGAGACTTTTTCTGTTAGACCTACCTCCTCACTGTTAGTGACGAATTAATTACCTGCCCATATCAGAGATAGGTCAACCACGTTGCTATCATAGAAGAGCTCTTACCATTGCAGATGGGGAAGCGAAAAGAATACGCTGTTAGGAAACTGCAAGAGTTTTCGCCAGTTTCGTGTTCCTAATACTACGTTGGCATTACTATTTTTAATAAGAGAGACTATGTTTGGGCCCTTACCAAGGGTGCTTCTGCATGTTACTAATAAAGACTTACTGATCTAAAAGCGCAAAAGTTACCTTCAGAGACTCACATGGCTTATCTTTCATCGATTGCAGCAAGTAATTTATCACTTACTCCAGGGTGCGACTTCTCTAACATCAGAGAAAAACATGTGCACGCCATACATACTCTGCTACCCAGGCAGCTGCATCTTTCGTATAGTGCACGCCTGACCTTTCGGGAACCGCCCTGCAGTTCTCCGCCTGTTAGCGGAAGTCACGAAATCAGCAGTTAGTATAGTCGCCAAATAGACTGAGCTTCTGCTTTACACATTCCATTCGATTCTAAACTGGGAGATCGCTTTAGATTCTTGGTACGACTTGCAGATAGTGAGCCGTACTTCCAACCCGCGAGCGAAGCTACCTGTCTCCACCAGCTCAGCCAAGAGTGCGAAAGAACCGAGGATGATCTCAAAATCCAGGTGGTAAAGGCCTCACGTGCCGACTCACTACTTGCAGCCGGTTACACAAAATGCGTTCAATAGCCGCCGACAGAGACACTTCACATCTCGGGCGACACCTTCGGACAAAGATATCGTGTGCGTATTGTGATTCTGTTCCTACCTACCCGTTATTTTCCTGTGGCGCCCCATTATCCACCTAACGTTGGAGCTCCTAATGAACATCATACCCAACTCTCTGTTCTTGACCGGGTTTGGCAGGAAAATTTTTCATTTCATATTGGCACCATCGAATAGTTCTTCCTTTATCAATCATCGTTTGTGAATGAATGTGCTGTTGATATGAAATTTTGCGTAAGTGCCGCGTCATAGTGTAAAATACTATACTAAAGTAACTAACATTTCTGGGTCTGCTGGTATGTTTTCGCTGCGTGAAGTCAGTTATATTTTGTCATCACTGCTCGTTGAGCATGCCGTTGGGTCACATTTTTAAAAGATCGTTGTCGTGGTGGCTCTCTTGAGGCGGAAGGATCAGGAACTTTATTATAACAGGCGGCTACGACGGAGGGCGTAGGATCAGCTGTTGTGTATTGCGTGTTGCACTGAGGTCGTAAGCGCCTATGTCATAACCTTAGAAACCTGAACACTAAAAGGAAGTTACAAGCGATTACACATTAAGCCCAATCGACAGAAGGAAAGAGAGCTAACAACAAGGACTTCCTCTTGGAGAAAGGTCCACAAAATACGTCGTACAGACAGCGGACTGTGTACTTCGCCATATTGCTGTGAAGGATAAAAAGTAAAACACAGTCGATAGCCCATCCGTAGTTCTCTAAAACGGCCGTTGACTGAGACGGAAAAGATTCACTAGAATAAGCGGTTAGAAAAAGGGCATTGGGTCAGGAAATGGCAAACTGTGTACGTTGAGACAAGGAGCAGTCATAAAAACGACCTTTTAAAATTGTTAGCAGTAATGACAAAATATAAGCGACATCAAACAGCGAAAGCACACTAGTAAACCGATATGAAGGTCACTGTAATCGTGGCCTACACATTTATTTCTCCAGCATGCTTTTTTTTACATTATAGTGTAGTATGATGTTATGAAAACTTTGACGTCAACTGACACTGACCACGGAAACCTTTTTTTTATTTTTTATTCTCTTTTACCGAGATGCTCCTTCATGAGAGATGGGTTCCTCTGGCCTACTACTGTTTGTGCTCCGAATTACCGTGTAGGAAAACACCTTGCTACTCTGTCCAGGCTAATAGCAGGACTGTCTCCCGTGCATTAGAAGAATCGCGTTTGAATGACTCTGATATTTTAGTAAGAGTTTCTGTGTCTGATTCATTCCAGTTGGTTGACGCTTGATTTGGTGCAGAGTTAACGAAACCGTTTCTACATTTGTTGACTTCTACACAGGTTGTTGATATGCCCTGATTAACCCGCAGGATAGGACAGATAGATTAAATTGTGGAAAGAGGCCAAAATAAGGGGCTGTCAGTTACAGTCGAACATACAAATTTATTATTTCATCAAACATTACAAGAGCAAAAAAAAAAAAAAAAAAAAAAAAATTAACACACAGCATTAATCTTTGGGACTTAATTACCGGCTGACCGGCTGCAAGCCACTTTAATTTAAAAACGGCAGAAGGCCAATAACTTAAAACGCAAGCATAATCAGAAATAAAAGGCAAGCATTATCTTATAACAATTCTTTAGTTATGCTGAAGTAAACAAGTTAAATTCAAATCGGTTGAAGGCCGAACCCTTAAAACTCTAAAAGATTAATTTTTTTAAAAAATACCAAAGTCCTTACGTCAAACAGCTCTTTAATATAGGCTGAAGGCCTTAAGAACAAACAACTGAAATTCAAACCGCCTGAAGGCCGAAGACTTAAAATTTCAATAGGTTGAAGTAAAAAAGTGAACTTCAAATCGGCGGAAGGCCGAAGACTTAAAAATTCAAAAAACTTTTAAAATTCCAAAGGGCTTACGTGAAACAGTACTTTAAACAAGGAATTGAGACGAGGTGGAAGCGTGCTGGGCCCATAACCCAGAGGTCCGTGGATCGAAACCACGATCTGCTACCATCTGATCTACTCTTTCTACGGGGTCGATCAATAAACTATTATCCCAACCAGTCTTAATAACAAGCGACAGAGAATCAGTTACCTTTAAAGGTAATGATAAGGGAAAGGACTGATTCGCCCCAACGCTTCACTTAAGATTTTGCATTTATTGTCACACCCTTCAGCGCAAACCACAGAACAAGCAAGTGTAACAAGGTAATATTTGGTATATAACTTAAGAATTACTTAATAAACAATAGGAATCTATGATTACTCATTTAAGCAAACATATATTTAAGACCATAATCGATAAGGATCAACGGTTAATAAAGCCCCATAGAACTAGAGGAAGGATCACCTTTTCAGTCTCTGAATGAAGTCGGTAGGTGAAATATGGGACAGTCAGACGTACATTAAGTGTTACATAGTTAAGGACGAACAATCATTAAGAATTACAACCACAGATTAAAGAAAATTCATCTATAGCAATTAACATCAATAGCAAATAATTAAGTCACGTACCAGCAAATGCATCAAAACCAAGTCTTTCAGTTCTATAACAATGTTGGATGGTCGATTGTGCCGGACTACAGACACAAAAGGCTAATTTTTACCAAAGAGCAATTTCTCCAGACCTAGAACTGTCTTTATAGCGAACAATTCTTAGGTTATCCAGAATTACTCTAATTCGCCTTTCTTGGGCATAAGGGTGGAGCAGATAATTAACCACTTACTTCAACATAGTGCGTTTTTGGTTCCGTGTCTCGGAGAAAATTGGCAATGCCGGATTTTTCAGCTGGTATGGAAATAAATAGGGTTGTTGAAGATGTGACCCGGCTGCACTCCCGTAAGTTCCTTCAAAAAAAAAAAAAAAAAAAAAAATGGTTCAAATGGCTCTGAGCACTATGCGACTTAACTTCCGAGGTCATCAGTCGCCTAGAACTTAGAACTAATTAAACCTAACTAACCTAAGGACATCACACACATCCATGCCCGAGGCAGGATTCGAACCTGCGACCGTAGCGGTCGCTCGGCTCCAGACTGTAGCGCCCAGAACCGCACGGCCACTCCGGCCGGCTTCAATAAATGGGGTGTTTATTTACCAGTCATACTCAAAGAGCAGTAAAATGGGGACCGTAGCCCAATCGTTCAGCACCATGTTGTGCTCTTTCTCAACGTCTTTTGCTGTTCTTCCTCTTTTGTGATGTGTTTAAGTTACACAGTTTCTAAGAGATGTATGGTCACGTTTCATTATAGTCTCCAGCTTGTCTTTGTTGAAGATGAAACATCTGCACCAACTTTCAGTGAGTTTCCATTGGTGATAAACAATCCAGGAGAATTAATTTCTTGACAGCACAGTATCCTACCGTACACTCAGTCTCGTCATACCAACTGAGAAGCTACTCAGTTTATTAGTCCCAAGCTCAAGAAACCCGACAGCTAACGGAGAGCAGTAAGCCCCCTCTCCCATACCACATCCAAAGACGTAATTGGCAGAGGATGACACGGTTATCGGTCCGCTCAGGGCCAGAACGCGGAATTTCACTATTTACCTTACAGTATTCCAGTACTTTCATTTAAAGGAAACATACGCAAGAGAATGTGTTTTAAAAGAACAGTTTAAACGAAATTAAGCTGTTACTTATACTGAGAGGTGGTTTATGATACCGTTCAAGAAGTCTCAATATGGCAATAGGAAATATCGTTAATAGTACACCATCTCCATGTCATTTCGGAAAGGATAGTCTTAGCAGGAAATAAACTATCGATTTGATGCTGTGGTACTAAATAAACTTGCAGCAAAGGAGTTGTGAACAGACGGCGACGTATGTGTCGCGGCATTCCCGAGGCAGGCCTCTGGGATTAGAAAATTCCTGCAGTGCGAGTGGTGCATCAAGACGGGTCAAGCCACGCCCACCTGAAGAGGGCCGGAATGCCCTCGCCGCGGTCGGTATGTGCCGCTTAATGCTCTACTATTATCTGCCGCCACGTCCAGCTTCCAGCACGTGGCGTTTGTTCTATTTTCTTACGGCCTACGAAACACAGATATCATCTCTCTCTTCTCACAAAACATTAGTATCTTGCTACACAGAAACACAAGTGGAACGAGATGCCGTAGAGCTACTGCGTAGTCTTATCGTCTGAACGTTGTTTTAAAATTAGAATTACGACTAAACTCTACAACCTACAGAACGACAGTTGCCTTTAAGGCGTTCCAATGCAAAGTAGTTTACTAAACTAGCGAAAGAACCCGAAATCATCGGACTACATAACAGTGCAGAAGGGCTAGAGAATAGCATTTTAAATATCTAAAGATGACACCAAAAGCTATATGAACTGTAACAGACATGTACTACTATTTGTAACGGATAAAATATTTACTTTCTTTACGAGCTTTTGAGGAAATTACAGTTAAACAAATAGAAGGAATAGAAGGCCAGGTTGTCTGAATGATGTGATACACTATGTCATCAGAAGTATCCTGATACCTGACTGAAAATGACTTACGTTCGTGGCGCCCACCATCGGTAATGCTGGAATTCAATATGGTGTTGGCACATCGTTGGCCTTGATGACAGCTTCCACTCTCGCAGGCATACGTTCAAATCGTGTGCTGGAAGGTTTATTGGGGGAATGCCAGCCGGTTCTTCACGGAGTGTTGCACTGAGGAGAGGTATCGATGTCGGTCGGTGAAGCCTGGCACGAAGTCGACGATCCAAAACATCCCAAAGATGTTCAGTAGCATTCAGACCAGGACCCCGTGCAGGCTAATCCATTACAGGGATGTTATTGTCGTCTAACCACTCCGCCACATGATGTGAACTATGAAGAGATGCTCGATCGTGTTGAAAGATGCAATCGCCATCTCCGAATTGCTCTTCAACAGTGCGAAGCAAGGTGCTTCAAACATCAATATGGGCCCGTGCTGTGGTAGTGCCACGCAGAACAACAAGGAGTGCAAGCGCCCTTCATGAATGACACGACTTCTCCATAACACCACCGCCTCCGAATTTTACTGCTGGCACCACACACGCTGGCAGATGACGTTCACCGGTTATTCGCCATACACACACCCTGCTATCGGCTCGCCACATTGTGTACCGTAATTCGTCACTCCACACTACGTTTTCGCACTGTTCAATCGTTCAGTGTATACGCTCCTTACACCAAGTGTAGCGTCGTTTGGCATATAGTGTAGCGTCGTTTGGCATATACCTGCGAGAGGTGTGGCTTATGAGCAGCCGCTCGACCATGAAATCCAAGTTTTCTCAGATCCCACCTAACTGTCGCAGTACTTGCAGTGGATCCTGATGCAGTTTGAAATTCCTGTGTGATAGTCTGGATAGATGTCTGCTATTACATATTACGACCCTCTTCAACTGTCGGCGGTCTCTGTCAGTCAACAGAGGAGATCGGCTCTGTACGTTTTTGTGCTGTACGTGTCCCTTCACGTTTCCACTTCACTATCACATCGGAAACAGTGGAGCTACGGATGTTTAGGAGTGTGGTAAAATTGCGTACAGACGTATGGCAGAAGTTACACCGAATCGCCTGACCACGTTCCAAGTTAGTGAGTTACGCGGAGCACCCCATTCTGCTCTCTCACGATGTCTAATGGCTAATGAGGTGGATGACTCGGAGTACCTGGCAGTAGGAGGCAGCACAATGCACCTAATATGAAAAATGTATGTTTTAGGGGTGTCCGGATACTTTTGATCACACAGCATGTATTATTCCATGGTACTGTAGAGTAGTTGATAGATAGTCTTCCCCTTTTCGTGAAGTATTTTTGGATAAATTTCTACCGACCAATGCTCAGTGTCTCATAGTTTTATCTAATGTCTTGTCTGCGAAAAAAAGTGGAGCACGCAGAGGACATAGTCGGATGTCAAAGTAACGTCGTAGACGCACACAGCAACCGTGAGTATGTAAGTGATTAGAGCTACAATCCTCGGTATCATGCAGAATGGCCACCATAGAGCATTAGTGTTGTTCGTGTTCAGCATAGTTTCCAGGTCTGGTAGGGTACATGAAACGTGGAAGGATCACTCATTCAGGGATCGCTGTGAAAGACACAGGATGCCGGGTACTCGTGTGAAACAGAACCTGATCGAATCTGAAAGTGGTTTCACTGGGCGTCACCATTTCGCCGCTGCTCGAATGTTGCAATACCCAGATCTGCGGGGCATTTGGGTCTGACAAAGTCTTGATACTCGACGGCATGGGAACGTGAGGGCAGCAACATTTACTTCACGCAGTTCCCAGTCGACAATCTGAGCACCAGAAGAGAGGATCGCTGTACTATGTACCAAGCACATTCTGAGGTCTTCACATCTCCGCCAACCATCCGGGAACTGAGTCAACTCTCAGGGTACAACGATACATCACGGACTTCTTGCATCCGCGTGTTACTTCTCATGCGACATTTTCGGAGTGCCGTTTTCTAACCGGACTGTGCTCGTTCACTCGTGGCACATTATAAACTGGTCGTTTGATGTTTTGACACTCCTGTGTGCAGCAATTCCAACACTTATGCGCGAACTTCCCTCAGGAAAGTATAAAACGGCTTTCTGTCACCATTCCAAACCGAGTCAGTGCATGCATCTAGCGCAGAGGAGGTGCAACTTTATACTGCTAATTGGGTTCATATTGCGATTTTGTTACCACCGCAACAACACCGTATACCGTCGCAAAAATATTTATTGTAGGACAAACTAATCAAAAATTAAATTATTTTATAGTCTAACGAAGAGATATCGCCCATACACGTTTCGAATCAACATTGAGGGTACCTTTTTTTATCTTTACTACGGATCACAATAGCTGCAGACACACGATGATATATATTAAGAGTAGCGCTTTTTGCTTCTATATCCATTTAAATTCTCTTAAGTAAAGCAACACTGCTCTCTGGTGTTGCCTACATAGTACGGAAGGTAAGAGACTGAAAATTAAATACGATCGTTCAAAAGTGCGAGGGCTGTTCATAAACTAAAGTCCGATCGGTCCCGAAATGAAAACTACGGTGAAAATCAAAAACTTTTTATTCGAAACTGCTAGCCGCACCTTCCAGCTACCTCTCTAAACAGTCGCCGCTCCGACTTAGACATCTGTCGTGGCGTTGTACAAACTTTCCAGTACCCATGTCACAGAAAGCAGCTGCCTGTGCTTTCTGCCAATTCGCTACGCTGGTGTGCCTTTCGTTGTTTGCACCAAAATGTTGTCTTCCTTGCCAGCCGTTCATGTGAGCAGGCATCAACAACGGAGGTAGCCAATTAAGGA
Organism: Schistocerca americana; assembly: GCF_021461395.2. NCBI lineage: Eukaryota > Metazoa > Arthropoda > Insecta > Orthoptera > Acrididae > Schistocerca > Schistocerca americana. Next base: position 125,827,176 of record NC_060119.1, on the reverse strand, counting down.
CTATATTGTGGTTGATCAAACATTTCCCATCGAAAACGCTGCAGGAGCGTCTTCATTGCCCCTGCAGAATGCAACAGAAAATTGGCATTACGAAAGAAACGCATGACACTTACGTTATGTGGGCTGCCTAGCTTCAGGCGAAATCTCTCACCAGATCCACATACTTGGCGGGAGACACTGTTGTTTTAGAATTTTCATGTATATATATATATATATACATATAATACAGTCCTTAATTGGCTCCCTCCGTTGTTCATGTCTGCTCACATGAAAGGCCGGCGCCGGTGGCGACGCCTACAACGTGCTGACATGAGGAATTTTTCAACCGATTTCTCAAACACAAAGTTGACCAGCGTTGCCTGGTGAAACGTTGTTGTGATGCCTCGTGTAAGGAGGAGAAATGCGTACCATCACGTTTTCGCCTTTGATAAAGGTCGGATTGTAGCCTATCGCGATTGCGGTTTATCGTATGGTGACATTGCTGCTGGCGTTGGTCGAGATCCAATGACTGTTAGCAGAATATAGAATCGGTGAGTTCAGGAGGCTAATACGGAACACGGTGCTGGATCGCAACGGCCTCGTATCATTAACAGTCAAGATGACAGTCATCCGCATGGCTGTAACGGATCGTGCAGCCACGTCTCGATCCCTGAGTCAACATATGGGGACGTTTGCAAGACATCAATCATCTGCGCGAACAGTGCGACGACGTTTGCAGCAGCATGTACTATGAGCTCGGAGAACATGGCTGCGAGTATCCTTGACGCTGCACCACAGACAGGACAGCCTGCGATGGTGTACTCAACGACGAATCTGGCAGCACGAATCGCATAACGTCATTTTTTCGGATGAATCCAGTTTCTGTTTACAGCATCATGATGGTCGCATCCGTGTTTGGCGACATCGTGGTGAACGCACAATGGAAGCGTCTATTCGTCATCGCCTTACTGGCGTATCACCCAGCGTGATGGTATGGGGTGCCATTGGTTACACGTCTCGGTACCTCTTGTTCGCATTGACGACACTTTGAACAGTGGACGTTCATTTCAGATGTGTTACGCCCCGTGGCTCTACCCTTCATTCCATCCCTGCGAAAACCTACATTTCAGCAGGATAATGTACGACCGCATGTTGCAGGTCCTGTACGGGCCTTTCTAGATACAGAAAATGTTCTACTGCTGCCTGGCCAGCATATTCTCCAGATCTCTCACCAATTGAAAACGTCTGGTCGATGGTGGCTGAGCAACTGGCTCGTCACAATACGCCACTCACTACTCTTGATGAACTGTGGTATCGTGTTGAAGCTGCATGGGCAGTTGTATCGTGTTGAAGCTGCATGGGCAGTTGTACCTGTACACAACATCCAAGGTCTGTTTGACTCAATACCCATGCGTATCAAGGCCGTTATTACGGGCCACAGGTGGTTGTTCTGGTTACTGATTTCTCAGGATCTATGCACCCAAACTGCGTGAAAATGTAATCACATGTCAGTTCTAGTATAATATACTTGTCCAATGACTGCCCGTTTATCATCTGCATTTCTTCTTGGTGTAGTAATTTTAATGGCCAGTAGTGTATTTAATGGACATTTATATCTTATTTCGATGTATACTACCCCCTCCCAAATTGTGGAAAGCATCAGATTAAATTTGTTTCACGCTATCGAAAAGGAAGAAGTGCACATAATTCTTAATATATGCGTTTTAGAGCCGATATCTCTTTGCTATCGCGTTCTTCCAACTGTCTGTGTTTACGCCATTGATTATGAAAGCCCTGTGTATGAATAATGTTTTCTTAATCGTCCTTCACATCTCCAATAACCGCGTGAGTCGAGTGATTTAAACTAATGCTGTTATTCCTACCAATGTAATTCCCCATCTACCTGGGTATGAAAGAGTAAGCCCTTCAACACATCGTTGTATAGGAGAACTTTCTGTGCTTAGGTCGTACATTATCATTCAGTTTGAGCAGGTCTATTAGAACTATCGTGGAAGTTAGCGCGGAAACTTCAGCACAACGCCTGAACGAGGTATAATGTGAGACTCCCACCAGAAGCGGAAGACGGCCCTCCACGTCGACGAAGAAGCGCGATAGGAGGCTGAAAGTTCATCGAATGACTCACACACTCAAATGAGAATCGCTTAGCGATTAGCGACAGCACCGAACCCCTGGCACTTGGAGTCTGCAGAAGCGGGAGGAGCGACTTCCGATCCGTGTCGCCCTTTCTGCGAAATTAACATAATTTAAAGTTTCCCGTGCTGCTGGATACGGGCGGACGGGCGGAGCAAAATAAAGACGGCGGCAGCATATTAATAGGTCTGGCAGGAGACGCAGGCGGGCCCACGCTATCTGATGGGCAGGGGGCCCGACCCAGCAGACGGCGATGTGATACCCACCCAGCTCACAGCAGGTGCGGCCCGTCTGGAACACTTCCAGCCGTCCCACATTTAATTACCCAGCTCGGGGCGCGCCACTCGCCCGAAACGGCGTTCCGGTAGACACCTGTAGTGCGGTCGTCTACAATTTGTGCTAAATTAGTCACCACCCAGTGAGATGGCTCAGTGGCTGCGTCTATGAAGGTTTCCTCTAATGACAGCAACCAGGCACCTTTCGTGATGATAAAATTTTTATTTACACATTACCCGTTTCGAATGTCCAAGTGATTCCTCATCAGATGGTACAGTTCTTGCAAGGGAACCTCCGCATCGCACCCTCCTCAGATTTAGTTATAAGTTGGCACAGTGGATAGGCCTTGAAAAACTGAACACAGATCAATCGAGAAAACAGGAAGAAGTTGTGTGGAACTATGAAAAAAAAAATAAGCAAAATATACACACTGTATAGTCAATGGGCAAGATAGGCAACATCAAGGAGAAGGTGAGCTCAGGAGCGCCGTGGTCCCGTGGTTAGCGTGAACAGCTGCGGAACGAGAAGTCTTTGGTTCAATTGTTCCCTCGAGCGAAAAGTTTAATTTTTTATTTTTCAGACATTTATCAATGTTCAGGCACTCACACATAATCAACTTCGCTCTCCAAAATTCCAGGTCGTGTTCAGATTTGCTTGGACATATGCAGGATTTGACGGTCTACACACGGAAAAATTTGAAAACGTTAAAAAGATATGTTTTGACAGAGCACAGGGAAAACTGTGCGACTGTGAAACTGTTGCATTCATTTGTTGCAGCTTATGTGACAAACTCTTATGTTTTCATCACTTTTTTGGGAGTGATTATCACATCCACAAGATAACCTAAATCGGGCAAGGTAGAAGAATATTTTTACCCATTCGCCAAATGTACAAGTTAGGTGTGTCGACAACACATTCCTGTCATGTGACGCACATGCCGTCACCAGTGTCGTATAGAATATATATCAGACGAGTTTTCCTGTGGAGGAATCGGTTGACCTAAGACTTTGCGATCAAATGTTTTCGGTTCCCATTGGAGAGGCACGTCCTTTCGTCTACTAATCGGATGGTTTTGCGGTGCGGTCGCAAAACGCTGACACTAAACTTATTACTGTGAACAGAGACGTCAGTGAACGAACGGACAGATCATGACTTTGCGAAAATAAAGAAAGTAAACTTTTCACTCGAGGGAAGACTTGAACCAAGGACGTCTTGTTTTGCAGCTGCTCACTTTAACCACGGGACCACGGCGCTCCTGAGTTCAGACTCTCCTTGATGTTGCATATCTTGGGCATGGACTATTCAGTTTGTATATTTCTTCCTGTTTTCTCGATTGATCTGTGTTCAATTTTTCAAGGCCTATCCACTGTGCCAACTTATAACTAAATCTGAGGGGATGCAATGGGGAGGTTTCCTCCTTAGCAGTACTTCATAGCATTGCAGTTGTCACTGAATAGCTGTGGCAAGACAAAATTACGTCCTCAATTGTTTGGTGGATGTATTCCAATCCTCTATAGACTTTACCCACTACAGCTTCCTCTAGTACCACATAAGTTATTCTATGATGTCTTAAAAGATATGCTGTCATCCAGTCCCTTCTTCTTGTCAGCGTTTTCATATATTCCTTTCCTCCTCATCTTATCAGTTCATCTTATTTTCAACATTCGTCGGTAGCACCACAGCTCAAATGCTTCGATTCTCTTCTTTTCTCATTTTTCCACAGCCCAAGTTTCACTACCATACAATGCCGTATTCCAGCTGTAAGTACACAGAAATTTCTTCCTCAGATTAATGCCTATTTTCGTGCTAGCAGACTTCTCTTGCCCAGGAAATGCCTTTTCTTCTACTGATATTCAGCTTTTTATGTCCTCGTTGCTCTGTCCACCAAGGATTATTTGCTACCTAATAAGCATAATTCACTGACATCGTCTACTTCGTGATCATCCGATGCTTTCTCGCTAGTAGACTTCTCTTGGCCAGGAATGCCGTTTTTGCCACTGCTAGTCTACTTTTGATGTCCTCCTTGCTCCTTGTGTCATTGGTTATTTTGCTGCGTAGGTAGCAGAATTCCTGAACTTTTCCTATTTAGTGATCCCCAGTTCTGATGTTAAATTTATTGCTGTTCTCATTTCGTATTTCATCAGTTTACTCTCAATCATGTAGACAGTTCATTCCATTCAACAGATACTGTACTATTTATTCACTTTCACTAACTATAGAAATATCATCCACAAATCTTATCATTGATATGTTTTCAGCTTGAATTTTAATTCCACTCTTGAATCTTTCTTTTTTTACCGCCATTGCTTCTTCGAAGTACAGGCTCAAGAATATGGGTGAAAGACTACATTCCTCCCTTACTCCCTTTTCAATCCAAACACTTCGTTCTTAGTGTCCAGTCTTTTTTTTCCCTCCCGGTTCATGTACGTGTTGTATAGTACTGGTACCTGCCTATAACGTACCCCATTTTTTCTGGATTTCGAACATGTTGCACCATTTTACATTGTCAAACGCTTTTTCCAGGTAGACAGACGCTCAGAGCGTGTCGCGATTTTTCTTCTGTCTTTCTTCCATTATCAATCGCAACGTGAGATTACCTCTCTGGTCCCTTTACCTTTCTTAAAGTCAAACTGATCGTCATCTAACAGATTCTCAATTTTCTTTTCCATTCTTCTGTATATCACTCTTGTCAGCAACTTCGATGCGTGGCATTTTAGCTGACTGTACGATAACTCACCCACTTGTCAGTTCCTGTAGTCTTCAGAATTGTCTCGATGACGTTTTCCCGAAAAGCTCATGGTATATAGCCATCTCATACGTACCACACACGATTGTGAAAAGGCGTTTTGTTGCCACTCCTCCCAACGATTTTAGAAACTCCGATGAACTGTTATCTATCCCTTCTGCTTTATCTGATCTCAAGTCATCCAAAGTGTTTTAAAATACGATTCTATTACTGGATAACAAGTCTCTTTCCTTTCGACTCCTGCTTCTATCACCTCATCCGACAAGTGCAGCCCCCCATAGAGGCCTTCAGTGCAGTCTGTCCACCTGTTCGCTCTCTCGCCTTCATTTAACAGTGGAATTCCAACTGTATGTTATGGCCCTTGCTTTAATTTCGACATTCTGAGTGAGTCCTTCGAGCAATTATTTCTTTTCAATTTCTTCACATTTTTCGTGCATCCATTTAGCCCTACCTTCCCAGCACTTCCTATTTATTTCTTTCCAAAGTGTCTGGTATTTCTGTATTCCTGAATTTCCCTGAAAATTTTTCTGTTTCTTTCGTTGATCACCTGAGGTATTTGTAGTTATCCACGGTTTCTTCACAGTTACCATCCTTGTACCTATGTTTTTCTCTCCACCATCTGTGACTGCTCTTTTTACAGGTGTTCATTCCTCTTCAACTGAACTACCTACTCAGCTATTCTTTATTGCTTTATCTGTAGCCTCAAAGAACTTCCAGAGTATCTTGTTGTTCCATAGTAATTACGTATCCCATTTCTTTCGGAATTGTTTCTTCCTGAATAGTGTCTTAAACCTCAGCCTACTTTGTATCATTAGGGAACTGTGATTTGAGTTTGCTTCTCCTCTTGGGTAGACCTTACAATGCAGTATCTAATTTCGGAATCTCTGTCTGATCATGGTGTAATCTGAGTGAAATCTTCCCGTATCTCCAGGTTTTCTCTAAGTACTTCCTCGTGCTCTTGTCATTCATGGAGAGAGTATTCGCTATTATCTGAGTAATAAAATCATAAGACGAACTCGGTCCCGGAGCGTACTGTTATCTAGTTCCATAGGAGTACTACAAGTGCACAAACCAATAAAAATACTATTTCGGAACCAAAATTTGAATTACACAACGCTACACAACTTTACCACAGGTAACTACTCCCACGTGCCTTACAGTATACAAACAAACCAGATACCACGACATAAGCTAATGGTCAAAGATTTTGCGCTGAAGCAGAGATTTTCTTTGATGATAACTTGTATCTTCGAAGGTTTCCCATTTCTCTTACGTTATCAACTTTATTTTTAGGGTCATCTGTATTCTGTCTGTTTTGATGCGGCCTGTCACGTCTTCCTCCGCTGTGCCAAACCTTTTGTCTGAGAATAGCACTTACTATCAACATCCTGAAGGGGACATATTCCAATCTCTTGTTTCACCTACAGTTTTTGCCCTCTACAGATGTTACTCCCAAGTTATGAACACATCATCTACCATCATCCATTGTTTACCATAGTCGGCCGCTGTGACCGAGCGGTTCTAGGAACTTCAGTCCGGAACTGCGCTACAGCTACGGTCGCAGGTTCGAATCCTGCCTCGGGCATGGATGTGTGTGATGCCCTTAGCTTAGTTAGGTTTCAGTAGCTCTAAGTGTAGGGGACTGATGACCTAAGATGTTAAGTCTCATAGTGCTTAGAGCCATTTGAACCATTTGTTTACCATACATCTATTGTCTCCCTAGTGGTGCGGAGAACCTCTTCATTTCTTACCTTATCAGATCACCAAATATAAAATATTTTTGTGTAGCAACACATCTAAAACTTTCAACTTCTGCGCTGAGTTTAGAGTTACCGGTGCTCATCAACTAGGAAAAGGAAAAAGTATGAGAAACTCTTAGAGATCATTTATATTACCAACAGTATCATTAACTAAATTAATTTCGACGTTCTTCCCTTGTCACAAAGTAACAGGATGCCAGGTTCATTCTTTAAAGTGTGTGAACACAGTAACGAACCATCCTGGCATTAACAAGGTACCATTCAGATAATGTCTCAGAATACGTAAAAATGACTGTACACATGTTTCAGATTTTGACCCACACGCTGCACGATTATGAATTTAATAAAATTTTTATCCATCGTGAATGTGGAACACTGCAAGCGTGATGGACGAAGGTTTCCAGAAATGACTAGAACTAGTCTTCTTCCATGACGGTTCAATTTTTATATTACCATTACCAGTCTAATATATTTTGAAAGTGTTAATAATGTAACTCTTAATGTAATTTAGTATAACTAAGACTATTCTAACACTTGGTTGTCACCGCAGTATACACTCCTGTCTGATTCGGGAGACATGGTAATCATTTTAGTGCAGCTTATCCAAGTTAAAATATTCTTATATTTCAGAGCATATAGTAACAATTTCTTGTAGTTATCACAAGTAGGTCTTAAGCAGTTATTTATGACAGTACCGTAATAGTACTCACACAATGGGGACATGACGCACACGACGACATATTAAAATTTTATATTCTTTAAATTTCGCAACAACAGTATGTCACATTCTGATAATTGTCGTTTGTGTTCTGCTCTTACAGTGAAATGTAGGAGCCATTTCATTTAATTTGTTGCGATACTTCGACGTCTTCTTGAAGGATGGCTAGATTACTCACCACACAGCGAAATGGCTCAGTGGCCCAACACTGAATCCATGATTGTTTCCGGAAATGACTGCGACCAGTCACCTTTCGTGGATATCTAAAATTTTACTTACCCATGACATGTTCCGAATCACATGGCTCTTCTAGAATGAAATTTTCACTCTACAGCGGAGTGTGCGCTGATATGAAACTTCCTGGCAGATTAAAACTGTGTGCCGGACCGAGACTCAAACTCGGGACCTTTGCCTTTCGCGGGCAAGTGCTCTACCAACTGACCTACCCAAGCATGACACACGCCCCGTCCTCACAGCTTTAATTCCGCCAGTACCTCGTCTCCTATCTTCCAAACTTCACAGAAGCTCTCCTGCGAACGTTGCAGAACTAGCACTCCTGGAAGAAAGGACACTGCGGAGACATGGCTTAGCAACAGTCTGGGGGATATTTCTAGATTGAAATTTTCACTCTACAGAGGAGTGTGCGCTGATATGCTCTACCAGAGCACTTGCCCGCGAAACGCAAAGGTCCCGAGTTCGAGTCTCGGCCCGACACACAGTTTTAATCTGCCAGGAAGTTTCACATGGTTATTCATCATCAGATGGCACAGTTCTTAGCAATGCTTCGTAGCATTGTGGTTGCCGTTGTGTTGCTGCGGCAAGATAGAAAAATATAAAAACACTTAAGGACTGCTTCTGGTGAGATATCTATAGTTATATATGTACTTAAATTATAACACAGACTTGATTCCACAACTTACAGTTATCTAACCCCATATGATTGCTATTGTTGCACAAATCATTTCAGAAAAACAATGTTTATGTTCAATGTTTTCAGCTAAACAACGCTACACAGACACTTCGCCACAGGTTGTTTCACAGGATAGAAGCAGTTCAGAGTGTATGATGTAAGGTAATGTTCAAAGATTTTTGTCTTGGAATAGAGATATTCCTAGGAATAACTTGTACCTTCGAACATTTCCATTTATTTTATTTATAAATTTATTTTTTGGGGGTTATAAATTTTCTGCCTGTTTTTATGCGATCCGTAACGAATTCTTCTGCTCCCAGTTTGGCCCGCATAACAGGCGTTGCAGTCAGAACACTTCAGTCTGTGTAGACTTGATCCCAGTTATACGTGATTACCTGTAACGGAGCGTAATTGTACAACGGGCGTGTTGTACACTTATGACTTGGTTCTTGGTAAGTGTGCATTTCCCATATCTGATTACTGTGTTACTTTTGAACAATTTATAGCAGCGATGTAAGCTATCAGCTGAAATCTATATTTGCAGTAAAATACAGGCGATATTATGACCGATGCTGACCTTTCTGTTCTGGATTACACCACGGTCGTGGGGCACAATTATTCCCATGGAACCAAACCTAACAACTACTTTTAAATAAATGCAGAAAGGTTCTCACCTAAAGAAACGTCGGTGCTGTTGGCACATGGTCCGTATTGATACAGACAAGTTCAACAATCATTTGAGAAAATTAATGGAAAAACTCCACGACTGTAAATGAGAAACACGTCTGGGCATTTAATCAAATTAATGAAGCGATTCACTGGCAAGAGTGGCATCCGCCCGCACTAATCGAAACAGAACTCGTACCAAAGCACATTCTAAGAAATACATTCCTACCAGCTTGGCGACGGGATTCCTTATCTTTCGGGGGAACGATTATAGGAGAGGAAATGCATGCAGATAAAAAAAAGAGTGTTTTTAAGGGTATAGAAGAGGATCTCATGGCCAATAGTTCAGAGAGAAAAAGCGAGAAACACTCTGACTCACGAAGAAGCAATTTTGGCAGAACTCTCTGGAGAGCATCTTCAAGATGGATACAACACTACGACAGCGGCAGATTTCAGTACATACACCCACACATTCGTACTTGCAGAGACTGTTGCTGGATATGGAATAAACGAGGAGAGGATGCTGATTATTGAACACCATGCTTATTATTTTGCAAGACAGAAGCATCTGCGCAACACGTAAACGAACCTATCAAGCAAAATTATTGAAAAGAAATGAAAGTACAAATGTCCTTTCGTACTGCCTGTATCTCCGGTAACCTCGATGTCAACGCGACGTTAAACTACAATCGTCCTCTCGTGTTGCCAGCCCCTCCCCCCCCCCCCCGAACACACACAGTTAGAACTCACAATTATTGAGACTTCTTTACAAAACAATCGTTATGTTCAATAGAGTATCTGGGAAAATATTCATTCAAATATCGAGCCACCCACGCTCGCTATGGACTGATACTCCATCACAACCTCCTTCTATACCTCAGGAGGATCAGTCAGAAAACCGAACGCATACTCAGTACGGCAACTGAAGTGGTGTCAGTAGGCAATTAATAACGATTTCTCTTCAGATTTTTCTTGTGAACTGACACAGAAAATCGTCCTTCAAGAAAGGGAATGGATTTTCGACAGCTAAGCTGTTATTTGGGGTCGATTGGAAATCCTATTTCCAGCAAATTATACTTCACCCATTTATATACCAATCTTCAGAAGAATTGTGAATCTAGGATTTATTTGCTCAGTATCCAAATTCATACTGTTATACGGAGAAGAAAATTAAGATTCGACGCCAGAATAGGTTGTACATGAAAGAAACGCGATAGTTGTTCAGAATTGTTCTCTGCACCACACATATTGCTGTCGAAACGTACTGATAGTGCAAAGCTAATGTTCGAATACTTGCGTTCGCTAGAGGTTCCACAGTTTACGTAACGGCATCGTCCATCTCAACGACACTGCAAGGTCGCGGCGTACTCCACTGGGCAACTATGCTACGTCAAGTAGCTACGCGATTTCCTAAAGCGATGAGTTACTTAAGTTCTTGGTATGAAATGTTGTACACCTGTGAAAAGCGTAACATACGTACCGGCAGCAGTAGCAGAATTCTGATTTACCTCATCATATATCAAAATCATTTACACTACTGCCCATTAAAATTTACTACACCAAGAAGAAATTCAGACGATAAACGGGTATTCATTGGACAAATATATTATACTAGAACTGCCATGTGATTACATTTTCACGCAATTTGGGTGCATAGATCCTGAGAGATCAGTACCCAGAACAACCATCTCTGGCCGTAATAACGGCCTTGATACGCCTGGGCATTGAGTCAAACAGAGCTTGGATGTTGTGTACAGGTACAACTGCCCATGCAGCTTCAACACGATATCACAGTTCATCAAAGAGTAGAGATGGCGTATTGTGACGAGCTAGTTGCTCGGCCACCATTGACCAGACGTTTTCAATTGATGAGAGATCTGGAGAATGTGCTGGCCAGGGCAGTAGTCGAACATTTTATGTATCCAGAAAGGCCCGTACAAGACCTGCAACATGCGGTCGTGCGTTATCCTGCTGAAATGTAGGGCTTCGCAGGGATCGAATGAAGGGTAGAGCCACGGGTCGTAACACATCTGAAATGTAATGCCCACTTTTCAAAGTGCCGTCAATGCGAACAAGAGGTGACCGAGACGTGTAACCAATGGCACCCCGATGCCATCACGCCGGGTGATACGCCAGTATGGCGATGACGAATACACGCTTCCAATGTGCGTTCACCGCGATGTCCCCAAGCACGGATGCGACCATCATGATGCTGTAAACAGAACCTGGATTCATGCGAAAAAATGACGTTTTGCCATTCGTGCACCCAGGTTCGTCGTTGAGTACACCATCGCCGGCGCTCCTGCCTGTGATGCAGTGTCAAGGGTAACCGCAGCAGTGGTCTCCGAACTGATAGTCCATGCTGCTGCAAATGTCGTCGAACTGTTCGTGCAGATGGTTGTTGTCTTGCAAACGTCCCCATCTGCTGACTCAGGGATCGAGACGTGGCTGCACGATCCGTTACAGCCATGCGGATAAGATGACTGTCATCTCGACTGTTAGTGATACGAGGCCGTTGGGATCCAGCACGGCGTTCCGTATTACCCTCCTGAACCCACCGATTCCATATTCAGCTAAGAGTCATTGGATCTCGACCAACGCCAGCAACAATGTAGCTATACGATAAACCGCAATCGCGATAGGCTACAATCCGACCTTTATCAAAGTCGGAAACGTGATGGTACGCATTTCTCCTCCTTACACGAGGCATCACAACAACGTTTCACTAGACAACGCCGGTCAACTGATATTTGTGTTTGAGATATCGGTTGGAAATGTTCCTCATGTCAGCACGTTGTAGGTGTCGCCACCGGCGCCAACCTTGTTTGAATGTTCTGAAAAGTGAATCATTTGCATATCACAGCACTTTCCAGTCGTTTAAATGCTCTGAAAAGTTAATCTTTTGCATATCCCAGCACCTGCTTCCAGTTGGTTACATTTCTCATCTGTAGCACGTCATCTTCGTGGTGTAGGAATTTTAATGGCCAGTAGTGCATGTGGTCTGAAGTGCATAGAGTTGTATTTAATAGTAGCGAAAATGAATAAGTGCGCATAGATATTAACGTATGCTGATTGAAGCCCAAGTTTACTGGATATTTTTTCTCGTTTTGCTCCATACTACCACCTCTCAAAATAAGGAAATCAGCGACCTTGCAGTAGAAGAGACAGCGTTGAAGATAAACAAATTGTCATAGCTCTTAAGGTATGCGTTTTAAACCCCATATTTGCTGAGACATTTACTGCTTCCATTATCGTCTACTTTCAACTGAATGTGTTTACGCCTAAATTGTGATGCACATCGTATACAAGCATTTACATAATTCGCGTATAATAAGCACTGGAAAGGTATTCGGCCTTGTCATTGTAGCTAGAAACATCCCATCGGTTGCTAAAAGAACCTACGGAAAACACAGGAAACCAAAATCAGATGGGCGCAATGGAATTGGAGCCCCTATCCTTCCGGATACATGTCCAGCGTAAGCGTAGGCTTCCGCGGCCGTTGTCTTATTCAATAAAATTCTTCAGGGTATCAGACAGCATCGTCATAATTTAAAATACGCCAACGTTTCGGCCAGCGTTGCAGCTAGCCTTCATCAGGGCCTTACGTTAACTGCTAAATGAACACACTTGGTTCCTTAAATAGCTGCACGAGAAAACCGTGTCGTTACGTGATTGGCTGTAAAAGGAGGAGGAGGAGGGGTGAAAGGTATGCTTCATTGGTGTTTCCTTTATTATCTGTTATTGGCTGAAATAGCTGTTTTCTATTGGTCTTTATATTGATCCACCCCATTGGAGGAGACGGACGAATAGCGAACAGGTGATGGCTGTGACGTCACACTGTTTCCATGCTGTCCAGAAGCCGGCTGCGGCGTGCCATTGCTTTGTGTGCTCGCGACCACTACTGCGGCTCTCCGCGTGTCTGCATGGGCAGCCACGGCTGCGAAATTCATCCCCTTGGCCAGAATTGCTGTGGTTGCTTCGCTCGAGGTGTGGCTGGAGAGGTTGACCACTGTCCGTCGCCTGTCCAGCGTCAATGTTTCGTCCGTGGCTTTCTGTTGTAGTTTGTCGTACTTTCTCATCTGGCGGTTAGTAATACTATTGCTGGTCCTTGATGCTTGCTGAAAGGTTAACCTGTCGACTTTATCCCAGTCTTCCATCTGAAGTTTTCCGGCCAGAAATAGGTGCAGATCACACAAATTCCTGTTGTGAGCATCGAGACTTATGCGGATGTGGCGGATCCTTTCCCGTAGCAATGCTTTACTGGCTTTAACACAGATATTCCTCGCCTTGTTCGTTTTCATGTGAGACGTCAACCGCAAAGAATACGGCACAACACTCGTGTCTCTGCATCTCTTCAAAAAAGCAAGGTCATTCAGCAGTTTACATCTTTTTAAACGCAGTGCTTCTAACTTCTTGATGTTTCCGTGGATTTCCTGCCCATACAAGTTGGTTAAATGTAAGCGTAGGTTTCTGCGGCGTTCGTCTTCTTCAGTAAAATTCTTCAGGATATCAGACCGCATCATCATAATTTAAAATGCGCCAACGTTTCGGCCAGCGTTGCAGCTAGCCTTCATCAGGGCCTTACGTTAACTGCTAAATGAACAATCTTGGTTCCTTAAATAGCTGCACGAGAAAACCGTGTCGTTACGTGATTGGCCGTAAAAGGAGGAGGAGGAGTGGTGAAAGGTATGCTTTAATGGTGTTTCCTTTATTATCTCTTATTGGCTGAAATAGCTGTTTTCTATTGGTCTTTATATTGATCCACCCCATTGGAAGAGACGGACGAATAGCGAACAGGTGATGGCTGTGACGTCACACTGTTTCCATGCTGTCCAGAAGCCAGCTGCGGCGTGCCAATATTTTTTCAAGAAGCCCGCGTCCTGGCGAAACAGCCTCTCACTTTCAAAAGAAAGATTAGAGAGGCGATAGAAATAGCCAAAAGACCCGCCAACATGAATAGAGAGGACGGGTACAAGCTTCCGAGGTCTTGGCTGCCTGCAATAGCAGGGCTACGGAGCGGCGGCAGAGCCGTGGCGGCCCATGCAGACACGCGGAGAGCCGCAGTAGTGGTCGCGAGCACACAAAGCAATGGCACGCCGCAGCCGGCTTCTGGACAGCATGGAAACAGTGTGACGTCACAGCCATCACCTGTTCGCTATTCGTCCGTCTCCTCCAATGGGGTGGATCAATATAAAGACCAATAGAAAACAGCTATTTCAGCCAATAACAGATAATAAAGGAAACACCAATGAAGCATACCTTTCACCCCTCCTCCTCCTCCTTTTACAGCCAATCACGTAACGACACGGTTTTCTCGTGCAGCTATTTAAGGAACCAAGTGTGTTCATTTAGCAGTTAACGTAAGGCCCTGATGAAGGCTAGCTGCAACGCTGGCCGAAACGTTGGCGCATTTTAAATTATGACGATGCGGTCTGATACCCTGAAGAATTTTATTGAAGATGTCCAGCGTGTCTGAAACGCGCAACCTCATTCCGTTTATCCCTAATGTATAACACTGTTTTATATATATTATGTACTCAACCTAGCGCTGCTTTGCTGTTTGATTTCTTATTGCCAGTCAGAGCACATACTAGAATATTTATTATTTCATCTGACATCACGGCCACAGCGAAGTCATGGGCTTCCCTTTTGTGTATAGCAACATCCTATTTCCTGGTCTGAAAAATTGAGTCAGTATCCTACTATAAAGACTGAGATGTGAAGCTTAGGTGAAAATAAGGCGTTAGTATCATATACTGCATAGCTTTGGGAGTACGAATTTCCAGAAAAGGAAAAAAAAAGAAAACGTACCGCCAAAGTGTTATTTGAAATGACATAACTTTTATTGTTATTATAATTGTTATTATTTACTTGTGTCACATTTTTTCCAAACCACCACTCTCTTCAACGTAAGTTGTCCTTCGCTGTGTAAAATGTACTACTTAACTGCCTTTTTAAACAAGTTGCTTGTGGTAACCTCTGTAGCCATTTTATTATACAATTTATTCCTTGATGAAAAGACCTGTTTTGAGTTTAATGTTGAATGTTTAGTCTTTCATGGTAAATATAAGACCAGTCCCTATTTTCTTGCATGGCAATGGACACAGCTGTTTGTGCAATAATTATGAAAGTTACTTTTTAAGTGATTAACTGATAGGTGAATGTACCCAGATGGTGCAGTTAAATTTCATAATTTTTAAACATATTTTTAAAATGAGCTCTATTAGTATTTTTACTTATTATTGTTACGGTCCTTCAGTAATTTCGGAACTGTTTTTGTACTTTGCACATTTGTTCCCTAGGAAGGAATTTGATAGTTAAGAATTGTATGTATGTGTGGATTGTATGTACAAGACACAGGCTGTTTCACACTGATGACAGGGCTCTGAGGGTAAAATATACTGATGAGACTCTATTAGAAGTGTAATTGTTTCACACAACCTCAACTGAGAATCATTTTTCAGTCCTAGTAATTTTGTGTTCGATATTCAGCCTACAGAGATACTATCTAATTTTAATTAGTCTCGCATTCCGTTATTAAGCTGAAATTAATAGCATTTGTTTCTTTTTTTCATCATGGTAAATGCATATTCGCAAAATGTAAACTTTTTAGAAGGTTTTATTTGCGTTCTTTGTAAGATTATCTCTTGTTTGCTCACTATGATACTGCTGTCACTGTCGAAGAGAGTTTTTACTCACAACCAACAGAGAACGTCATTGATGTAAATCAGGAACACTATTCATGCGAGCTGTTGTGCGTACCTTGTGTCATAGTGGCTGGACTTGCTAGCTAGCATGTTGTAGATCGCCAATTGAAACCTAGCCACCACCAGCAGCAGCTATTTATTAGTTAGAAAATTATTCCTTCTGGAATATTGTATATTTTGGAATACATAACATATGTAAGAGTAACAGCGTTCTGGAATATTCGATAAATGGAAGACGAAACATTCCGTTTTACGAAGTCCACCAGTGGGAGAACTATGACGACTCCGAGATCTGGAAAACCAGAGGGATAATTGTGTTCTGTCTGTACCGTGGTGTGAGTAACAAAGGTGTTTTCACTTTAAGTATTGCGTCGATTGACAACCCTAACTTCAGATTTAGACCTGATTGTCGTTTCGACATGGTGTTTGTCTATTGGTAACGGAGGTCACGAGGACCAAGGAATTCATCAAATGGTCCCAGCAAATCGGGGAAATGCTACAGAAAAAGAGTTGGTGAAAGAAGTATGACCGACTGCCGAATGTTGTCGCTGTGGCAGTTGACGAGGTTTGGTATAAGCTCGCTCTCTCATATGATGGATATTGCAAAACAGTACCCTGCCTGTAATTCCTTAGACTAAGTATCATTGTGTACATAGACAGGGACTGGAACACAAGCAGTACGTCATTGCTAAGATCTGTACAATCAGGACACAGATGCATTCTAAAACAGCAGCTGCACATTATTGTTTTCCAGAGATTCTGATCAGGACCTGGTGAAGTGGCTCAAAGAATTCTACCGAGTCGCCAATTCAACAGATTGGATGTCATGATGTGTTTAACAAATATGTACTTACAGAAACTTCCTGGCAGATTAAAACTGTGTGCCGGACCGAGACTCGAACTCGGGACCTTTGCCTTTCGCGGGCAAGCGCTCTACCAACTGAGCTACCCAAGCACGACTCACGCCCCGTCCACACAGCTTTACTTTTGCCAGTACCTCGCCTCCTACCTTCCAAACTTTACAGAAGCTCTCCTGCGAACCTTGCAGAACTAGCACTCCTGAAAGAAAGGATATTGCCGAGACATGGCTTAGCCACAGCCTAGGGGATGTTCTGCAAGATTCGCAGGAGAGCTTCTGTAAAGTTTGGAAGGTAGGAGGCGAGGTACTGGCAGAAGTAAAGCTGTGTGGAGGGGGCGTGAGTCGTGCTTGTGTAGCTCAGTTGGTAGAGTGCTTGCCCGCGAAAGACAAAGGTCCCGAGTTCGCGTCTCGGTCCGGCACACAGTTTTAATCTGCCAGGAAGCTTCATATCAGCGCACACTCCGCTGCAGAGTGAAAATCTCATTCATGTGCTTACAGCACTGGTTCGAGAACAACTGAGGGAAGCTCAATGGCTGTGATAAATTGCAGGACAAACTGAGGTAAATATTTGACGACAAAGCATCAGTTGGATGGACTAGCAAGATGAGTACTGAGGCTCCAGGCACACAAAAGCGGATGCAAATATAAGGACACAGAATGTTCCTCAAGTAATATTTTGGCGGAACATAGAGGCATGAAATAAATGACACTACTGAACAGAGCAAAAATCCAGCACTGCGGAAACCATGGACACCTACAAGAAGGAGGAGCTAACGAAAGGAGAGTCCCATTTAATTAAAGGTGTATTTTACAAGAGGAACTATGATCCATTGTGGTGGAGGTGGGTATTTGTCTTCGCAGCTCATCTAAAGCAACCATCCTGAAGTTATTCCACGATGCTCCAACATCTGGTCACCTTGGATTCGTGAAGACCCTAGACAGAATCCGATGCAGGTATCACTGCTCACATCCCTACCAATCTGTTAAACACTATGTGAGTCACTATTAGGAATGAAAACGAAAGCACATCCAAATTTATTTCCAGAACATTGCGTACAAATCCCAACTGCAGCACAACCACTCCACCAAAATTGAATCGACCTCTTGAGGAGATTCGGGAAGACAGAAAACGGGATTCGATGGATGATAATAGTCTCCACTGACTATCCCATCCGCCATGCTGTCTTCAAAGCTTTACCGACAGCTGAAACTCTAGAAATTTCGTAGTCCCTTGTAGAGCACTTCATACCGAAGTATGGAGCACCCCATGTGACGATGGTCGTGGAAATGTTTTCCAGTCTAGACTAGCATCAGAGGTAGTTACATATCGTGAAATCACCCATAGGACGGCAATTGGCATTCATCCACAGAACAGTGCCGCGTGGGAGTAGCCGAGCGATCTAAGGCGCTGCAGTCATGGACTGTGCGGGTGGTCCCGGCGGAGGTTCGAGTCCTCCCTCGGGCATGGGTGTGTGTTTGTCCTTAGGATAATTGTGTAAACTTAGGTACTGATGACCCTAACAGTTAAGTCCCATAAGATTTCATACACATTTGAACATTCACAGAACACTTTGATAAGACATTGCAATATGGGATCCCCATGCAGTTTGATATCGACCAGAAAGACAATAGCACACAACATTACACTCGCAATCAACATAGAAAAGCAAGACATTGTGGTCATCACACCGTTATCTTTTCTCTACAGCCGTGATGCTGAAATGAAAGTGGATGTATTCGCCTCACTTCAAATAGACGACACTCAGAACGACTGTGTGCAACACCTCACTAGGACTGAAGAAGCAAGGGACGCTTGACGCCCGTGAGAAAGCCCGATTGCGCTGTAACGCCAAACATCGATCAGTCAAATACAGCCCAGGAGACTTGGTGTGGATTTTTACGTCTTTGCTGAAAGTGTGACTACCGAAAGAGTTTCTGAAGTGCTACGTTGGGCCGTATGGTATAATTTGCGATGGTCGGTCGTCACATAAGAATTAGAAGATCGTGACACCTTACCAAGAATACAAAAGAGCAGAGCCGTTGTCCATATCTTCCACATGAGAGTCTATTGTAGTTCAGAGGCGGAGATCGACGAAGGAAGTTTCAGGAAACTGCAACCCCAGTCGATGATAGTAAAGCTACGACGAGAGGGGCTACTTTAGTGATTTTTAGAGAGCTGACCTCTTGTACCGTCTTCAGAACTGCGAATGTCTCAACGAGAAATATGGAACCATCACCTGGTAGTTGAAAATTTCTTTCTTCCTCAGTTTTCGCGCGGAGGAAAACGCAACATATGTCTCCACCAGGTACAACGTAGGTGAAAACTCCCACATTCTTTTCCGTTGGTGGAACTATCAACGTATGGTACAGGAAGGAATTGAGAATAGCCATGATGGACATGTAGATACACTGGAAGGACTTCAGTAATTTAAGTTCGCAGGTACGTCCAGTGTTCGTACCGTTCATAGAAAAGGAACAGTGTTTCCATTAAAGTCTATTATTTCACACTTGGTGATCAGTGGATGGGACGTGTCTGCCATTGTTTGTGAAACATAACGATCAGACAGCATTGTCCTTCGAATATGTAAGGCATTGCTGTTGCTTCCAGAAGAAGGGAGCTAGTGCGGCAAGAATGCATAGTCCCAAGGCAGATACATAGGCGTTTGTGCTGTAATTTATCTAGAAGCGCGAAGTGCTCTTTAGCAGCATTGTGATAGACCATGCATCCATAATCGATACGGGAATATATCAACACGCCGTATAAAGTCAGCAGAATATTGCAGTCAGTCCCACCGTACTGTCGTCACCGACCTGACAAGGTTAAATGTAATTTCGCACGTACTGACGACGGTTTGGATACGAGGTTCTCAGCTCATTCGAGAAGCAAAGAGAACACCGAGGAATCTAGCCTTGGATATTATTGATATTTTGTGACCAGAGAGTCTGGCACTGCTCTAACAATCTGGTGTATTACGTTTCGTGAAACGTACAACTACCGATATTTCCGCAGACATTTGCAACCCACAGCTGTGGAAAGTTTGATTCAGTATAACCATCGCGTTTTACAGTTCACATACTACCTAATCCAGATGGTTGGTGGACACATACAACCAAGTATCGTCTATGTGTTACAGAACTTTTACGGGAGGAGGGATAATTCTCCATCTGGGAGGTATAGAGTGCAAAGAGTATGGGCCCGAGGAGTGCCCCTAGTTGGAGACCTTTTGTAAGAACTCATGGTCCTATTAGTTTATTGGGAAAGCGAACTCAAAGTAGTCATTCCGTAAATAAGCTGTAGCCAGAATCTAGCGTTTTTCCACTTCCGTAGCAACACAGATACGTGAACATTGTCATGTGCATGAACAACATCAAGAGAGACAGCTGGGACAGTCTCTTTCTTTGTGTCTGCTTAACAGATATCAGAGGATAAAACCTCAAATTATCAGTAGTCCTTCTTAAACTTATACTGACTCTATGGCAGAATCTGTTTCAGTTACAACCACCACTCCAAGCGATTTTTAACCAGGTGCTCTACAGTTTTGACGATGCAGGAAGAGGTATACGTCGATATGACGTGGCCCACTCCTCATCTATATCTGGTTTCGATATAGGTATCACTACTTGAGTTATACAGTCTTCTATTAGTGTGCCGTTCATCCGAATTTGGTTAAAAATCAGTAACAGTGTTAAGTGAGGGAGATGTTCCATCATGCAATAGCGGATGACGTCCTTGTGGGGTGAGGAATCTTCCGCCTTTTTTAAAGCTCTTCGTCAGTTCTTCATTCGAAAATGGTACCACGAGTGGGTGCTTTGGTCCCTGTTTTCCGCGGGACGAAATGGATGCTAGACTTCAAAAGCTGACGTTATTAATCTCACGAAGTCATCAAGATATACATCATTTAATGACCGACGATTACTTGAGTTCTTGTGTTTAAGAACGTTTAGTTTTTTCCATACATCTTCGAGACTGAAAGTATTATTTAAAGATTCACAAAAAAACCGAGCTGTACTTTTTACAGTCTTTTACCTATCTGCTGACTCTCGCAGCTGCTTTCTGATATGCAACGAAGTTTTCTGCCATCCGTTGTTTCCGAAAGTTACAGTACACAAATTTTCACTGTGATATAGCTCTGGCGTCCATCAGAGTGGGGACCACTACTGCCAAATGATGACTTTCTTTTTCTTGGTGTGGAAGTTGTAGCAGGTTCGCCAATACCTGAAATAAGCAGTTGGTAGGCAGCTTTCGGTCCTAACAAACTGTTAAAGGAGTGATACTTCTTCTCCACTGTAGCAGTGTGCTGTAGCCAGCCAGCTTCGTTGATATGCCATTAGGTGTTTGGATATATAAAACTGACAGGATTTAGGGAAGTCAGTGTCTGCAGGGATATGATCGGAGTCACCTTTTACTGTTCATTCCATTATATGGCGAAAGTCAGCAGAATGCGATATCAAATCAATGACTGACGGTCGTCATCATTGGTTATGCATCATGGTACGAGAGCCATCGTTTGTAAGTACTAAACCGAGATATTCGAGAATTGTAAGGAAATCTCGGCTATCTATGTCGTCTATTTCACAACCACTTACTGAGTTGTGTGCATTAGAGCCTGCTCAAACGAGAAATTGGGTTTGAAGTTAGCCAATAATCTGATCCAGAGCAAATGGAACTCAACACATTTACTGTGAGTGTTTGCCTGTCAGCCAAACTGGAGTGTTCAATCCACCTATTGAAGTGCGGACAGCAGTTGTATTCAGTGGGATGGCTGGAACCAAGTTTCGTAAATACAAGCTAAGTTCCCTATAGATACTTTCTCTGTTCGAGATAACTGATTGTACATTAGATTAGAGGACTTTAAAATCTATTGCCACATTTGCTGAAGACTTTAACAGCATTTTGTATAAGAGCCCATGATCTGCAGTATTAAAGGGACGAGAGCTGTCAACAGCAGCTTCTCGATTCGGCTATGGTCAGAGGGGTGGGAGGACACAGATCACTTCATATAGGACTCTGTGGATCCTGGATTCGTATAACTACGTAAGGCAGCAAAATTTTGTCACCTTATATCTACTATCCTGTAAACTATTTCCGATTTATATCTACATTAGATTATTGTTTATGATGTACAATTGGATTATTGATCATTTCGCTGGCTGATAACGGCTAGCACCTCGTACTAATAATTTCTGTAGTACTGCATGTCTGGGAGTTAATTAGGGCTGAGCACTGACAGATAGGTTGATGGAGGCTACGCCCTCCTCAGAAGCTGTTATCAGCTAATGCAGGGCCGGGATGACAGTTGTCGTGTTTTGCAGGAGTTGACATTTACTGCCCTTAGTGAATTCAGAGGGAGGTGATGGCTTTACAATGCCTTAGAATCCCCACAGCACCGACAATGCAGGTGAGAGGTGGCACTGTGATGGGGCAAAAAAGAAATTTGAGAACAGCATACCAAGCAAAAGAGTGTCTGGGGTGGAAAGATGTGGAAAGACACCCTGTTAGTGCAAAGGATGGTCAGCAACTGTTCTGCAACGAATCTTGTCATGGGAAGTGCTGGGGCACACATCTCACTGAAAAAATAGTGACGTATTCGGAGTGCTAAGGATGTAGGAGACAAATGGAAACTTCATGAAAATCTTCTGAAAAGAGTATGAGATTTTGATGATTGGCTGGCTGATTTATAACCCATGGAGTGGGATGAAATGTTTTTGTAGTTGGAAATGGGATTCACAGCCTGAATGCAAATGTTGATTCCTCATTTTCAGGAGACAGCGGGTGCAGGCTATGGCATGAAGAAGCACCTCCCTGCAAGGATTGATCGATGATTGATCGAGGACACTTCCCTCTGGGAATCGATGTAGGGAGTTCACTATGGAGAGACACAACAGGGAATGTGGAGGTTACACTCTGAGAAACGTTTCTTACAACACATGGAGTGCATGAAATGGTTTCTCTGTGAACACAGTTCTTTAGCTCTCTGTGGACTCTGACTCACACTGAAGTGCTTCTGTACTGGAGAATGTCTGAGTCGAGTTACTGTTCCTGGCTGCTAAGTAAATAGAAATGCTGACGGTTGTGTATTGCACTGACGTAATTTCAATCCCAGGAGTTTTCGGACGGCATGCTACGTCCACTGTGCAGATAGAGAAGTGTAGGTACGCCACGTACACCATCTGGATAACGACCAACAATCCAAGTAGCCCATAATTGGTGCGTTAAAACTGCTGTCCGTAGTTCAATAGCTGGATCGCACACTCCAGTTTGGTAGATAGAGAAACACTTACAGTAAATGTGTTGGGTTCCATTTGCTCGTCGTCTGTGCTTTTTCCCAAAGTGCTAGTAAGTGTGAAGGTCATCAGTTTCTCATTGCTAATCAGTTTCAGCCTTTTGTGTCTGTAATACAGGAGGCACTGTAAAAAAAAAGTCAAACATCTGTTGTGCCAATCTCAAAATTACATCTATGGAAGAATCCGACACTGTATACTTCATATTTGTACAATTTTTTGGATTCTTCATGTTTTTCTGAGAATTAATCATTAAAAACCCAAGTTGTGATTGATTCTAGTAGCATATCAATAGGACTGATTGGTTTGACTTGCTGACTTGAAGTGAAGTAAAATGACAATATGATAGTTCGTTTTATGAAATCCCTTGCTGTAGTTTGTCAATGAGGGTCGTTTCATTTCTTTGTAGGTGTGAGAATTACAGTGTGTAAACAACATTAGTCAACCACACATACACATGCTTTATGTCACGAAATCCACTGAGGTTTGGAACATGTTAGAATAACCGTGATGGTAAGAGCTATGATTGAATGTTTTATTTTTGTAAGACCTGGGAGCTGCAGCTGATTTAACTGAATGCTTATGCTCCTGACGTAGACTCTTTTACGTCCTGATCCAACAGTCTGATTTCCCGCAAATTATTGGCCACTCACTAGGGTAGAACATTAGAGTTATAGAAACATCGGCAGCAATCTCGCAAATGACGGACACGTGGACGGAAGTACAGTGAACTTCACTGCGTTTGGCTCCTATGTACTGCTGATTAACAGAGCAACTGGGGTCGATGGCGTTGTTGTTTCCGTTATAATGCAAACAGCCGAGCGCTCCGCTACGTGAGGGCTCCCGTGCATCTGGCAAAACGAGCACTACTACGATATTACTTAAATGGAAATACCTAAGGCAACCATGGCATTGGTAAAGAGACTGAATGTGTGGTGCAACCGGGTAGCGCATAACGCACACACCCACACACACACCCACACACGCACACACCCACACACACACCCACACACGCACACACATACACACACACACACACATATATATATATATATATATATATATATATATATATATATATATATATATATATATATGTGTGTGTGTGTGTGTGTGTGTGTGTGTGTGTGCGTGTGTGGGTGTCAAAAAAAAAAAATATATATATATATATATATATGTGTGTGTGTGTGTGTGTGTGTGTGTGTATACGTGATGTAAATTTATTTTTAAATTTTTCGCTGCCCAATATATATATATATGTTACAAAGCATTTAGGTACAGGAAGGTATTTCAGCTCTCAATCTCCAGTCACTTTCTTTGGGAATCTTGTCACTTCGGTCAGTAAATATTCAGAATTTATATCAGCAACTCCTCTTACATTCAGAGTACAGCGCTGTTGAAAACTTTAAGTCTATGTTTAGTCTCTTACAAATAAATATTTATGTCTTGCTTTTGGGTTTTCTGATCCGATGTCTGCGCTAATATTTTGTAGGAAATTGGTGTCTCCCTCTTCTGTAGTGTCTTGTCAAATGCTACTCGCTGATCGCCGTACCCCTCCGGCGGAAGTAATTTTAAATTTACATCACGTACTGATGAGTCATACGAACAAGTTGGAGAGTCTTTGAAATCCTATGCTGTGGAGGTGTCTGAGTAGGTCGTACATGGCAGTGCTCGTGGGCACTCTCCCATAGTGTTTCTTCCCACTTTTTCGTTCTGTACAACATTTATGCTCGTTTGAAGGCGTAGTCGTATGCATTGAAACTGAAGATAAGCAAACGTACGTTGTGTGCGTGTGTCTTGCTGTAATGTAATCCGGAATATGTTCCTGAAAGTTTGTAGCCATTTCAGTTCGCTGTTCCCCTCCAGGTAGCTATTATGTCACTCTAAATAAAACTAATGAAATTGTTTCCATTTTTTTCCTACAAGATCTAAATCCAGGAGCTATCGTCAAATGTAAACTGCAGACCATCCAAGTCGAATGTATAGGGATTTCACATGGTCGAAGACACAATCGCTGACGGCATCTCTCTCTCTGGGGCTGCCACCAGGGCCATTTCTAGGATCTATAGAACCCTACCACAGGACATTTTGTAATAGCTAACCCGCACCTTTACACTTTTCCGTTAGACTTACAAAATTCACACCTGCGTTTTCAAACTGCACTTTGAGGCGGCAGGTACGACACCAGTTCCCGATGAAGAAAAACTTCTCATCAATCTACTTCATGTGTCTGATATTGATCGTACAATGTCCCGTGTGCTTTGTAGCTAACGCCGTAATTTTCGACGAAGCTGTCACGGCTGTACTGAATGTGGTTGTCATCTTTTCAGCACGTTGCGTAATGTGCAACACTGTTGAGTAGAATTATTTTATCGTTGCTAGCCGGCCGGAGTGGCCAAGCGGTTCTAGGCGCTACAGTCCGGAACCGCGCGACCGCTACGGTCGCAGGTTCGAATCCTGCCTCGGGCATGGATGTGTGTGATGTCCTTAGGTTAGTTAGGTTTGAGTAGTTCTAAGTTCTAGGGGACTGATGACCTCAGCACTTAAATCCCATAGTGCTCAGAGCCATTTGAACCATTTCTATTCTTGCTAAACTTAGGATGCATACGCATTGAGAGTCCTGTTTTTCCTGACTTAAAAGCTTTCGTTGCCTCGCTACAAAAATCTTATGTTTTGTTCGGAAGTTTTTGTAGTTTTACTCCTGTATGAGCTCCATCAATTTGTCCTCTTTCAATCTTGATCATCCTGAATAACGTGTTTTCACGTACTGCACATTGCTTGCTGGCGGACAAGGACTCGACTCCAGACACATGCATTTTGAGGACCGTGTGGTGACATCCGCGCCATTCAAGCACAAACAACGTATGTCGACCGACTCCCACAAAGTGAATTCACCGTACACTACAAGAATTCCACCTCAGTTACTAGCGTGACGTGCAGGAGAAACCAAATTCTTTCACATAATCTTCCTCTCATTAGTGCCATGTGGGAACTCTTGCATTATCTACAGGTAACGTGGAGACGGCAAATTTAACTTGTTTCGTAAGTGAACCTGACAGTGCACAGACGTGCCTTACACAGTGGTGGTCTATGCGTTATTTCCGTCCCCTCTAGCGGTGGTTTTCCTTCCGGTGCACAGGCTCTGCACCTGTTCCAGCGGGAGTTCATACAGCGAAATAAGAGCGAGATGTGGCTGCTTCTCGGATCTGCCAGGACTAATCACGTAACGCCGTTTTGAGTACATATGTATGGAAACGCTTGAATATAGGCGCAATTCTATAAACGACTTCTCAGTCACGCAGGATTGGCACCGTCTGCAGGTTTTCCAACCTCGCAGCTGAAATCTGGCAACAGCGCAGTATCTTCCTTCGTCATACGAAGTGTATAATACTAGTACGCTGAACAAACAAGAGGCAATGTCAACTTGGGCACACGCAACGCGACACTGCTGAGCAGTTGTTGCAGGACTAGAGGTGTTCATTTGCGCACGTGCAGCCATCTAAAAATGTGTGTCAATTCCTAAGGGACCAAACTGCTGAGGTCATAAGTCCCTAGACTTGCACACTACTTAAACTAAAACTAAATCATGCTAAGAATAACTCACACACCTACGCCATAGGGAAGACTCGAACCTGGGGCGGGAGGAGTCGCGCAATCCGTGACATGGCGCCTCTAACCGCGCGGCCACTCAGCGTGGCTGCAGCCATCCCTTCATCCAGCTGCTCCGGTGTCTTTGAACCGAACCCGAAGCGAACCGTTAGGTTATAACAAAATCCAAGTAAACATGAGTTACGACGCTGGTATGCTCCAAAACTACCTTCCTTCCTCTAAAGTAATATACACTACTGGCCATTAAAATTGCTACACCAAGAAGAAATGAAGATGATAAACGGGTATTCATTGGACAAATAGAACTAACATGTGATAATATTTTCACGGAATTTGGGTGCATAGATCCTCAGATATCAGTACCCAGAACAACCACCTCTGGCAGTAATAACGCCCTTGATACACCTGGGCATTGAGTCAAACAGAGCTTGGATAGCTTGTACAGGTACAACTGCCCATGCAGCTTCAACACGATACCACAGTTCATCAAGAGAAGTGACTGGCGTATTGTGACGAGCCAGTTGCTCGGACACCATTACCCGGACGTTTTCAGTTGGTGAGAGATCTGGAGCATGTGCTGACCAGGGCAGCAGTCGAACATTTTCTGTATCCAGGAAGGCCCGTACAGGACCTACAACATGCGGTCGTGCATTATCCTGCTGAAATGTAGGGTTTCGCAGGGATCGAATGAAGGGTAGAGCCACGGGTCGTAACACATCTAAAATGTAACGTACACTTTTCAAAGTGCCGTCATTGCCAACAAGATGTGACCGAGACGTGTAACCAATGGCACCCCACACCGTGTGATACGCCAGTATGGTGATGACGAATACACGCTTCCAATTTGCGTTCACCGCGATGTCGTCAAACACGGATGCGACCATCATGATGCTGTAAACAGAACCTGGATTCATCCGAAAAAATGACGTTTTGCCATTCGTGCACCGAGGTTCGTCGTTGAGTACACCGACGCCGGCGCTCCTGTCTGTGATGCAGCGTCAAGGGTCTCCGAGCTGATAGTCCATGCTTCTGCAAACGTCGTTGAACTGTTCCTGCAGTTTTTTGTTGTCTTGCAAACGTCCCCATCTGGTGACTCAGGGATCGAGACGTGGCTGCACGATCCGTTACAGGCATGACGATAAGATGCCTGTTATCTCGACTGCTAGTGATACGAGACCGTTGGGATCCAGCACGGCATCCCGTATTACCCTCCTGAACCCACCGATTCCATATTCTGCTTACAGTCATTAGATCTCGACCAACGCGAGCAGCAATGTCGCGATACGATAAACCGCAATCGCGACAGGCTGCAATCCGACCTTTCTCAAAGTCCGAAACGTGATGGTACGCATTTCTCCTCCTTACACGAGGCATCACAACAACGTTTCACCAGGCAACCTCGGTCAACTGCTGTCTGTGTATGAGAAATCAGTTGGAAAGGTTCCTAATGTTTGCACGTTGTAGGTGTCGCCACCGGCGCCAACCTTATGTGAATGCTCTGAAAAGCATATCATTTGCATGTCACAGCATCTTCTCCCTGTCGGTTAAATTTCGCGTCTGTAGCACGTCATCTTCGTGGCGTAACAATTTTAATGGTCAGCAGCGTATTACTTCGAAGTGAAAGTGATGGTACATTGGAGAAAACTGGACTGCGAATTTAAATATAACAGTTTCAATTTAAGTATGCATTTTATCTGAATCTCTCATAAACTCTCCATGTACAGTATGTTTACTTAAATTAGCTGAGAATCTATGGAGAAAAATAGTTTTGTCCCCCTTATGAGCCTCAATTAAGTGTTTGGCTGAATTATTCACTTGTATTCGAAAATATTGAAAATCATCTAAAATCAAGTCTACTGAATTCTGCATGTCGTGCTCTACTCCTACTCTTTATAACTTCATAGGTACCACTTTTTCTCTTTTCCAGATTGGAATTCTTAGTTTGTTAGTTTCCATCTTGAATTTCACCGTATCTCCGGATGTAGAGTAGTAGACAAAACAGACGTAAACGTGAATTTTCGTCTGCAGAAACGCACAGAGACTCGCAGGGTGTTGTTGCTGTGGTCTTCGTTCCGAACACTCGTTGCACGCGAGTCTGTCCCACACTGTCATATATACACTCCTGGAAATGGAAAAAAGAACACATTGACACCGGTGTGTCAGACCCACCATACTTGCTCCGGACACTGCGAGAGGGCTGTACAAGCAATGATCACACGCACGGCACAGCGGACACACCAGGAACCGCGGTGTTGGCCGTCGAATGGCGCTAGCTGCGCAGCATTTGTGCACCGCCGCCGTCAGTGTCAGCCAGTTTGCCGTGGCATACGGAGCTCCATCGCAGTCTTTAACACTGGTAGCATGCCGCGACAGCGTGGACGTGAACCGTATGTGCAGTTGACGGACTTTGAGCGAGGGTGTATAGTGGGCATGCGGGAGGCCGGGTGGACGTACCGCCGAATTGCTCAACACGTGGGGCGTGAGGTCTCCACAGTACATCGATGTTGTCGCCAGTGGTCGGCGGAAGGTGCACGTGCCCGTCGACCTGGGACCGGACCGCAGCGACGCACGGATGCACGCCAAGACCGTAGGATCCTACGCAGTGCCGTAGGGGACCGCACCGCCACTTCCCAGCAAATTAGGGACACTGTTGCTCCTGGGGTATCGGCGAGGACCATTCGCAACCGTCTCCATGAAGCTGGGCTACGGTCCCGCACACCGTTAGGCCGTCTTCCGCTCACGCCCCAACATCGTGCAGCCCGCCTCCAGTGGTGTCGCGACAGGCGTGAATGGAGGGACGAATGGAGACGTGTCGTCTTCAGCGATGAGAGTCGCTTCTGCCTTGGTGCCAATGATAGCCGTATGCGTGTTTGGCGCCGTGCAGGTGAGCGCCACAATCAGGACTGCATACGACCGAGGCACACAGGGCCAACACCCGGCATCATGGTGTGGGGAGCGATCTCCTACACTGGCCGTACACCACTGGTGATCGTCGAGGGGACACTGAATAGTGCACGGTACATCAAAACCGTCATCGAACCCATCGTTCTACCATTCCTAGACCGGCAAGGGAACTTGCTGTTCCAACAGGACAATGCACGTCCTCATGTATCCCGTGCCACCCAACGTGCTCTAGAAGGTGTAAGTCAACTACCCTGGCCAGCAAGATCTCCGGATCTGTCCCCCATTGAGCATGTTTGGGACTGGATGAAGCGTCGTCTCACGCGGTCTGCACGTCCAGCACGAACGCTGGTCCAACTGAGGCGCCAGGTGGAAATGGCATGGCAAGCCGTTCCACAGGACTACATCCAGCATCTCTACGATCGTCTCCATGGGAGAATAGCAGCCTGCATTGCTGCGAAAGGTGGATATACACTGTACTAGTGCCGACATTGTGCATGCTCTGTTGCCTGTGTCTATGTGCCTGTGGTTCTGTCAGTGTGATCATGTGATGTATCTGACCCCAGGAATGTGTCAATAAAGTTTCCCCTTCCTGGAACAATGAATTCACGGTGTTCTTATTTCAATTTCCAGGAGTGTATTTCTGCATAGTTACTGCAACCTATATCTCTTTCAACCTGCGTACTGTAGTCAAACCTTAGGCACCCCCATAAAAATTTTACCGCTCACATTTCCCACCATTACCTTCCAGACTGAAGATTACTTGAAGATTCAGCATCTTTCCTACTAACAGCCCCCTTTTTTAAAGTTTTGCCATAAATTTGTATTTTCTTAGAATTGATACCTCATTGCTATCCTCATCGAAATAGAGTAAGAATTACAGGGCCTACGAACTGGAGTAAACAGTCTACGTACCACAGGATATGATTGAGAATAAACCGAAGAAAGACGAGGAACTAGAAGTAATAGAAATGAGATTAGTGCGAAAGATACGGTTAAAATTAGGAGTCGCTAAATAGACGAAGTAATGGCATTCTTCAACCTTGGAAGCAAAATAACACACGACGGACGAAACAAGAAGGGTAGAGAAAGCAGACTAGCACAAGCAATGACCGAGTTATTGGCCAAAACACGTCTATTAGTGGGTAATATCAGTCTTGCTTTTAAAAAGAAATTACCGACGATGCACATTTGAAGTACATAATTGTGTGGAAGGAATCCTGGCCTGTAGGAAAACCAGAAAGGGGAAGAATCGAAGCGTTTGAGATGTGGTGGTACAAAAGGATGTTGAAAATTAGGTGCAATGAAAAGGTAGGGAATGAGGAGGTTCATCGCGCAATTGGCGAGAAGACAAACATGTGGAAAACAATGAGAACAAGGAGAGCGAGAATAACAGGACACGTGTTAAGGCATCAGGGAATAATCTCCATGTTACTAAAGAGACCTGCAGAGGGTAAAAAGTGGAATGCAAAACTGAGATTGTAATACATCCGAGGATATTTCAGGCTTTACATCCATCATATTCAGGTATAAGAAGCTCTTCTTAGAGCAGTGACAAGGCAGCACCGATGACGGATGGTCTATTCGGTACGTATATCGTCAGAAAGACCAAGTAAATTGAGATATTTCTCCGAGATTGGCTGTTGCGTTTGAAGTTGAGAGCCAGAATGATAATAATCTCCTATTAATGTTAGAAAAACTAAACATCGTATTTACTTGCAATTCAAGTTAATGTATCTCTCAATAGCGTATTATAGTTCCATTATTTCACAAGTATTAGTAACCAGCGGAATAATAAACAGTTGCTAAAAGAAAAGGCAGACGAAGCATTTCGGAGATATTCCGATCGCGCCTAAGTTGATTGGCGGGCGATATGGTTCGGTGGTAAGATCAGCGCTGGTTCGGCAGCCTCGGAGGACAGACAGACATATTGTCTGCTACGGTCGGTGTCAGTTGAGACTTTATTAGCAATCTGTAGTTTATAAATGCGAGAGCTGGTTAGGCAGCGTCGGGGGACAGATATGTTGTCTGCTGCGGCCGGTGTCTGTTAGGACTTTATTAGCAACATATGGTTACTTGAACAAGCAGTTGAGTACAGTGTGATGGTAATTACGGAAATACGAAGTTCATTAATTTGTTGAAAAGTGGAAATGGTTTGTGACTTTAAAGTGGAAACAAATTGGAAATGTAGTTATTTCTAAAATATTTCTTCCTCGCGAAGAGTTTATTACAGCCTCAAGATAACGGATTTACGACCTACGTGCTGTTTTCTGCGCCAGGGGCAACAACTATAGAATACTGCATGTTGGTGAACATTAATTAGAACTTAATGCATTCCACTCAGGGCTTTGAAAGCAAATAGGCACCCCGCGTGTACTTTCTAAGTACAAATGAGATCAAGGGCGCGTCATCTGTGGTAACATAGAGGAGGTATAAGGGAAAGAAATTTTTTTGAGGGAAGGGGTTTATCATACGCAGGTTCATATACACTACCCTCCATAAGTTTTGAAACATCATGCTGCCTATTGCAACGGAGCAAAATGTAAGTGATTTATGTCACTTATTTGTTAGAATAAGGAATAGCAAGCTCAAATAACGGTTAATAATGACATGAACAGTATTGTACATATACATACATATTGGAACATACTAGTATCGCTCCATTTTATGTAAACCGACGTTACCTGTCCAAGTAGTTCTACTAAACATGCCAGGTGGCGTGAGTAGACAGCATGGCTATGTGGAGGTACGTTGTTTACATTTCTGTTCACTTGTATTTAAGTTTGCATAAAAGTATAACACGCCGCGAAAGTAATTGAAAATGGCCCCAAAGTGCCAGATTCCTCATGAATCACGGGTAATGGCAATCACTTTGCACCAAGAAGGCTACAGTGTCCGACAAATAGCAAAGAAACTGATGATTTCCATCAGCGGAATTGTCAAAACCATACAACGGCATCGAGAAACAGATTCCTATGTAGATCGTTCTCACTCAGGAGCACCCAGGAAAATATCAGAACGCCAGGAAAAGTATTTGGTAGTGACCAGTAAACGTAACAGATTAAAAACTGTCCGTGACTTGACTGCTGAACTAAACGCAACGAGGGATACACCGGTGAGGGAGTCAACAACGAGACGACGTCAGGCAGACAACAACCTCCGAGGTTATGTAGCAACAAGGAAACCACTGTTGCTCCCTGTTAACAAGAAGAAAAGGCTTGAGTGGGCTAAGACACACCAACATTGGACACCGGGGGATTGGGAAAGAGCCTTATTCACTGATGAATCCAAGTTCGAAATATTTGAAAGTAGACGCCGTCAATTTGTACACCGTTTACCCCATGAACGCTTGAATACTCAGTGCGGCATTCCAAGTGTAAAGCGTGGAGGGGGTTCTGTGACGGTATGGGGATCCTTTGGAGGGAATAAATTCGGAGATTTGGTGAAAATAGATGGAAAGAGGACCAAACGTATTATCATGCCATTCTCCAGCGACATGCCAAGACATCTGGCATGCCTATTTTGAGGAATAGAAAATTTAATTGTTGCATCTTTCTGTGTATTATTTGAGGTTAATAGACATTTGGAAAACAACAAAATGCATTTTGTACCGTATTTCCTTTCCGTGGTGTGTAATTACTAGGTGTTTCCAAACTTATGGAGGGTAATATATATATCCCTCTCTTCCAATCTCTCTTTTTCAACTTCCTGTAGCTTTTATAGCATTCATGGACTTAAGAAAACTATGTTAACTGTAATACTCTTTGAAATTCCGTAGTTAGCAGGGGAAAAATACAGGAAGCGAAAGGCAGTTTGCATCTAGCACAGAGACCAGATGGCAGTTGTAAGAGTTGATGAGCATGAAAAGGATGAAGTGGTTTGGAAGAGACTGAGACTGGGTTGTAGCCTATTCCGAATGGTATTTAATCTTTACCTCGAGCAAGGAATAAAGGAAACCAAAGAAAAGTTTGCAGCACGAATTAAAGTTCAGGGAGAAGAACTAAAAACTTCTTGGTTTGCCGATGACATTGTAATCCTGTCAGAGACCGTAAAGCACTTGGAAGAGCAGTTGAACAGAATCGTCAGTGTTTTGAAAGATGGATACAAGATGAACATCAACAAAAAAATGGTCCAAATGGCTCTGCGCACTATGGGACTTAACATCTGTGGTCGTCAGTCCCCTAGAACTTAGAACTACTTAAAGCT
Source organism: Schistocerca americana (assembly GCF_021461395.2). Taxonomy (NCBI): domain Eukaryota; kingdom Metazoa; phylum Arthropoda; class Insecta; order Orthoptera; family Acrididae; genus Schistocerca; species Schistocerca americana. The sequence goes on along the minus strand of NC_060119.1, from coordinate 125,793,406 downwards.
AACTAACCTGAGGACAGCACACACATCCATGCCCGAGGCAGGATTCGAACCTGCGACCGCAGCGGTCACGCGGTTCCAGACTGAAGCGCCTAGAAACGCACGGCCACACCGGCTGGCGAACATCAACAAAAGCAAGGGGAGGATAACGGAATTTAGTCGAATTAAATCAGGTGATGCTGAGAAAATTAAATTTGGATATCACGAACATGGAAAGGAAGCAGTAATTGAGAAAGAAGTGAGACAATACTGCAGCCTATCCTCGATCCCACAGTAAAATGACTGACGATGGCCGAAGTAGAGAGGGTATAAAATGTAGACTGGCAATGGCAAGAAAAGCGCTTATGAAGAAGTGGAATTTGTTGACAACGAATATAGATTTAAGTGTTAGGGAGTCTTTTCTGGAAGTATGTATGTAGATTGTAGCCATGTATTGAATTGAAATAGTGGACGTTAAACAGTTCAGACAAGAAGAGAATAGAACGTTTTGAAACGTGGCGCTACAGAAGAACGCTGAAGATTAGGTGGGTAGATCACGTAACTAATGAGGAGGTACTGAACTGGGTAGAAATTAAATAGGTTGCACAATGTTACTAGAAGAAGGGATCGGTTGATAGGCCACATTCAGAGAAATTAAGGGATCGCCAATTTAGTATTGGAGGGAAATACGAGTGGTAAAACTGATGGAGGGAGACTACGAGATGAATACAGCAAACAGATTCAGAAGGATGTAAGTTGCAGTAGTTATTGGGAGATGAAGTGCCTTGTAGAGGGTAGAGTAGCATGGAGAACTGCTTCCAACCAGACATTGGACTGATGTGCACAACAACAACACCAACAACTCATGAAATTTGCTGCTACTCTGATATGAAAAGATTGGCAGTGGAGAGGAGAACTTAGCGTGCCACGCGAAAGCAGTCCGAAGGCTGATGACAGGAACAAATTGATATTCACAGCAGCTCGTATGTGAACCGGATCTTCCAGTTATTTGAAACCTAAGGTCTGAAGATCATCGTAAAGCCGAAACCGGTTGCTGAAATTAAAAAGAAATAATTTTTGCTATTTCGACTCCTTTTTTGTTAAGATGTTAAGTATGATATCTGTTGTTCTTCAGTGACGTCTGAATTTATCTACATTCGAATAAGCATATTGCTTTGAATAAGCATGAAACCATTCAGTTACGTCGTACGTTTCAAAAATGTTACCACAATTCTTAAATAGTGCTGCTGACGGAATGGCACGGGTCTCCACCGTTCCACGATTAATATCGCCGTCACCCTGCAGGCAAGTATTGCTCTCAAAACGTACCTACGTCACGGAAAGCGGTCTTCTTCGCGCATTTCACACCTGCCACCGCGCCAACCCATTGGCACGTGGCCCGGCCGCCAACGCTGTTGTCGGTAATTGAGTGGGCGGGCCGCGCTGAAAGCTCATTCATTCCATCACTCTGTTATTCCGTTTCACTTTAGTCCAATAACGGGTTTATTCGGGGCTTTATAAGTGTAGTAACAATGTGGGTGGAACACATTCCGCGAACGCGCGGGGAACCCGATCAACGAATTTGATCGAATAACGTGCCGACGTCAAGTAACGATCAGTTTGCAATGTAAATGGGAGAAGCATATAACGACTGGCCTCGTGCAAACGACTATTGTATCAGGTATCATCGCCAGCGCAGCTCTTCTTTGTCTAAGGTGCCGACTATTAATACTGCTGAAATTGTCCTCTAAACAGTTCATTACTCGAATGCGGAAATATCACATTTTTCCATGTCAGTAGAACTCGGGGTCCCATTCTTTTGGCCAATGCTGTTTACACGTCATTCGTCTTTCAACTTCTTTGATGCCTTTCCTCATGTTGCCTAAACACGTCGGTGAACTTTTCTTCATTTTCTTGCAGTTATAAAAATTCCAATAGGTTACTGTAATTCGTGTAAGACGGTTCTATCCTCGTTCTTCCTAGGATGTGAAGCACTGCATTCCATCTTGCACAAAAAAACCATTTGTACTAAACTTCCAGAAATGTTTCAATTTAGTCGACGATCCCTTAGATGGTATAAGGGGCGTACAGCTTAACTGGTCACTGTTCCCCGTCAGAGTTTTGCGGTAATTAAGCCGTCCTTGAACTGACTTAGTGAGCCGCTGCCTAGGAATTCTCCCTACCTGTTACGTGGAGATGCTCTCGTAGTTTTACGTCCCTTTCAGAACTGTAGGAACGGCGTCACATTCTGAAAGTGCAGTTTTACATAGTGAAGAGGAAACAAGTTTTTTGTCTAAATAATGTTTACACAGGGTGCCATTATGGTGCGTTTATTTAAAAAAATACCGTAAAATGAACTTGTCCACGCTGATTATGGTAGGAGAGCATGATGTCCCGCATTACTAGACTGAAAGGCACCTGTCGATGACTGCTGACTATGGTGCCCAGTTTGTACCTTGATGGTACAAACCATATAGCTCGTGTAAGATCATACATTCTCAGTTATGCCGAAGGTATTCATCTGTTTATTAATATCAACGTTTGCTGGAATTTTAATGATACTGAAAGATAGTATTTTTGACCCATAGACAGTGCCTAATGTCTGAGTGGCAAAAGGCAACTTTTGTTAGCAAATATTTGTTAATAATAATTACTTAATTCGCGTCAAAATAAAGGTACTTTCCCTACGTATCTCTTTGCTGACTTTGCGAGCGATTTCTGAATCAGCACCTCATCCCACTGGCTCTGAAAAACGCCAGATGGCCAACCGCCTCTACTAGCTAATATGGGAACCTATCCCTCTCTTCGTGCTCCGTAAGTACTGCAGCGCTGATACATTCACTTCACGTATGTGAAATGGAAAAACCGAAAATAAAGTAAAAAGCGCTCATATCTGCAAATCAGGTGTGCCTACTATCTTAAATATTTCAATATGTTGTGTTAATGTCATTTTACTGATGGCTTGCTGACGTATTCCAGCTAATTACGGTAGATGACAAAGCTGAAATGTAATGTAGATGAATTTCTGAAACATCAACTGGCTGCACATGACAAACACGATAGAGACAATTACCGAAAGCTTAACCATTTGTACAGGACCAAAAATGCTCACTCTGCAGGCTGCAAATTCAACTTCTCTCCGAAGAAGCAGAAATTCAACACATAGTCGGGCAGCGATTCAAATATGCCTGCAGTCGTTGTATTTACCTAATAAGTAAAACCATGCCACAAAAATTGATGCACGAACCTAGGTAATACGTGGATTATATCACAGTAAGGAGATTCAAAAGTCAATACTTCGTCCACTCACGTGTGCTTTTATGCAATTAATTTACTGTTTTCATTTGCAAAAGCTTAACTCCCCGTCAAGTATAGGAAACACGTGGCAACTGAGTTCTCAAAACATCTTTTACTACTGTCAGCTCTGCACTTATTTTCAGAAAGAACACCTGTTTAGTTCATGTTTGGCTGCGGAAAAACCATCCAGTTTAATTTCTTTACCCAGTGTCTATAAGACAGCAAAGTGAAATTTTAAACATTTTGATTGGCTATGATCCACCAACCGTAGGCTACTTAATTACAGGATGTGTATACAGCCACTTCAGTTGCACATAATTTCTGTCAATTGGCCATGGTTTCGATTGCACTAGGACAATCTGCACATCTTCATCAGAATACCATGATTAAAAACGTCTGAGCAGAAGTGCTCTCATCAAACAGAAATCTTATAGGAATAAAGATTTAACCACGGTGTTATTACATGTTTCCATGTTACTTTTTATTCTGATGATGACTGCCCTTGTGAAATCGAAACCATGGTCGATTGATAAAAAGTTTGTGCCACCGAAGTGGCTGTATATACATCCTCTAATTAAACACTGTAGTGACTTAGCAAACACTCAGTTTTATGTTTTGTACACAGTCCTATGCATAGCTCCAAACTGACCAATTGCTCAGCATCTAAGCAGCTAAACGAATACAGTGACTATTATGAAAGTCATACGGAACTTGTATGACTAAGAAATTCCATTCTTATTGTTTTTGAAAAAAGCAGAGTTATTTTTAGATCCGCAATGGTATTTTATTCCTCCGGTATTCAACAATTTCTGGTGAGCAATACCCCTCTCTCGTGCCCGATGATTTCAAAGTGCGCACAACACGTCTTGTACAAGGAAACCTGTTTCGTACTGTACATGTTTAGTACTTCAGACAGAATCGAAATGACGTGATTACCATGTTAACATCATACTCTATAGCTTGTGATTAATATTTGATCTCTTAGACCATGATGGTAATTCTTAAAATATCAGTTCGCCGAGAACGCTTGTAAATCTTTTTACTGATTACCAACTTCCACAGATCTGTGCTGTCGTCGTCGGATCTTGGAACTTATTAACTGAAGTTCATGATTTTTACAAACTTGCGAGCCACATAGTGATGTCCGCCATTTTACAACAACAAGTTGCAAGGGACATCAGCATGTCAAATATAAAATACCACAAATACAAAACAAAACATGTTGTGCTGACGTTCTAGGCTTCTAGCTCCCTTAATACCACAATAGCCTATGGGAGCGTATGGACTAGGACATCACCACAAGCTGATTTGTGTTCTATATCTGTGGCAAATTATGTTTGCCATGATGATGTTCCTTCTATTTTTTATTCTAAAGTGATATAATATTACTGTGTGGCTTAAAAGTTTGCAAAGATCACGAACTTCTGTTTAAACACTACTGGCCATTAAAATTGCTACACCACGACGATGACGTGCTACAGACGCGAAATTTAACCGATAGGAAGAAGATAGTGTGACATGCAAATGATTAGCTTTTCAGATCATTCACACAAGGTTGGCGCCGGTGGCGACACCTACAACGTGCTGACATGAGGAAAGTTTCCAACCGATTTCTCATACACAAACAGCAGTTGACCGGCGTTGCCTGGTGAAACGTTGTTGTGATGCCTCGTGTAAGGAGGACATATGCGACACGTCACGTTTCCGACTTTGATAAAGGTCGGACTGTAGCCTATCGCGATTGCGGTTTATCGTATCGCGACATTGCTGCTCGTGTTGGTCGAGATCCAATGACTGTTAGCAGAATATGGAATCGGTGGGTTCAGGAGGGTAATACGGAATGCCGTGCTGGATCCCAACGGCCTCGTATCACTAGCAGTCGAGATGACAGGCATCTTATCCGCATGGCTGTAACGGATCGTGCAGCCACGCCTCGATCCCTGAGTCAATTCATAGGGACGTTTGCAAGACAACAACCATCAGCAAGAACAGTTCGACGACGTTTGTAGCAGCATGGACTATCAGCTCGGAGACCATGGCTGCAACTACTCTTCACGCTGCATCACAGAAAGGAGGGCCTGCGATGCTGTACTCAACGACGAATCTGGGGGCACGATTGACAAAACGTCAGTTCTTCGGATGAATCCAGGTTCTGTTTACAGCATCATGATGGTCGCATCCGTGTTTGGCGACATCGCGGTGAACGGACATTGGAAGTGTGTATTCGTCACCGCCATACTGGCATATCACCCAGCGTGATGGTATGGGGTGCCATTGATTACAAGTCTCGGTCACCTCTTGTTCGCATTGACGGCACTTTGAACAGTGGACGTTACATTTCAGATGTGTTATGACCCGTGGCTCTACCCTTAATTCGATCCCTGCGAAACCCTAGATTTCAGCAGGATAATACACGACCGCATGTTGGAGGTCCTGTACGGGCCTTTCTGGATACAGAAAATGTTCGACTGCTGCCCTGGCCAGCACATTCTCTAGATCTCTCACCAATTGAAAACGTCTGGTCAATGGTGGCCGAGAAACTGGCTCGTCACAATACGCCAGTCACTACTCTTGATGATCTGTGGTATCGTGTTGAATCTGCATGGGCAGCTGTACCTGTGCATGCCATCCAAACTCTGTTTGACTCAATGCCCAGGCGTATCAAGGCCGTTATTACGGCCAGAGGTGGTTGTTCTGGGTACTGATTTCTCAGGATGTATGCACCTAATTGCGTGAAAATGTAATCACATGTCAGTTCTAGTATAATATATTTGTTGAATGGAACCCGTTTATCATCTACATTTCTTCTTGGTGTAGCAATTTTAATGGCCAGTAGTGTACATTGCGAGATTCCATGTTTGTTTGTTTAATTTTAGGGCGCAAAACAACTAAGGTCATGCGCACCCATGTCAAAACCATAGAACACGAAGACGAAAAATGGGTTAAAAGCTACTACACGTTAAGCCGTATCGACGGTAGAAAAGACAGCTAGAAACAGGATCTTGGAGAAATACGCCATAGAGACCACGGACGTCCTGAACTAAAGATTAAATATCCTTCACCATATTGCTATGACGGCTAAAAGGTAGAACGCGGTCGACAGCCGTGCGCTAAAACGGGAGATAACTCAGACGGAAAACATAAATGAGAACGTAAGTGCTAAAAAAAATGACGTTCCGTCAGGAATGTCACGGATTGCACGGTCGGAGGTTCGAGTCCTCTCTCGGACATGGATGTATGTGTTGTTCTTAGCATAAGTTACTTTAAGTTAGTTTAGGTAGTGTGTAAGTCCCGGGACTGATGACCTCAGCAATTTGATGCCTTAGGAATTCACAAACATTTCAACACATTTCATTTCACTTCATTTTCCGTCAGGAAATGGTGAAACGTCAAAGTTTGATGACAATGGGAATAAAGTGGTAGGGGGATAACCAATTAACAGAAGTCGATGGCTAAAAAAACCATGTCCAGTAACCAACGTAGCTAAAGTGATCTCGCGGCGAGAAGGCCGAGAGGAAGTCGGCCAGGCCACTGGGAGAGCTATAATTACTCAGAGCTCGTTTCAATGAATGGGTCACTAGAGGTAATGCCAAAGTCACACAACCTCCTGACAGACGGCAATACAGGGATCACTGGAGGGAAAGGAAGAACTAGCGGGCAGGGGTATGTGGATTTTATCCTTGGCAGCAGCGTCAGCGACCTCATCAGACCAACGTGACCAAGAACCCATACTCGATGAGGACAACACAGATTTATCGAAACCGGTATTCAACAAAAATATTTACTAGAGATCTTGTCGAACCTTGCTTTTTAAGAATAATATTCGGTTGGTGCGTAAGTCCGCAGCGTTTTTCCGCAAGTTTAATGAACACAGCAGACACACATAGCAGAGACTTAAGTCATCAATAATATAATCTCCTTCAGTATTTACAACCGTGTGCCAATGCTTGGGTAACTTTTCGGTTCTTAGGCTGTAGACATCACATGGATTTGAGGCGAAGAACTCGTAGAGCCACGTTCGGCGCCCATTTTCATGACAGGAATTTCCTTGAAGGTAGTTCGATAAAGAGCGGCATAAGTGAAAGTCTGAGGGAGCAAGATCAGGTAAATTAGATGAGCGCGGAATAAATTCCCAACCCAGGTCCGCTATAGTGCTTTTTGCTAGTTTAGCAGAATGCAGGCAGGCGTTTTGGGTGAGCAGCGTTGCTTCACGCGGTCTTACACCTTGTTGTTCTTGGACTGCTTGTGCAAGACGTCTCAGTTGTTGATATAATAGATGCCAGCCGTGATCGTTACACCTCGAGAAAGCAATTCGTAGTACGTCATATCATCGCTGCTCAACCAGATGCATAGCATCTTTTGTGGATGGGTGCAGCTCGTTGTATGGGAAGTTGCTGCATTTTTGGGCTCAACCATTTCTTTCTTTTCCATGTGTTAGCATAAAGACACTGAGCCATGCTGGCCCCGGCTTGTGCGTTGGTTAAACCCTGACTGTTACTCTGCGTTTGGTGCGGTTATTGCGGTTGAGCTGTGGTTCTTCCTCTTTCTACGTGTGACAGCAGCGGTGTGTATCGATATTCGCACCTTGTACTGTCTTTGGCCTGGTGCTTATAGTTTCCGGTTAGCCGGTGTGCGGCTGTCGGGCAGTTGGTGTGGTTCAGCCAGGAAATCTCCGCGAGCCACAGTAGGCAAGGCACGCTGGCAGTCTCCACGCAGTGTCGGAGTGTTTGGGAGCTGTTCCGCTTGCTACGAGATTCGTTGCTCAACGACCCAGGACATTACAGTTGTGATTTAATTACCGAAGCCAGTCTGTTCACTCTGTGCCGTTGGTTTTCATGGTTGGCTGTTGGGGGTTTTCCCGAGTGTTCGAGTTGACTAAAGTTTGGCCACAATCCGTTGGAGTTGGTTATTTGAAGTCCAAGTGCACCGGCGGAATTTTCTGCCTTGTGGCCGTTAGCGTTCCGGTTACCTGCCCTGGCCACTGAAGTGAAATTCAGGCAGTGTCCTTTCCTCACCGTGTTGTCGCTATCCAACACGTGTGTGTAGTTTTGACACTTATGCATACCTGATTGTGGGTGGCTACGCCTTTTACCTTTTGGCTTTGGAGTTCCTTGTGTACTGGTCGGGTGGAAAGCAAGTCGTCTGGTCGGTGGGTCTGTTGACTGTCTCTTGCTTGGGTTGCCGGCGGATCGTATATAGATGGGCCGACTACCTGTCTCCCCTCAGCTAACGTTAATACAGGGCTATTACAAATGATTGAAGCGATTTCATAAATTCACTGTAGCTCCATTCATTGACATATGGTCACGACACACTACAGATACGTAGAAAAACTCATAAAGTTTTGTTCGGCTGAAGCCGCACTTCAAGTTTCTGCCGCCAGAGCGCAGTGAGACAAAATGGCGGCAGGAGCCGAGAAAGCGTATGTCGTGCTTGAAATGCACTCACATCAGTCAGTCATAACAGTGCAATGACACTTCAGGACGAAGTTCAACAGAGATCCACCAACTACTAACTCCATTCCGCGATGGTATGCTCAGTTTAAAGCTTCTGGATGCCTCTGTAAGGGGAAATCAACGGGCCGGCCTGCAGTGAGCGAAGAAACGGTTGAACGCGTGGGGGCAAGTTTCACGCGTAGCCCGCGGAAGTCGACGAATAAAGCAAGCAGGGAGCTAAACGTACCACAGCCGACGGTTTGGAAAATCTTACGGAAAAGGCTAAAGCGGAAGCCTTACCGTTTACAATTGCTACAAGCCCTAACACCCGATGACAGTCAAACGCTTTGAATTTTCGGCACGGTTGCAACAGCTCACGGAAGAGGATGCGTTCAGTGCGAAACTTGTTTTCAGTGATGAAGCAACATTTTTTCTTAATGGTGAAGTGAACAGACACAATGTGCGAATCTGGGCGGTAGAGAATCCTCACGCATTCGTGCAGCAAATTCGCAGTTCACTAAAAGTTAACGTGTTTTCTGCAATCTCACGGTTTAAAGTTTACGGCCCCTTTTTCTTCTGCGAAAAAACCGTTACAGGGCACATGTATCTGGACATGCTGGAAAATTGGCTCACGCCACACCTGGAGACCGACAGCGCCGACTTCATTTTTCAACAGGATGGTGCTCCACCGCACTTCCATCATGATGTTCGGCATTTCTTAAACAGGAGATTGGAAAACCGATGGATCGGTCGTGGTGGAGATCATGATCAGCAATTCATGTCATGGCCTCCACGCTCTCCCGACTTAACCCCATGCGATTTCTTTCTGTGGGGTTATGTGAAAGATTCAGTGTTTAAACCTCCTCTACCAAGAAACGTGCCAGACCTGCGAGCTCGCATCAACGATGCTTTCGAACTCATTGATGGGGACATGCTGCGCCGAGTGTGGGAGGAACTTGATTATCGGCTTGATGTCTGCCGAATCACTAAAGGGGCACATATCGAACATTTGTGAATGCCTAAAAGAACTTTTTGAATTTTTGTATGTGTGTGCAAAGCATTGTGAAAATATCTCAAATAATAAAGTTATTGTAGAGCTGTGAAATCGCTTCAATCATTTGTAATAACCCTGTATTTCAAGTGCAGACCGATCCCCGGAAACTTCTGAGCGCCGCTGGCTGTACTGCCTTTTCTTACTGGTGTTTGATTGTTATTTTAATGGCTCATAGCCGATGGTTTGAATTTGTATGCTTTTAGTTGGGTTAAATAATGGGCCTTCAGCCGTTTTAAAATTGAAAGTTCCTTACTTGTCAGTTTTGCATTGCTTGGCCCTGCAGCCTCATTTAAAATAATTTTTGGATAAAGCTTTGGGCCTTCTGCCTTTTGAAAATTAATTGTAGTTGTGTTATTCAATCAAGGGCTTTCAGCCATCTTAAAATTAAAATTCCTTACATGTTTATTCTTAGATTGTTTGGGCCTTCAGCCTCATTTAAAATGTTTTTGGATAAAGCTTTGGGCCTTCTGCATTTTGAAAATTTGTTGTAGTTGTGTTTTTAATCATGGGCCTTCAGCCGTTTTAAAATTAAAATTCCTTACGTGTCAAATCTTAGATTGTTTGGGCCTTCAGCCTCATTTGAAATATTATTCATGGGTAAAACCTAGCGCTTTCTGCCTTTTGAAAATTTATTGTAGTTGTGTTTCAAATCATGGGCCTTTACCCGTTTTAAAAATTGAAGAGGTTGTGCCCTTGAGCCTTAAAATTGAGTGACATATTTAGTCGATAGCTATGCTCGGAAATTTGAGCTGTAATGTTTGGGCAACTAAAGAAAGTTATATGTTTTTGAGTGTAACTAACAGCCGCTCATTTTTGGCTCCTTTCAACAATTCCAACAATCTGTTCTCTCTTGCCGATTTAATCAGGCGTTTCAGACACCTTTTACCGTCACCAGTAACGATACAAGATAGAAATGGTCGGTGTTATTCACGAGTCAGTTCATAACGAGCAAGCAGAGATGCACATATGACCACCTGCTGACTTTTGTGGTTTTGGCTTAGCACATGCGGCACAGATGCACTCGATTTTTGAACCTTCCCCATTGCATGCAAATGTCGCCTGATGGTGGAATGATTATAGTTCATCACATTTGATGGTTAATGAGTACGCTGACGTGTAACATTGTAGATTAATTCGTTTAAACCATATTCGTCAAACCCTGAATGTCTTCCTAAAAATGAAGAGTCAGTAATGTCAAGAAGATCCTCCTTATAACGAGAAAACTATTTTTTGTAGTACTCTGTCCAGTGGCGCCTCCACTACTATCACCCCTCTACAAAACTCAAACAGAAGAACATATTGGCAATGTACCGATTACTCCACTAGGCACTCCATTCTGTAGCGACTGCAGTTCCACTCACTATCTATAAATCACAAAATGTCAACACGTAAAATGAAACAGCAACAGTGAAGTACAAATCGAAAAGGACAGGCGATGAATAAACACATAGGAACAGGAATTCCCTAGCAAAACAGAAACGCTAGGAACTTCTGAAGTAACCTAATATAATAATTCAGATCGCCCCCCAAAATATCAAAAATATCAAACACCTACAACATAATGGCAGTGTAAACTGAAACCAATGGCAATATTAAAAGACAAACAGCTGCATGTCATGCAAGATTTACCAAAATGCGTAACAGCTACTGGCAATCATCTTAAAATGTTTGTATTCTACGTCTTGTTCCAGTAGCAACAAGTCAGACATTTTCAGAATGCACCATAATAAGTTAGTAATTAGGATTCAAGACTTTATTTCCATATCACTGATATACCTATATCAAGCTGCAGAGCTGCAGTTAATGATTTCGTTGCACCCAAGTATTTTGTGTCCGTGGCATTCAGCGATTTATGGCGAAGACTCACGCCTGCCTAGGATCGCCATGGGAAACGTAAATCCACACCAGTGAAATGTCTCACGTAGGCTACAGGCTGCTGTATATGCAGCTAATGTTAATACCATTTTTGTACATAGAATATGTTTATGACAACAGTATAATAGTTCAGTATTGCTGATTCCACTATTACAATACAATCATCCCAGAAATCTATTTTAGGATTCCTGTCATAAATCCATATTCCAAATTTTGAAACCTGTCTAAATCATATACCACAACAACTCATTCGGCTAATTTCACAAATTGTGTTACGTGCGAGCAAGGAAATCAAGTGTATAATTACCACATTCAATTAAATGACAGTTTACTTCGTAGATACAGAGGGACAAAATAATACAGTTTACACATAAAACTATAATCCAAGCACATCGCATGAATTAATACTACTAAAAGGTACATCTGAATGTTAAATCCTCCATAATTTCGTAAATTTTATAGACTTGCAAAATTTTAGAGCCGTTATGAAATCAACACAAGAATTCCTGCATGGCGAGAAAATTTGCACGTAAATTTTGAGCCCTCCTAAATTTGATGAAGAATTTACACGTATTAGTTTCCTAATATGGCAGCCATGTTTCAGCATATCGCAATGATACATAACATATAAATAAGCAACTGAAATCCTGTATACGTCAGTACTAAAATATATGAAGATGAGGTATCCCTGAGGTATCTTGACTCTTTTATGTCTTTTTATACTTATGGACATCACATCTCTTAAACTGGCGAGGAGAGTGATGCATTTCAATAGATGTGTAGATGATGATGATAATGAATAGTGGTTCAGGGCGCTACAAGGTGAGGTCATCAGCCCCTATTTTGTCTAGAGGCGAAGTGTCACTTGAGAGTGAGTTTATGATGGGGTAGGTCACACAGATCGATAATGCTTTTAGTTTCTGAGGGATCCAATCAGATGTAGGTTGGCAACAATGTGGAAACCTGTCAAAATACAATCGTTTATGAAGTAGTTTTGTAGAAAATAAATGGCACACTATGAAGACTTTTTTAAGTTATCAATACTGATTTTCGATATAACTATTTCACAAATTAACCTCAGAGACAGTGATCCGATATCAACTGCAGATGTCACATTCATCTTATTATATTGATAAAATCCACAAATTGGACTTTTAGAGTAATAAAGCCAGCCTGATTGGAGGCTGAGACTTATAAATGGATCGTAAGCGTAGGTAACGCCATAAGTGCCGAAATGCTTTCCTTATACGTGTTGCTGCACACCACAAGATAACAAAGGACACTATGGAAAACGATAAAAATGAGAAATATGTTAAATAAACGTAAAAAACCGAAAATCTTCGATATAACTGGGAAGAAAATGTAAGCCACATAAGATATTTTGTGACTGAGGAACATAGGACGACTAACGACAATCTTAAGAGATATGAAAATGATTTTACGTGTTAATGTGACAGTTAATAATCTAATACATGTTTCAAGAAGACGATAATGTTATTAGTGGTATAAATCAACACTGTATATAAAGAATAAAAGAAGTTTTCTCAGTAACAACAAATGCTGTTTGGGTTCTCCCGTTCCTTATCTAAACATAGGTAAGAAAATTTGTAATTTGTAATACCAACATATTTAAGGTGAACTTTTTTTTTCTTTCATCTGCATCAGTTGCGTATGAATATTGTAGATATTTAAGACTGGCTGGAAAGGAGCGTCTGCGCTCGCGCACCAGCAGTTTTGTTATCATGAGTGATGAAGACTAACTAAGCTGCCGTACGAGCAACAGAGAGACCTACGCTCGTGTGTCTGCCTGTTGATGCTGAGGGATGTGAGCTGGAGAGTGCATCTATGCATAAAGAAGTAGCTATACATTATACAAAGTGTACATCATGCAACTAATTTAATAAATTTTGTTTATGTTCACTGACGTAAAAAATGGGTGATTCATTCCCCACTTCATCCTCTCAGTGGTCTTCTTTTTTTTTGAGTGTACGAAAGTATACCAGATTTTATAAAAATCGATTCAGTGGTTTAGTTGTCAAAACGTAAAAGAAAGAGTTAATTTCACGTTTATAATATTAGTGAAGAAGTATCGATTAAACACGTTGAGGATTGCATAAGCATTGCATTCATGACATTGAATCGTATTATGTGGAACGTGTCAACCAATGAAAGTATCTTCACAAATATGGTGGAGTTAAACAGTCAAAGAGTGCGTTGCTTTTTCAGAAAATCTATCTTCTCCCAATTCTCCCAATTCGTGGAGTCTTCAAATCAATAACTGTCTAGTGCTACACGCTTTTTAAAGTAGTCTGTGCTCTTCCTCAGCGTTCAAGTTATATCCATACCAGATTTCATCAAATTCGATTCAGCGGTGTAGTCGTCAAAAGGCAGCCGATAAACACAGTTTCATATTTCTAGTAGTAGTATGCATTAGTGTATATCGATGCTTTACACCGACTCGTTCCAGGAAATCCATCACCACTTTACGTCAACAAAACGATTAGAGACCGTAACGTTTTCCGAGAATTTGCGTATACATTTTCTGTTTAATCAATTTTTGAGACCAAATAGAAGTAACTTTAAGTTTTTTCAGGACAGCCAGAAGTCGCACTCAGTATATTTTATCGACTGGTTTGACTCTTTAATTTTACAAAAGCATCATCAGAATCTATGAGATTTACACTGTGAAACGTACAAAAAAGCGCGTTAATATGGAATTTTACACTGATGCTAATGAACACAGTCAATTTACAATACGGTAACTTACACAGATGTGTAAGTGCTGACGACACAGATTAAGCTGTCGGTAAAAAAGTATTTGCAACGTCAATGGCAATATGTATCCAAATTTAATGCAATATTCTTATTGAGTAAGGTAAGATCCTATATATTATACACTCATTGATTCGAATCTTCATCACGAAAAAACATTGCATTTCAATTACTATGCTGGCATAGGAATATGGTAAAGTACTGCTGTTACTTACGAATAAGCATTGTTACAGGAAATAGAAATTAACATTTCTATTGCCTCTTTTGTGGACTTGTACATAGACACGTAATTTCTGTACAGGACAAAATTCCATTGTGTCGCAATACCTGCAACACTACAGCTTAAAACATATCTTTAAAAGTATCTTGGCAAATATGTCGGCGGAAACATGGATAAAAAATACAGTTCTTTTACAAATATTTCTGTTACGATAATGAGGTAGGTAGTTGGCACTGTGTTCTGATTGCAGAGCACTTCGTAGATTAACTGACAGAAACCACTTAAATAAAGTTCGTTTTGTTCACCTGACAAATTTTGCAATTTTTATTCTTTTCTACGAGAATTTTCAATTCTTCCAAGACGTTTAGCAAAGGACCTATGTCTGTGGCGCGGATAATTTTCATGCTATCTTGACTCTTACCTAACTATGGTTAATTGCTATCAAATCCTCATCGAACGCTGTACAGTTGGAATTTAAATTGTAGTGTTCTTTGACGGCATTTTTTCGTATTGAGAACTGAGAAGGAGCGATCTACGCTTTTGACAAAAAAATTGAGTAGCAGGATCTGGACTACAGAAAGCTATTTCCCAATATTTTTATATCGTATTTTACATCTCCTCCAATCCGACCAATGTACGGGCTCCGACAGCTATGAAAAATTATTTTATATTTTTCTTATCCACATTATGTTTCAGCACATGCCTAAGAGAACAGAGTGTCTGAAATGCAACGTTAACTTTTGGTCTTGGGGAGAATTTTAGAGGATCATTTCCATTATTCTCAATAATTATTGCTAAGTGTATTGGCTTTCTGTAGACTCAAAACATTTATTTCTGAATTGATCTATTAACTGACAAATCCAGAAAATTAATGCTACTACCTGTTTAAGGTTCAACTGTGAATGTAATTTTTGGTTTCATTTGATTAAGTTCGTCTGTTATTTCACACCAATTTTGTTTTGTCCCTCTAAATAAAATAATACTGCAGTGTCAACATACCGGTGATTGTACAGTATTTTCTCTTTTATGTCGGGGGATTTATTAAAAGTCTAATGTCTAGGCCATTAAGGGAGCTTTCTGACAAGGATTACCCATCGCATAGACACCTACCACTCGATAAATTTTTCAGTTAAAGGTGAAGAACGTGAAGTCAAGGAAAATTGTAAAAAGTTTAACAGCTCTACGATCTCACTTACAAGCATAGTTTTTTATTTTAGTAAATAACGTTTAATTATTTCTAATCGACTGGTGTATTTACGAGTACAGGCATATTTGTAACATTCCGGTGGGTGACAATAGCATCCTCTGTTATATTCATATTTACTACGGTGATAGTAAACTGAATGCTATTTTTAGTACTGAAAACCTTGTCAGATTTTTACACACTTTTTAACATTTCTATCTAGTGTGTAATTTAGTTCAGTGCTGGGAGCATATTCAGTGTTATTAATAAGTCAAGTTGACTTTTCGGGTTTGTGTAATTTAACCTGGATACTTACATCGGGAAGTCCATGATCTGTAAACTTTAATCTACATATTTCTGGTGGGCCACATAGAAAGTAAGAGAATGTGTCTGAATCATTAAGGGACAGAACTGCAGAGGTCATCGGTCCCTAGACTTAGACACTACTTAAAGTAACCTGTGCTAAGAACTACACACACACACACACACACACACACACACACACACACATGCCCGAGAGAGGACTCGAACCTCCGGCGGGAGGTTCAAAAATTGCTCTGAGCGCTATGCGACTTAACTTCTAAGGTCATCAGTCCCCTAGAACTTAGAACTACTTAAACCTAATTAAGCTAAGGACATCACACACATCCATGCCCGAGGCAGGATTCAAGCCTGCGCCGTAGCCGTCGCGCGGTTCCACACTATTGCGCCTAGAACCGTTCGGCCACCCCGCCCGGCTCCGGAAGGAGGGACTGCGTAGTCAGTCACATGGCGCCTCTAACCGAGCGGCCACTCCACGCGGCTAGAAAGTAAGAGGCAATTGTTATCAGCCAGCTACTGTACTTTAAACATAGGTTACCACATTGTAAATCGAATATGTTCACTAACGTCAATGCAAGATTCCATGTTGTCACACTTTGTTCTACATTTTACAGTCCCAATTCCAGAGATTCTCATGTTGTTTTTATGAAATTTTAGAGCGACGCTTGTCAATAAAAGATACCGAGTGCGACTTGTGCCGGTCTTGAAAAGCTTAATTTCAGCTGTCGCTGTTTCCCTTGTAGGCAGTCTGCCCTCACTAGAAATATTCTAGTACATGAAATATCAATAGCTCATAATACCACCAACTTCTATTTGCTTCAAGAATTTAGTGGTGTATCAGACCCTGGCAGCTTATCACTTTTCTTCTTTTCGATAATGATCGGCATATTTCCCCATTGTTGAAATATTTTATGTACTCCAAATACCTATTCACCATGTGTGCATTTAACAAAGCCCTGCCACTGGCACCTCTAAAATTAATGACTTTACTTTTGACATTTCCAAAACTTCGTATACTAGTCCTGTACACCACATCAATTTTTCTGTGAGCAAGTTCTTCTAATCTATTTCATCTGTGTAAATGATTTACACTGTTTGAATATTCAGTTAGTTTCTTTTCCTAACAAGGTATGCTGCTGGATTGCTCTCTCATTTTTGCGTTAGTGTGCATGATGTTGCTGTGATGAAGATAAAAACTGGTATGTTAGGCAAAGGCAGATGTGTTGGACGAAAATAAAGGAATAACTAAGTTGTTAATCTCAAAGTCTTGTAAGACAAATTTTGTGGCGAACTGCAAGCACCTACGAATCGCTGTTTGTGCAATGTAATATACTGATTTATTATGTATGTAGTTACTTACAATGTAAGGCAAGCAAATCTGACCAACACATGATCTGAAAAAAGACGATTTCTTTTTGTGGGTTCATGTAAGAAGTCTTGCATATGAGAGATCTGCAGAGACCACATAGGATCTACTGACACGCATTGTTGATGTCTGTGACATTATCCGAATGAAACATGAGTTGTTCTAATGGGAACGACAGAACATTGTGCGAAAGTGATTTGCCTGTTATTTGTGCAGTTGTTGTGTATGTATTACCACTTTTAAGTTGCAGAAATAAACGTATTATGTTAAAAATATATCCACTTCAGGCTGAAGAGGATAAACACATGGTAAGCTGGACGCATCAGACTGGTGTCTGGATGTAGCAGGTAGATTTCTGCCATGATGCCACTCCTTGGTTGACAAGGAGTGGCATCATGGGAACTCCCTGTATTTTCTTCTTGCTGTGTTATATGCAACTTCATCTTTTACCTTCATTGTATCTATCGTGGACTCTCCTACCCACATAATTCCTTTATCACGTTTTATTCTTCTTCTACTACACTACTATCAGTGTATTTTGCTTATTCCTTTGGTCTCTCACTGGAACAGTTTTCATGTTGTTACGAGTACATTCAGCTTTGTTAGAAACATATTTTTCCTTGATCTCTTAAATTCCGGCCAACTGCTCATCATTATTAGGTTGTGAGGAGTCTTCCCACATGGATTATCATTGAATTCAAAATCTTCATGTGACGAGTAGTGTTTGAAGCTCTTAACATCAAGAGAAACATCATTTACTATTTTCTCTGTTGACACTTTTTTTTGTTTGGCTTCATAACAACTGCAACCGGAACTACTACTGCTTCTTGATTCAGTATGGCAGACCATTATCATAAAGCAAGACCATTAGTGGGCCATTTATAGAACCTTGTGGTACATCCATTGTGATTGGTCCCCCAGTAGCTTATGTAGTGTACATCTTTGTATTATCCTGACTGGCCAAAATAAATTTCAACATTCTGTAGTTTAAATAAGAAGTACAGGAAACACACACTAAACTATTTACTCCATAAAAACTTAAACTCTCTAAAAGAATATTTTGATTTACACGACGAAAGTCATTCGGTAAGTCACGGTACATCCCAACTGGGAATATTTTATATCTTTAAATAACTGACGCCGTAAGCAGCTTTTTTGAAATCGAGCCAGTTATAAGAGAGATTCAAAAAGAAAGCAGACGGAGGCTGCAAAATGCATACCGCTGAAGGGATCGCAATGCTATTGTCTACGGAAGTAGTTGTAGACCCTATATGAGCGCTGAGGCCGCGCGAGAGAGAAATAGGTGCACAACCATGTGATGCCAGAGCGAGTGCGTGGAGTACCCATCGACTGTCCACTGCACTCAGTGGTGTTGAAAATGGTGACATGGAGGCATCAAAAGAAGAGCAGAGGGATTTAGCACCTTTCCTGTTAGCAGAAGAAGTGCTTGTGACGGAAATTCATAAAACTAAGACACAAATGTCTGGAGAGTACTGCATATAAGTTCCAAGAGTCAAGGCGTGACACAAGCAATTAAAGGAAGAATACATGTCGTTGGTCGATGGAGCACGATCTGTAAAGCCACACTGCAGTATCGATAACATTGTCCAAAAAATGGTTCAAATGGCTCTGAACACTATGGGACTTAACATCTGAGGTCATCAGCTCCCTAGAACTTAGAACTACTTAAACCGAACTAACCTAAAGACATCACACACATCCATGCCCGAGGCAGGTTTCGAACCTGCGACCGTAGCAGTCGCTTGGTTTTGGACTGAAGTGCCTAGAACCGCTCGGCCACATCGGCCGGCGCATTGTCCAGCAGGTGAATACCCTAATTATTGTCAACCGTTGTCCCTGTGGATGACTGAGGTTTCGAAATGCAACCGACGTACATCCATACTACTCTTCGGTGAATTTCCGTCCGCTGTAAGGAAACGCTCTACATCCCTTACATTTTGAAGCCTCCCTTTGTTTTCATAGCAACTGAGTGCAGTGGACGGTCGATGCGTGCACTTACTCGCTCTGTCGTTGTTCGCTCTGTCGTTAAGCATGTATGTCCCTCTATCTTTGAGTTTGGGGAGCCAGCGTACTTATAGGGACCATATCTTCATCCGTCTGGAATGGGATTGCGATCCGTTTAGCGGTTTTAATTCTGCATTCTCTGACTAGTTTCTTTTTGAATGCATTTCAACTAGACGTATTTTTTCGTGTCTGCAAGCCTTTTCTAAGTGTACATCTTGTGGTTTTTCAAGTGAGAACTAGCTACACGGATTGAAACTTACTGCAGAATCCTGGAGTTTCTCCCATCTCCACTACACTCACCTAGAAGTTACCGTTGAGTACTTCAGCGTTACGAGCTGGCGTCTGCTGCAGCATCCCAGTCGTGTTAAACATTCATAACTTCACGTATCTACTTAATGTCCTTTTTCTCTACATTATTTTCTGGTGGTCAGTTAGTGACTTACGTAATGACTTGCTCAATGAAGCTTGTAATTCATTTCAATTTAGACCTCACCGTAGTAATTCGCACTCCACCTAAATCGTATAGAACACCCTTGGGATGTTTTACAACGCCGACTTCGTGCCAGGCCACACCGACTGACATCGATACATCTTCTCAGTGCAGTACTCTGTGACCAATGGGTTGCCATTCCCCAAGAAACCTTCCAGTACTTGACTGAATGTATGCCTTTGAGAGTGGTAGCTGTCATCAAGGCAAACACCATATTGAATTCCAGCATTTCCAATGGAGGGCGTCACGAATTTGTTAGATATTTTCAGCCAGGTGACCGGTTATTTTTGATCATATAGTGTATATACCCGAGTACCTCACGAGTCGAATCCCCATCTGGTACAAATTTTAAGTTGTGGCTATTTATCCAAAGCCTCTTGGGTAACCATATTGTCTGCCTTTTCCAGAGGATATTTAATGAAGACAAATAAGATCGTTGATTCAAATTGGTCTGTCGATTATATCAGTCGGAATTGTTTAAAGTTATTACAGCGATCTGGAAAGGGACATGAAAGAAGCACAGAAAATTATCAGTGTCACCTGCATCAGTGACTGGTATAAGAAACCGGTAGTGCTGCTGTTGTGAATTACAGCGCCCTCTGGTGGTGGTACTGTGTACTAGGTCAGTTTGAGACCACAGCACTTGGTAACCACACGCTGGATGGTGGTAGTGTCTCTAATTCTTTAAATGAAATAGTGCATGTAAAATAATAATGACTTTTGTCCAGAACTGGTCGAGTCCTTTTTCCGCAAATCCCTAGGAGGAGGTGGCTGTCGGGTGACAGGTTACTGGAGATGACCTTTCTTTCCCGCCAGTTTCTTAGGTTGGTAGAGATACCCCAATTGGCCTATCTTGCAGCCAAAATTGGCGCCAGTTCCTAGGATGAGGAGGTGGTCAGATGATTTAGGTTAGTGGGGGGAGCCCAACTGAACTATTTTCCCGCCATTTTCTTAGGTTAGTAGAGATAACCATGGTGTGACGCATTATCCTGTTGGAATTTGAACTTACCACCATTTTTCTTGGGAAGAGGAGGGGGGTTACGTTAGTGGAGGTAGCACAATTGACCTATCTTCACGCCAAAATTCAAACTTTCTGCCAAAATCCACCATCTTGGATGAAGTCTCTGCCGCCATCTTGGATGAAGTTATCACCGAGATCTTGGATGACGTCATCGCCGCCATCTTGGATAGCAGTACTATGGCGTAGAACATTGTCCCGACATAGACAAGTCTGGTAATCTGGCAAGACCTAGGCAGAAGGCTGACGTCCTGTAATGCCAAGAAGGCACGTGTTCTTGCAGCAACATGTTGTTGTTGTGGTCTTCAGTCCTGAGACTGGTTTGATGCAGCTGTCCATGCTACTCTATCCTGTGCAAGCTTCTTCATCTCCCAGTACCTACTGCAATCTACATCCTTCTGAATCTGCTTAGTGTATTCATCTCTTGGTCTCCCTCTACGATTTTTACCCTCCGCGCTGCCCTCAAATACTAAATTGGTGATCCCTTGATGCCTCAGAACATGTCCTACCAACCGATCCCGTCTTCTGGTCAAGTTGTGCCACAAACTTCTCTTCTCCCCAATCCTATTCAATACTTCCTCATTAGTTATGTGATCTACCCATCTAATCTTCAGCATTCTTCTGTAGCACCACATTTCGAAAGCTTCTATTCTCTTCTTGACCAAACTATTTATCGTCCATGTTTCACTTCCATACATGGCTACACTCTATACGAATACTTTCAGAAATGACTTCCTGACACTTAAATCTATACTCGATGTTAACAAATTTCTCTTCTTCAGAAATGCTTTCCTTGCCATTGCCAGTCTACATTTTATATCCTCTCTACTTCGACCATTATCAGTTAGTTTGCTCCTGAAATAGCAAAACTCCTTTACTACTTTAAGTGTCTCATTTCCTAATCTAATTCCCTCAGCATCACCCGACTTAAATCGACGACATTCCATTATCCTCGTCTTGCTTTTGTTGATGTTCATCTTATATCCTCCTTTCAAGACACTGTCCATTCCGTTCAACTGCTCTTCCAGGTCCTTTGCTGTCTCTGACAGAATTACAATGTCATCGGCGAACCTCAAAGTTTTTATTTCTTCTCCATGGATTTTAATACCTACTCCGAATTTTTCTTTTGTTTCCTTTACTGCTTGCTCATATACAGATTGAACAACATCGGGGAGAGGCTACAACCCTGTCTTACTCCCTTCCCAACCACTGCTTCCCTTTCATGTCCCTCGACTCTTATAACTGCCATCTGGTTTCTGTACAAATTGTAAATAGCCTTTCGCTCCCTGTATTTTACCCCTGCCACCTTTATAATTTGAGCGAGAGTATTCCAGTCAACATTGTCAAAAGCTTTGTCTAAGTCTACAAATGCTAGAAACGTAGGTTTGCCTTTCCCTAATCTTTCTTCTAAGATAAGTCGTAAGGTCAGTATTGCTTCACGTGTTCCAGTGTTTCTACGGAATCCAAACTGATCTTCCCCGAGGTTGGCTTCTACTAGTTGTTCCATTCGTTTGTAAAGAATTCGTGTCAGTATTTTGCAGCTGTGACTTATTAAACTGATAGCTCGGTAATTTTCACATCTGTCAACACCTGCTTTCTTTGGGATTGGAATTATTATATTCTTCTTGAAGTCTGAGGGTATTTCGCCTGTTTCATACATCTTGCTCACCAGATGGTAGAGTTTTGTCTGGACTGGCTCTCCTAAGGCCGTCAGTAGTTCCAATGGAATGTTGTCTACTCCGGGGGTCTTGTTTCGACTCAGGTCTTTCAGTGCTCTGTCAAACTCTTCACGCAGTATCGTATCTCCCATTTCATCTTCATCTACATCCTCTTCCATTTCCATAATATTGTCGTCAAGTACATCGCCCTTGTATAGACCCTCTATATACTCCTTCCACCTTTCTGCTTACCCTTCTTTGCTTAGAACTGGGTTTCCATCTGAGATCTTGATATTCATACAAGTCGTTCTCTTATCTCCAAAGGTCTCTTTAATTTTCCTGTAGGCAGTATCTATCTTACCCCTAGTGAGATAAGCCTCTACATCCTTACATTTGTCCTCTAGCCATCCCTGCTTAGCCATTTTGCATTCCCTGTCGATCTCATTTTTGAGACGTTTGTATTCCTTTTTGCCTGCTTCATTTACTGCATTTTTATATTTTCTCCTTTCATCAACTAAATTCAATATTTCTTCTGTTACCCAAGGGTTTCTACTAGCCCTCGTCTTTTTATCTACTTGATCATCTGCTGCCTTCACTACTTCGTCCCTCAAAGCTACCCGTTCTTCTTCTACTGTATTTCTTTCCCCCATTCCTGTCAATTGTTCCCTTATGCTCTCCCTGAAACTCTGTACAACCTCTGGTTCTTTCAGTTTATCCAGGTCCCATCTCCTTAAATTCCCACCTTTTTGCAGTTTCTTCAGTTTTAATTAATCTACAGGTCATAACCAATAGATTGTGGTCAGAGTCCACATCTGCCCTTGGAAATGTCTTACAATTTAAAACCTGGTTCCTAAATCTCTGTCTCACCATTATATAATCTATCTGATACCTTTTAGTATCTCCAGGGTTCTTCCATGTATACAACCTTCTTTCATGATTCTTAAACCAAGTGTTAGCTATGATTATATTGTGCTCTGTGCAAAATTCTACCTGGCGGCTTCCTCTTTCATTCCTTAGGCTCAATCCATATTCACCGACTATGTTTCCTTCTCTTCCTTTTCCTACACTCGAATTCCAGTCTCCCATGACTATTAAATTTTCGTCTTCCTTCACTATCTGAATAATTTCTTTTATTTCATCATACATTTCTTCAATTTCTTCGTCATCTGCAGAGCTAGTTGGCATATAAACTTGTACTACTGTAGTAGGTGTGGGCTTCGTATCTATCTTGGCCACAATAATGCGTTCACTATGCTGTTTGTAGTAGCTTACCCGTATTCCTATTTTCCTATTCATTATTAAACCTACTCCTGCATTACCCTTATTTGATTTTGTGCTTATAACCCTGTAGTCACCTGAACAGAAGTCTTGTTCCTCCTGCCACCGAACTTCACTAATTCCCACTATATCTAACTTCAACCTATCCATTTCCCGTTTTAAATTTTCTAACCTACCTGCCCGATTAAGGGATCTGACATTCCACGCTCCGATCCGTAGAACGCCAGTTTTATTTCTCCTGATAACGACATCCTCTTGAGTATCCCCCGCCTGGAGATCCGAATGGGGGACTATTTTACCTCCGGAATATTTTACCCAAGAGGACGCCATCATCATTTAATCATACAGTAAAGCTGCATGCCCTCGGGAAAAATTACGGCTGTAGTTTCCCCTTGCTTTCAGCCGTTCGCAGTACCAGCACAGCAAGGCCGTTTTGGTTATTGTTACAAGGCCAGATCAGTGAATCATCCAGACTGTTGCCCTTGCAACTACTGAAAAGGCTGCTGCCCCTCTTCAGGAACCACACGTTTGTCTGGCCTCTCAACAGATACCCTTCCGTTGTGGTTGCACCTACGGTATGGCTATCTGTATCGCTGAGGCACGCAAGCCTCCCCACCAACGGCAAGGTCCATGGTACATGGGGGGCGCAGCAACATATAGTCGTGCTTTGTCTCGCCGAATAATGGTGTCTGAGGTGTCGTGCAGAAAGGGTAGGGCTACAGTTCGCAGCATGTCGTTCACATGGGCCACTCTGGTTACAGTGCCCTGGACACTCACCAACAATGATTTGTGGTTGTACCCCATGTCGCCCTGAACCATAAGGCCTTGACTTGACGCTGTTTTTCGTGTGCGAATGCATTCACTGTGATGCCGTTTCCCCTGTCTGTGTCGAAAGAAAGTGCGGCCATCATTATCAAAGAAACAGAACCTAGATTCGTCCGAAAACAATATCTGATGCCATTCCTGTTCCCTGTGATGTCGTTCCATAAACCATTGCCGTCTAGCATTTTTCTGCACATTCGTCAAAGGTAGGCGGAGAAGTGGACGACACTCACGTAACCCATTCCGTAATAAACGACGATGGGCTGTCACTCTTGATAGTATACTATGTGTGCCACTGTTCCACTAAAGCCGAGAAGGACGCAGGTCTGTCTTGCAATGCCATTCAGATGAGGTGTCGATCTTGCACTTCCTAATTGTATGGCCCGCTCGTCTGGGGCGGCATTTAGCGGGTATTCTTAACATGTACGTGCAACAGAATTAACCTTTCTAAGCAACCTCCTTAAGAAGCTTGGCCTCGTGTACTGCTGACTCTCTCCTGTATCTCAAAACTCACTCTAGCCGTTGAGTATTTCTCATTCTTTGATATGTGATCCTTTGTTGTGTATATAATTGTAGTATTCAGATTGTATAATTTTATTTTGATTCACTATGTCCTTGTCTTAAGACAGTACCAATCTGGATGAAACCAGAAATTTTAATTTGTTATAGAGCGGTCTTCCATGTATCCCATATGTTCTGATGATCTGTTATTGAACTGATGCCTGTGAGGAGTCTGAGCCCGAATGGAATAAGCTGTAATCCGAGGAATAATCAAATTGTATATCCAATCCATTGAAATTGTGATGTCATTGGATGTCATTGTAAGTGCATATTTATTCTGTAGTGGATTTGTAGCCAGTAACTAATGAAGCCAGAAGCATGCAATAGTTGTAGTACCTAAATTTCTGAGGAAAACCTTAATCACTTAGCATTTGACCCTAGATTAACGCAGAAAATTGACCTCAGGTGAGCCTGAGATACGTAAACGTAATATCAGATTATTTCGCCGTTGGGCCATCTTGGACGGGCGAAATTTCCCGGATCTAGCCGAGTTGACCTGCAGTCAGGTTACAGCCTAGAGACATTACTAAACAACACATTTGTTTTGCGCAAATTCGAGGTAAAAAGGAGTAATCAACGAATAAGTTGTTATTAACACAGCAAATTTGAAGTATACATGTGGATACACAAATTTCATACTACAGGAGGTCTAAATACCTTTTTGGATCTATTAGGTTAAGTTAAGAAATTATTGGCTATGTACGAGGCAATGAATGCAACGTAATAATTGATCTCATAGCAATTTTGGGCTGTGACTTATAATTAATGTGATTAGAGGATGACATTTTAATGATAGCGCCATTGCGAGAAAGGGAACTTCGAAATATTAGCAGCGCAAAGTTAAGAAGACGGAGATTCACAGCGGCCAATAACGATTGAACGTCTTTTCAAAAACTTTCCTCTAGCTTCGAATAGCAGTAACTGAAAGATCTGCATTTAATTTTTAACTACAAAGCAGGTATTAAAACTCTTATACCAACTGTTTGTACGTTGACTGATAGGATTCTTAGTTCACAATAGCAAGTCCGTTTGTAATAATCAGATGGTACGTCAGAAAACGGTTCACTAGATATACAGTAAAGCAAAGAAGAATTATTTATTTTCTTTTATATTTGATAGTTTGTTAACAATGGATTAACATTAAAAGCTGATTACGGTTTATAAGCATAGACCACGATGAAAAAGAAATAGAAAGTTAACCTCAAAAGAAATGTAACAGCTGTGGAAATGGTTCATTTGCGAAGCAGGCCGGCCCTGGTGGCCGAGCGGTTCTAGGGGCTTCTGTCTGGAACCGTGCGACCGCTACGGTCTCAGGTTCGAGTCCTGCCTCGAGCATGGATGTGTGTGATGTCCTTAGATTAGTTAGGTTTAATTAGTTCTAAGTTCTAGGGGACTGATGACCTCAGATGTTAAGTCCCATAGTGCTCAGAGCCATTTGAACCATTTTTGCGAAGCAGGAGCAGAATATTAAGTTTCTAGAAGAAATCTAATGATCTATTAAGATCTAGAGTGAGGGAAACTGAAACACCGATATAAATAATCGAAAGAAAATTGTTAAATGGGTATGGGAATTTGTTGAGAATGCCTGATCGTTGGTGGCCAAAGAAAATGTTTGAAACTAAACCACCTGGCTAATTTAAACGCGACAGACCACAACATTCTTGGAGAGACCACATCAGCACAATGCTAGTAATGGAGCAAGTTTGGAGGAAATAGTGCTTGCATGTTGGAATGCTGCTCAGAGTATACAGGGTTTAATCCACAACAGTCCTTGGAATTATTTTTCCACATGTCATTTCTTTCGCCACTGATAATGTTAAGATCTTTCAGTGTAGCACTCAGAGCAAAATTAAATTGCGGTGCCGTTATTACAGCTGCAACATTTGACTTGCACAATACAGTATAGTTGTGAGTGCGTTCGATGAGGAGCCTAAAGGAACTATAGCCCGTTGTGCTTTTAAAATCTGTATAAAAACAAGAATGTAAGGAATAATATTATAAACTATCTACTAAGGGGAAAATTCGTTACAAATAATTTACTCCAACGTATTAGAACGTACGCAAATCACAGCACTTATCTTCTGAAGGAAAATCTGCATTGCATCGTGGATATGGGGTTGGGGTAGGGGGGGGGGGGAGAGTGATGGGGGATGGAAATAGGAATTAATTACGACTACAGACCTGTCATTAGCTTCTGCCCTTTTTGTGTAAGAGTAGAACTGACGGAATTACGGCTTCTCATTTTATACATTTAAACCTTGAAGAGTTTTGACATTGTTCTTGATCGAGCTAGCTCATCACTTGTACACTGAGGTGACAAAGTCATAGGATAGCGATATGCACATATACAAATGGCGGTAGTATCGCGTACAAAAGATATAAAGAGAAATTTTTTGACGGAGCTGTCAGTTGCTGTCAGGAGATTCACGTGAAAAGGTTTCCGACACGACTACGGCCGCGTGACGGGAATTAACAGACTTTGAAAGCGGAATAGTAGTTTGAGCTATACGCACGGGACATTTCATTTCGGAAATCGTTAGGGAATTAAATATTCCGAAATCTGAATTGTCAAGAGTGTGCCGAGAATACCAGATTGATGGCATTACTTCTCACCACGGACATCATCGTGGCCGAAGGCTTTCACTCAGTGACCGAGAGAAATAGCGTTTGCGTAGAGTTGTCGGTGCTGACAAACAAGTAACACTGCCTGAAATAACCGCATAAATCGTCAAGGGAGGTATGACGAATGTATCCATTAGGAAATTTGGCGTTAATGGCTTACGGCAGCAGCTGTCTGGCGCGGGTGCCTTTGCTGTGAGCACATCAGCGCTTCTCCTGGTCAAGTGACTATATCGGTTGGATCGTGGACGACTAGAAAACCGTGGTCTGGTCTTATGAGGCCAGAATCATTTTGTAAGAGATGATGGTGCATCAGTGTGTGGTGCAGACCCAAGGTAGCCATGTACCCAAGCTGTCAACAAGGTACCGTCCAAGTTGGTAGTGACACCTAATGGTATAGGCTGTGTTCACATGCAATGGACAGGGTCACCTGGCCTAACGGAACAGATCATTGACCAGAAACGGCTATGATCGGCTACCGTGAGACCATCTGCAGCCATTCATTGACTCCATGTTCCCAAAGAATCATGTATTTTTTGTGGATGGCAATGCACCACGTCACCGGGCCACAACTGTTCGCGTTAGGTTTGATGAACATTCAGAACAATTCGAGCAAATGATTTGGTCACCCACATCTCCCGACATGAATCCCAGCGAACATTTATGGGACATAATCGAGAGTTCAGATAGTACACAAAATCCTGCATCGGCAGCCCTTTCGCAATTATGAACAGCTATAGAGACAGGATATTTCAACATTTCTGCTGGGGGCTTCCAAAGACTTGTTGAACCCATGCCATGTCGAGTTGCTTCAGTAAGCAAAATGTGGCCTGACACAATACTAGGAGGTATCCCTTAACTTTTGCCTCTTCAGTGAAATTACATAGGGACAAGATACAATAGTGTGTCATTAAATTAAAGCATGTCGTGTGTGAATGCTTTCTTTCTTTTTCTCTTAGTACTGACCTAACACATTTTTAAACATTTCCAGTTACGATTTGTCCCTATGCTATGTGAAGCCCTCACCTCTACATTATTGGTAGTAGTCAGTTTATCAGTTTCTTTTCCTTCTGGGGTGCCACTATGCTGACACTATACGATTTCAACCATAAAATCTTTTTCGGCTGGGGAGATGTTAGAAGATCGCAAATTTTTTGATTACTTTCGTTAATGTTTATGAGACGACCTTAATTAATAAACACTGTGTATCTGTGATGCACAATTAATAACTGCGGTCAAAGCGTGATAATCGTATCAACAGCTGATTTTAGCTGTGCTGCTAAGCACGTTTCATGGTAATTTGGATCAGCACTGAACTGCAGTCGGTAGACCCAAGTTCAGTGTTATACAACAGAGTGGAGCAGTAAACATAGTTCAGTTGACTGAATAGGGGATTTAGATCCGCTTACCGATTTTACATATGACCAAAACTTTTTAGGGTTCTTGTTTAGATTGTTTGCCAATGTTTTATGTTCGAATTCGTTGAATGCTTCTCTCATTGCTCTCTTTACGCTCTTTTTCGCTTCGTTCAGCTTTTCCTTATCAGCTATGATTCGACTACTCTTAAACCTATGATGAAGCTTTCTTTGTTTCCGTAGTACCTTTCGTACATGATTGTTATACCACGGTGGATCTTTCCCCTCGCTTTGGACCTTAGTCGGTACGAACTTATCTAAGGCGTACTGGACGATGTTTCTGAATTTTTTCCATTTTCTTACAGAAACGGATTGGGCGCGTGTGTAGTGTTATTTGTCTGCAATTTTGGTGTTTGTTCAGGTGTTTCGGTTTGTGTGTGAACAGAACTGCCTCGCACTTGTCGACGTTTACTTTAACAGGCCATCATTCCAGTCAAATCTCGGCAGATCTGAGGGCTGTCTGTAATTGTCAATAAATGTTTGACGGATTCCACTCTCGCGCTAGGATGACTGTGTCATCTGCGTAGATGGCTACCGTCGTGTTTTCTGTAGCTGTGAAGTCACTGATGCGCAGGTAAAACAAGAGGGGATGCTGCCATGGGGTACTCCTGCTTGTACACCGCGTTGTGTTGACTATTTACCCTGAACGTCTGTGTGGAAGCATCTGTTGGCGAGATATGTGTGTATGAGACGGACGAGTCCGTGGGGGAAAGCAGCATCACCGAGTTTGCGAATGGGACCATTGTGTCTTAGACGATCGAAGGCCTTTTTCACGTCCAGGAACACAGCCCCCGCGGCTTTGTTGGTGTTGCAGCAGTATGTGATATCTTCACTTAAAACTTCCCGGCTGATAGGCCGTGGTCGAAGTAAAAGACTATCCCCTGACGTTTCGTCTCCGACTGCGGGAGACATCCTCGGAGGTACAGCGGCGAACTGCGAAGAGAATTCGAGGAAGTACTGATTATAAAGGCAGTACAGAGGGCGCCACTGTCGATCACGTGGCATCGGCTATGAGATTGTCTCTGGTAATGTCAACAGTCACGATTGAAAGTAATCGATAGTCACGCTTGCGGTGCAACACCGATGTCCAAATTTTATCCACTTTAACACCTTCATCTTTCCTGTTAAAATTATTACGGTCTTTAACAGTCTCGATAGCGTCTCTATACACGCGTGCATAATAATGCGAGGTTTCTGATATGACGCTCGTCTCGCTGAATTTTACTTCATGATCACCTTCCTGGTAAACATATTCCGCTACCCAGGTGGCAATTCCTCTTATATTCAACAAGACAGGTGTTCACACTACTCTTTGTGGTACCACAACTACAAGAAATTTTATATATCCCCGATGTAACCAAAGGGTGTCGTGCATCTTTTGCCGATCTTAAATATTCTTTTATTTTCCTGGTGGGTCTGAAAATAGTTTCCACCACATACTTGCTTAAAACTTTCCCACTGGGATCTGTGACCTTGCTAATGAACGGAAGAAAAACTTTGCCCTTGGACGACTGTTGTTCGTCGTTGCTCCTGATTCTCTACATAGAGCGAAGTGCTCGATCTATATCCTTGCTAGAATAGCCATTGCTCATGAAAGTTGACTGTAGATGTTCAGTCTCATGTTTTAAACAAACAGGTTCACAAATTTTGTACGCCCTGTCTTCCAAGGTTTTCATTACACCTCTTCTTTGTCTAGCCTGGTGGTTTGAATCTTTATGCAGATAACGATCAGTATGTGTGGCCTTTCGATACACCTTATGGCCCAACTTTCCGTCCCGTCGTTTAATCACAGACACATCCAGGAATTTCAAGTGCCCCCATCCTATCAGCCCGGAAGTTTCATGTGACGACAATACCGGCCGTGGAATCCTACATTGCATGAGTATATGGTCCACTACGCGGAGGGGGAGGAGTTGTTGTGTTCTTGTCTAGTCACACAATTTTATTGCACAATAAATAGTGAGCGTGTTAGGGTGTCTTACCGTAAGTGCTTTCTACGGTAAGTAATTTCTGTGATGGTAGGAAGGTAGGAACTATCGGCGCCGCCTCGAGCAGTTGCCGGTAAGCGGTCCAGGGGTCGTCGCCAGCTGGGGCGATATGGGCAGCTGGGATGTAGCGCGGGCCTGCCCGCCTGCAGGGGTGTCACGGACAGCGGGCCGAGTCCCGCTCCGCACAGACGTCAGGTCCAGAGCGCCGGCTACGCTGCGGTGTCCGGAGCGCTGATTACGGCACAATGGCGGGAACCAGCAGAGAGTGCCTTTGTCTCGGAACGGGCCTCGCCGTTGTTCGCGGTGAAAATGCGCAATCACAGGACATCGACCGACCGACCGGCCGGCCAGCAGGGTGCATGCAGGCGTCCCGTGCAGAGCGGACACGGCCCGTCCGGACCACAACTACTTCTAAATGCCATGCGATCACGTGACGTCATTTTCCTTCTGCACTTCATCTCCCAACCAGCGAAATTTTGTAGCGTACGGGTATTTGTGCGTAAATGAGACAGTGAGAGAGGGAGGGAGGGAATAATAAGTGCTATCGACAGGGAATGTCTAATTGATTCCGTATTTTTTGTTTTCCAGAAGGCTTTCGACGCCGTTCCTCACAAACGTCTTCTAACCAAACTGCGTGCCTGCGGAAGTGCGACTGCATTCGTGGTTTCCTGTAAGAAAGGTTACAGTTCGTAGTAATAGACGGAAAGTCATCGAATAAAACGGAATATCCGGCGTTCCCCAAGGAAAAGTTATAGGCCCTCTATTTTTCCTGATCTACATTAACGACCTAGGAGACAATCGGATTAGCCGTCTTAGATTGTTTGCAGATGATGCTGTCATTTATCGTCTTGTAAAGTCATCAGACGATCGAAAGGACTTTCAAAATGATTTAGATAAGACATTTGTATGGTGCGAAAAGTGGCAGTTGACCCTGAATAAAGAAAAGTGTGAAGTTATTCACATGAGTACTAAAAAAATCAGCTAAATTTCGATTATGCGATAAGTCACACAAATCTGAAGACTGTGAATTCAGCTAAATCCTGAGGGATAAATTGGAACGATCACACAGATAATATTGTGGGTAGAGCAAACCAAAGAATGCGATTCATTGGCAGAACACTTAGAAGGTGCAACAAGTCTACCAAAAAGACTGCTTACACCATGCAAGTCCGCCCTATTCTGGAGTATTGCTGTGCGGTGTGGGATCCGCATCAGGTGGTACTGAAGGGATGACATCGAGAAAGTACGAAGAAGGGCAGCTCGTTTTGTATTACCGCGAAAAAGGGGAGAGAGTGTCACAGACACATTGGAGTGGCAATCATTAAAACAAAGGCGTTTTTCGTTGCGACGGGATCTTCTCATGAAATTTCAATCACCAATTTTCTCCTCCGATTGCGAGAACATTCTATCGGCTGCTACCTACACTGAAAGAAATGATCATCAAGATAAAATAAGAGAAATGTGGGCTCACACAGAGAAATTTGTGCTCATTTTTCCCGCGTGCTGTTCGAGAGTGGAACGGTAGAGAGACAGCTTGAAGGTGGTTCATTGAACCCTCTGCCAGGCATTTTACTGTGAATAGCAGAGTAGCAGTGTAATCACGTAGATGTAGACGTAGATGAGAGAGAGAGAGAGAGAGAGAGAGAGAGAGTAAAAATACACCTCGTATGTCAATGATATTTATGTGATTCCACAATGCTTTAACTTACACGCGAAAGAAGATAGCAAGTCTGGGTGAATTTTACTGAAGAAGTTGTATATTACTGAAGATTTGACTGACGAAGTTGTATGTTGTTGACACGAGTATTTACTGGCAAAGTTTTGCTGATGCAGTGAGGTTCCTAGTCGTTTACTTGATATGCTTCGGGTCCAGATGGTAAT
Organism: Schistocerca americana; assembly: GCF_021461395.2. NCBI lineage: Eukaryota > Metazoa > Arthropoda > Insecta > Orthoptera > Acrididae > Schistocerca > Schistocerca americana. The sequence continues at coordinate 125,760,152 of NC_060119.1, read as the reverse complement.
AATATAGCACCAAAGGCGTTCTGGTAATTCAATTGCAATTGCGCTGATACAGCAGTGTAAGAGGCATACAGATGTCGTATTTCACCATAGGCCGGCAAGGACACCACGTATATACCAGGTGGCCCTCTGTAGTTTCCCCCATACGTTAGTGCAAGAAGGATTGCCACGTCACTGCTATCTAAAGGGGACGTGCACGTACAAGCGAACCTCCACCAAGCTGTGCCGCCATCTGCGTGCGTGTTCATCCTGCTTCCGCTGTGATAAGATCGGATGGTCGTCTGTTTTTAGCTCGTCAGGTCATACAGTCAGAGAGTTAACAGGTGCACTGGGCTACAATGAAGTCTACACCGCTATGGTACGATCTCTGGGGACAAACATCACAATGCAACTGAAGCCCGAAGGCTGTATTCACAACGTTTTCCAACGCGACGTTTTTAGACTACAATGATGCGATTAAGAACCGAAGGAGCTTTTCAGGCACAACAAGTTGTGGAAAGACCAATATGTGACACACACGATGTTATTGAATATTTTGGAGCACAAAAAAAAAGATCAAATGTATGTGAAATCTTATGGGACTTAACTGCTAAGGTCATCAGTCCCTAAGCTTACACACTACTTAACGTAAATTATCCTAAGGACAAACACACACACCCATGCCCGAGGGAGGACTCGAACCTCCGTCGGGACAAGGCGCACCGTCCATGACTTTTTGGAGCACATCGCACCCACGGTAAGCATAGCTTAAATGAAAATAACGCTGATGTTCAAGGCAGTATAAACGAAAGTGCTATCGTCTATTGCATTTAGGTCGCAGCGGACCTGGTGATATCGAGGTCTTCGGTACAAAGGATTGTAGGGAGACAAGAATGGGATTCCTATAAGCTGCACCACACCAACAGCTATATGGAAACTATTTCCAAATTCGGGTATCGTTCTGCATACATTTCGTAAATAAAACACCCCTAAATCCGGATTTCATCTGGCAGATTTTATGGTGAGATGATTGCTGTTTCGCCAATGACGCCACTGTCAGGAGACACAATCTACATTACTGGGCGGCTCCTGCAAATTCTCACTGGTTATGACCATTACAAATACAAGCACAGTGGGATGTTAACCTGTGGTGCGGCATTCTAAGAAGACACATCATTGAACCAGTTTATTTGTCTCCCAAACTAACTGCTCGACTGTATTTGCGAATGAGCTGAATCTTGGGCATCTCCTAGAAGACATCCCACTTCAGTTAGCTGTGAGGCACTGGTTTTATCACGATGTTGCACACCCACACTATTGCAGAGAGGATGGGGAATATCTCAACAATGTGTATTCCGAAGACAGCCGGAGTGGCCGAGCGGTTCTAGGCGCCTCAGTCTGGAACCGCGCGACCGCTACGGTCGCAGGTTGGAATCCTGCCTCGGGCATGGATGTGTGTGATGTCCTTAGGTTAGTTAGGTTTAAGTAGTTCTAAGTTCCAGTGGACTGATGACCTCAGATGGTAAGTCCCATAGTGCTCAGAGCCTTTCTTTGTTCTTTTTGTATTCCGAACGGCGGATAGGTCGTGGTGGTTACATTCGATGGCCAGTGACATTCCCCGATTTAACGCACTAAGATGTTTCCATATGCAGTTATATCAATGCCACGGTTTACGGAATGGAGCCGGAAAATCCAGATGTTTTAAAAAATGGATAGGTCACGCTTGCGCTTCGATATATGTAGAAGTATAAAGCATTCACGCTAATACGACTGGCACTTACATCAATGCTTCCAGCAATGAATAATGTAATTGTAAAGATCTGTCACTCTATGACATAGCTTTAAAGGAACTTCATTTGTGATATTCATTGTATTCATTGCTCTTTATTGCAATAAAAGGTACTATAGCATTTCTATAATACTGCCAATTAAGTGCACGAATTGGTGCGTTATGTGTTGTTAATATACTAGCTGTCATACGTTGATGTGTCTTAAAACAGATAATTAATATGTTTTAGCCCTTGTGCGCGTTGTTTGGTCAGGGACAGTTATTCTTCTATACAGACACCTTTCTCGAGTCAAGGAATCGAACTTGGCGCCCCTCGTACAGCAAGCGAGTGTTTTAGCGAGGTGCTACAGGACCAGTTATAGCTGTTTTCAAGCGCTAGTCTTAAGTTTAGCAGGACCTCCTCTCTGTTGGTGCGGAGTCACCTTTACTGTTATGCTTCGGGGAACCTTTTGGAGTCTGTGGTGCCCGCGATTAATTAATGTCAACGGGGGATGGTTTAAATGAGCCACCTGGTATGTAAAAAGTGACGTAGATGTCAACCTAAAGATTGCTTTGAACACCACAACACTTTACTAGGCGCCGTCTTGTTGTAGGTGATATAAGGGACCCACAATCTCCTGGGGCTAACTAGAGGATTATTAAATTTTGTTAGGTTTCTTGCCCCTATTACCCTTTTATTTATATTTCACTTAAAATAGTGCACAGTAGAGCTGTGCATTTATTTGGAAACAAACGTGTTCCATTCACTTACGGTCCGTTATCACATAGCAGAAATGCCCACTTTACTCTCTGTTCTGCAGCTTGCATTCAGTATCGTTCTGTTCCGCCTCACGTTTGTTATTCAGCCAGTGTTACTTGTACGTTAACAGTGAAACACAACAAAATTAGCAGTTTACTGGTGAAGAAATGGCCAACATGCACCTCGTGTACTGGATCACCGAACGCAACAGAACAGTGGCACAGCAATCCTATGGCGAGCTGTTCCTGCACCCTCGGCAACCAGATCATAGTACTGTACTTCCGCATCTGTGGGTTGTTGCATTGATCATAGTTTTGTGTTGTGCGTTCGATGACAGTCTAATACAGACTTTTTCACTTTTGTGAATGTATTTTCAAACAAACAAAGGTAGGTAAGGTAGCAGACCGGTGAATCATTATAACATTATTACTCTGTAACGTGCCGCCGGAGACTGTCGTTACTTACTACAAAAGATTGAAAAGATATCCTAGAAGAACCTTTAGAATATTGTCGGTGGAGTTCTGGTTCACCGTATGTATGTATAGATACTGCAATTTTTGCTGTTGGTTTGCTGTGTCGTAGTTCATCCACAGTTGTTGGCAGAGGAGTCTTTCACAAACAACAGTCATATACAATAAATAGTGTGTATCACCTAAAACTTTTACCACAAATATTGAGGAATTGGGAATTGCTACTGATGTGCGGTTTTCACAGAATGGGTTGGTAGAGACATACTATTAGCCAATCAACAGATTGTAGTAATACTTCGAAAGTGTACTTTTAGTGCAAACATGTACTTTTTAAATGAAATAATGTCTATTGACACTAACAAACTAAACGTACGTTAAGTTAGGATATGAATGGTGTTTCTTGCACGATTCTAGAGCAAGTCGTTCATGAGATATCGTATTTTGAAAGTTTTACAAAAGAATACCTGTACAATAACTACGGCAGCACACACCAAACAACAATTAAGATCATACACTAGTTATATGGATTTTGACCAGTAATGAGACAACTGACCATCACAGGTTGTGTTCAAATGAGCACTAGCAGTGGCAATACACGCTTCTAGTCTGGTGTCAGGCCACTGGTGCACACGTGGTAGCACTTATGTAGAGATGGCCGAGCAGGCTGAATTAATACGTTGTTGCATATCATAGGATGTAATCGATATTTCCTTGTAGACAGCGTCTTTCAGCTTTCCCCACAGAAAAATGTCTAAAAGCGTCAAATCCTGGGAATGGTTTAGCCAAGGTTCACGTCCCCTACGTCCACTCCAACGACTTGAAACAATTCGTAAAGACGTGCTGTAGTATTTCGGACACTTTGGGCTCGACAGTAATCATTTTGATACCACAGGTACCTTCCAGTCGGCAGAGGAACGTCTCCTAGCATTCTTGAAAGATGGTCTGTCAGGAGGCTGCGATACCTGTGCATGTTCAGTGTCCAGCCTATGGGAAACAGGTCTACGAGCTGGAGCTTCACTATCCCATACCACACATTTACACTCCATGGATGTTGAACTTTCACCTCACGAAGCCAACGGGACTATCAACAGACCAACAATGCATCTTAATGCATCTTTCGGCGGTTTACCTGTCCATGATTGGTAAATGTGTCTTCATCACTAAACAAGGTTCATGATACATCTGGATTATCCTGTGTTAATGCCTATGTACAAAAGTTAACACGATTCTCACAATCGTTCCCATGCTGCTCATGACACAGAGAATGCGATAGGCATGGAATCTATGTCGATGGAGAATGTGTAGGACACTTACCTGACTCATGACACTTCCTCGTGAGATTGTGCGTTAGCTTAACGTGCGGATCAACTCCAACAGCAACAAGAACATTAATTTCACCCTCTTCTGTCGTCATTTGTTTTCTTCTGTTACTTTGTCGATGTTACGGCACCATTTTCATGTAATTAAGTTGAAGAGACTGATAACTGACTGCCCGTCTATTGGGATATCTTGCCGCATGCACTGTACAAGAACGAACTGCATTCTTCCTACACTCCCCTACACCATGAGTAAGTCGGCTTTTACTGCGGTGGTAAATCCCATCGTCCACTCACGACCTACTGGTTGGACTGTCACACACGAACTAACAATCGAAATGGACTAAGGGAACACACAAGCACATTGGAAGCAAAAGTGACAACATAGTACCTAGCAAGCTGAAGTGCACAAACAATTGCTGTGATATCTTTTAAGCGACTCGCACTAGAATCCTGCCACAAACACCACAGATATTCTAATTTACCGTATTTTTAGTTTGTCAATATCAGTAGGCATTGTTCCATGAAAAAAACGTATGTTTGCACAAAAATGCACTTTCTACGTATTATTACAGTCTGTTTATTTGCTAGCAACACGGGCACCTGACTACCAACACATTCTGTGAAAACATGACATCAGCAGCACTTCCCATTTCCGCAATATTTGCGGTACAAGTTTTAAGTGATTCACTCTGTATATAGGGTGTAATGGGTATAGGTGCAGTTATTTTTATATGTGTGGTACCGCAGTATGCACACACGTTGAAGAGAAAGACTGACGTGTATTGTCTCAGCGACAGAGGAACATTTTGGCGATTGCCTCAGCGGCAACATGACAGACGTCTACCATGGCGCTGATTATCCACTCATACTGCCATCACTGAATTAGCAGATGTGATATCGCCACTCGTTGCCGGTAAAACGAATGGACTAATTGCTCATCGAGATATTTGCGTTCCTTGCTTTTCTGGGCATCAGTATAATGGATCAAGTTGCGAGCACATACTTCGCGCAGTTTTTATCTGTGCTGACGCACGTATTAGCTGCAGTTCAAAGATAATATAAGCAAAGGAACTAAACGTTCTGTACGCTGTTTTTCTAAGCTCGTTACGTATGCGTGCAAAAGTTCATTTTCACGGGCGGGCGTGGCTCGTTGTACTTGCGGCGTGCCGGCCGGTGTGGCCGTGCGGTTAAAGGCGCTTCAGTCTGGAACCGCGTGACCGCTACGGTCGCAGGTTCGAATCCTGCCTCGGGCATGGATGTGTGTGTTGTCCTTAGGTTAGTTAGGTTTAATTAGTTCTAAGTTCTAGGCGACTGATGACCTCAGAAGTTAAGTCGCATAGTTCTCAGAGCCATTTGAACCATTTGAACTTGCGGCGTAAGGTACACAACCCTCAGGGTCGATAACGTATGGTTGTGCATCAGGTTACAGTCGATCTGTGCTCGAAGGCGTCGCCATAATTGCGATGGAGTCTTGTCACTCAAAACTTGGTCGTAAATGTGACAGATATATTCCTCTAGTGAACGGGTGAGGCGGCCGAGTGCTAACATTTTCACATTTTCATACTTGACGTCCGCTGTGAAATGGGGAAAGGGGGCGAAAATAATTTCACTTATTGTGTCCACATGTTCTCCTAAGTGAGTCTGTAGGGTAGAACGTGCCGCCACTGATGACGTCACTCGATGCTAAGATGCTGTCCACAAGAGTGAATCAAATCGCTGGATGAACTGGCAGGAATTGTGGTAGTTTGTGGTGTGACCTGTGGCTGGTGCGTTGACAATGTTCGCAGTGGGGAGGACGGGCATAGCAGATATTGTTGGTAAGCAACATAGTATCGTATGCGGTAGACTACGTGGGAGGTGATGCAGCTGTCTGCATGAGGTTCGGACTGATCAGATTCGTACAAGGCACTGCTGATGTCTTTTCGAAAGACAGTAGGTATGAATTCAGCCTGCTGGACCGTTGTGGCTCAGATACAGCCTGGTTTGCCAAAGGAACAGGGTCCTGAACGCGATCACAGTTTACATTTTTGGTTACGCTCCATTGTTCAGTGGTGGTAACGTAGCACTATCCAAGAGAGTGTCACTGTTACTTATTGCCATGCGGGCTGTATGGGTGGTGTCATCTGAACCGTCAGACGTCGTGGAGTGATAAACGTTATCCTCAGGCGTAAATTGGGCTCCAATATGGGGGCACGAAGGCAGCATTGCAGTTGCGCAATATTCGGAAATTAGGAAATAACCTGTGAATACGGTCGTCTGGAGTGACCGTGTTAGTCTACCGGGTATGGGCAATGACGGCGGTGAATAAGCACCAGTCAGGATACAATGTAGAACACTTTTATTATCTCACAGTGCATACACAAAACAAGCGTCCGAACACAATAAAGCCATAGAGTTCCTGCCCTGGGTTCCTGTCGACCTCCAGCGATGTGATCCGTCAGTGAAGTGTTCCCACAAATTTATCGAATTTACTTAAGAATATTTGAAATGCTTCCAATGGAGAGCATTAAAATTGATATAATTTGTCTCGAGTGAACCACTGTAACAGGGGCTCCAAACAAAAAAGTTCCAGGTTTATTTAATTTAGCGATATTAAAATCATAGCGGGGCTCTAGAATTCGCATGCGGCTCGCGACGTAGCTGAAAAAGCAATTGAGTTTAAAGTGTTAGGACAACGACTAAATGTTTGACTTAGCTCTATGAGCGATTTAAAAACTGCATACAGTGCAAAGCTACTGAAAATAACTAGCCACGGTTTCATATGAATGTCGCTCTGTAAGTTAAACCGTTGTTCACGGAATTAAAAATATAATATATTCTCCAGGAGAATTACATGAACTGCGACTGACGTTATACACTCCTGGAAATGGAAAAAAGAACACATTGACACCGGTGTGTCAGACCCACCATACGTGCTCCGGACACTGCGAGAGGGCTGTAGAAGCAATGATCACACGCGCGGCACAGCGGACACACCAGGAACCGCGGTGTTGGCCGTCGAATGGCGCTAGCTGCGCAGCATTTGTGCACCGCCGCCGTCAGTGTCAGCCAGTTTGCCGTGGCATACGGAGCTCCATCGCAGTCTTTAACACTGGTACCATGCCGCGACAGCGTGGACGTGAACCGTATGTGCAGTTGACGGACTTTGAGCGAGGGCGTATAGTGGGCATGCGGGAGGCCGGGTGGACGTACCGCCGAATTGCTCAACACGTGGGGCGTGAGGTCTCCACAGTACATCGATGTTGTCGCCAGTGGTCGGCGGAAGGTGCACGTGCCCGTCGACCTGGGACCGGACCGCAGCGACGCACGGATGCGCGCCAAGACCGTAGGATCCTACGCAGTGCCGTAGGGGACCGCACCGCCACTTCCCAGCAAATTAGGGACACTGTTGCTCCTGGGGTATCGGCGAGGACCATTCGCAACCGTCTCCATGAAGCTTGGCTACAGTCCCTCAGCCCGCCTCCAGTGGTGTCGCGACAGGCGTGAATGGAGGGACGAATGGAGACGTGTCGTCTTCAGCGATGAGAGTCGCTTCTGCCTTGGTGCCAATGATGGTCGTATGCGTGTTTGGCGCCGTGCAGGTGAGCGCCACAATCAGGACTGCATACGACCGAGGCACACAGGGCCAACACCCGGCATCATGGTGTGGGGAGCGATCTCCTACACTGGCCGTACACCACTGGTGATCGTCGAGGGGACACTGAATAGTGCACGGTACATCCAAACCGTCATCGAACCCATCGTTCTAGCATTCCTAGACCGGCAAGGGAACTTGCTGTTCCAACAGGACAATGCACGTCCGCATGTATCCCGTGCCACCCAACGTGCTCTAGAAGGTGTAAGTCAACTACCCTGGCCAGCAAGATCTCCGGATCTGTCCCCCATTGAGCATGTTTGGGACTGGATGAAGCGTCGTCTCACGCGGTCTGCACGTCCAGCACGAACGCTGGTCCAACTGAGGCGCCAGTTGGAAATGGCATGGCAAGCCGTTCCACAGGACTACATCCAGCATCTCTACGATCGTCTCCATGGGAGAATAGCAGCCTGCATTGCTGCGAAAGGTGGATATACACTGTACTAGTGCTGACATTGTGCATGCTCTTTTGCCTGTGTCTATGTGCCTGTGGTTCTGTCAGTGTGATCATGTGATGTATCTGACCCCAGGAATGTGTCAATAAAGTTTCCCCTTCCTGGGACAATGAATTCACGGTGTTCTTATTTCAATTTCCAGGAGTGTAGTAATAGGAGGGTACCAGTTTCATAACAAACACCCTCATTGCCGTCCTTAATGAAAAGAAAACCAATCACATGTGCTAGTCTAATTAACTGACCGTTAAATAAAGGATCCGTTCACTTGGGTACATATGTTGTTTATTCATTTCATAATTAATGGTGATTAACTGTCATGATAGTTACCGTAATTTGCGGGCATGATGTCGACCTAGTTGACTCATGTTTACCACGTGTTCAGTGCTTTTAGTATAAAGTACTAAGTGCAGTCAGTTTCAGTGACGGTAATTTATGACCCAAAGAAATGATGCCCCACCATTTACTGTGGTGCTACTGACCACGTGTCCACCAACGCCCGCACTCCTCACCAACCTCAGATTATTTTTCTTAAAGTCGATCCCATTGGCACAGCAGCATCAGTAAACAGAGATGATGTTGCACACTTCCAGCACAGTACAGCACCCAGCATTTTCGGTACATTTTTCGCAAATGTTCCCCAGCCACGCTATTTTCTGCAACATATGACGCTATTTACGGTTTTGTCTCATTTTTAACGATTTTTAGAATGGCAAACTGTGAATACTGTTTTTTTTAAATATTTTACTTATTTCTTATGAGGGCACACCTAAGTGTGGATTTTGTTACTGCGAGGGTTGGAACTTAAATAGTGGCAACAATTTTTTTACAGCTCGTACAAACTAGATACGTGTTTCATAGTTTTAGTAGTCATCAGCATTGTGTTTAACCCTTTGCCAGCGATGTGGAAGTCGTAGGATACTCTTGGCAGTGCCAGTTGTGTTGACAGTTCGAGCGGCGCGGTCTATTGCCCGAGGAATTCGTAGCAGTTCTGAAGCGAATGCCGTGAAGTGTTTCCTTCAGTTTAGAAATCGAGTTGAAATCACGAGGACTTAAATCAGAGGAGTGCAGTAGGTGGTACAGCATTTAGCAGCCCCATCAGTCAAACAAATCAGTAACAGCTTGCACTGTACGTGCTTGAGCGTCGTCCTACAAAATGATGGTCAGGTCCTGTACAAAGTATCATCACTTCTGTATCTATGCTGTTCATTTTTGTAACACAGCCTACGATCAGCTTAGAGCCGAGTCTAGAACCGCTCGGCCACAGCGGCCGGCCTTACTTGTTAAATACTTCAAATGATGAGGCAGAGCAGTTATGTGAGGAATAGGGAAAACCAAACCAGTGGTATGCTCCCACCACAACCGACACCCCACATACGGTTTTGGTGTCAACTGTCGGGATTAATCTCCGAAATCCCGCGATTCTCGAAGTCAAATTTTCTTTTCACTCATTTTAGCCGTAGTGGGTATAATAAATGAACATCATCAAATCCTCACTAACTTTAAACGTATGTACTTTTACTAAATTGTGCCTTTTTCCCAACAAACAACATAATGTTAGTGAAGAGAGGTCCATCATTGTCCGGAGTACTTATCGTTGAAATTTTGGGTTAAATATTGTTGTGTTTTTGTCTGCGCAGAAACATGTCAGGCTATCTAGCAGTTGAAGAGAGGTTTGTGCGGCAAACTGCATTGCGTGATCCGCCTCATTTCAGGGGTAAGATGCATGAGATATATAATTTACGTCTAGGTGCACTCAGTGAAATATTAGTTGTTATGGCCCATCTTGTAACCAATATGTATGCCAATTACGTGAAAGTTGTAAATGTCGTGGCACTTCCGCACGTGATTTTCAAGAAGGTACGAGGATATGTATAAGGAAGAGAAAGTAGAGACGAAGTTATTATTGTAGAGTAATAAGCCATGGATTAGTGTAATGATTTAGGTATATCTGGTAATAGGAGAACAATTGGTTGGTAACATGAGTAACGAATTGTTACGGGCATACAAAATGGGGAGTCCAGCATTATAATCTGGATTACTCGGGGCATTTCATCGCTTCACGCATTACTGTTTTGGTTTGTGACTTAACATATCCTTTCCTACATCAGGATCATTAGGTGTGGATTCCTTGTGTTCACTCACCTGCTGTATCAGAGTTGTGTAATCGTGATGCAACATGTGACACATGAAGGAAAGGCGGAAATGTTCAGTATTAATATTTAGATTCAAGGGCACAAATGCACCGAAATGCACGAGGCGAATGAAATGAGATGTGGTCACCATTGGATAGTGACACTTCTGCAGGAAATATGTCAATGAATCAGTGGTGTACAGAGTGGTGAAGTGAAGAATTTTCTGCAAACAGCTGAGACTGTATGATGATCTTGAGCAGGAAACTTGTGGCTTTAAAAACGATGTTCAAGTGATCATCAAAGAAACAACGCATCTGAAAGATACGATGACGAACATGAGCGTAGGAAAAAAATACAGATGACGAGGGAACAAACTGTTAATCAAGCACAAATATTGGAACAACGACTGCCGTAAGCACCAACGGAAAGGCAGGTCACACTACCAACGACTAGCAAGGACGCGAATTCGCTTATGCGGTCTGCTCGAACACGTAGGGCCCGTGGAAGGGAGGTGCATTACTGAATATTTAAACAAGATATGCTGAACACTCATAGAGCCTGGCTGTACAGCTGGATACCAGACTCTTTCTCTCTCTCTCTCTCTATCTGTGTGTGTGTGTGTGTGTGTGTGTGTGTGTGTGAGTGCGTGTGTGTGTGTGTGTGTGTGTGTGTGTGTGTGTGTGTACACCCCACCCAAGCAACCCCCCCCTCTCCCCCGTCCACCATCTCTGGACAGGTGTGGGGGATGGTGAGTGGGGCGGGGGGGGGGGGGGAGATCAGGAGCCAACTGCCAGTCAGGACAACTCGAGCCCTATAATCGTTAAGTTTTACTTATCCATGCAAGGTGGCAAGCCCCTTTCGGTACGCAATGCAATGGTGACGTCTACGTAACAGCAGCGTGTAGAGAATCAGACCGGGGGAGGTCCTGCCACACTATTTTTTTCGGTTTAAATAAAGGAGTAATATAGGTCTCTTTTCATTGCTTTTGTGATTTAAAGACGAGGACTTTGAAACGTTTGGTGTGGCTGAAGTACGGGAAGTTATCGTTTTTTAGGACAGAGCATAGCTCTCCTTCTCTTACTGTAGTGGTACCAGTGGAAGTGTGAAACATACTAGAGAAGTATACCTTTCTCTGTATAAACTTTTCCAGCCGTTATTTTTTTACACGTCCACTATGATCATACAGTGTTAGGAGAGCAGATGGTTACATCACACACTCAAAGTCCAAGTGATAAATTCGTTTCAATTGAAACATGTGCGTGGTGCATATTTTGTTCTTAAATAAAATCTGTTTAGCGCTGGGTAACCGTGTAATCTGTTAGATCAACGCAAGATCAGGATGGGTCGATCCATATTTTTACGTGTGTCTTCCTGAAAAAAAGTAACAATTTGTGAGATAATAGGAAGAAACTTATTTCAACATGTGTGGTCGTATATATCTACATGTGTTTCCACGAAATCGATAAAATATTAGCGTTAACCGTATGTTTATTGTCCTAAAAATCGGTAAAATGAGTCAGCAAACCACTATTTACGTTTATCATATTAAAAATGATTCAAATGGCTCTGAACACTATGGGACTTAACTTCTGAGGTCATCAGTCCCCTAGAACTTAGAACTACTTAAACCTAACTAACCTAAGGACGTCACACACATCCATGCCCAAGGCAGGACTCGAACCTGCGACCGTAGCGGTCGTGCGGTGCGGCGCGGTGCGGTGCGGTGCGGTGCCAGACTATAGCGCCTAGAACCGCTCGTCCACTCCGGCCGGCTATCTTCTTAAAAGTTGGTGCAGATAGTAAAAATACCTTTATTGATTGGCGACTCCATGGAGTGTCCTGTGCACCACGACCATATAATGGGTATACTTGGAAGGAGAGACAGCATTGGTCGTATTTTTTTTGTTTTATTAAACGCAAAATCGATTTTCGGTCACTTAGTGACCATCTTGAGTCCTGTAATATATAATTTAAATTGGTAGGCACTGGTGTCAACAAGTTTACAGCGATCACATAAACTCTAATATATAATTTAAATTGGTAGGCACTGATGTCAACAAGCTTACGGCGATCACATAAACTCAAATGTGATCGCTGTAAGCTTGTTGACACCAGTGCCTACCAATTTTAATTATATATTACAGCACTGACGATGGTCACTAAGTGACCGAAAATCGATTTTGCGTTTAATACAACAAAAAAAAAAATAAAAAAATAGGACCAATGCTGTCTCTCCTTCCAAATATAACAATACCTTTATTTACGTGTGTCTTCATAAGAAATCATCAAATATCCAGAAAGTCAGTATCTACAATGTCTCTTCTTAAAAAATCGGTAAAAATTAGCCAGAAACCGTAAATACCTTCATATGTTGCAGAAAATAGCCTGGGTGGCGTATATTTCGGAAATAGGCCAAACTGCTTGACTCTACACTATGCGGGAAATCTGCAATGTCACCTGTATTTACAGATGCTGCTGCTGCTGTGAAACCCACATTAAGAACGATAGTCTGAGGTCTCTAAAGAGGAGTGGGGATGGTGGTTCGGGCATGGCCAAGAGCAGCATAGTGGGGGCAATGGTATGTCTGTTCTTGGGTCATAAGTTATCATAATAAAAAATGAAGTGCATTGAACACCTAAGTAAACACGAACCAACTAGGCTGCCATCTTGCCCTTAAATTTTGTAACCATCATGATATTTATTGAGAATTAACTGTGGCATAGATGAACAATACATGCGCCCTACAAAAGAGTTCATTTGCATAAGGATCATTAAATTAGGCTGGGCAAATGGCTGGTCTGGTTAGTTAAGGAGAACTGTGGGGTCTCTGCTCTGAAACTGCCAACCCCATACTGCACTTTCTAACAATCCCTAAAATTTAGTAACAATAACTGCGGTCGCGTTGGCCTGGGTCAACCATATTCATGTAGTCTTGATGAAATCATTGTTACAAAATCATATTGGTCTAGCTTCGTTTGGAAAGATAAGCTGATTGTGGACGCAATGCTACTCAGGTCACCGTTCTGCCGGCTCACCCCATTCAAATCAGTTTCCGGGGGTGGACTCGTGCATTCCAAAGAGCACGAAGCTGGGTGGTGGCTCGGATGTTGTTAGTCGAGTACAAACAGTAAATTTCTTTTCCAATTAATTAATAAAATGGTTTTCACCTGTTTTCGCTCTTCTTTCATGACACGACCACAGTTTCAGTTTCATTTTCCGGTTTTTGCGCTTGAAATTAATATTTTTGCCGGAAATACAAGAACTTATGCAAACGAACCCTTATAAACTGTATCAATAGTAATAATAAAATTATAAAACAGCGTGTCTATTTGTTTGAACACGCTGACCTACAAAACTACTAGTTGAATTTTCGTGAAATTTTCATAGGTGAATTCCGAGCATGACTTCGGGCAACTTACAGGCTTTATTTAATCAATAGCAGATAGCACAAAAAGAGATATCGTGCTCTGAAGTTCTCTCTTAAGCCGTCGTGCCTGTCAGTCTGTTTGATCTCGCTAATGTTCAATAGCACTAGAAGAATGCTCACGAGATTTTCACAGTTAACCTGCGTGTAGCTAAGGGGCAACGATAGGCTTTTTTTTCCTGAAAATCGTCTCGCGGAAAAAAAATTAATGGAATTTAAAAGTTTAGGAGTCTGGTCACAATAATAGTTCGGATGTTTACCTTAGATACGCAATGATCATGGTATAGTATACTAAAGAACCAACTGATTACTCTGTTAGTTTCTTAATTCACCCAAGAACCAATAGATGGCGCAATTAGATGGTCTACCTCAATGACTGAAGTATTTTCGTAAGTTTAAGTCAGTGACAGAACTGACGCAATCACATGTTTACCTGGCTAGGTTATAAGGACTTGGTGATATCCCCTTTGTTTATGATAAAAATTACGAAATTGCTTTGCTTCTTTCGATAGGATTTATAGTTTATTTATATTTAACTTCTTGGACCACGGCCGTTCACTGTTGTAAGAAAATGAAATGCCAACAGCCATCCTTATGATGCTGTTTATTGTGTAGGTGCCACAAGGTGCCAGTTTCGGCGCTCCCGGGTGCCATCTTCAGACCATGTTAATTGGTTTACGTTGGCTACTGATGCAGCGTATATGTGGATCGTGTATCGATATCTTCAGTATCAACTACAGCATGAACATAGTGCACTTAAGCGCCGAAACTGGTAGCTAAACATTAAATAAGACGATAAGGATGGCTGTAGGCGTTTCATTTTCTTGCAAAAGATATGCAAACGCGTTTCGTTGACTTATGTTGCGATGCCCGGGTCTATACTTAGTACATACACTACTGGCCATTAAAATTGCTACACCATGAAAATGACGTGCTACTGACGCGAAATTTAACCGACAGGAAGAAGATGCTGTAATATGCAAACCATTAGCTTTTCAGAGCATTCACACAACGTGCTAACATTAGGAAAGTTTCCAAACGATTTCTCATACACAGCAGTTGACCGGCGTTGCTGGTGAAACGTTGTTGTGATGCCTCGTGTAAGTAGGAGAAATGTGTACCATCACGTTTCCGACTTTGATAAAGGTCGGATTGTAGACTATCGCGATTGCGGTTTATCGTATCGCGACATGGCTACTCGCGTTGGTCGAGATCCAATGACTGTTAACAGAATATGGAATCGGTGGGTTCAAGAGGGTAATACGGAACTCCGTGCTGGATCCCAAAGCCTCGTATCACTAGCAGTCGAGATGACAGGCATCTTATCCGCATGACTGTAACGGATCGTGCAACCACGTCTCGATCCCTGACTCAACAGATGGGGACGTTTGCAATACAACAACCATCTGCACGAACAGTTCGACGACGTTTGCAGCAGTACGGACTATCAGCTCGGAGAGCATCGCTGCGGCTACCCTTGACGCTGCATCACAGACTGGAGCGCCTGAGATGGTGTACTCAACGACGAACCTGGGTGCACGAATGGCAAAACGTTATTTTTTCGGATGAATCCAGGTTCTGTTTACAGCATTATGATGGTCGCAGCCGTGTTTGGCGACATCGCGGTGAACGCACATTGGAAGCGTGTATTCGTCATAGCCAAACTGGCGTATCACCCGGCGTGATTGTATGGGGTGCCATTGGTTACACGTCTCGGTCACCTCTTTTTCGCACTGACGGCACTTTGAACAGTGGACGTTACATTTCATATGTGTTACGACCTGTGGCTGTACCCTTCATTCGATCCCTGTGAATCCCTACATTTGATCAGGATAATGCACGACCGCATGTTGCAGGTCCTGTACGGGCCTTTCTGTATACAGAAAATGTTCGACTGCCCTGCCCAGCACATTCTCCAGATCTCTCACCAATTGAAAACGTCTGGGCAATGGTGGCCGAGCAACTGGCTCGTCACAATACGCCAGTCACTACTCTTAATGAACTGTGGTATCGTGTTGAAGCTGCATGGGTAGCTGTAGCTGTACATGCCATCCAAGCCTTGTTTGACTCAATGCCGAGGGGTGTCAGGGCCGTTATTATGGCCAGAGGTGGTTGTTCTGGGTACTGATTTCTCAGGATCTACGCACCCAAACTGCGTGAAAATATAATCACATGTCAGTTCTAGTATAATATATTTGTCCAATGAATACCCGTATATCATCTGCATTTCTTCTTGGTGTAGTAATTCTAATGGCCAGTAGTGTATTAAGTTTCTCACGTGATCATCCTCTGGGATCGTAGGGAAGTTACATAAAACTTAGAAAAATCATATCGCGAGCAACTGACGTATTGCAGAACTAGACAAGGAGATAGAGAGAGTGGGGAGGGGGGGGGGGGGGTGGAGGGAGGGAGAGAAACTGTGGTACGCGGAAATGGAGGCACATGGTTTTTTGATGGAAATTGTAGGATCTAGTAGTTACTCCTTTCTGTTCTAAGCTGAAATAGAACATTGGACAACAATTTACGTGTTACGTGCAATTAATTATTTCTGTCTCAGCTAACTGCTGATATTTTTCATGGTGATTTAGTGTACGTACATGACGTGCGACGTTAAGAGTAAAAAATGTGCTGGCGGGGTACGGATCGCTTTTCGATTCATTCTAAAATCCTCCGCAGGCCGTTACCCGCGCGCAAAAACCCTAGGCACGCAATTTGTTTAATGGAGTCAGATAAAATCGCTCATCTATCTCGATATTAACCACAGGCGTAGCAGTGTAGGCGCAGAGCCTGAAACGGCGTTGCGAGTCGCGGCACGTAATCTGGCTGTGTTTTATCTGGCGGCGGCCGTTCATAAAGTATTATGACGGCCGCTGTCATCACTCTCGCCAGGGCTCAGCCGCGTCCGGGTCGGGCGACCGACCGCGAAGCCCTATCGTGGGGTTCAGCGGTGTATGTGGTCTGCGGTCCGGTGGAGATGAGTCCAACACACCGTGGCTACCAGCTCTGTCAAGGATCTCGGTCCATTTCTTACAGTCTTCAGCAGTTACTCTACTGTTCTGGCTTATGGAATAGCTGTTCTACAATATTTCAGACCACTTCGGGATTCTGACAATTACTCGGGAACGCTTGCTAGCTGTTATGAGTAAGTAGACCGTTTATTTAGGATACGGGACGTTTTTTCTACTATTTCCGCCAGTCGTTGTAACACACAGGACGGTTCGTGTCCGATACAGAAGACTGTTCAAAAATGTTCAAATGTGTGTGAAATCCTATGGGACTTAACTGCTAAGGTCTTCAGTCCCTAAGCTTACACACTACTTAACCTAAATTATCGTAAGGGAAACACACACACACCCATGCCCGAGGGAGGACTCGAAACTCCGCCGGGACCAGCCGCACAGTCCATGACTGCAGCGCCCCAGACCGCTCGGCTAATCCCGCGCGGCTACAGAAGACTGTTACACGATACTAACATTAGGAATTTGGCATCTTGTTTGGAGAGTTACGCTGTTGTTATGTGATTCGTAATTCTGCTCTATATTTTGGACTTGGTTTGTTATTTGGCCAATAAGTTTTGGGGATTGGACTGTTGTCCATGCTTCTCGCCACCTTTATTTTATCAAGCAAGATACTTTGATTATCCCAACAAAGTTTTGTGATTTAGCGTAATATCTGTTTTCGGATATAGTTACTTTCAGTGAATAGCTTTATTTAGATACAAAGTACAGTAACTTCATACCATTCATAAGAAAAATTCAGTACTGGAAAGCTGTAAAATTGTAAATGTATACATTTTGACTGTCAGGCCAATAAACTGGTACTTGGCCTCAAAATAGCTAATTACGTTTTTGAGCTGTTCATTCAGGTACACATTTGACAACATGCACTTTACAGTAACAATTTATTGGCTCTGAGCACTATGGGACTTAACATCTATGGTCATTAGTCCCCTAGAACTTAGAACTACTTAAACCTAACTAACCTAAGAACATCACACAACACCCAGTCATCACGAGACAGAGAAAATCCCTGACCCCGCCGGGAATCGAACCCGGGAACCCGGGCGTGGGAAGCCAGAACGCTACCGTACGACCACGAGCTGCGGACTAACAATTTATCCTCTCTGTTCATTTGAAACAGGGTTTCTTACGTATTACATAACAGAGACATGTTTTCCGGTCTCGCTTTCTCTTGATATCACAACGGTGCCGGTAATTTGAAACACTGAATCTGGATCACTAATGTTCGAATGTCAATGGCACACGCTTTCAGCGCTTCTTGTACTTTCACTGAGGACAGCCATGTCATCAGGGAATCTTATCAGTGATATCCTTTCATTCTTCAAACTTTCTTTTATTTCTGTCCTTCTTCGATGTATAGATTGAAAAATTATGGCATAAGGCTACATCCCTGTCTTACACCCTTTTTGATCAGATCACTTGGTTCGTGGTCTTCCACTCTCGTTTTGTCCTTTAGGCTTTTGTACATATTGTATATTACCCGTCTCCCCTTGGATCTTAACACTATTTTCTTGAAATTTCGAACACCTTGCACCATTTTACATTGTTGAACACTTTTTCCACGTCGAAAGATCCTGTGAACTTGTCTGAATTTTTCTTTCGTCTTGCTTCTATTATCAACTACAACATCGCAATTGCGTCTCTTGTGCCTTTACCTTTCCTAAAGCCATACTGATTCTTATCTAACAGATCGTCAATTATCTCTTCCGTTCTTGAGCATGTTATTCTCGTCAGCTATTTGGATGCATGAGCTATAAAGCTTGTTGTACGATAAATCTCGCACTTATCAGCTCTTCCAGTCATCGTAATCTTGTTGATGACTTTTTTCGTAGTTACGTGCTATATCGTCAGACTCATACATTCTGCACACCAACTCGAATAGCAAATGGTTCAAATGGCTCTGAGTACTATGGGACTTAACATCTATGGTCATCAGTCCCCTAGAACTTACAGCTACTTAATCCTAACTAACCTAAGGACATCACACAACACCCAGTCATTACGAGGCAGAGAAAATCCATGACGCTGCCGGGAATCGAACCCGGGAGCCTGGGCGTGGGAAGCGAGAACGCTACCGCACGACCACGAGCTGCGGACCTCGAATAGTCGTTTTGTTAGCACTTGCCCCAGTGATTTTAGAAATTGTGGTGGAAAGTTATCTATCCCTTCTGCCTTTTTCGGTCTTGAGTTTAGAAAAGTATTTTAAATTTTGATTCTAATACTGGATCAAGTATCTCTTACTTCACGATTCCTCTGACGTCTGCTATCGTATCATCAGATGGGGCCTTCAATATACTTTTTCCAGCTATCCGCTCTCTCCTCTACATTTAACAGTGGAATTACCATTGCAAAGTTAATGTTACCACCCTTGCTTTTAATTTCACTGAAGGTTGCTTTGACTTTTGTGTATACTCAGTCAGTCCTTCTGACAACAATTTCTTTTTCCATTGCTTCACATTTTTCATGTAGGCATTTCGCCTTAGCTTCCCTGTACTTCCTATTTATTTAATTCTTGAATGACTTCTATTTCTGTATTTCAGAATTTCCCAGAATATTTTATTACCTCCTTCTTTTGACGACTAAGTGAAGTATCTCTTTCCTTATCCATGTTTTCTTCGCCGTTACCTTCCTGGTACCTATGTTTTCTTTCTAACTTCCGTGATTACCATTGTTACACTTGTCGTAAACGGAACTGCTTACGGAGATATTTATAGTCACACCATCTATGGCCTCAGAGTACTTGAAACGTATCTCTTCATTCCTTAGTACATCCGTATTCCGCATCTTTGGACATTGATTCTTCCTGTTTAGTCTCTTAAACTTCAGCCTGATCTTCATCACTACTGAAATGTGATCTGAGTTTATATCTCCTCCTGGATACGCCTTATAATCTAGTATCTGTTTGAAAATCTCTGCCCAACCGCGATGTTGTCTAACTGAAATCTTCGCGTATCTCCCTGACTTTTCCGGGTATACCTCCCCCTCTTGTGATTCGTGCACAGATTGTCACTATTACTAACTGAAATTTATTGCAGATCTCAATCAGCTTTTATCTTCTCTCATTCCTCGTACCATGCCCATGTACTCCGGTATATCTTTCTTCGAGGTTTTTCCCTGAAACAGCATTCCACAGATTTTCATCTTTCTTTACATACTGAATTACCCGTTCAATATCTTCATATATTTTCTATAAGGAATAGCGCAGTAGGCAGTACAGTTGAAGAGGGATGGACATCTCTAAAAAGGGCCATCACAGAAGTTGGGAAGGAAAACATACGTACAAAGAAGGTAGCTGCGAGGAAACCATGGGTAACACAAGAAATAATTCAGTTGATTGATGAAAGGAGGAAGTACAAACATGTTCCGGGAAAATCAGGAATACAGAAATACAAGTCGCTGAGGAATGAAATAAATAGGAAGTGCAGGGAAACTAAGACGAAATGGCTGCAGGAAAAATGTGAAGACATCGAAAAAGATATGATTGTCGGAAGGACAGACTCAGCGTACAGGAAAGTCAAAACAACCTTTGGTGACATTAAAAGCAACGGTAGTAACATTAAGAGTGCAACGGGAATTCCACTGTTAAATGCAGAGGAGAGAGCAGATAGGTGGAAAGAATACATTGAAAGCCTCTATGAGGGTGAAGATGTGTCTGATGTGATAGAAGAAGAAACAGGAGTCGATTTAGAAGAGATAGGGGATCCAGTATTAGACTCGGAATTTAAAAGAGCTTTGGAGGACTTACGGTCAAATAAGGCAGAAGGGATAGATAACATTCCATCAGAATTTCTAAAATCTTTGGGGGAAGTGGCAACAAAACGACCATTCACGTTGGTGTGTAGAATATATGAGTCTGGCGATATACCATCTGACTTTCGGAAAAGCATCATCCACACAATTCCGAAGACGGCAAGAGCTGACAAGTGCGAGAATTATCGCACAATCAGCTTAACAGCACATGCATCAAAGCTGCTTACAAGAATAATATACAGAGGAATGGAAAAGAAAATTGATAATGCGCTAGGTGACGATCAGTTTGGCTTTAGGAAAAGTAAAGGGACGAGAGAGGCAATTCTGACGTTGAGGCTAATAATGGAAGCAAGGCTAAAGAAAAATCAAGACACTTTCATAGGATTTGTCGACCTGGAAAAAGCGTTCGACAATATAAAATGGTGCAAGCTGTTCGGGATTTTGAAAAAAGTAGGGGTAAGCTATAGGGAGAGACGGGTCATATACAATATGTACAACAACCAAGAGGGAATAATAAGAGTGGACGATCAAGAACGAAGTGCTCGTATTAAGAAGGGTGTAAGACAAGGCTGTAGCCTTTCGCCCCTACTCTTCAATCTGTACATCGAGGAAGCAATGATGGAAATAAAAGAAAGGTTCAGGAATGGAATTAAAATACAAGGTGAAAGGATATCAATGATACGATTCGCTGATGACATTGCTATCCTGAGTGAAAGTGAAGAAGAATTAAATGATCTGCTGAATGGAATGAACAGTCTAATGAGTACATAGTATGGTTTGAGAGTAAATCGGAGAAAGACGAAGGTAATGATAAGTAGTAGAAATGAGAACAGCGAGAAACTTAACATCATGATTGATGGTCACGAAGTCAACGAAGTTAAGGAATTCTGCTACCTAGGCAGTAAAATAACCAATGACGGACGGAGCAAGGAGGACATCAAAAGCAGACTCGCTATGGGAAAAAGGAATTTCTGGCCAAGAGAAGTCTACTAATATCAAATACCGACCTAATTTTGAGGAAGAAATTTCTGCGGATGTACGTCTGTAGTACAGCATTGTATGGTAGTGAAACATGGACTGTGGGAAAACCGGAACAGAAGAGAATCGAAGCATTTGAGATGTGGTGCTATAGACGATTGTTGAAAATTAGGTGCACTGATAAGGTAAGGAATGAGGAGGTTCTACGCAGAATCGGAGAGGAAAAGAATATGTGGAAAACACTGATAAGGAGAAGGGACAGGATGATAGGACATCTGCTAAGACATGAGGGAATCTTCCATGGTACTAGAGGGAGCTGTAGAGGGCAAAAACTGTAGAGGAAGACAGAGATTGGAATACGTCAAGCAAATAATTGAGGACGTAGGTTGCAAGTGCTATTCTGAGATGAAGAGGTTAGCACAGGAGAGGAATTCGTGGCGGGCCGCATCATACCAGTCAGTAGACTGATGACCAAAAAAAAAAACTTTCTATGACTCTTCATCTTGGGCTTGCGATGTCGGCATGTGTACCTGAACAACCGTTGTCGATGTCGTTTTGCTAATAATTATAGTGGGAACAACCCTACCACTGAACTGTTTATAATAAATCACTGTCTGATCATCTTCCCTATTCATAACCAATCCTACTTCCCTGGACACCAGTCTCCCCTTATTTAAACCCAATCGGGGATCTGCGGAGCCACATCTATCTGGCTTTCCGCCCCACGGACCCTCAACCAAATGCTAGTGGTCCCTGCGTTCCTCCACTTCCTTGTCGCTACCTTCCAGAACCTCAAATGACTCTCATCCTGCGCGCCAGGTCTGCAGAAGTTGGTTATTCAGGCTTTTGACTGGTTCTCACATTTGTGTGACTGGACCCTTATCTAATTGTCAGAATCTTTTACAACGTATATCAGGGAGTCAGTAACGTTTGGCGGTATTTCAATTATCGCAGAGCTACATGGTCATAAACAAGTTGCAAATTATCATAAGACATAAAGAGCAGAGTCCGATTCCTTTAATGTAATGTCATCATCACACTAAGATCAAGGCAGAGTTGATTTCGCCTTCTGACAATATCTCTCTCTCGCATAGAGTTCTGCGATATGAAGGACTTCATCGTACTGATTTTGCATGAGACCCAATACCCCACTTTACAGAATAGCATGTCATTATCTCTTGCACCGAATGAATTCCAGGAACCACCATACTTCACTTTAGACTGTTTTTGATGGCTACAAGGTGTGGTGCGCGTTTCGTATATCAGTTCAGCTTGCTGTTTTCATTTCTCACGATGCAGTTGTTAGAACGATTTAAATACCTGTCAGTAGAGTCTTGGATAAATCTTGCCGTATAGGGACGAAGCATAGGAAATTACGTCTTAAACTATGGTCTGTCATGGAAAGCCAAAGAAGTGAAAGTAGAAAATGAAATTAAATATCCATGTTGATAGCACGTTTTCTATGACAAACTTTTGTTGGTCTCACTGGGTATCGTAAATCGTATGTAGTTTTCGAACCTCGTTTTCCCTTCAGTTTATTTACATATTTAGTCTGATAGTGTACTTACGTACGGACATCGGAATGTAAATTACGATCCCATTCCATGCTAAGACCAATGAGTAACAAGAGCGGTGTGCTGTCAGAAGATGGTGAATATTACGGGTATCCTGCAGATAGTTCACCTGCGGAGAGGATAACAAGTGCATCACACTATGGAAGTGAAATGGCGCGGCAATAGGAAACATACGCCAAAGTACGCGGAACGGTACGACTCTTGTGGACGAAATTCTTACGGTGTAAGTACCATACGCAATTTAGCTTGCAGCCGCAGGGAAATGGTACCAACAACATAAACAACGCATCATCGGTCAGGAAGGTCATCAACGTAGGCAACAGAGGACAATGTACAGCTAAACGAAGAAGAACATTCGGCGCAAAAGAGATTTTTCAAAGGACAGAATGTTCACACGGTAGTTCTCTAACGTCTTTGTGCCGTGACCTCCTGCGATGATCTTGCTTTCGAGGAGCTTTCTCTGACTAAACGAGGTGCTCTGCGACACGCTGAATGGCGAGAGCCTCCTTGAAATGCAGGCCCGGCGCTCTGCGGGCGGAAGGAACACGGTGTGGATCAGCAAGGGGCATCAGTTGGCGTGTGGTGTACTGCTGTGCCTCACTGGTGTTGTCATTTGAAGCGCCTATGGCTATTGACGAGCCGAACAGGGGTGTGGCTGCACCGACCGGTAATCATAGACTCTCCTTAATAGTCGTTATGGGCTTGTGTTGGGACGAGAGTCTTTGGCCTGCAGTTCCCTGGATTAATTTTCAGATGGTCAGCTGTCTGTCTGGTTGATCGTTTTCAGACTTTGATTGCTCCGTGTTGCCACCCAGTTTGTTCGACCAGTTTGCCTCCCTGTTAATTGGATTGAGGGACTTGTGGCCTGGTTGATTTTACGATAAGTTCTTGATAGCACTCAGATGTGGACGAAATTTGGCGAAATTTTATCTTATCTGAGTGAATTGCTACTTTCACGATTTCTCAACGAATTCCTCGTCTATGTGCTAGAGCTTAACTTTCAGCATATGTTGGACTTTATTGTGCCCCTTTCTGCCTGTGGACGATTGTAGCTTGTTAAAAACCTTGTGCCGTAAAAGGGCGCCATTCTTAGTAGTTAAAAGAGCGTGCAGGTTTTCGTTAAGGTCAAAGTCCTTAGTGGCTGTGCAGATGAATATTAGATACAGGCTATCTTAACGGCAGAATTAACATCAACTGTAGCTGCAGTTTACCACGCAATACCGAATTTAAGAGAACTTGAGCCGAATCTTATCTCGATTTTTTTGTACCTTGATGATACTGTGTTTCGCCGTTGTGGTGATTGGTTTAAGCGAACTGTATATTAATGTTGCTTTGTGTGTTGTAGAAGCTGTTGTCAGTGTACAGCCCGTGCTGGTTGTTGTTTCCGGTCGGGTCTCACACACGAAACTCGAACCCACGGCCGATGTTGAACGCCAACCGTCAATAGTGTGCTAGCTCGTGTTTATTCTTTTCAGGCTACTGTATTATGTAATGATCATACGATATTCGTTGCTTTACTTTTCTCTGTGAGCTGCAGATTCGTTGGTTATTAATCAAGTTGCTCAATTATGATAGAGAATTTCACTCTCAAGACATCTTACATTAGAATGGTTTGAACCCTTCTAGCTTGTTGCAAATTGTGTTACCGTATTGGTATTTGTAAGGGACTATCATGCTGCCTGGGTCAGAATTAGTTCATTCAACTTACCTCAATTTAATTGTGAAGTTAATTCTATGTAGCAGTAATACTGTTTTATTAAGGTTTGGCCGTAAGGCTGTTAATATTGCACACTCTCAGGAATTGTTTGCTTAAATGGACGGTTACTTTTTTAAAATTTTGTTTTAATTATTCTGTAACCGCAAGTATACCACCGGGTGCTTATGACAGTTTTATTCTGTAACTGTGTTTGGTCACATAAACGGTTTTTTAATTTTAATTTTAATTTATTTGTTTTCACTGTATCCTGAGACAGTGGCTCAGCATTCCACTCCAGCAGCTTTCTGCCCTGCTCCCTGCCGGGGAGCGGATTTCTGTCTTCGAGGTATTAGACGATTCGTAGATTTTTCCGTCCATTGTTTACAGAGACTTGTGCAGAACACAGAAAGATGTCTCTGTGCCAGTTTGAAGTGTAGTGAAGCATTCAGTAAAAGTTAACTGGCACGTGTAACTCGCTTTTTGAAGTCTCTTTGTCCATTTCGCGTCCTAAACTTAACTTGTCACTTGACACGACGCCATTAATCATTTATTCTCTTTGTGAAGAATGGTTGCTGTCTGTAAATGTTTGCATGTACGTTGTTTCATATATAATATTCACACTTGTTTTTAATTACCAATTTGTTTAGACCTTTGGTTGAAAACTTATCCCTTTTTAAAAACGAGGACTATCCTCATGGGATCCGGATCCATTCACTGAACTGTCATTCTATATTTAAAGCTCAAAGAGCCTCGTTTACTTGATAGTCTTGTTCTTTACTATCTTCTGAAGACTGCAAGAGCGTCGTATGGGGAAGTCTGATACGAGAAGGTTACTGCTTTGGCATGTTCTTAAAAAAAAAAAAAAAAAAAAAAAAAAAAATTGAGACGGGGTATGGGGAATCAGTAAACAGTTAAATGTACGGAAACTGTACGGAAACGATGCTTGTGAAATTTAAATTTTTATAGCATTATGTGCAGAACTGAGGAATCAGAAAGTAGAAATAAAAACAAGCCTTCCTATTTCGGTAAATATGTTCACGAAGAGATGGGTCAGTACTGTCTTTCTAGGGAAGTTTCTGCACTTGGGCTTCCTCGAGATGACTTGTGAAGAACATAGCAAAAGTCAGTTACTCTTTTCCTAAAAGTACACAAAATTAAACAGTGGTAAGTGAAGTTTACCGGTCATTGGATTCAGCAAAGGAAACCAACAGCTCTCTGAGCTTTGAAATTCTTTTCTTACTGTCATTAATTTTTCTTAATTTATATACATAACCTTGGGTTTTTGTGCTAGATGTCCAGTTTAGGACATCTTTTGAAAATCTGCAAAAGTGCATTGATTTGGAAAAATAGTTCTTTCAGAAATTATTAATGTTTATGTAAAATATATGTATTATAAATCTTTACTAAGTGCAAGTGAGATACTTTAAAAGTTAATTATTAATAACAATCTATATGAATAAACTATGAACTAGATGAGGTCCTGGATTTGTAAATGAATTAAAAATAACAGGACATTGTGTGTGAGTCGTACA
The DNA here is from genome assembly GCF_021461395.2 of Schistocerca americana. Lineage (NCBI taxonomy): Eukaryota > Metazoa > Arthropoda > Insecta > Orthoptera > Acrididae > Schistocerca > Schistocerca americana. Next base: position 125,733,664 of record NC_060119.1, on the reverse strand, counting down.
CAGATTGCACAGTGAAGAGTTTGGCATACGAGAGCAAATTGTACTGTTCAGTATGAAAGCAGTCAGTAGGAAAATGAATAGTAAATGAAAAACAAACAGAAAATGATAAAGAAGACGGATAAAAACGCGAAACCACGTTCGCATTTAGACTCGTAAGAGCCGAGATTTGTGTGTTAAAGCAAAGCAGTGAGTGTTGATGGGACACTCTGCAATTACTGGAAACCAAGGAACGCTGGGAACGTAAAAGAGAGTTCGGTCTGGCTTCAAACATCTATTAATATGAGTTGTACGATCATATTTTCAGAAAAATTTCTTCATCTTTCAGAACAGAAACGTTTCAGCACGAGAGTAAAAGATATCATGAAATTATTTTCACTTCCACTTTGATGCCTAGTATCATACGTAAATGCGATGGATGAAAAACTGAAAAACTTCACAAACATCAGTTTGAGTTCAGAACGGTGATATAAAGGAGATATGAAGCATTTATCAGTAAAGCGGGGATGGGTTGTTTCGCGGGAGGAGACCAGACAGTGAGGTCATCGTTCTCATCGGATTAGGAAAGGAAGTCGGCCGTGCCCTTTCGAAGGAACCGTCCCGGCGTTGCCTGGAGCGATTTAGGGAAACCACGGAAAATCGAAAGCAGGATGGCCGGACTCGGGATTGAACCGACGTCCTCCCGAATGCGAGTCCAGTGTGCTAACCACTGCGCCTCCTCGCTCGGTGGTAATGCAGGCAAAATTATATCAATGCTGATTGTAGACGAAGATAGAGCGTTTCAGAGTAGAGAGCAGCACAAGATGTTTGGATTGCTGAATGAAAAGAGAGCAGCATCTGGTACAAATAAATAGTAGGTGGACTATCAAAACTGTAATACTTACAAGATACTGTCTCGTGTTACGAAGAACATAAGAGAGTTTTCACCCTTTTTCCATTTCACCATTAAATCTCGATTTACGTCGCCTTCAACTTTTTAAAAGAACATACTCACAGCAAACAGGATACTTTTGCATGCATTCTTTGTTATTACGCTATGTAATAACAGAATGTAGTAAGTTTGAAACGATGACACAAATATAAGATATTTCTGTTATTCAGAGCAGAAAGTCTACGATTTTTGACTAAGGACTGTTTTCATCCTGCAAGTCATTACTGCACATAACTCAAAGATTTTTTTTCATGTTGCAATATGCGACAAATTCCGACAAATAATAGTGTAAGTGTCTGAGCTTCGGACCACATAACGTTTGCACGAAGTTTTCTCATTCTGATGAAACTTTATTCCGACGATTTATATTGAAATGATTCGGAAAAGTAATGGCAAAATTCATGTCTTTCTTCATTAGTGTAGTTTTAATGTGAGAGTAAGTAGCATGTCGTGTTATATAAAGGAAATTTGTGAGAAAGAACGCTGCTTAAAACAATAGCTTATTGATATTTCACACTTAAAGCAACAGCTTCGTGATGTTTCACATTTAGTGTTTTCTTAATGATTAGTGTTGTTATAATCTTCTTGTTTCTAGAGATCTCTTAATAAGTGAAGTGACTTAAGTAAGAAGAAATCTACCTTAGTTCATTGATATAGGAAAAAGGAGCAGAGCTGTGGTACTTATAAATGTGTACTTCCATATCCACGAGATTTTAGTTGTAGACAAAATCATTGTATGAACCAGTAAGGGCTATCAGTCTGTGGAATATACCTTCCGCCGAGTCAGTTTCGTATTTTTCCCACGTTTATGGGAGATTTTAAAGCCCACAGGTTGCTATTAATATTGCAAAAATGACTCTTACGTTGGTCGCTGATCTGCATAATATGGCCGCTTCCAGCATTACATACTAATGCTTATCATTTTCTTATAACCCTTTGGCCTCATATGCCTGTCAGAATGTTGATAACTCTTCGCCACTGTGTTATTTTTAAAATCATCGATGGCAGTTGACCATTGCACGTGATGTAGCGTCCTTTTCCAGCAAAAGCGCTCCATGCTGCTAACAAGCACCGCATAGACTCTATTTAAATCATCGCTGGATTTAACACCAGGCCCACTGTGAACTGGGGTTCTTTGAACTTGACGTTCCCATCCCTTTCTTGATGTAAGAGGCGCTTTTGCCATTCAGTAAAACACATAAAACATAGCACTTGTCCTTATGTTTTTCGCTTAAATATAACTGACATTAGCTTCTTTACCATTTAACCAAAACCTCTTACAACTACATATATCATGTCTACCAATAGCAGCCTGTCTTGGTAAGAATCCACCGACCAAGTCCTTTCATGTGAGTTACATGTGAAGTTTATGAATAAATCAGGAAAATGTGCACACAGAGGCCTATACAATTTGAGTATAATCATGAAAATATTGTGGACTGTTCACAAATGAAGTGGGTACAATTACCATATTGTCCACATTATCAGGATTTACATTCGGCATAGAACCTTTCAGATGAATATAGTTCTCTGCTCTAAAGTTGGCTGGCTTTATTGATATGTATCATAGTCGTTCGCTTTCGACAAACATATCGACATAAAACAGATTGGTCAGTACCTTGCATCGTGATATCATATTAAAATCATTCTCTCCTTTCGTTATACAACATTCACGAAAGCCCATATGTGACTTTTTCTTGTTTGAAAACTGTAAGCCACTTACGTGGTTGAATTGTGGCATTTGAAAACCATAATGTTCCTGCCCCACTGTAAAAATTGACGAACACTCCAATACAGAATAATATTTGTGCGTATCAGACAGTCTCGGTAATTTGACATCAGAGTCATAAAAAATGATGTCGTGACTTGTTCACTGTCTGTCTGTAACAAATCCTGCTACTTCATTTATCAATGGTGCATTATATCGTGTCTTGTGCACCCAACTTGGTGTGCGGTCTGGATGGATCATTTACTTATAATATTCCGCTGCCATTTTCTCTTAAGTCGATTTAACAAGGTTATTAGATGCTTATGTTCATGCAGCATTCTCTGAATATTCAAATCCGTCTCTTTCTCAGCGCATTAGGTGTTATTACACCTACATTCCGCTCCATTGGTTTCATAGCTCAGGAAGTACACGTGTTGGTACTTACGTTCATTATTATCTGGTGGAAGCAAGTAGCAATTTCTATGGTAAATCTTTCTTTGAATCATAAAAGTAGGTTTAAAACCTGGCATTTGGACTTTTATATTTACTAATTAAATTTTAAAAAACAAACGATTTATTACATTCTTACATAACTGTAGATTTTAGGGGCTCTTGTGGCACACCTAGTGCTAGAAGTGAAATTTTCCATCACAGCAAAACATACCAGGTGTTTCTTCCCACAATTTAAGCGCATTAAGAAGACTACATTTTCGATCACTTCTCCCTAAGATAAGTAACTGATAATTAACATATTCAATTAATGAATAATAGTCGAATGTATCCTCACTGAAAGCCTCCCGCATTCTATATGGAAAGGCACAACGTCTCTTGCGTTATCATACAGCCTTTAAATGACGCCTTCGTTATGGGTCTTCAGGCGTTTCAGAAAGTACAAGACACGAGCGACGCTCACCGTCTAAATTTCGATGTGCTTCTTACTGTTGTAATCTCTCTCTATCTGTCTCTCTCTCTAGTGGTTAAGGCTGCATGGCATTCTGCATCTACGGTCCGGCTGATCTGAGATTGCGCCCAGGTTTGTTGCGCTCAAGTAACTTTCCTTGGTCTGTGTGCTAAATAGAAGACTTACGTTTTCGAGGCATATCACAGTCGACGTGGAAGTTTGTTTAAAGAAATCTTTTTTTCACGTTTTTTATAGAATTTTATATTTATTTTCGGTTTGGGAGACAACTATTTCTATGCAACATAACTGCGCAATGAGACAAACAAGGGAGACGCCAAGGAAAACGACAATAGCAAATTGGAAGCTGTGCTGGAGACCCACAAAAAGTGAAAAGAAATTTTACTGTTATAAAAGTGGATAAGAGCCAGATTACCACTGCAAACGTCCAGGGTTCGAGCCCCAGTCTGTCAATCATTTAACGTTATTTCGCTTATGGAAATTTCTTTCGCATTTGCTTATTGTATCTCCACAAAGCTGTCGAGATATGCCAGGTGGTGTACCAGATTAATATCATAGACGGCACGTCCAATAATATTGGATTCGCACTGTCATAGAATAATTTTTTTTTTTTTTTTTTTGGTTATCAGTCTACTGACTGGTTTGATGCGGCCCGCCACGAATTCCTTTCCTGTGCTAACCTCTTCATCTCAGAGTAGCACTTGCAACCTACGTCCTCAATTATTTGCTTGACGTATTCCAATCTCTGTCTTCCTCTACAGTTTTTGCTCTCTACAGCTCCATCTAGTAGTACCAAGGAAGTCATTCCCTCATGTCTTAGCAGATGTCCTATCATCCTGTCCCTTCTCCTTATCAGTGTTTTCCACATATTCTTTTCCTCTCCGATTCTGCGTAGAACCTCCTCATTCCTTACCTTATCAGTCCACCTAATTTTCAACATTCGTCTATAGCACCACATCTCAAATGCTTCGATTCTCTTCTGTTCCGGTTTTCCCACAATCCATGTTTCACTAACATACAATGCTGTACTCCAGACGTACATCCGCAGAAATTTCTTCCTCAAATTAAGGCCGGTATTTGATATTAGTAGACTTCTCTTGGCCAGAAATGCCTTTTTTGCCATAGCGAGTCTGCTTTTGATGTCCTCCTTGCTCCGTCCGTCATTGGTTATTTTACTGCCATGGTAGCAGAATTCTTTAACTTCATTGACTTCGTGACCATCAATCTTGATGTTAAGTTTCTCGCTGTTCTCATTTCTACAACTTCTCATTACCTTCGTCTTTCTCTGATTTAGTCTCAAACCATACTGTGTACTCATTAGACTGTTCATTCCGTTCAGCAGATCATTTAATTCTTCTTCACTTTCACTTAGGATAGCAATGTCATCAGCGAATCGTATCATTGATATCCTTTCACCTTGTATTTTAATTCCACTACTGAACCTTTCTTTTATTTCCATCATTGGTTCCTCGATGTACAGATTGAAGAGTAGGGGAGAAAGCCTACAGTCTTGTATTACACCCTTCTTAATACGAGCACTTCGATGTTGATCGTCCGCTCTTATTATTCCCTCTTGGTTGTTGTACATATTGTATATGACCAGACTCTCCCTATAGCTTATCCCTACTTTTTTCAGAATCTCGAATAGCTTGCAACATTTTATATTGTCGAACGCTTTTTCCAGGTCGACAAATCCTATGAATGTGTCTTGATTTTTCTTTAGCCTTGCTTCCATTATCAGCCGCAACGTCAGAATTGCCTCTCTCGTCCCTTTACTTTTCCTAAAGCCAAACTGATCGTCACCTAGCGCATTCTCAATTTTCTTTTGCATTCTTCTGTATATTATTCTTGTAAGCAGCTTCGATGCATGAGCTGTTAAGCTCATTGTGCGATAATTCTCTCACTTGTCAGCTCTTGCCGTCTTCGGAATTGTGTGTATGATGCTTTTCCGAAAGTCAGATGGTATGTCGCCAGACTCATATATTCTACACACCAACGTGAATAGTCGTTTTGTTGCCACTTCCCCCAGTGATTTTAGAAATTCTGATGGAATTTTATCTATCCATTCTGCCTTGTTTGACCGTAAGTCCTCCAAAGCTCTTTTAAATTCCGATTCTAATACTGGATCCCCTATCTCTTCTAAATCGACTCCTGTTTCTTCTTCTATCACATCAGACAAATCTTCACCCTCATAGAGGCTTTCAATGTATTCTTTCCACCTATCTGCTCTCTCCTCTGCATTTAACAGTGGAATTCCCGTTGCACCCTTAATGTTACCACCGTTGCTTTCAATGTCACCAAAGGTTGTTTTGACTTTCCTGTATGCTGAGTCTGTCCTTCAGGCAATCATATCTTTTTCGATGTCTTCACATTTTTCCTGCAGCCATTTCGTCTTAGCTTCCCTGCACTTCCTATTTATTTCATTCCTCAGCGACTTGGATTTCTGTATTCCTGATTTTCCCGGAACATGTTAGTACTTCCTCCTTTCATCAATCAACTGAAGTATTTCTTCTGTTACCCATGGTTTCTTCGCAGCAACCTTCTTTGTAGCTATGTTTTCCTTCCCAACTTCTGTGATGGCTCTTTTTAGAGATGTCCATTCCTCTTCAACTGTACTGCCTACTGCGCTATTCCTTATTGCTGTATCTATAGCGTTAGAGAACTTCAAACGTATCTCGTCATTCCTTAGTACTTCCGTATCCCACTTCTTTGCGTATTGATTCTTCCTGACTAATGTCTTCAACTTCAGCCTACTCTTCATCACTACTATATTATCTACAAACAGATTAATACACTAAAAATCGCCGACAACAGCGCAAGAGTCGTCCGCAACACACTCACGTATGTAATATTTAAAAATATAAATAATAATCATAAAGATACCACAACTCACCTACTTCAGGGTAAACAAAGTTCACTACAAATTCAGTATTTATCTACTATGTTGACACAAACAAAAATTGCATTGACACGTATTCTGAAGCAGACCTACTGGAAACTTCTTCTGAATTTAAATAATTATGACCTGCAGGATATCGTCAACTAGATCAGTTGTTGTGATTCGCTAGCTCCATCATACAACACGTTCACACTAGCTTGATTGGGTCGTAATTGACAGCGGAAGATTGATGTAGCGAACAACATTCTGTATGCATTACCTCCCGACATCCAGGAGCACACCTAATGCAACTGCCGTGTAACATTGCTTGTACCACACTCCTGCAAACACTCCTAAGAACGTTTCTTCGCCGAAATGTCGCTCTTTAATCTGAGGCAGTAGCGTCATTGCCACATCTCACGATTATCGATGTGTCTAGTTCACTGGTCGTCGTACATTTTGCTCAAGACACAATACTGACATTTTGGAGCGTCATCTCTGGGGGAATATGTACCGATTCTATTATTAATTGGTAATGTACATAAATGAGTACATTATGATCCGCCAATAGACTAGCTGAAATAAAGGCGAAGTACGTTAGTCGCGGGCTTCAGGCACTGATCGTTAAAAGGCGGCACCATTGGGAACATTTCGTATCGATAATTCTCTGTTGCAGTCTGCTGCCATCCTTAGCGACCCCAAAATTGTGACACTAGAATTTCGTGACGAAGTGCTGTGTGCTGTTGTATTGCCTATGTGATCGGATTATTGATTAATAACAGTAGTCGTACTTATATTTAAATCCATTGTGCACTGTGAGATATGATCACAATAGTGAAAAAAAAACAGTCACTAGCGAAGAGAGCATAATTTTTTATTTCTTATTTTTTTTTTTTTTTTTTTTTTTTTTTTTTTTTTTTTTTTTTTTAGTTTAAGACGGTCGGCTTCAAGAGATTATGCTGTCATCTTCAAGTCTGTAAGAAACTGCATGTAAATGGGATATGACGCATAAGTTAAGATGTAACATTTGATACAAAAGTTTGTGATTGGTGTTATGAAAACCGGAAGTGGACCTGCACATTGACATACCTCAAAATCTCATTCTTGTAAAACATATTCATCTTACGCTACTATCATACACAAAAAGTGAGTTGGATAAAAGTAGCACATTATAAAACGTTTATCATCGGCAAAATTTGCAAACACTAAAAGCAGTTGTGCAATAGGCTTTGTCCATAAACATACTGTAAACAGCTGCTTGTTGCATCATAAGAACATGCTACACAAAAGCATAACATTTTACACATGCTGAACATATTCTAAACATTGTATCAATAAAACAAGGTACACAAAAGCCTACTTGTGTACATTTGCTGTGCATATTGTAAACAGTGCACTGTTTAGAATATGTCTAGCGTGTATGAACAGTTGTGCTTTTGTGTACCGTGTTTTTATGATGCAACAAGTAACTGTAAATAATACGTATACGGACATAGTCTGGTGCACAAGATGTATTATGTTTTTGAATATTTTAGCGATTACAAACATCTCTTAATGTGCTTCTTTCATCCGCCAGATTTCTTTTGTGTGATGGTAGCGTAAAATGAATATGTTTTACAGCAATAAGATTTTAAGTTTTTTGAATTTACAGGTCCACTTCAGGTTATTATAATACCAATCAAAAACTTTTATGTTAACTTATGAGACGCATTCTAGTTACATGCAAATCATACAGACTTGAAGATGACAGCATAGTCTATTGAAACCGGTTGTCTTAAATTAAAAAAACAAAAAAGTAGTGTGATCTGGCTATTGAATGATTTTTCGCAATTAAACAGATCGCCCTTCAGCTCTCTCAAAAATGAAAAAGATCGGTTATCACAATTGTTTACTAAATGTTTTACCGTCATTTTTCTTCCACTGATAGTGGTCTATTACAATAGCCTTAATTTAATGTCACAGTCCTTGCTACAAACATGTACCCCACTTAAAGATGCCTTTCTCTCTATAATGCCCATTCACAAATCATTGTTACTTTTGTATCCAATTTCGTACCGTTGCATCTGAACGGTGTGCGTCACACATACTCTTGAAGTTTCAGCATTGGAAGGCAAACAACAAAATAGTCATTAATCATTTTCGCTGTAGTAACTTCGCCGGCCGCGGCGGCCGTGCGGTTCTAGGCGCATCAGTTCGGAACCGCGCGACTGCTACGGTCGCAGGTTCGAATCCTGCCTCGGGCATGGATGTGTGTGATGTCCTTAGGTTAGTTAGGTTTAAGTAGGTCTAAGTTCTAGTGGACTGATGACCTCCGATGTTAAGTCCCTTAGTGCTCAGAGCCATTTCAACCTTTTTTTTTGTAATAATTTCATTTATGTTTCATTCAAGCAAATACTCTTTGAACGTGTATTCCGTTTGTGTTTCGTATTTAAAAATGCAGAAAATCAGGATAATGTTCGCTTGATTCTTGTGTAAGGCGAACTTTGTGATAAAACAATTGTTCATGAAACAAAAACAAGCCCAGCTCTCTAAAAATTATCTCACTAGAATGTTCTCCATTTTGCCAATCGTGTGATATTCATTTTTACAGACAGCTTAAAAGTTTCTCGAAAAGAAGCTGAAAAAGCTTCCAGTATCTCTTCTCCTACCTTGGCAGAAGTAAAGCTGTGAGTACCGGGCATGAGTCGTGCTTCGGTAGCTCAGATGGTGGAGCACTTGCCCGCGAAGAGCAAAGGTCCCGAGTTCGAGTCTCGGTCGGGCACACAGTTTTAATCTGCCAGAAAGTTTCATATCAGCGCAAACTCCACTGCAGAGTGAAAATTTCATTCTGGAAACATCCCCCATGCTGTAGCTAAGCCATGTCTCCGCAGTATCCTTTCTTTCAGGAGTGCTAGTTCTGCAAGGTTTGCAGGAGAGCTTCTGTAAAGTTTGGAAGGTAGGAGACGAGATACTGGCAGAAGTAAAGATGTGAGTACCGGGCGTGAGTCGTGCTTCGGTAGCTCAGATGGTAGAGCACTTGCCCGCGAAGGGCAAAGGTCCCGAGTTAGAGTCTCGGTCGGGCACACAGTTTTAATCTGCCAGGAAGTTTCACCTTTTCACATCATTTATCTGAGTACAAACGACCGCTTTACCAACGTACTGCCCTTCTATATTTGGTGTACGGGATGCTGCCGCCATCTATATATGCTCATGTCACTATCCCATGACTTCTCTCACCTCTGCGAACATGTTACGCATAAAACATCAACAGCGATTTTCTCGGAAAGTAAGAATCGTCGCCCGAAAAGCCGCTATCCGGGTATTCAGTACAACCCCCGTACTGTATACATGAGAATCCGCGTTTAACAGGTCCGGTACTCTCCTTGTCAGTTCATGGCTGAATTTAACTATTTCAGTTAAGATTGTCGTTGTCGTGGTGTTCAGTCCTGAGACTGGTTTGATGCAGGTCTCCATGTTACTCTATCCTGTGCAAGCTTCTTCATTTCCCAGTACGTACTGCCGCCTACATCCCTCGCAATCTGCTTAGTGTATTCATCTCTTGGTCTCCCTCTACGATTTTTAACCTCCACGCTGCCCTCCAATAGTAAATTGGTGATCCCTTGATGCCTCAGAACATGTTTTACCTACCGATCTCTTCTTCTAGTCAAGTTGAGCCACGATCTCCTCCCCAGTTCTACTCAATACCTCCTCATTAGTTATGTGATCTACCCATCTAATCTTCAGCATTCTTCTGTAGCACCACATTTCGAAAGCTTCTATTCTGTTCGTGTCCAAACTATTTATCGTCCACGTTTCACTTCCATACATAGCTACGCTCCATACAAATGCTTTCGGAAACGACTTCCTGACACGTAAGTCTATACTCGATGTTAACAAATTACTCCTCTTCAGAAACGCTTTCCTTGCCATTGTCAGTCTACATTTTATATCCTCTCTACTTCGACCATCATCAGTTATTTTGCTCCCCAAATAGAAAAACTCCTTTACTACTTTTAGTGTGTCATTTCCTAATCTAATTCCCTCAGCATTACCCGACTTAATTCGACTACATTCCATTATCGTCGTTTTGCTTTTGTTGATGTTCGTTTTATATCCTCCTTTCAAGACACTGTCTATTCCGTTCAACTGCTCTTCTAAGTGATTAAGGACATTTTGAAGTATTACTGTCTCTGTAAGTGCTTTTGTTAATTACTGAGCAGGTAAACTAGTCTCTAAAGAACCTCTTAACGTTAGTTGACATTTTTGTATTCTGTTGTTAATTGCTAGGTGCAATTTATTATGAGAGATGGCTGAGAACCGCGGGCAGCGCGAAAACTCCATTCGGGCCGCATGGGGCTCGCAGGCCTCAGTTTGACGACCTCTAATATACGACGTCTCTTCAGCAAATAAAGCCCGATAGATCCCGAAATGTAAACCACAATGGAAATCAAATATATTTTATTTGCAGTAGTTTACTACACCTTCCAGTTGCTTCATCTCTTCATAGTCGCCGCTCCGACTGAGATATCTGTAGTAGTTTTGCATCAGCTTCCCAATACCGCCGTCAAAGAAGTCTGTATTTTCCGCCGCTTCTCCAAGCTCGTCTGCAGCTCCTTGTTTGCGGCAAAATCTTGTCTTCATAACCAGCGGTTCTTGTGAGCAGAGATGAACATCAGAGGGAGCCCATTCCAGGCTGTAAGGGGGGCATTAAACACTTCACCTCGCGAACGCTGCAGGGCCGTCCTCATTGCGCCTGCAGTGTGGTACTGAGAATTGTCATGAAGAAGGAAATGCAAAGCGGATAAGTTACGTGGGGTTGCATGAAATCAGGCGGAACCCTTCAGCGCGTACGTGCACTTGGCGGGAAACACTATTTTCTAGTCATCTTAATGTGCCCTATGTCTGTTCAGGAAGGACTGAAAAGAGCGAAATTACGCCATCGAAAAACATACTACAGACACTGCTCAAAACATCTGTGCAAAGCCTTATCGGATTGTAACTGTCTTTCCCATTTCTTGAGCTGTAGGATCATATTTTTCGAATAGCCGTCGTAATTGCTGAACAGGAAGTAGTGGAAATACCAAACATGTAGACCCAACATATTTCTGTTGGAAAACTAAGCGTTTACAAATTGTGATATTAGAGCTTAACGTGCAGTTATCCGCAAGAACTTTGGAGCTGGAACATAAGCTAGAGCTGGTACGGAAAGGGTAAGGAAATTGGCCATGTAATTTTCATAAATTTTGTGTAATAACTTATATATTTATTACTATCACAGAACATTTTTCACAAAAGTCCTTTCTGCTTCTTCTCTCTATTATTAGATAATGGTTTACTTTCCTCAGAATCACCTAGTGTATTTTTTACCGTACGTTGTGAACAGTTTATAGTTCCGTCTGAGGAGCATCAACAATATATAACACTAATATTTATTATAGATTACTCCCAAAGTTTCGTTTACATTGATTCAAACCGTATAGCACGATGGGAAGGTCACGCTAAATTTGTGTATCCGAGAAGAAATGAAGGGTTTCCCTCGCTAGCGCACAGGAATTTATCTCCGAATTATGCGGAAGATCAGAGGCTGTATTTCTGTAGCGCGACCTCCGACGTCTGAAGTCAGGAAAGAGGGGGTGAGGCTTGCGTAATGCGGTGGAAAGCGACTTGGAACCACCGCCTCCGCGCCGCGTAGCGTGCGGACCGTGACATCTGTAGCGCCGCAAACAGTAATTTGCCCGCCGGGTAGTATTGCTCTCGCGGAAACAATTTACCAATGCAAATACCAGGGCGGCGGCGACGGCGGCAGCGTCCGGTTGCATATGCATGACCCCCGTCAGCTGACGCGCACCCAGCCGGGAATCGTCTATTACGGCGACGGAGCCTTAAGGAATAAGACGTAACGCAGAGCTCCGGTACGCTGTGCATCTTATTCTCAATGCTACCAACCTGACGACGTTCGTACAGCTCGAAAGCAAAGATAATAGAATTGCCTGAATTTCGCTACAGGAAAGCGAAATTACAGTATCTTGATGCAACTGAAGATGTGTATACGGCTCTGTAGCAGTAGAACTAACGCAAGCTTGTGCGATAGCGCGCGATTCGGAGGGACCCAGTTCGAAACCCAAATGCGGACATGAGTTTTCACCTTCGGTGATTTGCTGGTGAGAGGAGTACCCGACCGACATATTTTACCCCAGAATGAAATTTTTACTCAACAGCGGAGTGTGAGCTGATATGAAACTTCCTGGCAGATTAAAACTGTGTGCCAGACCGAGTCTCGAACTCGGGACCCGGTTCGGCACACAGTTTTAATCTTCCAGGAAGTTCCATATCAGCGCACACTCCGCTGTACAGTAAAAATTTCATTCTGGCGTAAAATCTGCCAGGAAGTTTCTTATTTTACACCAGTTGCCTGGAATAAGTTAAAAATATTTGAGAAGTATCACCCAATGAGTGAATGTGATAGGTTACGATGACCTGTCCCTCGGAAGGAGAAGTTAAGCTTCGTGTCCTCCTTGTCGATATTCGAGAAAAGTTGTCTGAGTGCCAGTAGCAGGCTTAACCCTCTCCCTTCTTTCATTATCGCACAACACAAGCTACGCACCATTGTACAGACACACCCCTTAAAGACAAATGTTATACAATACACTTAACACAACTCTCACACAACGTGAGGCAGAGGCGCTTGTGCTCGGAGGAAGAAACTCTTTACTGATTACGTCACTGAACCTTCCCCTAGAGCCGGCCGCGGGGGTCTAGCGATTCTAGGCGCTCAGTCCGGAACCGCGCGACTGCTATGGTCGCAGGTTCGAATCCTGCCTCGGGCATGGATGTGTGTGATGTCATTAGGTTAGTTAGGTTTAAGTAGTTCTAAGTTCTAGGGGACTGATGACCACAGATGTTAAGTCCCATAGTGCTCAGAGCCATTTGAACCATTTTCTTCCCCTAGAATTTTCGCAGCCAAAAATTCCATTCGAGGTTTTCTTTGAAACTTCCTGCCAGAATAAAATTATATTCCGCATCAACAATCCAGCCTGGGATCTTTGCCTTTCACTGGCAAGTTCCTAACCCACTGAGGTACCCTAGCACGACTCACGACCAGCCCTCACATCTCAAGTTCCGGCAGTACAAGCTTTTCTTCGAAACTTACTGGTCCAGCACCTCTGGAAGAAAGGAAATTGAGGACACATGACTTAGCCACAGCCTCGAAGATGTTTCCACAAGGAAATTTTCACTTTGCAGAGGAGTGTGGGTTGATGTGAAGCGGCTGATAAGAAACCACCTGGAAGACAAACCTTTGTACCGGACCGAGACCAGAAATAGGGACCTTTCCCGTTTTCGGGCAAGTGCTCTACTGACTAAGCTACTCAAGCACGATTCACGATCTGCCCTAAGAGCTTTACTTCCGCCAATACCCCATCACCTACTTTCCTGACTTTACAAATTTCTCCTACGAGACTTGTAGAGCTAGTGACTTCTGCAAGAAAGGATGCTGCGGACACACGGCTTAGCCAGAGTCTGGGGAATGTTTCCATTACGAAATTTTTACTCCATTTGCCTTCTACAGGCAAGTGATTACCGACTGAGCTACGAACCCACGCATGACTTACGACCCACTCTCCGGCACCGACTTCGGCTTTACTTCTACCAGTATAACCGCTGCAGAGAGAAAATTTCATTATGGGAACGTACCCAGGCTGTGGCTAAGCCATCTCTCCGCTATATACTTTCCTCCAGAAGTGCTATATTGAAAGTGTTCGAGATGATCTACTGGCGGAAGTAGAGCTGTGAGGGCGTTCGGAGTCGTGCTTGGTTAGCTCTTTCGGTTGAACAATTGCTTACGAAATGCCAAGGTCCCGTATTCGAGTCTCGGTCCGGCACACTGTTTCATATCAGCGCACACTCTGCTGCAGAGTAAATATTTCATTTTTTTTTCTTTTTGCTATTCGGGTTTAATTAAGAAATATAGAGTCTCAGGCTGTGTAATATAAACGATATACAGGGCGTTACGAAAAGGTACGGCCAAACTTTCAGGAAACATTCCTCACACACAAATAAAGAAAAGATGTTATGTGGACATGTGTCCGGAAACGCTTAATTTCCATGTTAGAGCTCATTTTAGTTTCGTCAGTATGTTCCTCCACCTACGCTCAATGGAGCACGATATCATGATTTCATACGGGATACTCTACCTGTGCTGCTAGAACATGTGCCTTTACAAGTACGACACAACATGTGGTTCATGCACGATGGAGCTCCTGCACATTTCAGTCGAAGTGTTCGTACGCTTCTCAACAACAGATTCGGTGACCGATGGATTGGTAGAGGCGGACCAATTCCATGGCCTCCACGCTCTCCTGACCTCAACACTCTTCCATTTATGGGGGCATTTGAAAGCTCTAGTCTACGCAACCCCGGTAGCAAATGTGGAGACTGTTCGTGCTCGTATTGTGGACGGCTTTGATAGAATACGCCGTTCTCCAGTCCAGGGCTGCATCAGCGCATCAGGGATTCCATGCGACGGAGGGTGGTTGCATGTATCCTTGCTAAAGGAGGACATTTTGAACATTTCCTGTAACAAAGTGTTTGAAGTCACGCTGGTACGTTCTGTTGCTGTGTGTTTCCATTCCATGATTAATGTGATTTGAAGAGAAGTAATAAAATGAGCTCTAACATGGAAAGTAAGCGTTTCCGGACACATGTCCACATAACATATTTTCTTTGTTTGTGTGTGAGGAATGTTTCCTGAAAGTTTGGCCGTACCTTTTTGTAACACCCTGTCGGTTGATGCCTATCCTTGCAGGTACTTTCAACGTAGAACAGTGCAATAGGAGAACGAGAGCAAGTAACTTACTTCTGTTGTCAGTCTTAACAGGCATGTAAGTTGGCACCCACCGGTCGTACACTGGCGGTTGTAGGGATAAGTGGGGAATTTGTGGCGCACCTAAGGTATTTTGACTATAACCTTTATTCTACAATGCCTAGAAGCTCCAATTTCTGTATAGCATTAGACGCATGTGTTTACTGTAACATAACCATAAGTATACACCTAGACGCTTTACATAATATTGATAACGACATCATTACACTGCGTCATTTTATCCTACGTACCGGGTAAAATCAAGCAGTAAACGAGGTAAATTGGTGCAAGGAATACTATAAGGTATTTAATTCCACACATCTTATACTACAGAATAAATGTATCGAATAGTCTGGTTATTAAACGAAACACTGAACAACATAGTTTACAAAAAGAAAATTGCGAAAACATCAGCTTAATTAACTATGAATTAATTACAAGACAATAATAATAGTATTCTTATAAAACAGAGACAAAAATGAAGAGAAAGACTCGAGTAGTGAGAGTATAAATAATTGGTCTCTTGCATATCAGTAAAACAACGCTTCTTCAAGGAGGAGTCACTGTTATAGTTCTCACGAATGTCGCATCAAAAGCATTCAGAATGACACAAAAAAAAAACCTCATTAAATGCTCTGGTTTCATTCTTCGCCATCTACACCGAATTTACCACATACTACGGACAGGTTTTGTATGTTTTGCTGGATGCGGCTATGTCTGACAAACCCCATTACGAAAAGCACTGAAGGCATTTCTTGATTTACCCATTGTGCAAGAAACTCTCTCTGTTTTGTACGTGTAAGTTCACAGCTTCTGAGCAAAGGAACACATACTTGAAAAAAAAAAAACTGATGCTCTATGTTATTTTCATTAAATATGCATAAACGTATACTATGTGATCAAAAGTATACGGATACCTCCAAAAACATACGTTTTTCATACTAGGTGCATTGTGCTGACACCCAGTGCTAGCGACCTCAGAAGTCATTAGACATCGTGAGAGAGCAGAATGGGGCGCTCTGCGGAACTCACGGACTTTGAACGTGGTCAGGTGATTGTCACTTGTGTCATACGTCTCTAAGCGAGATCTCCACACTCCTAGGTCCATTGTTTCAAATGTGATAGTGAAGTTGAAACGTGAGTGGACACTTACGGCACAAAAGCGTACAGGCCGACCTCGTCTATTGACTGACAGAGACCGCCGACGGTTGAAGAGGGTCCTAATGTGGAACAGGCAGACATCCATCCAGACCATCACACAGGAATTACAAACTGCATAAAGCTCCAATGCAAGTACTGTGACAATTAGGCAGGAGGGAGAATACTTGGATAGTCGAGCGACTGCTCATAAGCCACACATCACGCCGGTAAATGCCAAACGACGCCTCGCGCTGATGTAAGGAGCGTAAACACTGGACATATAAACAGTGGAAAACCGTTGTGTGGAGTGAGGAATCACGGTACACAATGGGATGATCCGATGGCAGCGTGTGGGTACGGCGAATGCCCGGTGAACGTCATCTGTCAGCATAACAGCCAACAGTGAAAGTCGGAGGCGGTGGTGTTACGGTGTGGTCTTGTTTTTCGTGGAGGAGGCTTGCACCCGTTGTTGCTTTGATCATGTAGTGTATGTCGAACTCTACGTAGGTCGCAAAATACGTACTGAAGAGCTCACGCTCAGATCAGAGGTGACACGTGCGTTGTTGGTCATGCGTTTCTTGGTCCACGAGTTGCTGTGTACAGGAGTGAAACGGCGATGAGGTTACGCTCAGATTTTTCTAGTCTGTGTTAATGGAGACGGTACGAAATTACTTGAATGTTATGCTCAGGAGATAGACACGGTGATAATAAGGAAATGAGACTCTAGGTAACATCACTGCTTAATCTTGAATGCCAGTATGTAAATGCCCTAGTAGTTTTCCTCACTGTATTTGCACTGTTTCCTGTTATTATGGAATTAAGAAGTAAAGGTTTTGCTCTGACGGAAGAGTGAAAAGCTGGAAATAAACGCTAGTCATAAAATCATCCTTACACAGGTATGCTGCACTAGTCTGCTCGTCGAAGTAGTCGCACTGTGCTCCAAACTCGTCTTCATAAGTTTCTCTCTTCTTCTTACTTCCTGGAGTGTTCTCAGAGATTTCATCTCGGTTGTTTGAAGTTTGCTATGTGTTCTGCAGTACATAGTCCAGTTTTCACTGCCATAAATTGATACAGTGTTACTGTTATATCGTTAGAACTCTTCCCTAAGCGGTCTTTTGATGATGACGCACATCATAAGGAGGTTAGCAATTGTTTCAATGAAACATCACGGAGAAATAATGTGTCACAGCCCAAGACCCGGACAATGTTAACTTGTTCAATAGTTACGTTTTGTAGTATGAATTTACTTCCTAAATGCTGTGAACCTAGAAATTCGTGGACTTGGTTTCATTTGTAGGTTATATTGCTTTGCTAACCATGTCCCTCGACATTCTCGGATGCTGGAATGATTTTTCGCCTATCTTCACTATCTTTTAAATTATCTTCTATTGACTTACATTAGTGGGACAATCAGACAAGTTTTTGAATTTCTCTATCTTTAGGAAAAGCATTTATTTTATTTGCAATTATTTAAAGTTCACTTTGTTTCCTAACATATTTCCGTTCTGCTTATCTGCTGCTTCTCCATTTATTTGAGTTAGATCCTTAACGGGGCGTTGTCCTATTGTAGCGTTCATATCTTTTCCCATGAAAATATAGCAGCTCTCATTTGTGGAATCAAGGACACTTGGTAAGCTTTGGGCCATTTAGCAGATTCGCACTTTCTTTTTCAGAGGCACAAAGTGCTACAATGTTCATACGTCCTGTAGATATTTTGAAACTGGAAGGTACAGTTCTTTCATATTTTGAACTGTATAATGTTATTATGCACTTCCATTTCTCATTTACTGGATTAGTTGCTCCTGCTGCTGCTCTGTTTGCGGCATGTATAACTTCTTTAATAACGTTTTCCTTTTTGCTTCTTCTGAGTCTCCGACAACGTAACCAAGTCCGGCGAAATACTAAAAGATTTTATAAATCATAGAAAAACAGGATCTTCGAATCCTGAGCTGATAATCTGGAGCAAAGTCCACATGCATTATCAGCCTGAAGCTACAGGTACCATCGAGCGAAGATACAACCTTCACAAAAGTGGCAGAGAGAGATTCAAAATAAAAGGGGAGTCCTTAAGATCAGAGCAAGTCTTACATACAGTATACCTGATTTTTCCATAAATTTGTGTGAAGTACTTGGCTGAAAGATTAAAAAGAAAACCTGAAAAGTACGAATAGGACTTATCTACATAGCTAATAATAGTAATAATAATTAGAATGACAATAATAATAATAATACCGAGGATCAGTTGCCTGGGGCAAATATTTGTACTGGACGCCCCTTCGGTGATTTGCGTGTCCTCAACCTACCAGAGTTACCCAGCTGGGTAATGGGTATCTACCGCCTATTGTTTCTGGCTACACCTCACATGCTTGCTTAAAACAAAGCCTAAAATCCGGTACAGCTGAGCCAAAAGGCCAGAAATGTATATGGACACTGCATCTATAGATTTTGGTGACTGAATTTACAAGTATCAACTTGTGTAACGCATATGGCCGTATTATTTGATTGTATTATCTTAAAAACTTAAATTATTTAAACCGCTAAGGGACTGTAGACCTTGGTATGGGACATAAATTTCAACCGGACTTAATTGCTGGACAGACAGACAAAAAGGTGAACTAAAAGTGGTCCTACCAGAGTTCTTTTTTTACCAATCGAAGAAAGGAACTCTAAATAGTAGAAAATTTGAATGAGTAAAATTTATATTGCGATATGACAGACTGGAACAAACAAACTGAACAAAGTAAATAAGCTTTTTTGCGTGTTACTTGTCAGTCCATGACATTCTGCAACTCTGAAAATGAATACCAGCCTGCTCGACTACCCTTAGATCTCTCGGCGACAGAAAACCGCTAAAGATAATATTACTACGGCGAAGTACTCTCGCATCAGCGAACTTTGTGCGCCAGTGCACTGGAACTCTACGTAGTTACCGCAGGCTTAGAGGGGTAGGAATTTATCGGGCTTCCATTCATACACAATGCAAGGATGTGAGAGATTGTGGAAGGAGATAAAGTAGAATCCTTTGGAACTAACCAATACTGCTACGACCATCTGCGAGTCTAACGGCGAGAGATTATGAAAGAAGATAAACTAGAATCCATTGAAGCTGATCAATATTGCTGTCGGTTTGCATACAGTGAATTTTTTCGTCCTCCCCACATTTCTTCCCTTAGTAAAGAAATTACATTCCTTGTTTAGTCCGTTTATTTGCTTATTGAGGTCAACACGATATTACAATGCTTTCAGTATTTATTATTTGTATTATAAATTTCATAACATGAAAAATCGAACAGTCTACTGTTGCACTTCTTCTAGGGATAAAATGAGTCCTTTTTTAATTTTGTCATTATATAATGATGCAATTTTGTAATGAAAAGAAAATAACAAAAAGCACAGATTGTATTCTTTATACTGCACTGTGACACTTGGCATCACGACGGGGGCTCCACCTACTAAATAAAACAAAGGAACACACATCTTCGTAGCAGGGAGAAGTAGTTATGAAACTGTTTCTGATCCCAGTCCATTTCTGAACTGCTTATGATTTCCTTGGTACATTTCAGCTGTTCACCCATTTTAGTGATTTCCGATACATTTTCATCAACTTCTTTTTCTTCACCTTGTCATGTCGCATATCTCTTTTCTCTTTTGCTCATCCAAATTTTATTTGCCCGTCACAAAAAATACGGTGACTACTTAAGAACGGCACCCTCTTGTAACGGCGCACTGGATCCCATACCATCGATACACCTGTATACGGTGCTATTGTACAGGGCGGCTGTATCAGGAGATTAAAGTGCTATTGCTGTAACATGCTTACTAGTTTGGATACTGTAACGTGCGGAAACTAACAGACGGAGGTCTGCTTTGTAGTGTTCAAAGCCATTTGTCCCCCACCTATACATTGACCTGTAGCCTTGCTGCGCAAAGAATACATCCAGCAGCAACCAACAGTCTGCATGCAGTATGTGCAACGACATCAGCAAAAAAACTGCAAGGTCGCCATCGGGTTCCCGACCGAGAATGAACAAAGCAGTGACAGGATAAGTGTCAAATCTCACCTGCAACTGTTTACTACTATCTCTGCGTGAGCGCTATTTAGAACTTACGCTACCACTTTCACACAAACGGTGAGACCACGTACAGGGTGAAAAGTATTTAAACCGACAAACTCTGGGAGGTTGTAGGGGACATCAAAACAAATATTTTTCCCTAATGTCCTTTTTTCCTTTGAGGAGTATTTAAACCGGTAGAGGAAGATTTCTCTGGCTGCAAATTAATTAAACCAACAAACACTTTTCCATTTTTTTATGACCAAGAGACAACACATCAACACAACCCAATTTCAATTACAGTATATTTTCCAAAATTCCTCCAATGTCACGTAAACCAAGGTTACACTGTCGGATCATGTTCTGTCTGACACGAGCAAAAACCCCAGGAGTATCCTGAATTGTTCCTGCTGCTGCTACTATCCGGGCAACCAGATCCTCTTCTGACGCAACAAGAGTTGCGTAAACAAGGTTGCGCATCTCTCCCCACACCAAAAAGTCCAGAGGGGACATATAGGGGATCGAGCAGACCATGGTACAGGACCACCTCTGCCAATCCACGTTTCTGGGAACCGTCGGTCCAGGAATCGACGCACACGACGACTGAAATGTGCCGGCGCCCCGCCATGTTGGAACCACATGCTTTGTCTTGTAGGGAGTGGGACGTCTTCCAGGAATTCTGGCAATGGTCTGGCGAGAAAATTGTAACAGAGCCTGCCATTTAATGGACTAGGTAGCAGATACTGCCCAATTAAACAGTCCCCAACAACACTGACGCACACATTAACGAAGAACCGCACTTCAGCTCTAGTAACTATGGGATGTGGGTTATCCTCACTCCAAACAAGCGAATTGTGCATGTTGAAGACTCCATTTAATGGCCTAGGTAGCAGATACGGCCCAATTAAACAGTCCCCAACAACACTGACGCACACATTAACGAAGAACCGCACTTGAGATCTAGTAACTATGGGATGTGGGTTATCCTCACTCCAAACAAGCGAATTGTGCATGTTGAAGACTCCATCACGCCCGAACGTTGCTTCATCGGTAAACAACACAGAGGATGGAGATGTAGGATACATTTCACACTGTTCCAGATACCACTGCGAAAACTGTGCTCTGGGTGGATAATCAACTGGTTCCACGTTGTGGACACGCTGGAAGTGAAATGCACGCAACAATTGCTGTCGAAGGACTGTTCTTACATTCGTCTCATTCGTCCCCATGTTACGTGTAATTGCACGAGTGCTGATTGAAGGATCCCGCTCCACATGCTGCAAGACAATTTCCTCAAATTGCAGCGTTCTTACCGTTCGACGGCGTCCCTGTCCAGGTAATCTGCTAAATAACCCCGTCCCACGCAGACGGTACACAGCAGCAAAGGTCGTTTGGTGCGGGATACGGCGATTAGGATATTGTTGCTGATAAACCCGCTGTGCAGCTCTTCCGTGTTGGTGCGCTACGTAGTACACACAAACCATATCAGTGTACTCACTCCAGGTGTATCGCTCCAATAGTAAACAGAGACAATGCACTACTACACTGGTGGACAGCAGTTGCCTATAACTGAAGAGCGTAATACGCCCTCTAGCAATGAAGATCGTAATACGGCTTCCAACAACTGAAGAGCATGATACGGTCTCCACCGGTTTAAGTAATCCTCATAGGAAAGAATGACATTAGGGAAAAATATTTGTTTTTATGTCCCCTACAACCTCCCAGAGTTTGTCGGTTTAAATATTCACCCTGTATATGGGATAGTCAACCGAAAACGAAACAGGTAGAAAAAAAGTAAGTAAACTGTTGATTGCTTAAAACTAGTCGCCATAACTGTTAACGAATTTATCCCACCGTGAGAAAAGGCGGTCAATGCCTGATGCAAAAACATTCGCGGTTACCTGCTGAACCATAGTTGTGCCCATGCGTACATCTCATCGCCTTCGGAGCTCCAAACAAATGTGGAAATCGCATGCGGAGGGTCGGAACTGTATGGAGGGTGTGTAAGGGACTCTGCACGAATCTTGTGTAGTGTAAAGGAAAAAACCTGCCAACAATATGCCCAACCACACGTTGCCATGGTTGCTTCGAGTACGCTGCAAAGTTTCCTCCATGCAGTCCCGATGGCTCCCCATGCGATTTCCATATTTTTGGAGCCCTTAAGAAAGACACTGGCTGCAATCATGGCTACGTTGGCAGCGGCAAATACTTTTAAGTGAGGGCACAGACTGTCTTGTCTCACACTGGGGTAAACGTATTAACAGTTGTGGGATCACTACCGGACTTATAAACAGTGTACTTACTGTGTCGTTTTCATTTAATTGCTCTTTATAGCTAAGCAAACCAGTCCAGTGTGTCGAGGAAGAGTTCTTTTCGGTCCAGTGTTCTTGAGTGACCAGAACGAAACATTCTCAAGGAAGGCATCGTCTTCTGGCCGGCTCGCACACCGAATATTTGTGACAGCAAGCTTTTAGCTTCTACTTATGTACATGGTGGTCCATTGATAGTGACCGGGCCAAATATCTCACGAAATAAGCATCAAACGAGAAAACTACATAGAACGAAACTCGTCTAGCTTGAAGGGGGAAACCAGATGGCGCTATGGTTGGCCCGCTAGATGGCGCTGCCACAGGTCAAACGGATATCAACTGTTTTTTTTTTTATAGGAACCCCCATTTTTATTACATATTCGTGTAATGTGTAAAGAAATATGAATGTTTTAGTTGGACCACTTTTTTCGCTTTGTGATAGGTAGCGCTGTGATAGTCACAAACGCAAAAGTACGTGGCCTCACGTAGCATTCCGCCGGTGCGGACGGTATTTGCTTCGTGATACATTAACCGTGTTAAAATGGACCGTTTACCAATTGCGGGAAAGGTCGATGTATGGCTATTGTGATCAAAATGCCCAACGGGAGTGTGCTATGTATGCTGCTCGCTATCCTAGACGACATCATCCAAGTGTCCGGACCGTTCGCCGGGTAGTCACGTTATTTAAGGAAACAGGAAGTGTTCAGCCACGTATGAAACATCAACCACGACCTGCAACCAATGATAATGCCCAAGTAGGTGTTTTAGCTGCTGTCGCGGCTAATCCGCCCATCAGTAGCAGACAAATTGTGCGAGAATCTGGAATATCTAAAACGTCGGTGTTGAGAATGCTATATCAACTTCGATTGCACCCGTACCATATTTCTATGCACCAGAAATTACATGGCGACGATTTTGAACGTCGTGTACAGTTCTGCCACTGCGCACAAGAGGAATTACGGGACGATGACAGATTTTTTGCACGCGTTCTATTTAGCGACGAAGTGTCATTCACCAACAGCGGTAACGTAAACCGGCATAATATGCACTATTGGGTAACAGGAAATCCACGATGGCTGCGACAAGTGGAACATCAGCGATCTTGGCGGCTTAATGTATGGTGCGGCATTATGGGAGGAAGAATAATTGGCCCCCATTTTACCGATGGCAATCTAAATGGTGCAATGTATACTGATTTCCTACGTAATGTCCTACCGATGTTACTACAAGGTGTTTCACTGCAGCACGGAATGGCGACGTACTTCCAACGTGATGGATATCCGTAGCTCCCTTCAAATGGCATCTGTGATGGATGTGTTGTCCAAGCAGAGAGTTTCTTTTAGCAGAAACCAGATTTTTAAGGAGCTTGTAGAGTGTCTATGGAGACCTGGCAATGAACAACTGCATGGTGACTCACTGAGCGGGACATCTGTCATCAAAACAAGATCAGGCAAAACCGTCCGAACTCCCACGTGCCAGCCGGCCGGTCACATCTGTGCTGCTCTCAGTAAATTTAAGAAACAACTTCAGCGCGTGTGTCGCTAGAAAAATGCAAACGAACTACTCCTTCTCCATGACAATGGAATGCCTCACACAGGACATGGCACCCGAGAAGGTCTCACAAAACTTAATTGGACTGTTCTTCCCCATCCACCCTACAGCCTGGATCTCGCACCTTCGTCTGGTACCGAGCGCCGCGGGTTCCGAATCCGCGCCAAACGGCATGGACCTCGATTGCCACTAGAGGGCTCTGCAGCCGTCACGCCGTAAGCCGTGGCTGCACGCATTCATGGCCCATGTATAACGTGAGGGCGCCACAGTGGTCACGTGGTCCCAGCAGCCAATAGCGGCGTATCATATCCTGTATATAAGCGCCTGACTCTCGCTCAGCTAGCCGGAGGATCTTCAGCGGTAATCCGGTAGGCAGCCTAATCCGGTAGGCAGCCAGCAGTCCAGCCAGCCAGCAGTCCAGCCAGCAGCAGCAGCGGTCCCGGTCCCTGTCCCGGTCCCGGTCCCGGTCTGCAGCAGCGGTCCAGACGGCAGCAGCCCGCCAGTCCTCCTGCGGCAGCAGCAGCAGCAGCAGCAGCGGCGGTCCAGCCAGCAGCAGCGGTCCAGCCAGCAGCAGCAGCAGCGGCAGCCGCCGCCCCGGCCCCGTCCGCGGCAGCAGCAGCAGCAGCAGCAGCAGCAGCTGAGGCGTTCCTGCCCCCCGCCGTCGCCGTCGCCGTCGCCGTCGCCGTCGCCGTCGGCGTCCTGACCCTGGTCTGCGGCCGTCTTCGTCTTCATCCGTCTTTGTCTTCGTCTTCGTCTGTCCCCAGTTTGTGTCCTTTCCTTTTCGTTCTGTTCGTTATTGTTTCTCCCTGTCGTCATGTCCACCCCCACCACCACTGCCACCGCTATAACCACCGCCATAGTTTATACTTCCCCTTCCACCGCCTCCACCATTATAACATGGTGTGCCCAGTCCCACCCCCCTCCTTCCATCCCTCCTCTTCGCACTCTCCCTTCGCCCTCGCTCTTTGTCGCCCCGTCTCCAGCTTCTTCCTCCCGCTCCTCTCGATCTGATCCTTTCCCCCCACTCCCACAGCCTGTCACTGCAGCTCCGGCTTGGGTGGTGGCCCGTCGGGCCACTGTCCATGCCCAACTCTCCCCGTCGCCTTCGCCATCACCGCCACCACCGCCACCGCCGCCGTCACCGTCACCGTCACCGTCACCGTCATCGTCGCCGTCGCCGTCGCCGTCACCGTCACCATCTCCGGCGCCGCCTGCTGCGTCCACGCCGGGACCTGTCCCTTCCCACCACCTCCCTATAGCTCCCATCCCTCATGTAACCACCCGCCCTTCTGCCGCCGTTAAGCGCCCTAGTGGCACCACCACCTCCTCCGCCCCCAAAAAGGCCCCGCCCCATCCTCCTTCCCCCTCCCCAGGGTGCCATGGATGTCTCCCCACCTGGCCCTGCTCCCTCCGCCTCTTCCTCCTCCTCCTCCTCCTCCTCCTCCCCCCCTCTTTCTACAAGTACCTCCTCTCCCATCCCGATCCTTCCCTTCTTGAGGCCCGGAATCTCTCCCTCCTCCTCCGCCAACACTTCCCTGGTGCACCCATCTCTCTCCTCACTCCCAGACAGGATTCCGTTCTCATCTCCTCCCCCAGCCCCACCCTCCATACTGACATCCTCTCCCGCCTCCCCATCACGCGTTTTGGCCCCAACGCCTCCCTCACCCTTGCTCCTTCTCCATCTCCTACCCGCCAACCCCAACCCCCGCGTCGCCCGTCGACCCTCACTGCCGTGATCACTTGGTGTAGTCCGTCGATCACGGAGGAGGAGGTGTTTGCCGAGCTCAAGGCGCATCCCATGCTGGAGGTGCGGGTGGTCCGCCACATTTTCAACTCGGCCGGCCCCACCCGCCTTATGCGGGTTGTCTCCAAGGACGCCCCCTCCATCGACCGTCTCCGCAAGGAGGGTGCCCTCCTCTTCAACCAGCGTTACAGGGTCGACCCCTCCCGTTCCCCTCCTCAATCCCTGTGCTGCCAGAGGTGTCTGCGCTATAACGCGCACCCCACAGCTGAGTACCGCGGGGCCCCCACCTGCCCGCATTGTAGGCAAGCGCACTTCCTCAGGCAGTGCCCTAACCTCCAATCCCCTCCTTCCTGTAATACCTGAAATCTTCCCCATCCCACCTACTCCCAAAAGTGTAAAGCCCAACCCCCTCTGACCACTCCTGAACTCACCGTCCCTGTCCATCCTCTGGATGCCCCCACCCCTCCTGGAAATTCCCTTCGTCCCCTCCCCCCGCTAAGGACATCATCCGGTTCCTCACCATCGTCCTCCAGAATGTCCATCCCTTTCAGCGCCCCCACACCCTCCAACAGGTATCCCTCGCCGCCCGTTCCATTTTCCACCTCAAAATGTACGCCACCTACTCCAACAACCAGGCCCATTTCACGTTCTCCCGCCTTGACACCCTCGTCTAAATCCCTGTCATAGCGCGACAGCAACGTATCCTTTTCAACAACATCCGCTCCCTACCCGCCAACAAGAACCTCTTCCTGCACACCCTTTCCACCCACCACGTGGATGCCTTCCTCCCTAATGAAACCTTATTCCAACCCCACCACACCATCCACACTTCTCCTCCACCACTCCGATAATCCCCTCCCAATTGCGCGTGGCGGAGTTGCCATTGGTCACCACCGCCAGATCCCCGTTCGGCTCCAACCTCTCCTTCCCGACCCCACCGAACACCTGATCCTTAGTCTCTTCTTCCGCGGCCCTTCCGTTACCCGCGCCACCATCTATGTCCGCCCCAACGCTCCTATTCCGTTCGACTTCCTGTCCCACGTCGACCGTACCTTCTCCTCCTACGTGATCGCCGCCGACCTCAACATCCATAGTCGTTCCGCTGCCCAGTTATGGCGGTGGCATCGGTTCCTCTCCAACCTTCAAGGCGACCTCGTCCCCATCCCCCAGCACACTCGTCCCGAATCCAACTCCACTCCCGATGTTATTCTCTCCTGCCCCAACCTCCTTGGTCGCATAACGGTGGATGTCCTGGAGCCTATTGGTAGTGACCATCTCCCTGTCCTCCTCACCGTTTCAGACGGACGTCGCCCCCGACCCGACCCTCGTAATGACCCTCCCCCTAAGTACGTCCATGACTATTCCCATGCCGACTGGAATGCCTACTGGGATACCCTCTCCACCCAGGTCGATAGCCACCCTTTCACCTATCACCACCCCGGTGATGTCACCCATGCTGCCTCCTTTCTCCAGCAGACCTTGTCTGAGGCCGTGGAGGCCCACGTCCCTACTGTCGCCATCCACCTCCACCGTCCTACCTTACCCCCACAGGCCGTCCTCCTCCTCTGTGAATCCCGCCGTCTCTACCGTGCCTTCCTCCACACAAGTGACCCGGACACACTTCGACGCCACCGGCAACTCCAACGACACATTCGTAATTTGCTCGCGGCTAAGAAACGCTGGGACTGGCGACAGACATGCACCCATTTAAATACTACTCTGCCTATCAACTCGTCCAAGTTTTGGTCAGCCTTCCGTTGCCTTACCGGAACTAAGCCCTCCCCCTATTATCCTCTTCTCCATGATGATCATCCCTTCCCTGACGCCCTTAGTAAGGCCAATCACTTTGCCTCCTAGCTGTCCGATGTGTTTTCCATCCCCGATGATCCCCAGTTTGATTACTCCCTCTTCCCGGATATCCGCGATCGAACTGACACCTCTGTCCCTCCCCTCACTCCTGGTTTCCAGTACTTGGACCACATTGCACACACGGAACTCGATACCTCTATCACTACACAGGATCTCATTGCTACACTCCGCACAAAGTGCAGCACCGCTCCTGGTCACGATCGTGTCACCTACCGTCACCTTCATGAAGCTCCTGTCTCTTTTCTCTCCACCCTGGCCAGGCTCTACAATGTAGTCCTGTCCACCGGTTACTCCCCCGACCTGTGGAAAACCTCCCATATCCTCATGTTCCTTAAACCTGGCAAACAGCCGTCCGCGGTCTCCTCCTACCGTCCCATCAGCCTTACCTCAGTTTTCAGCAAGGTCCTGGAATCTAGCCTCACCCGACGCATCCACCAGCATCTCTGCCAGCACCGCCTCCTTCCCGTTACCCAGTGTGGCTTTCGGCCGTCCTTCTCTTCCAACGACCTTCTCCTTCACCTCACTCATCTCCTTTCCGAACAGCTTAATTCCTGTCGCTCTGCAATCTTCCTCTCCCTGGACCTCGAACGTGCCTATGACCGCATATGGCATTCCTGTCTCCTCTTCAAGCTCCAAGCCTTCGCCCTTCCCATTAACTACGTCTGTCTGATCGGCTTCTTTCTCTCCCGCCGTCCTTCCTATGTCACCATCCATAACACAGATTCCTACACCTTTTTCCCCTCTGCCGGTGTGCCCCAAGGCTCCATCCTCTCCCCCCTTCTGTACCTTTTGTACACGGCGGACATGCCGCCGCCGTCAGCCCCCGTCCACCTTCTCCAGTTTGTCAATGACACCGCCTTCCTTGCCCTTGCCCCCACCCTACAGCACTCCCAACACCTTCTCCAATCCCATCTTGACCGGTTCACTGCTTGGTGCAACCAGTGGTTGCTCAAGGTCAATCCCTCCAAAACCCAGGCGATCATTGTAGGCAAAACCACCCCTTCCTTCCGCCTCCTTGATTTCTATCTCCCCATCTATGGCCGTCCTATCACCCTCACTCCCACCCTTAAGTACCTTGGCGTCACCCTCGACCGTCGCCTCTCCTGGACTCCCCACCTCCAGACAATCCAAGCCAAGGCACGCTCCCGACTCAGTCTCCTCAAGCTCCTCTCCAGCCGTACGTGGGGTCTGGACCCCTCCACCATCCTCCACAACTACAAGTCCCTCATCCGCCCTATCCTTTGCTATGCCCATCCGGCTTGGATCTCCGCCCCCCCCCCTACCTTTTATAAATCCTTCCAAGTCCTTGAACGTCATGCTCTCCGCCTCGCCTATCGCATCCGTCTCCCCTCCCCCACACGGATCCTGTACGATCTCATCCCCTTCCCCCACCTCCTCCTTTTCCTTGAAAGGATACAGATCCTGTACACCTCCCGTGAACTCGATTCTCCTCACCCGCTCATCTCCCCAATCCTCTCCCACCCCCACCTGCTGCTGCGCCTGTATTCCCACATCCCACCCGGTCTCCATCTCTCCACCCTCCTTACCCTCTCCTAAGGTGGCTTCCGCCAGCTCCCCCTCCCTGATGATGTCCTCCTCCCCTCCATCTACCCCTCCTACCAACTTTGATCCTCCCTCCCTCTTCCTGCATCTGTTCCTTTGGGCACCCTCCATCCCTCCCCCCCTTCTCCCCACTTCTCTCCCAGGCCTCCCCTCCCCTGTCCTTCTACTCCTCCTCCCCTCTCCTCAGCCATTGGCATCTCTGTTCTCCCCTCTCCACCCTCTCCACCCGCCCTCACCCTTCTTCCCCTCTTGGCAGGTCCCCGGACTCGCACACGCTACGTGGACTTTCGCGCGCCGGAGATCATCGCCATCTGTGTCTCGTGTGTGTGACGTCGTTTAGTGTTTTTAGTGTCCGCCGTCATGCTTCTCCGTTCACTTGTGCCATCGGATTCATCAGTGTTATGTGCGCTGTGTCAACGTGTCTTTCTCGTCAAGTGTGAACGGCTCCGTGTTTTTTGTGTGACTGTGACCACTATTTTTTGCCCGTCACTATGTTCATTTTCATTCTCCATTCTTGTACTGTGATTGTCAACTCTATGGCTGAAGAGCGGCGTAGCATGCCGCTGCCAGCCTACCTGATTGTTCAGGTGTTAAAATAACAATAAAGTAGAAAAAAAACAAGCTCAGCTAGCCCCCCTTTCGCTTTTCCTCACCTTCCCCCTTTTTTATCGTCCCCTCATCTGTCTGGTTTCACCGCAGGTGCTCTCGGCTGTGGTATGTCGTATTTTAGCGCAGTGTTCCAGCGAATGTTCAGTGTTGTTTCATCTTTTCCGGTGTTGCGAACAGAAACCATGCTGTCGCTGGGTGTGAATTCTATGTCCTTTGCGAACAGAAACCAGACTGTCGCCGTATTTTTTTAATTGTCTGGCTATTATTTTACCTGTCTGCTTCGTATGTATTTTTATTAGCATCATCATCCCTTTGTTCTGTTTTACGTTCCACGATTTTTTCGCCATGTTACCCTTTAAGTCTTCGATTTTATCGCCTATTTTTTATTATATATTATGTTCACCTTTTTAAAACAAAGTCTGTAGGCTGAAGAGCGGCACACTAAGCTGCTGCCAGCCCGCCCCATTCGGGGGAAATCGAAATACAATAAAGGGGAAAAAAAAGCTCAGCTAGCCATTCTGATATTTGCGTGGGTCTATCGACATCTCGGCTACAGACAGCGTGTTTGCCGTACTTAGTTTTCGTTTACGAGTGGACGTTGTGGATTCGTTTTGTTGTCGCTTGTGACCCCGTTGATTCTTGCGTGTTGTCGTCATAAGGTCTTGCTCGGTCGTCCGTCGTTATACGTTAGTTTGTTCGCGGGCCGCTCCCGTTTGGTCCCGTCGCTCTTCGTCCTCGGCAACCCCGCCACCATTCCGGTCGCGGTTACAACACTTCCGACTGACATCTATTTGGTCCAGTGAAGACTGCACACTGCGGTAAGTGGTGTGTGGGTGCTGAGGACGTTATTGATGCTACAACACGTTGGAACCGACGTCGACTAGTAGAATGTTACCATGCTGACACACAGGCCCTCACAGTAAGGTGGCATAAGGACGTCGCTTTGAACGGAGATTATGGTGAACAATACGGTTCCGTAATAAAACCAAAGGGGAGTAATATGGTGTAGCGAAATTCTGCAAAAAAAACAAACTGCTTTCAGAAACAAAAATTATTGCGTTGCTCAAGTAACTCCCCTCAAAACACCTCTTGGTTTGGAAAAGTGATCTTCCTAGATGATTTGGTGCGACACCGACTCTGTTTTGCCTTAGTCCTATACCTTGAATTTAGGGAACCTTCTCTTATGTTAACTGGGACGTATACTGCATAACGCAGGGTCAGTTTATATGAACTATGGTATGTTTTAGGCACACGAGGCCACCGAGAGCGTTGGGTTCCCGTGGGATGACTGGTGACTGACTGAACCAGGTGCCGCCCGTCGCACCATGTTAGATCCATTCATTGAAAAGAGCTATTGTATCTCTGGAAACTGTCAGCCAGTATGCATGACTGACACTTTCCACTCCTGTATTCGCGCTCAGTCACCTCTGTGCGCAACTGTAGCATCTGAGGTTTGATTTACTGTCTCCCTAGTCACAGGAGTTTCACAAAAGTATGGAAACACCGTGAGAAATGTATTCCTGAACACAAATGCAGATTTTAGTTAAACTTGCAGACGGCCCTGTTGTAACGGCACCTATGTAGTGCCCTCAATACAAGCCAAGTTTCCGTCGTGGTCAGTGTTCTGTGTAGCTGTGAACGCATTATGTCACGGCGAAGTGATTTCGAACGTGGGCAAATTGTCGGTGCTCGTATGGTTAATGCTTCTACAAACATGGTAGCCTAACTGTTTAATATCCCGAGAGGCAATATTTCGAAGATTTATATTGGAGACGGGGATAGTGGAAAAATATCATCTGCTGAATCACAATGAGGAGGAGAGTGCCGGTCACTGTGGCCGAGCGGTTCTAAGCGCTTCAGTCCGGAACCGCGCAACTGCTACGGTCGCAGGTTCGAATCCTGCCTCGGGCATGGATGTGTGGGATGTCATTAGGTTGGTTAGGTTTAAGTAGATCTAAGTTCTAGGGGACTGATGACCTCTGATGTTAAGCCCCATAGTGCTCAGAGCCATTTTTGAGGAGGAGAGTGTGTGTTGAGTCATCGTTACAGACAGTCGTTGAAGAGGATTTTGACTAAAAATAAGAGAACGAAAGCTGGGAGAGTCACTGCAGAATTTGATGTTGCACTCGTGAATACCGTAAGCAAAAAAACAACGCGATGGAAGCCCAATAAGCTGGGAATTGCAGGGCGAACTGAAATTCCAAAGCCACAGGAGGAAAACGTGGTGGAGAAGACATAAAACCAGGAAACTCGAAAACGAAACTCAGTCCAAATAGACCACGGGAGCCACAACAGTACCGACCCAACACCTTGTCATATTCAGCCGACAGGTGTAATTGGATGCTGATGTAGAGGGCCATGTGGTCAGCACACCGCTTTCGCGGCCGTTTTCGGTTTTAGCGACTGGAGCCGCTACTTCTCTATCAACATGCTCCAAAACTGGCCTCACAGTGAGTGAGTGAATCTCGATTGCCAATAGCTCTCAGCAGACCGGAACAGTTACTGATCCAAGCGCTAGCCAAGCCCGACAACGCTTCACTTCGGTTATCTGAAAGGAACTGGTGGACCACTGAGGCCATGGATATATAAATCCTGGACTATGAAGCAATGGCAAAATGTCATTTGATGGATGACCCTTGGTTCACACAAACTTCAGGCTGAGTTTACGTGCCAAGAGTGAAACATGACTGGGGTTTGGTGATGATCTCAACAGCCACATATTGATACTCCACAGGCCAATGGCTATTCTGCAAGATTCCTTTACTACCAAGGATTATGTGGTCATTTTGGACGATCAGGTTCATGCTCTCATTTCATGTTTGTTGTTGAATGGTGATGCTGTCTTCCAAGGCGACATCAAAGATGTCCACTCAGTTGGCATCATCTGGGAGTGGTTTGTGAGCATGGGTATGAATTGTGGCATCTGCGGTGAAAGTCAGCAGATCTCAATTTTGTGGAGCATTTGTAGTCTACTTTGGAGAATAGAGAGCATGATCGCTCACCACCATCATGGTTATCTGAAACTGCCACTGTTTTGCGTGGAGAGTGGTATAAGATTCCTGTGAGAACAATAGAGGAACTGAAACTTTCTGGTAGTTTAAAAGTGTGTGCAGGACCGAGACTCGAACTCGGGACTTTTGCCTTTCGCAGGCTAGTGCTCTACCATTTGAGCTACCCAAGGACGACTCACGACCCATACACACAGTCTTACTTCTGCCAGTACCTCGTGTCTTATCTTACAAAATTTCAGGAAGCTCTCCCGCAGTCCTCGCAGAACCAGATCTCCTGGAAGAATGGATATTGCGGACACATCTTAGCCAAGGCCTGGGGCTTGTTTACAGAATGAAATTTTCACTCTGATGTTTGGAAGGTAGGAGCCGATGTACTAGTGGAATTAAAGCTGCGAGGATGGGGCGTGAGCCGTGCTTGGGTGGCTAAGTTGGTAGAGCACTTGCCTGCGAAAGGCAAAGGTCCCGAGTTCGAATCTCAGTCTGGCACACAGTTTTAATCTGCCAGAAAGTTTCACTCTGAAGTTTGGAAGATAGGAGCCGATGTATTAGTGGAATGAAAGCTGCGAGGACGGGTCGTGGGTAGTGATTGGGTAGCTCAAATGTAGACTACTTGCCCATGAAAGGAAACGATCCCGAGTTCGAGTTTCGGTACAGCACACACTTTTAAACTACTAGGAAGTTTCATATCAGCACACACTCCGCTGCAGACTGAAAATTTCATTCTGCATACAAAACCTGCATTTATCCATTCCGAGTCTACAGGAAGCTGTTTTAAATGCCAACGGATTTCCTACATCAATGGGTAATGTGTTATGCATGTATCCATTTTCTTCCAAAGCCTGTATTAGGAGCGGTAATTATAAAGTTTCAATAATTGTATCGACCATGAAATCTGGTAATGGTGTAAGTATTTTCCGCCTATTCAATATTCAATGTCTTATACGTTTTTCAAGTAACATGTGACTCGAAGTAGGGCTTGGTTGTGGAATTCACACTTTTTGATCAAAAAATATTCCACCTCGAGAATCCCCTCGTCAGTTTTTTGCACATGACACCGAATTTATGATTCTCCACTAGCCATCACAATCAACATAACTCGTTATTATTGAGCCTTGGTGATCTACATTGGACAGACGTGTGCGTGAAAGCTAGCCACTTCCAACACCGTTACCAGAACTTGACACCGTTTTGAAAACCATATGACACCTGAATTTATCCATTCCGTGATTGGCCGAGCGGTTCTAGGCGCTACAGTTTTGGAACCACGCGACCGCTATGGTCGCAGGTTCGAATCCTGCCTCAGGCATGGATGTGTGTTATGTCCTTCGGTTGGTTAGGTTTAAGTAGTTCTAAGTTCTAGGGGACTCATGACCACAGTAGTTAAGTCCCATAGTGCTCAGAGCCATTTGAACCATTTGAGCCATTCCGTGACGGTTGTATTGCCAACGGTTTTTCCTACACCGTATTAGGCACGGAAATACGTTGCGTTTTAAATATTTCCATATTTTTGTCCACCCCCCTGTAAGTGTTCCGTTGCATTACAATAAGAGCCTATTACAGTGTCCGACTACAGTCTACACATAGCCGAACCATTTACATGCTGCGTGCCCTCTGTAGTATGGGGACATTACTCGACTGCACCACGCAAGCACTTTGCATTTCACGAGTGTGTACTCGGCGAGCACAATAGCTCAAGTGGGCCGGCCGATGGCTTCGTTAAATTTAATTACGTTCGGAACGGGCGGGCGGTCCGGTGCACGCGGAGCGGCGCAGGTGCTCGGCGGAAGGCGGGCGGAAAGCAGCGCGGGGCATCCGTGCCGTAAGTTAGGACCAGCGTCTGGTTCGCGTGACCTGCGGTCGTTTATAACGGCGACCGCCGGTTTACCCGCGCCGCTGATAAAGAAGGCAACGCTGCAGCCTGGCCACAGCGTGCGCCGACTACCCGCCTCTGCACCTGAGCCAGCCCCCACCGCTAGCAGTCCAGACCCGCACCTCACCGGGCCCCTCCGTGTTCACTAATGCGACTCAGGAACAGCTACCAACAAGGGTAGAAATAGATACCCTCGGATGCAACAGCTCCATACTTACCAATCAGACACAACCGCGCCCTCCTTTGATATTTTTCCTATCTTCGTCCCTACCACAGTCTCTCCATACGTTCTTGTCTCACTCTGCTTACTTAACATTCACTCGCATCAGAGCTAGAACCATGAGGATGGCATGTTAAAAACGTCTAACTGCTAGCCCACTAAGCACAACAAGTTTTCCATCACTACTGTCGTGCACGTGTATTGCTATTGTGACTGCTCCTGTAACGATCATAACGTAAGGGAACGCAAAAGCACAATTTGGCGATTTTTTACAGAAGCTCGAAATTTAGCGCGCACTTCAGTGCAAGATGCCTACAGTAGTTTCCACAACGAAACTTTGACTCTAAACCTAGTAGAAAATCCAAAGAGACCCTGTTCGTCTGTAGAGTATGTTAGTGACAAGAAGACGAAGTACATATTCCAGAATGCGACTAAGGAACAGCTACCAACAAGGGTAGAAATAGATACCCTCGGATGCAACAGCTCCATACTTACCAATCAGACACAACCGTCCAGTCGACGAAAGATCTGTACCGAAAGACCAGATAATTGCACAGGTCACACCAATATTCAAGAAAGGTAATAAGTGTAGTCCATTAAATTACAAGCCCATAGACGGCCGCTGTGTCCTAGCTGCTCTAGGCACTTCAGTCCAGAGCCGCGCTGCTGCTATGGTCGCAGGTTCGAATCCTGTCTGGGGCATGTATGTGTGTGATGTCCTTAGGTTAGTTAGGTTTAAGTAGTTCCAAGTCTAGGGGACTGATGACCTCAGATGTATAGTCCCATAGTGCTCAGAGCTATTTGAACCATTTTGAACAAGCCCATATCATTAATGTCGATCTGCAGAAGGATTTTGTAATTTGTGTTCGAACGTTATCAGTTACCTGGAAGAGAACAATATACTGCTACACAGTCAATAAGGATTTAGAAAATATCGTTCTTGTGAACCACAACTAACTCGTTACTGAAACGAAGTGTGTACAATCGAAAAGGAATTTAAAATTGACTTCGCGTTTCTAGATTTACATAACGATTATCGTCTCAGTTATGCGACTGCATTCATGATTTCCTGTCAGAGAGGCCACAGTCCGTACTAACGGACGGAAAGGCATCGATTAGAAGTGATTTCTGGCGTTCCCCAAGGTAGTCTTTATGTTCTCTGTGCAGCAGTCTTAGGTTGTTTGCTGATGATGCTGTCATTTAGATCATAGTAAACTCATCAAAAGATAAATATAAATTGCAAAACGTTTTTGAAAAGATAACTGTACTGAGCGGCAATTGGCAACTCACCCTAAATAATGAAAAGTGTGAAGTCATCCACATGTGTGCTAAAAGGAATCCGTTAAATTTTGTTTTCATGATAAACCCATCAAATCTCAAGGCCCTAAATTCGACTAAGTACCTAAGACATTACATTTACCAAGAAATTAAATTAGGAAGGACACATAGGATTAACGGAGTACATCGAGAAAGATCAAAGGAGGGCAGTTCTTTCTATATTACCGAGAAATATGGGAGAGAGTATCATGGAAACGATACAGGACAAGAGGTGGGCATCATTAAAACAAAGGCGTTTCACGCTGCGACAGGTTATTATCACTAAATTTCAACTACCGACTTTCTGCTCCGAATGCGAAAATATTTTTTTGACACCGACCTACATTGAGAAAAACAATCATCATAATAAGGGAAATCAGACCTTGCACGGAAAGATATATGTGTTCACTTTTTCCGCACAGTGTTCAACATTGGGATAATAAAGCATTATGATGAAGGTGGGTCTATGAAACCTCTGTCGCCGACCGCTGTGGCCACGCGGTTCTAGGCGCTGCAGTCCGGAACCGCGCTGCTGCTACGGTCGCAGGTTCGAATCCTGCCTCGGGCATGGATGTGTGTGATGTCCTTAGGTTAGTTAAGTTTAAGTAGTTCTAAGTCTAGGGGACGGATGACCTCAGATGTTAAGTCCCATAGTGTTCAGAGCCATTTTTGAATCCGCTGTCAGGCACTTCATTGTGATTTGCAGAGTAGCCATGTTAATATAGATTGCGTTTTTAGTAAACATCACTACAATTACCTACAGGCAGAATGCTTTCGGTTGAAAGTAAAGCACCAACAAGATCCCATTAGAGACATCTATGGAACAGGTCAATGAACAGCCATCATGCCACGAAGGACAATCTTGGTCAATGGCGGCGTCTGTATCATCACGTTCGCCTCAGAAGGCTTGTCGACCAGGGAAACTCATTAATGTGTGCACCGGAGTCAAAGTGATGTGGTGCGGACATGGAAATGGTTCCAGTCGATGGGTAGTATT
The DNA here is from genome assembly GCF_021461395.2 of Schistocerca americana. Lineage (NCBI taxonomy): Eukaryota > Metazoa > Arthropoda > Insecta > Orthoptera > Acrididae > Schistocerca > Schistocerca americana. Next base: position 125,696,140 of record NC_060119.1, on the reverse strand, counting down.
TGTGGTATAACGTACCGATACAGCACCACAGAAGTCACGAAATCGGCAGTGGAATTGCAAGCATCCTTCTGACAGAGATAGCGGTTGTGTCCAAATATGTCGTCCGCTGTTGTCAGGCTGCAAACTGATACGATCTCCATCTGCAGACAAAATCCAACGCCAGTTCCGGGGCGTCCATTCTGGATGATTTCTTGCCCGTTTCTAAGGAGCCGCTGGTGGTCCAGTATACTACATGGTGGTCTCCTTGGGCGCCGGAAATGGAGATTCATATCATCCAATCGTCTTCTAACTGTTTGATGCTATATATTAATTCCTGTAGCCTCTTCGAACCCCAGACGTTCAAAGACTCGATACAAATAATGCAGCAAGAAACAGAGACCAGTTTTCAGCATCAAGAAGGAAGAGGATCTCTGAAATAAGCATGAATCATGAATGATTATGAGGCTCGTAGTGCGAATGGGGGTGTGCCTACCAACTGCTGTCCAATCACCTGTTCATGGCACAGAACAGAAATCTGCAGCAATTTGCGGAAGGATTGCATTTCTGTCAAGTTGGTTCCTTCAGTCTTCGTCAGTCCCATTCTTGCAGGCTCTTTTTATGGTCGCAGCGATGTCTGAGATTTGATGTCTTACCGTATACCTGATATTCACGGTACACTGGTGAAACGGTCGTACGGTAAAATCCCCACTTCATCGCTGTCTCGGAGACGCTGTGCCTCATCGCTCGTGCCCCGACTATAACACGACGTTCGAACTCACTTAAATCTTGATGACCTGTCACTGTGGCAGCAGTAGCCGATCTGACAACTGTGCCAGACACTTGCTGTCTTATATAGGCGTTGCCGACCACAGCGCCGTATTATAAAATTTATATGTTTCTGTATTTGAATACACATGCCTATACTTTTTTTTTCTTTACTGTGATTTCATTCCCCTGCCCCATATGGGCAGGGGAGGGCTGTCAGCAGCACAATCCCCCGCTCTTCAGCCGAGTGACATGGCATTTAAAATAAGAATAAAATATTACATACTTAATGCGATAAAGAAGGGGAACATAAAACAGAGTAAAAGGATCAAATGGCGGTAAAAATAGACTGACATGGAGACGTTCCTGGAGGACAGTTAAAAAAGTCACCAGAGAATTAAAAAACACAGTTGGCGATTCTTAAAACACAGAGAAAACACTAAATGGACATGCACAGATTAAAAGTCAGCCACAGTACTAAAAACACTCCAGAACAACACACTTAAGACCCACTTGTAGCACACACGACAAAGAATAAAACTGCCAGGTGGGACCTGCCGAGGGAACGGTCAGAGAGGATGGAAAAGGAGGGGCGAGCAAGGGGCAGCAGGGGAAGTGGCGGGATGAAGAGAGTAGGGGCATCAGTGGGTACATGAAGAGTCAGGAGACACGTGGGGTGGGAGATGAAGAGGGAAGACAGGGCAGGAGGGGCACAAGAGAGGGAGGGGGTAGTAGGGGGAAGCCCCTCAGGAGGAGAGAGGGGGAGGAGAGGGAGCCCTGAGGAGGAGGCAGGAAGATGGGGTTAGAGTTGGTGGGAAGGGTAGATGTCAGGGCGAAGCTCATCATCTGGGAGGGGTAGACAGTGGAAGTTGCGTTGGGAAAGGAGATGGAGGGTGTGGAGATGGAGAGAGGGTGGGACACAACGGTACAGGCACAGTAACTGGTTGGCAGTGGAGAGGTAGGGAGACACCAGGGGATGAGGGGCATCAAGGCGGCGGACAATATATAGTGTGCAGATGTGTTGAAGGAAAAGGAGAAGGCGGGGGAAGGGGATGAGGTTGTAGAGGATGTGCATGGGGATGGAAGGCGGATGTGGGAGACGAGGTGGAGCACATGCCATTCAAGGATTTGGAGGGCTTTATAGAACCGGGGAGGGGCGGAAATCCAAGCTATGCTCACATAACAGAGGATGGGGTGGATCAATGATTTATAAGTGTGAAGGATGGTGGAAGAATGCAGACCCCACGTCCAGCCAGACAGGAGTTTCAGGAGGCGGAGGCAGTTGTGAGCTTTGTTTTGGATGGTAAGGAGATGGGGAGTCCACGTGAGGTGGTGGTAGAGTTTGAGGCCAAGGTGTTTGAGGGTAGGAGTGAGGTGGATAGGACGGCCATAAATGGTGAGGTAGAAATCATGGAGGGGGAAGGAGCAGGTGCTGCAGCCTACGATGATCGCCTGGGTCTTGGAGGGATCGATATGGAGGAACCACTGGTTGCACCAAGAGGTGAATTGGTCAAGGTGGGTTTGGAGGGTACGTTGGGACCGCTGAAGGGTGGGATAAAGGGCTAGGAAGGCGGTATCATTAGCAAATTGGAGAAGATGAACAGGTGGGGGAGGTTTGGGCATATCAGCAATGTACTGGAGATAGAGGAGAGGTGAAAGGACACAACCTTGAGGCACGCTGGCAGAGGGATAGAAAGTACGGGAGTTGGAATTGTGGATAGTCACATAGGAGGGACCATGGGAGAGGAAGGAAGCAACGAGATGGACGAAGTTGACGGGGAGAGCATAGGTCTGGAGTTTGAAGAGGAGCCCAGGACGCCAGACACGGTCATAGGCGTTCTGGAGATCAAGGGAAACAAAGATAGTGGAGCAACGGGAGTTAAGTTGGGTGGAAAGAAGATTGGTAAGGTTAAGGAGCTGGTCGTTGGCGGGGAAGGAAGGCCGGAAGCCACATAGGTTAAGGGGAAGGTGGTGCTGTTTAATGTGGCGGTGAATACGGTGAGAGAGGATGGCCTCGAACATCTTACCGAACACGGAGGTGAGGCAGATGGGACGATAGGAAGAGGTATCAGAGGGAGGTTTGTTAGGTTTAGGGAACAGCTGGACACGAGAAGTCTTCCACAGGTCGGGGTAAAATCCAGTGGAGACATGACTATACCAATTTCTTTTCAGTTTATATTATGCCCACTGCTATCGCGAGATTAAATGCCAGCTGACAGATCAGCGGGCATGTGACACGCTAAGAAAATTATATAAGCGTAGCAGTGTCGAATGGCATATAATTGCAGGGACGAAACGGGCCGTAAATGGGAAACTTTTCTGACATACTTGACTTTGATACAAGCAAGATTGTCAAGGCTCGGCGCCTGGGAACGAACGGCTGTTTCCTTGCTGATTCAGTGATTATCTATGGAAAGTGTTTGATGGCTGGTTAATTGAGAAGTTTTCCCTTCCTTCTATGAACATGTAGTGGATGGAATTTTTAATTTTGGTATTTCATAACATTATTGACCGAATTTAAAAATTCGATATGCTGTTATAATCTCCTTATTAAAAGGTGTAATCCTTAGTTACAGGTTAGACGTTAAATTAGGAGCTGTGTAGCATATATGTCTCGGAGCAGTATTGCTCGAGGAATCCAGATTACCCACATTGCATTCATCCAGTGTCTGAGATAGAAAGCACTTCGCAATTTAGAGCCACTTAACTTAAAACTTTGGGAAGTGCTTTCCGATGTCACCACCTCGCCCCCCTCGTCCACAAAACAATGAAACGATAAAATATTCATCACTTAATACATTTTAGGTGTTCATGTAGTAAAATTTCAGCATCAGGAATTACATTTTAATTATTTCTTTGCACACAGTATCGAAATATATCACTGAAAATACCTGAAAACCTATATCATTGTACGACACATAGTTCAGGAGATACATATGTCATCATAAACACCGAGATGCATAAAAAACTAGATTTTTTTTGTAAACAGGTTGTAAATTAGATAGTTTTTTTTTACTTTTTCAATACTCTTTGCCTGAGTGATCATAAGCTAATAAAACTGTCATAATTGTGTTTTTCTGTCTTCTAAACTAAATATTCAATGTGCTTAACCCTATGGCACAGTTGTACACTACAGTGAACAGCTGTTAACGTCGCTTCTCTACGTTTTGTAATCACTCGAGGCTGTAAATGCACGCAGGGCACAGCAGAGCACAGGTAGACTGCGTGGATCTGCAGCAGCAGGACTGGATAAAAAACGTAAAAGAAGCAACATTAACAGCTGTCTCCTGCAGTGGACAACTGCAATACGATGTTAACGTCAAATATTGAAAACATTCGCGCATTTGTAATCAGACGTTTGAGCTGTATTACAGAATCTGTTTTACATATGGGAATTCGAGACTTTAAAATATTGGCGGAGAGCCAGCGGAGAGAGGTTACTAGTTTCATATTAATAGTTATCTACAAAGTAACAACTGCCCTCTATTTGTGGTTCCCTATCACATAACTGTCCTCGCTCGCATCTCCCTCAGAAATATGTACCACTTAGTGGCTATAATGTCCTGCCAGAGTCCCCATGTTTTGTGTGTCCCTTCACCAGGACACGTAACAGCTCGTCGTCATTTTTTATGAGATATGATGACTTCTGCATGATACTACCTCTTGGCAGCGACTTACTGCAGATATAGTTGTTTGAGGATGTGTATCACTTTTTGATAAGCGTCGTTCAGACTGCTTTTCCAGCAGGCATGTCTATGCAACTGATTCGCCAACCTGTGTCTTATCGAACGAATACTTTATCAACAACTTTTGTTGCTGTTGCAGAATGCCTTCTTTTCCCACGGTGTTTACACTATGGCGGTTTACTTTATCCGATTAGTCCGGAAACATGAGACATTCTTAAAAAGTGCCCTCTTCCATATCCTGGAGAACTGAAATGATAATTCTAACAGTCTCTTATGGTCGCTGGGCCACAGCTTGTGCAGTATCTTTAGCTTGTAAGTCTTTGTCTGCAGGCGTAGTTTTAGAACAAGCCCCACCGGTGTTTAAGGAAGTTATACACTGATGTGCCAAAGAAACTGATATAATTGCTAATCGTGTTGGGCCCCCGTGAGCGCGAGAAGTGCCGCAACACAACGTGGCATGGACTCGACTAACGTCTAGAGTAGTGCTGGAGGGAATCGACACCATGAATCCTACAGAACTGTCCATAAATCCGTAGGATTATGAGGGGGTCGAGATGGCTTTGAACTGCACGTTGAAAGATATCCAGTATGCACAATAGTTTTCACGTCGGTGGAGTTCGGTGGACAGAGGACGAGTTTAAATTCAGAAGAGTGTTCCTGGAGCCACTGTGTAGCAATTCTGAACGTGTGGGGTGTCGCATTGCCCAAGTCCCTCGGAATTCACAACGGACATGAAAGGATGCAGGTGATCAGACAGGATGTTTAAGTAAGTGTCACCTGTGAGAGTCGTATCTAGACATATCAGGAGCCCCATATCACGACAACTGCACACTCTCCACGCCATTACAGAGCTTCTACCACCTTGAAAAGTCCTCTGCTGACAAGAAGGATCCATGGATTCATGAGGGTGTCTCCACATCCGTACAGGCCCACCCGATCGGTACAATTTGAAACGAGATTTTTCCGTCCAGGCAACATGTTTCCAGTCATCAACAGTCCAATGTAGACGGGTGCAGGCTTAAAGCTTTGTGTCCTGCCGTCATCAAGGATACACGAATGGGATTTCGGCTCCGAAAGCCCATATCGATAATATTTCGCTCAATGGTTCGCACGTTCCACTTGTTGATGGCCCAGCGCTTAAATCTGCAGCAATTTGCCGAAGGGTTGCATTTCTGTCACATTGAACGATTCCCTTTAGAAGTCGTTTTTCCCATTCTTGCAGGGTCCTTTCCCGGCCGCAGTGATGTCGGAGATTTGGTGTTTTATCGGATTCTTGATATTCACGGTACACTCGTGAAATGGTCGTATGGGAAAGTCGCTGCCTGGGAGATCCTGTGTCCCATCGCTCGTGCGCCAACTGTAACACGACGTTCTAACTCACTTAAATGTTGATAACCTGCCATCGTCGCTGCAGTAAGCAAAATAACAACTGAGGCAGACATTTTTTGTGTTATATAGGTGTTGCTGACCACAGCGACGTATTCTGCCTGTTTACATGTCTCTGTACTTGAATGCGCATGCCTATAAGAGTTTCTTTGGCGCTTCAGTGTACTACCTGGCCCGACCGTCTTGTCATCTTCCGAAGGTACCGTATGAACGCATATCGGACAGGCTCGATATTTTCATGAGACCTGTGGCTGACCAGTGCTCTTCGCTTTGCATACGCAACCATCTTCGAAGAATTTTGTATTCCAGTCATGAGCCTGCTTGTGCAGAGGTGGCCTCTTCCTGAAACGACGGCGAATGCACTGTCCACTTGAACAGTGGATTTACTCAAATTTCATCACACCAAATAATTTCTGTTGTGGGGTATTCTCCATGTGGCTACAAACAAACAATAGCGAAGCTATGTGAAAACTTTGAACCTTCCTTTATCCACTGGCATGCTCAATGTGTTTCTATCTTTTATAGTATGTCTACTAATAAGTAACTTAAATCTGTTGTTTCTGTTTTGAATTACCCAGTCTTTAGTGCTTCTCAAAGGCCGCCGTCGTCTGGGTTCCGACTTTATTCAGAACAGTCGCATACCTGAGACAGCAGCGAAAATGTCACAGATGAGTCAGGGCAGTTCAGATTTCATCTTTAACCGTCTAATCAGCACGGACAATGTTGGCATTATCTCTGAGACAAGGAAACAAAGCAAGCACTGAAAACATGTGGATTCATCGCTGCCGATAAAGGTACGTAGAGTGTTCTTGAGGGCTGTCGTGGTTCTGTTCCAAAAGATCAGGCTTGTTAAAGGTAAAATGTGTGTGTGTGTGTGTGTGTGTGTGTGTGTGTGTGTGTCCGAGTCATGAATCCTGAATGATGATGAAGTGATTTTCGAGGTGTAATGTTTTTTGATCAGCCAAAATGAATTATACAACCAAGGTCTCCATCAAGCCGTCCATTATTGGGAAAATTCTTAACACATTAAAAGGAGAATATGTAGAGAAGTACTAACGCCTTCGCAAGGATTCGTGGTCGGGGTTTGATTTTTTCGATGCTATAATTAAACCTTTGTCACTGACTCTCGTAATATCTTAGTTGAATACTTGAACTGACCTGTTCGCGAATCCTTACCGACATTTTCTGGACCTTTATCATGCTGTAAAGTTATCTCGAAATTTCACAGAGGGTCCTACAGGTCTCAATTCATGAATAGTTTACCTTCCTAGTGCTAGTACTGTCTTTTTGACTATGAGAGTTTAGAAACGACGATTTCCAGCTCCCCCGTAAAATGTAACGGAATTCATTAGCTGGAGAAGGGAACTGTAGCAGAGCGCCCTAGCAGCCCATAAGCGGTTAGCGGGAACGGCCTGGGCAGCGCCTGACGGTGTGGCTACCCGCAGTGCGGCTCCCGCCGCTAATGAATTGGTGGGTCCGCTAGGGCTGCTTACCACCTGTTTATGACGATGGATTCGGATCAGAGATGCTATTGTGCGGAGCCGATAGGCACAGTGTGCAATATGACATAGCAGTACTAGCAATTCTATAGTGTTCGCTTCTGGACTGTGTGTACATGTCTGAAAACTAGAAACGTGTGCACTTTGTACTTCATGGTTTAGCATTTTTCCACTTCATTCATTCCGTACCCAGCACGTGAAGTACAACGCAAAACATACCTTACGTAGATCTCATTCTTGAGCTCGTGTTTGTAGTAGCTGGTAGATATATCAACGCGCAACCTGCGTGTGGATATTTTTTTCGTAGTCTCAAACTGAATAAAATTTCGCAGATTTGATATTATGAGTATCTGCAGATACTGGTAGTTTTAAATAAATCCGTTAATTCATGCAAGGGGATATATTATTGTAGAAGATTAACATGATAATCAGTGAAATGGCTTGTCCCATAGAAGTCGTTTTCAGATCATGTGTACGTGTGTGAAAACTACACACGAGTGGGCTTCGAAGCTCACGGTTTAATATTTTTTTCACTGTATTCATACCGTAATCAGTACGTGAACTACGATGCAACTATGTAGAACTCATTCTTACGGTCGTGTTTGCAGTCCTTGTTAATTACTCCAAAAGCTACATGGGAAAGAGGAATTTTTGTTTTAATAATCAAAAATCTAATAAAATTTCGTAACGTTGACGTTATGAATTTCTCCAGATACCGGTAGCGCTAATTAAATCCGTAAATTTCCGAAAGGGGACTTTTACTGTGAAAGACTGACATGATAATCACTGAAATGGCTTTACCCACAGACTTACTTGTTAATTTCACACAATGAGTAAAATACGTCCTGCAAACTCGTACATGGAGGAAGAGCTCTTTAGTGGACTCTTTCACTTCAAATAATACAATTTCTTGTCAGGATCGTAGTATATAATATGCCAAATATTTGCACTATTGGGAAAAGAAAACGTTTTTAACATATCAGGTAGAAGCAGAACTGACAGGAAAAATTGAAAGTCGTCATTGAAAGTATTGGTCTGTACATAATGGAAAAAGTGAGCTGAATTGTCCACTTATTACCACTCATGCAGAAAGAATACAAACGCTCTGTCCACAACAACTGCCTTTGACATCTTGAAACTGCTGCGTTCCTTTAAGACTCAAATATAGACATACCAGGTGGGCTAAAATGCAGAGGAGGTGCCTGTGTTTTTTACAAATTAGCTTCTTAAAAATTTTAGTTGGTGAGGTGTGGAAACTTATTTAGTTAGGATATTGATACTGCTGCCATTGTGAAGAGTCTGTGGAGCACTACTAGAACCCAAAGTGAGAAAATAGCAACGCAAATTGGTGAAGCGTGGAAAGGTTTATAGTTAGGACATTGATTCTTGTCTCACTGCGAAGAATCTGTGGAGGACTACCAGAATCAAAAGTGAGATAATAACAATACTCGCAGGAATAGAAGTGAAAGTCGGTATTAGCCATTACAGTACCAACGTATTTCCTATAACGCGCCGAACCAATGAGTGCCGACCACAAAAAATTTTTATAATTAAAATTTCTTTAATTTTTTGACCTTTACTATCAAAATCTTGTATAAACAGCTGTTTATGTGCATTAAAGGTCCAGAAACTATAAATTTCTTCTAGTACCTTCTATAAAAAAGGCACTTAGTATTTTTAGTTTTTTAAACATTTAAGTTTACTTGGTCTTATTTTATTGAGTAGTATCTCCTATCATTGATTATAAAAGCCATTACAGAATTATTGATGAACACTTGATTATAATTCAAAAATAGTTTAGATATTTTAGGTTAGGTAGCAGTTTACATTACGCAGTTTCTGGGATCACTTTTTCATCATTTTCTTCGGTAACGTCTTCACACCTGGAACATATAACAGTTTTCTTGCTTTGTTTACTACATGTGTACCTCTTACAGTTCTTGGAGATCATTTTTTTCTTTTTGTCCACTTTATTACACTTCTCTGCTTTTGATTGCCTTTCACGACAATACAAATGACATCTTCCCCTTTCCCCCTTCAGTTTCTTTTTAGTGGACCTCTGCTTTATATTCTGTCCGAGAATTCTCCCGTGGCTGAAACCACACAATTCTGGAGTCCTCTACTATACGTAGCCCTGTCTTCAATTTATAGTTTCGTGAGATGTAGTCCCAATTCTTGAAGAAAAAGCCGTCGCTTATTAGATTTTGTCTTATTCCACTTGGGAAGTTGAGCAAAAAATATTATAACCGTTTAGTGCTGTTATATCAAGAATATAGAAAATAGATAAGCTGTCATCTTCCTGTAGCCCTCTTAGCTGAGACTTTCCTCGCCATTTGATCGATTGTGTTAACGCCATCTTTCCTCTCATTATAATATAAATTTATAACTGTTTTTTTCTTAGTGTCAGTAGTTTAACCACCTGCAGCGTCATAATGTTGAGTCGACAGGAACAAAGGTTTACTTTGGGGGGGAGGGGGGAGGGGGAGGAAGTTCACGGGGAATATACGAAACAATTGTGACTGGAAAATTTCTAGTACTATAATCACTGAAAACAACCTTACTTGGCTATAATTCTGTTCTTGAGATGTCTTTCTGCTCTTGAGGTATGTGTTTCCTGTTAGCTTGTAATGTTCCCAAGGGTGTTAGCTTGTGATTCCTCCTCCAAACAATGTCCAAATCAGCTGAAGTGTAATATCTGAGGTGACATTGAGGTTTGAATTATGTATAGGAACAACCAGGCATTTCACGACAGCTGCAGCTGAATTTTATTGCCGTGGACCATCATTTTTCTTCACGACTCCAAGTTGAGAAATATATCTGGCTTTACAGTCTGTGAGCATTCGTATAAGGAAACCATACTTTCCAGGTATTTCCTTCATGAAGACCTCTAAGCGACACCTGCCCAGGAACAATGAAAACATCTTGTCAATAACTTTGTGCCTCCCAGTAGGATAATATCTTGGCAGTAGTTCATTCATTTTATCAAATAATTCTCGTACTGCAGCAAACTTGCCATGTTTCCTGCACTCGTTTTGCCTCCGTCATCAAATCTTACTATTTTAGTGAACTAACGAATCTCGTTCTACTCATAGTAGCAGCGTAAACAACCCTCCTGAAGTGTGGAACATAATTCGGAATAGCTCTTCTTCCTCACAATAATAAGTAACCCTACATATGCTATGAACTTAAGTTTGTCTTTTTTGGGTAAATTCTGTCTCAATGGTCCTTCGTTGCTATGCTTTATTTTGATTTTCACAATTTCTGGAGTAAATCTTTCTCTTATTGTTCCTACTTTACCTTCATTTCTTACGCCTTCTCGGTCTTTCGCTACGTTTTGTGCTACTCACTTTGTGATATGAGAAGATTTGGACATAAAATCTTTTCCTGTGGTTGTAAAATACTTTTCATTAACCTCATCATCTGCGTTATCATCCGCTGTAGATTCCCAGAGTTCCTCTCCAGAGTCTGTTTGAACGACTTCAATATCTACAGCCTTGTGCTCAGTTTCGCTCACCACTTCAACACTATCACCAATTTAATTTTAGAATCTGTGGACTCTTCTGAAGTGTCTGACACTTCTCTCCCAGTAGGACAGCGACGGTACATATTTAGTCATAGCTGTCCAAAACACTGGACAAAACGGCACTTAATAAGAAAGAACAAGAAACAGTCGGAAGCCAAAGAGAAATGAATCATTGTTGAGATCACTGTTGATACCTATACTGCCCTAATAATATAATTTATGAGGTAAGGCATCCTTTGTCAAGTCAAGTCTACTACTAACTTTATAATGACCGCTACTACGTTTAAATTAACGGACTAAGAGTAAATGGAAAAATTTATATATTTATAAAATCTCCTGTAGGAAATAATAAAAACAATAACTACGTCTATCTGGTTGTAATAGATCCCAAAGTATAATCAGTCAGTTGTGTAGAAATTATCTGACTGTTTCTTTTAGTTTTTTAGTCATGGCTATTGAAAAGGCAAGTACTTCATACCTGCATAAAACAGCTTTAGACAGGCAGAGTAACAGTGCTCCGCCAAGCCTAGGTAAAATATAAATTACATTTTGTTTTGCTTTTTGGCATGGGGATTAACGCTGTTTCCGCTATTCGTTTCGAACAGCACACAGCAGGTAAATCGTGGTAGCGTATTAAGCAACTTCAGTGCGTGTTAGGTGGCATACCCCAGCCACTAGAATTACAGCCCAATGCTACAGACGTCAAATTGGCATGATGTGTTCCATGTGGTTAGTGATGTAAATTATTACCACTTCGGCGCAACCACGCAATACAGGTAGGAGTAGCACCATGTAGACTTTATATAAGAAAAAGGCTGTATGGTGCATTTAATAGCCTGTACATTGCTGTCACCTGAGTTCGTCATGTCCATATATGAACTTCGTGCAACAGCACTGTGTTTGGTGCTAAACACACTTTGCATTTTGTTACTATTTATTCCCAGTGGACACTATCAACCTTATCATCTATCATTGATATATGAAGCGCTTATTTCAATAGTGGTACAAGTCCATTTTTGTTCATTCTGAGATACAGAGTCCTCAAGTTAAATGAGCGCTGAAAAATCTGCAGTTGAGATACCAGAAATAATGAAGTATCTCATTTAACTTTAGGACTCTATATCTCAGAATGAACCAAAACTGACTTGTACCACTATTGAAATAAGCCCTTCATATACTCATTTCCAGTAATACGTTGACTGGTTTATGAGACCTGATGTATGTTACATGGATGATGACATGTCATTTAGGCATGTCGGACATTTTATGACGTTCGAACTTGCGCATGAATATGGCTACAAAGCCGAAATCATGATTGTGTGAAATAAACGAATACAAACCTGTAGTCAAATGGAGGAAATTTCTTTCATAAAGCATTTGAATGTGGTTTGTGAAGTTATGTTATGCTTCGTGTAAGAAGGGAAAACGTCTTCCACCATGTGTCGCAAAGCAACAGCTGCACAGTCGCGACATATTGGGACTGAGGGTTTTTAGTACACGCTATTGCTGATCATATTGGTTGGATACCCAGTAGGACATTACACAAACCCCTGCAGGTTCTCAAAGTGCAACTAAAGCTCCAGAAGGCAGACATATTGTTCCCTCGACAGTGCACTATCTTACAGGCACATCAGACATCGTGAATCAGGAAACTGGCTTAGGAATTATTCACATGCACATTGTAACAAAGCGTGAAACAGCACGCACTTTCAGTATCGTGACAGATTTTGATGGTTCCTTCGCCCTGGTATCAGAGATGCGTCGGTAATGGTACTCCCAACAACAGTGGACGTAGCAGTGGCATACTTACGTCCCAGTTCAGCGGGCAGCATCAAGTTGGGCATACCGATGTGTGAAGGCTCCAAGGGAGTGAATATCTCCAGACACCATTTGTTTTCGTCATACAAGCCCAGCACCTGGAGTGCTGGATGTGGTGGGCCAGTAGATATGATACATGACTGCATCGGGCTTGCACAGCTGGTAACTTGGGCAGCAGCCAATCTTACAGTATCCAGCGACATAGAAGCGGCCACCAGACATAAACCAGGATAACCACCTTCCGCAGTGTGGACCACTGTGAAACGTGCTGCAAGAGTGTCACTGAGGTTCGGGAAGGTACCGACAAGGATGTGGATCCATGCATACTCCACTGCCAAGCCCGTCTCTGGGGGAGGGGAAACAGTTTCTCGATTGAGGGAAAACAGACTGCCTGTAGAGTTGGATACGGTCCCCACTGATAGATGAATATTTGTGTTGATCCACTGTGCATTTCGTGGGAACGTCACGAAAATCTTCCCTAGACAGAAGGGCTCCCTCCTCCAACCTAGACTCTTCCAGATATTGTCACAGGGTGTTTTCCTTCAGACATTTCACATCGATGGTGCATAAAACGTGTTTCGTCTCAAAAGGCCACGTGTCCCACTCAGTGGACGCCGAGCAGCGAAACTGGGGTGCAGAGTCTGGCTGTCATCGCCAGTGAACAGAAGTCAACATGGATCCATGAACCAAGCACCAGCTGTGGAAGCCCATACTCAGAAACTTTTGCTGAATGGTCGTTGAGGAGGCACTGTTGCTACCTCCTTAGTTTATCTGGGCAACCAGTTGCTCAACAGTTGCACGTCTTTTCGAAGCCATGATTCACCCCCATCGGTTTTGGATAGTGCCATTTTGCCATACACAATGATAACAACAGCGGCATGCAGTTTAGCTCAGCTGATTCGGAAACGCTTCCACGCTTCGCGAGAACGCCAGTGGTCATACCCTTTTGGACGTCACATTAATCACTCTGTTTCTCCATTACAATGACTGCACTGTTTTTCGCTTTCACACGACCCTTCATTGCTAGTACTGGCGCTTGCCGTCTATGAGTGGTTACTGCAAGTTGACATCAGATTCACACAGTGGACACAATATGACTGTACCATGTTTATATGGCTTGTTAAGGCTTATGGCTGCTCGTTGTCTTCGTTGTCTCCATGGTGTTACATTCCAAGCAGATGCAAATCTGCGCGATGCTCTTGTTGTCTGTTGTCATGACCCGCCTCGGTACAGAGAATGTGAAACCATTGTCTCTATTCACACATTCTCCATATCTGTCATCCACTCAACACAGCGGCTGGCACACCATAATTCGCCGATCACTACATCTGATGAATCCCAGCACAGGGCTGAAACAACATCAAATGGCATAATCGTGTCTGTTATCCAAGCTCAGCTCCACTCCACACCCAGTTGAGTTAGAACTGTTGTAGGTGACAAAGCTGGGAGCACTATGTATTAAATTTTGCATTCAGTATATTACCAAATCACTGGCAACTTTAATTGAGCACTCTTTCTGGTATACTGTAGACATTATTTGTTATTCTTCCTTTTGTTGTGATTTTAATGGGTGAAACTATGGTATACATATATTTTCAGTCGCTAGCTATTTTTGAAAATGAGATGTACCCTGAAAGTACATCCTTCAGTTGTAGATAGCTGTTGTCTGCATATATTCGTCGTGAAAGGAACTGAACAGCCACTCCTGTACTTGCGACATTCCTTGATAAATACAGTGACATACAAATATCTGGTGAATCTAAATTAATAAAATAACTATAGTGCTTCATTTCATTCATGGATGCAAAAAGTATCGAAAATACCTACAAAATATACCGAATAATTATGCCAGCAGGATTATCTTCCACTAACTACACGAAGCATAACTCTGATAATTCTTCCATTTGGAATTCTATAGATGATCTAACATGTATGAGACTGATCCTGCTCTATCGGCCTACCACAGATGCACAAGGACACTTTGTGTGTGTTTTAGGAATTTGGTGTTGAATCTACGGCCTGCAAGGTAGGAACATACCATCTCATGCATACAGAGTTCAGAATAGTGCAGCAGTATGGACAGTGATGTAATCAGACCATGATCTCAATGTCAGTTCCACTACACTCTCTGTAAAGGAAACACTATCGCTAACAGAAATTAGTGTACGGGTTCAGGCGTAACTATGTTTTAGCGAAAATGAAAATATTAGAGCCGGTCCGGGGTGGCCGACCGGTTCTAGGCGCTTCAGTCTGGAACCGCGCCACCGCTACGGTCGCAGGTTCGAATCCTGGCTCCGGCATGGATGTGTGTGAGGTCCTTAGGTTAGTTAGGTTTAAGTAGTTCTAAGTATTGGGGGACTGGTGACCTCAGAAGTTAAGTCCCATAGTGCTCAAAGCCACTTGAACCAGCCAAAATCTTAGATTTTTGTTATTAAGGTTCATTTTTCCTCTAAATAATGACATAGCAATGTCAGCAAAATTGCATACTGAATGGTAAAATATTAATACTGGCTGTTCACAACCGTGAAGCGAAATTCCTGTTATAAGGTTCTTTAATGGGAATATGGTTGATCGCCATTACTGGGGGTCGATAAAAATACAAACAAATTAAATACAATTGGGGCCAGAGATATCAATTAAACTAAAATGCAGAATTAAAATACCTAAAATTGAATGGGGGTCGGTAAAGTGCAACCAAAAAGAAGTACATAATTAAAACAGTTCGTAACTCTACAATGGCTGATCAGTCCTTATATTGGACATCTTGTGTGGGTCATTTAAGCCCGACAATTATGAATGTGTTTAACTACAGGTCATGGTTGAATGTACGAAAACAAGGCGAGAAGGAGACGACCACATTTCTGAGTGTTAATTGATTATCACTTGCTAGTAAAGTGCGAGCGCGTGTGATTACCTTGTGTCGGCGGCAGCATTGGCCGCTGTCGGTGCGAGCTGTGAATCTAAGAATCTACTCTAAATCTCTCTCGACTGTTAAACGACAGTCTGATACATTTTCTATTTGTTCGGTCAAACAGACTCCTATATTTTCCCTAACTAAGTTAATTGGCATGGTACGCACTATTTGGCTGGAATAGTGCATACGTCATTGCCCTTAAATCGCTTGCAAACATTAACTGTCAGTGCTCGTTGTGATTCTCTATTCTGGGAGACTTTGCAGTTTAACTTCTTACGAGTTAAGACGAGCATGTGAACAATTCCATCCCTTAGACACCCTGTAAGACACGAGTGGGCAGGGCCCCACATTGGTGAGAGGATTTACAAGCAAACCCCGCTCCTGACGGCCATGGAATTTTCATTTTTGTGTTTTCTGGCACCTTAAGTCTCTCTTATTTTTACTTTGCAGGGGCGTATACATGCTTTAACAGTTTCTTGTCGTTTTTGTTAATCAGTGATATCAGGTGGGCGTTGCAGGTTTTTTTTGTTTTGCTTTTGCCCTTATTTTGCTCGCTTGCCCCTTCTTTTTGTCCATTTGTCTTTTCCTAAATGCCCACCCCACCTATCCCTCCCCCTGCTAAGGCACCACAGTCGCAAGCGTTAGATGCGACACAGCTAATGCGGATGTTTCAGTACCAGATGCTACAGATCTCCACCCAGCTCAACACGGTGCAGCAGCTAGTGGCCAACGCTGCACGTCTGACGGAACAAACACCACCTACTAAAGCTGCTATACCACCTTTTCCACAGTTCCGTGAACAACACGAGCAATGGCTCGAGTGGTTGTCCCCATTTGAAGCTCATCTACTAGCTCACAACGTACCAGGTACTGTGACACTTCCTTATCTAGTATCAACGGTAGGAAGTGCAGTGTTCAGTCTAATCAACAAAATTATCCTAACGCCACTCCGAGTGTATTTGCTTACGACCAAGTGGTACAGTCGCTAACTAACAATTATCACCGCCGGCCATAGTGGCCGAGCGGTTCTAGGCGCTACAACCTGGAACCGCGCGACCGCTACGGTCGCAGATTCGAATCCTGCCTCGGGCATCGATGTGTGTGATGTCCTTAGGTTAGTTAGGTTTAAGTAGTTGTAAGTTCTAGGGAACTGATGGCCTCAGAAGTTAAGTCCCATAGTGCTCAGAGCCATTTGAACTATTATGACCAACAAGCGAATGTGGTAGCATCTAGGTATCAATTATTTAATTGCAAAAAAACGGTGAGAACTAACTTACTGCGTGTGGGTAGCAGATTTTCAGGATATGACAAGGGAATGCAAGTTCAGATGTGCTTGCGATGATTTATATTCAAATGTTATGTTGTCTGATGCGATTGAGTACAATGTTTCTGATGTCAAACTCAGAGAACATATTTTGAAACAGTCTGATCCGTCATTTCAGCAGGTAGCGCAAATACTGGATCAGTACGATTCAGGTACCCTGTCAGCCGTTCAACCTGAGCAGATACCTATTTGTCCGGTCGAGTCCCTTGTTTGCTATCGGCCCATTCAATGGCAGCTTGCGCTAACCACTCCGAGTAAAGAGTGCTTCACGCTGCGTAAGCAGTTCACTAAACAGGCCTCTACACAGGAGAACAGAATTAAGTCTTCCCCTAGGTGTTACTCACGGCAAAAACGCCAAGACTGCCCCTCCCGACAAGCTCAGTGTTACGCTTGTGATAGGAAAGGACATGTACAATCCATATATTTGCAACGCAACGAACATAGGAATTCTGCCCACTCACAAAAATCTACTTACAAGGCCCATGTCATTCATACAGTTTATTCCAAGTCCGCAACAGGCAATGGCCAACTAGCAAGCGTGCAGCTTCTTCAGTGATAACACACTCAAACAAACTTTTTGTTCACTTACTTCTTTGTGGGAAACGTGGGAAATTCTAGTTGGCCTTGGGTGCCTCTGTCACATTGTCAAATTGTCACACATATGAACTATTAGGCTCCTCTCGCCTGTCTAAATCTAGCACGCAACTGACGGCTTATAATGGACAAGACATTCCCGTTCTCGGGAAGTGTACTTCGCTTGCCATGTATGGCTCGCATACGCGAACAGTGGCTTTTACGCGATTGTGAGAACATATTTGGTCTTGATTCATTTTACTTGTTTCCCTTTGATTTCCAAGACAATGTGTTGTCAGTGTCTGCATTCAGTGCTAAAGACAGACTTGCTAAAGGAATTCCCCGACCTCTTTTCTGAAGCTTTAGGCGAGGCTAACATTACCCTGAAAGACAACGCTGAGCCGAAATTTTGCCAACCCAGAACCGTTCCCATTGCATTACGGGACGAAGTCACTGCTGACCTTAACGAATTGCAATCTAATGGAGTTATTGCACCCATTTCAGCTAGTCAGAGGGAAAATCCACTGCCGGCCGTTGTGGCCGTGCGGTTATAGGCCCTTCAGTCTGGAACCGCGTGACCGCTACGGTCGCAGGTTCGGAACCTGCCTCGGGCATGGATGTGTGTGATGTCCTTAGGTTAGTTAGATTTAAGTAGTTCTAAGTTCTAGGGGACTGATGACCACAGATGTTAAGTCCCATAGTGCTCAGAGCCATTTGAACCATTTTGGAAAATCTACTGGCCTTGCTCCCTAAACCTTCAGGTCGCATTCACCTCCGTGTTGACTTTAAGTCTGCGGTCAACCCACAAACTGTGATTGATACGTATCCATTTCCACGCCCAGATGATCTTCAAATACCACTCGAGGAAGAATCTCGAAAGTGTTTGTAGTGAATACCCATTTGGGCTTGTTCAAATATCTGCGTTTGCCTTTTGGCAGTGCTTCCGCACCCTCCGTTTCCCAATTGTGTTTGGAATAGCTGACTGCACAAGTACTAAACTGTTCAAACTATTTGGACGCTATTGTCGTAGCAGGTCGTACACCTGAAGAACATACTGAAAATTTACGTGCTTTGTTCCGTGTGTTGAATGGTGCACGACTAAAGTGCAGACTGGACAAGTGTGATTTTTTAAACCTGAGTTACAGTATCTTCGTCATGTCATAAACAGTCAAGGTGTACATCCTCTTCAGTCGCAATTGTTAGCCATATGAAACTTTCCATTTCCTCGCAATACCGCAGAATCACAGGCAGTCTTAGGGAAAATGAACTATTATATTCGGTTCATACCGAATGCTGCGCAAATAGCGACTGCATTGCATCGTTTGCGTCGCAAAATGTCCCCTTTGTTTGGACAGATGAGTGCCAAGTAGCTTTTCAAGAACTTCAAGATGCTTTGCTCAGTGATCGATGTCTAGTTCACTTTGATCCTGACAAACCAGTGGTATTGCAAGATATCACTTCCTCTTACGGAATCAGTGCAGTGCTTTCACACAGAATTGGTGATAAAGACAGACCTGTTGCTTTCGTAACAAAAGTTGTGTCCAAAGCTCAGAGCAACTATTTACAAATTGAGAAAGAGGCTTTGGGTATTGTGTTCCACCACTATTTGTAGTCTACTTAGTAACGGATCACAAACCGTTGCAGTCCTTGTGTCATCCAACGAAACAGGTTCCTGTACGAACTGCCCAAAAATTGCAGAAAGTGGACAGTCACGTGTGTTGATCCCTAAAGCTTTGAAGGAATAAGTGTGACACTTACCTCACCAAGGAAACTGGAGGATTGTTGCACGAAACAGTTAGCGCGTCGACACCGTTCTCGACAGGTTATGGACGCGCAAAGAGATGACGTCACAGTGTCACACATGTGCAGAAAAACAGTCCGCTCCGCCACAAAAATTCTCTTCTTGGCCTACATCGCAGTCACCAAGGCAACGTGTGCACATAGAAATGCGGGACCTTTTCGGAACACTCGGTGGTTGATTGTGGTAGATTCTTATAACAAGTTACCTTTTGGTGTGCCAATGAACTCGACAACGTCACGTAGCACAATTCAGGTGTTGTCCTCTATTTTATGTCTCGAAGGTTTGCCTGAAGTCATAGTGTCGGACAATGGCCCTCAGTTCAAGTCGAAAGAATTTGAAAAAGATGCAATGGCATCCAGCATCTAACTAGTGCAGCGTCCCATACAAAGTCAAACGGCGAAGCGGAACGTTTCGTCAGAACATTCAAGCAGCAGCTCCAGGGCATTGCAACTGTTTCTCGCCTCCCACGAGATGGTCCATCGCCTGCGGTATTGCTTCACGGCCACCGCCATCGCACACTGATCCACATGCTCCACCCTCCTCAGCATCCGGCGCCGAAGGAAGGCCGCGAGTATCGCTTCGCGCCGCATAATATTGTGTTTTACAGCGTTTTTAGCGGCAGCAGGCGGTGGGTGTGAGGTGAGATCGTCCGTTGCCTTGGCGCCTGCATGTATCTTATTTCAGGTCCAGATGGATTGCAGCGCCGCCATCAAAATGAACTTCGCCTCCGTCACGGGCACGATGATCTCTCAGTGTCTCTTCCCCCAGATTCACGGATCCAGAGGACATCGCGGCCACAGCATTCACCAGAGGGTGTCACCACGACACCGCGGGACGACCCCATGGAGACGGAGCCTTCGCCTCCTCCACCTCCTGTCGTCCTAACGATGGAGCTGGACTCCCCCACACCGCATCAGTCGCCGCCTTCATCTGGTTCATGGCATCAGGAGGTGGACGCGTACCCTCCCTGTCGTTTACCGGGCGACGTTTTTCGCCAGAGCGAAGGCCGGATGGCGGGGTACGTCTGGAAGCTTGACGTCGCCTGCAGCCACAACCAAACGTCGACACGAAAATGAAGAAGAGCAGAAAGGGCTGTGTGACGACATCAGCCAATAGCTCGTTGGCTAGGCTAGGACGTCACCTCGACAGGAGAATATGCAGGGTGTTTCAAAAATGACCGGTATATTTGAAACGGCAATAAAAACTAAACGAGCAGCGATAGAAATACACCGTTTGTTGCAATATGCTTGGGACAACAGTACATTTTCAGGCAGACAAACTTTCGAAATTACAGTAGTTACAATTTTCAACAACAGATGGCGCTGCGGTCTGGGAAACTCTATAGTACCATATTTTCCACATATCCACCATGCGTAGCAATAATATGGCGTAGTCTCTGAATGAAATTACCCGAAACCATTGACAACGTGTCTGGCGGAATGGCTTCACATGCAGATGAGATGTACTGCTTCAGCTGTTCAATTGTTTCTGGATTCTGGCGGTACACCTGGTCTTTCAAGTGTCCCCACAGAAAGACGTCACAGGGGTTCATGTCTGGCGAATAGGGAGGCCAATCCACGCCGCCTCCTGTATGTTTCGGATAGCCCAAAGCAATCACACGATCATCGAAATATTCATTCAGGAAATTAAAGACGTCGGCCGTGCGATGTGGCCGGGCACCATCTTGCATAAACCACGAGGTGTTCGCAGTGTCGTCTAAGGCAGTTTGTACCGCCACAAATTCACGAAGAATGTCCAGATAGCGTGATGCAGTAATCGTTTCGGATCTGAAAAATGGGCCAATGATTCCTTTGGAAGAAATGGCAGCCCAGACCAGTACTTTTAGAGGATGCAGGGACGATGGGACTGCAACATGGGGCTTTTCGGTTCCCCATATGCGCCAGTTCTGTTTATTGACGAAGCCGTCCAGGTAAAAATAAGCTTCGTCAGTAAACCAAACGCTGCCCACATGCATATCGCCGTCATCAATCCTGTGTACTATATCGTTAGCGAATGTCTCTCGTGCAGCAATGGTAGCGGCACTGAGGGGTTGTCGCATTTGAATTTTGTATGGATAGAGGTGTAAACTCTGGCGCATGAGACGATACGTGGACGTTGGCGTCATTTGGACCGCAGCTGCAACACGGCGAACGGAAACCCGAGGCCGCTGTGGGATCACCTGCTGCACTAGCTGCGCGTTGCCCTCTGTGGTTGCCGTACGCGGTCGCCCTACCTTTCCAGCACGTTCATCCGTCACGTTCCCAGTCTGTTGAAATTTTTCAAACAGATCCTTTATTGTATCGCTTTTCGGTCCTTTGGTTACATTAAACCTCCGTTGAAAACTTCGTCTTGTTGCAACAACACTGTGTTCTAGGCGGTGGAATTCCAACACCAGAAAAATCCTCTGTTCTAAGGAATAAACCATGTTGTCTACAGCACACTTGCACGTTGTGAACAGCACACGCTTACAGCAGAAAGACGACGTACAGAATGGCGCACCCACAGACTGCGTTGTCTTATGTATCTTTCACATCACTTGCAGCGCCATCTGTTGTTGAAAATTGTAACTACTGTAATTTCAAAAGTTTGTCCGCCTGAAAATGTACTGTTGTCCCAAGCATATTGCAACAAACGGTGTAATTCTATCGCTGCTCGTTTAGTTTTTATTGCCGTTTCAAATATACTGGTCATTTTTGAAACACCCTGTAAGTGCCGCTCCTGACAGCCTCGGCCGGACATTAGAAGTTTCGGACAGTAGTAGAACGGCGCTAGCAGATCCGCACTGTAGAAGAAGGGCACTAGTACACCCGAACTTGTGATAAATATCCATTACTTGCATGGATATTGTAAATAGCGAAAGGCATTGATTATTTGAATGTCGGTAACAGCTTGCGACACGTTATTGTAAACCGAAGTTAAGTATTGTCAATGTATTTATTGTAATAAAAACCATTGATATGATTTGTTCGAATTGTTGTATAGCTATCCGAGAAAGCAGCATCCTTTAGGGACCCTGTAAGAGACGAGTGGGCAGGAGCCCACATTTGCAATACACCAGATACTGCGCGTTTGGAAATGCAATTGGAAGTCATTGATTTGCAAAACTGCACTCTAGTGAGGGACAGATATTAAACAGAACCAGTTGCTTAAAATGGTACCGTGATGATCATTCAGAAGACTTTCCAAAGCTACACAGGAATGCAGCGAACATTGTATCTGTTTGGCTCAGCATATAGTTGTTATTAATTGTTATGCACATCGTAAAGTGGAGGATAAAAACCGCTGTAATGTCCTAGCTGCAAAGCACAACATTGAAGAGCGTTTTGCCCCTTGCAGCAGCAAAGAGTCTCATCCCAAATATTTCGTCTCTCGTATCAAAACGAAAAAGCTTGTTTCACAAAGGTGATAAAAAATTTTCATTTTTCACTTGCACTGAGTTTTTTCTTAAATAAATCCTGCTAAAATGGCTTTACTTGGTCACCGTCTCCCCACTACTCAGTTGTTCTGTGCATTGTTGACTGTTCATAAGCGACTAATTTGCTCAATCAGGTCCACGTGCAGCCAGCTCCACGACTGCACGCACATGTGCAGTGTGCACACCCCTCTCCGGTCCATCGGCTGGTACGCTCGCTGAAGAAGACTAAGTTAGAATGGGGATTTCGCTTCAAACCCCATCCTTTTTTTCCGTGGTTTCGGCTCTTCTGGAAGATCAGTTTGGCATTTTTACACACACGCACACATTGTCACTCCACAGAAAGTGCTCCAGCTGAGCTGAGACATGCGTGTAGGCGAAGGATGGACACATAGGCACTTATGGTATCCGGATACTTTGATCTGCTAGTGTACAAACATTTGTAATGACTTGATGCAGTCGTCGTGTGGGGTATTGGTTGTGGCTGGGTGCATACCCATACGACGCACAGGACCAAATTCCGGTGACAGAGGAACCACCCTAAATGATCACCCAAATTAATTTTAAGCCAGGATACTATCACACAACGAAATCGTCTTATTTAAATGAATATTAATATGGGTGACCCAATTAAGCATTAAACGAGTGGGTACCACAACATTCATATCGATATATTGAAGCATCACTGTTGCTTCGCTCCATTTGTTGTTTTCATTAAGGAGGAATGTTTGCGAATTGTAAATTTTTGTTATTGGATCTTGATTTACTACATGGTACTGAAATTTCAATTCCTGAATATTACAATTCAATTCCACTCCTAAGTATTATAACAATAATAACTAACAAAAGCCTGCACTGGTCCACGCCCCTTAGTTGTTCTACATTTCCTCGTTTTAGTTATTCCTGCGGTGTTTTCTTCCTGTTTTATGAAGTCAAAATGTGGATATTTCGCTGATTAGCAGACCCACAACGTCTACAAAAGAGTGTGCACGAAAATCTCCCAATCTTAATGTAAGTTACAACATTTGATGATAGGAAAACCATGCCCATCTGCTCATGAAGTTGCAGCGTATGATACTTATTTAGTTTTTACCTGTGCTAATCTCGGCAGACTGCGGATTCCGCAGACGTTAGGATTTGACCCAGTAGGTTTCACACTGTAGGTACTGAAGAAAATCGATAACAAGAGAAGTGATGCTGCTGAAATTATTGTTACTCAGTTTGAAAATAGGGTTACATAAGAGGACAAACAAAGAAAAGACGACTTGAGGATGAAGAGGAGAATGCTTATATTGTGCATTAGTTCACCCAAATATGGCAAGGTCTAACACAAACATTGTCAAAGAAATGGCTCTGAGCACTATGAGACTTAACTTCTGAGGTCATTAGTCCCCTAGAACTTAGAACTACTTAAACCTAACTAACCTACGGACATCACACACATCCATGCCCGAGGCAAGATTCGAGCCTGCGACCGTAGCGGTCGCGCGGTTCCAGACTGTAGCGTCTAGAACCACTCGGCCACTCCGGCTGGCTATTGTCAAATTTTTTTATTCATGTTTCCCATAGCTTACATTTTGGCAGCTTTATGTAAGTTTCCCTCACAAAATATTGACATTATAGTAATTAACTTTAGCACGCTTTTAGTCAGTACTATAGTGAAACATTCTGTGGAAGGAATTTTCATTTACTACAATAGTAAGAAATTTATGTAAGAGAAAAGCTCTAAGATTTCGTATATTTTTTCACTGAGAGCAGTATAAATCTACGAAAAGAAGATATCAGTATTCAGTTCCACAGGTGTAATCGTATATCGAACTTTGTACAGAAAAAGATTAATATCGTTCTTACACATTTTTCATAGAACAAACATTCGAACTCACTTTGTACAAAAAAAATTCAATTGTTTAAAATTAGAAACGTATAACTTCAATAAGCATGAAAATGTGTGTGTGTATCCATACAACATTCCTTGAAAACTGTGCCCAATTTAATTACAGTGTTTATTGACAGTCTACGCCTGGTGGCTGAAGTGGTGGACACTTTTGTGTCTGATTTACATGTCCTATTCCCTTCTTCCTTCACTCTATTTCAATCGTGGTATGTTTGACTGCATGGAAGTGAGTCTGAGGTAATTATAGCGAGATCAGTGCTGACCAAAGATAGCGGCGGTAGAGTGGAGTTTGGGCTCCCCCGCCGGAGGTTTGAGTGCTTCCTCGGGCATGGATGTGTGTGTTTTTCTTAGCATAAGTTAGTTTAAGTTAGTTTAAGTAGTATTTAAGTCTAGGGACTGAAGACCTAATCAGTTTGGTCCCTTAGGAATTCACACACAGTTGAACACACACACCCACTTGAGAGTGGAGTTTGTACCAACCGAACCTTGTGAGAAAACTCAGCGAAGCGAAGCCAGTACCAAAGATGAATCAAGTTAGCAGAGCAGAGAGTGTCAGTTTGGTCGCTGCCGTGGAGAACCCACCCCCTCCACTGAGATTGAACAGAAAGCAGCGGCCCCTGTAGTTCCGCCGTATTAATCAGGATTGGCTGGCTGGCGAACTGCGCGCAAGTAGCTGGATGCCCCGCAAGTAGCTGAATGTCCTTCCCTCACATTATCGTAAGAAAGGGGTACTTAAATGTTTTGTAAATGTTCAGAACGTTAATAACATTCCTTTCAGAATCCGTTTAATCAGGGATACTTTAAACGATATTTTAATTATCATTAATTTGGCGGATTAGATGGTGAAACACGGGGACTTAGTCGCGAGTTAATGTACAGGGTGATTCAAAAATAATACCACAACTTTAAAAATGTGTATTTAATGAAAGAAACATAATATAACCTTCTGTTATACATCACTACAAAGAGTATTTAAAAAGGTTTTTTTTTTCACTCAAAAACAAGTTCAGAGATTTCAATATGGCCCCCTCCAGACACTCGAGCAATATCAACCCGATACTCCAACTCGTTCCACACTCTGTAGCATATCAGGCGTAACAGTTTGGATAACTGCTGTTATTTCTCGTTTCAAATCATCAATGGTGGCTGGGAGAGGTGGCCGAAACACCATATCCTTAACATACCCCCATAAGAAAAAATCGCAGGGGGTAAAATCAGGGCTTCTTGGAGGCCAGTGATGAAGTGCTCTGTCACGGGCTGCCTGGCGGCCGATCCATCGCCTCGGGTAGTTGACGTTCAGGTAGTTACGGACAGATAAGTGCCAATGTGGTGGCGCTCCATCCTGCTGAAATATGAATTGTTGTGCTTCTTGTTCGAGCTGAGGGAACAGCCAATTCTCTAACATCTCCAGATACTGTAGTCCAGTTACAGTAGCACCTTCGAAGAAAAAGGGACCAAAAACTTTATTGGCTGAAATGGCACAGAAAACGTTCACCTTAGGCGAGTCACGTTCATACTGAGTTGTTTCCCGCGGATTCTCAGTGCCCCATATACAGACATTGTGACGGTTGACTTTCCCGTTAGTGTGGAAAGTTGCTTCATGACTAAACACAATCTTTGAAACGAAAGATTCCTCTGTTTCCATTTGAGCAAGGATAAAATCACAGAAATCGATTCTTTTAATCTTACCAGCTGCAGACAGTGGTTGAACCAATTTCAGACGATAAGGTTTCATAACTAACCTTTTTCGTAGGACTCTCCATACAGTTGATTGTGGAATTTGCAGCTCTCTGCTAGCTCTGCAAGTCGATTTTCCTGGGCTGCGAACAAATGCTTTCTTGATGCGTGCTACATTTTCATCACTCGTTCTCGGCTGTCCAGAATTATTCCCTTTGCACAAACACCCATCCTCTGTAAACTGTTTACACCAACGTTTAATACACCACCTATCAGGAGGTTTAACACCATACTTCGTTCGAAATGCACGCTGAACAACTGTCGTCGATTCACTTCTGCCGTACTCAATAACACAAAAAGCTTTCTGTTGAGCTGTCGCCATCTTAGCATCAACTGACGCTGACGCCTAGTCAACAGCGCCTCAAGCGAACAAATGTACAACTAAATGAAACTTTATAGCTCCCTTAATTCGCCGACAGATAGTGCTTAGCTCTGCCTTTTGTCGTTGCAGAGTTTTAAATTCCTAAAGTTGTGGTATTCTTTTTGAATCACCCTGTATAGTGTGGACCATCTGTTCACGATCTTGTTTCGAATGCAAGGTATTTTATCAGTGTTCCAGTGTTGCTTGAGCGATGTACTTTTGGTTCATTAATTTAACAGTTTCAGGCTTTTATTTGTATTCAGTCCTTGGTCACATGTTGGCGATGCTTGTATGTTTTACTACGTAAAACGGAAACGCTACGAACTTATGTACCAACTTAATACAAAGAAAAAATAGGCGACTCGGTGAAGTCCCCTTGTAGGTATCCTACATCACTGTTGAGACGCACCCTACATCATTATCTTAGAAGGCCTGGGTGTGGTACAGTGGGAGGTAAAAACTCGGATCTAGGCGTGGCGCGGGCGATGCGGGCGCGGTATTTGGCGGCATCTCGCGTGCCGCGTCCGCTGGCAGGCGGAAAGTCCCCGTCCGAGCTCGGCCACGCAGTTGGCAGCAGTGGCATCGCCTCAGTGCGCCGGCGACTGCGGAGCAATCTCATAACGCGGCCGCCACGGCCCGACCAGGAATTCCCCGATACGCGCCGCTCCTCATATAAAAGTGCGTCGTCACCGGACCGCAGGTATGTGGCGCGGAGCACACACACACATGCGCACACACACAAAACAACCTGGCCACCAAACTCTTATCCTTTTTCACGGCGGCGAGCGTTTGTGGTACGGCCGCGAGGCCCGACGAGGCACGGGATATCCGAGGTGAAATTAATTGGACGCAAAATAAGTTTGGAAAAGCTGATTACGTGCCAAGCTCCGTGGGCTGTTGCCGCGCGCTTCTGACGAGTACAAAAATAACTTGCTGCTGCTGTTACTGCTGCCGCGGCAGTTTCCAGGGAGATTAAAAAAGGAAAAAAGCAGGAGACAGAGAGAGGGAGTGAAACAAGACGAGGCTTAAAACATGACATCCGCGAGTGAAAACACGTTTGATACTTTTTGACTTTACTGTTGTGATCCGAAAAGCGCGCGCTCTGCGCAAAAACCATTCTAATGAGCGCGCTACATAAGCTCTTTGTTTCTCTAACTTGTGCATCAAGTTTAAAATGTTGCAGTAACTGCCTTGTTATCTCGGTAACACAAAAAAAGCCGTGTTCTCTCACTGGAAAGGTTTAAAATATTAGTAAACAAAGTGTCGACAACGCAACTGCGTTATTACGGCTGGAATCACAGTGTCGTGAATATGGAGACAAAATGTTTTTATTATCGCAGAAATTTCTGAAGAGTGAGCAAAACAAAACACGATGTTCAAACCCGGCCATGGATATCAGTAAGGAGTGATCTGCAATCGATCTCTGTTGATCCATCATAGACAGGGGACATCGGCTAGTCAAGTAATTACGCATGAAATTCGCCAACAGCCCTGTGGGTGAGATGCTATTCTATTTTACTTTAACAGCCAGTTTCGGCATTCTACTATACCATCTTCAGGCCCCACAGGCATCTCTCAAAAATAAACGATATCGTCTTACAGTGTAATATATCCCTGGACGTCGTGAATTCAAAACCGTGTCCCATGTGCTTCATTCGAAAACTTGACTTCAATCAAGTCTTCGAATGAAGCACTTGGGATACGGCTTTGATTTCACGACGTCCAGGAATGTATGGTACTGTATGACGATATCGTTTATTTTTGAGAGGAATATGGGGCCTGAAGACGGCATAGTAGAATACCGAAATAAAATAACATCTTAATTAAACAGTTGTTGGCGAATTTAATCGATAATGATCTCAATCGTTATACACAGAAAATACTGATAATATACAACGGGTGATCAAAAAGTCAGTATAAATTTGAAAACTGAATAAATCACGGAATAATGTAAATAGAGAGGTACAAATTGACACACATGCTTGGAATGACATGGGGTTTTATTAGAACCAAAAAATACAAAAGTTCAAAAAATGTTCGACAGATGGCGCTTCATCTCATCGGAATAGCAATAATTAGCAAGACAAAGCAAAGATGATGTTCTTTATAGGAAATGCTCAATATGTCCACCATCATTCCTCAATAATTGCTGTAGTCGAGGAATAACATTGTGAACAGCACTGTAAAGTATGTCCGGAGTTATGGTGAGGCATTGGCGTCGGATGTTGTCTTTCAGCATCCCTTCAGCATCCCTAGAGATGTCGGTCGATCACGATACACTTGCGACTTCAGGTAACCCCAAAGCCAATAATCGCACGGACTGAGGTCTGGAGACCTGGGAGGCCAAGCATGACGAAAGTGGCGGCAGAGCACACGATCATCACCAAACGACGCACGCAAGAGATCTTTCACGTGTCTAGCAACAAGGGGTGGAGCGCCATCCTGCATAAACATCGTACATTCCAGCAGGTGGTTATCGGCCAGGCTGGGGATGACGCGATTCTGTAACATATCGGCGTACCTCTCACCCGTCACGGTAGCAGTAGCTGACGTTTTGCTGTCCAGCGCCATCTGTCGGACATTTTGTGAACTTTTTTTTTTACCTCTCTATCTACATTATTCCGTGGTTTATTAAGTTTTCAAATTTACACAGACTTTTTGATCACTCGGTATATTTTATAACGATAGCGATATACACTTCCTGAGGAAAAGAAATCTGGAGCAGTCAGAAGGGGGGAATATGTGAATGATTACAAAGTCGAGTCAAATTTACAAAGAACCTGACTAAATGAGACCACTTATCGGTATAAAATTGTGCTGCATGCATGCACTGTTACTTTTTAGGAAGGGTGATATAAATCCCTTCTATTCTCTCCTAAGGCAAGCTGACCCAGAACTTTGTAATTGGTCCTTGATATCCTCAGCACTAGACTGCGACGGAGTTGACATCCGAGCTGGTGCCACACGAGGCTACGTGTGAATGACCACAAGCGTATTGTAAAAAGACACCAAGATACCGTCGCTTCAGAGGTAATACATTAGGGCGCAAGATGTTTGGAAAATATCTTTTCGCCAAGAGTGTTCCCTCACTCCCACAGTCTGAAGTTATACCCACTGGCTCCCCACGATATGAGGCCAGGATTACCACTGCTGTGGCCTTCCAAAACACTGTAAGAATGAGTACTCTACACACGTCGTCGCCATATTCGCCCGACGATCATCAACCAGGTGTCGTAGAGCCGTTAATAAATTATTATGATGCCAACTACCCAGTTTCGGTCCTGATGTGCACCCAGGGTGCACGCAACACAGCAGTGCTCGAAAGCAGTGCAACAGGTCTGTCTGGCGGGTTGTCTACTCAACATTCAACGGCCGTCGGTTCTCGATATATCGAAATACATGCCGAAAAATCGATATGTTGCCGGAGAAAATGTCGACGTACCGGCAAAAAATAAAATTCGGCTTCGGATTATACGAGAATAAACTTCCAGTTTTAAGGCTGCTTATTTAAGTACTGATTTATTATTAGATATTCTGTACATCAACAAGCTAGCAGCCTCCTTACCCAGCTTAGATCAAGAACTGAAAGGAAAACGATGCACGTTTATGCGAACGATAACTGCGTTCCTGATAATCGTAGCTGCATGTAAGCGGCACAATGAAAGGTGCCCGATGCATCCGTCGTTCGGTTTTGTCAGATACTTGATTTGTCTGGAACGCTTCATGTCGACTTGCCTGTTTTTTTTTTTTTTTCATTTCTGCATACGCCAGCGAACTAACAGTCGTACTGTCAGAATTGAGTGGTGAAGTTATACGTTGCCGTTTCTCTTGGTAACGCCGTGCTCCGATTACGTCCCCCCACTGCAAAGACCAATCTTGCCATTCAGATTTTTGTTTACCAGTTTCAGCATCCGATTTTGAAGAATGCCGTTGCGAAGGTATAGCACACTATTTGTGATAAAAATTGTTTTTTAACGCAACTCGTATGCTGTTTCAAAATGGTTCAAATGGCTCTGAGCACTATGGGACTTAACTTCTAAAGTCATCAGTTCAAAAATGGCTCTGAGCACTATGGCACTCAACTGCTGAGGTCATTAGTCCCCTAGAACTTAGAACTAGTTAAACCTAACTAACCTAAGGACATCACAAACATCCATGCCCGAGGCAGGATTCGAACCTGGGACCGTAGCGGTCTTCCGGATCCAGACTGCAGCGCCTTTAACCGCACGGCCACTTCGGCCGGCTCTAAAGTCATCAGTCCCCTAGAACTTAGAACAACTTAAACCTAACTAACCTAAGGAGATCACACACATCCATGGCCGAGGCAGGATTCGAACCTGCGACCGTAGCAGTAGCGCGGTTCCAGACTGTAGCGCCTAGAACCGCTCGGCCAAATCCGTCGGCTTATGCTGTTTCTTCACATCGAATACCTTGTTATTACATTCACACCGTCGCCCCTCTCCCTCCCCCCCTCCCCCCTCGCAGTGCAACGGACTTCTTCTTTGTCTCATCAATACTTGCTTCACACAGTCAAAGAGAAAGACTGGATGTGAGAAAGCTCAAAAAGTAGTACGACTCATTCACACAGTGAAACTAAATTTATGTTCTAGTACAATTTCAAAATAACAATTTCGAATATTTACCGATAATTGCAAAAAATATATAATAGAAAATAGAAATATCAGCACTCTATAATGCCATTTAGATATCGATATATCGAAATATTTGTGATAAAATATTACTGGTCTACATCGACATTTTGGGAGAAACATCGATATAACGATATATCAGTTGCCCTAGGTCGTACACGAGCACCCATGCACAGTGAGTCAGCGTTGGAACTACTTGAATCCAACTCATTTTAATGTTACGACATTGCAGAGCCTGTGTTATTCTGAGAACGATGCTAAGTCCCTTTGGAGATGTATGCATGCCCAAAGGAACAGACACTGCGGCGACTACAGCCGTTATGAAATACGTTAAATGCATTCACAATTGTGAATAAGGACAACCATCAGCTGTAGAATAGGATGACGACAGTGAAAATTGGTGCCGGATCGGGACTGGAATACGGGTTTCCCGCTTACCGCGAGCGGTTGCCTTACCATTCGGCTATCCGTGCATGAGTCACGGCCACACCCAAACTTCCATATATTGGCAACCATGCGTCCAGGACCTGCACTCGTACATCCATTATGTATATTCCCACACAGGTCAGACGTTGTACTAGAAGGTCGCTTCCCAGTTACCGGTAGATAAATACGATATTGCACTGCCTGTGTTATTCTGATGAAGATGCAAAGTTCTTTTGGACATACATGCGTGTCCAAAAGAACTTTGCATCGTCATCAGAATAACACTGGCATTGCAATATAGTATTTATCTACCGGTAACTGGCAAGCAACTTGCACGTAGAACGTCTGACCTGTATGGGAATATACATAATGGATGTACTAGCACCTCTGTAGCTGATGGTTGTCCTTATTCGCAACTGTGAATGCATTTAATGTAATGCATCTCAAATGTTTTCCGTCGGGTTCAGGTCGTGACTTTGGGCAGAGCAGTCTTTTTTAGGAATGTTACTGCCCACCACCCATTGTCTCACAGATGATGCTTTATGATGGCCGATCGCTAAACACGGTGCGACGCCACTCATCAGCAGTGCGTGCTTTATGACTCGCTGCATTGTCCAGGCACTTATCAAACCCGAACCGTTTCATCGGACTGTCGCAAGCTATAGAGTGATTTACCACTCGAAATCACTCGTTTGCAGTAAACAACTGTCCAGTGGCGTCGCCTTTTACATCAACTAAGGCATCGCTCAGTTTTGAATACAGAAACATGTGCGTTATAGGGAGCTGATCGACCATTATACTTCATTCCTTTTAACTCGCAATGCATAGTCGTGGTGCTAGGTGGACTGCAGGTAATACTTTGGAACTTTTGAGTTACTCCCTCCCCAGATTTCATGCTATATGCCACAGTCTCCATCTGCAATGCTTGATGTTCCCCGTCCGTCAGTATATGATAGCGTATCATAGAGGATTATAGCTCAGATAACGATCTGACATCTGCGTCACTTCCAATGATAGATACCACTTCCTGGCAACCCAAATCCCAATCATCTCCCCTTGGCGAAGCCTCGAATCTTGTGAGGCACTCATGTGTTGAGATCACTTGTGTCTTGCCATGTTTCTTTGTCAGTTGTATGGCATAAAAATGCCGGAACCCACCGCCCCTCCTCTCACGATTTCCCTGAGACCCACTTCCAACTTCCATTACTATTTCCTATAATTTTAACGATTTACTTCAAATATTCACACTTTCATTCTAAGGAATATGTAAAAACATAGTTGTAAATGTTTAAAATTAGCACTGTGCGATATTTAAACAAGTTACTCCGACATCACAAGTTAGACCACTAGTACAGCGCGATAGTTTAACAAACACACCTACACCCTAGGCTAAGCGAATAGCACAGAGTAACAAATACGTACAAGGTCTAGTCCCTGAATTATTAATGTGTGACGTCACTACAAGACTATCCCTAGAATTTGGTAAATAACAAAGGGTAAAAGTCGATTTCCAATAAATGAATAAATATACACTTTCAAAAATTTCGCCTGCATAGGTTCAAATGGCTCCAAGCGCTATGGGACTTAACATCTGAGGTCATCAGTCTTCTAGACTTAGATCTACTTAAACCTAACTAACCTAAGGACATCAGACACATCAAAGCCCGAGGCAGAATTCGAACCTGCGACCGTAGCAGCAGCGCGGCTCCAGACTGAAGCGCCTAGAACCGCTCGTCCACAACGGCCGGCGCCTGCATAGGGTAGGAATGGTAGGGGAAATATATTTCATTTAAAAACAAATTTAAAAATGCGAAGGGAAGAGCGAAGTTTAATCTTCCCAGAGCTCATGTGCAGATAACCGGCTTAGTCCCTATGCCGCTAGAGGGAACCACCGCTGCAGCCACTGCCCCACTGGCGTCACAAGTCTCCAATCGATTTTCAGCTTTACCACAGTTGGAAGCCCAGGGAAGCACTTGAGTTGCCGACACATGTGTGTCTGCAAGTGGCGGAATTCAATGCCTATTGGCTGGCAGTAGCTGCTGCAAGCTTCTTATGTGTATGACAAATGGAGAATGCACGCCCTGCTAATGATTGAAGAGCACCCCGCTCGTTTTAGATAGCACCTGTCTATAAGTCGCTTGTGCTTCTTCCACATATCAGTTGTACGGAACTCGATAGCTGCTTCGCTTCATATTAAGATGCCCACTTCCCACCAACACCTACAGGCTGCCAGCTGAGAGCCCATGATCTTGTGTTAAGACCGGCATGCTACTGGAAGTAGTTAGAATCTAGAGGACACAGACTGTAGGCTGCAGTACCCACTCCAATAACTCTTTACTACATCACTCTCCAAATCCCGAGAATATTTCCAGCAACTATTGTTACTGACACTCAATGACATACTACACTACCGCAAACACATGTGTTCTGTAGAACAAAACATTTTGGTTTTCGCTGTCCTTACTAGAAAAACGTTCGGGGTCATTAGACAACGATGTATTTCAAGATGACATCACAGTGATGGAATCATTACATTTGCATTTGGTTTATGGGTTACAGTGGTAAACAATGATTGCTGTATCACCTGACTTTGTGCAATGTGCACTTTACCTCTACAGAACCGGAAATGAAAGGAATTTGTGGAGCACACTGGCAGTAAGCAAGGACAGAGGGATATGACGCGTGTTGCCTAAATTAGGATGGCTGGATGGAGCTTTTAAACGTCATTCTTCTGAATATCAGAATCAGGGTGCTCACAGCGAGTTGCTGCTCGAGATAAAAGTAAGGCGATGTATAGCATTAGAGATTAGCCAGGAAGCATATATCGTCGGACCCAAACCAATAACAAGTTCTGATACACTAATACCGCGTCCTTCGAGACAAGGTAAAAGTAATCTGGCAGAAACCGAACAGAGATGCGAACCTGGAATTTTTACGCTTCAAGTGCAATCGTCCTACCAGCTGAACGATCCAGGCAACATTCACGATGTACCTCCACAGCTTCACTCCAGGCAGTACCTCTCTCATACATACTACAGAATTTCTGTTCATTAATGAGTGGCGCCATTTCGTTTTGGGTTCTCTATGATGTGCTACGGTACTGTGGTGCTGGGATTTCAGTGTGTATCACGACTGCAGACACGTGAAAAACGCACAGAGAGGAGAACACGCAAATTTTTTCGAGTTGATAATTAAAAAGGAAGGAAGGAAGATTGGGTTTAACGTCTAGTAGACACCGACGTCATTAGAGACGGAGCATAAGCTCAGAATGTGTGGAGTATGGAGAAGGAAATCAGCCGTCCTCTTTCAAGCGAGCATCCTGGCTTTGCCTGGAGCGATTTAGGGAAATCACTGAAAATCTAAATCTGCATGGCTGTATGTGTGCTTGAACCGTCGTCCTACAGTGTGCGATTCAGGTGTATTAAAAAGTTTGCCACCTCGGTCGGTGAGGTGATAGTTAAAATTGTGTGACTACATCTCTTATGATTTATAGTCAGCGTAGTATTTGCTCTCAATCAAACATATAATCATACTCTGACCATCACATGCGTACCACAGCCAAAGGTTCACACACATTTATCACACAGAAGAATAATACAGAAAAACATTACGTTCAGAGCCGTGGCAACGGGTGGAGCGGAACCAACGATGTTGGCAGCCATCAAACTGGGTACGAAGGCGATCGACAAGGGACTGGAGAGAGACTCCGGTTTCCGAGGCGAAAAGTTATGGCGGCCGCTGACTCAAGTAACTTGCACTTTACACTGAAACGCCAGGGAAACTGATATGTAAACAGTCAGAATACGACACTGCTGTTGGCAATGCCTATATAAGACGAAACTGTCTGGCCTCAGTTGCTAGATCGGTTTCTGCTGCTACGGTGGCAGGTTAACAAGATATAAGTGAGTTGGAACGTGCTGTTATAGTCGGCGCTCGAACGATGGGACAGAAGTAGCGAGGAAGTGGGGATTTTATCGTAAGACCTTTTCACGAGTGTACCGTGGATATCAGAAATCCGGTAAAACATCAAATCTCCGACATCGTTGCGACCGGAAAAAAAATCCTTCAAAAACGGGACCAACGACGGCTGAGTAGAATCATTCAGTGTGACAGAAGAGCAACCCTTCCGCAAATTGCTGCAGATTTCAATGCTGCTATATCAACACGTGTTAGCGTGCGAGTGGTTCAACGAAAGATCATCGATATGGGCTTTCGGAGCCGAAGACCCACTCGTGTATTGATGACTCCACGGCGCAAAGCTTTACGCGTCGCCTTGGCCGGTCAACACCGACACAGGGCTGTTGATGACTGGAAACATCGCCCGGTCGCACGAGTCTCGTTTCGAATAGTATCGAGCGGATGGACGTGTACGGGTATGGAGGCATCCACATGAATCCATAGACCTACATGTCAGCAGGGGACTCTTCAAGCTGATTGACGCTATGTAATGGCGTGGAGCGTGTGCAATTGGAGTGATATGGGACCCTTGATACGTCTAGATACGACGGTGACAGGTGGCACCTGCATCCATTAATGTCCATTGTATATTCTGACGGACTTGGGCAATTCCTGCAGGACAAAACGACACCCCACACGTCAGGAAATTCTACAGAGAGGCTGCAGGAACGCTCTTCTGAGTTTAAACACCAAACTTCGCAGACATGAACATTACTGAGCATATCTGGGATGCCTCACAATGTTTTGCTCAGAACAGATCGCCACCCCTCGTGCTCTTAAGGATTTATGGACGGCCGTGCAGGATTCATGGTGTCAGTTTCCTCGAGCACTACTTCAGACATTAGTCGAGTCCATGCCACTTTATGCTGCGACACATCCGCGTGCGCGCGGAGGCTCTACACGATATTAGGCAGGTGTACAAGTTTCTTTGGCTCTTCAGTGTACTAGCCTAGCAGCTTGTCGTGCGGAAATTCGGTGTTAGGCGTTCGTGTGTTTAGAATCTCTGCTTGTTGATCTCTTCAACATGTGTGCTATTGACGTTATGGCTTTTGTTCTGGTCTTGACTGGTTTTTCCTCATCGAACGCTAAAATTCGTGCTGTTGACGACTTAATGCGGCCAGGATATAAAATTTACTAGCAATCGAAATTTTCACAATAGATCAGATGCTTGGGCCGATATGTGCATTTCAGTGTCTTTCTGCAACTCGCCATGGCAGACCGGAGGAATGTTGAAGTCTAGATTTAACGAACACCCGTTAAAA
Organism: Schistocerca americana; assembly: GCF_021461395.2. Classification (NCBI taxonomy): domain Eukaryota; kingdom Metazoa; phylum Arthropoda; class Insecta; order Orthoptera; family Acrididae; genus Schistocerca; species Schistocerca americana. Next base: position 125,659,174 of record NC_060119.1, on the reverse strand, counting down.
AAGTAAATAAAATAAAATAAGGCCACGTAAAGTTGCATTCCGCCTTTGCTCTGCATTTGAAAGCAACTCACCACCAACTACCACCGCTTATTGCGCTTATTTCGACTGCACGATGTGAACTTCTAAAATTACTTAACCCATTAGCCCCGCGCGTTGCCATATGGCTACGTTTGTAACACTTTTTTAAAATCGCTGATTCCACGACATCAACGAAGCGAGAGTTTTCGCAGCACTGTATTCCGTTTCGCAAGACTGTAAACATCACTACAATGCAACAGTTTTAACAATACATTTAAATTCTGCATCGTAAGCTGTGTTGGAAGTCGTTGTTTGCTGAATGACGAAGAAAAATGGAGAATAAGTTCGAGTAAGTATGTTTTACACAGTAACTTACGATATATAATTTAGTTTTTTAGTATGGTTGTGCTTTAAATACTCAAATATATATTCTTTGGAGGTTACTGCTTGCTGTGAGATAAATTACGTTCATTTAGGCCGTCTGCACGTCGGTGTTGCCATATGGCAACGCTAGGCGCCTGTACTCAGTAAAAGGACGAATTTTCTCATTTTTGTTTTAGAAGAGGTTTCTCGCTTGCTGAGGCGCTGGAGATTCTTTATAATGACGATATTGAAGGTGATGTGTTTGTTGAGCCCCCAGATCCGAATAGAGAAGAATGATGGATTATTTTATGTGTGGTGGCTGGACAACTCAGTTGTCACAAGAAGTTGGCCAAGTGAAGAGATTCTCGCAACTAAAAAAGCGAAATATAATGATTCCCAGACCAAAACTGGTAGCCAAATATAATACATATATTGTAGGTACTGATCAGATGGATCAGAATCTAGCATGCTATTGCATTGCAATATGAAGCAAGAAATGGTGCTGGTGTCTCTTTACATGGATGTTAGATGTCGCCATACAAAACAGTTGGATTTTGTATAATAAAGCAGGAAACCAAACTATTTCTCAGCTTGATTTGAAGAGAGAAGTAGCAACAGTGTACTTGCAAAGACACCAAGCTTTACCAAAAGGATCCGGAATACCATCTGCATCAAGGGCATGTAGCGACAACCGCATATCAGATTCAGGTTTGATAAGACTGACCACCTCGTCCAGCACACAGAAGGAAAGAAGAAGAAAAGGTGTGAACACAAGCACTGTAAATCTATTGTGAGAACAATGTGTTCAAAGTGTAATGTGGGATTGTGTATTGACTGTTTTATTCCATTTCATATAAAATAATGCTGAGTTCAAGGTTTGATTTTTGATTATTAATTGTACTGTGTTATAAACTATGAATTGTGGGCGAACACTGAATAATAAATTGGCACAATTATATGTAATGTAATTATATGTAATAAGAAATTTCATTAAACTACTTATTTTAGTTGAAGTTGTAATCCATATAAATTTAGGTAGTGAAAGCGCCTAGCGTTCCCATATGGCAATATCAAATATCTCGCTAATGGCGGTAATGACTTTCGTCGAAACAACTCTGTTGTCTAATTTATAGCTTTTACAAATACAATAACGCAATTTTTTAAAAAAAATCACCAAAAATTTAATTCCGGCGCTAATGGGTTAATAGGCTCTGCGTTTTATAATTTTTTTGAAACTTTAATCTCTGTTCTCGTATGTTAGTCTCTGTATTCTGCAGACTTCACTGTCGCTACCAGTGCTTACACATCAAGATCTTCCTGCTGATTTTAGCTATTTTGATCACAGGCATTTTAATTTGTATACATTTATATTTTAGTGCATTTTTGTTGAGATGTACTGCTAGCGCTCAGCCTATTGGTTTCCTATGGAAATGTTCCATCCGATTGCGTTTGAAATGTTTTGTTTAGTAACCTAATTTTTAATTCCTGTTATATGTTTTTAATTAAATTTTTATTTCAAAATTAATTATGCACCCCATCTGTGTGAGCTTCCGCTACTAAGCCCCACGAGGCGCCTGGTTCAGTGCTTAACTGTTTACGTGCTTGACGTGTTCGTCTGTATTGGACAATTTTACTAAAGCGTGTTTAAATGAAGCCACATATCTGCAACTCTGTAAGCGTGGTCCTTCCGCTGGGCCGCCGCGATTTTCCGTTATGTGTGTGTCGAAGGAAATGTTAGCACTTTTCAGTTTTGTCTGTAGTATAGTACATCTTTTCCATATCTTAAGTATTTTGTATTACTTCATATTTATTGCATACATAGACGCCTTGTTCAGCGCTGATCGAGACGTATGCTTATTTCTCAGCACAACAGCAATGGTTGATAGACCGTCTATGATATATTTATTTGGAGCTGTGCCTCATAGGGCCACATCCCTGACTATTTGTATTTTGATATCTACTTCTGTGTAAAAATTTGATGATGGCTTTCAAACGTGAAACGCGTCGTTAAACAATAATTCTCGCAACCAGGACTGTTGTTCTTCAAAATAATCAAGATATTGTTGCTGCAACGCCCAGCCTGACGGAATCGGGAAGGTTTTACATCATTTACAAAATAAAATTTAAAATTACGAAGACGTCGGTGAGCGTGCAATTGCGCAACCAAGCTCGTTCCTATTTACCTTTTTAAACATTTAAAGTAACGCAAGAATCAATATCCAAGTAAATCAATTTTAGAATTTGCTATACTTCTTATTTACGAAGAAATTAAGAATATTCACAAAGAAAAAGATGTTTAATTTTTTAGAGCTATTTTAATATAGTTAGGATCCTAATTGATGATCTTTTTGATGAAATGATGAGAGTCATCAATATCACTATTTGTAATAATAGTCAGCTGACAGCTAGAATGCACAATAGACATAAAACTGAAAAGTAAGGAAAAATTTATTGCCAAAAATCACAAGATTTAGCTGAAACAATAAATTCCTCATTGCCTTTTGCCGAAAGCATATTAAAACTCAGAAGTATTGAGTTCAATGCACAGCAGGGTCAGCTTTTAAACAATGGACTTAAGCACAGTATTCAACAACGGCTAGATGAGAAGTCAGTCACCTCTCTAGTGCCTGACATTGAAGTGGTTGTAGATGAGACATCTGCTAACCAGCCTTAACAGTTAAAGATAGCTTGTAGAGCTTGCAAATCTGATGATTCCCTCAAAACGCAAAACGCGGCATAAAACAATAATTTTCATAACTAAGACTTTTTTTTTTTTTAAAATAACTATATTTGTCCTTTCTCCACAGACAGATTTCATTGTGATAAACAAGTAGCCATGGTACACCATGTAACAGGCTATCATAGACATTAACTTGTCCGTACCGAGATGGCGCCAGCCAAGAATGCAGCAGCAGAGAAGGCGCTAAAAGTGACCGTGAAAAGGACGTAAGAAGACTTAAAGGTTGCCCGTGGGAGTAACCTGAGCTCTCTACCATCTATAAGAAGAAAGTGGATCGACCGCATAAAAGTAATTGCAGAAAAGGTGGTCGTTCCACCATTACCTAGATATTGTTCGTGAATATAGGATCCGGCCGGCCGGAGTGGCCGTGTGGTTCTAGGCGCTACAGTCTGGAACCGAGCGACCGCTGCGGTCGCAGGTTCGAATCCTGCCTCGGGCATGGATGTGTGTGATGTCCTTAGGTTAGTTAGGTTTGATTAGTTCTAAGTTCTAGGCGACTGATGACCTCAGAAGTTAAGTCACATAGTGCTCAGAGCAAAAAATTTGACTATGGGATCCATAACAGGTAAGTTTGATAGGAGATCCAAAGAATAGCAGCACGTTTTGTTGCAGGTTCATGTACGCTCATATTCAGAAAAGTTAGGACACCCTGAACGGCTAGTAATAGGACGTTCATATTCGTAGGACATGTACATTACTACGTCCTGCAGAAATAATTAACATTTGAACCATGTCAGCCTCCGGGTTCAAGGTCAACATCGATATCGCGCGGCAACACTATCTCTCGATAAAGTGTGCCTCCAGTTCTCAGGGTGACCTCAACAGTAGTGCAGAATGCCTTTGAGACGTATGATTGAAACGTACCGTCAAATGAGTTTGAAAAAAGGCACATTATTGGCATGAGAGAACGTGATGCATCCATCCTGGAAATTGCTGCTGCCCATGTGGGACGAGGTGTTTCGGCAGTGCAGTGGGTGTGTGCAGAGTGTTTCACGGAAGACCGTTGAACACAATGACGTGGGTCAGGTGACACCACACACAACACCTCCCGAGAAGATCGACACCTCATCGGAATGGCACTGCAGGGCAGATCTGCATCCACTTCGTCTCTGGAGCAACTGTGGAACAGTTTAACACATCGTGCAGCATCAGGGGTGAGATTCCATCGGCGTTTATTGCGGCATGGGTTACGTGCGCGTCGTCCACTTCTCCGCCTGCCTTTGGCGAATATGCACAAACTTGCTAGACGGCAATGGTGTATGGGAATGGCAGATATGGCATCAGTTTGTCTTTTAGGACAAATCCAGGTTCTGGTTGTTTGTAAATGATGGCCGCATTTTGGTGCGCCACAGACAGGGGCAGCGCCATAACAGTGACTGCGTTCAGAGAAGACACACAACGCCAACTCAAGGTTATTATGGTGTGGGGTGCTGTTGGGTGCATCAAAAAATCACAGTTGGTGAGTTTCCAGCGCACTGTGACTAGTGCGACCTACAGGGTGTTTCAAAAATGACCGGTATATTTGAAACGGCAATAAAAACTAAACGAGCAGCGATAGAAATACACCGTTTGTTGCAATATGCTTGGGACAACAGTACATTTTCAGGCAGACAAACTTTCGAAATTACAGTAGTTACAATTTTCAACAACAGATGGCGCTGCGGTCTGGGAAACTCTATAGTACGATATTTTCCACATATCCACCATGCGTAGCAATAATATGGCGTAGTCTCTGAATGAAATTACCCGAAACCTTTGACAACGTGTCTGGCGGAATGGCTTCACATGCAGATGAGATGTACTGCTTCAGCTGTTCAATTGTTTCTGGATTCTGGCGGTACACCTGGTCTTTCAAGTGTCCCCACAGAAAGAAGTCACAGGGGTTCATGTCTGGCGAATAGGGAGGCCAATCCACGCCGCCTCCTGTATGTTTCGGATAGCCCAAAGCAATCACACGATCATCGAGATATTCATTCAGGAAATTAAAGACGTCGGCCGTGCGATGTGGCCGGGCACCATCTTGCATAAACCACGAGGTGTTCGCAGTGTCGTCTAAGGCAGTTTGTACCGCCACAAATTCACGAAGAATGTCCAGATAGCGTGATGCAGTAATCGTTTCGGATCTGAAAAATGGGCCAATGATTCCTTTGGAAGAAATGGTGGCCCAGACCAGTACTTTTTGAGGATGCAGGGACGATGGGACTGCAACATGGGGCTTTTCGGTTCCCCATATGCGCCAGTTCTGTTTATTGACGAAGTCGTCCAGGTAAAAATAAGCTTCGTCAGTAAACCAAATGCTGCCCACATGCATATCGCCGTCATCAATCCTGTGCACTATATCGTTAGCGAATGTCTCTCGTGCAGCAATGGTAGCGGCGCTGAGGGTTTGCCGCGTTTGAATTTTGTGTGGATAGAGGTGTAAACTCTGGCGCATGAGACGATACGTGGACGTTGGCGTCATTTGGACCGCAGCTGCAACACGGCGAACGGAAACCCGAGGCCGCTGTTGGATCACCTGCTTCACTAGCTGCGCGTTGCCCTCTGTGGTTGCCGTACGCGGTCGCCCTATCTTTCCAGCACGTTCATCCGTCACGTTCCCAGTCCGTTGAAATTTTTCAAACAGATCCTTTATTGTATCGCTTTTCGGTCCTTTGGTTACATTAAACCTCCGTTGGAAACTTCGTCTTGTTGCAACAACACTGTGTTCTAGGCGGTGGAATTCCAACACCAGAAAAATCCTCTGTTCTAAGGAATAAACCATGTTGTCTACAGCACACTAGAACGTTGTGAACAGCACACGCTTACAGCAGAAAGACGACGTACAGAATGGCGCACCCACAGACTGCGTTGTCTTCTATATCTTTCACATCACTTGCAGCGCCATCTGTTGTTGAAAATTGTAACTACTGTAATTTAGAAAGTTTGTCCGCCTGAAAATGTACTGTTGTCCCAAGCATATTGCAACAAAAGGTGTATTTCTATCGCTGCTCGTTTAGTTTTTATTGCCGTTTCAAATATACCGGTCATTTTTGAAACACCCTGTACGTGAATAACATCCTGTGACCCGTAGCCATAGCCTTTCTGCACAACCCCCAAGGCGCCAGTCGAAAATGTGTGAGATATGGTGAAACAATGGCTGCATCACTGTGACGCAGTACCAACTACCACAGATGAAGTTTACCGGCCGCGTGATGACTGGGTGTTGTGTGATGTCCTTAGGTTAGTTAGGTTTAAGTAGTTCTAAGTTCTAGGGGACTGATGACCATAGATGTTAAGTCCCATAGTGAACCAGCCATTCGACGGCCGGTGTGAGCGAGTGGTTCTAGACGCTTCAGTCAGGATCCGCGAGACCGCTATGGTCGCAGGTTTGAATCCTGCCTCGGACATGGATGTGTGTGATGTCCTTAGGTTAGTTAGGTTTAAGTAGTTCTAAGTTCTAGGGGACTGATGACCACAGATGTTAAGTCCCATAGTGAAGAAGCCATTCGACGGCCGGTGTGACCGAGTGGTTCTAGACGCTTCAGTCAGGAGCCGCGAGACCGCTACGGTCGCAGGTTCGAATCCTGCCTCGGGCATGGATGTGTGTGATGTCCGTAGGTTAGTTAGGTTTAAGTAGTTCTAAGTTCTAGGTGACTGATGACCTCAGATGTTGAGTCCCATAGTGCTCAGAGCCATTTGAAAAGATGAAGTTTGGAACCAGGTGAATGAAGCATGGTTAGCTAACCCACATGACACCAATCGCACCTTATAGGCGTCGATGCCACCACGCATGGATAAAGTTGTCAGGGCCCATGGCGGAACTTGTGCCTACTAGACAACAGGACACATGCTGAACCGAAGTGACTGAAATGCTAATAATTTCTGCAGAACGTACTAATGTACATGAATTTACATGTCCTGTGAATATGGACGTTACATCCCTACTCGTTAAAGGTGTTCTGTTTTCTTTTATGAACATGAGTGTAGTAAGCACGAATGTGTCAGAGATGATCAGCCAGTACCAATGGCAGACGCTGCAAGAGAGGCGCTCCACATCACAGTGTGATTTGCTGTTAAAGTTCCGAGAAAGTACTTTCCTAGAACATTCAGCAAATATATCGCTTCCTCTTTGGTATATCTTGTGAAAAGTCTACTCTCCGCCACACACTGCCAGGTAGTTTGCGGGTTATAGATGCAGAGACGTAGACGCAGGAGAGAAAGTAAACGCATGCCATTTCCTGCGAGAAGTAGCACAAGGCCCTCCGCAAGCGGACCGACTCGAATGAAACCCGCTGCTGACGCTAAGGTGTAATCACTCCATTTCGAATCACTTCCTGTGTAGTTAAACTGGGCTCCGCAGACGGCACAACTGCAAAGTGACACAACTGTAAATCGCTTTCAACGCGGTACCAACCAGTTGCCAGCGACTCGACACTTGCGTTGCCGAGCTATGTGCTGGTTTACTTCGGAGGGGAACAAGGAGATTGTGAACATTAGCTTCGTACGGGAAGTGGAGGAACACCCCGTTTTATACAGGTATAACATCCCAGGCTACTTCAGAAGGGATTTGACAGAGAAAGCATCGTTAAAAAATTACTCTAAGCACTATGGGACTTAACATCTGAGGTCATCAGTCGCCTAGACTTAGAACTACTTAAACGTAACTAACCTGAGGAAACCACACACATCCATGCCCGAGGCAGGATTCGAACCTGCGACCGCAGCAGCAAGGCGGTTCCGGACTGAAGCGCCTAGAACCGCTCGGCCACAGCTGCCAGCCAGAAAGCATCGTATGAAAAGGAAAAAATATTTCTCACCACATACACAGTATATGTAATGTACTGTACTCTCTTGTTATTATACAATTACCGGAATGTCAATGGGAGCGAATAAACACAAAATGTAAATCGTACCGGAAGTATACTTTTGTGTAACTAGTAGCCTTTTTAGTTCTGTAAAATCACATTGTCAAATGGAAACAAACAGTGGAGACGGCGAAAAAGGGCAGAAAAGCCACAAACCTCAGATACGTGTAAACGCAATGTTGTTCACGTAGCAAATGATTTAACGAGCACAAACCGCTACCACCACATTTCCGTATGTATAAACCTCAGGACTTCTAGGTTTCCAAAATAACTGTAACGATATGTTATGGTGGAAAAAATCAACTGTGCCAAATCACTGTAACTCCCTTTAGTAGCCACGAATTTCTAATCTGTCTGTTGTAGCTTCTCGGCTGCTACATACGGACTGCAGTGTATAGTTGCTTGGATGTAGGAATGGAGCTAGAATTTTCTTCGTTTTCTCATCCGTGAGTAATATAAATAGAGACTCACATCTTCCTCTGTGCTTGAGTCTGTACTTGACGCGTGAGTGTGGGTAATAGGTGTTCTGACACGCTCGCTGCTGTGGCCGAGCGGTTCTAGGCGCTTCAGTCCGGAACCACGCTGTTGCTACGTTTGCAGGTTCGAATCCTGCCTCGGGCATGGATGTATGTGATGTCCTTAGGTTAGAACTGATGACCTCAGATGTTGTCCCATAGTGCTTGAGAGCCATTTGAATCATTTTGCTCTGACACGACAAACAATATTCCCTCTCACACTGCAACTACAGTTTCTGACTTTACAGTTGCTCCAAGTGCAGAAGTGCGTTGCCTGCTAGTCGGCATCCAGTTGTCTATGCAGGTCCCCTGCCCGTTGGGTCCCTTTTCAGTCGCTCCGTGTGCGTCCGCCCAAAGAAACAAATATTATGGAACAGACATCTATCTCTAATGCTGTTTATCAGCAGTGCCCTTAGTTCACACAGCTGCTGCCTATACAGCTTGCTTATGTTCAGGAATGGAATTCCTTGCTGCTCTTTCGATAAGGTATTTTAATATCTCAAAGGTCGGCCAGCGAGAGGAGAAACGAATAAGATACTTGACTGAGGGTGTTTTGTATTGATATCTACCGACTGGGGAATGAATCGTGAATATTTGGGGTACGGTGCTTCAAAGCGTTTTCCATTTCTCTTATTGTTCTCAGTGAAACGGAAAACGGAACACACATAAATCACACTATTGTATCTTACATCAATAATCAGCCAGGGAGCGCCTTGAATGAAGGTCACGTGTTGCAGTGATACTTTTACTTTGTTGTTTGTAGTGTTTTCATCGCTACAGTACACTTGTTCGCCCACTGCTTCAATATTGCTCACCAGTGTGGGATCCGTACCAGATAGGGTTGATAGAAGAGATAGAGAAGATCCGACGGAGAGCAGCGCGCTTCGTTACAGGATCATTTAGTAATCGCGAAAGCGTTACGGAGATGATAGATTAACTCCAGTGGAAGACTCTGCAGGGAAAACGCTCAGTAGCTCGGTACGGGCCTTTGTTGAAGTTTCGAGAACATATCTTCACCGAGGGGTCAAGCAGAATATTGCTCCCTCCTACGTATATCTCGCGATGAGACCATGTGGATAAAATCAGAGAGATTAGAGCTCACACGGAGGCATGCCGACAATCCTTCGTTCCACGAACAATACGAGACTGGAATAGAAATTAGAACCGATAGAGGTACTCAAGGTACCCTCCGCCACACACCGTCAGGTGGCTTGCGGAGTATGGATGTAGATGTAGATGTAGATATACACTAATTGACAAAAAAATTGAAGAAACCAGAAGGGGGGAGGTAAATGAAATGAGGGGATACGTGATGTTATTTCAGCGACTGCAACAAAGAGTAGAATTTACAAATAAATTTGCGGTATGAGACCGTTTATGACGCTGAGCCTCCTATAACCTGATTGTACGAGGTGATTCGGTTTAGAAGGATATTTCATAAAGTCATTGTATTCTCCCCCAAGGCAACCTGGGCTTCAGCTGTCCCTTGTGTCCTGGGATGGAGGTGACGTCAGAGCTAGTCCCACACATTTTCTACCGGGGACAGGTTTGAGAATATTGCTGACCACGGGAGAAACTCAACATCACGTAGATAGTACATAATGACTCGTCCCTTGTGTGGCCGAGTAATGTTCTGTTGAGAAATTGTACCATAATACTGTCGCACATGAGATAGGGAAAGCACGTGTTGTACTTTTCTGCCGTCAGAGTTTATCCTAGTCATTACCAGCCTTGACTGAAAGTCGTATCTGATGGCTGCCCTAGCCATAACGCCAGTAGTAATACCGCTACTACTTCTTCTACGTGATCAGGCCCAGTGGACCGCCCGCTGGTACAGGTTTCCTTCTCCATTGTATTCAGTCCATTGCTGCTATCAGCCGTCTGTCCACTACGCCTCTCGAAAACTTTGGCGGAGTGAGGCTACTGCCCAAGTCGGCACCATACTCACAGATGATGGTCGCCCGCCATGTTCCTGAACCGCGATTCGTCGACAATCCACGCTTCCCGGTGACAGCAATACTTCAAACCCAGTCGTTTATGTTGTGTTAACGGCAGCCTATCGTACTAGTTGCCCTGGGCAGAACAATAATTATTCATATGGAATTACGAACATGAGTCTTGAAAGACGCGTGTAAAAAGTACCGAAAAAAGCATTTAAAAACAATATCGGTTGATTATGTACGTTATTCTTTATTCTATGTTAAAGATCTTAATATCTGCGAAACAGTCGAATGATTCTATGTAATTACTTACTTTCGTCTTGATTTTGATGGCCGGCCGGTGTGGCCGAGCGGTTCTAAGCGCTTCAGTCTGGAACTGCGCGACCGCTACAGTCGCAGGTTCGAATCCTGCCTCGGGCATGGATGTGTGTGATGTCCTTAGGTTACTTAGGTTTAAGTGGTTCTAAATTCTAGGGGACTGATGACCTCAGAGCCATTTTTGATCTTGAATGAGGACAGCAGACGTGAGGGACATCACAGGATGTACTTATTTTGCATTTTGGTTAAATATATGTATTTATTTACTCTTAAAACCTTTATTTATGTATCTTTAGTATCCCTACATGTTAGGAATCAGAGCGTGCAATACAGCGCTAACCTATGAATGATTGTAGGCGGCTATTTGCACGGCCGCTACCTCTTACTTCAATATTGCCAATATTAAAAGGCACAGAACCACGTGAATAGCTTACAGAGTTTGCATTTGAATTACGTTTCACTGTCATATTTATTTATCTGCAAAGATTAACAGTAGTTTCCATTAAATTCTTGTAATTGACACACAGCGGCTATCTCTTATCTCAGGTACGTAAATTCACAGAAATTAACTTACTACGAATTGATCGGTGATAAATATTTCACGCAATAATGTTTCTCTACGCGAACCCATGACATTAACAAAGTATTAATTTCAATGAAATTTCAGTGAAAACAGAACGTGAGACATGTTGTTAACATACGAGATAGTACGATGCTTAATACCGCTCTTTACGTGGTTTATAATAGGGGCATTAAACCTTCAAATGATATTTAAATAAAAAAGTCTATGTAATTTGCCCGCGATAAGTTGTGTTGTCACTTAGTGTGTGTGGCGTCATGTTATGTATAACTGTACGTACATGTGCCTACAAACCACACATTTTAATGAACTGCACACGTACACACCACTTGACGTGCAGAACAGAACAAAACAACATACACTGAGAAGCCAAAGAAACTGGTCCACCTCCCTAATATCGTTTAGAGCCCCCGAGTACCCAGAAATCACGCACAACGACGTGGCATGGACTCAACTAATGTCTGAGGTAGTGCTGGAGGGAACTGTCACCATGAATCCTGCAGGGCTGTCCATAAATCCGAAATAATACGAGGAGACCTCCTCTGAACACCACTTTGCTAGTCATCCCAGATATGCTCAGCAATATTCATTTCTGGGGAGTTTTGTGACCAGTGGTAGTGTTTATTTTCATAAAGCTGTTCCTGGAGCTACTCTGTAGGGGGTGGGGTGACGAGTTGTCCAGCAGGAATTGCCCAAGTCCGTTGGAATATACAATGACCATGAATGGATGCAGGTGATCAAACAGCATGTCTGACGTATCAGGGGTCCCGCATCACTCCAACTGCACACGCCCCTCAGCATTACAGAGCCTCCATCAACTTGAACAGTCCCCTGTTGCCATGCAGAGTCCATGGATTCATGAGGTTGTCTGCATACCCATATACGTCCGTCCGCCCGATAAAGTTTGAAACGAGACTCGTCCGACCAGGAGACGTGTTTCCCGTCATCAAAAGTCCAGTGTCTGTGTTGACGGGCCCAGGCGAGGCATAAAGCTTTGTGTCGTGCAGTCATCAAGGGTAAGGCTCCGAAAGCGCATATCGATGATGTTTCGTTGAATAGTTCGCACGCTGACACTTGTTGATCGCCCAGGAATCTAATCTGCAGCAATTTGTGGAGGTATTGCACTTCTGTCACGTTGACCGATTCTCTTCAGTCGTCGTCGGTCCCATTCTTGTAGCATCTTTTTGAGGTCTCAGCGATGTCGGAGATATGATGTTTTACGTATTCCTGATTTTCACGGTAGACTCGTGAAATGGTCGTACGGAAAAATATCCACTTCATTGCTACCTCGGTAATGCTGTGATCCATCGGTCGTACGCCAACTATAACACAGCGTTCAATCTCAGTTAAATTTTGATAACCTGCCATTGTAGCAGCAGAAACCGATCTAACAACAGCGCCAGACAGTTTTGTCTTATATAGGGGTTGCCGAACGCAGTGCCGTATTTTACCAGTTCATATACCTCTCTATTTGAGCACACATGCCTAATCCAGTTCGTTTGAGTGTAACACTACAATGAAAGCGTACAAAATAAATTGATACGTAGCGTAGCACAGCGGAGAGACAGGCAAGCGAGCAAGAGTGGAGGTAAAATAAGAATTGTGGAATGTATACTAGTCGCAAAAGAGAGCTTAAACACAGCATGGAATGAATTTTATTCTGTTTATGAGGCAGCCTCAAATAACGCAGTAGATGTCTCGCATTGCAAATCATGCGAAAAATTGGACATTGCTTGGTTCTGCTGGGAGCAAACCAGCCTGCCCGTTCTGCCTACCCGACTACGTCGCAAGAATGGGCGGGTTGAAAGAGCAATATGTATACCTCTGGTTCTGCCTAGGGCGTAGAGGATCACCAGGGTACGTACCTACACACACAGAAGCGTATTTTGATATGTCCGTAGAAAGTTTCCTTGACTGCCAAATACCAAGCACACTGACAGAAAAAAATCGTAAACACAAAAAAATAATTAATGTAGAGTAATGAACTGTCGGGAACACATTTGTGGAGGTATCATATTAAGTGATTTACGTGGCATGATCACGGGTAATGTATGCGTGAGACAAGTCGTTAAAAATGTGAAATTCAGGTACATTAACAACATGAGTAACCGCCAAAATGTTGAATGCATGCATGAAAAAAAGCATGGATTGTGTTGTACAGGTGCCATATGTCAGTTTGTGGGATGTAACTCTACGTCTGTAGCTCTTGGTCATCAATACAGTTTCGGTTAATGCTGTTTCTGGATGACGCTGAGAATGTCGTCCAATGATGTCCAATATGTGCACGACTGGAGACTGATCTGGCGATCAATTAGGCCAAGGCAATGTGTCGACACTCCGTAGAACATGTTGGGTTACAACAGCGGAACGTGACCGACCGTTATCCTATTGGAAAGTACCCCCTGGAATACTGTTCAAAAGCCGGCCGGTGTGGCCGAGCGGTTCTAGGCGCGGAACGGCGCTGCTGCTACGGTCGCAGTTTCGAATCCTGCCTCGGGCATGGATGTGTGTGATGTCCATAGGTTTGTTGGGTTTAAGAAGTCCTAAGTCTAGCGGACTCATGACCTCAGATGTTAAGTCCCACAGAGCTTAGAGCCATTTGACCAATACTGTTCGAAAATGACAGCACAACAAGTCGAATCACAAGACTGACGAAGATATTTTTAGTCATGGTGCGTTGGATAACCACGAGACTGCTTCTGCCGTCATACAAAGTCGCAGAGCAGGAAACACTGTCTGGTGTAGGTCCAGTATATCTAGAATGGAGACAGTTTAGTTGCAGGCCCTCAACTAGCCTCCATGGAACCAACACATTGCCATCACTGACACCGAGGCAGAAGCTACTTTTATCAGAAAACACAACGGAACTTCATCCTGCCCTCCAGTAAAGTCTCACTTGACATCACTGAAGTCGCAAAAGGCGGTGGTTTGGGGTCAGTAGGACTTAACGATATAAGGGGTCTGGCTCGGGGCTGCAGATGCAGTAATATGCACCAGAGCCATACGTCGAACACATCGGTCTTCCCTCCTGGTAGTGATACGTGGCTGTATGGAGGCCGGTTGAGCCGTAGTAAAAATTGCGAGCCGCAGCGCGTAGTGTGAAGCAGTCGCCCTCCGTTTCTGGCGGTGGCGCCACTGTGGCAATCGCCGTATAGCGAGGGATAGTGGCTTCGCGGCCGACACGAGAGAAACAGGAGTCAACCCACGACGTCGGTCTGGCCGGGGCGAACCGCGACGCCCTGAGCCGGGAGATCGGCGCACCTTCCTGCTTCCATTGAAGCGGCTGGCAGCGGACGGTTCGGGAGAGCGTTTTAGGAGTGTTGCACCAGATCTTCGCCAGAAATCGCAGCTTATTAGAAGTTAAGTGACTGGAGATATGTTATGTCATTTAGTCGTTAAATTCTTGGTCAGTCTCTCGCCCCCAGCTTGCTCGTTTGTCTCTTGTCCGCATTTGTTAGGCAGTTAGTGTCTGTCTGTCTGTCGGTCGGTCTGCTGTCATGTTTGTGGGATTCGGTGTTAACGAATTTATAGAATTAAGGTAAAGGCCGAATTCCTGAAATATGTTTTTATCTTGCCTATCATCTTGCCAGACGGTATATGTGTAATGTAGAGCATGTTGTACAGTTTATGTAAGTCTGAATTTCAAGAGGTTTATTTAAATAGTCATTTATATAAAGTCGCCACTCTTCCACCGTAAGAGTCCTTTTAAAAACAAATTGCACTTTTGGTGGAAAATAAGTTCTTAGTGTGAGTGTTTATACCATTTTCATCCCTCTTACGGGGTGCATAGTTAATGTGTTTGTGTGAGTTGTTAACAATTTTAGTTTAAAGTAATCTGGTGTATTGCAGATTTGCACCAGTGTAGTTTTTCAGAGGTCGTTGTGAGCGGTCGTGACTACGGCCGTGTTGAAAGGGAGCGATAGCTTCTCAGCCGAAAGGCTCCTTCTGTAAAAAAAATTTTTTTCATTCTGCCTCTGAATAATTGTAACTTGATATTTCGTGGGTGCTTTCTGCTCATAAATTTTAAATCTGTTTTTGAAAAGACTTTTATGAATAAAATTTCCATGGGATAAAATTTAATTTGTTTCCTTTAGTTACTCCTTGGCAACTACTCCCACGCTCACATAGTGTGTTAATTTTCTTGATGAATCGCTAGTAAATAAAGTACATTCTGTAAGAAAAGATTTTGGAAGTAAATTTTCACGGTTCACCGGTGTTCTTGCGTCCGTACATTGTCGTCACCGCTGCCAGCAATTATTTTCAGTGGCTACATCTCTAACAAATCTTTCTGCAATATCGCAGACGAAACATACAGCTTCTCGTAGCCATATTACTCAGTGAGGTGTTGATAACGGCGTCTTTGTCGCCTTAAAGGCTTTCTTGAATAACATCAACTCAGTACTTCCAATCTCAAGGAACGTTACAGCGCGTATTTAAAGGAGACCTGATTTGTATCATAGTTGTTCATATGTATGCCATTTTACCTGTCTCGTCCTCACGTTTTGCAGAGCTGTATATTTATGGGAAAAATCTAAGCCTAAGCGATCAAATGTGGGTTAGAGCCCTGCTCCGCTCTTGCCGAATTAGAGTTTGTGTGTCACCTCAGTCAATGAAACACATAGTGACAGTTGCAAGGTGTAAGGAGAGTAAAACCCAAAATAATATATATACCGGGTGTTCAAAAAGTCAGTATAAATTTGAAAATAAATCACGGAATAATGTAGATACAGAGGTAAAAATTGACACACATGCTTGGAATGACATGGGGTTTTAGTAGAACCACCATATATTGCTAGACGCGTGAAAGATCTCTTGCGCGCGTCGTTTGGTGATGATCGTGTACACAGCCACCACTTTCGTGATGCTTGGCCTCCCAAGTCCACAGACCTCAGTCTGTGCGATTATTGGTTTTGGGGTTACCTGAAGTCGCAACTGTATCGTGATCGACCGACATCTCTAGGGATGCTGAAAGACAACATCCTACGCCAGTGCCTCACTGTAACTCCGGACATGCTTTACCGTTCTGTTCACAACATTATTCCTCGACCACAGATATTGTTGAGGAATGATGGTTGACATATTAAGCATTTCCTGTAAAGAACTTCATCTTTGCTTTGTCTTACTTTGTTATGCTAATTATTGCTATTCTGATCAGATGAAGTGCCATCTGTCGGACTATTTTGAACTTTTGTATTTTTTGGGTTCTAATAAAACCCCATGTCATTCCAAGCATGTGAGTCAATTTGTACCTCTCTATCTACATTATTCCGTGATTTATACTGACTTTTTTGATCACCCGTCATATTTAACATAGCAACGTTTCTGTCTATCGGGCATTATACGGAAGTGTGTTCTCGTCCAACAGAAAAATTCCACACGATACCTGCATCTTCGGCGGTTCTGCATAACCCGACGAAGACATTCAGAGGTCATCACTACCGACTGTTGTGCTGTTGGGCATGAAATCGGCGGTATGACGCCTTCACTGTCCCAGAATACAGAAGCTATTAGTTTTTGAGATGATGCAGCTTCTTTGAACTTGTTGTGGCGTCAAGGATGACGCCACTCCATAGACTGTCGCTTAATTGTGAGGGTGTGTTTCATATCCTGTAGCATCCTGGTCAATGAACATGTTGCCATCCTTTTAGTAACACTCGAAGGACGCTAATTCAGCACCCATTCCTGCAGCTTTCTAGTCATCCGTGAAGATACGTGGCAGCCACTGTGCACAGATTTTGTGTCACGCTAAGTGCTGAGTGACAGTTTCGCGCAAAGCTGAACGACGCACTTCCTGACTTTGTACATGCATGTCGCTAATGGCGAATCGTCGATTCTCTCGAATGATGCCATCCATTTTTTGTTTCAATACATCTGTGATGACGGATGGTAGCGCTCCTCTTTCGAAGGCATGAACATCTCTTTCCCATTTCTAAACATTATGCACCACTTTCGGTCCGCCAATGTTATGCGTCTGTCGTTAAATTTGAATAGACGTCATCTTTTAGATGTAGAAACACGTCTAACCATTTTCTTTTGTGTCGCACCACTCCTTCTTGCTGCTGCGACTTTTTTCTGTCAGTGTAGTTTGGATACGACGGTCGCAGGTCGTTCGGCCTTCGCAGCGCCCGCGACCTAGTGGAGCGGGTAGCTCGTGCGTCAGGGGCCAGCCGGAGCCGAGAGCAGGCGCTGACAAATCGGCCGACGTCGGCCGCGGCGCTGCACTCACTGCGCCCTCAATAATGCAGCCAGCGCCATCAATTGTTGAGGCGGACGCGCTGAAATGCGGCCACCCTTTCTCTTCCGCCACTGGTTGCCGGCTGCCGGCGATGACTATTTCAGGTGCCGCCGGGATGGTTGCTGGGGTGAGAAGCTTCCCGGGGAAACAGTTCACAGCCCAGAGGCGTAGCTCTTACTGGCCTGCATCGCTCTTGACCAGCGCCGCTCAAATTTGCCAATGAACTGCACGAGTGTCATTCGCCCTTCACAAATCAGAAAGCCGTTTACCTAGCACGTATGTATCCCTGTTACCTGGACAAAGGGAATTGCTTTGCTGGATATCACAGAGAGTACAATATTTAGTCTAAAAAATGGTTCAAATGGCTCTGAGCACTATGGGACTTAACTGCTGTGGTCATCAGTCCCCTAGAACGTAGAACTAGTTGAACCTAACTAACCTAAGGACATCACACACATCCATGCCCGAGGCAGGATTCGAACCTGCGACCTTAGCGGTCACGCGGTTCCAGACTGTAGCGCCTTTAACCGCACGGCCACTCCGGCCGGCATTTAGTCTAAACTTAACGTTAATATATATTTGTAATAAATACCAAATTTTTTCGTTTATGTGTTTTTAAAATTAATTTTACCTTTTCTTCTTTTATCTTAAGTTTTAAACATGTCTGAGTGTCAGCAACACAACACATAGAAACTTGATACGATTGGGGATTAACAACCAATTAGTTGCAGAATTAGTGTTTCATTAACCCTTTACCATGGTCTCGACAAAAATAGATTTTTCTTATTCAGAAGGAAAACGGACTTGTTTCCTTTGAGTCATCAGTCTCCTGATTCGTTTGATGATGTCCTCCACGAATTCCTCTCCTGTGCCACCCTTTTCATCTGGGTGTAGTACTTGCAACCGAAGTCTTCAATTATCTACTGGATGTATCCCAATCTCTACCTCCCTCTGCTATTTTTAGGCTCTACAGCTCTCTATAGTATCATGGAAGATGTTCCCTGATGTCTTAACACGTGTCCTACCATCTTGTCCCTGCTTTTTGTCGGTGTTTTCGATATACTCCTTTCCTCGTCGATGCTGTAGACAACCTCCTCATTCCATACATTACCAGTCCACTTAATTTTCAACATTCTTCTGCAGCACCACGTATTACATTTCTTGTGTTCTCTGCCGTTCTGATTTTCCCTCAGTCAGTGTCTCAACGTCATGTAATACTGTGTTGCAAACGTACAGTCTCAGATGTTTCGCCGGCCGTAGTGGCCGAGCGGTTCTAGGCGCTACAGTCTGGAACCGCGCGACGGGTACGGTCGCAGGTTCGAATCCTGCCTCGGGCATGGATGTATGTGATGTCCTTAGGTTAGTTAGGTTTAAGTAGTTCTAAGTTATACGGAACTGATGACCTCAGAAGTTTCGTAACATAGTGCTCAGAGCCATTTCAACCATTTTCAGCTGTTTCCTCATCAAATTAAGATCTATATTTGATGGACTCGTAAAATCACATATTGATGTAAATGGATAAAGGACTCATAAGGCTCTTGTCTAGTGCAATTAATTCTGAACATTCTTCAGTAGCACCACGTCTCAAATTCTTGTGTTCTCTGCCGTTCTGGTTTTCCCACAGTCGGTGTCTCAACGTCATGTAATACTGTGTTCCAAACGTACATGTTTCTTCATCAAATTAAGATCTATATTTGATGGACTCGTAAAATCACATATTGATGTAAACGGATGTAGAACCCATAAGGCACTTGTCTAGTGCACTGTGCATGCCACCCATAAATAACAATATTCACGTTCTATTGTACGAGGGCTATCCACAAAGTACATTACGTTTTGGAATTAAAAATAAATACAGTATTGGAATTTTTTTATTGTATACAGATGAAAGCCACACTTAAATACTACTTTTCTACATAGTTGCCATTTAAATTAAGGTACTTATCGTAGCGATGGACGAGCTTGGAAATTCTTTCGTCGTAAAATTCGGCCGCCTGCGCCTTCAACCACGTGGTTACCTCTTCTTGAAGCTGTGCGTCGTCATCAAAACGCTGCATAGCCAACCACTTCTTCATTGCTGGGAATAAGTGGAAGTCGCTCGGTGCCAGGTCGGGACTGTACGGCGGATGAGGAAGCAACTCCCACTTAAAAGATTCGAGAACTTCACTAGTGGCATTTGCCGTGTGGGCCCGGGCGTTGTCGTGAATCGGCAAGATCTTTGAGCCCAACTTTCCCCTGCGCTTGTTTTGTATTGCTCTTCTGAGGTTGTGCAGAGTTTTGCAATACCTTTGAGACTTTATTGTAGTGCCTCTTTCCAGGAAATCCACAAAAATCACACCTTTTCTGTCCAAAAAGAGGTAAACACGTGGTTGAAGGCGCAGGCGGCCGAATTTTACGACGAAGGAATTTCCAAGCTCGTCCATCGCTACGATAAGTGCCTTAATTTAAATGGCAACTATGTATAAAAGTAGTATTTAAGTGTGGCTTTCATCTGCATGTAATAAAAAAAAATTTCCAATACTTTATTTATTTTTAATTCCAAAACGTAATGTACTTTGTGGATAGCCCTCGTACAAGAAGCTTATTGCTTCAACATCTGTTTATTGCACCAAGTGATTTTACGAGTCCATTTTCCTTCTGAAGAAGACAAAATTATATTTGTCGAACCTACGGTAACTCGACGTCTTTATTCAGTGTCTGGTTGGGTGTTATTTTCTAATTCTACTAAGCTCACATTTACCTGTTATTTACACCGTGTGTGATGTAGTGCCAGACTGGAATGTTGCAATGTGAGCAAATAATGGAATGAGGAACGTGTACGAGGCATCTAATTTAGCTAATGAAATGTTCGTATTGACTGCTGTGGATTCTTACTTATTGTACAGCGAACTACAGATACTGACTTGGATGGCTTCCTTCATACTGTTACAGAACAAAATGGCATCCAGATTTATCAAGTATCCATCCATCAGAACATTAGTGTACTTGTATAACGTATGAATGATAGTCTTTATTTATTATCACTTTGGACACCAAACACGGGTCTTAAACGGAGCACTAAGAAGTCAGAGGGTCTCCTCGTATCACACCAAAGGAGGTAAGCCGATACTTTCATTAAAAAATGTACCAGTATTTGTTATGGGTATTTAATCAAAAATGTACCAGTATTTCTTATGAGTATCTAATTAACTTAAACTAAGTTAACTCCATCCGAACAGGCCTTGGAAGGCTAAGCGGTACCGACCGGCCGCCGTGTCATTCTCAATCAAGTAGCTCCTCAGTTTGCCTCACGGGATCTGAGTGCACCCCACATGCCAGCAGTGCTCAGGAGACCAAATGGTCACACATCCAAGTGCTAGCCCACTAACGGGAACCGGTGTTACCACTGTGCCAAGGACGTTGGCTGCTCTCTAATTACCCGATCAAAAAATTAAAAGACGATCTCAGACGAGCATTTAACTGGGGAAGAACAAACTGTAGCAGCTAGCAGGAAGCCTTTCCCGTGCCTATGTGCTGTCCAAAAATATAGAAATTCATTTACACCTCTAATCTAATTAGTCCTGCTTTTAATCCTGCCAAATCTTTACCACTGTAGTATACTTCTACAAAATTGAATTTTATCACTATGAGAGTACTAAACGGCGATCTGTTTTAATTGTTAAAAATCATTCAAAAGTCAAGATTGCACGAAATATTATTTTCCAAGGCAACCGGTTTCAACAGTCTTTGCTGTCATAGTAAAACATGTTCATTTTACGCTGAACCTCATGCACAAGATGTCAAGTGGGAGAAAGCTCAGCATACTGTAAATATTTCTCATCGCTAAAATATTTAAAAACGCAAAGCATCTTCTCCAAAAGGCCATGTCCGTGTATATATATATATATATATATATATATATATATATATATATATATATAGAGTTCTAAGATGCTTTTTACGTGATACAAATACGGAACACAACAGCACATCCACTTTAAGTGCCGGCCGGAGTGGCCGTGCGGTTCTAGGCGCTACAGTCTGGAACCGAGCAACCGCTACGATCGCAGGCTCGAATTCTGCCTCGGGCATGGATGTGTGTGATGTCCTTAGGTTAGTTAGGTTTAATTAGTTCTAAGTTCTAGGCGACTGATGACCTGAGAAGTTAAGTTGCATAGTGCTCAGAGCCATTTGAACCACTTTAAATGGTTTCGCACTGTTTAGTATGTATCCAGCATATGTAGACTGATGTGCTTTACTGTTCTATAAATAGCACGATTGCCGCTGACCCCGCTGCTCGCTACGGTCCTCACCACGTCCTGATATCAGGCTAGCATTCGTTCCGCGCTGCGACCATCACCGTATGTTCTGCAACTTGAGCCATGATTGACTGCTTCAAGGTCACTCCAACAGTGTCGCGTTTTACTTCTCTTGGTTGCGCGGTTTTCTTCGAAGGAAGCTCTTGAGAGTTCACGACATGCCGAAACAGATGGCCGCAGTACGCGAATATCGATAAAATTTGAGAGGTGCATATGGGGCCTGACGATGTCATACTGAATTGCCGAAACTGGTAACGAAAATAAAATAAAATAACTTCATACTGACTTGACGAAACTGGTAACGAAAATAAAATAGAACAACTTCTCAGTTTGCACGGCTGTTTGGCGAATTTCTTTGTTAAATATTTGACCAGCCGCTGTCCCAGGTCCACAAGGAATGAACACAGTCATAATGTTTAGCTTCCAGTGATACAAGAAGTGTATTAAGTTGATTGTTGGTACACGCAATAAGTAAACTACACAATAAAACCAAAATAATACGAGATAGACATTTTATTGAATAAAGAAAAATAGATTGGCCATCAGTCACACCTAACAGTAAAACATATCTACATTTCAATCTGAATCCCAAACTTCACTTCCTGACTCATTAACATTAACGCTTCGAAACTGCCCATATTTGTCCTTCTGCTTGAACTGAAGAGAGGTATTTAATAATATCTTTAGTTTGATGAGCTTTGATTGGGAGTTTAGTCTCATATGCCTCTTTCAACTGACGCGAGATTTACACGCTCCTAAAAAAACTTAGTTCCACTGTTCCCGATGTCATAGTGGGAACGTGAAGGGACACGTACAGCACAAAAGCGTACAGGCCGACCTCGTCTATTGTCTGACAGAGAGCGCCGACAGTTGAAGAGGGTCGTAATGAGTAATAGGCAGACATCTATCCAGACCATCACACAGGAATTCAAAACTGCATCTGAATCCACTATGTACTATGACAGTTAGGCGGGAGGTGAGAAAAAATGCATTTCATAGTCGAGCGGCTGCTCATAAGTCTCAAATCACGCCGGCAAATGTCAAACGACGCCTCGATTGGTGTAAGGAGCGTAAACACTGGACGACTGAACAGTGGAGAAAGATTGTGTGAAGTGACGAATCACGGTACACAATGTGGCGATCCGATGGCAGGGTGTCGAATGCCCGGTGAACTTCATCTGCCATCGTGTGTAGTGCCAGCATTAAAATACATAGACGGTGGTATTATGGTGTGGTCGTGTTTTTCATGGAGGGAGCTTGCACCCGTTGTTTTGCGTGGCACTATCACAGCACAGGCCTACATTAATGTTTTAAACACCTTCTTGCATCCCACTGTCGAAGACCAATTCGGGGATGGCGATTGCATCTTTCATCACGATCGAGCACCTGTTTAGAATCCACGGCCTGTGGCGGAGTGGTTAGACGACAATAACATCCCTGTAATGGACTGGCATGCTCAGACTCCTGACCTAATTCCTATAGAACGCCTTACCGATGTTTTGGAACGCCAACTTCGTGTCAAGCCTCGCCGACCGACATCGATACCCCCCCTCAGTGCAGCTCTCCGTGAAGAATGGGCTGCCATTCCCATATAAACCTTAAAAGCGTCTGATTGAACGAATGTCTGCGAATGTGGAAGCTGTAATCAAGGCTAATGGTGGGCCAGCACCATACTGTATTCCAGCTATTTTCAGCCAGGTGTCCGGATACATTTGATTACATAGTGTACCTCAGCGCTGACTTTCAAGAGAAATGTTTCTCTTAGAACACCACTTGATGTTGCGATAGTGGTTACGGTGTTTCAACGGTACTCCATCACTTTGTAACTGGACACATTCCGTACGTCCTTTGCCTTTCATATGAGGATTGGCTGATTGATTTTTTTAAAAAATCATCATCATATCCCATCCACCTGCAGGGTAAACAATGTTCTGTTTTCATATCTTATTCCCAATTCGAGTAAAAAATGTATCACATGCGGTGGGATTGCTCTTCGACAGTGGTAAGCAAGAAGGTGCTCGTTAGGTACATGTGGCGAACGTAGTTGAATGTGCCCTTTTACGTCGAGAGGCTGAAACATTTCATGACAGTGTAATTTCTGTTTTGAGTCATATATGCATCCGTAAACACATAGTCTTTTGATATTGATGTCAATAAAGTTCGTTATAAAGTGATCCTAAAAGGAGATAACTCATTTGGACCTTTCTTTCCATCAATATCTGAGTAAGCGGCTATTGTAATGGTCCCATCAGAAAAGCGGTGTATTCCAAAACTGAAGAGCCACAACTGTCTTACGTAGAACATCTCTGTAACAGGGATGCGAGGGTAAAGAATACTCTACATAAAGTCAGCCGGTCGGAGTGGCCGAGCGGTTCTAGACGCTACAGTGTGGAACCGCGCGACCTCTACGGTCGCAGGTTCGAATCCTACCTCGGGCATGGATGTGTGTGATGTCCTTCGGTTAGTTAGGTTTAAGTAGTTCTAACTTCTAGGGGACTGATGACCTCAGCAGTTGAGTCCTATAGTGCTCAGAGCCACTTGAACCATTTTTTGAACATAAAGTCACACATTATAGCTTCTGGCCTACAATGTTCATTCCTTCCTTCCGCTACTAACACTTTGCATTCCTTCATTGCGTTGTAAAAGGGCTTAGTCTTAAATTTTTGTACTTGAAGTTCAGTTCTTAGTTTCTTCCTCACTGCTGATACTTTCTCGCAATGAATTTCCAATCGAAGTTTTTCACACACAGAACATACATCAACTCGTGGCCTTCCAAGTGGATGATTACAATTAACACACACTAGCAGTACTACGTGAAATAACCGTAGAAAAATATTCGTTAGGACAGTGCGGCAAAATATGGCATTAATGGACTACAGCAGCAGCCGACAGACGCGAGTGCATTTGCTAACAGCGCGACATCGCCTCTCCTGGGGTCGTGACCATATCGGTTGGATCCTAGACGACTGGAAAACCGTGGCAGTGTCAGATGAGTCTCGATTCCAGTTGGTAGGAGCTGATGGTAGGAATCGAATGTGGCACTGGCTCCAAGAAGCCATTGACCACAGTTGTCAATAAGGGAATGTACAAGCTGGTGGTGGCTTCGTAATGCTGTGGGCTGTGTTTACATGGAATGGACTGGGCCATCTGGATGTTCGGCGATTGTTCATTTGCAACCATTCATGGACATGATCCCAAACAACGACGGATTTCTTATGGATGACAGTGGGCCATGTCACTGATCCGCGGTTGTTCACGATTGGTATGAAAAACGTTATGGACGGTTCGAGAGAATGATTTGGCCACCCAGACCGCCCGACTTGAATCCCATCGGACATTTATGGGACATAATATAAAGGTTATTTCGTTCACAAAACCCTGCAGCGGCTACTCTTTTCCAATTATGAGAAGCTATAGATGCAGTATGGCTCAGTATTTCTGCCGGCGTGTGAACGACATGTTGAGCCCACTCAACGTGTTTCTGCACTACACCTGGTAGAAGGGGGTTCGACGCGACATTCGGAGCTTTCCCATGACTTTTGTCACCTTCGAATTCCAGCCAGTTGTGCTTAGCTGATAATGCTTCTCGCAGTTTGATATAAGCCGTTATTAGCGTCGACACGGTACTTCTAAAATTAACAAGGGTGGTCCTTATCGTTGCTCAGGCTCCAGCAAGACAGATGCCAAAGAGTGGGCCTTACTCGAAATCCGAGAAAACAGCTATAACGAAGTTTCAACACCGCAACGTAAATCCCATCCGACCGCTGCCGCTGTTAACGCTAGAGTGCAGTGTGAACATTCTGGCCCGTTAGAGGGCATCTATACACGACAAATTTTCCTTGAGTGCTGTTATTACACAATTTTTCATATTATCATATTATCTAATTCAATCCCTGTACATTAAGCATAGATACACGACTCTTCTGCCGTGACCAACCGAAGTTGCTCGGTAGTAGGGCACTTTAATGGAATGGGGTAGTGCGGCGGTTCATACGCCAGTCTGGCCTTCCGGATTTAGGTTTCTCGTCGTTTCTCAGAATTCCTTTTGGGAGTGGTGGGATTGTTCATTTGAAAGGATTTGGCTCATTGTCTTCCAGAGCCTCGCACAACCCGAGATTTGTGCAGACTCTAATTTTACACTACTGGCCATTAAATACGCTACACCAAGAAGAAATGCAGATGATAAACGGGTATTCATTGGACAAATATATTATACTAGAACTGACATGTGATTACATTTTCACGCAGTTTGGGTGCATAGATCCTGAGAAATCATTACCCAGAGCAACCACCTCTGGCCGTAATATCGGCCTTGGTACGCCTGGGCATTGAGTCAAACAGAGTTTCGATGGCGTGTACAGGTACAGCTGTCCATGCAGCTTCAACACGATACCGCAGTTCATCAAGAGTAGTGACTGGCGTATTGTGACGAGCCGGTTGGTCGTCCACCACTGACCAGACGTTTTCAATTGGTGAGAGATCTGGAGAGTGTACTGGCCAGGGCGGCAGTCGAACATTATCCAGAAATCCCGTACATGTCCTGCAACATAGGGTCGTGAATTATCCTGCTGAAATGTAGGATTTCGCAGGGATCGATTGAAGGATAGAGCTACAGGTTGTAACACATGAAATGTAACGTCCACTGTTCAGTGCCGTTAATGCGAACAAGAGGTGACCGAGACGTGTAACCAATGGCACCCCATACCAGCACGCCGGGTGGTACGCTTCCAATGTGCGTTCACCGCGATGTCGCATCATGATGCGACCATCATGATGCTATAAATAGAAACTGGATTCATCCGAAAAAATTACGTTTTGCCATTCGTGCACCCAGGTTCGTCGTTGAGTACACCATCGCAGGCTCTCCTGTCTGTGATGCAGCGTCAAGGGTAACCGCAGCCATGGTCTCCGAGCTGATAGTCCATGCTGCCGCAAACGTCATCGAACTGTTCGTGCAGATGATTGTTGTCTTGCAGACGTCCCCATCTGTTGACTTAGGTATCAGGACGTGGCTGCACGATCCGTTACAGCCATGCAGATAAGATGCCTGTCATCTCGACCGCTAGTGATAGGATGCCGTCGGGATCCGGCACGGCGTTCCACATTACCCTCCTGAACCCACCGATTCCGTATTATGTTAACAGTCATTGCATCATGACCAACGCGAGTAGCAATGTCGCGATACGATAAACCACAATCGCGATAGGCTACAATCCGACCTTTATCAAAGTCGGAAACGAGATGGTACGCATTTCTCCTCCTTACACGAGGCATCACAACAACGTTTCATCAGACAACGCATGTGAACTGCTGTTTGTGTAGGAGAAATCGGTTGGAAACTCTCTTCATGTCAGTACGTTGTATGTGTCGCCACCGGTGCCAACCTTGTGAGAATGCTCTGAAAAGCTATTCATTTGCATATCACAGCATCGTCTTCCCGTCGGTTATATTTCGCGTCTGTAGTAGTCATCTTCGTGGTGTAGCAATTTTAATGGCTAGTAGGTTACCATGTTGTTGACCTACTTTAAACACTAGCCCCTATTTCTTTCTTTCTTGTACAGCGCCAACCCATCCACACGACAAACTAGGGAGGTGGTTACGGTGACTTGTGCTACCTTTTACAGATCTCACAAGCTGCGACATTTTCAGGTCTTCGTACCGGATTAAGAATACTGGGGAACCCATGGAAGAGATGATCAGTTTACACCTCTAGGTTTAAGCCACGATTTGACAAAAATTGTTGATGAACTATTCCGTGTGTATTCCTGACTTAAGTACAACTCCCAGAGTGGCTGGAGTAGCCTTTTATGACACAAGTTTCTAAGATATGAAAATCTCATTGAGACTATGGGCCAGCGTAGCAGGGCAGCAATGATTATCCTGTATCCAGATGATACCAAGCTACCATAATCAAAATAAAGTTTTTTTCCTGTCACAATGTGGATATATGCGCCGATGTTTAATTTTTTTACGAGTGGTGACGATGTTACATTGTAGAGAAGAGACAATGCTACGGTTCTAAAAGTATATTTTGTTATTGTGTGCAATGGCAGTGTAGAAATTGCCCGAGTTGTTAGTTTAATCTGAATTGTTAAATGTTTAGAGCTGAGAGAAGATCGAAATTTAAGTGAAGGCTCTCGCTGGATAATATTTAACGATTTTGGTAATAAGTCGCCCTCAGAGAACACTATTATTAGCCTGCTAAATTTTGTCTTGGTCATGGTACCATCAGCTATAAATTTTATGAAGGTTCATCAAAATCAGTTATTGTTCTGCGCAGCACGAGTCATGACTGAAGAGAATCAATATTGCACTATGAGATGGAGGTATTCTTAGACGTATGAAAGACAGTGGTACATTCGACTTTTAAGTCAACATCCAACTATGAAAATGTTTCCGACGGGCTCCACGCATTTTGACCACTACTCAAGCACAGTCTCGCGTCGCTTGGCGTAAAAATGCTAAAAAAATTAGACCCAACACGGGAGAAGATTTGTATCCGAAAATAATCTGCAGTACACTACTTTAGTGTGAATTCAAATCAAATCCAGTAGCCTCGCGACTACGGGGAGTATTAGAGGAGAAATATGTATCTGTTAAAATTAAGTTTTGCTGTCGGCTTCACTACGTCATATTTTACACAGATAGTTCCCACAGCTCTTAAATATTTGAAGAAAGTGACATTTCGGAGAAATGAAGGGCTACGGATGAAGTAAACCGTTATTTGCTGCCAGTTTCTATCAGCCGATCATAATCGATTAACATACTCATATTTGGATTAGCCTCAGTGATGTTGCCCTTACTGTCGCGTCAAAAAATAAAACACCATTGCTACGTCGCTGAAACTGCTATCAGTAGTAGCACTCAGAGCAGGAAGAAGACAGGAAATGAGACTTGACGGATTGAGAGGATATGTGATGTTGTTACAATATCGAGTCAAATTTACAAAGACATACGAGCTGATTCTGTAGGGAAGTATGTTACAAAGCCGCTGTATCCTGTCCTGAAACATGTTGGCTCACACTTGCTGTAATGGGACCTTGATATCTTGGACACTGACACTAGGACAGAGATAAAATCCGAGCTGGTCACAGACATGTAATGTTCTATCATAAATGGATCTGGGGATGCTGATGGCCAGGAGGGTACATCAGTATCAAGCATATAGTTCACAGACACACGTGCCATGTTTATACGAGCATTGTCCTGCTGGAAATTGGCTTTGCGGTATTGCCGCATATGAGGTAGCACATGACGACGTAGGTTGTTCGTGACGTACTGCTATGCCATCAAAGTTCCCTTAGCCACTACCAGTCGTATTCTCGTCATACTCAAAGGTTCCCCACATCATATCAGCTGGACCCCTGTCCATCTCCGCAATACTGGAAGAATTAGACCTCTTCCCAGCAGAACATGCTTCCCTGTTACTGTACCACTCCAAACCCAGGTATTTGTGTTGTGGTGCTGAAAGAAGCTCATCTATGCATTGGACAATAATTTCCTAGTCTAGCTGAAGGTAGTCTCCTACCAGTGGTAAGGGATGTCACAGAATGCTGCAGGGAATCCATTGCATGTTCTGGGAGGGCAGATGCAGATGCGGAGGGGTTACCACGTGATTGGTGCGCGATACCGTGATACTCCCTTGTAGTGCTCAGACGTGACTGACTGGAATCTTGACGACGAATTTTCGTGCCCTTCCATGTCCCGTATGGACCAGCATCGGGCCACTGTCACATGTGAATGCCCCACAAATCCGAAGATTTCAAGATTCTTCCACCCGACTAAATGGACGCCAACAATGAGGTCTCTTGCAAACTCTGTCAAGAGCCGATAACGCTGTCCCATACGAGCACGCGTCATCTGCGTGTCCTTCACAGTGATCACTCAGCATCTGACGCAGCTCGTTCCCCTTTTATGTCCTACCATTCCCGGTAACAACACTCAACACGAACAACACAAATGCACTCCCATGACCATTCTACCAGTCACAGAGAATTTTAGCTCTAATCATTTACATACTAGCCGGTATTTCGTTCCTGTACACGTTACATTGGCTTCCTACTGCGTTTTTTGCTTGCATGACTTTATTTGTCAAGTCGTGTGTATTCATACAGTTAACTGTAAAAAATAATGTTACTACAGCTTAAGTATTGAGTTTCTGTCCTCTCGTGTAATCTCCATAACGCACACTGACGCTTTACAAACAGAAGTAAAGCAGCTGAAAACACGAAACGTCTCGCGATAGTAAAATTAATAATAATTACAACTACACCATTAGTTATGCGAAACAATATCGTTTACGTTATACGAATACGTCGTGAATCTTTCAAACTCTGCATTGGTTGACGAATTTCATGCTTCCTCAGCTCCTTCATTAGAATCTGCATAATGTCTATGAATACTAGTCGAGTTACACCCAAGTCTTTAATTAGTATGGTGTCAGTTTCGGGACAGCTTATACGGTTGTGAGTGTAGTTGCCGCTCAGAACTTCAGTCGTAAACTCTCGCCTCCATCAAAGTTTCTCAATTTCGACAGCTAGAGAGTCGCTAACGTTTGATCCGTAGAACTGTTTTTCAAATAAATACTCATCGTATAACAATTACTGGTACA
The DNA here is from genome assembly GCF_021461395.2 of Schistocerca americana. Classification (NCBI taxonomy): domain Eukaryota; kingdom Metazoa; phylum Arthropoda; class Insecta; order Orthoptera; family Acrididae; genus Schistocerca; species Schistocerca americana. Next base: position 125,628,712 of record NC_060119.1, on the reverse strand, counting down.
TTTAGTTTTCGAGATTGAAAACGCAGACTGTTATTAATTTAGACACAAAGTGAATTATAGTGTTTGTTAATCGAGAGCTTCATCGCATAGGTCAGATTCTGCTATTCAGTGCAAGCACGTCTGATTATTTTTAATGGTGTTTAGCTCATACCCTATATATAATCTAAAAACCACAGTACTCAGAGCTAAGTATGTGAAGAGACAAAGATCGATATTCTGCAGTCGTAATTGATTTATGTAACTATTGCTTCTGTCGTGCTGTAAAGTGCCGATGATTACATACAATATGGATACATCGTAATTACTTGATAGTTCACAATTCGAGTCTACACCAGGTCGTCGTAAATTGTAGAAAACCGCAAGATAATAACCCATATAATTCAGGTCAAGCAAATTCGTCAATAAGCCGTAGAACAGCAATCGAAAACATAGTCCAGTTGAAACGAGATAGGGACTTTAGCACGATTCCAACACGTAAGTTTCTTGCAGTTGCCAGGCGGGCGGGTTTCGTAACTGGCTTGACGCCAGCAGCAAAACCCGTGTGATGTCTCGCTAACACCACTTACCAGCCGCAAGAGGAGTCGTTGATAGTGGACATGGTACGCTGTCGTTCCCATTGTCATAAGACAGATATAGCTGTGGCGATATAAAAGTACGTCACTGATGATAATCAAAATGATGAGTTAGAATGCGATAAAATGGATAAATAACACTGTGGGAGAGGACTAGGCATATTGTCACTAATTGTGATGAAACTAGCAAAACTGTTCTGAAAATAAATCTAGAAGCTGATTTTTTTATAAGTACCCTCTATAATTTTCTATTATTCTGTTTCATATGGTATGAATTTAATTCATGGGAGTCCATAAAATTTCAGAACTGGATTTGAAATCAGTAATTAAAAATATGTTGAAATGTTCAAAAGAACATTCTCCTCACGAAGAAAAACAGTGATTAAATGTCAGTGAGGAAGAAACTGCAAACTGCCCCACTATTTTTCAATGAATAATTTATTTCTCCATCACTAATATAAGTAGTAGGCCAATGAACAGACGACTGTGGTAATTTCTTGGATAAATATTACATTTTATGCTGCAGTATAATACACTCCTGGAAATGGAAAAAAGAACACATTGACACCGGTGTGTCAGACCCACCATACTTGCTCCGGACACTGCGAGAGGGCTGTACAAGCAATGATCACACGCACGGCACAGCGGACACACCAGGAACCGCGGTGTTGGCCGTCGAATGGAGCTAGCTGCGCAGCATTTGTGCACCGCCGCCGTCAGTGTCAGCCAGTTTGCCGTGGCATACGGAGCTCCATCGCAGTCTTTAACACTGGTAGCATGCCGCGACAGCGTGGACGTGAACCGTATGTGCAGTTGACGGACTTTGAGCGAGGGCGTATAGTGGGCATGCGGGAGGCCGGGTGGACGTACCGCCGAATTGCTCAACACGTGGGGCGTGAGGTCTCCACAGTACATCGATGTTGTCGCCAGTGGTCGGTGGAAGGTGCACGTGCCCGTCGACCTGGGACCAGACCGCAGCGACGCACGGATGCACGCCAAGACCGTAGGATCCTACGCAGTGCCGTAGGGGACCGCACCGCCACTTCCCAGCAAATTAGGGACACTGTTGCTCCTGGGGTATCGGCGAGGACCATTCGCAACCGTCTCCATGAAGCTGGGCTACGGTCCCACACACCGTTAGGCCGTCTTCCGCTCACGCCCCAACATCGTGCAGCCCGCCTCCAGTGGTGTCGCGACAGGCGTGAATGGAGGGACGAATGGAGACGTGTCGTCTTCAGCGATGAGAGTCGCTTCTGCCTTGGTGCCAATGATGGTCGTATGCGTGTTTGGCGCCGTGCAGGTGAGCGCATGCAGGACTGCATACGGCCGAGGCACACAGGGCCAACACCCGGCATCATGGTGTGGGGAGCGATCTCCTACACTGGCCGTACACCACTGGTGATCGTCGAGGAGACACTGAATAGTGCACGGTACATCCAAACCGTCATCGAACCCATCGTTCTACCATTCCTAGACCGGCAAGGGAACTTGCTGTTCCAACAGGACAATGCACGTCCGCATGTATCCCGTGCCACCCAACGTGCTCTAGAAGGTGTAAGTCAACTACTCTGGCCAGCAAGATCTCCGGATCTGTCCCCCATTGAGCATGTTTGGGACTGGATGAAGCGTCGTCTCACGCGGTCTGCGCGTCCAGCACGAACGCTGGTCCAACTGAGGCGCCAGGTGGAAATGGCATGGCAAGCCGTTCCACAGGACTACATCCAGCATCTCTACGATCGTCTCCATGGGAGAATAGCAGCCTGCATTGCTGCGAAAGGTGGATATACACTGTACTAGTGCCGACATTGTGCATGCTCTGTTGCCTGTGTCTATGTGCCTGTGGTTCTGTCAGTGTGATCATGTGATGTATCTGACCCCAGGAATGTGTCAATAAAGTTTCCCCTTCCTGGGACAATGAATTCACGGTGTTCTTATTTCAATTTCCAGGAGTGTAGATTGTAAGTGATTGTGGGCTTTTCAGTAGCTAGCTATGAAGTCCAACATTTTACTTATTCAAGGAATTATTATCTTTATCGTGTACAGCACAGAAGGATTTTGCTTTGAACCATGAGTGGGACAAAGGAGGACATGGCGGACACCTGGGCTATTAAGACGCTGGCATATTTACATGAACAAAGCCGTGATTCGTCTGAACCGATTCAAGAAATCCATGGTTATCCTTACTCTGGATAAGAGGAGGGGGATTTGAACCACCATTCCTGCTGAGCTTGTCTTCAATGCTGTAACCACCACACCTTTTCCACAGGTCCCACGAAGAACGGAAAATCGATGATCATAGATTCAAAAGATTAATTTCATACTGTCATTTAATTAATTGTTGTTCAGTCATTAAATGGATGTACTACTAAATAGGCAGGTATTGCTAACAGGAGACAAAACTGATGCCTAGCACAATTTACGTATACAACAACTATACATCAGGGACAGTAAATAATGACGATGTAAGCATATTTATAAATCGAAAAAAAAGAGAAAGGAAAACTGCAGGGGCTGACTGTTGAAATTTATGGCTATGAATTTGCGATGAGTGTGAAGTTGTTAGTTAAATTTTATTGAAAATAAATGTTCAGACCAGATGTTACTATTAAAATGAATGAGTTCATAAACTTGATAGATCACTTCGTTGCATTGACTGACTGCCCTGTCTGTTCTTGGTAAAATATTTCCTATGTTATCAATGAAACACAGATTACTTTGGTGTAATGTTCTATGATATTTCCTATTTACTTCACAATCTGGGTATTTAATAATAAGTTTGGGCAGATGGACATATGCTTATTAATTTCCATTCTGTCAAGATAGTTTTTCTTCCTTCCTTTATGGATATGATGTATTATTTGACGTTGCACCCCGTAACTATGGCCTTCTTTAGGCAAGTGATCTGAAAAATTAGTGTCTTCATTTCCAAATTTCTAACTTCTATGGTGTTTCTCCAAGCCCTGCCAGACTGGCCAATGTAGTATTTGCCACAATTAAAATAATTCTGGATATTCTACTCTTTCCCGAAGCTGGAGTGCTGTGTTTACCATTGGGAAAAATTGCCCAACGATGTAGTGCACATAAAACAATGTTTTTAAGTTCCTGGATCTACGTTTCGTGGCTACATCCAGTGAGATTTCTCCTAAATATGGAACTGTGCACCATTTATTGCGTTCTTGAAGTTGTGCGTCAAGAACAGGTTGGCTTGTAGGATTAAAGGGACCAGACTGCAACGGTCATCGGTCCCGTCACGAACAGGGAAAGGAAGAGAGTACACCTATTGTTTCTGTTTTATTCCGTTCTGAATTTTATACTGTTTTATTTAGAGTTTAGCAGCTTGAGGAACTTCTGAAGTTGCCTGGTGCAACCTGTGCATAATCAAGAAACATCATCAACATACCTAAACCAGTACCCAACTTTGTAAGAGAATGGGCTACTTCCAGAAAACTATCTTTCAAAATTATCTAGAAAGATTTCAGCAAGTCCTGGACAATGTGGAAACCCAGACTATTCCATCCAACTGTTTGTACATCCTGCAAAAGAGCAATAATTTTATGTTAGGCAAGTTCGTGTAGCTAACCGTATGTCATCTGTAAAAACTGGTTTGTATCCTGATTTATTAAGTCTGTGAGAAAGTTTAGGGACTCCTGAAAATATATATATATATGAAGATGGTATCTGTTCTTTCTGACATGTCCGAAAGAACAGATACCATTTATATATATAGTTAAGGCTCACCGGCCATGTGACCATCATTTTCGGTGCCCGAACTCTTACGGTGGCTCAGATGGATAGAGTCTCTGCCATGTAAGCAGGAGATCCCAGGTTCGACTCCTGGTCGGGACACGCATTTTCAACTGTCCCCGTTGACGTATGTCAACGGCTATATGTAGCTAAGGGTATTCATTTCATTGTAACTCCTGAACGTGTATGTTAGTAAATAAATCGCTGGCATTAAAAGGAAATGATTTGGCACCTGGGGTTGTGTGCATGTGTTTTAACTTGTTCACTAATTCAACTGACTGGTTTTAAACTTAGTTTTCATCTTGATCATGTCATTTAATTCAAATGGCTGGAGCACTATGGGACTTAACGTCTGAGGTGATCAGTCCCCTAGAACTTAGAACTACTTAAACCTAACCAACCTAAGGGCATCACACACATCCATGCCCGAGGCAGGATTCGAACCTGCGACCGTAGCGGTCGCGCGGTTCCAGACTGTAGTGCCTAGAACCGCTCGGTGACTCCGGCCGGCGTCATTTAATTCTCTGGCTAATTTGTAACATGGAGCTGAGAATGAAGACACCTATAGATAAAAAAGTAGGCATTGGGGGTCTAATATTATACTTTTACAAACTTGAATAACTGTTGTAATTTTATCATTATATGATTCTTTGGGTTCTATATGTATGTTTTGGAAGTTGGTGGAGATTAGGTAATCTTCCATTTTGTTACATAGTCACATTTGTTCGTTAACACAACGGTATTTCCACTGTCCGATTTACAGTATTTTCTTTGATGTAGTATTATTACAATTCGCTCGACACGAATTGGCTGCCTTGCATCCATTAAATTACACCTTGAATCGGCAGAGAACAAAGAACAACAGAGGCAATATATTTGCACTCCTTTACCATCAAGATACTGAAACAATGGAATGAGGCACTGATTCTTTTATGCGCAGACGCGCGTAACATCTTAGCCGCTGCTTAAAGATATTCTCTGACTTGCACGCGGCGAAATACCATTAATAAGTATTCTTCACCCGGACACAGCAAATTATTGTCAAGGTATGCTATAGGCTCAAAACGTCGTAGCATTTGTTCATGAGTCAAGGTGTGCAAAACAAACTTTTCTTACAATTTTCTCTATTTCATTACATTCTGGAGAATGTATTGAACTCTTGATGTTGCTACTTTGTAATCTGTGACACAATAACGTTGACACTGCTTAAAATTGCCTGCTAATAAATGATTGACTTGCGTGTAGAGTCTTGCGTCGTAGGAAGCAAGGGAGAGGATGTCGTACCCTCTTTCTACAACACAAATGCACAGGTGGATTAACACGGTTCTTTATATATATGAACAGATGGCTGATACTTAATTTGAATAGAATCCAGTTATGGTACAGGCTCCTCAGTAATGGTCCTCTTGCATGTTATACCGGTAATCTTGCTATAGTCACAGTACTGGTCGCTATGTACTGTCGTAGCTCATGACCCGCTCTGAGAGTGGCCAAACAGACGCCAAATTGTAGTGCGAGTTAGTGAGTCAGTGACAGTGAGTTAGTGAGGCCCTCCAGTGGCCGCTATCGACAGGGGATCTCAAGGTGGTTCCGTATTTCTAGATTTCTGGAAAGCTTTTGACATCGTTCCTCACAATCGACTTCTAATCAAGCTGCAGGCCTATGGGGTATCGTCTCAGTTGTGCGACTGGATTCGTAATCTCCTGTCAGGAAGGTCGCAGTTCGTAGTAATAGACGGTAAATCATCGAGTAAAACTGAAGTGATATCAGGTGTTCCCCAGGGAAGCGTCCTGGGACCTCTGCTGTTCCTGATCTATATAAATGACTTGGATGACAATCTGAGCAGTTCTCTTAGGTTGTTCACAGATGATGATGTAATTTACCGTCTAGTAAGGTCATCCGAAGGCCAGCATCAGTTGCAAAGCGTTTTAGAAAAGATTGCTGTATGGTGTGGCAGGTGGCAGTTGACGCTAAATAACGAAAAGTGTGAGGTGATCCATATGAGTTCCAAAAGAAATCCGTTGGAATTCTATTACTCGATAAATAGTACAATTCTCAAGGGTGTCAATTCAACTAAGTACCTGGGTGTTAAAATCACGAACAACTGCAGTTGGAAAGACCACATAGATAATATTGTGGGGAAGGCGAGCCAAAGGTTGCGTTTCATTGGCAGGACACTTATAAGATGCAACAAGTCCACTAAAGAGACAGTTTACACTACACTCGTTTGTCCTCTGCTGGAATACTGCTGCGCAGTGTGGGATCCTTACCAGGTGGGATTGACGGAGGACATCGAAATGGTGGAAAAAAGGGCGGCTCGTTTTGTATTATCACGTAATAGGGGAGAGAGTGTGGCAGATATGATACGCGAGTTGGGATGTAAGTCATTAAAGCAAAGACGTTTTTCGTCGCGGCGAGATCTATTTACGAAATTTCAGTCACCAACTTTCTCTTCCGAATGCAAAAATATTTTGTTGAGCCCAACCTACATAGGTAGGAATGATCATCAAAATAAAATAAGAGAAATCAGAGCTCGAACAGAAAGGTTTAGGTGTTCGTTTTTCCCGCGCGCTGTTCGGGAGTGGAATGGTAGAGAGATAGTATGATTGTGGTTCGATGAACCCTCTGCCAAGCACTTAAATGTGAATTGCAGAGTAATCATGTAGATGTAGATGAGCAGCGGTGTTCTAAATACATGCTGTAGGGAGGACGCTGGCGGCATGTTGTTTGTTGGTGTGTCTCTGGTCTCTCTCGCGATAGGCACCCTTGATCCAGCGCCTATTATCGATCTTCGCTCTACATCTTTGTCGACCGGTGTGTTGGCGACAGCTTACGCCAGCACACTGCTTTTTGGGCGGACAGTGTAAAAGTGTAATAGTTGTTTTGGCTAATGGTTTGCCTTCGTACATATAGAACTAGGTACTAGCAGGAGTATTGACTTCTACAGCAGCAAAACACTTGCATAACATTTCAGAAGGCGGCTGTTCTCAATTACGTACGGCGCATGTCACTTGCTAAGGGAGACGTCTTACGCAACTGTATGTTGGTGATGGAGTTCACCTGTTTAGCGAAGTTGCGAGTTGCGAGTTGCTGCGGCGGGCGCCGTGGGGCCCTTCCCAGGGGCCTCATATTTCAGGGGGACCGGCAGCGAGACACGCCGGCCGATGACGTATGGCCGCAGCAGGCGCCCCTACCGTCTCGTCCAGGCATCTGCTCTGCCCGCTAACTACAAAGCATGGCGCAACTTGGCGACCCTCCCAAGACGCCAGCCGACTTACTTTGCGTTATTAGCGATCGGGTGTCGGCCGAGGCGGTGGATCGCGGCTACAGGTGCCGCGCCAAACTTGTGGCAGCCGAGCAGGTGGCGCTGTGAGTTATGGGCTCCGGTGACGGCTGCGTCCCCATTCAACGCCACGCCAACACGGAAACCGATACATCCTAGTGTTTCCATAAGCCATAGTGATGTGCTTGTTATCTGAAGAACGGTTGTTGGCACTCTTGAGTCGCAGCCGTCTAGAGCAGAATTTATAATTTAAAACAAAAGCTGCGCTGGAAACGTCTGGCGTTGTTTACGTCATTTTTTATTCCCAATGATTAAATGTGCTGCAGCCTTGTTGTCAGTAATTACTGCGTGATTTAAAATGATACGATATTGTTCTGGTCTTCAGTCCGAAGATTGCTTTGACGCATCTCTCCGTATTGCTCTACCCTTCCAAAGCCTAAGTACCGCAACATGCACCCAAACTGCATACTGTAAGCAATTCTTGGGCTTCCTCTTCAACTCTTACCACTCACACTTCCCTCCGTTGCCAAACTGACGTCTCCTGATTATTTTGGGTTGTATCCTAGCAAACCGATCGTTTCCGCAGGCGCTAGTAATCATATAAACTTGTACTACTGTCGCTGTTGTTGGTTTCGTGTCTTTCTTGGCGACGATAATTCGGCCGCACAAACCACCGTTCTTCTTACCTTTTTAATTATTAGACATACTGTCCGCCCCTGGTAGCTGAGTGGTCAGCGCGACGGATTGTCATACCTAACGGCTCTGGTTCGATTCCCGGCTGGGTCGGAGATTTTCTCCTCTCAAGGACTTGGTGTTGTGTTGTCCTTATCATCATCATTTCAGCCCCATCGACACGCAAGTCGCCGACGTGGGGTCAACTCGAAAGACTTGCACCAGGCGAACGGTCTAACCGACGGGAGGCCATAGCCACACAACATTTCCATTAGACATACTTCGAATTACACCTGTTGATTTTTTTGTTGCTAACTTTGTACTCAGCTGACCAGAAGACATGTAATCGCACTTCAATAATTCCCGAAATTATGTTTCTTTTTTTAAAATTTTTAACCTGTATATCCGATTAAGGGATCAAAAATTTCACGCTCTGACTCGTAAAACGCTCTTTTTTTTTCCTAATGACAGCTGCCTAATGCCCTGCGATCAAAAAAGGGAGGTATTTTATCTCTGGAATATGATACGTAGGATATGCAGAGAAATACACTGAAGAGCCAAAGAAACGGGTACACCTGCCTAATATCGTGTAGGGCCTCCGCGAGCACGCAGAAGTGTCGCAATACGACATGACATGGACTCGAATAATGTCTGAAGTAGTGCTAGAGGGAAATGACACCATGAATCCTACACCGCTGTCCAAAATCCGTAAGAGTACGACGGGATGGAGATCTCTTCTGAACAGCATCTAGCAAGGCATTCCAGATATGAACAATAATGTTCATGTCTGGAGAGTTTGGTTCCAGCGGAAGTGTTTAAACTCAGAAGAGTGTTCCTGGAGCCACTCTGTAGCAATTCTGTACTTAAGGATGTCGCATTGCCCTGCTGGAATTGCACAAGTCCGTCGGAATGCACAATGGACACAAATGGATGCAGCTGACCAGACAGGATGCTTACATGTGTGTCACCTATCAGAGTCGAATCCAGACGTATCGGGGGCTACATATCACTCCAACTGTGCATGTCCCGCGCCATTACAGAGCCTCGAGCAAACTTGACCAGTCCCCTACTGAAATGCAGGGTCCATATATTCATGGGGCTGTCTCAATACCCCTACGTGTCCATCCGTTCGATACAATTTGAAACGAAACTCATCCGACTAGGCAACGTGTGTGGATGGGCCCTGGAGAGGTGGAAAATGTGCAGATGTGCGTGGATTCAAACCGCGTAGCCACTCCTCGCGGCAGTTCTGGGTCCGCTTGAGAGAATAGAATGGCTTTACATCACACCGTGCGGCCCAGGAGAGGTGAAAAGCTTTGTGTCGTGCAGTCATCAAGAGTACACGTGTGGGCCTTCGGCTCCGAAAGCCCACACCAATGATGTTTCGTTCAATAATTGTCACGTTGACGCTTGTTGGTGGCCCAGCAGTGAAATCTGCAGCAATTTGCGGAATGGTTGCACTTCTGTCACGCTGAACGATTCTCTTCAGTCGTCTTGCACGATATTTTTCCTGCCGCAGCGTTGTCGGAGATTTGATGTTTTACCTGATTCCTGACATTCTTCGTGAAATAGTCGTACGGGAAAATCCACACTTCTTCGCTGCCTCGGCGATGCTGTGTCCCATCGCTTGTGCGCCGACTATAACACCAATTTCAGACTCATTAAACCTTGATAAATTGCCGTTGTAGCAGCAGTTCCCGATCTAACAACTGCGCCAGACACTTGTTATCTTGAATAGGCGTTGCCGATGGCAGAGACTTATTCTGCCTGTTTACATATCTCTGTATTTGAAAATGTATGGCTATACAAGTTCCTTTGGTGCTTCAGCGTCTAATGACTGCAGTTTCCGCTTGATTTCAGCCGTACCATCGTTTGAAAGCTATCCCAGTGAATCACCGAGGCTGTCCACCAAGCAACACCGCCAAAGGCTGCTGCCCTTCATCAGGAACCACATCTTTGTTTGTCCTCTTCAAGGATATTTCTCCGGTTCGATTGCAGTCACTGTAAGGTGAAAGGGTACAGTGTTAATACACAGGGTGTTGGACGATAGGTTGTGCCGAGAAAAAATGGTTAGGAAAAAATTCGAAACGTTTCCGATTTAATTGGTATTGAAGTTAGCCAAGCAGTCCGCTGCGTGCGTAAATCTAAGCGGCCCGCCAGAGACGGAGTCGACAAACATGTGCTTCATTTGGTTTCCTAAAACCGAACGAGAGAGCGATACAAAAATTGGACGTGGGACGGTAGTAAGAATCGAACCCGTGCCAGAACAGTATCATGTACGCTATGAGATCGACTCACACCAAGTGAATCGGGTTGGCCGCTTGAATCTGCGCTGGCAACGGCCTGAATGACTAACTAATTAACTCGGAAACGGTGCCACGTATCGAATATTTTCTTAACAATTATTTCTTAGCACAACCAATGCTTTTCGAACTGTTTCTCAGAATTCTGTAAAAGAAATTGAAAGCAAATACGTTTAGAGGTCCAAAACGCGTCATTGAAAAGGATGTTAATCCAGTAAAACCATTGCCAGTACATTATTCTGTCATATGTACATAGAAATCGATATATGTACTGCAATAGACCTCTAGCAATCTGTTGTTATTTATTAAAAGGGACAAATAAATCGTGGTATGTACTCGCCAACTGTGCCTATGATGCTGTACTGCCTTTCAGTCCTTGCAATGATGTTATAAATGTAATCAATGAGCTTACAGTATTCTATAGTTCTATAAATAGACTTTATGACAAGAGAAGTGTGATTGGTGCAAGAAATAGAGCTCTGCTGGTGCATTTCGCAACTGCGTCGTTTGTGCTTTCTGTATTCATTTTCTCTACCACAGAGACAGTTACGTGAAGTACAACAAATAATTCATAAATTTATTTAAGCAAGGGAAAGAAGCCCCATAAACGTGAATGAAAATAATTTAATTAAATCCGATGTAGAACGTCCTGTCAGTGCATGCACGTAAAGTGAAGCCACCACTCACGGAGTGTTATTTTGTACATGTCAGAGTTTAAAATTTTTCTCGCGTTTGTTCTTTTTCAAATTAAGGTTTGATTTGAGGTATCTCTAGTAACATCTTCACTTTTATCACCACGAAAAAACACTATATCGGTGTTATATGTGACTTTCTAGTCCAGATACCCGGTTAAAATATTGATGTTGTAATAATATGAGCTTAGTGAAATACTGTATCTCTCGGGATATGACTCATTCAAATATTGCACAAAAAAGCCAAGTGTGTGTTTGGAAGAAAGCGGGGTTATGAAAATACATCTTCAACGGACAAGTAGTTTGATATTTATACTGAGATTCTCCAAAGTTCTAAATCGCGGTATACTCAAACGTGTTGATCGAAAAACGCAGGAGACATCAAGCATTAATCGTGAAACATCAGCTGTAGCCCGGACAGTGACCTCAGCTTGCCGAGGAAGAAACTTGGTTAGCTTCTTCATAAATTTCGGTATCCAGCGACGGTTACGCCCATAGCGCCAAAACACTGAAAGCAACTGCTCACCATGTTTGAGGAAAGGTACAAAAATTTCAACAGTATTTACTCTATCAGTCTTCGAAATTCGTAACAATAGGGGTCCAGAGACGCTTATATCACGAACAGTAAGGATATGTAATTGTAATTGTAGCACGAGGTGTTAAGCAAAAGTTTCCGAAATTTGTATGACCGGAGCTTAGAAATGGTAGTACAACCCAACGCTTGCAAGAGAAACTAATAAAAGTTTCGTGGGTCGATATGCCTAGCGGCTTCGATTTAAGTGGACGTGTTTATCGTTGGTGGTCGCTTACCACTGTGACCTTTGGTTGTGTTCGTGATTTTGCGAAGATAACAACGTTGCTGTATCAAGTTCTGTTTTAAACTTCTTAAAACGGCCGCAGAAATGCACAAGTCCAACAATTTGGTAATGATGCTTTGGCCCAAACACAGACGTACGTCTGGTCGAAATTGGTTTTCAGAATGGCCGGAAATATGTTGAACGTACGACGTGACCATGTATCGGCATTACGCGAGAAAATTTCAGTGCTGTCCGAAATGCGATTGTCAAATATCGTACGCAGATCATCCACGACATCTGTAACATAGTCGTAGTATCAGATCTACGACATCTGCAGCGCTCCAAAGCGACCAAAATACTCTTTCAGTGGCAGATATCGTATTTCGTCCGTTGAGCTTATCTTTCAGTATCTGTTTAGGAATTTGCACTTGTGGCATAAACCGTCTTTAGAAAGTCCTAGAATGTCGCATCTGAAACTGATGAAGCGGTGTACTGACAAAGTAAGACGTAATTCTGAAGTTGACAGTCTATGATTGGATTTGGCTATATTTCTGAGGCTATTACGTTTCCGATTACTGACGACAAAAAAAGTTCGCTTAACGTGGCTTCCATCATTTCTTCTCTCAAATACATCAAGTCTCCTTTTTGCTAAAACGACACTGAACCAAACAAAATAGCGTAATAATAATTTGGGTAATGTACGTATCTGTATGTGAGTGTGAAAGCAAAATGTAGGTAAGTGCTCGACCATAGTAAACCACCCGTTTACGTTCAGGTGCTTCGACACTTAGTTTATCATTGTTGTTAACAATTTTTGCTGTGTAAATGAAAAATAGACTTAGTACTATAAAATGAAAAAATTCAGACGCACATGAGGCAATGAAAATTGCCATTGGCCAGGACAGAATTATCAAAACGGTTTTGCTATTCTGAAATTTACACGAAATCTGTGTATAGTAACAAATGTGAAATGATTATTGTTCCACATCTTTTCGAAATGGCGGAAGATATAGTGTATTCTCAGCTTCTTAACCATCAGTTTGTGCCTGCCGGGATCGCAGAGTGAAAATGAGCTAAGTAGCTTTGTGACACGTTTGTTTCTCACGATGGATACGAAGTTACGCTCACCTCCGGCATTAGGGCAGAATACGAGATAGAGATATGGACTCTGCAGTCGTATGCAACGTGATACAGATTTATCTCTCCTCTACATTTGGTCTGCAGTACTCCAGAGGAATAGAGCCGGGTGAAATACGGCATCTGTAGGGGACCACGTACCCAACTACACAAAGAGAGCAGAGAGAAGCGCGAAACGACCTCTGACTTTTGTTGAGAGGGCAAGATTGTCGGTGGAAAAATCAGACGCGCGACAAAAGGAAGCAACATTACCAAAAATAATCGAAGATTATTTTTTATTCTTTATCGGCGCGTGTTTAACGCCACAAGAAGGAAGATGAAATAGGTTTGTTCTTAAAGGGGCTGCTAATTAAAACTCCCTTTTGTTCCATTTGTTTCAGGAAATCTGATCGCAGACTTAAATCGAGTAGAAGTAATGAGAGCGAGCGGTACTGGTCGCTATGATTCAGCGGTGCACTGACTCAAAAATAAGCTATAGCCACTTCCTTTCTCTGCCCTTTAGGGCGTCAGTGGCGCGGATGCGAGAGATAATGCAGGTTCAGCAGGAGTCTATCTTTCTAGAGCTAAAAGCGGGGGAGCCTCGGCATCATTAGTGCATTCAGCCCCCGAGCAGTTCAGAGTGTAAGGGCAGTGAAGGGGGCAAAAAATGATAAACAGCTGTCGTTGTTAGCTCCTATGAAGGTTCCTCACAGCTACTGCTGTACTGTGATGAATAATGATATGACTCAATCAGGTGAGTACTTTGGAAGCCGTTACTAATTTCACACAACTTTGTACAGACATCAATATTAAAGGCACGTTTCCAATTTAACAACGATATGTATAAGAGTCTGTATACGTTGTTCTAATTATGTTCTTAATTACACTAATGGCCATTAAAATTGCTACACCACGAAGATGACGTGCTACAGACGCGAAATTTAACCGACAGGAAGAATATGCTGTGATATGCAAATGATTATCTTTTCAGAGCATTCACACAAGGTTGGCGCCGGTGGCGACACCTACAACGTGCTGACATGAGGAAAGTTTCCAACCGATTTCTGATACGGAAACAGCAGTTGACCGGCGTTGCCTGGTGAAACGTTGTTGTGATACCACGTGTAAGGAGGAGAAATGCGTACCATCACGTTTCCGACTTTGATAAAGGTCGGATTGTTGCCTATCGCGATTGCGGTTTATCGTATCGGAGGGTAATACGGAACGCCGTGCTCGAACCCAAGGGCCTTATATCACTAGCCGTCGGTATGACAGGCATCATACCCGCATGGCTGTAACGGATCGTGCAGCCACGTCTCGATAGCTGAGTCAACAGATGGGGACGTTTGCAAGACAACGACCATGTGCACTAAACAATTCGACGACGTTTGCAGCAGCGTGGACTATCAGCTCGGAGTCCATTTCTGCGGCTGCCCTTGACGCTGCATCATAGGAGCGCCTGCGATGGTGTACTCAACGATGAACCCGGGTGCACGAATGGCAAAACGTCATTTTTTCGGATGAATCCAAGTTCTTTTTACAGCTTCATGAGGGTCGCTGATGGCCAGTACCCGTGGTCTAGGGGTGGCGTTTTTGTTTCATAATCAAAACGTCTTCGGTCCCGGGTTCGATTCACGCCACTGCCTAAATTTTGATAAATAATCAGCATTGGCGGCCGAAGACATCCGGCATAAGAAGTCAGCATCATTCTGCCAACGGCCTTGTCAAAGAGGGCGGAGGAGCGGATGGAGGTACAGGGCACTCTCTCGTCCTAAAAGTGGGAAATTGCCCCTAAAGGCGGAAGAATCAGCAATGATCAACGACATGAGGATGCAGTAGGCAATGGAAACCACTGCATTAAAGACACGTAACGTGTATCCACAGGACATGTGGCCTGTAATTGAAGAAGTGTCGTGATGATCTCTCCATTGGCAAAAGATTCCGGAATAGCCCCCATCCGGATCTCTGGAAGGGGACTGCCAAGGGGCAGGTGACCATGAGAAAAAGATTGAATAATCTACGAAAGGATAAAGTTCTACGAGTCGGGGCGTGGAATGTCAGAAGCTTGAGCGTGGTAGGGAAACTAGAAAATCTGAAAAGGGAAGTGCAAAGGCTCAATCTAGATATAGTAGGGGTCAGTGAAGTGAAGTGGAAGGAAGACAAGGATTTCTGGTCAGATGAGTATCGGGTAATATCAACAGCAGCAGAAAATGGTATAACAGGTGTAGGATTCGTTATGAATAGGAAGGTAGGGCAGAGGGTGTGTTACTGTGAACAGTTCAGTGACCGGATTGTTCCAATCAGAATCGACAGCAGACCAACACCGACAATGATATTTCAGGTATACATGCTGACGTCGCAAGCTGAAGATGAACAGATAGAGAAAGTGTATGAGGATATTGAAAGGGTAATGCAGTATGTAAAGGGGGACGAAAATCTAATAGTCATGGGCGACTGGAATGCAGTTGTAGGGGAAGGAGTAGAAGAAAATGTTACAGGAGAATATGGTCTTGGGACAAGGAATGAAAGAGGAGAAAGACTAATTGAGTTCTTTAACAAGTTTCAGCTAGTAATAGCGAATACCCTGTTCAAGAATCACAAGAGGAGGAGGTATACTTGGAAAAGGCCGGGAGATACGGGAAGATTTCAATTAGATTACATCATGGTCAGACAGAGATTCCGAAATCAGATACTGGATTGTAAGGCGTACCCAGGAGCAGATATTGACTCAGATCACAATATAGTAGTGATGAAGAGTAGGCTGAAGTTCAAGACATTAGTCAGGAAGAATCAATACGCAAAGAAGTGGGATACGGAAATACTAAGGAATGGCGAGATACGTTTGAAGTTCTCTAACGCTATAGATACAGCAATAAGGAAATGCGCAGTAGGCAGTACAGTTGAAGAGGAATGGACATCTCTAAAAAGGGCCATCACAGAAGTTGGGAAGGAAAACATAGGTGCAAGGAAGGTAGCTGCGAAGAAACCATGGGTAACAAAAGAAATACTTCAGTTGATTGAAGAAAGGAGTAAGTACAAATATGTTCCGGGAAAATCAGGAATACAGAAATACAAGTTGCTGAGGAATGAAATAAATAGGAAGTGCAGGGAAGCTAAGACGAAATGGCTGCAGGAAAAATGTGAAGACATCGAAAAAGATATGATTGTCGGAAGGACAGACTCAGCATACAGGAAAGTCAAAACAACCTTTGGTGGCATTAAAAGCAACGGTGGTAACATTAAGAGTGCAACGGGAATTCCACTGTTAAATGCAGAGGAGAGAGCAGATAGGTGGAAAGAATACATTGAAAGGCTCTATGAGGATGAAGATTTGTCTGATGTGATAGAAGAAGAAACAGGAGTCGGTTTAGAAGAGATAGGGGATCCATTATTAGAATCGGAATTTAAAAGAGCTTTGGAGGACTTACGGTCAAATAAGGCAGAAGGGATGGATAACATTCCATCAGAATTTCTAAAATCATTGGGGGAAGTGGCAACAAAACGACTATTCACGTTGGTGTGTAGAATATATGAGTCTGGCGATATACCATCTGACTTTCGGAAAAGCATCACCCACACAATTCCGAAGACGGCAAGAGCTGACAAGTGCGAGAATTATCGCACAATCAGCTTAACAGCTAATGCACCGAAGCTGCTTACAAGAATAATGTACAGAAGAATGGAAAAGAAAATTGAGAATGCGCTAGGTGACGATCAGTTTGGCTTTAGGATAAGTAAAGGGACGAGGGAGGCAATTCTGAGAGTGGACGATCAAGAACGAAGTGCTCGTATTAAGAAGAGTGTAAGACAAGGCTGTAGGCTTTCGCCCCTACTTTTCAATCTGTACATCGAGGAAGCAATGATGGTAATAAAAGAAAGGTTCAGGAGTGGAATTAAAATACAAGGTGAAAGGATATCAATGATACGATTCGCTGATGACATTGCTATCCTGAGTGAAAGTGAAGAAGAATTAAATGATCTGTTGAACGGAATGAACAGTCTAATGAGTACACAGTATGGTTTGAGAGTAAATCGGAGAAAGACGAAGGTAATGAGAAGTAGTAGAAATGTGAACAGCGAGAAACTTAACATCAGGATTGATGGTCACGAAGTCAGTGATATTAAGGAATTCTGCTACCTAGGCAGTAAAATTACCAATGACGGACGGCGCAAGGAGGACATCAAAAGCAGACTCGCTATGGCAAAAAAGGCATTTCTGGCCAAGAGAAGTCTACTAATATCAAATACCGGCCTTAATTGGAGGAAGAAATTTCTGAGGATGTATGTCTGGAGTACAGCATTGTATGGTCGTGAAACATGGACTGTGGGAAAACCGGAACAGAAGAGAATCTAAGCATTTGAGATGTGGTGCTACAGACGAATGTTGAAAACTAGGTAGACTGATAAGGTAAGGAATGAGGAGGTTCTATTCAGAATCGGAGAGGAAAGGAATATGTGGAAAACACTGATAAGGAGAAGGGGCAGGATGATAGGACATGTGTAAGACATGAGGGAATGACTTCCATGGTACTAGAGGGAGCTGTAGAGGGCAAAAACTGTAGAGGAAGACAGAGATTGGAATACGTCAAGCAAATAATTGAGGACGTAGGTTGCAAGTGCTACTCTGAGATGAAGAGGTTAGCACAGGAAAGGAATTCGTTAGTAGACTGATGACGAAAAAAAAAAAAAGATGGTCGCATCCGCGTTTGGCGACATCGCGGTGAACGCAAATTGGAAGCGTGTATTCGTCATCGCCATACTGGCGTATTGCCCGGCTTGATGGTATGGGGTGTCACACTGGTTATACGTCCCGATAACCTCTTGTTCGCATTAACGGCATTTTGGACAGTGGACGTTACATTTCAGATATATTACGACCCGTGGCTCTACCCTTCATTCGCTCCTTGCGAAACCCTACATTTCCGCAGGATAATGCACGACCGCATGTTGCAGGTCCTGTACGGGCGTTTCTGGATACAGAAAATTTTTGACTGCTGTCCTGGCCAGCACATTCTGCAGATCTCTCCCCAATTGAAAACGTCTGGTCAATGGTGGCCGAGCAACTGGCTCGTCACAACACGTTAGTCAGTACTCTTGATTAACTGTGGTATCGTGTTGAAGCTGCATGGGCAGCTGTACCTGTACACGCCATCCAAGCTCTGACTAAATGCCCACGCATATCAAGGCATTTATTACGGCCAGAGGTGGTTGTTCTGGGTACTGATTTCTCAGGATCTATGCACCCAAATTGCGCGAAAATATATAATATATGTGTCCAGTGAATACCCGTTTAACTTCTGCATTTCCTCTTGGTGTAGCAATTTTAATGGCCAGTAGGGTATTACATGTCATTGGGATTTGGCCTACAAAACCGCATTCAGGAGGATATTACCGTAGTTATTTCAGAGTTGTAATATGCAGTGTAAATGTTCCACAATATTTATTTTATAATTCATTGTGAACCAACTTTTGGATTTCTAGCGATCATCAGACAACTTGAGACCGAACAGTGTCCACACAATATCAAACGGTTTCTTTCTACAGAGACAATTATTCCCAATCCTATGAGACCGTTTAACGACGGCATGTGCGAAATATGAGGCAGTCGCCCAAAGGTTTTAGGGATTTGTTCTCATTTCTTTTGAGTTTGAATCATTCCATACTTGATCACAGAAATTTTCGTTTTCTTTTCATATAAAATTTACACGTAGCAATTTGTGTTATTCCTACGTACAGCATGTAACGGGTATAAGTGCAGACATTTTTATATGTGGCAGCATAATATGTACATACATCACTGTGTTTATTGCTTTTTTAACTCTGTGTCGAACAGTCTTCCCACAGACACGCCATATTTTTATGAACTTATGTTTCCTGCGTGGTTGTTCCAGCACCACTAAATGGACTAAATCTATCAATACAGACTAATTGTTTTGCGCCCACGTCTCCACACTTTCCAACAAATGACAGGCTGCCCATGCGAAAATAAGCATTAAAGATTTGCTCTTGTCATAGAGCGTGGGGTTCTACCAACTCCGTCCTCGCTCACTAATAGAAATATCTGCGCTTATACCCGTTACACTACCCATTACCCCTGGATGGCCTTAAAATGGTGACCAACATTTGAAAGTAATTATGTAAGGATAGAAGATGTCTCTGACGTTTTTGTGGACTGTCTTTTCAGTCATAAGCTACCTGGCGATGGAATAGAAGGCCGAAAGCCAGTTCACAACGAAATACAAAATAAATACTGTGTGATATTAATACTGTGTATTATAGTTTTCAATACATGCCTGTTCTTCTAATTGCCGACGGAATATTCTATGAACTTTAGTAAATTTTATTGGACTAATGGTTACGCTTAAGTCATAGTTTTTAACCTGCTACAATATTGTCAGAACAGATACGAAAATATCTGCTGTGTGAAGTTAACTGAACAGAGCGAATGAACGTAAATTTCAACTTAACATTCAGGTGTAAAATGAAGTTAAAATATGTTTTAACAGCGGATACACAAAGGCGCATTAGGAGGTAACAGCACACACTGAATTTCAGTGCAATTACTTCCAAAGTTAATAATCTCTTTATGTAACAATTATAACTGCAGCCTGCAAAACTAAATTTGTCCCATTCAAGACTATCGTAACACACATTATCTTGGCTGTTTCTGAACAACTTTACTACTAATATTTTAACTGCACCCATGTGTAACGCTTCAGTAACATACTTTCTTCACAGAACTGCATGACTGAGGCAGGTATCAGCTGAACACACACTTATAAAATACATGTGTATATATCTTGTATTAGAAATCGGCTGCCAGTCGTAATAGGACAATCATTTATTTTACACTTCATCCAGTTGGTTACCAATATTCCCTGTTGTTTCCTATTTTACAAATCGTCACGACGATGAGAGAAGCAGCGGTAAGTATCTATCGTTATTACATAACTTACGAGTTCATTATGCCGGTCCCGTTATGCCTCATCGTGCAGTGGGGACGGAGAAGTGGGGAGGACTAACAACCTCGTAAAAACAGTAGAGCTCATTTGGCCGGAGTGATACCACCCTGTGAGGGCTCCATGCCAGTGTTATAGTAAGACTTCAGCGGTAGTAAAGGCGGAAACTATGGATCTTGGAAGGGCGAAACTAGCGGAAGAAGTCCACACTGCATCTCATTTGCAACAAGCGCCAAAGTGGTCAGCATTTGTTCACCATAGGTGCGGCTGGAAGCATATTCCTCAGAGGTAACAACCTGGTATATTTAAGGGAGAGGTAACAACCCTGAATAGTATGTTTAAGGGACTTGATTCCCTAACTCAACAGTAAATCAACAAAGGAGGAGAGATTTTACCCCAGGGATCACTGAATCTTCCATTTCAAAGGAAATCAGGCATTCGGGTTCTGGGGGCCTACGACAT
This sequence comes from Schistocerca americana, assembly GCF_021461395.2. NCBI lineage: Eukaryota > Metazoa > Arthropoda > Insecta > Orthoptera > Acrididae > Schistocerca > Schistocerca americana. Next base: position 125,608,112 of record NC_060119.1, on the reverse strand, counting down.
CGTAGAGAGAATGAGTCGAATCAATGCGAAACCCGCCTTAAACAACAAACCTATTAAATCGAACACAGAAAAATAAACTACCTAACTACTTTTAATATAACCTCACTCTTAAAAACAGGAAAATTCAAAACTTTAATAAACTGCCTGAAGAAAATAATTTTAATGATTACACCACTGCAACCAACAAGAGTTGCTGATGAATATCGTTTCGATTCAGAGGGATTAAGGATATTTAAGGGACAACCAAGAAAATGAGCTATGACAAACGTACTTCAATTTGGATCAAGTTTCATTGTAAACAAAAACATATTAAACTCAATTACAGAATGTAAATCAATTAATGAGACTTTCCGCACCAACATTTAAATCACCAGATAAAGTTAACAATATTTTAAATACACATCCACTAACAAATGAGAAAAGCAGGGCACAGAAAGAGCAAACAGAAATAATTTGTCAAAATTTCTGAAACACTTTAGACAGCATTCCATCGAAAAGCTCAGTGTTACTACTTGGAGACTTTAACGCAGTAAATGGCAAAGAACGTCAGCACAGATTAAGAGTATGATACTTCCGTGCACTTAAAAGAACCAAGACAAACGGAGAACGACTCTTAAAACTATATAGACAGCATAACACAGTATTAAAATCTACGTTTTTCGAAAAACTTCTTAGAAAACAAACTACATGGGTATCACCAAATACGATTTGTGGTGACAAACAACTCGATCACTTTGCTATAAGCAGACACTCTGGAATGGAGGTAGGCAATGTAAAAGTTATCAATAGCGCCAGTTTCGATTTAGACCACTACCTATATATCATTAAACTCAAGGTTAGACCAATAAGAACCCAGAACCCAGAAAGTAAAATATATTGTACACAAGTTATCTAAAGAAAATGATTACAAGATGCAGTTGGAAGAAAAAAACCCAAATGTTAAGTTCCCCTTCCAAAAGACATTTATGAAACTGCAGAAGAATCTGTCCCTCTTAAAAATAAATGGAAACATGCTTGGTGGAATGATGACTATGATGAGTTAATTATAAAGAGACAACGAACTTGGAATATTAGGAATGCAAATAAAAATAATAAGAATAGGAAAAATTGTGTGTAAGCAAGGAAGTATCCACTAAAAGTTCTCAAAGAGACCAGAGTACAAAATATAAAAGATCAAATAACGTCAGCTGAGTCATATTTTAAGCATAACAACACAAGGAAGTTATATAAAACTTTCAAAAATACTTTAAAGAAGTACACACCGCCAAGTTTACTTTTTATAGATTAGAAAACACAAAAGACTGCAGAATACTTGTGGACTACCTCAAAGAGCTACTAAACTGAGATCCATCAAACGAAGAATCTCTTTTGATAATGTAATTCAAATACAACCAGACTCAAAGTCACCAGCAGCAGATGTAATCAGAGAAACCATAAAACAACTTAAAAGTAACAAAGCAGAGGTCAAAGGCAATATACTTACTGAATATGGGAACAATCTAGTAACAAAATTATTCCATGTCTAACGAGAGTCGTTAATGGAATCTGGACAACAAACAGCTTACCATCAAGCGGACATAGACAGTAACACGTCCACCACCAAAAAAGGAAAGAAAACTAATCCTATTAATTATAGAGGAATTTCCCTCTTACCTGTGACATATAAGATCTTGTCCATGCCACTTCTAAAGGATACTCGACCCACAACTAGGAGAGTATCAAGCAGGATTTAGGAAGGGAAAGTCTTGTGCAGAGCAAATACTAAATCTAAAGAACTTAATAGAAATGAGGAAAATCAGAAACCTGAATTAATAAGTTTTGTAGATTTTAGAAACGCATATGACTTAAGTTTTGGAATTGCACTGATCAACATTTTAAAGCAATTTTGACTTGACAATAAAATGTCAGAAATAAGTAGAGGAACTTTAACAAACAGAACGTCAAAAGTAAAATTTATAGGTGAACTGTCAAAATCTTTTGAAATAAAATCAGGAGTAAGACAGGGATATGGTTTATCACACCTAATTTACCAATTACGCATTAGGAAAGATAGTGAGATAATTGAGAAAATCCATCATTACTGAGGTGTTAAACTAGAGAGCAACTCAAATAAAATCATCATTGGTTGTCTACCTTTTGCTGATGACATGTCAGCATCTGCTGGGTAATGTCAAAAATCAAACCACAGACCTACAGAAAACAGAAGACAAAACAGGACTAAAAATATGACTTGAAAAATCACATTTCAAGAAAAATGTCAATGATGCCCCATACAAGTCTATCAAAAACAACCTAGAATAATGGATAACAAGCAGCATGTAAGAAAATATAGCTGTAGAAATTAGATTGCATAAAATGGACATTCAAAATGAAAAAAAAACTTATATGAAAAAAAGACTTTGCCCTGTAACACAAAACTAAGACACTATCAAACAGTGGGAAGGCCGTAAACATTATACAGCAGAAACACTGAAGCCATCAAGATTTGGGAATCTTGAAAAACTGGAAAAACCTCAAAGGAGAATTCTAAGGCAAACAACGGGACCTAAAAGTAACATTAATATTGATTACGAATTAAGATCAAACAGAAAGGTTTACTTGAAAATGCGTAAGCTAACTGATGTAACTAGAAAAGAAGACTGTAATTTTTCAGCCACATATACCGAGTGGATAGTAACAGACTAACCAAGCAGATCTGCAACTTCGTAGACAGCTAGATATTCAAACCCAAATGGCTCACCAAATTGACAAAGATATGAAAAACCCAGTCATTAGAGTGGACATAACAGATGACAGAATACTTTTATATGTAGGATTTCAGGAAAGAAAGAGGTCTGGAAAAGGAAAAAAGTGGATCCAGAAAGAAAAGCAACGACGCTCTCGAAGGGTGAAGGAAGCCTGGAAGCAACGAAAATTAAACACGAAGGAGTAAAATCAAAGCTGATTTATCGTGCCCTCCAAAAGGTTTATTAGAATAAATAAATAATATTACAAAACTAACCTAATCTTCAGTGTACTGCTCTGATGACAAACAATTCATAGTTTCTATACAAATGCCTGGTGTGATAGTAACAAGTAAGAGCATTCCTGTAAGTAAACCATTTATGAGAAAATAACTATAGCGTAAGCTCGTGTTTTAAACAATACCTATATCTATACTATTAATTTTTTTATTTTGGTCATCAGTCTACTGACTGGTTTGATGCGGCCCGCCACGAATTCCTTTCCTGTGCTAACCTCTTCATCTCAGAGTATCACTTGCAACCTACGTCCTCAATTATTTGCTTGACGTATTCCAATCCCTCTACAGTTTTTGCCCTCTACAGATCCCTCTAGTACCATGGAAGTCATTCCCTCATGTCTTAGCAGATGTCCTATCATCCCGTCCCTTCTCCTTATCAGTGTTTTCCACATATTCCTTTCCTCTCCGATTCTGCGTAGAACCTCCTCATTCCTTACCTTATCAGTCCACCTAATTTTCAACATTCGTCTATAGCACCATATCTCAAATGCTTCGATTCTATACTATTAATATAACTGTGAAAATGTCATGTCTGTCCGTCTGTCTGTGTCCTTGAACAAGTTAATCACGAAACAAAGTAGACAAATTTTCATGGGGTATTCATAGGTAACTTGAGCATAGCTTGGCACTGCACGCTTTATTTCATCAAAAACGGAAAACGAAAAAAGAAAAATAGATATCCTAATTTAAAGTTATATCTCAAGCCGGCATGTCTGTCTGTTTCTGTGTTTGAACACACTTACCTCCAAAACTACTAGAGGAATTTTCATGTGTTTTGCACAGGTAACTTGAGAAGAGCTTTAGGCAACGTACGGGGTTCATTTAATCAAAACTGGAAAAAAATCGTCATTTAAAGTTTTAGGACTCTCCACAACTTTGGATTTGGGGTGTTTTGGTGACAGCGTAGAACCAATAAATGGTTCTTTCATTTCGCAGTACATCTAAGAAACATAAATGGCACTGTTCATTTTTTAATCTCTGTGACAGAAGCATTTTCAGAAGTTTACGGCAGTACAGAATTAAGCGCCGGTATCTCAAGTTTTCGTATACAAACGAACACTGAATTAACTTGCGTACGATATACGGATTTAGTGATTTCATGTTTGTGTACTAAAATCTCAACGAAATTGCTTTCCTTCTTTCGACGGATCTCATTAGTATTTAACTTCTTGGCTAATAAAACATGAATTTACTGACGAAATGATCCTATAAGGGTTACGTTTCTCCGACTGACGTAGTGAACTGTAAAAATCGACGGTATGCAATGTCCCTTCTTTCGATCTAAGATAGTCGTCACTAAGCATGATCTAGCGACGCTGAATTTTAGCCAGCAACATTAAAATTGCTTAAGTTAAGGTATTAATGTGACAAGAACAGATTTGTCAAGCTACTGCAAATGAATCTCGACAACCTGGAGCATGGACACTAATGTATCTCGATAACAGAGTTTTCCCTGAACAATGCAGTCAGAAAACAAAATAAAGAATAGAATGATCTTACATCTCTGCAACTACAAACATACTGTTTATAATCACATATGATCCATTTTCAACGTGAGAAACAAACAGAAAGAAACCTGATTTCCTTTCCAAAACTAAAGGGAACGGTAAATAAACTTGCCTTATTTCAGTTAAAAAATAGTATGCAAATTCCACTCAGCAGAGTGCAGCACCCTTAAGCGTTCAGAGCAAGCCATCTTCCAGTTCAAAAGCATTATTCTCTGGCTTCCAAGTCAAGGCATTCCCTTCTTCTCATTCGCTTTCTTATCTGTGCAGTTAATATTTAACCTTGGTCTGTTCAACAATTCTTCTTCAATTTCACTATCAAACATAAAACTATACTTTCCCTACAGTTTATCTTCTGCAAGTTCTCCATGACTCTATCTACCAGCGGTTAGCGGTCAATCTCGTCCTCTTTGATCTTCTGCTTTTCATCTAAAATCGTTTTAGCTACTTCTGTTTCACTCACCTGGCCACGTTCGTTGACCACCCATCTTACTATGGCTGATTTTCCATTCATCTACTAAATGGCTCTTTCGCTGTTTGGCCCAACGATTGTTTACTTTTTTCTCAAAAGCATCTAGCATTCCAGTATCATTTGATAATCATGATGAAGTTTCCAAGGCATACCTCTTATAAATGGTTAATTTTATGATATGCGGTAAGAACTTTGAGAACAATATTTATTTAATTCAGGACAGGTTCTGTTGGCTGCTATAAATCTGTATTTTCATATAAGATATGTCATTTCAGCTTCAGATCTTGGAACGACCTGCAATATGGCCCGCTTACTTACAAATTTTTTCGCCAGATGCAATCTAAAATTTCAGGTTTCTTTTTCACTGTTTCGTACCATTGCAAGCGGTTGAAGCTAACTGACTTAGTGGTGAGTAAACGAAGAATTGCTGACAGGTGTGAAAATTACCGAACTATGAGTTTAATAAATCGCAGTTACAAAATACTAACACGAATTCTTCATAGAAGAATGGAAAAACTGGTAGAAGCCAACCTCGCGAAAAATCTGTTTGGATTCCTGAGAAATGTAAGAACACACGAGGAAATACTGACCCTGCGAATTGCCTTAGGAGATAGGTTAAGGAAAGGCTAACCTACGATTATGGCAATTGAAGACGTTGACTAGAATACTCTATTTGAAATTGTGAAGGCAGCAGGGGAAAATATAGGGAGCAAAAGGCTATTTGCAACTTGTGCAGAAACCAGATGGCAATTATAAGAGTCGAAGCGTGTGAAGGGGAAGCAGTGTTTAAGAAGAGAGTGAGGCAGGGTTGTAGCCTATCCATGACGTTATTCAATCTGTACATTGAAAAAGAAGTAAAGAAAACAAAAGAAAAATTTGGAGTAGGAAATTCAGGGAGAAGAAATAAGAGCCTTGAGGTTTGCGTATGATATTGTTATTTTGTAAGAGACAGCAAAGAACTTGGAGGAGCATCTGAACGGAATGGACATTGTCTTGAAAGGAGGGTATAACATTAACAACAAAAACAAATGAAGAATAATGGAAAGTAGTAGTATTAAATCAGGTGATGCTGGGAGAATTAGATTAGGAATCGAGACACTTAAAGTAGTAGATGAATTTTGCTATTTGAGCAGCAAAAGACTGATGATGGCCGAAGTAGAGAGGATGTAAAATGCAGACTGGCGGTGGCAAGAAGCGCGTTCCTGAAGAAAAGAAATTTATGAACATCGACTATAGACTTAAGTGTTAGGAAGTCTTTTCTGAAAGTATTTGTCTGGAATGTGGCCATGTGTGGAAGTGAAACACGGACGACAAACAGTTTGGACAAGAAGAGAATAGAAGCTTTGGAAATGTGGTGCTACAGAAGAGCGATGATGATTAGATGTATTAGATGGGTAGATCACATAACTAATGAGGAGGTATTGAATAAAGACAAGAAATTTGTGGCACAACTTTACCAAAAGAAAGGATCAGTTCAGTTGATAGAACACGTTCTGAGACATCAAGGGATCACCAGTTTAATACTGTAGGCAAGTGTGTGGGATAAAAACCGTACACAAAAACCGAGCGTTGAATATAGTAAGCAGATTCATAAAGATGTAGGCTGCAGTAGTTATTCGGAGCTGAAGGGGCTTGAACGGTATAGAGCAGCATGGAGAGCTGTATTAAACCAGTTTTTGGACTGAAGGCCATAACAATAACAAATACAGAGCGGCAATGCTTTTCCTATACAGGCGTCAGCTTGTACAGATTGCAGTTACTACATAGTTAACACACAGTTTCATTACAGATTTCACAAAGTCTTCTGCAGCATAAAAATAATCAATTCAAATGTATCGTGTATAAATGTAATACATTAATTAATAATAATTTAATAAATTGTCATAAATTAATGTATAATGTGTAAACGTCTAATTAATCTATATAGTAGTATACGCTTTATTTAGTATACAATCACGTAAATAAAAAGTTTACACAGAGACAACCAAGGCAGATGTACACACAGTGTGTATAATGTTGATACGTTACAAATTAATCTGGTGATAACTCTATGGTTGTACTTACAGAGCAAGTGGTAGCTGGTAAGTATGTTCATTCTACTAAAATGTTCATACTTATTGCCTAACTTACCTGCAAATTTTGATGAGAGCGTGCTGGTGACAGCAGTGAGAAATAGACGTCCCAGTTGACGTACTCTTTCATACGAACTGACATACTGATCGCCATGCCACAAACACGAAAAAGCCTTGTGATTTAAATCTCCTTCGGATGTTGAGTGGCAGGAACAAATTTTTGAGTTGACTGTGAGGGTTTCCCTGATGGGAAATATGTACCCACTTTACTTACTGCTATTTTGGATGGGCATTTTACTTGAAAAACGTTCGTTGGTTGAGATTGGTCATCGACTAAATAAACATCCATTTTAGTTGCAGCTGGGGCTGCCTCTTCTTGCGTCACAGATAGGAAAGAAGATTAGGGTCGACTACAAAGTCATTAAGTCTTGGTGACTAAGGACGGTTAGGGAAATCGACTGAGTCCTTATTCCCAACGATCACTTCATGCGATTTAGGTCGATCACAGGAAACTTAAATCTGGATGGACGGACGGAGATTGAACCACTGGACTCCTAGATACGAGTGCGGCGTGTTGCCACAGCGCAGTTTCCGTGGTGGAAACGCTTTCTTACCATTTATACGATATATGATCAGTCACATGGATACTCCGTAATCTGTGATTTCCTACAGGTATTAGGTCACACATTTTAGTACTGGCGACTGAAACGTATCTTTTATAAGACGAATTATTTTGCATTTCTTATCTTATCTGTATGAGAATTATGTAATGGGAAAGGAAGGTAATGTAATGTATAAGAGAACTATTATTGCGTATAATCCACAGACTGTGTACACGACAAATGTCAAGGATAACTTATAAATCTCCTTCAGTTTCTTCAAAACAATCGTTCGGGAAACGAGGGCTTCCTCTTCTCGTAATTCACTTTTGTTGTCACTTACGAGTGAATCACAGTTACTTCTCGACTGCTCTGTGCAGTTTCCAATCATTATTACGAACAGCTGTCACTTTTCTCTTAAATGTATCGGCGATTATTTGTAAATCCCTTAGAAAAAATTCATTAATTTTGTTTTATGTATTTTCACATTAGGCCTACAGATCAGTGTATCGCGTCGTGTGTTTTCAGAATTACGTACATACAGAGCCTAAACTTTGCGTTCTTCACTACAGTGTCCGATTCCATTCTTGTGACCTGTTTGTGTATGGAAATCATTATAATATCTTTACAGTCACTGCTTTTGAGCAATGACGTTGTACATTAGTCACCAGGGCCCGATACATTAAGAGGAAGGGAAACGAGAGAAGGCATAGGTAAACCACTGAAGGTGGTGAAATACAATAAATCAGATGGAGATTATTTGATGTGTAAGTAGTAACCACTTCTAGCAATCGATTTCATGAAGTATATTTCACAAGGCAAACGCGACTGGACGCACTGCGTACTTTTTGCCAGATTTAAATATTTCTCTCACTTTTTGTAATGCCAGTATCGAAGGACACATTACACGGCCTTCCTGTCATTGTGTTTCTACATACATTTCTTTCAAGCTTCAATATTAGTTCTCATTAGGTTTCAGAATAGTGGTGCGCGTACTGTAGGATCTTCGATCCACACACCATCAGATTATTTGACTTGTCGCTCTAACGAAGTAGGCGAGTGTCAGCAATATGTCTCGTGGTCTTATTGTGGCGTGTTTATCTTCTGCCGTTAGGTCAGACGATAGAAATGCCACTTGCACGCTTAGAGTATCAGATTGACGGTGACCAACTTTGAACGGAACTTGATTAATTTTCACACACATTTATTAAAATAATAAAAAGGCATAGATATTACGTAACTTGATTGTGGATGCTGTTTACAATGGACAATCTGAAGTTCCTTTGGTCTTGGTACGTTAATCTTATTCTCACATATCTCTGATACTTGACAAAGTGTCTACACATTACTCTTCATGGCTATTTACAGGAATATGATAATCTTATTAGGCGCAGACTGAAACTTGACTGCAGACAAATGCAGACTGACTAATCGGAGGTCTGTACACTCGTTATAATACCTCGAGCGTTCAGGTATCACTGCGCGAGTGTGATCCGCGAGGAGAAAAGGTTCTACGTTAGCAGCAATCTCATTGGCTGTGAGACATATTAATACGCGGATCGGCGGAAGCAGAATTTGGTCCGTCTCTAAGACAGCGCCATCTCGTAGTGCGGAGACGGACGAGCGCTGCGCCTGCAGGGCGCGCTCTGTTGGGAAAGTTGTGTACGCGCTGACTACGCGGAACTATGTACACAACAAGAGTGTCTTCAGATGCACTACATTTGGGAGTACGTTAGTGCCTGTAATGCACTGCAAGGACGAGCGCATACCCGTTTCACTGTAGGCCTTGGCCTAACGGCATACAAAATAAGCTCATTGAAATTCTATACCTCTGCAGGTCAGGCACCTGCCTGTCGTTAATAAGATGAACTTCGTTGCCCCCTGTACTCAAAGAGCGTTGACAGTGAATAGTACTCTTAACGAGGCGGATAAGTTCAGAATGTTGTTCAGTCGATACAGAATGACCCACTGGAGACACGGTAAGATGGCCACTGCCACTAAAGTAAACATTGACGTGTTCTGAAAGAAGAAATATGACCGTTCTGACTAGAAATCAGGAAAGAGAATGCGCTACTCACAAGGAGAATGCGCTTCTCACATATCACTGATTAGTTACTTTCCTTCCGTAACTCGATTTGTGTGGCAGTATTTTATACGTGGTTAATTCTTAAAGCTTAACTTATGGGGAGCAATTGTATATTACTCGACATGAGAAACTAAAAATATGTAATATTGAAATGCTGATTCGTTCTGCGAACCACGTAGTGAGGAAATGCACTCCTGTTAAATAACGATTACTATTCATTAGTACGATTTTTTCTTTAAGAGAGGGACGATAATATTGGTCCGAAGAATCTCCTGTAACGTGGTAAATTTACGAACAACTGGCGAGCGGTGGGGACTGCAGAGTTTGTATTCCCTGCGATACACATTTATCCCTGAGGAACTAGATACAACGAAAGAATTCGCTACTTCATCGAGCAGAACATTGGTCAGCGTTGGGTCATCGCTCCTACACTGCTTCTAACGCAGCGATTCCATGTTTTATTTTCGAACGCGAACACTTCTTCTGCTGTGATGGAAAGTAGCACTGTAGTCCAGCTAAGATAACACCAGAGGCCCGTACTGGGTTAGAAAAATGCGTCCGAGTACACAGGGCCTTGGACGGAAAAGGTTTGCCTCGTAAGCAGTTGTCTGAGGTGGGCATACCACGCTGATGTGGTCGCTTCGCCTCCTAAATCTATCTGCAGAGGAATATAGTGCAAAGGTTTGCGAATAACATTCTTAAGTGTGATAATTCTAGCCAGTTTTTAATGTCATTCGTCAAGATTTGTGGCAGCAACATTAGGACTGAGACAGGAGGGTCGAAAAGACGCGACGGTTGAATATCGGCGTACCATCGAAAACTTTTCTTTCGAAGGCCTCACGGCCTTCATGTCGGTCACTATACGAGACATTACAGTAATAGTATATAAAATCTCTTCTAGACTTGACAATGCTGTGGCACTGCAGAATGATTTTTTATAGTTCTACCAGGTAAGCTCATGACAGAGAAGACTAGCTCTGGGCCAGTCCGTCAATCACCATCTCAATAAGACGTACCGCCGATGTCATGAACGTCAGGACACGAAGAGAGCGTTGTCACACAACCTACAAGCGAGGTAATAAGAAATTCAGCAGTCTCAGAACTACATAACAAGATAACGTGAAGTAATACTTCGTAAATTCAGTGCCAGAGCGCCACTGCAAAATCAAACGTAGACCGAAAGACTCACGCTTGGCGACGCAGAACCAGTTTTGATTTACCATAGGGCGGCAACGAGAGCTGACAGGACCGATAAACGAGCGAAAATACATCCATTAACCCAGAGCTGGCGCGGCATAGGCGCAGGCTAATCAACTTTTATAACGAGGCTTTCGGAGCTCAAAGACACATTCAGTCATGCTGCCATTCTGTCTGTATTTCTGTAACCAGAGTAAATGATGGTTATGAGTTTCAGTGAAATGATAAGCTGATTGATGGTCTGCGTGGCTCTTGGACCTGTGGGCAACATCAGGTCTCGCTGATGAAATGTCAGCACTATCTTGTGCCATGTTCTTACTCCAACCCTCCACCGAATGCTGCCCTGAAGACACTCTGTAACTCTGTAAATTCACGCGAGAATATTACAGCGGATTCGAGTGAGTCACTGACGTCTCCTGGTCCGAACACGACCCCAGTTCCCCGGTTTGCAACAATGCTCTAATTTTGGCGAGGAAGGGAGTCCACAGATCTCTAGTAGTGCCTTATTGCCTCCGTAGAGCTGCCAAATTTCCAGCAGTGTTTATTGGTATAACAAAGAGGTGAACGGAGACATCTCTGCGTGCAGTCAAGACAACTGTTGGGAACCTGTGAAGCGTTAACGACTCCAGTATTACATTATCAGAAGTCAGTTTATGAGTCGTCGTACTCCTGCAACAGCCTTCACTACGTGTTCGATTCTAGCTGATGACATTCCACACAGCTCAGCGTTTACACGCCCATGGGGTGATGTCAGCGCCTCTGGCGGCTGCCGGCGTGGGTCAGCGGTTGCCCCACGCGCATTGGTTCTCGTACCGTCTGAGAGTAAAGGTCTTACTCCCAAATCTACGATGGCCCTTGATTACCCATCTGCGATGTACCTGGCGTTGGTAGCCTTGTGGTCGGTTGATCTCCTCTCTTATCCTGGTAGGGCGCCTGAGTGTTGAACAGGAGCTTGTACCTCAACAGGTCCTGTTGCTGGCCCCCACATTGCAGTCCGGTCCTGGCAGTACTCTGCGATGTGATGTTATCGGAAGACAGTTTTTCCACCAGCAGATGAGTATGAAGTTCACACTGTGATGGAAACCTTGAGTACATCTTCGGTTAGTTCATGGACTCTGCTGTGACATTAATTGACAACAATATCGTAATCATGGAATCAAGTGCTACGGATCCCAAGGATGAACTGCTTACAACAACTGGAGAGGTGGAGTATATAAAGGGAGTTAGCATGAGGCTATGACGCAAAGGTTCAAATGGCTCTAAGCGCTATGGGACTTATCATCTGAGGTCATCAGTCCCCTAGACTTAGAAATACTTACACCTAACTAACCTACGGACATCACACACATCCATACCCGAGGCACGATTCGAACGTGTGACCTGCAGTTTCAGCCTCATTAGAGCAATATTTTGTTCAGAATCCACGTTTTTAAGAACAGCGTGGTTCTGGACTGGAGCGCCTAGAACTGCTCGGCCACAGCCGGCCGCTATGACACAAAGCTCGATTCGTAATGTCCGAATTTGTCCTCCTTATTTTGCTACATTCACTTAACAGGATGTAAACTGTTGTGTCGGTCCGTCGCTACGTCCTTTTGTGCAGTGGACACAGCTTCTTGCACCATGCCTCACGAGCTAACAAATATGCTTGTCTCGCTTGCTTTAGCTATCTATCCCCTTTTCTGCGGAATGCTTATTCCTTAGTGTTGTGGACCTGACCCACATGCAGCCACCCGGAGTGGCCGAGCGGTTCTAGGCGCTGCAGTCTGGAGCTGGGCGACCGCTACGGTCGCAGGTTCGAATCCTGCCACGGGCATGGATGTGTGTGATATCCTTGGGTTAGATAGGTTTAAGTAGTTCTAAGTTCTAGGGGACTGATGACCACAGAAGTTGTGCCACAGTGCTCAGAGCCATTTGAACCACTTGACCCACATGCAACATAATGGCTCCTTTCCTGCTTCCACTCCTGTCTCTGTCTCTGGAATGACTTGAGTTTGCCTGATGCAATGTGAGGTTTAATAGTTTTTTTTTCTAATCCAGCCTTTAATACTCTGTGCTGTAACAATATATCTGACCCGCTGTACCAACTAGTACCAGTTACTGTCCATGAGATTAACGTCGGGTGATTTAGCGACACAGACGAGTTGGGATAGAGAGCCTCAATTTTTGTAATTGCGTGGAAACCTGTGAACACAGTTTCTGTCATCTTGGAAGGCGAGAGTGTCCACGACGCACTCATTACGGAGATGTAAGAGAGAGGGTGATAGAGATATAGATATATATATACACACACACACACACACACACATACAGAGAGAGAGAGAGAGAGAGAGAGAGAGAGAGAGAGCAACAATTGGTCGCCGAGAATGTTGTAATAACATGGTTCATATTCAAGTTAACGTGGGCGATACACCCAATCCCAAATTTCAAAGTCACAGATCCAACTTTAAATAAACCATTCAAACATCTCTTTTCCCATCTTGATAGCTTTGGATATCTACCGTCCACCATACTCTCCAGAATCTGGAATGTCTTTTCTCGTCTCCAAAATACCGTTTGTTTTTACAAGCCCCCTCACATCATTCTTAATGTACGCCCTAGTATCTTCCCGGTTTTTCATTACATCCTGCGATCACCTATGCTATCTCACACTTCTGGGTACCTCCTCGTCTTCCACCTTATCCACCCTAGTTATTCTTTCAATATTTCACAAAGTCCACAACTTAGAAGCCTCCAGCTTTACAGTGTCTTTCTTAACGTCCACGTTCCAGCACCGTACGGACGGACAGTCCATACCTTTTGTCAGTATTCTTCCATACTGCATATGTAGAAGTTTCATTTCCTACGAAATGACTCGTTTTTCATTGCTATCCTGCTTTTATTTTCCGTGCTTCATTTGCAGTTGCTTCCTAAATACTTAAAACCTCCTACGTGTTCTTGTACTTATTCTTTCATCCCCTCCTAGAGCCATTAGTTTTATTTTATTGGTATCGTTATTCATTCCATACCCCTGTAGCATCAGTGACTTCCAATACTTTCTACAATCCCTTTTCTTCCTCTGCTACACCGACCATATCTGCAGAAGTTCGCCCATTCTAACAAAACTTCACACAGAGTAACGCGCAGATTTCAGAGTCAATATGCAACAGCGTGGTAACTGACGACAAAACACTCTTTAGTAAAGGAAACAGCCTCTTTGTTTTATTTCTAGATAGTATTATGAATTGTTGAGGCGGAGATATCCCATATTGTTTCCACAACCGGCACGTGTATGTGGAGTCTTCAGAAAGTCCTTCTCGAATGAAACGAAAACCGTTGCGATTGTGCAAAAGTAGCCAGTCAGCAGCAGGAACGCAAATCTGCATTTAAATTCGTAACAGCGACCGCCGTAAAACTGGCGCCGACTAATGCGAGCGGGCGGGCGGCCGGCGCGCTGCTGCTGCTGCTTCTGCTTCTGCCTTAATGAAAGCCGCATTTCACTCTGATTTTTATGGGATCCGCGATATGCGGCGACCGTAAAAGCGGCTGGCCCGGGAGGCAGCCAGTTTGCACTCGGCCCGTGTTTCGGAATGGAAATCTGGGCGGCGAGCAGCGATTCTCGTGTCTTTTATTGCCTCTGCGGGAGCGCGAGCGGCCCGCGGCTGGTTAAGGTGCCAGCGCTGACTCTGCTTGTGTCTTGTTCGATAAGCCCACATTTAACGAGTTAGGAACCTCATTCGTTGCAAATCCATTATGCTGTATCTCACAGTAAACTAGTAACACAGCTTGAAACACGGGCCCTTTCGCGAGAGCAGTGACTCGTATCACACGCTAGCCAGCGCCAAGCGTAAGTCATTCATTCCCAGAGTGTGCCAGTTGGAAAAAATGTTCAAATGTGTGTGAAATCTTATGGGACTTAACGGCGAAGGTCATTAGTCTCTCATCTCCCACACTACTTAACCTAAATTATCCTATGGACAAACACACACACCCATGCCCGAGGGAGGACTCGAACCTCCGCCGGGACCAGCCGCACAGTCCATGACTGCTGCGCCTCAGACCGCTCGGGTAATGCCAGTTGGAAACAAGTTCCGTCTGCTAATGTAGCGTATCTGTCTGACGTTCTAGTTACTCGTGTGAGCCTTGGCCAGTGACAGCCAATCAGGTAACAGCCCATTAAAGTACGGACGCCAGACGGTATGGTTTAGGCACAAAAGGGGACTCTACTTCCTGTTTTCGGCATTTTCACTCTGGATACTGCTCTTACAATGCTGTGCTCCAAACATACGTGCTAAATAATGCTTTCCTTTAATTAAGGTTTACTTACTTGTAGACTAGTCTTGGCCATGAACGCCCCTTTTCCTGTGCTAGTCTGATTTTATGCCCTCGTTGATTCGTACGATATGGTTTACGTTGCTTCCACGGTACCAGAATTCCTTAACTTCACCTACTCCCAAATCAACTACTTCCATGATTCTCTGTGCGCAGCCCTTCCCCCCTGCCCCCCCCCCCCGGGTTCTGCTTCGGGCATGGGTGTGTTCATTGTTCTTTAGTGTATAAGTCTAGGGACCGATGACCTCAGTAGTTTGGTCCCTTAGGAATTTACACACATTTGAACATTTGAAGTTTCTCAGTGTCCTCATTTCCGCTGAATACT
Organism: Schistocerca americana; assembly: GCF_021461395.2. Lineage (NCBI taxonomy): Eukaryota > Metazoa > Arthropoda > Insecta > Orthoptera > Acrididae > Schistocerca > Schistocerca americana. Next base: position 125,592,526 of record NC_060119.1, on the reverse strand, counting down.
TCTTGCATACGAAGTTACCCTCACTCCGCCAACTGCCTTCTCAAAAAAGGTGCAGGAGCGCACAGAAGTTGAGGGCACTCTGTTGCCCTCGAGGTGCGAAATTGCCTCTAGGGGAAAAAGAATCAGCAATGATCAACGACATGCGGCCAGTAATTCAAAAAGTATCATGATCATCTCCCAATTGGCAAAATATTCTGGAATAGTGACCCATTCGGATCTTCAGAAGGGGATAGCAAAGGGAGGCGACCACGAGAAAAAGATTGAATAACCAGCGATAGGATAACTTCTACGAAACGTGCCGTGCAATGTCAGAAGTTTGAACGTTATACAGAAGGTAGAAAATCTGAAACGGGGCATATTAAGACTGAATCTAGATGTAGTGGGAGTCAGCAAAGTGAAGTGGAAAGAAGACAAAGATTTCGGGTAGAACGAGTATAGGGTAATATAAACAGCAGCAGAAAATGGTATAAAGGACAGACACACTTTCCGAACTCAGATACTAGATTGTAAGGCGTACGCAGGAGCGGAATAGACACAGATCACAATGTGGTAGTGATGAAGAGATCAGTCAGGAAGAATGAATATAAAAAGAAATGGGATACGGAAGTAATAAAGAATGAAGACATCTGCTTGAAGTTCTCTGAGGCTGTAGATACTGCAGGAGCGAATACCTCAGTAGACAGGACAGTTGAAGAGGAATGGACATTCCTAAAAAGGTAAATCACAAAAATTAGAAAGAAAAACATAGGCGCAAAGAAATACTGAAGTAGATTGATGATGTTGTTGTTGTTGTGGTCTTCAATCCTGAGACTGGTTTGATGCAGCTCTCCATGCTAATCTATTCTGTGCAAGGTCCTTCATCTCCCAGTACCTACTGCAACCTACATCCTTCTGAATCTGCTTAGTGTATTCATCTATTGGTCTCCCTCTACGATTTTTACCCTCCACACTGCCCTCCAATGCTAAATTTGTGATCCCTTGATGCCTCAGGACATGTCCTACCAACCGATCCCTTCTTCTAGTCAAGTTGTGTCACAAACTTCTCTTCTCCCCAAGCCTATTCAATACCTACTCATTAGTTATGTGATCTACCCACCTAATCTTCAACATTTTTCTGCAGCACCACATTTCGAAAGCTTCTATTCTCTTCTTGTCCAAACTATTTGTTGTCCATGTTTTACTTCCATACAAATACTTTCAGAAACGACTTCCTGACACTTAAATCTATACTCGATGATAACAAATTTCTCTTCTTCAGAAACGCTTTCCTTGCCATTGCCAGTCTACATTTTATATCCTCTCTACTTCGACCATTATCAGTTATTTTGCTCCCCAAATAGCAAAACTCCTTTACTACTTTAAGTGTCTCATTTCCTAATCTAATTCCCTCAGCATCACCCGACTTAATTCGACCACAATCCATTATCCTCGTTTTACTTTTGTTGATGCTCATCTTATACCCTCCTTTCAAGACACTGTCCATTCCGTTCAACTGCTCTTCCAAGTCTTTTGCTGTCTCTGACAGAATTACAATGTCATCGGCGAACCTCAAAGTTTTTATTTCTTCTCCATGGATTTTAATACCTACCCCGAATTTTTCTTTTGTTTCCTTTACTGCTTGCTCAATATACAGATTGAATAACATCGGGGAGAGGCTACAACCCTGTCTCACTCCCTTCCCAACCACTGTTTCCCTTTCATGCCCCTCGACTCTTATAACTGCCATCTCCTTTCTGTACAAATTGTAAATAGCCTTTCGCTCCCTGTATTTTACCCCTGCCACCTTTACAATTGGAAAGAGAGTATTCCAGTCAACATTGTCAAAAGCTTTCTCTAAGTAAACCAGTCTAAGTCCACAAACGCTAGAAACGTAGGTTTGCCTTTCCTTAATCTTCCTTCTGAGATGTCGCAAGGTCAGTCAGTGTTGCCTCACGTGTTCCAACATTTCTACGGAATCCAAACTGATCTTCCCCGAGGTCGGCTTCTACCAGTTTTTCCATTCGTCTGTAAATAATTCGCTTTAGTATTTTGCAGCTGTGACTTATTAAACTGATAGTTCGGAAATTTTCACATCTGTCAACACCTGCTTTCTTTGGGATTGGAATTATTATATTCTTCTTGAAGTCTGAGGGTATTTCGCATGTCTCGTACATCTTGCTCACCAGATGGTAGAGTTTTGTCAGGACTGGTTCTAATGGGATGTTGTCTATTCCCGGGGCTATTCCCGGGGCTTTGTTTCGACTCAGGTCTTTCAGTGCTCTGTCAAACTCTTCACGCAGTATCGTATCTCCCATTTCATCTTCATCTACACCCTCTTCCATTTCCGTAATATTGTCCTCAAGTACATCGCCCTTGTATAGACCCTCTGTATACTCCTTCCACCTTTCTGCTTTTCTCTCTTTGCTTAGAACTGGGTTTCCACCTGAGCTCTTGATATTCATACAAGTGGCTCTCTTTTCTCCAAAGGTCTCTTTAATTTTCCTGTACGCTGTATCTATCTTACCCCTAGTGAGATAAGCCTCTACATTCTTACATTTATCCTGTTTAGCCATTTTGCACTTCCTGTCGATCTCATTTTTGAGACGTTTGTATTCCTTTCTGCCTGCTTCATTTACTGCATTATTAAATTTCCTCCTTTCATCAATTAAATTCAATATTTCTTCTGTTACCCAAGGATTTCTACTAGCCCTCGTCTTTGTACCTACTTGATCTTATGCTGCCTTCACTACTTCATCCCTCAGAGCTACCCATTCGTCTTCTACTGTATTTCTTTCCCCCATTCCTGTCAATTGTTCCCTTTTGTTCTCTCTGAAACTGTGTACAACCTCTGGTTTAGTCAGTTTATCCAGGTACCATCTCCTTACATTCCCACCTTTTTGCAATTTCTTCAGTTTTAATCTACAGTTCATAACGAATAGATTGTGGTCAGAGTCCACATCTGCCCTTGGAAATGTCCTACAATTTAAAACCTGGTTCCTAAATCTCTGTCTTTCCATTATATAATCTATCTGATACCTTTTAGTATCTCCAGGATTCTTCCATGTATACAACCTTCTTTCATGATTCTTGAACCCAGTGTTAGCTATGATTAAGTTATGCTCTGTGTAAAATTCTACCAGACGGCTTCCTCTTTCATTTCTTAGCCCCAATCCATATTCACCCACTATGTTTCCTTCTCTCCCTTTTCCTACTGTCGAATTCCAGTCACCCATGACTATTAAACTTTTGTCTCCCTTCACTACCTGAATAATTTATTTTATCTCATCATACATTTCTTCAATATCTTCGTTATCTGCAGAGCTAGTCGGCATATAAACTTGTACTACTGTAGTAGGCATGGGCTTCGTGTCTATCTTGGCCACTATAATACGTTCACTATGCTGTTTGTGGTAGCTTACCCGCAATCCTACTTTTTACTCATTATTAAACCTACTCCTGCATTACCCCTATTTGATTTTGTATTTATAACCCTTGTCTTGTTCCTCCTGCCACCGGAGTTAACTAATTCCCACTATATCTAAGTTTAACCTACCCATTTCCCTTTTAAATTTTCTAACCTACCTGCCCGACTAAGAAATCTGACATTCCACGCTCCGATCCATAGAATGCCAGTTTTCTTTCTCCTGATAACGACGTCGTCCTGAGTAGTCCCCGCCCGGAGATCCGAATGGGGGACTATGTTACCTCCGGAATATTTTACCCAAGAGGACGCCATCATCATTTAACCATCCAGTAAAGCTGCACGCCCTCGGGAAAAATTAAGGCAGTAGTTTCCCCTTGCTTTCAGCCGTTCGCAGTACCACAACAGCGAGGCCGTTTTGGTTAGTGTTACAAGGCCAGATCAGTCAATCATCCAGACTGTTGCCCCTGCAACTACTGAAAAGGCTGCTGTCCCTCTTCAGGAACCACACGTTTGTCTGGCCTCTCAACAGGTACCCCTCCGTTGTGGTTGCACCTACGGTACGGCTATTTGTATCGTTGAGGCACGCAAGCCTCCCCAACAACGGCAAGGTCATGGTTCATGGGGTAGAAGATTGATGATAAGAGCAAGTAAAACACGTTAATGGTATTTCATGAGTACGGAAAAATGAATCGCTGAAGAAATAACTACGTAGTACAGTGTAACTAAGACGAAATGGCTGCATGAAAACGTGAAGAAATCGAAAAAAATGAACGTCGAAAAGACTGACTCAGTATATAAGAATATCAAAACAACCAACCGTGAAATTAAAAGCACGGGTCGTAACATTATCAGTGCGATGGGAATTCCAATGTTAAATGCAGAGGAGAGAGCGGATAGGTGGAAAGAGCACGTTGAAAGCATCAATGAGGCGGAAGATTTTTCTGGTGTGATAGAAGGAGAAACAGGAATGATTTAGAGGAGGTAGGGGATCCAGCATTAGAATCAGAATTTAAGAAATCTTTGGAGGACTCAAAATCGAATAAGGAAGGGACAGATAATATTCTGTCACAATTTCTGAAGTCACTGGGGCAGCGGCAACAAAACGACTATTCACGTTGGTGTGTAGAACATATGAGCCGGGCGATATTTCATCTGACTTTCGGAAAAATATCATCCACACAATATAATCACTTCACTCCTGAGATTACAGGAGTGGCGGCTATGTGTCGTATTGCAGTCACTGCCGAGTATGATGCTCATATGATCCCATCACTTCCACATCCATCCTTATCGGAACGTCACTGGCGTAGCATCCATAAGTGTGTTGTACTTGATACAAGGCAATGAGGAAATAGCGAGAAGGCAACAGGAAACCGATACCTGAAACTCTGCAGCATTTGCCTGGGCACGGCATTCCGTACACAGCACCGAGAAAATGACAGGCAAACAGCCTGCACTAGTTGTTTGTAACTGCACAATATCCATCTGGGCGCTGTACTCCATGCATGGCAGCAAGAAGAGACAGACGAACAATCTTCTCTCGCTGCCCAAAGTTCGGCTTTGCCCTACAAGCTCAGCGATTGTTGCTACATACCCTCTGCACCTTGGTTGGCTGCTACCTAATGCGCTCTACCCGACCACGAGTTCCCTTCCACGTTCCCACAAGGACTAGTGATGGAAGCCACACAAAGCGCGCCGCTGCAATTCGTCCAAGACCAGAGATTGCACGAAATTACAGGCCTCTCTGATATCGATTGCCAGAGACTTACAAGGCACGGTTCAGCTGCTTTGATGTGACTTTCCACATGCTCCTCTCTTGCGCTGCCCGCTGTATCTGAGAGTACTTGGACATTTTGTCCTCAATTATTTGGCAGGACGTATTTCAATTTCTGTCTTCCCCTACAGTTTTAACCCTATACTACTAATTTTAGAAACATGGAGATTGTTCCCTGATTTCATAAAGCTTGTCGTATCATCCTGTCCCTTTGTATTCCTTATCTTCCTGTCTTCGTTGAATTTGTTCAGATCCTCCATTCTCCTCATCTTAACGATCCACACAATTTTCTACTTTCTTCTTTAGCAACAGAATCCTTCGATTCTCTTCTCTTCTACTTTTTCCCTACCGTACAATGCTGTGCTCCAAATGTACATTCTCACATTATTACTTCTTCAAATTAAGGCCTATGTTTGACACTAATAGACTTTTCTTGGCCAGGAATATCCTTTTTGCCAATGAAAATCTGCTTTTTATGTTCTCCTTTCTCTGTCCGTCATGGGTTATTTTGCTTCCTAGATATCAGAATATCTTAGGTTCTTCAACTTCGTGACCACGAATCCTGATGTTAAGATTCTCGCTGTTCCTGTTTCTACTATTTCTCATTACTTTGGTCTTTCTTCGATTTACTCTTAGTCCATACTCTGTGCTCAACGGAATGTTCATTCCATTTAACAGATCCTGTAATTCTTCTTCACTTTCACCCAGGACAGCAGTGTTATCAGCAAAATTTATCATTCATATCCTTTCACCTTGAATTTTAATCACACTCTTGTACCTGTCTTATATTTCTATAATTCCTTAATAGACGTATAGACTGCATCTCTGTCTTACACCATTTTCAATCCGAGCGTTCTTGTTCGTCCACTCTCAGTCTTCCCTCCTGGCCCTCGTACATATTGTGAATCACCCGTCACTCCCTAAAGCTTACGCCTATTTTTCTCAGAATTTCGAACATCTTGCTCTGTTACACGTTGTCGGACCCTTTTACCAATTCGACAACTCTTATGTACGTGTCTTAATTTTTCTTTAGTCTTGCTTGCTTTATCAACCGCAACGTCAGAATTGCTTCTCTGGTGGCTTTATATTTCGTAACCCAAACTGATCATCTAACACGTCCTCAATTTTCTTTTCAGTTCTTCTGTATATTATTCTTGTCAGAAACTTGGATGCATTAGCATTTAAACTGACTGTCCGATAACTCTCGCACTTGTTTTCGCACTTGTCTGCAGAATTGTGTGGATAATATTGTTTCTAAAAAATCGTCAGACACACATTTTACACACCAACGTGAATAGTTGTTTTGTTAAGCTTCCCCCCAATGATTTTAGAAATTGTAATGGAACGTTGTCTATCCCTCCGCCACGCGGGATTAGCCTAGCGGTCTGAGCCGCTGCAGTCGTGGACTGTAGGGCTGATCCCGGCGGAGGTTCGAGTCCTCCCTCGGGCATGGGTGCGTGTGTTTGTCCTTAGGATAATTTAGGTTAAGTAGTGTGTAAGCTTAGAGACTCATGACCTTGGCAGTTAAGTCCCATGAGATTTCACACACATTTGAAATTTTTTTCTATCCCTCCTCCCTTATTTATGTATATGGGATACTAAGATACGTATTTATGTTATACATATTTGCTACTGTTAATTATCTTGTACCCTTTATTCCAAAGCTTTAGTCTGATAATGAAATTTTGAAACGCGTAACGATTGTTGTGCAACATCTGAATGATCGCCTGTCTCTACCACAGGCATACTTCTCCATCTAGTAATGGAAATTACAATTACCCATCCATAACTGTGGGTTCCTTGATTGTTCTGGGAGACGGTTCATTTGCATTACAACATACCAAATATTAATTCGCTTTATTACATAAATGAATAAAAAGATTTACTTAAAATGACACTATCCTTTGCCACGGGAGTGCTTCGGAATGTGCAACTGTCACTGACTTTTAAAGCACCACTCAAAGCAGTATTTAAAAAACTGTTCTCTTGAAGAACAACATTCATCATTTACTAAAGTACATTGCCGTCTTGAACTTCACAAACACTTGTCCTGCTCGATGATGTAGATAGCTTCAGTTGAGGTCACGATCTGGACAGAGCACTCCTACGCACGACTCGATACTGACCTCCGTGCGAGGGCGCTGTTAAGCTGAGAGAGGGGGCGTGATTTCTTCAGCCTCTCCTATTTGTCGCTGCGAATTACAGCTTTACCTCGCTAGTGTCTGTGGTACCAATGTGCTTACTGGCGTTGGTGTGGCACCGCGATTTCTCGACGATACCACACATATTTTTTTCAGAATTTCGAAAATCTTGCACCGTTTTATACTGTCGAACGCTTTTTCCTGGACGACAAAACCTATGGACATGTCTTAATTTTTTTCTGTCTTGCTTCAGTTATACAGTGAAAAGTCAGAACTGCTTCTCTGGTTCCTTTGCCTTTCTTAAAAGAAAACTGGCGGTCATCGAACATATCCCCAATTTTCTTGTCCATTCTTTTGCATAACCTCATTCTCAGCAACTAGGCTGCATGGGCAATTAAGTTGTTTGTGATATAGTTGTCGTGCTTGCCAATTCTTGCTTTCTTCAGAACTTTTTGGATGATATTGTTTTCTGAAATTCTCGTCCGTCGCCAATCACACAGATTCTGCAGACCAACTTCAATAGTCGTGTGCTTGACGCTTCCTCAAACGATTTTTGAAATTCAGATGGATATTATCCATCGCTTCTGCCTCATTTGATTCCTAGTCTTACAAAACCCTTTTAAATTCTGACTCTAATATTAATTCGCCTCTGTCTTCCATATCGACTCCACTTTCTTTGTCTGTCACGTCAACAGACAAGAACTTACCCTCTTGGACTCCTTGAATATAGTCTTCTCACGTAACTTCTCTCTCTTCTGTGTTCACCAGTGGAATTGTAATCGTACTCTTAACCATGCCGTCCTCGCTTATAATTTCACCAAAAGCTGTTTTGACTTTTGAATATCCTGAGTCAGTCCTTCCCACGATCATTTACTTTTTGATTTTTTTACATTTTTTCTGCAACCATTTCTGTTCGACTAAGTGAATTATATTTTCCTATTCCTTCAACATTTTTGTACTTCCTTCAGTGGAAGTATTACTTCTGTTACCCAGGTTTCTTCGTAGTTACCTTCCAACTAATTACATTTGTCTCTACAATATATGTGATTGCTCTTTTTAGAGATGTCAAATCCTCTTGAACTCAACTACCTACTGTGGTATTGCTCATCGTAGTATCCCTGCCATATGCAGACTTTAAATCCGTCTCGTCATTCCTCAGTTCTTCAGTATCTTACCTCTTTCCACAGTTATTCTTCTGGACGAATCTCTTAAATCTGTCTAGTCTTCGTCATTACTAAATTGTGAGCAAGTCTATATCTGCTCCTGGGTACATCTTACAATCCAATGTCTCTATCTAACCATGATGTAATCTAGCTGTACCCTGCCCGTGTCTCTGGGCCTTCTTCAAGTACACCTCCTCCTTTTGTGACAATTGAACAAGGTTTTAGTTACGCTGTTACTAGTTGAAGATTATTGTAGAACACAATTCGTCTTTCTCCTCTTTCAGTCTTCCCACCAAGACCCTAATCTCCCGCAACTCTTTCTTCTATTGTTTCCCCAATTACCGCATCACAATCTCCTATTACTATCAGAGTTTCATCTTCCTGTACATAGTGAATTATCCGTAAGTATCACTATATATTTTCTTATCTCTGCATCTTCTGCTTGCGACGTCGGCATGTATACGTGAGCTATTGCTGTCGTTGTCGGTATTCTGATGAAATTGATGACAACAACCTTTATCATTGAACTGTTCACAGTAACTCACTCTCTGATATAACTACGTATTCACAATTAATTCCACACCCGTTACCTACATCATTTTCTGTTGGTGGTGATACGAGTATGATCCTGTATTCGTATGAGTCCCCAATCTATTTTGACTGACTTGACTTTTCATACTTTCTAGCCTCCCTATCACATTCAGACTTGTGACATTCCACGCTCCGACGCGTGGAATATTATCCTTCCGATGGTTATTCGCTATTTTACTTTTGATCATCTCCCCGTTGCTCCTAGTCCCCTCCCATAGTTCTGAATGGTGGACCAATCCGGAATCTTCTCCTAATGGAGAGATCATCATGACTGTTCAACTACAGGACACAAGTCCTGTGGATGCACCTTGTGTGTTTTAATGCAGTGGTTTCCATTATTTTCTGCATCCTCAGTCCCGTCGAATATTGCTGATTCTTACGCCTTTTAGGGGCAGTTTCCTACACCAGGGGCAGGAGAGTGCGCTGAACCTCTGTCCGTTCCTCCTTCCTCTTTCACAAGTCCATTGCTGGAAAGAGGTTGACTTCTTATGTAGAGAGTCTTCGGTAATCCTTGCTGACGAACGAAGCGAGAAGGCAGTTCCTAAGCAACAAGATACACTATTCGAGACCAATGAAAGCGGTATTACCTTGCATATCATAAAACGCCCAAAGGACTAAGCGGAAGGACTTGACCTTAGAGCAGGGGAGCATTGACCTTTTATTGTTCACAACATTTATTAAAGTCAACGAACAGAAATAACAACTGTGATAAACGTCAAGTGAGAACATATGTACATGAAGCCCATCAGTTTGCGTTCAGTACCCAAGCAAATATAACAACTCTACAAATGAGAAGGACAACACCTTTAAAAAAAGGTAACTTTACTCGTTAACTGTGAATAAATGTATTTTGTATTAACAAAGAGTGAAGAAATACATTTATCCGAGCCAGAGAACATTTATACATAAAGCCCATCAGTTTCCTTTAGGTACTAACAAATGTACAACAACTTTGCAAATGAGCCAGGTAATAACTTTTTATAGAAAACAGAAAACACAGCACGCCCAAAGGGCTATCGTAAGTTCACATGCAGATAGTTTTAGAACCTTTCACAAATATATTCGTTTAAAAGTAAGGGTAACATTGCACACAGACTCGCAACTGCACAGGCAATAGCCTACATCACAGACTTCTCTTACAAATACACTCCTGGAAATGGAAAAAAGAACACATTGACACCGGTGTGTCAGACCCACCATACTTGCTCCGGACACTGCGAGAGGGCTATACAAGCAATGATCACACGCACGGCACAGCGGACACACCAGGAACCGCGGTGTTGGCCGTCGAATGGCGCTAGCTGCGCAGCATTTGTGCACCGCCGCCGTCAGTGTCAGCCAGTTTGCCGTGGCATACGGAGCTCCATCGCAGTCTTTAACACTGGTAGCATGCCGCGACAGCGTGGACGTGAACCGTATGTGCAGTTGACGGACTTTGAGCGAGGGCGTATAGTGGGCATGCGGGAGGCCGGGTGGACGTACCGCCGAATTGCTCAACACTTGGGGCGTGAGGTCTCCACAGTACATCGATGTTGTCGCCAGTGGTCGGCGGAAGGTGCACGTGCCCGTCGACCTGGGACCGGACCGCAGCGACGCACGGATGCACGCCAAGACCGTAGGATCCTACGCAGTGCCGTAGGGGACCGCACCGCCACTTCCCAGCAAATTAGGGACACTGTTGCTCCTGGGGTATCGGCGAGGACCATTCGCAACCGTCTCCATGAAGCTGGGCTACGGTCCCGCACACCGTTAGGCCGTCTTCCGCTCACGCCCCAACATCGTGCAGCCCGCCTCCAGTGGTGTCGCGACAGGCGTGAATGGAGGGACGAATGGAGACGTGTCGTCTTCAGCGATGAGAGTCGCTTCTGCCTTGGTGCCAATGATGGTCATATGCGTGTTTGGCGCCGTGCAGGTGAGCGCCACAATCAGGACTGCATACGACCGAGGCACACAGGACCAACACCCGGCGATCTCCTACACTGGCCGTACACCACTGGTGATCGTCGAGGGGACACTGAATAGTGCACGGTACATCCAAACCGTCATCGAACCCATCGTTCTACCATTCCTAGACCGGCAAGGGAACTTGCTGTTCCAACAGGACAATGCACGTCCTCATGTATCCCGTGCCACCCAACGTGCTCTAGAAGGTGTAAGTCAACTACCCTGGCCAGCAAGATCTCCGAATCTGTCCCCCATTGAGCATGTTTGGGACTGGATGAAGCGTCGTCTCACGCGGTCTGCACGTCCAGCACGAACGCTGGTCCAACTGAGGCGCCAGGTGGAAATGGCATGGCAAGCCGTTCCACAGGACTACATCAAGCATCTCTACGATCGTCTCCATGGGAGAATAGCTGCCTGCATTGCTGCGAAAGGTGGATATACACTGTACTAGTGCCGATATTGTGCATGCTCTGTTGCCTGTGTCTATGTGCCTGTGGTTCTTTTAGTGTGATCATGTGATGTATCTGACCCCAGGAATGTGTCAATAAAGTTTCCCCTTCCTGGGACAATGAATTCACGGTGTTCTTATTTCAATTTCCAGGAGTGTAGTTCCCAGCTCACGGCATCTGCCAAGGGCGGACATGAACGTCCTGCGGAGCGGCCAGCACGGACCACACCTGGTTGTGCCATTCGGACCCGATTTATCGGCCCGACCGAGAGCGCGGAGTACAGTACTAGGTACGTCCGACTTCACTTCCCGGGTGCTCCTCCCCTCAAACGGTTAATTCAGGGGCTTTTTATTGGGTGCACCAGGATCTCAACGGAATAGTCAATTCCGTCAGATTCAAGAACAAGCAAGCACCCGAAGGTGTAGCCCAGACCTGCCACCGAGGCACAGACGTAGAACAACACAATTATAGTCCAACAAATCGAGTGTGCTGATGCAGCAACAACACGCTACGATCAAATGCCTCAAACAGTGCTATGTTAATGAAGCCAAAATTACTGCCTGCAATAGGCGGGAAGTCTTTCGAGATCCAAAGTCTCATCTACCTATAGCAAAATATACAGCTGATGCATATAATACGGCTTGAAACCGGATTGGTAGGTAACCACAGGATAAGTTAAAGGTTGTTGCTGGGGCCGTGAAGAGTAACTGTGAGTTACAATCAAACACAAAACTTTGTTTTTCCAAAAACCACTTATTTAGACGTTAGCTTAAGGATCACAACTAAATAAACAATATGGCTGAAAACCTAGTTAAAGAAAAACTGAGATGTTTCCTGGGCTGAAGGCCCAAAACCACACAGCAAACACAAGAACAGCTGAAGTCCTAGCTTAAAAACGAAGCAATTAAAAATAGAAGGAAATTTTTTTCTTAAAAAACATGCAATGAAAATAACTAACCGCTGAAGGCCTACACTATACGCCTGAAGCACAAATATAATTAAGGTACATTAATAAACAATTTTTTCTAAACAAGAAAATTTCCTTTTCAACTTACAACAGAACGGCCGAAGCCTGATTAACTTATTGCACAGCTGAAGGCCACAAACAAATTTGAAACAACGGCTGAAGGCCTGAACTTCAAGTCAGATAAATAATTTAGAATAAAAATCCTGCTTCTTATTAAAATTTTTCCATTAGAGAATAGACACAGCTGAAGGCCTTATTAAAGGTTCAAATGGCTCTGAGCACTATGGGACTCAACTGCTGTGGTCATAAGTCCCCTAGAACTTAGAACTACTTAAACCTAACTAACCTAAGGACAGCACACAACACCCAGCCATCACGAGGTAGAGAAAATCCCTGACCCCGCCGGGAATCGAACCCGGGAACCCGGGCGTGGGAAGCGAGAACGCTACCGCACGACCACGAGATGCGGGCCCTTATTAAAGGGTTCACGCAAATCCTTGGCTGAAGACGACACATAACACGTGGAACAACTAACGGCTTAGGGCCTGGATCACAAACAATGTCAGATAAAACGAATTTTAAGGAAAAATTTTTTCTTTATGAAATAAAATTAATCTTTAAAATTTTAATTTAACATGGCTGAACGCCTATATGTAAAATTATAAGAACTGAATTAATAGATAGCCGACGTTCTTGCACAATACTTCAACTAAAATGAAAATCACAATTTAAAACAAACAGAACAAGTGGTGCTCAGAAGTGCTCCAGCCTGGGAAGGTAGCTGAAATATAAGTTGTGGTGAAACAGGCAGCCAAGAGTTAAAGCTAAATAATCGGATGGCAACGCAAACTAAGGACCGCCCAAAAACCGACCAACAACTTAACCATTTCACTTCTGTCCGACCAACGGCACGACGATGGAGAATATCGGCCGAGTTCGAGAATATGAACAGCACTACGCCTCCAGAAATTTGCGTCTAAAAACAGTCTGGGTAACAATAACCAGTCTAAGCAAATATGAACCCAACAACTTAAAAGGCTGTTGAACTACACACCGTGCTGGATAGCAACAACACGACGAGGAAAAGGCGCACTGCCTACAAACTACGCTAACGACCAGGGCAGGTAACTGGAGCGTTAACGGCCACAGGGCAGAAAATACCGCTGGTGCACTTCACTGATGAGTAACAGTTAATTTAATAATTAATCACAACATGGGAAGACGGCTGCAAGATTTCGCCAACTCCAACACATCATACGTTGCTGCTGGACTGAAAGGCCAAGGGGACAACAACTTGTCGCTCTCGCAGCTAGCGCCTCACAATCCGACAGGACGTGCACGCCGCCAGCGGCCCCGGCCTGCTCTAGCGCCACAGAGACTTGCTCGCTGCTCTGTCCCAACCGACCAACTGCACCCAACACGCAGCCAGCGTTACAATAACTGGACAGTCAAAACCACAAGCTACACACGGTTCCGCAGAAACTCGTCCACAAAAAACTCGAACAATACTGATACCACTCACTGGGGAACAACCAGGACGAATCACAAGTGGACACACACAGAGAACCCAGAAGCGGTCGGCGACCAAATACACATCGTTTAATGAGACGACCGACCGAACGACCAACCAAGGTCGCCCCCACTCAAGTCATGTGTGTCGCCAACGATCGGGCGAGTCATGGCTGTCCGGACTCCTCTGCTGCTCCGTCCCGACTCCTTCGGACGCACGACGACCCGGAGACAGTGGCTCGGACCCAACCATGCAGAGGGAACACTTGCCCAATGGGCATCCGACATCCATGCACAAGGAAGGAACCACCCTAGTCCTGCAAGATGATCAGTTGAAGGGACCCAGAAGCGATCGGAAGACCAAATACACGTCGCCCGATGACGTGTGTGTCCCCAGCGGTCGGGCAAGTACTGGCTGTCCAACCTCACGGGAGCTGCATCGCGACGGAACTCACCGCACACCACGACTCGGAAATACTAGCGGTCGCTCCAAAGATAGTGCGACAATGCTCTTATCGATAGCACTGCTGCTGCCATTCACGGGCAGGCAGGGCAGCAACTTAGTAACGCCAGTAAACCGATAAGAAACTGGACGGTGGTACCGCAAAGACAAAATGTCAAGTAATAAATGGCACGAATACGAGTCGCGCACGGCTCATGACTGTAGACCGCCAGCAGTGCCTGTTCATTCAGATTTGTATGCTTGTCTGAAGGACATTTGCCTCGAAAAATGTAGACACTACACTAACCTTCGCATAAATATTTCACCCATTCCGCAGAGGGCCATAGACACGGCTTCACAGGTAGATGCCGTGTTTCTTGACTTCCGCAAGGCGTTCGATACAGTTCCCCACAGTCGTTTAATGAACAAAGTAAGAGCATATGGACTATCAGACCAATTGTGTGATTGGATTGAAGAGTTCCTAGATAACAGAACGCAGCATGTCATTCTCAATGGAGAGAAGTCTTCCGAAGTAAGAGTGATTTCAGGTGTGCCACAGGGGAGTGTCGTAGGACCGTTCCAATTCACAATATACATAAATTACCTTGTGGATGACATCGGAAGTTCACTGAGGCCTTTTGCAGATGATGATGTGGTATATCGAGAGGATGTAAGAATGGAAAATTGTACTGAAATGCAGGAGGATCTGCAGCGAATTGACGCATGGTGCAGGGAATGGCAATTGAATCTCAATGTAGAGAAGTGTAATGTGCTGCGAATACATAGAAAGAAAGATCCCTTATCATCTGGCTACAATATAGAAGGTCAGCAACTGGAAGAAGTTAATTCCATAAATTATCTGGGAGTACGCATTAGGAGTGATTTAAAATGAAATTTATCATATAAAGTTGATAGTCGGTAAAGCAGATGCCAGACTGAGATTCATTGGAAGTATCCTAAGGAAATGGAATCCGAAAACAAACGAAGTAGGTTACAGTACGCTTGTTCGCCCATTGCTTCAATATTGCTCAGCAGTGTGGGTTCCGTACCAGATAGGGTTGATAGAAGAGATAGAGAAGATCCAACGGAGAGCAGCGCGCTTCGTTACAGGATCATTTAGTAATCGCGATAGCGTTACGGAGGTGATAGATAAACTCCAGTGGAAGACTGTTCAGGAGAGACGCTCAGTAGCTCCGTAGGCGCTTTTGTTAAAGTTTCGAGAACATACCTGCACCGAAGAGTCAAGCAGTATATTGCTCCCTCCTACGTACATCTCGCGAAGAGACCATGAGGATAAAATCAGAGAGATTAGAGCCCACACAGAGGCATATCGACAATCCTTCTTTCCACGAACAATACGAGACTGGAATAGAAGGGAGAACCGATAGAGGTACTCAAGGTACCCTCCGCCACACGCCGTCAGGTGGCTTACGGAGTATGGATGTAGGTGTAGATGTACCTTACTATATGTGCTCTACAGCTGAGAGAGCCAACAAGATCGAAGCGTAATTTATTCCACAATATTGTAAACCTGTGCATTATTTTCTAAATGACCGTCGAACCACTTATGTTCTAAAACTTGGCCACCTGCTCCTCACAAATCGTTACTCCCAGACGAGCAGAGTAAGTTTGTGCGAGGCAGTGGGACGTCAGCCAGTAGTCGGTAAGCTGACGTAATCCGGCAGCCGCGAGCGCCTCCCGGCGCGTCGCTTTGTTTTGAGCTCGCACGTCAGCGCCCGCCGAGACTTGGGCGCCCGTCTGCGGAGCTCCCGTAGCGCCGCGCCGCACCGCCTTAGCTGATTAACTGCGGGCACAATGCAAGAACCGCTAACGCCCAACTGATCTAAGCTGACTTTAATGTGCGTGGGGAAACGGCGCATTAACTTGCGACCGGCGCCTGTCGTCTAAATTAAATTCCGCTCCGGCAAATCCGGCCGGCGTGCGCCCGCTCTGCTTCTCGGACGGAAACAAAAACTAGCGGCCACGTCTTGGGGGGCTTTTCAAATTACCGCCGCCGCTCTTCTTGGAATACTAAGGAGATTCGAATTAAAATAAATACACGCACAGAGTTGGCCGCGGAACTTGCTGCGGCGTTTTGCGTCCGTTTTGTTGCTTGGGATTAAGTATCCAGTAACAGCGGCAAATCACAGTACCGAAACTTTAAGGAACTCGTTCGTAATATTAGCCTGTTGACACACAAGCTGAGGTCAAAGAATAAGAAGCTGGACAAGTTGGTTCAAATGGCTCTGAGCACTATGGGACTGTGGTCATCAGTCCCCTAGCACTTCGAACAGCTTAAACCTAACTAACCTAAGGACATCACACACATCCATGCCCGCGGCAGGATTCGAACCTGCGACCGTAGCAGTCGCGCGGTTCCAGACAGAGCGCCTAGGACCGCTCGGCCACCGCGGCCGGCGTGGGACAAGTAGCAGTGCTGTTACCAATATCTTACATGACGAAAGGCTACTGATGTTCTGTTTCTAAACTTCTAGTGATGACCGGTAGCCAAGGGACGTGCAATAAGTAACGAAACACATACTTTTCCTGAAAGCAGGTTCGTTTTATTGAGGATTTCAGTAGATCACATTATTCCTCACCCTTTAGGCTAAACATTTCTATTTTTCAACATACTCGCCGTTCAGTGCGACGGCTTTTACGCCACCTTACGTGGAAGACGTGTATGCCCGCTCGACGTCGGAGCCAACGCGTTGCTACGTGAATAACCTTCCCATCATACACGTACTGCTACTTTGAAAACTGTGTTCTATTGACAACTTCATTTCGCCAAGACATTCACATTTGTCTGCACTACAACACTACAGTGGGACCGATGACCTCAGCAGTTTGGTCCCTTTGGAATTCACACAACACTGAATTGATCACAATTGGCACACTTCCCTTTAAGCACAACACAGTTAACAACACTGGGCTTCTTGGCATGTTGCGTTCCCTGGATGCATGAAACCAGGCACTGTTCGCTGCTCCAGGGGGGGGGGGGAGCATTGCTGATAGCAGACCGTCGCCAGCCCTGACTTTAAGTCTGCTGGAGTGGCTCGCTGCTTTGCTCCAGGACTCCTTGCTTTGTCATGTCCATCCAGCTGCACTGTTTATTTATTTAATTATTGCACTCCATTTTAGCCTGTTACCAGTAGTACAAACGCAGGCTGTATTGGTTCTTACAGGAATTCTACAGTACACATTAAGACCCAATTTTATCCTACACTGGATAAACAGATCGAAGTCTGAAGGTGCTAGATCTGGGCATGTTGGTTGGGTGAGTAAGAACAGTTCCGTGAAGCTCTGTCGGCTACTTTCAGGTACGCAGACTCTTTGAGGCCTTGGGTTGCCATGTAGAACACGTTGAAGTCTTCTTTGCAATTTCCTGAGGGTAGCCCAAACATTTCAGGGTTGATCATTCCACAGTGAGGGAGGACATCAAACAGAGTAACTCCTTCAGAGTCCCAGAACACAACAGCTATGACTTTACTGGTTATGGATGCAACATTGAAATTTTTCTTCGGAGAAGAGGTGGTGTGGCACAGTACCATGGATTGGAATTTTGTTTGCGGTTCGAAGTTATGAACCCATGTTTCAGCGCTTGTGACAATGTTCGACGACAAAGTTATGAGCAGCCTCGTAGCGCACAAGAAATTCCGCACATATGGTTCTCGTTGCTCTTTACTGTGAAATGATGGTTAAATGGACACCCTATCCGCAAACAGGCGTTGATATACTTCATTGGGGGACATGTTGAAAATGTGTAACCCGACCGGGACTCGAACTCGGGATCTCCTGCTTACATGGCGGACGCTCTATCCATATGAGCTACCGAGGGCACAGACGGTAGTGCGCCTGCAGGGACTTATCCCTTGCACGCTCCCCGTGAGACCCCCATTCCCAACATGTCCACACCACTACATTTGTAGTGCGCCTAATAGATGTTTGCCCATACACTTATTACTCATGGCAGATTAATCTATCAAGTCCAGTGAGGAAGCTCAGATGGATAGAGCGTCTGCCATGTAAGCAGGAGATCCCGGGTTCGAGTCCCGGTCGGGGCACACATTTTCAACATGTCCTAATGAAGTACATCAACGCCTGTTTGCAGCTATGGTGTCCACTTAATTATCGTTTCATTTCTAGCAAAGCTGCATGGTCATCAACGGTAACTTCTTTCGGGAACAGATACTACCGTCATTTATAGCTCTTTACTGTCTTCTGTTAGGCGGCGACGGACCCAGATGGCATACATCTTTGAGCACTTCAACTGGTGGCCGACTGTGTCCACTCTACCATCAGAGACGTCCAGTTGAGAAGCGAGGTATCTGATTGAGATCCGCCGATCACCTCGAATGAGAGCGTCTACACATTTAACACTGCCGGAGTCCCAGCTGTGTGTGGCCGGAAGACCAGTTTTGCGCGATCTTGTTGCGATGATGGCAGACGCCTCACCCAGTGACACGCCGTCCATTTGTTCTCTGTTCTGCAGACACCTATGCATAAAAAACATAAATAAAAAAAATCAACGACAGCTCTCTGCTTGGGAGGCACTCCTGTGACAGATGCCATTTTTAACGGTACCTATTACCCCGCCATCCCCGGGACTTCATGAAACTATGGGGAGGGGGGCTGAAGCGAGAATAATCCACCATGTACCACAGAAAATTTAGCATTTCTTCAACTGAAAACTGGCCTAGCAAAAATGGTTGCGTTACTTATTGAGGGCCCCTCGTAAAAACACCACAACATCAATATTTCACGACCGAAGCTCTTAGGATTTAGTATAAAATTTATTCCACTAACTAAGCCGGTTCATGTCAGATTCATAAAGATTCATCCCCATCTGCTAATAAAGTGTCGGGAAAAGTACGAGGCGGGGATAGATTGAAGTGCCTCACAAGACCTATGCATACCCTGTCTGGCAACAAGGTTAAGAGCACTTTTGTTGCTGTGTGCATCAGTGCAGAAGCATGACATTGCTTGGATTCCTGTCGTACCTCGTGGTCCAGCGGTAAAGCACGGGCCTGGAGAGGGAGAAGTTGCGGAATCGAATCTCTGTGAGACCACGAGATTTTCAGTCTGCCTTTAACGTAGCCTATATCTACCAACGATCTGGGAAGTAACCCGAAACACACGTGTTTCGTTGAAATATAGGTCACCTTCCGTTTTCCCCTCCCGGTAATCCAAGTTCGAAAGATGGTTGTTTGGAGTAAACAATTAACTCTGAAACTCGAATTTCTACGACTGTCAAAATAGTAAAGAACGAATTGATATATACGTGCAACAGCAAATTATCGAACAACTTTAAAACGTTACTGGAAAAAAATTTAGATACCTTCACTACAGACAGCAGTAACAGTTTATTCAAAGTTCTCATATTTCCATCTAGACGTCAAAACATGTATTGATAAAGGTGATAAAGCCGAAATAAGATTATATACTGAAATAAAGTATCAAGCATCTTACTGCGTACCAAATCTCTGCACAATGTCCTCCTGGGATATAGTATATACTGCAGGGGCCATAATAAAGAACGAATAGTCATTAGCAACTACATATTGTAGAAATCATTAATCTTATATCATACTGAATAGAGATGTGTACAATTACAAATGTGTACAATTATAAATGGAGCAGATATATGCCTTCTCTTGATACTAAAATGAATAGTCTTAAATTCTCCCTTCCATTAATTGTTCCCTTGACACAAGACACTAAACTACAGGAGTTCAGTTCCGTCATTCTCGATTTGGACTTTTGTGCACTACAAAATGTTGCATTATGCTTGAGGAATAGCATACTCCACTAGAAATGTGCGTCACTCATTTATTATTTACTCTTGTTTCCAGCATATACCGTTCAGAACCAGGAATTTTGAAAAAGCATTATGCTGAAGTTTAAAACAGAGTCTATGTTCTCCACCTATCTGCATAAATATATGCAGATATAAAATTGTTGTTGCTGCTGTGGTCTTCAGTTCAGAGACTGGTCTGATGCAGCTATCCATGCTACTCTATCCTTCATCTCCCATTACCTACTCCAACCTACATCCTTCTGAGTCTGTTTGGTCTATTCATCTCTTGGTCTCCCTCTACGATTTTTACCCTCCACGCTGCCCTCCAGTACTCAATTGCTGATCCCTTGATGCCTCATGTCCTACTAACCGATCCCTTCTTCTAGTCAAGTTGTGCGACAAATTTCTCTTGTCCCCAGTTCTATTCAATAACTCCTCAATCTATTCAATAACTCTTCCTCTACCCATATAATTTTCAGAATTCTTCTGTGGCACCACATTTCGAAAGCTTCTATTCTCTTCTTGTCTAAACTATTTATCGTCCAAGTTTCGCTTCCATGCCGGGCGGAGTGGCCGAGCGGTTAAAGGCGCTACAGTCTGGAACCGCACGACCGCTACGGTCGGAGGTTCGAATCCTGCCTCGGGCATGGACGTGTGTGATGTCCTTAGGTTAGTTAGGTTTAAGTAGTTCTAAGTTCTAGGGGACTTATGACCACAGCAGTTGAGTCCCATAGTGCTCAGAGCCATTTGAACCATTTTTTTTCACTTCCATACTTGGCTACACTCCATACAAATACTTTCAGAAACGAGTTCCTGACACTCAAATCTGTACTCGATGTCAACAAAATTTCTCTTCTTCAGAAACGCTTTCCTTGCCATTGCCAGTCTACATTTTATATCCTCTCTACTTCGACCATCTTCAGTTATTTTGCTGCCCAAATAGCAAAACTCATTTACTACTTTAAGCGTCTCATTTCCTAATGTAATTCCCTCAGCATCACCCGATTTAATTCGACTACATTCCATTGTCCTCGTTTTGCTTTTGTTGATGTTCATCATCTACCTTGCTTTCTAGACACTGTCCATTCTGTTCAGCTGCTCTTCCCGGTCCTATGCTGTCACTGAGAGAATTACAATATAAAATTAGTAAGCTGAAATGGATAGTTCTTTCTCATGATATTCCATACCAACAGTTGCAAAAAAAAATTGACCAGTTCAATGTGCAGACATTAATAACAACTGTAAAAAGTCATTTACATACCGTCTACAAACTAATCATTCACATACCGTCTACAAACTAGTGACTTACTGAACTACAACACACACACACACACACACACACACACACACACACACACACACACACACACAATCACACATCACACTTAATAAGAGAGCTGTGTTTCCATTTTCTTGTTTTGGTCGCATAGATACTTCAAGACAAATTTCATACATTCTTAGCTATAAATTTTAACTGTTTCGTACAGATACCAATACAATATAAATATTTACACATAAAAAAGTAAAAATGAGAGAGAAATGTAAAAATAGCTCCTAGATTTTATTGACACTGATTGATACTGAATATACTTTTTCATTATCTTTATGTGATATTAGCCTTTTATACTGTCAGAGTCTGGATACACTAGGAGATAATATCTCCATTCGACCATATTTTGAATCGCTCGTTTAAATGCTTCTCTTTTGGCCCACGGGATGGATTACAGCGTATGGCAGCATGGCTTGTTGGGAGCTACTGACCCATGATACCGATAACCTTTTATTACTCCTAGTTCTCTCAGAAAAAAGGTGGTACTTGTTGTAGGGGTGTCGAGCGGAGATAACTTTACGTTGCGGGGATGGTGCTGTGGAACTTTTAGAGCACCATTAGGCGTTGATAAACAGGATTAGCAAGTTATTTTGGATTCATTCTGTATATCCTTGTCAGCCTATGCTCATGCTTCATGTCAGTTACACACAGGAACTCTTCTGGAATGAGATTTTCACTCTGCAGCGGAGTGTGCGCAGATATGAAACTTCCTAGCAGATTAAAATTGTGTGCCGGACCGAGACTCGAACTCGGAACCTTTGCCTTTCGCGGGCAAGTGCTCTACAATCTGAGCTACCCAAGCACTACTCGTGACTCGTCTGCCAGTATCTCGTCTCCTACCTTCCAAACTTCACTCTGACTCCTGTTGTTGGCTCGGCGCGTCTGGTCAGCAAGGCCGCTGCTCAAGCAATTCAGTCTGGTGTGCTGGTATTTGGTAGGCGAAGCTTTGGTATGAGAGTAGCTTCACACTAGGTTAGAAGGAGCTCGACCCCGCCGCAGAAGATGACAATGCCTTGCAGTGTCCGATCGGGATGTACTGCATTGTGGGAAAACGTATAGTCAGATGATCCTGACAGAACCTGTCTTGTAGACAATTGGGAAACGGAAGAGCCTGCAGTGTTGATCAGGAATAGGGGCACCAGACGGCCCCCTCACCAAGCAGTGACAATGATAGTGCGACAAGAACTGCAAAATGTAATGTTGACGCAAGCCCCTCAGTCTCTGCTTCATCGATATGACATGCGACCATTGTGAATTCTGACAAGTGGCAGTTTGTGATTACTTGAGTGCTGCCCTGTCATCTCGGGAACGGCAAGCTGTGTATTCATCAGAAGTGCTAGAACATCTAATACATGGATATCATCACACCATAATAATCACAGAATCAAGTGATTAAGTGCGAAGGCCGTCGATCGTAATGAACAACTAAATTCAGAGCCTGAGAACTGGGCCATTTATGGAGACTGGCGGGACGCTATGATGTGAGGTTCTGTTCACTGTGACCGAATGTGACCGGCTTCTTTACTTGTCAGCGGTCCCGTTCACTGTGTTACCTTAATTCTTCGATCGATATTTTGGCATTCTATATGTTGCTTCTTGCTTAAAGTGACAAGAGATAAAGACTATATCTCTGTCTCATTCTTTCTGTGGACGTTCTGCTGAATGGTGATTGATGCTGATGTAGTAACGTGTGCTCGTTTAAGTGACCGACTTACAGTACTGACTCATTCTGCTGCATAGTTGTGTCACAACTGACTGTGGCTTTTCTAGTACAAACTTACGAAAATTTTTAATTTCTTCTCCTTTGCTACTCAGTGGTGTAACAATATTTTAACAACAATTTGGCTAGTTCAGCACACTGTTTATCGTTCAGACATAGTTCATAGGCGAAGTACCGGTGCTAAACTGTTCGCATTGACCCTGTGCCTGCAGTCTTGTTGTAGAAATGGAGATGATGTCTTAATTATTGACGACGCCTTTGGCACAATTGTTTTATTAATCTCCATTGCATGACGTAATTTTAGTAAATAAGTAAAAGATTTCGTGCTTGTATTACTTTGGTAATTTCACTGTTACTTAAGCTCTAGTGTTTCTCATTTCCAATGCTAAGGTTTTGCTAATGAAAGTGTCTTCCTGTTCAGGACTTTTAACTTCTGATGAAGGTATATTTATATATGCCGAAACCTCGGTCAAGAATTTTAATAAAATTTTTATCCTGCAACTGTTTTGGCTGTCATCCTTTATCGTGATCGTTCAGACACTTATATTCTGTGGTTTCTCCTAATAACAGCAGGCGAGACGTTATGCACATCGGCAGGTTAATATGATGTAGGAACATGAGAGGGATGGGCCTGGTTACTGTAGAAATACACCATCTTAGGACTAATCATTTTGACTGTCACCCCTTGGCAAAATCTGCCACACTTGGCATTAGTTTTCAATAAATTTAAGAGAGTGTTTTCACTTCAGCCATGAAATAACACTCTCTACTACGGAGATTTACTTTTGCCTTCCCTCCTAGCATGAAGTACATGTCCGAGATGCAGTTCACAGATAATCTTTTTAGAATTTTTTAGAATAAGAGATGTGCAACATATGTCACCAGTTCCAGAATCTACACTCATGTGTGATCCGTGCGTGCATCTTTATACCTGGAGATCTAATATCAATAGCGCCAGAAGTTACATATAATATATAGGTAGGGTGTGTAGGGTGGTTGTCTCGGTTATCCTCTTGATCCTTTCAGATCCTCTGACTACTGTCGTGTACAATAACATTGACTGTATCTTAACTGCAACAGAAGTATTTTTTCCCCAATGGATATCTGAGGTACAAATTTGCTAATGTTCAATCTTTCCATAATGCACAAGTACTGCATCACTGTGAAAATGTCAGCAAGTCCATTTAGCAGTACACAGTAGCTTGTGACAGTGCGTGGCAGTCGTGACCACCAAATTGAACGGATGTTGTTGGTTCACTATGTTCCACTGTATAATCGAATATTTCTTTGTTATTTTGCACGGTAATTACTGAATGATCATTACCTATTTATCACAACAGAGAATATTTCACAATTAGTTATGTTAGTCCATAAAATGAAGCCAAGCGTACAAAGTATGTTTATAAAATATGTACGTATTTTTGAATAGATCTTGCTTCCAGAATCATAAAAAAATTACTCAAGTGCATTACTGCAAAAATAAAAATTTTCCTTCCTCCAGAAAACCCTTCAGGTCTAAAAGGGTTACAAAAATTAATTGCTATAACGTGTGATTATACCAGTGTCGATTACTAGAAATTCCGCCAACCATTGCACTAATAGCTACCTCAATAATTTCTCATCCCTGTTTTTCACACAGTTCAGCGCCATAGCAGAGGCTTTTCCTCATGTCAGTGCCATCATTGTTACATAACATGTGAATTCTTTGATTTGAACTAGTGCCCTCGCCCCATCCCACGACCGGCGGTAGGGAGCCTGCTTAGGTCGCAGTTAGTTTGGCATATTGTTTAGAATGCGAGGGTTGCTTTTGCGGCGCCTCCACAATATGAACTGCATGATTCTGCTGTTTTTCATGCCAATTTAGAGGCTGTTTGTGCCTTGGAGGTAGTCTGTTGCATGTGTTTGACGGCTTTGTGTCAGCGCACAATTGATTTTGCCATTGTTCTTGGGCATGACTATTTTGGCTCATATTACATCCAAAGCTAAACCAGTTGTTATTTCTTTATCACTTAATTAAATGCGATGAATTAAGTGCATTTTGTCGTCCGTTTTAATTTTCAGTTCTGCCCTGTGTTAGTGCGCCATTATCACAACAGTCAGCATTCCTGTTGCCATTGTTGGAATGAGATGTGGAATGCGGAAACTGTATGCCGCTGTTGCCACTGTTACTTTTATCATTTTCCTTCATCATGTCTATAGAATATGAATATGATAGAGTATGAAAGTGTTCGAAATGGTTCAAATGGCTTTGAGCACTACGGGACTTAACAACTGAGGTCATCAGTCCCCTAGAACTTAGAACTACTTAAACCTAACTAACCTAAGGACATGACACACATCTATGCCCGAGGCAGGATTCGAGCCAGCGACCGTAGCGGTCGCGCGATTCCAGACTGAAGCGCCTAGAACCGCTCGGCCAAATCGGCCGGCTAGGAAGTGTTCTTGGTCGGTAACATAAGGTAAATTCTCCTGAATTGTTTCGTCCAAAATATTCCTGCAAGCTACCTTGCTTTCTATTACATTCTACAGGATTAAAAACTTTCTATCAGAGTGGTTCTTGGACACAAGATGACCAGTATTTTGCCAAGAACAACATAAACTGTTCAGAAGTAGTACAGTTTTCCATAGTTTCCGTTAGCGAGATAACGGCTTCACTCTGAAAGTAGGTGGTAGTGAACTGAATTATCTGGTAATGGTTCATGTTTTTAACGAAACGCCCTTGAATGCTTTAATAAACATGACAGAATAATTGGGTTGCTTATCTGGAGAGAAAACCTGAAACAGTCTGTGCCTCAGCTCTCCTCCATTAGCACTGATGTCAATATAACTGCAGCCTGCATTGTGCAAACTGAATGTTCGGGAGATGGGCTAAGTCGTTTAACGTTGTGCCTCCACACACATGGACTTGTGGTAGTGTTCGTGTCATTTGGTCTAGCATTTACAGGCAGTATACTATGCACACTATTTTTGAATGATGACAGTTCTCCGCACAGCTTATTTATTTGTGATGTTACATCAGCCCTCCACTCAGGTAAGTCATCGTTTAGGACAGTTTTTACTTGACTAAATTCCTCTCTCGCCGTATCCTGTCCAGACACTGCTTGTGGCCTACCTACTTGGACAGTGACTTTCAGTTCAGTATCTACTACTTCAATAATCTCCGCTTCTTTATCATTAACACACTGCGAAATAATTTATTCTCCTGTGCATTGACTCGCTCCTGCAAGTTTTATGTTGGGCGATAGTCAGATGGTTAACCTTTTCATTCAATTGCTGAACAGAATGCTCACTTTCAATGTGGGTCCCCTGAAGCAACGAGACACCAGAGGATACAGCTTAATTGCTGCTGGTTTAGTTCTGTAAGCTTCTTTTAATCCCGATCAGTGGAGATACAAGACTACGGTTCATTTGTGTGGCTGATACTTTATACGCATTTATCCATATGATCGTCCCATTCCGTAAATTTTTTGAATGACTGAAAGAGCCAGTTAGCACAGTCTGGCAGCGGTATCCTAATCATAGAAGCTGGAGACAACTCTGTAGTTGAATGGTAAAAGTGTATTTATATAGCCGGGGAGAAATATTACGCAGAATGGCCAAAGTAGATAAACATACTGAAGGACATGATGCTGACGAGCAAAGTTAACTTCAACAAAACACCACATCAGATTCAGTTTGGTCATTGTCCATGAACGGAGAAAAAAAATTCTGAAACTGTGTACCTGAAACACAGCACTGAAGTCCACATTTACAAATACGAAACCGTAGGGATGCTGGCATCCGAGAGTAGTAAGCTTCAAGCCCGCACTCAGAAAAATAAAATTTCAGAATTTATTTCACACTAACATTTAATTTTACTCAATGCAAATCTGTTAACCCGAGCGGATTCGAATGTTGCATTAAACACTCGTAAGGTAGTTACTGAATTGTTTAAAAGCAAGGTAAATCAGATATTTTAAACATAATAAAAACTTCCCCTTATAAAGGATCTCTGTGCTTCAGCGTTCAATTAATTTAGTGAAATCATAATTAAATGGACACCCTAGCTGCAAACAGGCGTTGATGTACTTCATTGGGGACATCATATACAATTAATTTAGGACTGACGCAATTGTAATAACACGAATTAAATTACAATCCACAGATTAATAACAATACCAAAAAAGCAGGCCAATAGCCGATGACGAAAGTCAAAGATTCGTAGTGAAAAACTTTGTTCAGAAGCTGGAACAAGAATTATTTACATTCACCATAGGTCTCAACAGGTCTTCCTATCAGATTTAGACAGATATAATGAAACATTGAGGATTTAGAGCTCTAAATAAAGAAAAAAGGCTCTAGTACCACACAGGCCATAACATCTTAAAACAATTACGTATAATTTATGCGAAGCTGCCAGAGTTGCACATTCTCCACAGATCAACAGCACACATGAATCGTATCAGAGTTGCAGTAACTCGGTTGATTACAGCAGCCCTCTGGCCCTGTAGCAAACTTTTCAGCCGAGTAACATCTAATATCTGTGTGGCTACACCTGGTGAAATTTATTTTTACCTGGTGTCGTTAAATAAATTTAACACTAGTTACAACCCAAGTCGGCAAAATATACCATAATCAAAAACCTTTGCATAGTGAACGGCCTCCTATTCCAGTTCAAAGCAAGGTTCACATATTTACAGATTAAATTAAACCACAAGAGCACACAAGTTACAGCTGGCATAACCTTTGGAATCAAAGGTATAAATAAATTTAACGAATTGTACCACAATAATTTTTCGTCGACACGTACATGATGGGACTTCTAATCTCGCACAATCGTTATTAACATTTATCCACGCGTGTAGTATGTTCACTGGCTTCAGTACAACTAAGCCCAATTAAGATACACTACTAGTCATTAAAATTGCTACACCACGTAGATGACATGCTACAGACGCGAAATTTAACTGACAGGAAGATGTTGTGATTTGCAAATGATTAGCTTTTCAGAGCATTCACACACGTTTGACGCCGGTGGCGACACCTACAACGTGCTGACATGAGGAAAGTTTCCAACCGATTTCTCATACACAAACAGCAGTTGACCGGCGTTACCTGGTGAAACGTTGCTGTGATGCCTAGTGTAAGGAGCAGAAATGGATATCATCACGTTTCCTACTTTGATAAAGGTCGGAGTGTAGCCTATCGCGATGGCGCTTTATCGTATCGAGACAATGCTGGTCGCGTTGGTCCAGATCCAATGACTGTTAGCGTAATATAGAATCGGCGGGTTCAGGAGGGTAATACGGAACGCCGTGCTGGATCCCAACAGCGTCGTATCACTAGCAGTCGAGATAACAGGCATCTTATCCGCATGGCTGTAACGGATCGTGCAGCCACATGTCGATCCCTGAGTCAACAGATGGGGAGGTTTGCAAGACAACAACCATCTGCACGAACAGCTCGACGATGTTTCCAGCAGCATGGACTATCAGCTCGGAGACCATGGCTGCGGTTACCCTTGACGCTGCATCACAGACAGGAGCGCCTGCAATGGTGTACTCCACGACGAACCTGGGTGCACGAATGGCAAAACTTCATTTTTTCGGATGAATCCAGGTTCAGTTTACAGAATCTTGATGGTCGCATCCGTGTTTGGCGACATCGCGGTGAACGCAAATTGAAAGAGTGTATTCGTCGTCGCCATACTGGCGTATCACGCGGCGTGATGGTATGGGGTGCCATTGGTTATACATCTCGGTCACCTCTTGTTCGCATTGACGGCGCTTTGAACAATGGACGTTACATTCAGATGTGTTACGATCCGTGGCTCTACCCTCCATTCGATCCCTGCGAAACCCTACATTTCAGCAGGCTAATGCACAGCCGCATATTGCAGGTCCTGTACGGGCATTGTCTGGATACAGAAAATGTTCGACTGCTGCCCTGGCCAGCACATTCTGCAGATCTCTCACCAATTGGAAACGTCTGGTCAATGGTGGCCCATCATCCGGCTCGTCACAATACGCCAGCCACTCACTACTTTTGATGAACTGTGGTATCGTGTTGAAGTTGCATGGGCCGCTGTACCTATACATGACATCCACGCTCTGTTTCACTCAATGCCCAGGCTTATCAAGGCCGTTATTACGGCCAGAGGTGATTGTTCTGGGTACTGATTTCTCAGGATCTATGGACCCAAATTGCGTGAAAATGTAATCACATGTCGGTTCTAGTATAATATATCTGTCCAATGAATACCCGTTTATCATCTGCATTTCTTCTTGGTGTAGCAATTTTAATGGCCAGTAGTGTATAACTCAGCAGATGGATAATTGCAATTAAGTACCATAATCTGATGAATGATAACTGCCACAACGATCTCACAGCAGATAGATTTCTATCTACCTTCGTAGCACGACAGAATGTGACTCCGTCGCATGGAAATGTCCCAGACCAGCAATGGTGACGCCATGATAGAACCGGGGAATTTATATGTGGCTATCAGTCACATAGCCAGCTCCAAACTGAAAGCCCACCACCTTTCCAAGTTGCCAGTCGTTACTGTACGTGGGCTGTGTTGAAGTGCTTGCCGTTGCCAGGAAACTCCGTGACCGATCTACTTCCAAGGCCCACCTACAGCGCCGCGGTTGCACACCGTCTTAAAATTGGCGCGTGCAGAACTTAAGCGCTCACGACATGCGCCACAGGCATTGTGGATACGGGGTGGCGAAGTTGGCTCAAATGGTTCAAATGGCTCTGAGCACTATGGGACTTAACTGCTGTGGTCATCAGTCCCCTAGAACTTAGTACTACTTAAACCTGACTAACCTAAGGACATCACAAACACCCATGCCCGAGGCAGGATTCGAACCTGTGACCGCAGCGGTCGCGTGGTTCCAGACTGTAGCGCCTAGAACCGCTCGGTCACTCCGGCCGGCGGAGGCGAAGTCTTTCGGCATTTGAAGAATGGCCAACAGATGGCATTCGAAATGCGGGATACTGCTTTTCAAAGTGTCAGCGTGAAGGCGGCGACTTAAGCCGATGTGTCACAGAATCGCATCATCCCGGCCTGGCTGATGAGCACCTGCTGGAAGACACGACTTTGGTGCA
This sequence comes from Schistocerca americana, assembly GCF_021461395.2. NCBI lineage: Eukaryota > Metazoa > Arthropoda > Insecta > Orthoptera > Acrididae > Schistocerca > Schistocerca americana. The sequence continues at coordinate 125,562,204 of NC_060119.1, read as the reverse complement.
GGATGGCGCTCCATCCACTATTGCTAGACGTGTAAAAGATGTCTTGTGCCCATCGTTTGGTGAGGATCACGTGCTGAGCAGCCACCTTCCGTTACTCATGGCCTCCCAGGTTCCCACGCTCGAATCAGTGAGATAATTGGTGTTGCGCCTACCTGAAGTCGCAAGTCTACAGAGATCGTCCTCCTCAGTAGGGATGCTGGAAGATAACTTCCGATGGCGATTTCTCGCCATACTTACTGACACGCTTTGCAGAGCTGTTCACAGCAAGGTCACCTGATTACAAGTATTGTTGAACAATGACAACCAACATTTGTTATAAAGAATCTCGTCCGTGCTAAAAATCGATTGTTATGTCACATATTGCTTTTGTATCATGGTTTCAAGAAAACCCCATGCCATTCCAAGCATTAGTGTCACAAAAGGGTTCAAGTGGCTCTGAGCACTATGGGACTTAACTTCTGAGGTCATCAGTCCCGTAGAACTTAGAAATACTTAAACCTAACTAACCTAAGAACATCATGCACATCCATGCCCGAGGCAGGATTCGAACCTGCGACTGTAGAGGTCTCGCGGTTCCAGACTGTACCGCCTAGAACCGCTCGGCCACCCTGAGTGTCACATTTTACCTCTCTACCTACGTTATTCCGTGAAGTATTGAATTATAAAATGTCAATGGACTTTTAAGTCGCCCTGTATATAGACCAAGAGACTGGACAGTTCGTCGTGGCATTCAGTACGTCTCAATGCCATTCCGTTCAGCGATCGAATGAAAGAGACATCGCTAACGACCTTTCTACGTGCTGGCACAAAATTAATTTATCACTCATCTCATTTTTAAAATCTCATCGACCAGGCGATTGTCTAAACAGTGTACTTATGGTACCAAATTATACTGATGCTGTAGTGGTAAATAATAATTCTAATATGCTTCACCGAGTATCACAGTTACACTTCCGTACCTGGTTTCCGATTCTCTTACAATATGAGCACGTTCGTTCAGAAGCATGTTGTAAGTCAAGCTGTAGTGATGCCACGAACAGCAGAGAATCAGCTAAAACTGACTGCGCTATGCGAGGACTATTCGGAAGATGAGGCCCGATGGAGTGCGAAATGGAAATGACGGTGAAAATCCGACGAAGCTTTGCACCGATGTATTGAGCAGCGTCTCTAGCACGCCTGTCGATTACGTCAAGTCGCTCTTTTCAGTTCTGAGTGCACAGTGACCACGTGAGCCAATTGAGCACCTGTGTGCTAGCCATCTCCTAGACGACATCCCACTTCAGTTAGCTATGAGGCACAGGTTTCACCGCAGTGGTGCACCACCCTATTATTGTAGAGAGGTTAGGGAATATGTCAACAACGTGTACCCCTAACGTCGGACAGGTCGTGGTGGTCGCATTCTATGGCTAGCGAGATCGCTTGATTTAACGCCCTTGTATGTTGTCTTATGTGGTTATATCAAATCCAGGGTTTACGAAATGTAACCGGAATATCAAGATGTGTTAAAAGAACTAATACGTCATTCTTGCACTTCAGTATTTGCAGAAATGCTAAGAGGTATCCTTGTTAACACCGAGAGGTGTTTAGATCAAGGCATCCAACTAGACTGACATGAATTTGAACATTTGTATTATGAATAATGCAGTTATAAAGATCTGTCATTCTATGACATAGGTTTAAAGGATCATCATTCACGATATTCATTGTATTCATTGCTCTTTGTATAATAATCTTTACGTAGTACTGCCAATTTTGAAGCACAAATTGCTTTATTATGTGTTGTCAATAAATTAGCTGTCATACGTTCATGTGCTTTCAAACACATAGTTATCGTGCTGTGGCCCTTGAGCGTGTTGGTTTGCTGAGGAATCAAACCCAGTACCTCTACTATACCAAGCAAGTTTTATAGCGACGAACGTTTTCAAGCGATCGTTTTAAGTAGGTCTCCTCTCCGTTGGTGTGCAGCCTCTTTTATTGTTCTGCGTAGGCAAACTTTTCGGCGTGTGTGGGATCCGGAATAACCAACGCCAACGGAGGATGGCGTACGTGGTCCACCGCTTCAACAAACTAGCGTTGGCAGAATGTAATGGACCCAACCCTAACTCCGTCTTGCCTGCAAATCCCGCCCAGGGCACTCATTCTGCTGGCGTGAATGTCGCACAGTTTCCGATACGCTCATAAGACCCGAGTCTGGTGAAAGAGGGCGGCGACTGATTTATGGAGAGGACGTGGCGACAGCGCCCAGATCCTTCTAGAGCCGACAAGGTGAGCAAGTGCCGGCGCAAAAATGGGTCGCAGCGAACTCCCACAAACTCCCTAGTTTCTGCTGCCATGGCAAGGTCTGGATCCCATGCACATCACGTAACGATAACTATACGAAGGTAGTTACCTACCAACGCTTCTGCTCTTCTAACATTTAGCGGATATTGGAAATCGTATACACGAAAACTTCGCATGATGTCACTATTTGCATTGAGCTACAGTACAGTTACAGCAACTCTCATTCCAACCAGTAAAAATATGTTTATTTTAATATAACCTGGATGTGCCATCGAGGAAATAAAATACGGGATGTGGATCGTAGCACTAGCTACTTTTTTCTTTCTTCTTTCTTTCACTATAGACGTTATACATATACCACATGTATACAAAATCGTTAATTTTTTTTATGAATTATTTCGCTAAATTTTATTTTAGGATATACAGTGTAGTATGCTGATTACAATACGATATGTAGTAATTATGAGAACAATTTACAATACCAACAAACGATGTGAACATCACAGATAAAAACCACTGAAATTTTTTTTTTATTTTATTTCATTTTTGAGATCGACGTAGATTATTAGAAATCTCTCATTCTCCAACATTCTCCGAACTTTTAATTCCTTCTGAAAACATATCATTTTAAAGTTACTTGAATTCAAAACCTTTGTGTGCTACAATGACGCAGATTTTTCTTTTTCTCAAAGCGCATAATTTCACTAAAATAGCATGTTAGATTGGAAATTATTCAAATAAAAATACAAGGTTTGTCCAGAAAGTAAGTTCCGATCGATCGCGAAATGGAAACCTACATTTAAAATCAGAAATGTTTTATTTGCCACAGTTGGCTCCATCTTCCAGTTACTTCTCTACATACTCGCCGTTCCAGCTAGGACATCTGTCGCCTGTGCTTCCCGCCAATTCTCTACGCTCATCTATAGTTCGTTGTCGGTGCGAAAATGTTGTCTTCATAGGCAGTAGTTAATGTGAGCAGAGATGAAACACAGAGGAAGCCAATTACCGGCTGTAGTGCAGTTGATCAAACACTTGCCATCGGAAACGCTGCAGGAGCATTTTCATTGCCCCTGCGGATTGAGACCGAGAATTGTCACGAAGTACGACCCGTATGACAGTACTGTAATGTGGGCAGCATAACATCGGGCGAAATCTCTCATCAGGACCTCATACTTGGCTGTAGACATTATTTTCTGCGCATCTTTATGTGCTCACCATGCGCTCAGAACTGAAAAGACCGAAGTGATGCAACCGACAGTGATGCTAGAGCCACTGTCGAACACACATGTGCAACGTTTGCTAGATTTTCACAGTCGTTTCCATTTCTTGAGCGATCGGAACGTACTTTCCGGATATCCTTCGTATTTAACTTCGTAGAAAGTTTTTGGGGAACGCTGGGAATCGCTGTACTCATGATCCCTGTGTACCTTAAAAGTTATTTGTTATAAGGCAGTACCTGTTATTTTTTCATTTTTCAGATATGCAGCTTTTGGTTGAACGTATGTACTTCGCTGCCCATTGTATCTTTCTGTCTTTTATTTTGCTTTCTTACCTTGGACAGTAAGATGGACCAATGCTACCATTACACAAGAACTAAACAAGAAGTCTAATTTCGAGTGTCACTCAAATGCACTTCAGATTCCTTGGACACATCTTTAGGGAATTTTTCAGAAAAGACCATATGGTAAGCCAAAATCGAAGCGTGAAGACCACGAGGAAGTGCAGGAAGTACACCACTGGATCTGCCGAAGAAGACTACCGGCTTACTGGTTCACATTAACAGCAATTGAAGATCGCTGACTATGGAGATGCCAGTATGACAATTCAGTTACTTAGTAAATGAATAAAGAAATGAGTTCACGACACTCAACACTGAGCAACCAGCTAATGATGTTCATATTAATAGCTTAGAATTTTATCAAATTCTGCAATGTGTGCTTTAGTAAACAGTCGCCTCCTACAAATCCACAATCAATCAGAGGCGAGCATTTAATAAGCAGACGTCTTTGCAAGTAAGTCGTTAATGACAGGTCATGTGAACTAAGTTACTGTCTTCGAACATAAATATATGAATGTCTTACTAGGGGCATTAATTACTAATTGGAATTCAACACAAACCAAGTTGTTAGTGGTAAATGACTCTTCGGCCGCCAAGGACCAATGGAACTTTATTATGTTAAATTCACTTTCATAGTAATCAGACAAGTAAGCCGAGGAACTACACTGTCTTTTCCTTCTGCAGGTATTTTAGGTGACCTCTCCAAGCTCAGCGGCGAGAGCGGCATGGACAGAGCTAGACTGGCTTGCAGGCAGTAAATTAGTGCAGATGACGCTATAAAGCCTGCAGCTGCAATGTTCATCTTCGTGCGACGAAATTTTAATTAAATTGTCTATAAAGTAGTGCGAGAAGAATCTTCCACAATTACAAGTCGTATCTAAAAAGAATTCGTCGTGGATGTAAGAGGTCCCGGACAGAAATTACAGCGAAGGATCTACGACACAGGTACTTGATGAAAAATCGCTCTGGATGACAGCACGGTGGACCATAATTATCTATACTACTGCAGCCGTGAAGAAATTGTGTAACATGTTCGTGAGCAGAAATAACGACTACTCATCTGTTATAACGCAAGTACCTTTATGTAATCTCGTAACTATCAATGTGTAGGGAGTAACAGTTATCCCAGGGCTCGTATCGTAATTCTGAAATTTTACTGCAGTATAGCTTATATGATTTCAGTACTTCTGTGTTCCAAGATCACCTACAGGCATTCTTGATCCTGCTTCCTTTGTCATTTAAAAAAAAAGAGTTGATTAGCGCTACAAAATGATTTTAAGAAACGTAATTATCTTAAACGGCATTTTCAATATGTCGTGTATGGAGTTTATTTAACAAGGTATCATGAGATAAAGTGCTGCAATTGGGAATGACTTTCTAGGGTTCCGTAGTTCAATCGGTAAAAACTGAACCCTTATTTGAACAATTTATTCTCATTCTGTCTGTCTGTCCCACTGCTGACAACCTCTATTCACAGGGACGTATAGACATGTGTGTCACATACAAAGATCTAATGTCATTTCGCGAGATAAACTACCGAATCAACTCTATTCATTTGAAGATACGGCCATTTAAGTCATATATTTTGAAGCTCGCAAACTCACTCATCAAAAGCTGTGTGGTACTTCCCGTTGAATAGGAAATCATCAAATTTGGCAAGAAGCTAGGTCTCACAGTGCAAGTGAAGGAAAAACTTCTTAAACTGTAATTACATCACACGAAAAATATTTCTTTAGTCATTTAAATATTCTTGGAATCTCCGAGACTGAGCCTGTCCATTATCAATATCGATAACAGGCAAAAACGCAAAAATCTTCGAGATTCTCGATTTCAGGAATGTATTAGCCGTCTGTAAACATAATTAAGTTTGTACGGAACAAACGCGAGAAGTAAAGCTGTGAGGACGGGGCGTGAGTCGTGCTTGGGTAGCTCAGTTGGTAGAGCACTTGCCCGCGAAAGGCAAAGGTCCCAGTTCGAGTCTCGGTCCGGCACACAGTTTTAATCTGCCAGGAAGTTTCAGACTTACACATGTTTATAAATGATCAATATCCGTATCAATAACATGTTTTCTCATTGTAGTATAATTCATGGAGCTAAACGGTTATTAGAAACAGCTGACTCTAAATTAACGACTCCTTGCGAGTGCAAGCATTGTCATGAACTCCAAAATCAAAGTCACGCGAACAGACGCAACTAGCCACTGCGAACGTAACAGCTTACGGACGGGAACTAAACTTCATGCTATAAAACAAGGTTGGATGTGGCATTTACTTTATTAATATCTGACGAGAGAAAAAGTGGATGAGGTTACGCTATGGTGAAGTGGAACGGGGGATGCCAACTCGGCTCAAAAGTTAGCAGAAAAGTATGAGCTAAACGACAAGTGGCGTTAGTGAGCAACATGTCATTTTCATGTAAAGAGAGCCATCAAACTGCAAAAACCCTATGTTAATTAATTTTCAACCTGATTTCATTGGTAAGATACTTGAATTATAAAATCGTCTTTTCAAATGGCATCAAGAAATCTATCCAGCTTTTACCTTTGTGTAACAGCAGGTACTCATTATATCTGCCTTACAGTAAGATATGATTCACTTCCGTTCAGATTTAGTTTCATGTAGAGGCTGAACATGTTGTTCGTGGATGTTTTATGAGTATTTTGGCATGAAAGAGCTGTGGTCCACATAGCTCATTACAGAGAAATATTGTAATTATCATTTGGAAGAACGATGATGTACTATCTTTAACTTCTAACAGGAGTTGGTTGTGTTTGGCCACGATACGCAGTAAGAAAAACCGTCAGCGTGAGAACTACAAATTTTGGCATACAACAGGTTTTGTTATTCGTGGATAATCTAATCCTGGAAATGTTGTACGACAGTAAAAGGATTTTTGAATCTACGTCAAGGCAGAGAATAACAGACCTTTTTTATGCCCTTTACGATGCACACAGTTCACATAAAATTCACAGAGAGAACGATTCTCTAAAATCGCATTATAAATCACACAAAATGACGCAAACGTTGTGGGAGATACTAAATTATATGGAAAATAGTATGAAGAAAATGCAGCAACCTTTGCTCTTCTTGGAGCTTGGGAATTCAAAGTGAACGATACAAAAATACCACCATGTATTATAATCAAATAGGCAACACGAGTTGTGTAGCAGACCAAGTATGTTGCGACCTACTTATAATATCGATGACGCAGCTGCAACTTTAACACTTCAAAGGCTTATGTATTAAATGAAATGATAGTAAAACACAGTTAGTTTGTTATATTACCACTTGGTGCGTCTCTGAATGCAAGTACAATGGAAATTATCTCTTTGTTCGATATATGGCTACTTAAAATGGCTGAATACATGAGCGATACACAGACTCTGGTTTTCAGAGGTTGTATCACTGAGAAAAGCTCGGGTAAGCTAGCAAGCACCAGTCGAATCTAGTCGTATCATAGCACAGTAGTAGTTGCAGAGTCATAGTGAGAAGATGTGTCATCGTGTCAAAATGAGCTGCTTGGACAGCGGAGGTGCCAAGAAGAGATTTCTACTTGAGATGTTACATGATATGTAACCAGAAGATGGACGATTATTTTTAGTACGATTGTGAAAAGAGACAGAACTTTAGAACAATGTAACTTATTTCTAGTTTGTTAGCTGCAGGCGACTATTGCAGTGTCCAGTTATATCTACCTGCTCGTAGTCAGGGAGATCAATCAATCGTGTACTCAATATTGTAGTTAGCCCTTCCAAATTTAGACTATTTCAGTATCTAAAAAACAAATTTTTTTCCCGAAAAACTAATTTTTGTAACAGAAATACTGTGTAGAAGAAGACATTACCGAGTATCGCAACGTATTTCCCCACTGTTCAATTTCATAAAACAGCAACTTACGTAAAGTAAGAATAAGGAGGTAAAACTACGCGCAATGATTTATTTCGGATCATCGTTTTGATCGTGCAGCCAAAACAGACTCAAGTATCCGTTACATGGTAATAATTTGTTATGGAGCCTAAATGAAGATTTTTGACAGAATATTGGGAACAGTTTTCAGTTAGTGAAATTTCTTGTAAATTCAAAAGATTGCTCTTTGCAATACAACACATTAAAATCACATAACAGTTACCGAGCAAAATGGCTCAGTGGTTAGCACGCTGGTCTCATATTGGGGAGACCGACGGTTCAAACCCGCGTCCGGCTATCTTGATTTAGGTTTCCCGTGATTTCCCTAAATCGGTTAAGGCAGATGCCGGAACGGTTCATCTGAAAGGGCAGGAACGACTTCCTTCCCCATCCATCCGTAATCCGACGCGACCGATGATCTTGTAGTTTGGTCCACTCTCCCGAATGAACCATCCACCAACCATCATAACAGTTAGTCGTTCTGAGTATTCTTGTGGATGGTTCTCTTATGCTATCTAATTTACAGACAGTCAGGTGAATTATAGATTAGTCAGAATAACACTCATATAAGGTAACGTGCATAAAGGAGTTCATGTTCAAAAGTACAGAAGCTACGCCGATTACAGTTTTAAATCTGTAAGCAAAAGTTTAGAAGTCACATAGCTTTCAAGTTGTTCGTGAGAAATTCAGCAAATTGTAGTTTTACCATACAACTCCTAACTATAAAATATACTTTCACACTTATATTTCCCCAAAAGAAGCTTTGGTCTGCCAATCAGAGCAACGCGGTGGCTGGGAGATGAATCCAGAAACTTCCCTGTCTACTCCCAACTCCCAAACTTCAAAAAACTACACATGGATTGGATGACCGAAAGCTGTGATCAATGTTATGAACCGGAATATCGCTTGTTTCATGAAGACCAAGGGGCGTGCAGCAGGAACTTCGCACTCTTTGCGTAAAATTCGCACGTTAATAACCAAGGTTGTTTGTACTGACCTGGAGCACTGTCCCAGAGATTGGTCACACTCTTAGCAGCAAGCACTGTGGTGGCAAGGCGACTCATTCGTCTAGGCACACCTAAATTTTTGAACAAAAGCGACCGTCCTGGCATCCTATACTTTGTTGTCCAAGCAGAAACGGCATGTTCACTTATTCTCTGGGAACGACAGTGGCGACACGACTGTCTCTGCACTCACCAAGGACAGGACTCGGCTCTAGCCACCAAAAGCACAGAACGGGCCGCCCTCGTCCATCCACAAGACTGCTCAATTCCCTAGGGATACATTCCTTTTCTAACGAAACTCATTCACCGCCTTCCGCTAATGAACAGGAACTGGGGACCACGCTGAGAGAACATTTTCCGGTCGAGGAAAACGCAAATATTTCCTCCGAAGCAAACAAGGTCAGTGCTCTGAATAAATCAACTATGAAATACTGCCAGAAATATGAAACAGTACAGCTTAGCAATAAGTGATATCACTAAGGGGAGACGAAAGGCAAGTGGGCTTCAAAAATTCGATTTTTAGATTTTAACATATTTGAAATGCCTGGCCTTTCCTGCATGAAATAGTTTTTGTTTTATATAAATACGACAATTTTTTCGTGAGATGTGATGGTTTCCCTGACACTCTGTGCAATCTGGGGACGGTGACAGCAAGGTGTATGACCAGGTATCTACAGAACAACCCTATAGTCCTAATGTCAGAATTTCTGAATTAGAGTGCATTGGGCATGTCCAGGAGAGAATGGGGTCCAGGTTGAGAAGATTACTGAAAGAAAAGTCAAAAATACTATTCGAAGATGGTAAGAAGATAGGTGGTAAAGGTCGCCTAACAAATGTTGAAGTAGATTACAGAATTATTATGGCTTGCCCATAAGAAGAAATGTAAGGAATTTAGAAAACATGAAACAAGCTGTATGGGCTATCTTTTTCCATGAGCTTTCCACAAATGAAAATCCAGTGTACAGCCTTTGCTCGAATGATCCTGACACTTGGCTCAAGTACAGGAGAAGTGCCAGATATGAAAACAAACATTATTTACCTGCTTCAGTAATGAATGAAATTAAACCTATATTTACAGACCATTGTAAAGATACCTTGTTGAAGAAATGTCTTCATGGGGAAACCCAAAATTTAAATGAATGTGTGAATTCTGTCATTTGGAACCGGTTACCGAAAACTGTATTTATTCAACTTACAACCCTCAAATTTGGTGTTTATGATGATATTTTATGCTTCAGTGATGGTGTAATTAGAAAACTGGATGTCTGGAGTTACTGGGCATAAAATCTCGTCGAAATACTGCAAAATCCTTGGTACAAATAGATAAAGAGAGAATCCTCGAAGCAGGTATTTCTAAATTAAAATAAACAAAAGCAGCCAGACAGAAAAGAAGATTGACCAAGAGAAGAAGAGAAGATCAGTATGATTCAGATGATGCTCAGTATGGTGCAGGAAAATATGATTGGTAAGTAATTCTCATCAATAACTATATCAGAATTGCAATATTAAACTTTAAATGGATTTTCCTCAAAAGTACACTTTTTTATACTTTCAGGTATCATTATTTGATAAGCGAATGGGGTTAGAATCATGAAACTTGCTCAATTTGTACTGTAGATGGTAATAGTCATTACAAGTAAATTGAGAACCACTAAACAATCAGAAACTCGTTTATAATAATTAATGTACAAAAAGAAGTTAAATTTTACCAGTGAAAGAATAAAATTTTTTTCTTCAAAGCCATAAAAGGTATTATGTTCATTTTACTTGTAAATTGAGGGATATATGCTATACACATGCAGTAAAAATTTCATTGTTTTATCACTTAAAATTCTTTTGAAAAGTGTGCCTATTGAAAGGGTAAAATAGCATTGGCAGAATAGAGATAAAATTGCCTTCCGTCTTTGTCATCCAGGTACTCTGGCTTCTTTGAAAAGCCTTCTCAGAAGTAAAAATCCTGTAAGTAAACCAAAACATACAGTACAAAATACAGAATAACACAACAGCCCTGAGATATAAAAGCACTGTGGTGCGGATGCCGCTGCTGACAGAACACCTCAGCTAAGAGTCATTGCGCTCGTCTTCCACCACGTTCTGTGAACACACATGCGAGATGCAAGTTGGAAAATGGTTCATTTGTCAAGATACCCATACTGATGTGTAACAATATTAATAGACAACTAAACTGCAGGAAGAACACACTAGAGGCAAAATAGAGCCGTACTGAGTGAAAGCTTGATGGAGCTGGGTATTGCAAGTATTATTGAATTCAACGAGAAAGAAACGAAAGTAAATGGAACGACTTTGTTTCCGAACAAGACCAAGGCCGACATTTATAGTGGTGAGCCGGTATTTTGGGCGCAGTACAGATACGAAGAGTCTAACACTGATTCCCATCAGATCACCTAAGTTAAGCCGTGTCGGGCTTGGGTCGTAATCCGATGGACCACTCGGGTCTGCCGAGCGCTGGTAGCAAGCAGAGTGCGCTCAATCCTTGCGAGGCCAATTGAGGAGCACTTCGGCTGGACCTCAATAAAATCACGACTTCCAGTTTTTTAAGCAATCAAACTCTGATTTATGAAACAGCTTCAAACGTTCACTTACTTTACAGATGAGCTGATGTGTTTTAAGGAAACCTTGATTTTCATTCAGCTAAACGTTTATGACGTCATCTCTCCTGAAATTTGTGTCACCCAATGATATAATTTTCTTTATAACTTCAGTGGTACATATGCATATCGTCTGAAAAATGTGTAGCGAATGGAGTAAGTAGTGAAGAAGTTATAATTAGACCGTCATGTCTGACGCTGTAGTTTTATTACATGAAAATCAAACAAGTAGTAAGAGATAGTCTTTTCTCGTTTGATCTTTTTGGTTTTTTTCGATGGGGGGGGGGGCGAGTCAGAGGAACAGAGGAATAATGCTTGGTGGAGTTTGTTGGAAGTAACGACGTTTTCTCTGTCCCAAATACTGAATGAAATTCTTCAGTGTATGCGACCTCGCTGTTGATGTGTGAACTTCTCCAACGTTTCACCCACTTTTGCAAATCACCTTCGTCAGGATGTTTTTGCTAAAATTCTCCAGTGTTTCGGCCATTGCTGCAAGTGGCCTAGCTCAGAGTGTTTTTGCTAAGTAAAAGCAGCCTGAGGAATGCCAATTCAACAGTGGTGAAACATGGGTTCGCAGGCCAGAGTGGATCAGGTTGTGGTAAGGGGCCAAGGTCAATTACTGTTAGTTATACAAGAACACACACAACTTTATTCCCCAAACCAATGCACAGTTAGGATCAATTCATGGCTGAGGGCCCAAGTAACTTCTCCCGAATAACTTTAAATGATTGCTTTCAAAACAGGATTTAGAGTAACGGCTGAAGGCCCTGTTTAAGTGAAATTACAATTCTTCTTGGCTAAAGGCAGAAATAATATTTCTGATCAGGTAAGGAAATTCTTTAAAAGCCTAGCATTTATAAATTCCGGTTAAAGGTCATATTAAGTAAAATTCTATTATTCGGCTGAAAACCCAATAAAAAAATTTTCTTTACATAGTGAAAGAGAGACTTTAAAGATTGGATTTTACACAGTACAGCAGAAAAACATCTAAAGAAAACTTGAAGTATGTTGTCTGCTGAAGGCCCAAACTATTACTCAGGAATAATTACACAAAACCTTCAGATAAGCATTTGCAGAACATGGCTGAAGGCCGTTTCAAAAATCCAAGATAAATAATGAGAAACATTCAGACAAGGATTTACATATTAAAGCCACAGATCCAGAAACAATCGCAGCTGAAGGCCTAAATACAGAGCAACAAGAATTTTAAATGATGTAAGAGGTCCGAGCAGATGTAATTTCGATGTATTACTCATGCGCTGCCTGCGATATGCAAGGTATAAGAAAATCGCTGACCAGAGAGCAGTGTTGACTGTACGAACTGTGTAGTAGTAGCAGTAAGTTGTTGCCAGTGTGTGTGTCTGCTCTGGTCTGGTCTGGTGTATTATGTTGGCTGGGCCGGTCGCGGTGCAGCGATGCCGGAGCCTGAGTATTATTGTATAAGGTAAAAAAAGCAGCCTCGCGCATATCTAGTAATATTATGTAAACTCCCATGTATATCTTTTAAAAATCTCCTAATAATGACAAGCATTCATTTCAATTTAAAGAATTTAAAATTTTTTTCAATGCATGATCATTCCAATTGTTGCAAAATAAAAATCATTTGCTTCCTTTCATAAATAACAAATGTATAGGCCAGCATTGCACAGAGCTGTGCCGGAAAAGAGCTATTGTAAGAGCAGATAGTGGCCGACTTTATCGAGGTGAGAATTTTTGCTTTTTATTCAGAATGATCTTACAGGGCCATGACGCAGCGCTGCTGTCGTCCTAATTTTACCAGGTTACTGAATTTATTTTTTATTACGAGGTTTAGGAATTTTTCTGTTTCGAGCTTATACTAAATGAGAAAAGAATTTTGTGGGTATATTAAATGGGAACCAGTTTTGTTCTGAGGTTACACTAAAATTAGAATCATTAACCAAATAATATTTAATTATATAATATTTTGTGGGGAGGTTACACTTGGCGACATCCGGCCAGGATCGTATTTCTTTATGAATCTCTGAGAAATAGTCATATATCTGGTCTTATTTACTTAAATGTAGTTTGCATCTGGCGAAACGCATTTACTAATTTGTCACTTTTTCTTTCACAGATCATCGGCAATTTATTGCTCTTTGTTGTAATTGTGTTTGTTCCATTTTTTTTTTTTTTTTGCTTTGTCGTTGTTTCATTTTTGTGCTTAATTTTGATTTGTGGAAAATGCCGCGAAAAACTGTTAACAGTACATCGCGATGTGTAATGAGTGAAATAGCCGACTCGAATAATTTGACCGATAATACTTGCGACATTCTGTGTAATAAAAATGATAATCCTCCATTTACAGACAATCAGTGCTTACCGACCACTAATAATGATTTTAACGCTAATGATGAGCAAACAAATTCAATTGTGTCCTCTGTTAATTTAACGACAATTGATGACGCGGCACGTTCTGATACAATGGACGATGCCCAGTTTGACACGCCTAATTTGCGAAATTTACGTAGTGAACAGATAATTGTTTCTAACGAAGGTGAACAATATTCACAAAACACGTCAGATTTATTTGATTCCGGTGTAGTGACCAATAGTGGACATCCGATTGGCAAACCTTTTTGTGAACCGGAGAATGACCTTATGGTTACATAAAGCGTGACAAGTGCACATACACCATCACATAGCATAGAAAATAGAGTCGCTACTTCTGGCATGGATCAAGTTATGGCAGTATTGCTACAACTTGATGAAAAACTCAGACAGTCGAGTGGAAAACAAGACAACAATCACAAACAACTTAATGAAAATTACAAACAACTTAATGATAAACAAGACAACAATTTTAAACAACTTAATGAACAGAACAAACAGTGAACAGATTACAGCTGTTGCCGCGCAATGTCATGATATTAAAGAACAATTACATGAGGAGATTAAGGCTTGTGCTAGGAACAGTAGTGAAGAAATTAGATCTGTGGCACAAGAATTAAATAATACACATGCAGCCACAACTAAATTACTTAGAGATGAAATTACAGCAGTCGCTAAACAATGTTCTGAAAACGCAACACAGTTACGCGACGAGTTTAAATTAATGTCAGCAGAACTTTCACGCACACTGGATGCGAAAGTAGACGCGAAATTTGACCAACAGAACAGTCAAACTGACGAACGTTTTAATCACCACCTACAAAACAGTGAAACGCGTTACAGTAAATTTATACAGGAACAGAATAAAGTAAAGCGACAAGTGATGGAAACAATTACTGCACAGAGACAGGAAGAAAAGCGTAAATTGTTTACGAAAGCAAAAACATACGTAGACAACAATATTGCTACAGTATCAGACGAAATTAATGCTATCAGACAGTTGAACACCGAATTACACGATGAAATCTCAGATCTTAAAAAAGAAAACAGACACACACACAGTAGACTTTCAGACCGTGACCGACAGACTTGAACAATTAGAACTAATACAGGATCCCGATGCCATCCAAGCAGACGTTAAGAAATTAAACAAAACCACACGTAAAATGCAAGAACAAATTAATGCTTGCGATACTAAAAACGATAATCAGGTAAAAATACTGACTGAAAAATATGATGAATTGGCCAGTCGTATTGACGTTATCGAAAGTAATAATGACACCAAATCAGACGATACGTCACCAGTTTCGTTTAATCAAACACCCGAATTCCAAAATTTACAGCAGACGATCAGTGATAATTGTCATCTTTACAGCACGAAGTGATGGAGATGAAAAATATTTCAGCCTTTAACACATCACAGCATACGCCACTTTTCGAACATTTGTCAGACTTACATAGCCAGTATAATTTAGGTAATTTACAAAGAGTATCTGAGTTAGATTCCGAAAAGTCACAGACAAACAGATTCTCATACAATCCTGAACCTGTTCAGACATTCGGAGACGATAACGTTGATTATGAGCAATTTTTATCCGTAAAAAAATCTAAGGTATTTATAAATGACAGAACACAAATACATCGTTTGGACTGGATACCACAATTTGCTTTTGTATTTTCATCAGCATTGCCTGTAATGCAGAAACTAGAATTGGACTGGATACGACAATTTGTTTTTGAATTTTCACCAGTATTGCCTGTAACACAAAAACTAAACTATATTTGCAGCGCGTAATGGACCTCAGGGGATTCATTACACTTCAACGAATATGTGCCGTAGCGTGCACAGGGCCCCGAGCCGTAGTAGTGCTATTTCATCTTTAGTTTTCTGCACTGCTGCCTTCTCTTTTACTATCCTTTATATCTGTCAAAACAGCTCTTCAACTAACGATCTATCTAGGATTTAGGATGAGTAAAGAAAACCTGATGTGACAAGTTTTACCTGAAAGTGACAGTTATTGCACACTCCAGGAACGACAACCACCAGAACTTTAATAACAGACAAAATTTTAATTATCAGTATCGTCAAAATTATCAGCAACGGGAACCACATTTTGGTAACAATAGACGCTTTTCACCGCAGCAGCATCAAAGCCAGCCTGTTAGCATACCTAACGAACAATGTAATGTACAAGGTCAACCAAGCTTTAATGTTTCGCCGCCCACACGTATAGCGTCGGCTCCGCCAAATAGTAACGCACAGCAACAAGGAAATCACTACGTACAGAAAACACATCATTTTAACTAGTATCGCAATGCGCCATATAGCAATGACTATCATGACAGACGTAAAAATAATGGTCACAATTTTCAGCATACGTTTAATAACAGTCGGTCTTATCAGCAGCAAAATCATCCGCAACAACATATTCAAATGGTTCAAATGGCTCTGAGCACTATGGGACTTAACATCTATGGTCATCAGTCCCCTAGAACTTAGAACTAATTAAACCTAACTAACCTAAGGACAGCACACAACACCCAGCCATCACGAGGCAGAGAAAATCCCTGACCCTGCCGGGAATCGAACCCGGGAACCCGGGCGTGGGAAGCGAGAACGCTACCGCACGACTACGAGATGCGGGCAACAACATATTATCCCGAACGTAATACGTCAGGAAGGAATAACAGAACAGTACAAATAGTGGAAATGCCACAGCATCCTCCTGCAAATGATAGCACGTCAGATAGAATTTGACTAGATACAGTACAGGTTGCATCTTCCAGCAACGCAAGCAATACTTTTGACACGTAGAATCTTGTTCACGAAAATGTTATTACTTTTGACGACATCCGAGACACTCCTTTGCAGGAAAGACCAGTTATTCAAAAAACCATTTCACACCCTGTTATTCGTGCGGTTAAAGGCGCTGCAGTCTGGAACCGCAAGACCGCTACGGTCGCAGGTTCGAATCCTTCCTCGGGCATGGATGTTTGTGATGTCCTTAGGTTAGTTAGGTTTAACTAGTTCTAAGTTGTAGGGGACTAATGACCTCAGCAGTTGAGTCCCATAGTGCTCAGAGCCATTTTGAACACCCTGTTATTGAAGTAAAGATTGGATCATCCAAATTTTCAGCAGTAATCGATTCTGGAACACCTATGTCAGTTATAAATGAGGAAACTTTCAACGAATGTAACAAAGAGAATACCTATCCTATATTACCATTAGGCAAAACTAAAGTAAAAGGAGCAGTATCTGGTAAAGGAGTAGATGTAAAATTACAGACACATTTATCATTTTGTATTGCAGGTCATACATTTCACTCAAATTTTTGGATTGTTCCATTATTGACAACAGACGTTATTTTAGGTACGAATTTTCTGGTACAACACGACGCAATTATTGACTTTCAAAACTCCTATTTAATGTTCAACTGGCTTTAGAATTTCAGCACTCTTTATCTGCAGAAGAACAAACAATTAATCGTACAGAGGTCATTTCCGCATCACGTAACATAGACTGTCATTCCACATTGTTCACAGATACGTACGTACACATCTATAATACTCCAGACGAAGCCGACAATGACGTTATACAAATGATTTCTGATAAAGTTAAACAGAGCAGTGCAAATACAGACGACTACCGCACACAACTACGCAAAATTCTTTTACAGCAAGCTCCAGTTTTTGACAACGTCCCTGGTACTATGTCCGGTTTTATGTATGAATTTCAAGTTAAACAGCACCACACATTTAAAGCCAAACATTATCCCATTCCGTATATTCACAGAGAACAAGTTAAGAAAGAATTGCAAGCTATGCTTGACCAAGGAATTATTGAACCGGCAGTTAGTCCGTACATAAACCCACTCCATATTGTTAAGAAAAAGGATGGTTCACTTCGTCTCGTACTTGATTCGCGTCACATTAACGACGTTATTATTAATGAAACACATCGCCCACAGAGACTAGAAGAACTTCTACAGAAGTTTCATGGTACTGCTATTTATTCCACATTAGATTTGAAATCGGGATTTTGGCAAATTCAGCTCCATCCGAACTGCAGAAAGTACACGGCTTTTCTCTGTTTTGGTGACTGTTATCAATTTTGTAAATCACTGTTCGGTTTAACTATTTCTTCAGCAGCATTTATTCGCGGTTTGAATAGTATACTTCCGACAGAACTTAAAGACAGAATCACAACGTATGTAGAAGACATTCTTATTGCAGAAGCTAACTGGTCTGAACTCAATCTGATTCTTGAACAACTGTTACGAACTTTACGTGCACAAGGACTCACAGTTAACCTTAGCAAATCGCACTTTGGGAAAACTTCTATACAATTTCTTGGACACGTAATTTCAGCAGAAGGCATTGTCCCTGACCCGGAAAAACTTCAAGCTTTACGTGACATTACTGTTCCTACGACGAAGAAACAACTACGCAGCTTTTTGGGTTTAATTAACTTTTTTCGTAAATTTATTCATTATTCTGCTTTAGACACCCCTAGATTACGTCAATTGACGGGTAAAAACACTATTTGGTCCTGGGATAGCCAAGCACATTCTGAATTTGTGAATCTGAAAGAAGCTTTGTTGAACGCACCACTTTTATCACATCCAGATCTTACTAGAAATTTTTCCATTGCTACCGACAGTTCTAACACCGCTTTAGGCGTACACATTTTTCTGGAAATTGAAGAAGATGGTACTACAGTAATTAAAAACATCGCCTTTGCAAGTCGCATTCTGTCATCTGCTGAACGCAATTATTCTGTCACAGAACTTGAAACATTATGTGTTGTATGGGCATTTACGAGATTTCGGCATTTTCTTTATGGAAGACATACGGCCGTATACGCAGATCATAGAGCCATTCAGTTTTTACTTTCAGCAAAATTTACACACGACAGGTTAAGCAGATGGAAACTTTATTTACAGGAATTTAATTTTACGATTGTTCACATTCCCGGTACACAAAATATTGTAGCAGACGCACTATCCCGTTCCCTCAGCAACAATCAGCAAGACATCTCAACCAAATTCTGCCAAGCAAATTTCAGCGTCATGTACATTCAACAAGTTGCATTTGAAAATTTCATTTCGTCGTCATTACGAGACATAGCGCAAGAGCAGAGTAAAGACAACGTGTGGAAAGAAATTAAATACCTTTGGCAAGATAGGAATAATGTTACCACTAGAAACCATTACTCTGTACGCAATAATATTCTGTGTCGCCGCTCTCACCCTGACGGCAACAATTGGTTACTATGCATTCCTGACGAGCTTGTTAACAAATTAATTTGGTATACTCACTTACGTTACGCACGTTGTGGAGCCAGAAAATGTTTTCTAATACTGACACAGAACTGTTATTTTACCAACATTGAGAAATGTATTCGACGAGTTTTAGCGTCATGTAAAATCTGCAAGTAAGCTAAGTCAGACACGACTTCACATATTCCTCCGTTACATCCCATTGTACCCGTTAAATTGAGACACATGGCCGCTGTAGACATTTTTGGTCCGATTGCCAGAACTAATGAAGGTTTTTGCTACATCTTTGTCGCAGTTGAACTCACTTCAAAATTTGTTACCTTCACTCCGTTACACAAAACTACTGCTAAATCTGTTTCGAAAGCATTTGTAAAACAATTTTTATTTCATGTAGGGCATCTATTGAAAGTAATTTCCGACAATGGACCACAATTTCGATCTGCTATATGGACACGTATGTTACGAACAAGAAACATTACTCCGACCTATATATCCAAGTATCATGCTTCTTCGAACCCTTGTGAACGATTAATGAAAGAAACTGGTAAACTGTGTAGAATATACTGCCATAAAAGACATATTGATTGGGACACACAAATACTCTCATTCCAGGATGCAATTAATTCCATACCAAATGAATCTACTATGCTATCTCCGACTGTTATACTGAAAAATGTTGAACCACCTAACAAAATTAAAAAATTAGTATCCTTTCCTACATCTCGTCGACTACGACACCATGAAATGATTGACATTGCGCTGAACAACATCAAACGTGCCGCACAGCGCCGGAGAAGACAGCAAAAACAGGTTTGTACATGCCGTGACTTTCACATTGGACAGAAGATTTTAATAGATACACACTATTTATCTAACACAGGAAAGAATAGATGTAGTAAATTTGAGCTTCTATATGCAGGCCCATACAGAATTCGCAGCATTCGTCACCCCGATGTAGTACACGTCGAACCACTGAGAACCAGAAGAAGTAAAGGCAATCACCATGTCTCCAATATTAAACCCTTTATTGAACGAACATACTTTTTGATTTAACACACTGTAATGCCTTTTCCTGATTTTTATGTGACCAATGATGCAATTATTTATATGAACACTTACTGATGATTATTATTTTTTTTTTCTTGGCTAGTGCCCGGCAAGGTAAGGTTAGCAGGTCGCTTTTCTTGTCGTTACACATCAGACCGTGCACATTTTTCCAGATAAACTTACACATTTTATGACCACTTATGCAATTATATCTATGTGATTACTTATTGATGATTATCATTTTTTTTTTCTTGGCAAGTGCCCGGCAAGGTAAGGTTAGCAGGTCGTTTTTCTTGTCGTTACACATAAGACTGTGCACATTTTCCAGATAAACTTACATACTTTATGACCAATTATGCAATTATATCTAGTGACATATTAATTTTGTCAAATTCTTTCTCTATTAAAGTCTTCAACTCTCGCATCTATCAACTACACAACATACAAGCTGAACACAAAGAAAGTCATTTCTTGTCGTTATATAACAGACTGTGCACATTTTCCGTTTTTCATGTATGTATGATTGTTTTCCTGTTTGTTTGTATGCACTATGAAATCTTTAAGATATAACGAACACCAGTTGACCTTTCCTTACGATATCTCAACATCATGACTATTTTACATTTTTTTGCTACTACATTATGATACTCTGTGTACATTTTTGCACTTGCACACTGTCTATGTTTTAGACATATTACGTTTTCCGTCATGCTATGCTGTATGCTTAATTATATCACTAGAAACCAATTTTTATTTAATGGGTATATGATTTAAATGCAAGACATTAATCATTGTTAATCATTTTCAGAAAGCAATAACGTGTAAATGAAATAAATGAAACAAACCACAGTGGATTACTGTGAAATGGAAATTTCACTTTAGGAATGAACGAAATAAGATGCAATACCTCGTCACGAAGAGTAAGTGGATCAGAATTAACAAACATTAATATGAATATACTATACACATCGTATGATAGCAGCCTTAACTAATTATTTTTCTTTCAGAAAACGAGGCGATTGATGCAGGCTGTCAAACAGAACTACACATCCTAGTTTTAGTGATGAAATATGCTAGAAATAAGGAACTCTATACTATGAATAATGAATAATGAATAATGAAGTGTCTTTTTGCAGATGATAATGAATGATGATGAATAGTGATGAAGAATATGGTAATATGAACAATGAAGTTTTTCTTTGCAGGTGATGATAATAATGAAGTTATGGTGATATGAATAATGGAGTTTTTGTTTACAGGTGATGATAGTGATAAATTGTACATGGCCACTAAACGCACCACTTTTAAGTTTTTCTTTGCAGATGAAGATACTGATGAAGTTTATATATTTACTGTTAGTTAAGAAATGCTATGTAGTTATTTAAGTATTTGTTGCAGTTTGTTTTGACAGTATGTCTTATGTCACATGGTATAATGACTGAAGGTTTTGGATAGGACAGCTAGAGTCCATATATACTGAATACATATTTCATTACCTGTTAATTCGAAGTTCACTACTTTTCGGCATAATATGCGTTTCTTCTTTGAGCTTAATAATCCATTTTGTATATTTTCTAGGAGAAGCTATTGATGAAATTAATGTGCTATAAGCAGTTAGTCATTAAACCTATTCTAGTACTTGCATTTTTTTTTTACCCATTTGTGTGTGTCATTCATGAATGTGATCACATACGTATACTCTACTTGTTTCATAACCTTGCTACAGCTGACCAATGATGAATGATGTTACCTATCCTCATTTGCAGCAATAAGTCAAAAGCAAATATATTCATGCGCCAGCAATTAATTATCGATCCCAACGCAATGCATTCTAGCACAAAAAATATATAAATAAATAAAAAATAGACCTTGAATAATAGTTACAGTGTGTTACATTTTAAATATGTCTTATGTCACTGGAATGATCAGTTCTGAGTAATACTGAATGATGTTTTCTAATCACAGACCTTGAGTAATAGTTACAGTATGTTAGATTTTCAATATGTCCTATGTTACTTGAATGATGTTTTGTAATAATGCATCAATACTATGCCAATAATTTCTGTAAATAATATTTTTGTTATACTCTATAAATTCTATGCCAATAATTAACTCTCATTTTGAATGATAACTTCTGAATAATACTGAATAAGGTTTTATAAAAATATAAGAATACTTTGTAACTGGCCAATGAGTGCAAATATTTATTTTAAATATGTTGTATGTCACTTGAATGATGAAAAATGTTTTGTACTATTGAATACTTGCTATATGTTTAGTAACTGACCAATGACTGCCACTGTTTCTTATTTTAATTTTGTATTATGTCACCTACATGCTATTATATATGAATACCAGTAGCTTGATGCTACACTCATTAGCTCCTGATTTGAAGGGTGACTTCTGATGGTTTGTAACTGGCCAAAGAGTGCCAATGATTACGATAACTAGATGAATTAAGTAAATGGTATGCCATTAATTAACTCTTGCTTTCAATGATCACTTTTGAATAATGCATAAAAATGGTTTGTAACTGACTAATGAGTGCCAATGTTCACTGTAATCAGATGACTTATGAACATTACTCTGTAATACTTCATACATAGTACAGAAATTTTCAGTAACTAGGCAATGAGTGCCACCAATTACTCATATCGGTTGATAGACTAGTGTCATTCTCAATGATGACTAGCATAAGACTTAATGTCCTTCATCTTCTGACCTAATTACCAGAAATTACTACAATATACGTTTGTCCTGTCTATGCTTATGATCATGGAGCACTATATTTGGTTTCTGCACTAATCCTACGTTGGTGAAAGAGTGTGGTGTTGACACATCATGGTGACCACCACCTTGAACAATGGAGATGTTATTATGGTTCCACTGTTTGGTGTACCTAATGTACTACCAAAATGATAACACTGAATATTCATACATCATTTCAGTGTCTTGGCTACACTGATTAATACTTCAGGGAAGAGTACTTCAGATTGTATCACTTGGTGTTGTGCTTCTGTAGAAAGATATGGACTTTCAGTGCAGCTACGTGCAACCTACTGTGCTACAATCACGATGCAATCCTTCCCTTTCCTATCCTAGTTCTTGTAAAATGGTAAAAAAGTACTACAGTGCGTATGCACTTTATGTCATTTGTTAATATGTTTTGTACTCATTGTGTATACATTTTGTCATTGCTAGATATGTTCTGTACTCCAGTGTGTATGCACTTTATGTCATTTGTTAATATGATTTGTACTCATTGCGTATACATTTTGTGATTTCTTGATATGTTCTGTACTCAGTGCGTGTGCACTTTATTTCATTTCATGTTCTGCACTTATATATATACATATATATATATATATATATATATATATATATATATATATATGTGTGTGTGTGTGTGTGTGTGTACTCTGTGAGTGTAAACTTAGTTAATTAAGAAAAATTTGTTGCTCATGGCAAGTCCAACTGACTCACCATCGCTGCCAAATTTCCCCCCCCCCCCCTCCAGTGGAGGGTTATGTAAGAGGTCAGAGCAGATGTAATTTCGATGTATTGCTCATGCGCTGCCTGCGATATGCAAGGTATAAGAGAATCGCTGACCAGAGAGCAGTGTTGACTGTACGAACTGTGTAGCAGTAGCAGTAAGTTGGTGCCAGCGTGTGTTTCTGCTCTGGTCTGGTCTGGTGTATCATGTTGGCTGGGCCGGTCGCCGTGCAGGGATGCCGGAGCCTGAGTATTATTGTATAAGGTAAAAAAAGCAGCCTCGCGCGTATCTAGTAATATTATGTAAACTCCCATGTATATCTTTTAGAAATCTCCTAATAATAACAAGCATTCATTTCAATTTAAAGAATTTAATATTTTTTTCAGTGCATGATCATTCCGATTGTTGCAAAATAAAAATCATTTGCTTCCTTTCATAAATAACAAATGTATAAACCAGCATTGCACAGAGCTGTGCCGGAAAAGAGCTATTGTAAGAGCAGATAGTTGCCGACTTTATCGACGTGAGAATTTTTGCTTTTTATTCAGAATGATCTTACAGGGCCATGACGCAGCACTGCTGTCGTCAAAATTTTACCAGGTTACTGAATTTATTTTTTATTACGAGGTTTAGGAATTTTTCTGTTTCGAGCTTATATTAAATAAGAAAAGAATTTTGTGGGTATATTAAATGGGAACCAGTTTTGTTCTGAGGTTACACTAAAATTAGAATCATTAACCAAATAATATTTAATTATATAATATTTTCTGGGGAGGTTACAATGAAACACTGTTGAAGGCCTAAACTTTAAATAGGTGACATGAATATCGGCTGAAGGCCATATACTAAACATAAAACAAACAATATTAATACAAGACTGAAGGCCTGGCACAGTATCTACGACCAAATACAACGACAATCACAAAAAACAAACAATGGTGTTCAGGAGTGTTCCAAGGGTCGGCCTGGAGAGGAAACTCTAATAAGCACAATTTAGGTGAGACAGGTAGCGAAGCGTAACATTAAACAATCTGGTGGCAACACGACCTAGGGACAGCTGAGGAACCAACCAACAGCTTATCAATTCCTTTCCACCAGACACACTCGCTGCTCTGTTTCAACCGACCGACTGACAACTCCCGTACGCAGACAGCATTCATCTTGTAATGTCTCTTGCAGCGGTCTCTCCGCGATATTTTCAGAAATTTTATAAATTATATAACTCAGTACGTATCTCGAAATATCTCTTCTTATCTTACCGATTATGCAAAGTAGTTTCAAGCCCAATTATTCCTTGGAGCGTCCATTTACTCCATGGAATAGCTTCTCTGCTATCTATGTTTTCTCTTAGGAAAAAGAATAGAGGACTTCTTGCCGATTAGTCGTGATTGGTTGGTTGGTTGGTTTGGGGAAGGAGACCAGACAGCGTGGTCATCGGTCTCATCGGATTAGGGAAGAATTGGGAAGGAAGTCGGCCGTGCCCTTTCAGAGGAACCATCCCGGCATTTGCCTGGAGTGATTTAGGGAAATCACGGAAAACCTAAATCAGGATGGCCGGACGCGGGATTGAACCATCGTCCTCCCGAATGCGAGTCCAGTGTCTAACCACTGCGCCACCCCGCTCGGTGATTAGTCGTGAAAGAAAGAGGATGTATATGTATGTATTGTTGGGCTAGTCGCCATCTTCATGAGATTCTGTATGAGAAGGAATTTAATACATGAACTAAACTAAAGTAAGTGTGTTCGCGTATTATTTAACTTATTATTATTGACAGTGTCTGCTTACTACGTTGTGTTGCACGGGATCAGTGGGGAACGTCTGATTTACACTGGACGAACCTGCCTTTTTGTATGCTCAAGATATCCAGTTACTTCAAATAAATAGGCTAACACGGTCTTACCAGCAGATCTCCGGTCTTCCCCATGTGATCACCGAAAGTTAATAATTATTACAAATGTTTCCAGGAGATCGACTGACAATTTTCGTCGCACCGAGACTTCGAAATTGCTTCACTGCCTTATGGAATTTAAGTTAAGCTCAATTTAATCAGGATAGAACAGTATTGAACTGTGTGAATGTGATAAGCCTGCTTTGTCAATGAAAATTCCCGTAATATACGCATGTTTTTACTATCCTGATCAGTGAAGCTAAATGAGGCCGGTGTGAGAGAGGTTTATAAATTTTAGATCCCACACAAAAATATATCAAAATCTGCTCAGTGGAAATCACAGTAGCTACACAAGGTTCCACGTAAACACACTTGCACAAGAACCCGAACAGTCGTAAAATCAATTACTGTGGAATAACAAGGACGAATCAATTCGACACACAGAGAGTTTCAACAATCGGTCGGCGACCGAATACACGTCGTCCGATGCGACGACCGACA
Organism: Schistocerca americana; assembly: GCF_021461395.2. Taxonomy (NCBI): domain Eukaryota; kingdom Metazoa; phylum Arthropoda; class Insecta; order Orthoptera; family Acrididae; genus Schistocerca; species Schistocerca americana. The sequence goes on along the minus strand of NC_060119.1, from coordinate 125,536,290 downwards.
GAACGACCAACCCAGGCAGTTACCACTCAAGTTACACGTGTCAGCAACGGTCTGGCGAGTCTTGGGTGTCCGAAGCTGATTGCAGCTCCAACCCGACTCTACTCCATGTCCGTTCGGAATTCGGAAACACGGTGACCCGGGCACACTGGCTCGGACCCATCCATGCAGAGGTAACACTTGCCAATTGGCCACGACATCTCTGCACAAGGAAGGAACCGACCCACGTCCAGCACGATGACCAAGTGACGAGGCCCAGAATCGGTCAAAAGACCCAATACACATCGCCCGACGAGACGACCAACCGAACGACTAACCAACGGTCGTCCAGCTCTAATCTCCTTCCGTCGGACAGTTCATGTGTGTCGCCAGCGGTCGGCGAGCACTGGCTGTCCTTACCTCACTGGCGTTCCGTCCCCGTCTGCACTGCTGTTGCGTCCTGACAGAGCTTCCGACAGATGACGACCCGCAAAATACTATCGGTCTCTCCAGAGAAAGTACGACGGAGCACTTATCGATAAGCGCTGCTGCTGCCACTCACGGGCGGGCAAGGCAGGAAGTTAGTGACGCCAGTAAACGGAATAAGAAAACGAGGCGGCAATAAAAGGAATGAACACGAGCCGCGCACCGCTCAAGTGGCAGGAACGTTGGAAAATTTCACACATAGGCAATGCGGTGCTAGGCCGAGAGGAATTTTATTGACTGTGCCAACGGGCGCGGAAGACTACGCTTAAATATGTGAGCGTAACTTGTTGGTCATGAGTTACTCTGCCTCAAGACATTATACACTGTTTCTATATATCACACTTGAGTTATTCTGTTAATGGAAGAATAAAACTCTTGATGAGTAAAGAACCGACGCATTTTTTAAAATTCTGTCAGTAATTAACTGAAATATAGGAAATCAAACTGTTGTCGCTCTTTGAAGCCGTTACACAGAGTACCAGCAGCTGTGATTGGGTCACCAGATGACCTAGTGAGAGGTTATCCATTTTAGCAATTTACGAGGGTCACTCCAAAAGAAATGCATACTATTTTTGTAAAAATACAGTTTTCATTCTGCATGTGTGAGAGTTCTACAGTGCGTAGATACATCCTTCCTGCTTGTTTTCAAACTTAGTTCAACCTGTTCCCGTGAGTGGCGTCGTCACAGTATGTCTTCAAGATGGCTGCTACACTTGACGTTCGTCAGAAGCAACGTGCTGTCATAGAATTCCTGTGCTGTGAAAATTAGACAGTGGGAATCATCCACAAGAGGTTGAAAAAGGTGTATGGTGATGCTGCTGTCGATCGCAGTACAGTTAGTCGGTGGGCAATCAGGTTACGTGATGAAAGCGGGCATGGCAATATTGAAGATTGTCCTCACAGCGACAGGCCGCGTACTGCACACACTCCAGACAATGTGCAGGGAGTTAACGAATTGGTGACTGCTGACAGACGCATCACAGTGAACGAATTGTCCCGCTACGTTGGGATAGGGAAAGGAAGTGTTTGCAGAATACTGAAAGTGTTGGCGATAAAAAGGGTTTGTGCCAGGTGGCTTTCCAGGATGTTGACAGTGGCTCACAAAGAATCAAGAAAAACGGTATGTAGCGAACTTTTGGAACAGTACGAGAATGGTGGAGATGAATTTCTTGGAAGAATTGTGACAGGTGATGAAACATGGCTCCATCATTTTTCACCAGAGACGAAGAGGCAATCAGTGGACTGACATCATGCAAATTCATCCAAGAAAAAAAAATTCAAAACCATACCTTCTGCTGGAAAAGTTATGGCTACGGTGTTTTCCGATTCCGAAGGACTCTTGCTTGTGGACATCATGCCACGTGGAACCACCATAAATTCTTATGCATATGTGACGACACTGAAGAAACTTCGAGCTCGACTGTGTCTTGTTCGCCTGTTGCACGACAATGCACGGCCACATGTCACTCAAAAAATAATGGAAGCGATAACAAAACTTGGATGGACAACACTGAAACACCAGCCTTGCGGTCCTGACCCGGCTCCATGTGACTATCATCTCTTTGGGAAACTGAAAGACTCTCTTCGTTGAACAAGATTGTGCAGTCGGCCAAACTGTGGCTCCAACAGGTTGGTCCAGAATTTTACCGTGCGGGTATACAGGCGCTGGTTCCGAGATGGCGTAAGGCAGTTGAGAGGGATGGAAATTATGTGGAGAAATGAAAATATTGTTCCTAAAGGATGTCTCTACACACTGTAAAACTTTCAAACATGTAGAATAAAAGATGGATTTAAAAAAAGTGTGCATTTCTTTTGGAGTGACTCTCGTAGTATTGTAGAATTTTTTGTCTGCCTATGAGCTTGTAGAGTGCCGGACGTATTGCTCTTCGTGCTGTTATTCTTGCCTATTTCACATCTCTTTCACATTCACTATGAGCCGGAATGTGTGACGAATGTTCCTAAGGGCATTAGCATCGGTCTTCCTGTGGAAGAGAGCCAGGGACACGCTCTTCTCGTACAGTGGCTGGCTCTAAACTTTCTCGCACACTACTGAGAATTTCGCCATGAAATACACACTCACACAGGCGGTCTACACGCAGTCCCGACTCGGTCGTTGCATTTAACGCGGTGTCCCCTCTGTGTCGGCGGCGCGTGGCTCAGGCTGGCACAAACTGACTGTAGCAAGCAGTGGGTGCGGTGCGGCGGCTCCACCTGCCGCTGAATAGACAGCCGGAGCGGCGTCCCGGTGTGCCCGGCGGCTTATCCGCGCAGATCCGCGCCTCATTGTGCCGGATCGGCGCACATCAAAGCGCCGCCGGCCGCCGGCCGTCCCCACGCCACCCCCACCCGCCGGGCTCACTTGCCGGAAGATCGTCGCCAGCTGCTTGTCGGCGAGTTCCCTAGCAGCCAGCTGCCAGCTTGCGCTGCTACTGTGCTGCCGCCCACCTACCGCCCGCCTACCTACCGTACCCGACTGCTTCACAGTGAGCCAGCAGTTTAGTGTTGGTAGCCATGTTATTCCACCTACTAACTGAGTAAAATGATTCGGTGCGATACGCTCCAGTAACCTGTAAAGCAGACAGTCGAGTCGTATCCATCTACATCTACATCTACATACATACTCCGCAATCTACCATACGGTGTGTGGCGGAGGGTACCTCGTACCACAACTAGCATCTTCTTTCCCTGTTCCACTCCCAAACAGAACGAGGGAAAAATGACTGCCTATATGCCTCTGTACGAGCCCTAATCTCTCTTATCTTATATTTGTGGTCTTTCCGCGAAATGTAAGTTGGCGGCAGTAAAATTGTACTGCAGTCAGCCTCAAATGCTGGTTCTCTAAATTTCCTCAGTAGGGATTCACGAAAAGAACGCCTCCTTTCCTCTAGAGACTCCCACCCGAGTTCCTGAAGCATTTCTGTAACACTCGCATGATGATCAAACCTACCAGTAACAAATCTAGCAGCCCGCCTCTGAATTGCTTCTATGTCCTCCCTCAATCCGACCTGATAGGGATCCCAAACGCTCGAGCAGTACTCGAGAATAGGTCGTATTAGTATTTTATAAGCGGTCTCCTTTACAGAAGAACCACATCTTCCCAAAATTCTACAAATGAACCGAAGACGACTATCGCCTTCCCTACAACTGCCATTAGATGCTTGTCCCACTTCATATCGCTCTACAATGGTACGCCCAAATATATAATCGACGTGACTGCGTCAAGCGCTACATTACTAATGGAGTATTCAAACATTACGGGGTTCTTTTTCCTATTCATCTGCATTAATTTACATTTATCTATATTTACAGTTAGCTGCCATCTTTACACCAATCACAAATCCTGTCCAAGTCATCTTGTATCCTCCTACAGTCACTCAACGACGACATCTTCCCGTACACCAAAGCATCATCAGCAAACAGCCGCACATTGCTATCCACCCTATCCAAAAGATCACCACCACCCCAGTTTATCATAAAATTGGGTTAGACGTCTACACACTTCAGACGTTCAGTTTGTGTTCCTTCCAAGGTTGCCACTGCGATACATTCAACAAGAAAATCGTCTGAAAACAATATTACGATTACTTGGCGATGCTCTTCATATAACTGATGGACGCAGTAAGCCACAATGAAATGGTTCGTCGTTAGTAAAGAATGTAACGATAGTACCATACCTAATGTTTTTAGTTTTATTTAGTGTCACATTATTATGCCACTCTCTGACGCGTGAGGTGGCAACGTTGAGTCACTGCTCAGATGCCACGTGAGGGAATGACACAGAACGCTTGCTAATTAACAGGAACAATGAGGAGATCATTTTAAAAGATTTAAATACTGAAGTATGAAAGAAATTGTTGTTGTTGTGATCTTTCGTTTAAAGGCTGATTTAAGGCACTTCTCCGCGCAAGGTGCTACATATATCATTTCTGGAGTCCATTCAAAGTAATACATTCAACCATCGGTCTTCCTCCTCAATGCTTACGCCCCCCAAACTTCTCTCCAGTACCTCAGAATGAGTCCTATGAAACAATCCTTCCTTCCGCCGGAGGTGCGAGTCCTCCCTCGGGCATAGGTGTGTGTGTTGTTCTTAGTTATTTTAAGTAGTGTGTAAGTCTAGGGACCGATGACCTCAGCAGTTTGGTCCCTTAGGTATTCACACAGATTCGAACATTTTTGAGATGATCCGTTGTTTGCTCGTCCAATTTTTTTTTTTTTGATCTCTGATTAGAGTCACTACCTCCTCTTTAGTTATCCGATCTACCCATTCAGTTTTCTCTTCTTATTCGAGCTGCTTATCGTCTGTATTTCACTTCTGTAGAAAGCTACACTCCAGACTGATACCTTCAGAAGAGACTTCTTAAAAGTTAAATTGACGTCCTATCTCGTTGTTAGGCCATCGTCAGGAATTTGCCGTCCAAAGATATAAACTCATCGAACACTTCTTGCATCTTACTTCGTAAGCTATCTTCCCCTCCTTGTCACTTGACATAATTCAGGTATTCCCGTTGTTTTACTTTTCTGTATGTTCGTCTTATAACCCCTTTACAAGACACTTTATATTCAGTTCAACATTTCTTGTGAGTCCTTTGTTTTTCAGCGAGATTTACAGTGACATCTTCAAATCTCAAACTTTCACTTCTTCTCAGTGAATTCTAAGTTCGTCTCCAAATTTCTTGTTGGTTTCCTTTACTTTATGCAGTATAAAGATTTAATAACATAACTGATAGGCTACAAAAATGACTAATTCCTTCTTCAACTACTGCTTCCCTTTCATATCCTTTGCCTCTTTTAAATGACTCTTTTAACTGCAGTCTGGTTTCTGTACAAGTTGTGAATAACGTTCCCCTCCCTGTATTTCATCCCTACACAGTCCTAAATTTGAAATAATTAGTCCAATCAGTACCGTCAAAAGCTTTCTTTAAATCTACAAATACTACAAATATACGTTTGCTTTTCTTCATCCTACTTTGAAAAAAGTCTTGTTGGGTCAATAATGCCTTGTGTGTTTCTACATTTCTCTGTCGCCCAAATTAATATTCTCCGATATCGGTTGCGATCCGTTTCTTCTTTCTTCCGTTAATGATTCGTGTCACTATCCTGCAACAATCATTTATATAATATTTACACTTGGCAGCGCCTGATTTCTTGTAACTGAAATGATTACATTCTTCTTGAAGTCCGAGGGCGTTTCGACTGTCTCACATACGCTACTCTCCAAATGGAATCGTTTTGTCACCGCTGGCTCTCAATAATTCTGGTGACGTCTACTCCCGATGTCTTTTCCGTACAGAGCTTTCAGTGCTTTGTCAAAATCTTTTGGCAGTGTCATATGTCCAGTTTCGTTTTCAACTACTTGCTCTTCCATTTTTATAATATAGTTTTAAAGTTAATTACTCTTAACTACCCCTTCAGTAGATTCCTTCCATATCTCAGCTTACTTGATTTTGTTTGTTATCTGAGTTTTTCATATTCATAAGTGTGTTCTTCATTTCCTATAGGCAGCCTAGCTTTCGTTCCCTATCAATTCCTATTTGGGCATTTTGATGTGTACAGTCCAGTCACATTAATGTGACCATCGCCTATGTTGAACATCAACATGCAATAACCACTCACATACGGCAGATGGCAACATTGACACTGAAGAATATATAAAGGGTGTTGAGAAAGGCGGGGGGTGGTGGCGGTGGGAGGGGGGGGGGGAGGGGGGCAGGAGATGGAGAACACAGCAGTCGTTGACATAATGCGGAAACGGTGCTATTTATCTGACGTTCAGAAGGACATGATCATTGGCTTTCAGGCCAAGGGTCGAAGCATTTCAAAGACTGTTAAACAGCGTAGTTAAAGTACACCGTGTACGGAAAAACGGCGCTGTCCAAACCTGGCGCCGAGGTAGCTGTGGTGTACCGCGAGCCATAGATGAGAGGGGCTCATGACGGTTGTGGAGATGTGTCTCATTGAAGAGACACTTCAATGATCGTTGCTGCGTTAGGGCCTCTGAGGCAGGCGCCTGGTTGATGCACCCATGATGACTGCTGTTCATCGCCAAGGAAGGCTGGAATTAGGACGCCGATACAGTAACTTGACGTTCACTGAGTGGAAACAAGTAGCGTTTCCAGACGAACCATATTTTATGCTCCATCGGACAGATAGCTGTTGATGTGTACGGTGCGAAACATCCGAAAGCAGCCACCTTGCAACAGTCGTCGGAGCGCTATGTTCTGGGGAATATTTTCGTGCGATTCGTTGGGTGATCTCGTCATTCCAGAACTCACAATGGATTAACACAAGTATACATTTATCCTTGAGGACCACATACAGTTTGTTTTTCCTCGCCACTATGGCATCTACCAGCAGGACAATGTAACGTATCACACAGTTCGCAGTGTGCGTGTGTGGTTCGTACTATCTTGGCCACCAAACACTCAGGATTTAAAAGCAATAGGGAAAGTGTGAGCACTTTTATGGGGCTGTTAACGCCGTGGATCATCAGCCGAGAAACCTTTAGCAGCTGGTCACGGCGCTGGAGTCGTCATGGCTCCACATCCCTGTCTGTACCTTCCAGAACGTCGCTAACTTACTTCTTGCACGACTCGCAGCGGCCCGCTCTGCAAATTATGGTTATTCAGACTTTTCACAGTTGCTCATGTTAAAGTTGAGTGGACAGTTGACCTATAATTTGTTCCGTTTTAATATCCAGTTCGTAACCAATAACTAGATATAGACTCAGATCACAATATAGTAGTGATGAACAGTAGGCTGAAGTTCAAGACATTAGTCAGGAAGAATCAATACTCAAAGAAGTGGGATACGGAAGTACTAAGGAATGACGAGATAAGTTTGAAGTTCTCTAAAGCTATAGATACAGCAATATGGAATAGCGCAGTAGGCAGTACAGTTGAAGAGGATTAGACATCTCTAAAAACGGCCAAGTTGGGAAGGAAAACATAGGTACAAAGAAGGTAGCTGCGAAGAAATCATGGGTAACAGAAGAAATACTTCAGTTGATTGATGAAAGGAGAAAGTACAAACATGTGCCGGGAAAATCAGGAATACAGAAATACAAGTCTCTGAAGAATTAAATAAATAGGAAGTGCAGGGAAGCTAAAACGAAATGGCTGCAGGAAAAATGTGAAGACATCGAAAAAGATATGATTGTCGGAAGAACAGACTCAGCATACAGGAAAGTCAAAACAAGCTTTGGTCACAGTAAAAGCAACGGTGCTAACATTAAGAGTGCAACGGGAATTCCACTGTTAAATGCAGAGGAGAGAGCAGATAGGTGGAAAGAATACATTGGAAGCCTCTATGAGGGTGAAGATTTGTCTGATGTGATAGAAGAAGAAACAGGAGTCGATTTAGAAGAGATAGGGGATCCAGTACTAGAATCGGAATTTGAAAGAGCTTTGGAGGACTTACGGTCAAATAAGGCAGAAGGGATAGATAACATTCCGTCAGAATTTCTAAAATCATTGGGGGAAGTGGTAACAAAACGACTCTTCACGTTGGTGTGTAGAATATATGAGTCTGGCGATATACCATCTGACTTTCGGAAAAGCATCATCCACACAATTCCGAAGACGGAAAGAGCTGACAAGTGCGAGAATTATCGCACAATCAGCTTAACAGCTCATGCATCGAAGCTGTTTACAAGAATAATATACAGAAGAATGGAAAAGAAAATTGAGAATGCGCTAGGTGACGATCAGTTTGGCTTTAGGAAGAGTAAAGGGACGAGGGAGGCAATTCTGACGTTACGGCTAATATTGGAAGCAAGGCTAAAGAAAAATCAAGACACTTTCATAGGATTTGTCGACCTGGAAAAAGTGTTCGACAATATGAAATGGTGCAAGCTGTTCGAGATTCTTAAAAAAGTAGGGGTAAGCTATAGGGAGAGACGGGTCATATACAATGTGTACAACAACCAAGAGAGAATAATAAGAGTGGACGATCAAGAACGAAGTGCTCGTATTAAGAAGGGTGTAAGACAAGGCTGTAGCCTTTCACCCCTACTCTTCAATCTGTACATCGAGGAAGCAATGATGGAAATAAAAGATAGGTTCAGGAGTGTAATTAAAATACAAGGTGAAAGGATATCAATGATACGATTCGCTGATGACATTGCTATCCTGAGTGAAAGTGAAGAAGAATTAAATGATCTGCTGAACGGAATGAACAGTCTAATGAGTACACAGTATGGTTTCAGAGTAAATCGGAGAAAGACGAAGGTAATGAGAAGTAGTAGAAATGAGAACAGCGAGAAACTTAACATCAGGATTGATAGTCACGAAGTCAATGAAGTTAAGGATTTCTGCTACCTAGGCAGTAAAACAACCAATGACGGACGGAGCAAGGAGGACATCAAAAGCAGACTCGCTATGGGAAAATTGCATTTCTGGCCAAGAGAAGTCTACTAATATCAAATACCGGCCTTAATTTGAGGAAGAAATTGCTGAGGATGTACGTCTGGAGTACAGCATTGTATGGTAGTGAAACATGGACTGTGGGAAAACCGGTACAGAAGATTATCGAATCATTTGAGATGTGATGCTATAGACGAATGTTGAAAATTAGGTGGACTGATAAGGTAAGGAATGAGGAGGTTCTACGCAGAATCGGAGAGGAAAGGAATATGTGCAAAACACTGATAAGGAGAAGGGACAGGATGATAGGACATCTGCTAAGATGTGAGGGAATGACTTCCTTGGTGCTAGAGGGAGCTGTAGAGGGCAAAAATTGTAGTGGAAGACAGAGATTGGAATACGTCAAGCAAATAATTGAGGACGTAGGTTGCAAGTGCTACTCTGAGATGAAGAGGTTAGGACAGGATAGGAAGTCGTGGCTGGCCGCATCAAACCAGTCAGTAGACTGATGACAAAAAAAAAAACAAATTTATTAACAACGATTCATACTCAACAATCATTAGAAGACATTGTCTGAGCCCAAAGCAATTGTAAAATCAATTAAAAGTTGCAAATCGAGGTGGATAGCTATTTTTGATAAAAGGTTTTTCAGTTTAAAATGTGGTTTCGAATGCCTCTGCCATACCATTATTTATCTGAAACCTTCTTGTCTCTCTGGGTCTCTTCCATGTTCACAACCTTCTTTGATGGTTCTTAAACCCAGTATCAGCAGTGATGAAGTTCTGCGCCTCGCAACATCGTCCCATTCCATGTCCTCGTACTGTTTAACCTTCTTTTCCGTGTTATATTATTCAATTTCTGTAGCAGTTCACAACTCAGCATTCACCACAATTAATTATCTGAATAATTTACTCTAACTCATGTTTCAATCTCTTGTTAGCTTCTTGCTCTATAGATCATCTGCACGGAAAATCGATATCATACCCTATAAATTAATCTGATGTACGCACTATACATTAATCATGTACGTATGGGAACATGTTGAACATTTATAAGGCTTTCCTTTAAATATACAACTGCGAATTAGTAATTCCTACTCACTACCTTTTAAAACATTACATTAATAGAATTTCTTCTGTGGGATAAACTTTTTTGAACGTTTATAAGGCTTCCCTTTAAATATACGGTTGCGAGTTAGTAATTCCTACTCACCATCTTTTAAAATTACATTAATATAAATTCTTCTATGGGATAGTTGTGAAGGGAAACTTTTTTCAGTTTGTTTTCACCGTACGTGGAGCTACTCTGTTGAGTAGTGACTTCGTGTCTGTCTTGGCTACTATAACACATTCACTATACAGTTCATAGTAGCTTATCCACATTCTTATTTCCTGATTAATTATTAGACCTATTGCGTCACCTCACCGGAAGTCCTCCTCTTCGTGCGATCGCATTTTTATTAATCCCCAATACGACTGCAACAGCTGTGTCCACCATTTGTGTGGGTATTGCAACACCTGGACTATTAGCTTGAATCGCTACGGTATTCTAGCGATTGATCGTGGTCCATGAGCTCTGAAACCCATGAATTTGCTAAAAGTCTTTCCCTTATACCGTCATAATTTGGCAGTTTAACGAAATAGTTTGTAAATATAAATTGATTAGATAAGTCTACTGGAATTAATGATGTTGTCAAACAAGGAATTGTTATTTAAATCAAACAAATGTAACATTGGGGAATGGTAGCTTTACACAGTTCAAGAGTCAGATGAAAAGAAACATAAATAATGGCTTACGTAGCGCATCAGAACAACGTCACTGGAATAAATTGGAGCAAATTTGTTTTTGGAGCTATTTAATCGCAAACTTCAGTAGCAAACACTCAAGAACCCCGACAGCACAGTTCCTCACTATTACTCACGACGTGAAACTGTAGTTCACTGCCCTAAATAATCACTGCGAAAACAAGCAAACACGTACATCGCACTTGAGTCTGAGTGATAACTGCAGAAAAATTGTGGAAGTTCTCGGCTGTCACAATTCCCGCAAATGAAATTCATATGGTCGTCCAAACTTAATCACTGCAACCTCTGTCAAGAATTCCAAATTCAGAAACAAAATTATAGTATGAGTCCACACTCTGCAAAATTATTCTAAGCCCAACAATCGGCACTCGCGCAGAGACTAGGGTGTTAGGCCAGTCAGGTCATTGGCCTCTACCGTTTACCGTTCCTGCTTGTTGCCGTGCCTGCTGGTTGCCAGCAAGATTCGAGTTCGCTACGGAGCCGTTACTAATATCGGAGGTAAGGGTATCGTCAGGAGTGCTCCAGGGAAGTGCGATAGTAGCAACTTTATCCTCTGTCTACATAAATGACCTGACGGACAAGGTGAGCAGCTGTTTCCTGATGACGCTCTGATGTGCGGGAAAGTGACGTCTCTCTGTGGCTGTAGGAACACGCAAGATGACTTCGCCAAAACTTATAGTTGGTGAGATGAATGGCAGATTGCTCTAAACGTAGAGAAATCTGAGTTAATCCAGATGAGTAGGAAAAACAATGATGTAATACAGGATTAGTAGGGGGCAGCTAAATATCTAGGCGTAACATTGTACAGCGATATAAAATGGATTGAGCACGTTAGGTAGGTAGCAGGGAAGGTGAATGTTCGACTTCATTTTATTGGGAGAATTTGGGGGAACTGCTGCTCATCCAAAAGGAGATGGCATATAGAACGCTAGTGCGACCCACTCTTAAGTACTGTTCTAGTGCTTTGGATCCCCATCGCAACGGGGGAAGACACTGAAGAAATTCAGAGGCGTGCTGCTAGATTTGATGCCGGTAGGTACGATCAGGTTGCAAGTATTATGGAGACGCTTCATGAACTCAAATGCGAGGCCCTGTAGGGAAGGTGATTTTCTTTTCCATGAGCAGTACTAAGAACATTAAGAGAACCAGGATTTGAAGGTGACTCCAGAGCAATTGCATATCGCTTAATGACCACGGACATAAGATACCAGAAATTAGGGCTCAACGGAGCCATAAACATAGTCGTTTACCCTCTCGCTCTATTTGCGACTGGAACAGGAAAGGAAATGATTAGTGGTGAGACAGGGTACCCCCCACCACGCATTGTACAGAGGTTCGAGGAGTATGTATGTAGATATAGATGCACGTATGAAAGGGAGCTCTCACTTACTCTGTGAAATTCTCTGAATGCTATACCCAGCTCAACAGATTAATATCCCGAATGCTGGAAGTATATGTTATTCTGTTAATTCGTGATGTGTCACACAAATGACGTACCAACAGAGCACCAGTCGACACATGATGGGAAAAGAAACACTGAGGTTTAGATACCTGTCAACGACCCCACTGTAAATTGAACATTTAGTACCCGATAGTGATTCAGTTTCGACACCAAGCCCGAGTATCAATATGGAGTAAATGACAAATATACTAGATTCATACCATGGATTCATCTTCCTCTAGCGGATGCCTATACTGCAGCCGCAGGCATGTCACGTGGCTCTTTCCGTTGACACGAGAGTGCCTGTAAACACTGGATCCCCACACTTCCCTGGGAGCACTCGCTGCTGTCCGAAATCTTCAATAAGGACCACTGATAGCAGAGTGACGGATCTTACCTGTGTTTACTTTTTCCATTGAGATCGTTCCCTCCACTGTTTGCGCTTTCTTACAAATGTCGGACTATCTTGCCAGTCAAGTCATTTGCTCAGATTGTCCAGAATGTTCTTTAGACCAAACGCGAACAATTGTGAACTGGTCATACGGCGCATTGTAATCCATAAAAATGACATCATTGTTTGGGACCATGAAGTTAATGAATTGTTACAAATTGTCTACAAGTACCCGAACGTAATCATTTATACGCAGTGATCGGCTCAGTTGGATCAGAAGACCCATTCAATTCCATGTAATCACAGCCCACACCATTATGGATCCACCAGCAGCTTGCACAACGCCTTGTTGACAACTTCCCACTCTTGGCTTAAAAATCTCACATTAACAATATTGTTGGTACTGACCTGCTGTAGTGTCCCGTAGATTGGCCGCACTCTTAGCAGCAAGCACTGTGTTTCGGAGGGGGGCGCAGGGAGGGGGGGGGGGGGGGGGGACGGACGGACGCATTCGATTGGTTCCATATCTTCTGCGGTCTGCAGCGCACTCGAACACTACCATTAGCCAACTGAAAATCTGCACTCGTCTAGGGTCAAACCCGCATGTCACGAGCCCAGGAGAGTCGCTGTAGGCGATGTCGTGCTGTTAGCATAGACACTCGCGCCGGTCGTCTGCTGCCATAGCCCATTAACGTCCAGTTTCAGCGCAGTGTCCTAACGGATATGTTCGTCGTACATTCCATAAAGATTTCTGCTGTCATTTCACCAGTGTTGCTTGTCTGTTAGCACTGGCAACTTTACGCAAACGTCGACTATGTCGGTAGTTAAGTGAAGGCCGTCGGTCACTGCTTTGTCCATGGTGAAAGATTGTGCCTGATATTTGGTATTCTCGAACACTGGCAACACTGTGGATCTCGGAATATTGAATTCCTTAACGATTTACAAAATGGAGTGTCCCATGCGACTGGCTCCGACTACCATTCCGCATTTAAAGCCTGTTAGTTCTCGTCGTGCGACCATAATCACGTCGGAAACCTTTTCACATGAATCACGTGATTACAAACGACAGCTCCGCAATGCATTGCCTTTCAGTACCTTGTGTACACGACGCTACCACCATATGTATATGTGCATATCCCTGTCCCATGACTTTTGTCACCTCTGTGTTGTTGAAGAATTATTATACTGTAGCTAAGAATGGTGACGGTTAGTCTGTCGTTCATAAACATCTACTGGAAGGGCAGTGTTGAGGTAGCAGTGTGGAGGTATTGGATAAACAAATTAACCCTTTTAGTACTGGTCATCAATCGTATGGTTGGCCTGATGTAGGTTTTCATTCCTGTTACTTCATTTCATATTGCTCCTGCTTCCTACATCGTTCATGTTTCGTCTTATGTAAATCTATTAATGTCTACTCCTGCCCCTGCTTCCTACACCGTTCATGTTTCGCCTTATGTAACTATAGTAGTACCTAGTTCTGCCTTGCAAAGCTTTCCTTCTACAATTCGCTCAACGACAGTTGTCAACAATGACTGATGTCGTAATTTGCGCCCAGGCACTGTATCTCTTCCATCCATGATTTTCTTTATTAGACCGTATCTCTTCATTCCTAATTCCTTATTCCATCAGCCTATATAACCTTCAACAGTCATATGAAAAATCAAATTTTAAATTCATTTAGTTGTTTCTTATCTATCGATTTGCAATTACACTAAGCTGTACTCCAAACAAAACTACTGACGAATCTTTCTCGGATCTGAGGGTTTACGTTGCAGGTTGGTAGTAGCTTTTTATTATTAAGGAAAGTCTTTTTGCATAATCCTGGCAAGTTAAAACTGAATGCGGAGTCCAGACTCGAACACTCAACCTTGTCTTTCGTAGGAAGATATTTTACCTCCTGAGCTATCCAAGCTGCACTTACACGAGTGTCTGCCGCAGCAATTGTTTCCTTCTACTATCGGCTCAGCTGTAATGTTCATGAAAGTAGGAAAGTAGGTGTGCCGGGTGCAGCGCTGTGAGAGCGGATCTTGAAACACTTCTGAAGGCAAAACAGTTGTGAAAGTCTTGTGATATTAACAGAAAATAGATCTGAAATGCAGACAGTTTAGAGACTTCATAAAAGAATGCATTACTGATAAAGCTAGTGTTTGGTTTAACATTGTATGTTTTTAATGATGACAAATTTAATATTATTTCTTACGTTTGGCATCTTAATTTTAATATTTACGTATCTAAGTTTACAAGTATTTCGATAAATCATTTTTACTTACAAGATATGTGAATAAATTATTCACATCTTTAACATAAATGTCACATTTTCCCTTTCTTGTAATACACTTTAAATTCTTATTTTAGTATAACATACATTCTGTGGCAGTTGTAACAATCCTGCTCTTTAATTTCTGCAATTGACGTTTAAAACCAGTTCAAAAAAAGTATATCAACGTACAAGTAGTACATGTTTTTCTAGAAGAAGATGAAGTCAGTTTGTTTGAAACAAGTTATATTCTTGTATGACAATGGTAAAGCTTAGCATCAAAATTTGTACAACATTGTAGTTCGTTGTATTTAAGCATAGCTACAGAAAAATAGTTTTAATCTCTCAACAAGTACTGAAAATACACATACGTTGTTTAATCCATCCAATTATGTATTTCCTGCATCCTATTTGATCTATTATATTGCGAAAGGCAGTAGCTTACTAAAGTGATAACAAGTAATACCCGTAGTCGATGACACTGACTGTAGACTATTTCAGCCGATTCTATAATAAAAGTGCGAGACACTCATGTGCAGACTAATAAAATGTCGCTGCAACTCATTTCAGTTAGCAGAAAAAAGCGAATAATCCTCGGTTCAACATCACAGTTACAAACTATGCTTACACATGGAGTTAAAAAATCGTGTGTTTTGAGAGGTAGTGGTTGAGGAATCGGAGGTGTTTCCGCCGACCACACACGATGCTGCCATTGCGACCCAACGAAATTAACTTCGGTCTGGCCACCGGCGGGCACTTCGCTTGATCCAGAATTTGCGTCGATCGCTAGAAGACAGACATATAGTGGTAATCTCTACATACGCAAATACAAATATCGAAGGAGTTAATAATAGCCACCTGCATCTCCTTAAATGTTGGCACATAGGAGAACCGGGGTAGAAAACACGATGAACGTTGGAAAATCCCCGTCGAAACCTCATCGAGACAGCGAGTCCATACCTGAACCACCATTATCAATATGTAAAATACAACGAATCAGTGAATCAAGGACATCGTTCACTCAGATGGACAATCGCCTGTTCAATAGAGAGTGTTAAGTACTTTCTCTTAATCTGGCAGCTTGGCTACACATAGACGTTATAAGTAATTTTAACCACGCAGTTGGACGTCTTTGAGTTTGTAGTATGAAGGATCAACCCCGTATCCACCTTCTACAATTGGAAAAATAACCGTAGTGGTCGTCAAAACGAGAAAAACGATCCCAGTAAACACGGCTCGGGAAATGCAACCTTTCTGCAATGAGAACTTCATAGGAGGGGCCATAAGTCTTTTATGTATATAATTAATCAAAGTATATTTGACAACGAACTAATGGCCGGCCGCAGTGGCCGTGCGGTTCTAGGCACTTCAGTCCGGAACCGCGTGACTGCTGCGGTCGCAGGTTCTAATCCTGCCTCGGGTATGGATGTATGTGATGTCCTTAGGTTAGTTAGATTTAAGTAGTTCTAAGTTCTAGGGGACTGATGACCTCAGATGTTGAGTCCCATAGCGCTCAGAGCCATTTGAACCCTTTGAACAACGAACTTACAGGCGCCCTCTTCGCACATTTATTATCTTTCGTTGCTTTAGCTCAGGTAATCTTATACTATTTATGCTGTTCTTTTATAAACGAGCCATATTCCAATAATAATTACTGTGTAAACTGAATAGAACCGTCGAAGCAGGTTCACAAATAATGTAAAAAGGATCGACAGGAGCTCGTAACCAGGTTTTATACCGGGCTATGGATTTACTATTTTTAGTCCACTATGAACGTGGCCCATGCGCTGCGAACAGTGTCCCCCTTTATACAGGTCGATATGACTCTTCGTTTCCCAACGGCATATAGTACCTTTTGACAGATTTGATTTGGATCAGGCACTTCACCATTATCTTGTAATAAACATTGTTTATCCAGCTCGCTACACTTTTTGTTGACAATGGTGCGGAACTAGCTTTAAGCCTTTAACGTGTTGCAATCAGTGCAGTTCATGTATTGTACGATGGTGTTAGTTGAGTATCAATTATTAACATTATTCGTTGTTATATACCGTAATTGCCAGCTATATAGCTGAAGTTGCTGGCGTCTTATGAACGATGTTAATGAAAAATGAAATAATACGACCAATCATGGTTTATCTGTTCATAGATTACTCTTTCAGATTATTCGCCTCTATCTGCAACACTATTCAATGAATAAATTCCTCCTCATAAATGAATTTAGAGAAGATTTGCGAAATTCACATAAACAGATACCAAAGGAAAAAATGTGGTGAAGAGCAACAACACTGAACTTTGCCAAAGCTCATTTTACACACACACACACACACACACACACACACACACACACACACACCTAACAAAATTTTCTTTGCCGCCGGGTTTCTGAATGGGATATACAACCAGGAAACTGCAGGTAATGGAGTTATAATCTAAACGAAACTAGACAAAGAGACTCACGTACGCTAATGTGTACACATAATTAGCAAAGTGCAAACTAAAATTAACGTAAATGCCAAATATACCTAAATGAGTATAGTGTCGGCTGTGCGCACAAACTGAAGCTTAGTCCATGAATCGCTACACTCGCCACATTAAACAACTCGCAAAGATTGGCTTGCTTTAAAGGCGGACTAAAGAGAAATACGAGTATCATGGGAATTTGTAACTACATCCTTGAGCTTACGACCAATTATACGACTCCCTACACGAAACCGATATTTATGCTAATTTTTATTTAGACCTTGTCATACCACACTATTTGTCCCCTTCGGTGCTCCCTCGGTGCGTCTTCTGCCTTTCCCATCTCTGCTGCTGGAAGCCGCAGAGATGGATGAAACGCGGCGCTTGTTGGCACCCTTTCAGGCAGCGGTCCTCTCAGGCATAAAGACTCGCTTTCCGATCGCAACTCTCTCGGGAGAGTTTCTTCCCGCCGTCTCTTTGGGCAAAAGAGTCCGATATCAGGGGGCTGAGTGCTGGCCGATTCTGTGGGCGGTAGCTGCGGGTCTGCAAATGGGTGCAGGAGAAACCTCTCCGACTGCACACGCTTTTCTCCACGCCGGTGGGCACATAATGTGAAGAAAGGTAAATCCATAGTCCCATAGATTTTGCTGCCTCCTCTAGACAATTACGACAACCGTTAAAGTTAATACATCTGTAAGACAGTAAATGGAGGTTATAAAAAGGGTTCTGTTTCATTTCTTACTCGGCATACAAGGAAATAATAGGGCAATCATCACTAACATCAGACGAGAGGCGTCACTGGTGGAAAAACAACAGAGCCAGTTCAAAGAGAGGCCGTTCGATATTAGTGAATCTGTTAGATGAATGTTAGTTTGGTTTTAAGGAAGGAGAGGCGGACCTGATACTGCGATTGATAATGGAAGCAAGCCAGAAGAAAAAGCAACACACAAATAAAGTTTTTCGACCTGGAAAAAGCATTCGACAATGTAAAAGGGTCCAGGATGATCAAAATTTGAGGAAAATAGGAGTAAGCCGTAGGGAAAGACGGGTATTATATACAGGAACCAAGACAGATCAATAAGATTCGAAGATCAAGTGCTCGGGCAAAATCGTGGTACGACAAGGATGCAGTCCTTTGCCCCTGATGTCCTTAGGTTAGTTAGGTTTAAGTAGTTCTAAGTCTAGGGGACTGATGACCTCAGATGTTAAGTCCCATAGTGCTTGGAGCCATTTGATTTGTAAAGGGCAAAAACTGTAGAGGAAACAGAAATTGGACTATATACAAGGAGTAAATAATCAGCATTGGCGCCCGAAGACTTCCGGCATAAGAAGTCAGCCTCATTCTGCCAACGGCCTTGTCAAAGAGGGCGGAGGAGCGGATAGAGGTTCAGAGCACTCTCTTGTCCTAGGGGTGGAAAATTGCCCCTAAAGGCGGAAGAATCAGCAATGATCAACGACATGACGATGCAGAAGGCAATGGAAATCACTGCATTAAAGACACGTAACGTGTATCCACAGGACATGTGGCCTGTAATTGAAGAAGTGTCATGATGATCTCTCCATTGGCAAAAGATTCCGGAATAGTCCCCCATTCGGATCTCCGAGAGGGGACTGCCAAGGGGGAGGTGACCACGAGAAAAAGATTGAATAATCTACGAAAGGATAAAGTTCTACGAGGCGGGGAGTGGAATGTCAGAAGCTTGAACGTGGTAGGGAAACTAGAAAATCTGAAAAGGGAAATGCAAAGGCTCAATCTACATATAGTGGGGGTCAGTGAAGTGAAGTGGAAGGAAGACAAAGATTTCTGGTCAGATGAGTATCGGGTAATATCAACAGCAGCAGAAAATGGTATAACACGTGTAGGATTTATTGTGAATAGGAAGGTAGGGCAGAGGGTGTGTTACTGTGAACAGTTCAGTGACCGGGTTGTTCTAATCAGAATCGACAGCAGACCAACACCGACGACGATAGTTCAGGTATACATGCCGACGTCGCAAGCTGAAGATGAACAGATAGAAAAAGTGTATGAGGATATTGAAAGGGTAATGCAGTATGTAAATGGGGACGAAAATCCAATAGTCATGGGCGACTGGAATGCAGTTGTAGGGGAAGGAGTAGAGGAAAAGGTTACAGGAGATTATGGGCTTGGGACAAGGAATGAAAGAGGAGAAAGACTAATTGAGTTCTGTAACAAGTTTCAGCTAGTAATAGCGAATACCCTGTTCAAGAATCACAAGAGGAGGAGGTATACTTGGAAAAGGCCGGGAGATACGGGAAGATTTCAATTAGATTACATCATGGTCAGACAGAGATTCCGAAATCAGATACTGGATAGTAAGGCGTACCCAGGAGCAGATATAGACTCAGATCACAATATAGTAGTGATGAACAGTAGGCTGAAGTTCAAGACATTAGTCAGGAAGAATCAATACGCAAAGAAGTGGGATACGGAAATACTAAGGAATCACGAGATACGTTTGAAGTTCTCTAACGCTATAGATACAACAATAAGGAATAGCGCAGTAGGCAGTACAGTTGAAGAGGAATGGACATCTCTAAAAAGGGCCACCACAGAAGTTGGGAAGGAAAACATAGGTACAAAGAAGGTAGCTGCGAAGAAACCATGGGTAACAGAAGAAATACTTCAGTTGATTGATGAAAGGAGGAAGTACAAACATATGCCGGGAAAATCAGGAATGCAGAAATACAAGTCACTGAGGAGTGAAATAAATAGGAAGTGCAGGGAAGCTAAGACGAAATGGCTGCTGGGAAAATGTGAAAACATCGAAAAAGATATGATTGTCGGAAGGACAGACTTGGCATACAGGAAAGTCAAAACAACCTTTGGTGACATTAAAAGCAACGGTGGTAACATTAAGAGTGCAACGGGAATTCCACTGTTAAATGCGGAGGAGAGAGCAGATAGGTGGAAAGAATACATTGGAAGCCTCTATGAGGGTGAAGGTTTGTCTGATGTGATAGAAGCAGAAACAGGAGTCGATTTAGAAGAGATAGGGGATCCAGTATTAGAATCGGAATTTAAAAGATCTTTGGAGGACTTACGGTCAAATAAGGCAGAAGGGATAGATAACATTCCATCAGAGTTTCTAAAGTCATTGGGGGAAGTGGCAACAAACCGACTATTCACGTTGGTGTGTGGAATATAAGAGTCTGGCGATATACCATCTGACCTTCGGAAAAGCATCATCCACACAATTCCGAAGACGGAAAGAGCTGACAAGTGCGAGAATTATCGCACAATCAGCTTAACAGCTCATGCATCGAAGCTGCTTACAAGAATAATATACAGAAGAATGGAAAAGAAAATTGAGAATGCGCTAGGTGACGATCAGTTTGGCTTTAGGAAAAGTAAAGGGACGAGAGAGGCAATTCTGGCGTTACAGCTAATAATGGAAGCAAGGCTAAAGAAAAATCAAGACACTTTCATAGGATTTGTCGACCTGGAAAAAGCGTTCGACAATATAAAATGGTGCAAGCTGTTCGAGATTCTGGAAAAAGTAGGGGTAAGCTATAGGGAGAGACGGGTCATATACAATGTGTACAACAACCAAGAGGGAATAGTAAGAGTGGACGATCAAGAACGAAGTGCTCATGTTAAGAATGTAAGACAAGGCTGTAGCCTTTCGCCCCTACTCTTCAATCTGTACATCGAGGAAGCAATGATGGAAATAAAAGAAAGGTTCTGGAGTGGAATTAAAACACAAGGTGAAAGGATATCAATGATGTGATTCGCTGATGACATTGCTATCCTGAGTGAAAGTGAAGAAGAATCAAATGATCTGCTGGACGGAATGAACAGTGTAATGAGTACACAGTGTGGTTTGAGAGTAAATCGGAGAAAGACGAAGGTAATGAGAAGTAGCAGAAACGAGAACAGCGAGAAACTTAACATCAGGATTGATAGTCACGAAGTCAAAGAAGTTAAGGAATCCTGCTACGTAGGCAGTAAAATAACCAATGATGGACGGAGCAAGGAGGACATCAAAGGCAGACTCGCTATGGCAAAAAAGGCATTTCTGGCCAAGAGAAGTCTACTAATATCAAATACCGGCCTTAATTTGAGGAAGAAATTACTGAGGATGTACGTCTGGAGTACAGCATTGTATGGTAGTGAAACATGGACTGTGGGAAAACCGGAACAGAAGATTATCGAATCATTTGAGATGTGATGCTATAGACGAATGTTGAAAATTAGGTGGACTGATAAGGTAAGGAATGAGGAGGTTCTACGCAGAATCGGAGAGGAAGGGAATATGTGGAAAACACTGATAAGGAGAAGGGACAGGATGATAGGACATCTGCTAAGACATGAGGGAATGACTTCCATGGTACTAGAGGAAGCTGTAGAGGGCAAAAACTGTAGAGGAAGACAGAGATTGGAATACGTCAAGCAAATAATTGAGGACGTAGGTTGCAAGTGCCACTCTGAGATGAAGAGGTTAGCACAGGAAAGGAATTCGTGGTGGGCCGCATCAAACCAGTCAGTAGAGTGATGACCAAAAAAAGAAACAAGGAGTAATTGTAGACGCAGGGTGCAATTGCTGCTCTGAGATGGAGATAGCTGCACAGGAGAGGAATTTATTTCCGGTTGAAGAGTGATGACTCAATATTAATAATAAGCAGGACGTTCGAACAAAACTGGCAGCAGTGTGGCGGAGGAGACATGAGAGTGGATATTTGTGGGTATTTTGTGTCTGCGGCAAACACAACGTTTGCCCATGTGGGAGGGCAATGGCCCGGTTATATGCAGGCAGGTCGCGGTGCGCGGTTGCAGCTGACACTACCGTCATACGAGCTGCATCAAGCTACTGACTCCGGCCAGAATAGTGTGCTAATTCGGATCGTAGCCCAAATTCTGCAAGGATTTGACGGGAAACCAGTAGAAGTGACACACCGTCGCCGATTTTTTAAAAACTAGAACTCTCATGTATAAAATAGCTTCAGACCGTCGATTACTTTTCAGATCACCTAATGTGTTAAATATCTGTCGACGCACTTCCTTCTATGAGAGCTATTTCTTTGAATCTTAGTTTTTATGACGTCATGTCCTGCTAACTACACTGCTTGAAAAAGTTTCTGGGCCTGGAAAGACGACATCGAGTTTGATCCTATGATGGCGTGTGCCACATGGGGGATAGTAGATGTTTCATCATCGTCTACCAACAAATAGCATACTCTCATGGGTACCAGATCGCTATCTGCATCTGCCCCTTAACAGAAAATGTTCACAACCAAAGGACCCATTATGGCGCAGAACTGTGAAGTAAACAGGAAAGCGGTCAAATTTCTGTCCTGCTTCCTACAGGTATATGCGGGATTTTCAAAGGGGACAAATTTCGGCCTTCAGATCGGCCTGATGGTTCTTTCGGAGAACTGCACAAGTTGAACGTGCTTCATCAGTTATGCAAAGATGCCGGTATCAGAGGTTATGTAAACTTTCTGACACCTGTAGACGTGGTTCTGGACGTCCTCAAAGCAAAGACGCCCGCCAGCATTGTCGTATTGTAAGAGCAGCAATGGCAGATCGTACAGATACCACAACACAGAAGAGGGATTGTGATTGCACACGTGTCAACACGAACTGTTGTTAATCTGTTATTAGTAGTGGGACTACGGGCACGCACGCCTCTGTCCGTTCTTCTATTCACGCCACAGCAGCGACGTGCATGGCTCGACTGACGCCGCCAGAAGAGGAAAGTGACGTGTTTTTCCAATAGGATAATGTTCTCGATGAAACTCAACGTGCTCTGCAAGACGTGCAGCAACTTCGCTGGACAGAACGCTCTCCCGACGTGTCTCCAATCGAAGACGTGTTGGGTATTATACCACGAGAAGTGATTCGTGCAACTTTCAACCAACAACTCTTATCGAACTCCTTGAACAG
Organism: Schistocerca americana; assembly: GCF_021461395.2. Classification (NCBI taxonomy): domain Eukaryota; kingdom Metazoa; phylum Arthropoda; class Insecta; order Orthoptera; family Acrididae; genus Schistocerca; species Schistocerca americana. Next base: position 125,513,206 of record NC_060119.1, on the reverse strand, counting down.
TGCGAGCAGGCGTGGCATGACGTACATCAGGAAAGCATTCGCCATCTGTGCGATTAACTAGATGCCAGACTCAGCACCCGAATTGCCGAACGTGGAGGCTGCACCACGTGCTAATATGGGTGTTTCAGCATGGGTCGATACCTGGTTCCTCAGAATCGCTGTAAATACTCTACTGGCCATTAAAATTGCTACACCATGAATATGACGTGCTACAGACGCAAGATTTAACCGACAGGAAGAAGATGCTGTGATGTGCAAATGATTAGCTATGCAGAGCATTCACACAAGGTTGGCCCCGGTGGCGACACCTACAACGTGCTGAAATGAGGAAAGTTTCCAACCGATTTCTCATACACAAACAGCAGTTGACCGGCGTTGCCTGGTGAAACGTTGTTGTGATGCCTCGTGTAAGGAGGAGAAATGCGTACCATCATTTTGATAAAGGTCAGATTGTAACCTACCGCGATTGTGGTTTATCGTATCGCGTCATTGCTGCTGGTAGCAGAATATGGAATCGTTGGGTTCAGGAGGGTAATACGGAACGCCGTGCTGGAGCCCAACGGCCTCGTATCACTAGCAGTCGAGATGACAGGCTTCTTATCCGCATGGCTGTAACGGATCGTGCAACCACGTCTCGATTCCTCAGTCAACAGATGGGGACGTTTGCAAGACAACAACCATCTGCACGAACAGTTCGACGACGTTTGCAGCAGCACGGACTATCAGCTCGGAGATGATGGCTGCGGTTACTCTTGACGCTGCATCTCAGACAGGAGCGCCTGCGATGGTGTACTCAACGACGAACCAGGGTGCACGAATGGCAAAACGTCATTTTTTCGGATGAATCCAGGTTCTGTTTACAGCATCATGATGGTCGCATCCTTTTTTGGCGACATCGCGGTGAACGCACATTGAAAGAGTGTATTCATCATCCCCATACTGGCGTATCACCGGCGTGATGGTATGGGGTGCCATTGGTTACACGTCTCAGTCACCTCTTGTTCACATGTACGGCACTTTGAGCAGTGGACGTTACATTTCAGATGTGTTACGACCCGTGGCTCCACCCTTCATTCGATCCCAGCGAAACCCTACAGTTCAGCAGGATAATGCACGACCCCATGTTGCAGGTCCTGTACGGGCCTTTCTGGATACAGAAAATGTCAGACTGCTGCCCTGGCCAGCACAGTTTGCAGATCTCTCACCTATTGAAAACGCCTGGTCAATGGTGACCGACCAACTGGTTGGTCACAATACGCTAGTCACTGCTCTTGATGAACTGTCGTATCGTGTTGAAGGTGCATGGGCAGCTGTACTTGAACACACCATCGAAGCTCTGTTTGACTCAATGCCCAGGCGTATCAAGGCCGTTATTACGGCCAGAGGCGGTTGTTCTGGGTACTGATTTCTCAGGATGTATGCACCCAAATTGCGTGAAAATGTAATCACATGTCAGTTCTAGTACAATATGTTTGCCCAATGAATACCCGTTTATCATCTGCATTTCTTCTTGGTGTAGCAATTTTAATGGTCAGTAGTGTATGATATATTCATGTACTCCATGTCAGGTGTTGTAACAACCTCGAAAAGGGTATTTCCAACAGTGTATCTATTGTACAGTGACGTGATATTGCAGGTACGTTCAGGGGTATAAGTGGATACTGCCTACAAACTGATTTTCCAGTAGAGTTAATAGAAAAGAATTGAAAAATGAAAACGTGGTGCCTAACGGTGAAATTTTACTTTATGAACAGCCAAACTGTAATAAGCGATAATTTTCTTTCTTTTCATTATTTTGAGGCAAATGTCAACGAGGTAAATTACATGAAATACCTCAAATCAGTTTTCCCTGAAAGCCGTTAGATGAACAAGCTGACCGCTTATCTGTTTAGTAACGTAGTCGCAGAAGTTAAGACTGATGCCAATTGCAGCTCCAGAGAAAGGAAGGGATCGCCTTCGTTTTGGAAGACGACCTCTGTAGCTTCAAATATTTAAGTATGTTTTGATTAACTGATCTTAACGCTATATCGATGGTTCAGAATTTTGTTTACGTAAACTAGCATGATTACTAAGATCATTAATAAAAAGATATTTAAAACTATTAGCTATTATTTTTCTAAATCGTTATAAATTACTGACTTGACCTCCATTGCAAACTTTTCTCTGGACTCTTTCGCAGGAGTGATATCAGAGCAAGTAGGAAGACACGACACGTAAGGGGTCTTTCCGACTACGTAGAAATGTGACCACAGTGACAATAGCCTAACTTCCCTCCATTACCTTGTGCTTAACTCAGTGTCGTGGTTGCTGTTTACTATTTTTTCGTTAATGTCTCAGTGATAAAATCATTAGCAACTTTAATTTTTCACGTTGTTAGTGTATATGTTATGTTCGATGTCTTCCGTGTTACTAAGGGTGGCATTTCCACGTTATCGGTCAAAACGTTATGTTCAGATTTCAGTTAACTGCTGAGCAGTAGTATGAAGGTAACAAACTTCGCTTTGCAGCAAGTCAGTTTCATTGACAGTAGCCAAAAGAGAGAAAGACAAGAGGGACGAAAGAGAGTGAAAACGCTGCTGGTTGAACTCGGGCTCGCTTGTGACGGGTGAATTTTTGTATAGGCTTTGACGACCACCAATACAACAAGGGTAGGGAGCACATGTTGTCAACATAGGTCATGCATTGCTGTCATCAGAAATTTTTTGATTTTGGCCATGCACATGTATAATTATTGAATTTCACTCAATATCAAAACCAAAACGAAGCCCAATAGCCGGAAAACTGTTGCAACCAACAGCGGGAATATGGAGCGTTATACGGATTTGATTTAAATGTCCCAAGTGTTGGAAAGTGTTGTAGGATCTCAAATAGGCCACACTCTCCCGTGGATTAGGGACGAAGAATAAGGAACAAAAACACCATGATGATACGTATCAGTCACTGTTCACCGCATCGGTGGTAACTGGTAGCAACATCGATAAACTGTGAATGAGGAGCTACGATTGATTTTACTCGTATTCATATGAACAAATAGATTTGCCCAGTTATTGTTCTAGAGGTAAAGATTGTTAGTATGACCTAGTCCTGACCAACGTTTCCGTGAGGTTTCCCTTGGATGTAAGGCTAATGCCAGAAACTGAAAGTCCCAGTTTTCCCAAATGGGACTCCCTGTGCTCGACTACAAACTGTCTTGGTATTTAGTTCAATAATCCCCTACTACAGTTTGCCAAACTGGAACATCACCCCCTACCTTTAGGGGATGGGAATGAAAAGTATATTGCAAAAAGATACGCGGCAGTCACTCACTACTTGATAATAGCTGAGGTCCACTCGGCAGGAAGTTCGAGGGTGTATGTAACCACCTTACGTGGTCGGCAGGCCGAGAATGTTTTATTATTTCGTATTATAGCGAGGCTATGCACCCATATTTCAAGCAATCTTTTGTTTCTTATCGTATTTACCCCTATCACCAAATGAATAACTGGCCATGTTGAAGGTGCACGTGAGAACCCAAGCCTGAGCCCACCATCATGTCCGATGTGTAGGTGCGCACTTAAACTTGAACATTGGTTCATGAAGACGTACCTATTAGGAGGTGCTCTCTTCAATATACCTTGACCATGGTTTAGATATTTGTAAAATTATCTTCTTCAGAAGTATTGGCCTTATTACATCGCATGTAGGCACAATAGATTAGATGAAGCCGAGCGGGTCTTGTCATAAACTAAATTGATAAAACAAGAATAATTGCAATCCATGACTTTAGATAGTGTCACATTATATATGTCGTACATCAGAATGACTATTCGTTAGTAAATGTCAGCAGGTAAAGAATTTTGTCAACTCCCAAATGTAATAGGCGTCACAGGAAAAAACATTTGCGTAAGTTACATGTAGCTTATGCCAGAGACTAAGGCCATTGGTAGAAAATCAGAGAGTCCTTTTTCTCTTAATCACAAAAGCTTTTTACTGGCGACGAAGCTTCTGGAATTCCGTTAAATGCCTAATTTATATGGCTGGCAACAAATGAAGAGACTGACGTTCAGTTATCACGTAATTACATTTGAACCTTTCACACATGTGAACTCTCGTAAGTCGATGAAAGTTTTGTTTTCTCTGTTTGCTGAAAAATAATCACGTCATTTATTATGCGTGGTCGTGTTAATTACTGAAAAGATTATCGCCTTCCTTACCCCTTGTCATGAAAGTACCTTTTATTGTGTTCTAATAATTTTCAGACGTCATATGCGAGGAACTGGAGGCCGATTGTTCGGTGATGAAACGACCGAACGCTATTCGGGTTCTCTCGTTAACCCTTCGTTAAACAAAGAGAGAACTCCCATGAGATTAATTTGCCGATCATTTCCATTCCCTTCCGTAATTTCCTCGATTGATCGATTATGCAACATGGACAAAGACTTCAGCCGACACAGATATTGGCCTGATACATCCCCCCCCCCCCATTAAATTATATTGATAATGGCCGATCTAAGGTAACTAAATATCTAAACTTCAGATTGATCAACTTTCGGTGCCTCTAAAAAGAGAAATTTACGGCATGCTCAATGGGACGTACGTTTTCGTGGATATTATTGAATTACACGAAGTTATATATTCTTTGCAATGTTTTCTTGTGTCGGTTATTGTTAAAGTTTCCTTTTACTATAAAAAATGCGAGAAACGCACGTTTTACAATACATACATGGAATTATCACAAATACGTCATAAAATCTTAGTAAAATGACAAGATAATAGAAATAGGAACGGTAGTAATCTGCAAAGACACTATTCCAAAACCAAGACTTTGTAAATGGCTAATACTTGCCTATCATAAGCGTATATTCAAAGACATGATAATGCTGGTAACCCTAAAAAGGATATGACAAAACTCAAACATACAGCTCATATTAATCTGACACACGTTTGTTTACCGATCTACGACGTTAGCTGAAGGGAGTAACATCTAGGCTCACAATGATATAAAACAAATGGTTCACATTAAATAATACTAATTATGTAGTTATAAGAGTAAGTAAACTTGCAACACGTGGGCTTTCTCACAAGATAATTGTAGGCCGAACGTCGTGGCAATCTCATCACGCTTACGCACTTCGTAACAGCTTGATCACAGCAGATATCACGAAATAAAACAGGTACAATTGTTTACTACTTTGAAAAAGCTCATCATCAGAGGTACCGTGTTAGATAAACCAACATAATGGTAGTGTGCTATCCACGAAGTAAGTAAGGTAAAGTACAATAGAATTTCGGAAGCGAAATTCGCTATGCATGAAGCGCAAAATCGTCTAATGAAGAGCGATTGCCAGTCTTGCGGAAAAAGTTTTACTGACAGCTCGCTGTTACCTGTTACAAGCGCCGTTTTAAATCTTCGTCTGAATGCACCCGTGTCCTATTAATGCCTGTAATTACGGTGGATACGTGATACGTGGCTGGCGACCACGGGGCCCCGAGCTGAGTCCTGGCATTGCTTCCACTTACTTATGCCAGGCTCCTCACTTTTATCTTTCCTATCTGGCCACCATCGGCCAGCTCTTGTTCTTTCCTACCCCGACGCTATTAGGTTTCGAGGGCTAGGGGTCTTTCATTTTCCAACCTATACTTCTCATGCAGCGTCTGACCCGGAGCGGGCGGCTGCAAAAGGCGTCTGTATCCCATGTTAGGGGCGGCCTCCAGAACTGCGGAAGGCAACGGACTACCACCGCAGATTATCTTCCCTGCATAATGCAGTCTCCATTTTATGCACAAAAAATGGCTTCCTCTCATGTTAAATCAGTGTCCGGAGGTAAAATAGTCCCCCATTCGGATCTCCGGGGGGGACAACTTGAAAGGAGGCAAAAAATCGAAACAAGAATTGGTACCTGGAATGTCAGAACTCTGCTACAAGCAGGAAAACTAGAAAACCTTAAAAGAGAGATGGAAAAGAATCATATGGACCTCGTAGGAGTTGCTGAGGTAAGATGGAATGGACATGGAGAGTTGCAGTCAGATGAATATGTATTCTACTACTCAGGAGGAGAAGTAAAAGGAATTAATGGAGTAGGAATGATTATGACAAAGGAATTGGCTAAATGTGTGGAATATGTAGACTATGCAAATGACCGGGTTATTGGTGTAAGACTGAAAGGAACACACAAAGATTTACTGATTGTCCAGGTGTATATGCCAACTTTAGAACACGATGACCAAATTGTAAAGGAAACGTACAATGTAATAGAGAGAATAATGGAAGAAAATAAAAAATGCTGCAAAATAGTAATGGGAGACTGGAACGCCATTGGGGGAGAAGGGAAAGAGGGAAACATAGTAGGCAGTCATTGTCTTGGAAAGAGAAATGACAGAGGTGAATGGTTAATTGACTTCTGCAGGGAAAGGCAGGTGATAGCGGCAAACACATGGTTCAAGAACCATAAGAGGAGGCTCTACACTTGGAAATCACCAGGGGATAAATACAGAAACCAAATCGATTTTATACTGGTAGAAGAAAGATACAGGAATGGAATCAAGAAGGTGCACACATTACCAGGTGCAGATATTAATAGTGACCACAACTTACTTATGGCACAAATAGAAATAAGAAGGAAAAAACTGAAAAAGGCGACAATGGTGAAGAAGTGGGATCTAGAGAAGGTAAGGTCCTACAAAGAACAAATTACAGAAATGCTGTCTCGGGACTTTATAAACACATTACGAGACAGAGAAGCACCTGATAATGCCAACGAGTACTGGAATATGCTGAAAGAAGGAATCATTAAAGCAGGACAGCAAAATATAGGATATGTAAAAGGGAAAAGGTCAAAAAAACTATGGGTCACACAAGAAATGATTTCCAAGATGGAGGAAAGAAGAAAATTGAAAAACAAGAACACTGAAGATGCGAGAAAGATATACCGAAGGTTAAATAACGAACTGCGAAGAGAAACAGAGGAGGCTAGGAAAAAATGGCTAAAAGAGGAATGTGATGAAATTGAAGACCTGGACAGGAAGAGAAGATACGACTTAGTATACAACAGAGTAAAGACTATGACATGGGAACAAAACAGAGCAGGAAGTGCTACTATCGATATTTTGAGTAAAGACGAAGAGGTAGTGTACAAAGATCGTGACGATGTCCTCCAGAGATGGGAAGAATATATAAAAGAGCTGTATGACACAAATAGCAAACCAGAAACTCTGGAACTTGAATCACATAACAGTGTAAGTGATGAAGAGAAAGGACCGACCATCATAATGGAAGAAGTAAAGTCTGCCATTGCTGCAATGAAAAATGGCAAAGCTGTAGGTACAGATACAATACCGGGAGAAATACTAAAATGATTGAACCACAATGGAATAAGAGAAATATTGAGGTTATGTAATAAAATATATGACAGTGGTGAATGGCCTGAGGACTTTTTGACAACAGTAATGATTTCATTACCAAAAAAACAAGGAACCAAGAAATGCAGAGCGCACAGGACAATCAGCCTCATTTCACATGCAGCCAAAGTGATGTTAAGAATAATTAATAAAAGACTTGAAAAAGTAATAGAGGAGAATCTCGGCGAGGAGCAGTTTGGCTTTAGACGGAACACGGGCACCAGAGATGCAATAGGGCTCCTACGAATCTTGGGAGAAAGGTTTATTGAAAAAGGAAGATACCTATATATGTGCTTCATCGATTTAGAAAAGGCATTTGACAATGTGGTTTGGGACAAGCTGGCGACTATTATGAGGGAAAAGAGAGTGGACTGGAAAACCAGAAGACTTATAAACTCATTATACCTTAATCAAAAAGTTTCAGTTAAAGTGAGAGGAGAAAGTACAAACTGGATCAGACGAGGGAAAGGAGTGAGACAAGGATGCTGTTTACCACCTACTCTTTTCAACCTGTACTTGGAAAATATGATTGACCAATGCTCATTAGATGACAAAGGAGTAGAAATTGGAGGAAGAAGAGTAGGGTGCTTGAGATTTGCTGATGACATGGTCCTTCTAGCCACAGGGGAAAAAGAATTACAGGATTTGGTGGACAACATTGCAACTAACGGAAAAAAATATGGAATGAAAATTAACACAAATAAAACAAAAGTATTGGCAATAGGAGGAAATAAGGAAATAAAAATTGTGCTGAATGGAGAAACACTAGAACAGGTGCAAAATTTTAAGTATCTTGGAAGCAGTATAGAAACCGACTGGAAGTGCACCACAGAAATTAAAACAAGGATAGCAATGGCAAAAGAGGCGTTTTATAAAAAAAGGAGAATCTTCTGCAGCGGTCTGGACAAAAAACTCAGAAAGTGGCTCATAAAATGTCTTGTATGTAGTGTTCTTCTATATGACGCTGAAACATGGACTATGAGGAAAGAAGACAGAGAAAGGCTGGAGGCTTTTGAGATCTGGACATGGCGGAAAATGGAAAGAATAAGTTGGATGGACAGAGTAAAAAATGAAGAGGTACTGAGAAGATTGGGAGAGAAAAGACAGTTACTAGATGTAATAAAGAGAAGAAAAAGAAATTGGATTAGGCATATATTACGAAAAAATGACGGACTGATAAAAACAGTTTTAGAAGGTTATGTAGAAGGGAAAAGGAAGCGAGGAAGGAAGAGATTCCAGATACTGGATGACATGATGGACGGTACAACATACAGCAGCCTTAAGAAGGAAGCAATGGATCGCAGAAAATGGAGAGGCAAAGGACCTGCTAATATAGCAGATAACTGATGATGATGAATTAGGGTGGAAGTGCTCTGACGTCACACCATGGTATCCACAATAGGACTGAACTGTTAACAACTTCTCTTCGTCTCGACCTGTATACTTCATAAAGATAGAGTCAGTAACATAGAGACATAGAGATGGATACATGTGCAATAGAGTGGCTCTTACAAGGAAATTTACTTCCTGAGACAAAAAAAACTATAATTTTTTTCGTACAGTACTACGGTAGAACCAAACTGGTGAGTAGAACAAAGGAAAAATCAAATGAGAAACATAATAAAAGTCTGCCTGATGTACACCGACACCCGACTACACCAAGGCGGAATGACGTTTATATGCGCTGAAATCATCGACTACACCAAGGCAAACGTACAATATGTGCTCAAAAGTATCCGGAGACCACCAAAAACATACGTTTTTCATATTAGGAGCATTGCGCTGCCACCTACTGCCAGGTACTCCATATCAGCGACGTCAGTATTCATTAGACATCGTGAGAGAGCATAATGGGGCGCTCCGCGGAACTCACTTAGGTGACTGTATGTCACTTGAGTCATACGTTTGTACGCGAGATTACCACACTCCTAAACATCACTAGATCCACTGTTTCCGATGTGATAGCGAAGTGTAAACGTGAAGGGATACGTACAGCACAAAAACGTCCAGGCCGACCTCGTCTGGTGACTGAGAGGGACCGCTGACAGTTAAGTGTGTCGTAATGTGTAATAGGCAGACATCTACCCAGACCATCACACAGGAACCACAAACTGCATCAGGATGCACAGCAAGTACCATGACACTTAGCCGGGAGTTGAGAAAACATGGATTACATGGTCGACGAACTGCACATAAGCCACTCATCACGCCGGTAAATGCCAAATGACGCCTCGCTTGGTGTCAGGAGCGTAAACATTGGACGACTGAACAGTGGAAAATCGTTGTGTGGAGTGGCGACTCACGGTACACAATGTGGCGATCGGATGGCAGGGTGGGGGTATGGCGTATGCCCGGTGAACGTCATCTGCAAGCGTGTATAATGCCAAGAGTAAAATTCGGAGGTGGTGGTGTGGTGGTGTAGTCGTGTTTTTCATAGAGTGGGCTTGCCCCCCTTGTTGTTTTGCGTGGCACTATCACAGCACAGGCATATACTGATGTTTTAAACACCTGCATGCTTCCCACTATTGAAGAGCAATTCGGCGATGGCGATTGCATTTTTCAACACGATCAAGCACCCGTTCATAATGCACGGCCTGTGGCGGAGTGGTTACACGACAATAACATCCACGTAATGGACTCGCCTGCACGGAGTCCTGACCTGAATCCTATAGAACACCTTTGGGATGTTTTAGAACGCCAAATTCGTGCCAAGCCTCACCGACCGATATCAATACCTCTTATCAGTGCCGCACTCCATAAAGAATGGGCTGCCATTCCCCAAGAAACCTTCGAGCACCTGACTGAACATATGCCTGCGAAAGTGGAAGCTGGCATCAATGCTAAAGATTGACCAATACCATACTGATTTCCAGCATTACCGATGGAGGGCACCACGAACATGAAAGGCATTTTGAGCCAGGTGTCCGGATACTTTTGATCACATAGTGCACGTAATAATTGTACCTTTTTCAGATGATGAAGGTTTGTGAAATATACTGCCACTTTTCAAGTATTACGTCGGGCGGAGCATGCGTACGAGAGAACACCGTCGTATTGAACCCGAGAATTTAGTACGACTAAATAATCTACAGAGATGCGCTTTGGAAAATTGACTTTAAATTGGTTTCGACGATACTTCAATCATTACGAAGGATAATAGTTTTTAGAATATGGAATGAACGAAAGTGCAGGTATAAAAATATCTAATGCATCCTCACTTAGGACGGTCTTCGGCAACTGAGTACCACTTGCAGCTCGGTCGTTACAATGGAGACATTCGTTAGGGTGAAGTGGCATAAGTGTAAGAGATAAAGGCCGTGCTCAGTTAGAAAGTGAACGGTGGCATGGCTGGTATTTAACGTAGTTCGTTTGCAATCTCTCCTTCGTATTACGGAATATGTCGCAAGTACGGTGACCTTCATCATTAACGTACTTTCTTGTGGCCAGGTATCCATACTCCAGAGTCAAAGTTGGAGCGCGTTGTGTATTGGTACTCTTGTGATGTTCTCTATCTTATCAGGTATGCCCATTTTCTACCAGTATGATGCAGCGCAATGCGATATCTGCTAGTAATGTCGACAGAGTATGTTCCTAGTACTACGTGCTGTGTCTCCACAAATGTGGTACAGAAAGGTCCAGACAGCCTTAGCCACAGGCTGTACATATCAGTTTTAGACGCAGCAAAGGTCAGTATCGGTTCGAAGAGTACTGGATGCTGTGTTCGTATCAATGCGGTCGGTAGTCTGTAATTGCCTGAGTTTATTCCTAATAGTGTACGAAGTAGTCTTTACTTTTAGCTACCGTATGAGATAGTTTAGATTATGTCTTTTGTCTATCTGCAGCCCAGACATTTTGTTCCTGCTGTACGTTCAATGCCTGTATCTACTAGTGTAATGGAAGGATTGCTTTTCAGTGACCCTTTCAATAGAATTAAGGTTGATTTTGTAGTTCGCGATTATTAACTTGTTTATGTTGCACAATAGTGTTATTGTGTTTAATGTTCCAGATCCTTTCTCTTCTAGCTGGGTTCTGCTGTCTGTTAAGATGATTACTAAAACGCTATCTGCATTTTCGGCTACTTTATCCATTTTCACGTTTCCACCCAGAGTGTGGAAGAGATGACCCAGAAATAGGCCCACAGATCTATCCTTCGGGCATCCCTTGGTTATTTTTTCAGCGATTGTCAGAGTGCCACTCTGCGACCCTGTCCTATAGTAATCCAGGAAACAGCAGTACAGGCCCGGAAGCATCTCTGTTTATCTTAGCTTCTCGAACACTCCAGGCTACCAGAGATTATCAAAGAAAGGCCTGCAATGTCTGTTGTTCTTGCAGCTACACATTTGGATGGTCTTTCTGCATCTACTGTAATTGTTCTTTTTATAGCATAATTGTTTATTTTCCTTGCCGAAAGATATGCGGACCAAAGAACCGATGGCCGCTGCATACCTGCAGGCCACCACACAGGATATTCTCCTGGAAATTAGCCAGTGTATTTATGAGACCAATCGGTCAGTGTGGTTTTGGATCTGAAGGGTCCTTATCTGTGGATTCCGATGTTTTGTTGCATTGGTTCTTTTTCAGACTGTTGATATTTTACCCATCCTGAGCGAAGATTCGTGATCTAGGGGTCGTAGTCGACTTTCAGTCGTGATACCGTACGGACGGGCTCTGTGCGCCGAACAGTGCTCCTTAGGCGTTGTTGTTTACCCGCTATCACGTGGTCGTGCGTCGTTGTATTGACTTATAGTACCAATACAAAACCACCACGGTGTTATCATATCGACAATTCACAATCAAACTATCGTTCAACAAAGCTGAAGTTAAGATGTTCTGGGCTATTAGGCCGCTACATATTTCCTCTAAGGTAATCGACGCTTCGACCCCTCTGCTGTGATCTTCCTCGGGATCATTCGGTGTCCACTACTGCTGGAACACCGCTAGTGGACACCGGAAGATCCGGAAGAAGATCCCAGCAGAGAGATCGAAACGTCGATTATTTTAGAAGAAATACGACGCGGCCTAATAACCCAGAAGATTTTAACTTCAGTGACAACGGTCACGAAAACCTGCAGAGATACATAATAACGTTTAACGCATCGTACACGAGACCGAAAGCCCATGAAATAGAACGCTTTCTTCGAGACGTCAGGCACATAGAACTGCAAGAACTGATCGGCATCCATTTGTCTATCGTATCCAGCACAGTGTACCTCAAACTGATTTTCGAAGCGGCCTGCGACAGACTCCTCCAACGATCTAAAAACATATGTAAGAGTTTTTTTAAATTAGTGCTACCAGTCACAAACATTGTCAACTATTGTATTACTTATTTATTTAGCGACATGTTTCGAGGGAATACCTCATCTTCAGGCTAAAGGGAATTAGATAAGCAATAAGGTCATACTGATATCACATAGTCTTTTAGTAAATGCTGTGGTCATCCTGTGGAAGAAAAGAAAACTTAGTAAGAGGCGATGTCACTTTCGAAGCTGGACTGATGTTTGCACGAAAATGTTTTGTAACGCTCACTCATTTTGTTCTTCTGGCGTGGCAGAAGCGCACCACAACGAGACTACCACGCAAGAAGAACAAAGTGAGTGAGCTTTACAAAACAGAGGAGAGGACTACTAGTCTCAAACACAGGCCTTAATCTGAGGGAGATGTTTCTGAGAGTGTCCACCTGGAGGACAGAACAGTATGGTAGTAAAACATGGACTGTGGGAAAACCGGAACAGAAGAGAATCGAAGCATTTGAGATGTGGTGCTACAGATGAATTTTGAATATTAGGTGGACTAATAAGGTATAAAGAATGAAAAGGTTCTGTGCAGAATCGGATGGAAAAGAAATATGCGGGAAATACTGTTAAAGATAAGGGACAGGATGATAGGACATGAGACATCGGGTAATGATTTCCAAGGTACTAGAGGGAGCTGTAGAGAGCAAAAACTGTAGAGGAAGACAGAGATTGGAATAGGTTCAGCTGATATGAAGAGATTGGCAGAGGAGAGGAATTTGTGGCGGGCTGCAACAAGCCGCCGGCTGGTGTGGCCGAGCGGTTCTAGGCGCTTCAGTCTGGAGCCGTGCGACCGCTACGGTCGCAGGTTCGAATCCTGCCTCGGGCATGGATGTGTGTGATGTCCTTAGGTTAGTTAGGTTTAAGTAGTTCTAAGTTATAGGGGACTGATGACCACAGCAGTTAAGTCCCATAGTGCTCAGAGCCATTTGAATGACACCACAAAAAAAGACAACAGATTTGGAAGATTTATGGCGATGCCAATTGTAGTACCTCAGTGTATATTATATTTTGCGTTTGTCCCTGGCTCAGATTTTGCATTCGGCAACGCAACCAGCTCAGGCAGAGCGCTGTTTCTGGTCCTGTGTCCTTGAACTGTCACCTGGCCTTAGAGTCTCAAAAACGAGCGAGGTTTTTTTCTTTGGCTTTAGTCAATTTTAAGATTCTCGCAATATTTTTTCTGTCTGCTTGGTCACGAAGTGCTCTTCATGTGTAAGAAAGAGTACCGCCACAGCTCTATCTTGAGAATATCTTTATTCTACTGCATGACTAGTTTCGGCGGCACATTACCGCCATCCTCAGACCCCATCACTGCAAAAAGAGTATTTGATTTCATTGGCGCATTTACTGTGGATTCTTGTTACTAGCACGTGTGGGCTATCTTTCATCAGTAGTCTTTGCTCGACCCATGTTGTCTCCAAGGATCCCACTCTAAATGCGCCAAGGAAAGCAAGTACTCTCTTGGCAATGGTGGTGCCTTAGGATGGTGATAATGTGCCGCCGGAACTAGTGGTGTGATATAATAAAGACAATCTCAAGATATAGCTGTAGTTGTACTTTTTCTCATGTGTACCATTAGCTGAAGTCCCTCATCCATACAATAATATGGACATCCATAGATTGTTCCTCGTGTCTTTTATTTTTATACAAGTTGTTCAGAAATTCCAGTTAGAAACGACTAGGACTTGTATGGAGCGTGGGTATATGATATCTTGAATAGGAACTCTATGTCCGGAAACGAAACGTTTCTGTTCTACGACTGTTTCAGTTCAGATGTGTAACACATCCACGTTTGCTGAGGGAAAGAAAAAAGTATCAGAGTCGCTTGTGCTGGTATGCAATACAGTAGACAGGATGACATGTACTATGTCAAGCAGTCACCTAATGCCACTTAACATCTGCTTTGCTGTGCTGCTGCTTCACTAGAAACTGAAGAGACTGAAGGTGCTATGGATACTTTGTACCTGAACATGCTTTATAGGTGCAATGTCTAGAACAACGTTGGTGGTGACCACATCGACCTGCTGTTGTATGGCAGCATACTATTCTCTACGTGCACAATGGTGGATTCTTTTTTGTTTTGGAATAATGTAAACACAAAATGTTTAAGTGTTAATGTGCTTAACTGATAGGGGATATTTCGTTATGTTTCCTTTCGGACTGTTACCTACAAATTGCACTGCAGCACTCCTAATTCAATACCTCATTTGAACTGAAACTGTCGTAGAGTGGAAACGCACGTTTATGGACATGGATTTCTATTCAAAATATTATTCACACAGTCTCCTCAACAATTCCTAAAAGTAAACTGGAGGTGGAGTGGGAAGAAAGGAAAGGAAAGGCACTATTGATGTCAGCTGCATTGGGAGATTACGCGGAATCAGCGGCGTTCGAATGAAAATATGTGCCAGACGGGTATTCGAACCCAGGATCTCCTACTTCGTAGGTAATTACGTTACCACCACTCCATCCACGACACAGGGTTTAGTGTAGCTGCGTGGACTATATCACAAGCATACCAGCTGGTCCACATTCCCACTGAGCACAACTTGTAAGGTGTCCAGATTTAACAGACCTTAGGTGAACTTTATCTGTGATGACAGTACGATTCATTATGAGATCCTCAGAAAATAATAATTACATTATATTAATAAAATGCAATTGCAGTTAATCTCATGTACCCGAAAACTAACAAAACAATCTCTACCAAAATGTGGACAATGGCATGAAACAAACAGGTTAAAGTGAAACACATTTTGGAGACGAACTGAGCAGGTGGCTAATGATATCGTAAAACTTTCATTAAGAAAAGAATGGTGAGATTCAGCGCAGAAAGGGATAAGGCCAGAACAATACATTATTCCTTTTAGCATAAATAAGCCTGGAACAGAGGGTAAGTGGCTGGACATCATTAATAGGGCTAGGCTGCGACCCAGAAAGAAAAAGAAAAATTTTTATTCAACTCCGTAGCGACCGCGATTGGCTGAAGCCATACTTGGCGATACAGATGTGACATGGTGGGGAGATCCCCATTATATATAAGCGTTTTGAGACCTAACATTAAAGCTCTCTCTCTCTCTCTCTCTCTCTCTCTCGTCTCGTGGCGGACTGCACAAGTGTCTGGAAATAAGTGAAGGCGTTGAGAGTTTGCTTTCTGCGAAGAGAGGGTGATACATTTCACGTATCATGGCGACAGACAGCAAAGAAGTGGCTAAATATTCCTATGGGAATTTTTGCGGGCAAAGAAATTGTGCATGTTGCTCCAAGCCATAGTGGGTGTGCAACAGCCATTATTTCGATAAGGGAAAGATTAACATGCTATAGAATGCAGAAAAGTTGGAACTGAGTGAATCCAGTCAAGGCCAGAGTAAGGAATTAGCATTTCAGATCCAGCACAGAGACAATGCCGTTGCAGATACCACTTGGTAAGGTACCATCATGCATTAGGCCACAGTAAATGTTGAGTCTAGATTTTGCTCTCTCCAACTTCGGTATGCTTTGACCATTGAATATCAAAAGCTAGGCTACTAAGCTACCCTCACATTGAGTACATGGGAGATTTTTTTATTGATTCATAAAGTAAATTTGTTCTCCAACAACTCAGTGCATTGACTAGCTACGACAACACAGATTTAAATACGCTGATGAGGATTTTTAATATTCATTCTTTCCTTTGAAAAAAAATTTTCGTGTGTAGAGATCATGATTTTAATAATCGTCATTTCAAATTGTCTGAGATTTAAATATTTTGTTGTTAATTATTGTAGGTAATTAAACATGATTGTTGTTTATCACTTAACCTCTGAAAGTAACAGCTGATAAATAATATGTAGAATAAAAAAGGGAATAGCTGTTTTGTCTTTCTAAAATAGACACCAAACTTTCACTTTTATTAATTCATGCATTCTAGGTACTTCATTGCCACATTTCTAGTGATTTTTGTTACAATCTGCACCTGGTATTAGCTGCCTTATAGGGCCAGGGTCGTATTTATTTAGAATGTCTGTTTGACACCCTGGGCTGGAGAAGACAGTTCAGAGGTGTTGTCCATTTGTGCGCTAAGTATAAGCTAGGTTTTCACACATTAATACACTCACTGTGCAGATACTAAGGTCAGACGCACAACAAACTTATCCGCTGACACTGTCCACGTCCCTCCATGCTTGCTTCTTAGATTTCCGCTAGAGGTTGGACATACTTCAGCATTCACACTGAAGATGGTAGAACAATTGCCCATCTAGGCGAATTAATTATATGAATAAGTGGTGTACATTCTTTCGACGATGTCCAAAAGAACTACCATTACCTGTTCATATTCACTGAAGCGCCAAAGAAATTGGTATAGGCATTCGTATTCAAATACAGAGATATGCAGACAGGCAGAATATAGTGCTGCGGTCGGCAACGCCCGTATGAGACAACAAGTGTCTGGCGCAGTTGTTAGATCGGTTACTACTGTTACAATGGCAGGTTATCAAGATTTAAGTGAGTTTGATCGTGATCTTATTGTCGGTGCACGAGCGATGAGACACAGCATCTCCAAGATAGTAAGGAAGTAGGGATTTACCTGTAAGCCCAATTCACGAGTATACTGTGGATATCAGGAATCTGGAAAAACATCAAATCTCCAGTATCGCGGAGGCCAGACACTGATCCTGCAAAAACGGGACCAACGAAGACTGAAGAGAATCGTTCAACGTGACAGAAGTACAACCATTCCGCAAATTGCTCCAGATTTCAATGCTGGGCCATCAACAAGTGTCATCATGCTAACCATTCGGCGAAACACCATCCGTGTGGGCTTTTGGAGCCGAAGGGCCACTGTTATACCCTTGATGACTCCATGAAACAAAGGATTATGCCTCGCCAGGGCCTGCCAACACCGACATTGGACTGTTAATGACTGGTAACATGTTCCCTCGTCGGACGAGTCTCGTTTCAAGTTGTATCGACTGTATGGACTTCCATGGGTATGGGGATAACATCGTGATCCATGTACCCAGTATGTCAGCAGGGGACTGTTCAAGCTGTTTGAGGCTCTGTAATGGTGTGGGGCCTGTGCAGTTGGAGTGATGTGAGACCCCTGGTATTTCTAGATACGACTCTGACAGATGTCAGATACGTAAGCATTCTGTTTGATCACCTGCATCCATTCATGTCCATTGTGCACTTCCCGGATTTGGGCAGTTCCAGCAGGACGATGCGACACACCACACGTCCAGTATTGCTACAGAGTGGCTCCAGGAACTCTCTTCTGAGTTTAAACACTTCCGCTGTTCACCAAACTCCCCAGACATTGCACATTATTGAGCATGTCTGGGACACCTTGCAACGTGCTGTTCAGTAGGGATCTCAGACCCCTCGTACTCTTACGGTTCTATGGACAGCCCTGCAGAATTCAGGTTGTTAATCTTCTCCAGCACTACTTCAGATATTAGTCGAGTCCTTGCCACGTCGTGCTGCGGCACTTGTGCGTGTTCGTGGAGGCCCTGCACGATATTAGGCAGGAGCACTAGTTTCGTTTGTTCTTCAGTGTAAGTCGTGGAAGTTTGTAATGATAATTTCCAGATACCCTCTATAAACTTTACTTGTGTACGTTACTAGTGTATAAAATGATATGATCGGTATCGATTGCTCTAATAGTTATCTTCAGATCATGAAACGTCGTTACAGAGTGTAACACATTAGGTCGTATGAATCGACTACTGAGTCATTAAAAATAATTTCTTGGTGACAGTCAAGGTGCTCTTGAAGGTCTCCTTATCTTGTCTATATACAGCAAGTCTCAGTTTTCGCTCTCATGCTGTCATAGTTCTGTGGAATAAGCGTCGATTTTGTCGCATTACCCATTTTACTCAGTCCACTCCCGTGCTCTGTTCGTTTTCTGCTGTTAGATGATGGAATTACCTGTCACTGAGCATTTTGCAGCAGCACCTGTGATAAGGAATTACCGTCCCATACGTAGGCTGTCTTTAAGACCACTACAAAAGTGGCTGCGTTTAAAGCGGTGCTGTGACCGGGAAGGATGGACTGCTGATCAATGGCATTGCACTGTGATCGGCGATGACTTGGGGTTCTGTAATACAATCGTTGGCGAATATGGCGGCGGCCTGGAGAGAGACTTCATTCTTCCAATATTTTGGAGAGGCATGTGGCGTCATGGTGTGGGGATCCATAGAGTATGATTTCTGATAGTGATTGAGGGAACTGTGACGGGAAAACAGTAAATCACGGACATCCTGCGTCCCCATGTGCCTGTCGTGCAACAGGATCGTGGTGCCATTATTCAACAGTAGAATACCTGAGAACGTCACATTCATCCAAGTGCCATATGCAGGAAATCAAGCAACCAGTTTCTGCAGTTGCGTGCTTGCTTGCCTAAACACAGCATACAACGGCTTTATGGCACCCGTTCCACCCGAATCAATGAATGCAGGCTGCAGGAAATGTAATTTCATAGTGCTATGTTGCTTCATTTTGCCATTTTCTATGCAAACCTGAGTCCAATTTGTAATCACAGAGCCGGCCGAAGTGGCCGACCGGTTCTAGGCGCTACAGTCTGGAACCGTGCGACCGCTACGGTCGCAGGTTCCAATCCTGCCTCGGGCATGGATGTGTGTGATGTCCTTAGGTTAGTTAGGTTTAAGTAGTTCTAAGTTCTAGGGGACTTATGATCTTAGAAGTTGTCCCATAGTGCTCACAGCCATGTGAACCATCTGTAACCACAGAAATAACATCGCATAGCCTCTCAATCTGTGAAGATTCATTTCGTTTCCTTTTCCCATTGTGTTTGGTGAATTTGTTTTGTCAGGCATTGTGTATGCAGAAAAGATGATTCGTAATGTAGGTGACTACATTGTTTCTAACCCTCGCGGACACAGTGAGAGCTCCGTGGTGGTGCCTAGGTCATTGAGGCGAGCGGCGCGCAGCTGTTGTTTTAACACGGCTACTTTGGGCCGCAGCTCTGCGGCCGGCAAGCCGTACCTGCATCTGGAGCTGGACGAGGAGCTGGAAGGCGGAGTCTAGCCAGCGATGCCGCGGGGCGCCGTTACTTACCGCGCCGGCCGGGCTGCAGGTGCGCCGGCCGCTAAATATTCCTGCGCGCAGCATTAATCGGGCTTAGCGCGCCGCTCCAGGTCGGCCATTTGCCTAACGACCCCGGCAGGCGGGCAGCCGGGCAGGCGGGCACCTGTAGCCGCCTTGTAGCCGCGAGCCGGCAGCCGGCCGCACTCCGAGTCTCGCCCACTCCCACACAACCAGCAGCGGCCGACGTCCATTTCGGAGAGCAGACTCCGGGCTGCAGGAAAAAAGACAGCCAGCTGAGGACTCCACTGGCCGACCCTCAATTTTGTGGAGTGCACGTACCATCGTCAGAGCGCTACCTGTTACCTTAAGCAATCAGCTAAAAATGTTAAAACTGATTTATAAATTACTAGCTACCTGAGCATTTATTTACTCCAGTCTTCTTCTAGTCTGTCTGCCCCTCCCCCATTTCTCTATCCGTGTCATCCTACCCCCTCTCTCTATCCACTTATTTTCCACCTTTATCCATCGCCCCCTCCTCCACGCACTACATGTCACCCCTCTCCATATCCTCTTCCCCTCTATGTCCAGCTCCTCCTCACTCCCTCTCTCTGTCGAACACCTCCTCTCCTTTTGTCGTCTTTCTCCTTCTGCCCCTCTCTACCACCTACATCCCATCTTGACCTTCTGAACCCTCTCTCTCTGTCCATCTCCTATTCCATCCTCCCTCTCTATCTCCTCCTACCGCTCTATCTGTTCATCTCCTGCCCCTTCTCTGTCTCTATGCATCCCCCTCACTTTGCCCACATCCTCTTCCCCCCTTGACTTTCCATCAGCCCCATTACCACCCTCAGCCTCACACCAATGGCAGTTGGTGGTTTTTCCATACACAGTATTTTCTTCCACATAGTAATTTGTATATCACGTTTCTTTGAAATCGATCCAGGTTCAAATGGCTCTGAGCACTATGGGACTTAACTTCCGAGGTCATCAGTCCCCTAGAACTTAGAGCTACTTAAACCTAACTAACCTAAGGACATCGCACACATCCATGCCCGAGGCAGGATTCGAACCAGCGACCGTAGCGGTCGCGCGGTGAATCGATCCAGGACACTCGCATATTGCACATAAACTATGTGATCAAAAGTATCCGGACACCTGACTGAAAATGACTTGCAAGTTCGTGGCGCCCTCCATCGGTAATGCTGGAATTCAGTATGGTGCTGAACCACCCTTAGCCTTGATGACAGCTTCCACTCTCGAAGGCATACGTTCAATCAGGTGCTGGAAGGTTTTTTGGGGAATGGCAGCTCATTCTTCACGGACTGCTGCACTAGGAGAGGTGTCGATGTCGGTCGGTGAGAGCTGGCACGAAGTCGGCGTTCCAAAACATCCCAAAGGTTTTCTGTAGGATTCAGGTCATGACACTGTGCACGCCAGTCCATTTACAGTGATGTTATTGTCGTGTAACCACTCCGCCAACGGCCGTGCATTGTGAACAGGTGCTCGATCGTTATGAAAGATGCAATCGCCATCCCCGAATTGCTCTTCGACAGTGGGATGCAAGAAGGCGCTTAAAACATCAATGTAGGCCCGTGCTGTGATAGTGCCACGCAAAACACCAAGGGGTGCAACCCCCGCTATGGAAAACACGACCACACCATAACACCACCCCCTTCGAATTTTACTGTTGGCACTACAAACGCTGGCAGATGACGTTCACCTTACCCATAACCTGTCATTTGACCGCCACATTGTGTACCCTAATTAGTCACTCCACACAACGTTTTTCCACTGCTCAATCGTCCAATGTTTACGCTCCTTACAGCAAGCAGGGCGTCGTTTGGGTGCTACCAGCGTGTCTGTGGCTTATGAGCAGCCGCTCGACCATGAAATCCAATTTTTCTCACCTTCCACCTAACTGTCATAGTACTTGCAGTTAATACTGATGCAGTTTGGAATTCCTCTCTAATGGTCTGGGTAGATGTCTTCCTATTACACATTACGACCCTCTTCCGCGGTCGTCGGTCTCTGTCAGTCAACAGACGAGGTCGGCCTGTACGCTTTTGTGCTGTACGTGTCCCTTCACGTTTCCACTTCACTATCACATCGGAAACAGTGGACGTACGGACGTTCAGGAGTATAGAAATCTGGTGAACAGACGTGGGACACAAGCGACACCCGATCACCCGACCATGTTCGAAGTCCGTGAGCTGCGCGGAGCGCCCCATTCTGCTCTCTCACGATGTCTAATGACTACTGAGATGGCTCATATGGTGTACTAGGCAGTAGGTGGTAGCACAACGTACCTAACGTGAAAAATGTAGGTTTTTGGGGGTGTCCGGATACTTTTGATCACATAGTGTACATATGTATGATTCTCTGTTGTTTTACACCATACCACTCCACTGTATTATGCAGCCATATGGCTACATGTTAGGTCCCGAAATACGTAGACAAAATCGTTGACTCGTTGCAGTGTTCAGTCTCGTGACCTCGTTGTCAAATGAACAGCACAAATAAGGGACAAATTGCACTTCATAGTTTTGAAAGTATTCAAAGTCAACAGGAAATACCATCATTCTAAACAGAGTGATACAGTGTGTTTTAATTCGCTCAGTTCTTCGTGGCTGCGGAGCGGCGCAGTCGCAGCGTGCGTGTTCCAATGTCAGCTGATGCGGCGACGGCTTGTGTAGCATCGGCGCGCCTTCTTCCGTTCAGGACAGTTCCCATGACTCTCTGCGGCGGACGCGCTGCCTTCTCCTTGTGAATTCACTCGTGGCGTTATTAACAAGCGTCTATGGCGTGGCGTGAAGTGCTCAGTCCTGGAATCGAACCAGCGATCCTCATGTTCGGCGTCTTCTGGCGGAGTTCATCAACCCCTAGGTTCACAGGTGATCCATTTGGTGAGTCCGCAGTCCCTTTGTCCTCACAAGTCACCTGCATGAGTACTGCACGAACTTCTTTGAGGTAACATTTGGAATGGCATCTTCTGCGTTGACTTATTGGTTCTGTCGAGCATCGTAGCGACTAAATCATTGTATCTGTGGTGTCACCGCCAGACACCACACTTGCTAGGTGGTACCCTTTAAATCGGCCGCGGTCCATTAATATACGCCGGACCCGCGTGTCGCCACTGTCAGTGATAGTAGACCGAGCGCCACCACACGGCAGGTCTAGAGAGACGTACTAGCACTCCACCCAGTTGTACAGCCGACTTTGCAAGGAACGGTTCACTGACAAATACGCTCTCATTTGCCGAGACGACAGTTAGCATAGCCTTCAGCTACATTTGCTACGACCTAGCAAGGCGCCGTATTCAATTGATATTGAGATTCTATCAATGTATCATCAAGAGCGATGTTCTACTGCCTTTCGGCTTCCTCTCATTGTGTCTAGGCTGTCTGGTCTAGACACAACAGTAGCCATGTATGACGTGCGCTGACTAATCGTCTGTCCCTCCGTCCAGCCGACGTTTTTTCGTGTCTTCTTCCTCCCGTCGAAGGACCTTCCAAAGGAGCATGTCTCGCTCGTTTGTCGGAGGTATTTATTCGGTGTTTTTGCCAAGTAGCGAACTTTCTAGGGCGGCGACTGACTGTTCGGTTGTTGATCTATGCTTCTAATGTTGGGCAGGAACGTGACCAATGACAACACACGAGCCGGCTTTTCACTGTTTTACCTCTATGCTGGCGTGGTCGGGCATTACCCTGTTGTGTTCCTCCGCATCGCCAGATGCGTCACGCACGTGAGTTCAGTATGCTGACAGTTGTTTCCTTGTGTGAACAGCGCTGGTCGTTGTTCTCCTTGGAAGCATTGCCCGTCTGATCGGTTGTTGATCTGTCGATGTGCTGACTGCTGCCGCGCAAACTCCTCTGGTCATCGGCCTTCATACACGTGCCGGCTTCCCTTGTTTGACTGTTGCCGCTTCCAAACGTTGTGGCTTTGTGTCAAAGTCTCTAAAATGTTTTCTTGATAATAAGTCTTTACGTATTTTTCTGCTTTGAACAACCATAAATAACACAATTAACAAAAAAAGTGGCTCTGAGCACTATGGGACTTAACATCTGTGGTCATCAGTCCCCTAGAACGTAGAACTACTTAAACCGAACTAACCTAAGGGCATCACACACATCCATGTCCGAGGCAGGATTCGAACCTGCGACCGTAGCAGTCGCGCGGTTCCGGACTGAGCGCCTTAACCGCGAGGCCACCGCGGCCGGCACACACACACAATTAACACACAAAATTATTATACACCTTAGACATGAGTGCCATAGCTCTCAGCACATTTCCTCTCCGCCATCCCACACTGCTTGAGCGCTTGGTTAGGCGTAAGGGGGAAACTGCAAACGCGCCGTATATATAAGTGGTACAGTTCCGCAGTATACGACTTTGTCTTATATTTCGCCTTTCTAAATAACACAGCATTATTTAATTAGTTGTGGCTTGTTGAAAACGTAGTATATTTTTTACCTAGTACAAACTGTCAGCACACGGACAGACGTAACCAATTCCACAGATATTGGCACTCAAGTTGTCGAGTAGTTGTGATTTATTTAGTTCCGTAATCGAGAAGAGGTCTTTGACACAAATATGTCGATCGAAATACTGTAGTAATTTTGCAACTTATTCGTGGAGACGTCGATGGTTCTCAGGAACTCAATGTAGATTTCATAGTTAGATTTAACGTAAAACGATTTGCCGTTAAGACGGTTAATCAGTTACCCCTACTCATGCACATGGGCGCATTTAAGTGAAAAGGCAAAAGATCTCGAAAGGAGCTCGGAAACATGTAAGATTGACAGTATCCTCAAATACTTTATAAAACTATAATTGTAATTCCTTCAAGGCCACAATGAATTCATCACACCTCGCGTCTTTTCAACACCAGTGAGCTTAGAGAATTGGAGTGTCTTTGTCATAATGTGTCCATTCGACAAGACGATTTTCTTCTGAAACACATCCCCATCAAATCAGAACGGAGTTATCTTGCAATGTCTTACTGTGGTGCGGGTGCAGTCAAATTCACTTAAAATGCGAAGACAGCAGTCCATTCCGGATGTTCTAATTATCGTTCCTGCTCTCCTTTTAACTTCATAAACTTAACAATAACGTGTTTTACATCGAAAACTCGTTCCAGACATTTCCCTTGACATACTCAATGTACTTAGGAGCCGCGAGGGGATTAGCCGAGCAGACTAGGGCTCTGCAGTCATGGACTGTGCGGCTGGTCCCGGCAGAGGTTCGAGTCATCCCTCGGGCATGGGTGTGTGTGTTTGTCCTTAGGAATGTCTCTGAGCAGTATGGGACTTAACTGCTGAGGTCATCAGTCCCCTAGAACTTAGAACTACTTAAACCTAACTAACCTAAGGTGTTAGTACAGTAGGCAGTACAGTTGAAGAGGAATGGACATCTCTAAAAAGGGTCATCACAGAAGTTGGGAAGGAAAACATAGGTACAAAGAAGGTAACTGCGAAGAAACCATGGGTAACAGAAGAAATACTTCAGTTGATTGATGAAAGGAGGAAGTACAAACATGTGCCGGGAAAATCAGGAATACAGAAATACAAGTCACTGAGGAATGAAATAAATAGGAAGTGCAGGGAAGCTAAGACGAAATGGCTGCAGGAAAAATGTGAAGACATCGAAAAAGATATGATTGTCGGAAGAACAGACTCAGCATACAGGAAAGTCAAAACAACCTTTGGTGACATTAAAAGCAACGGTGGTAACATTAAGAGTGCAACGGGAATTCCACTGTTAAATGCATTGGAGAGAGCAGATAGGTGGAAAGAATACATTGGAAGCCTCTATGAGGGTGAAGATTTGTCTGATGTGATAGAAGAGGAAACAGGAGTCGATTTAGAAGAGATAGGGGATCCAGTATTAGAATCGGAAATTGAAAGAGCTTTGGAGGACTTACGGTCAAATAAGGCAGAAGGGATAGATAATATTCCGTCAGAATTTCTAAAATCATTGGGGGAAGTGGTAACAAAACGACTATTCACGATGGTGCGTAGAATATATGAGTCTGGCGATATACCATCTGACTTTCGGAAAAGCATCATCCACACAATTCCGAAGACGGCAAGAGTTGACAAGTGCGAGAATTATCGCACAATCAGCTTAACACCTCATGCATCGAAGCTGCTTACAAGAATAATATACAGAAGAATGGAAAAGATAATTGAGAATGCGCTAGGTGACGATCAGTTTGGCTTTAGGAAAAGTAAAGGGACGAGAGAGGCAATCCTGACGTTACGGCTAATAATGGAAGCAAGGCTAAAGAAAAATCAAGACACTTTCATAGGATTTGTCTACCTGGAAAAAGCGTTCGACAATATAAAATGGTGCAAGCTGTTCGAGGTTCTGAAAAAAGTAGGGGTAAGCTATAGGGAGAGACGGGTCATATACAATATGTACAACAACCAAGAGGGAATAATAAGAGTGGACGATCAAGAACGAAGTGCTCGTATTAAGAAGGGTGTAAGACAAGGCTGTGGCCTTTCGCCTCTATTCTTCAATCTGTACATCGAGGAAGCAATGATGGAAATAAAAGAAAGGTTCAGGAGTGGAATTAAAATACTAGGTGAAAGGATATCAATGGTACGATTCGCTGATGACATTGCTATCCTGAGTGAAAGTGAAGAAGAATTAAATGATCTGCTGAACGGAATGAACAGTCTAATGAGTACACAGTATGGTTTGAGAGTAAATCGGAGAAAGATGAAGGTAATGAGAAGTAGTAGAAACGAGAACAGCGAGAAACTTAACATCAGGATTGATGGTCACGAAGTCAATGAAGTTAAGGAATTCTGCTACCTAGGCAGTAAAATAACCAATGACGGACGGAGCAAGGAGGACATCAAAAGCAGACTCGCTATGGCAAAAAAGGCATTTCTGGCCAAGAGAAGTCTACTAATATCAAATACCGGCCTTAATTTGAGGAAGAAATTTCTGAGGGTGTACGTCTGGAGTACAGCATTGTATGGTAGTGAAGCATGGACTGTGGGAAAACCGGAACAGAAGAGAATCGAAGCATTTGAGATGTGGGGCTACAGACGAATGTTGAAAATTAGGTGGACTGATAAGGTAAGAAATGAGGAGGTTCTACGCAGAATCGGAGAGGAAAGGAATACGTGGAAAACACTGATAAGGAGAAGAGACAGGATGATAGGACACCTGCTAAGACATGAGGGGCTGACTTCCATGCTACTAGAGGGAGCTGTAGAGGGCAAAACTGTAGAGGAAGACAGAGATTGGAATACGTCAATCAAATAATTGAGGACGTAGGTTGCAAGTGCTACTCTGAGATGAAGAGGTTAGCACAGGAAAGGAATTCGTGGCGGGCCGCATCAAACCAGTCAGTAGACTGATGAACAAAAAAAAAAAAAAAAAAAAAAACCTAAGGACATCACACACATCCATGCCCGAGGCAGGATTCGAACCTGCGACCGTAACAGTCGCGCGGTTCCAGACTGTAGCGCCTAGAACCGCTCGGCCACTCCGGCCGGCTGTCCTTAAGATTATTTAGGTTAACTAGTGTGTAAGCTTAGGGGCTGATAACCGTAGCAGTTAAGATTTCACACAGTTTATGTTTTGTTTTTCATTGTACTTAGGAGCAATACTAGAGTCGCGCTACTGTTCTTTCGACTAAATCAAAAACTGTTGCAACTGACGGAGGAATAATGTGCGCGACTTTAGAAAATATGTTGTTCGTACGAACAATTTCTTCACGAACTGCATGCCTGTGAATTTAGCACAAAGTGCTTCATGATGTACAGAACACTGAATCCCTACTATCGGTCGTTGTAATTTTTTTGGTCTTTCATTATTCATTTAAATCTCTAAATTCTTTCTGCATGGTATATTAATATCGTTTCATATAAAATTTCCAGTACCAGTCTCTTGTGCGACTACAGAATAAGTATTTAGAATTCTCACCCCTCTCTTCCTCCCCCCATGAACCATGGGCCTTGCCGTTGGTGGGGAGGCTTGCGTGCCTCAACGATACAGATAGCCGTACCATAGGTGCAACCACAACGGAGGGGTATCTGTTGAAAAGCCGAACAAACATGTGGTTCCTGAAGAGGGGCAGCAGCCTTTCCAGTAGTTGCAGGGGCAACAGTCTGGATGATTGACAGATCTGGCCTTGTAACACTAATCAAAACGGCCTTGCTGTTGTGGTACTGCGAACGGCTGAAAGCAAGGGGAAACTACCGCCGTAATTTTTCCCGAGGACATGCAGCTTTACTGTATGGTTAAATGATGATGGCGTCCTCTTGGGTAAAATATTCCGGAGGTAAAATAGTCCCCCATTCGGATCTCCGGGCGGGGACTACTCAAGAGGACGTCGTTATCAGGAGAAAAAAAACTGGCATTCTACGGATCGGAGCGTGGAATGTCAGATCCCTTAATCGGGCAGGTAGGTTAGAAAATTTGAAAAGGAAAATGGATAGGTTAAAGTTAGATATAGTGGGAATTAGTGAAGTTCGGTGTCAGGAGGAACAAGACTTCTGGTCAGCTGAATACAGGGTTATAAATACAAAATCAAATAGGGGTAACGCGGGAGTAGGTTTAATAATGAATAAAAAAAATAGGAGTGCGGGTAAGCTACTACAAACAGCATAGAGAACGTATTATAGTGGCCAAGATAGACACGAAGCCCATGCCTACTACAGTAGTACAAGTTTATATGCCAACTAGCTCTGCAGATGACGAAGAAATTGAAGAAATGTATGATGAGATAAACGAAATTATTCAGGTAGTGAAGGGAGACAAAAATTTAATGGTCATGGGTGACTGGAATTCGACAGTAGGAAAAGGGAAAGAAGGAAACATAGTAGGTGAATATGGATTGGGGCTAAGAAATGAAAGAGGAAGCCGTCTGGTAGAATTTTGCACAGAGCATAACTTAATCATAGCTAACACCTGGTTCAAGAAACATAAAAGAAGGTTGTATACGTGGAAGAATCCTGGAGACACTAAAAGGTATCAGACAGATTATATAATGGTAAGACAGAGATTTAGGAACCAGGTTTTAAATTGTAGGACATTCCCAGGGGCAGATGTGGACTCTGACCACAATCTATTGGTTATGAACTGTAGATTAAAACTGAAGAAATTGCACAAAGGTGGGAATTTAAGGAGACGGGACTTGGATAATCTGAAAGAACCAGAGGTTGTACAGAGTTTCCGGGAGAGCATAAGGGAACAATTGACAGGAATGGGGGAAAGAAATACAGTAGAAGACGGATGGGTAGCTCTGAGGGATGAAATAGTGAAGGCAGCAGAGGATCAAGTAGGTAAAAAGACGAGGGATAGTAGAAATCCTTGGGTAACAGAAGAAATATTGAATTTAATTGATGAAAGGAGGAAATATAAAAATGCAGTAAATAAAGCAGGCAAAAAGGAATACAAACATCTCAAAAATGAGATCGACAGGAAGTGCAAAATGGCTAAGCAGGGATGGCTAGAGGACAAATGTAAGGATGTAGAGGCTTATCTCACTAGGGGTAAGATAGATACAGCCTACAGGAAAATGAAAGAGACCTTTGGAGAAAAGAGAGCCACTTGGATGAATATCAAGAGCTCAGATGGAAACCCAGTTCTAAGCAAAGAGGGGAAAGCAGAAAGGTGGAAGGAGTATATAGAGGGTCTATACAAGGGCGATGTACTTGAGGACAATATTATGGAAATGATAGACGATGTAGATGAAGATGAATTGGGAGATACGATACTGCGTGAAGAGTTTGACAGAGCACTGAAAGACCTGAGTCGAAACAAGGCCCCGGGAGTAGACAACATTCCATTAGAATTACTGACAGCCTTGGGAGAGCCTGTCCAGACAAAACTCTACCATCTGGTGAGCAAGATGTACGAGACAGGCGAAATACCCTCAGACTTCAAGAAGAATATAATAATTCCAATCCCAAAGAAAGCAGGTGTTGACAGATGTGAAAATTACCGAACTATCAGTTTAATAAGCCACAGCTGCAAAATACTAACGTGAATTATTTACAGACGAATGGAAAAACTGGTAGAAGCTGACCTCGAGGAAGATCAGTTTGGATTCCGTAGAAATGTTGGAACACGTGAGGCAATACTGACCTTACTACTTATCTTAGAAGAAAGATTAAGGAAAGGCAAACCTACGTTTCTATCATTTGTAGACTTAGAGAAAGCTTTTGACAATGTTGGCTGGAATACTCTCTTTCAAATTCTAAAGGTGGCAGGGGTAAAATACATGGAGCGAAAGGCTATTTACAATTTGTACAGAAACCAGATGGCAGTTATAAGAGTCGAGGGGCATGAAAGGGAAGCAGTGGTTGGCAAGGGAGTGAGACAGGGTTGTAGCCTCTTCCCGATGTTATTCAATCTGTATATTGAGCAAGCAGTAAAAGAAACAAAAGAAAAATTTGGAGTAGGTATTAAAATCCAGGGAGAAGAAATAAAAACTTTGAGGTTCGCCGATGACATTGTAATTCTGTCAGAGACAGCAAAGGACTTGGAAGAGTAGTTGAACGGAATGGACAGTGTCTTGAAAGGAGGATGTAAGATGAACACCAACAAAAGTAAAACGAGGATAATGGAACGTAGTCGAATTAAGTCGGGTGATGCTGAGGGAACGAGATTAGGAAATGAGACGCTTAAAGTAGTAAAGGAGTTTTGTTATTTGGGGAACAAAATAACTGATGGTGGTCGAAGTAGAGAGGATATAAAATGTAGACTGGCAATGGCAAGGAAAGCGTTTCTGAAGAAGAGAAATTTGTTAACATCGAGTATTGATTTAAATGTGAGGAAGTCGTTTCTGAAAGTATTTGTATGGGGTGTAGCCATGTATGGAAGTGAAACATGGACAATAAATAGTTTGGACAAGAAGAAAATAGAAGCTTTCGAAATGTGGTGATACAGAAGAATGTTCAAGATTAGGTGGGTAGATCACGTAACTAATGAGGAGGCATTGAATAGGATTGGGGAGAAGAGAAGTTTGTGGCACAACTTGACTATAAGAAGGGATCGGTTGGTAGGACGTGTCCTGAGGCATCAACGGATCACAAATTTAGAATTGGAGGGTAGCGTGGAGGGTAAAAATCGTAGAGGGAGAGCAAGAGATGAATACGCTAAGCAGATTCAGAAGGATGTAGGTTGCAGCAGGTACTGGGAGATGAAGGAGTTTGCACAAGATAGATTAGCCTGGAGAGCTGCATCAAACCAGTCCCAGTACTGAAGACCACAACAACAAACAACAACCCCTCTCTTCTGGCATTCCCATTCAAGGCTTGTAACGACAGATCGCTAACTACCTCTTTTCGAGCAAACAGCCACTGGAACTGTAAGCGTCGTTCATACCATGAACAAAAAGTGAAAGGTAAATAGTGCTGTCACCACGACTGTAGAGACTTGTGCCGACCGAAAAATGTCACACCGCAGTTCTAAATGAAATGTCGCGCTGTACCGAATGCTACCGGGAACGCAGAAGCAAAGCCCACACTCATGGACTGCGTGAAGTCTGGCACGCCGTGGCTGGCCCTGTCACACAGAGTATTCTAAAAAATACAGAATAATACCCTTTAAAATATTTAGTGCTGGCTCTATTTAGTGTACCGTACAAATACTTTATCTGATCGCGTTGTAACGCACGTAGCCTAAATCTATCACATTTTACATACACTGATCAGCCAGAAAATTATGACCACCGACCTATTATTGACATAAACCTGTCCAGGCGATAGCAGCGTCACCTGTCGAGGAATGACTTCTAGTCAGACACACGTACGTGTTTTGACCGACAGCAGTTTTTAATGGCCCGGAGGCGCGACACGAGCAACTCGTCGGGGGTTTGAGGAATGCTGTGGTGAGTGTCTTCAACACGTGGTAAAATTAAGGAGAAACCATTATGTTCTGGGGAACATTCACGTGGACATCTATGGCTCCAGTGAGTTCGTGCAAGGCTCCATGTCGGACAAGGAGTATTGTACACTGGTTTCAAGCCACGTACACCTCTCTGTGACACTCTCATGTTTACGGACAGCAGTGACATTTTTCAACAAGACAATGCGCCACGTCACAAGGTCAGAGCGGGGGATGGGGGGGGGGGGGGGGTCCCTTCGTCTCTTCTCTTTGCCCGACGACCAGTACGTTGTGTTCCGCTGACGGGGCACAGGGGGTACCGGGAGTGTAAGAATGAGAGCACATTCTGAATGTGACGTCGTATGGCGAGTACACCTATGATCCTGATCCCAGGAACATTCTCCATTACTATCGTCTTCGTGGTCCGGGTGCTACAGCATGAGGAGGCTTAATGTAGCACAGCAGTACTGACCTCCAAATCTTAAACACGGTACGATTACAGGTCAGCGTTATTGTGACTCTGTTTTCCTTCCCAATGAACGTCTTTTTCAGTGGTGCATTTTTATGTCTGGCAATTTCCTACCGCAAGCACTATTTGCCAACTAGTGGCTGGAGCATGCACTCTCGTCCGTGGTGAAACATGCGTCGCCGTTTGTAATGTCGAGGGGACCATCAAAAATCGTAGTTGACTACTATCTAATTACTGTCTTTTCGTCTAAAAGTGTCATTTCTGTTCGTCTCACTGCCATTTCTTTTTTCACTTACCTTCTTTACAATACTGTCGCTGATCTTTCTACATTCTAAGTTTCATTGAGCTATTTCATTTGGCAGAGAAACGATGAGAAATTTATTTTCTTCCCTGAGTTTTGCGCATCAGAATTCGTATGGCGACCTGACAAGTCATCGAATTACCTCCAGAAGTATGTGTGTTATCTATGTAAGAAAGGTGAACATCTCGCTGCTTGTTTCGCAGCTTTGTCGTGGCCCAGACGACCCTCGGATTAAGTGATTCCGAAAACTGGTGTGGTCCGATGCCTCCGGCTATATCCGTTGTCCCCAGAATGAGATTTTCACCCTGCAGTGGAGTGAGCGCTGATATGAAACTTCCTGGCAGATTAAAACTGTGTGCCGGACCGAGACTCGAACTCGGGACCTATGCCTTTCGCGGGCAAGTGCTCTACCAACTGAGCTACCCAAGCACGACTCACGCCCGGTACTCACATCTTTACTTCTGCCAGTACCTCGTCTCCTACCTTCCAAACTTTACAGAAGGTCTCCTGCGAACCTTGCAGAACTAGCACTCCTGAAAGAAAGGATATTGCGGAGACATGGCTTAGCCACAGCCTGGGGGATGTTTCCAGAATGAGATTTTCACTCTGCAGCGGAGTGTGCGCTGATACGAAACTTCCTGGCAGATTAAAACTGTGTGCCCGATCGAGACTCGAACTCTGGACCTTTGCCTTTCAGGGGCAAGTGCTCTACCAACTGAGCTACCGAAGCACGACTCACGCCCGCTACTCACAGCTTTACTTCTGACAGTACCTCGTCTCCTACCTTCTAAACTTTACAGAAGTTTATATCCGTTGTGTTTTTCCCCGAAGACAAGGCATTCAGACCTCACCCACACTCTTTCAAATAGTAAGAGTATCGCGTTCCGATCAGCATGAGGAATACTACTCCTCTTAACTTAGAAAACGAAAAACTCTCTCACGCTTCTAAACATGCCTCCAAACTGACAAGAACGAATAAGCTTTTAGTGGCCTACAAAGATGACAATACATCTGTTTCCTTGTTGTGTCCTGTGATTTGTGACCACTAAATATTCCTTAAAGTACACCGAGGGATATAAAAAAGAGTACAGAGAATTGCATTTGTGATTTTAGGTAATGTCTCACATTTCCTTCAGATCGCATCTCCTGCGTTACAACTTCCACTTCTCTTGCATACCTTACGAGACCAGCACTCGTGGAAGAGAATATTCTGCACGGACATGACCAACTCTGGAAATAATTCACACGATTGTGCTATCCATTTCTGCATAAAATAATTTCTTCGAGAAGTGCTAGTGTTGAAAGGTATTCTTGAAGATTAAGTTTGGAACCTACTGACAGAGGTAAAGCTGTTGGAGAAGCTCTTCCAGTCGCGTCTGGATAGCCCAGTCACTAAAAGCATTGCCCGTGAAGCGTAATGTTGCGAGTTCGAGCCCCGACTTTAATTTCCTTGTAAATTCCAACTAGCAGGAAACGGACAAACTGTCTGTTGGATTCTGTCTCGGGTTCTTCGGCCGACAATGTCTGATGATTTTTATGACGTTACGTCAACACGAGTGGCTGGGGCATTGTCAAAGTTTCACCCTCCATTGCTGGTGATGGACTGGTGGGTGAAACTTTAACAATGCCCCAGAGACTTGCGCTGGCGTAACGTCATAAAAATCATCAGACATTGTCGGCGGAAGAACCCGAGATAGAAGCCAACAGACAGTTTGTCAATATGTGACCACGAAAGTCTTAACATGTTTGTAACAGGACACTGTCTTCTTGGAACGACAACAACAATACTTCAAATGTTTTCCCTTTCTCTGACAATACCAGTTACCGCTGCCTAACCAATGCCGGTAGTCCTCCAATGATAGCCTGAAGGATTTCATCCAATAACTCTTCTTCTATGGACCAGCCACGAGAAAACATTCTTTTATAGGTGGAAGCGAAGCTTGGTGTAGACTGCCAAATCGAATAATTCTTGAGAAAGAGTCCAACGAAGTGATAGAAACTTCGAGTATTGAAGAAAACTTGTACAGCGTGATAATCTGGAAGATATTACCTTCATGTCCGACATGTTGGACCATGAGTAAGAGACGGGGACCAGATGTTTCTTCGGCGAAATTGTAGCAGTAGGTCCTTCTACTAATAATTGCAGTAGTAGTTACGGTAGTTGCGGGTTGAACAACTGCAGTCGTTAACCTCATTAAAGAGCTGACGGAGTAAGGTGACAAAAATGAACATAAAATAAATGAAAGCGTAGCAGAGGATAGAGCAACAGAGAAGGTTACCATAGAAACCTGGGTGAAGACTAGCATTTTTGGGTAGACTCCAAATATTCCAATAACATCTTTATGAAATAAGACATAAGATTTATTTAACACGGAAAATTTTGCAAATTTTGGTAAAATTTTGGCGCAGAATGATGAATATCAAACTTAAAAGGTAAAATTCAATGCTTACACGGTTTAAATCTTGAACTGTATCGGATTATAAATAAAAGTTGACCCGTAAGGAACGAAATATTAAACAGTACTCAAACGTAGTGATTAATTAAAATTCATTCTTACATGTGAGTTAATAACACGGTATTGATTCCAGTACTGCGCTAAAGAGAAGAGTTCTGAGCTACCGCAGTAATTAAAGTGCCCTGTAGGTGACAATACCGCTGCTCTTGTGCTGCACTGGCAGAAATTCGTCGAGGCGGGGAGGTGGCGGGAAGAAGTTAGCGGCGAGCGCCCAGCCCCGGCGCGCAACCGCGCATGCGCTCTGGGCGAGACGCTGACGTCAGTAGCCGGCTGGCGAAGCGACGCACCTCGTGACGTCAGCAGCGGCGGCGCTGCTCCAGATATGTAGGTGTACTGCCAACTGGCGTGGCGTAGGCGTCGAGAGATGTAGGCCCTCTGACGAAGTTCAATCTGCGTCGAATCCGCCCACAATAGAACGATTCCAAAAGCAAAAGTAGCTCTTTAATCTCAATCTGCGAAATTGGTATCGTAGCTAATACAGAGTGCTTTTAACTGCAGATGCAATTTTCACCTGATGCCTTCGGGTGCAGAATAAACTTTCACGTACATGGCAGTGGAGTCGCAGAAATCAGAAAGTTGTGGAATAAGCTACTGCACCTTACCTATCACCTGAGCTGAATTTTGTTTTGCTACGCAGGAAACGCAAAAGAACATAAAGTTTGGAAAGGAGCTATTCATTCGCGCAATATTTAGTCTTCCTTTTCGAAGAGATACAGTGATGTGACAATGTGAAGGCGCTAAGGGAACGTGAGTCCACTGGTAGGATTCGTATCTGAGTTATACCATCGCTAACGCAACTTGTACCAGAAATAAGTCACGAATATGATTCCTTTTTCAGGCTACCGTGTCTCAGTCAGTAAAAAAGGAACGCTTATAGCATCATTTTGTTATCCGTCTGTCTCTCCATCTGTTAACACACCTTTATCTCAGGAAAGTGTAGAGGTGTCAAGTACGTCAAATACAAAAGTATGCGGACCCTTGGCGGCGTAAAAAAATGAAGTTTTATGTCAATGCAACCAAAAGATACGACTATTTATGTTGCATATTTTGACACTCGGAAACTCATTCAAGAAAACCTTTAGATGAAGAATCTATACACATATTTAAGCTTATGCTAGACTCTTAGTGGGCGACTGCCATTCGTCAGATTTAATCTATCTGTAAGTACAGAATCGCACTGTAAAGTTACATTTTTTGTGATTGACATCACTTTTACAGTAAACCAAATTAAACTCATACTAAACTGTCTTATTTTTCTTCCGTTTCTAATCATTATATGCAATTTCCTACAGAAGAACTGATTCCCTTTGATTTGTAGTTGTTTTCACGGTTTTCTGCTACGACCGTTTTCTCATCATACTTACTGCACCAATGAAAAGGGCTTAAGCCCATTGACTCTACTTTTGAGAAAACTAAAAACAAAGAAAACGAAAATCCTTTTCCCATCTGGTTCAGTTGTATGATTCCAATCAGATTTCTGAAACTGCTGCTTCTAATTTTCTTTGACGTGCTTATTACAACACTTTTAGCTTCAGAAGCAATTTAGACATCTTTTAAGGTTTTGTATTTCGACATAACTGTCGTAAAGGCGTGCGACTGAATGAAATTTAAAATGTTTGTTTGACACCATAAACGATCGTCAAGCCACAGTCAATAAAATTGTATGGCTTGACAACCGTTTGTGGTGTCAAATAAACATTTTATATTTTAAGGTGTTATAGTGCATGGACATCTGTCCGTTTACCACTTATTTTGTAAAAGTATTCCGGAAATAGTATTTCTTATTGCTTTTGGTGTAGTTATTCTCAACTAAAATCATACTTGTTTGATGTGAAATTATTATTTTTTTAACGCAATAGTGTCTTAATATATCGTCCTGAATCACCGCTAAATTCATATGAAATTGTTTATCTGATGCATTTTTGCAGGTATCTGACAATGTTCCAGAAGTAATATTATATACTATTTTTAGTTATAACACCCAAACACGTAATAAACAAAACATAAACTGTGGTTTTTAAACCTGGCACGAACTCAGTGATTTTACAAATACTTCTTACAAACACTTTCAATCTTGTTCACGAACATCATCTGATCCATGTTGTTCCAGTTAATAGGTGCTTGCTAGAAAATCTTTTCTTCTATCCCATGGGGGAATATATGAGAGTACTTGCTTATTGTCCTCTACTTTCTTGGTTTTTAATGGGGACCTGCCGTCTGGATATGCTATTGTGTTGGTGAAAGCTACACCATTCATACTCCTAGTCCATGAAAGATTAAATGTATGACGTACAGGGCTGCGTACGTTAGGTCACGTCACCACACATTCAGTTCTAAAGAATATTTAAATACCACATGGTTATACGGCTTAAATGTAACTTGTTCAGATCGGGGCATACAACGTTTCACTGTTTCCATTTTCAGTGTCCTTTTCTTGTAGTATTGTGGCCACCAGGTATTTACATTCATTATATCATATGATTAGATCATTTTCACAATTTCTTCCAACGGTTTATGTATTGTTGATCTTTGATAAGAGTTTGGTTTATTATATTTCTCGCAAATAAGGCGTGTTTCCTCATACCCTTTCCATTTATAAAATGTTTTGTTGCTTCATTACTAGTTTCACCTAAGTTAACCATCTTAAAAATCCAAAGTAATCGTGAATAATAAAAGAAGAGAGTAGCAGCTTCTTCTCTGCTATATTTATGGTCAAAAATTAGTCTGTTATATCCATGTGTAATCGTTTTCATTCTGTTCACACACACACACACACACACAAACCCACAGATTGCAGAGTTAAAAGGACTGACTTCCTAGACTTAAGTCATGCTGACACTACATGAAAAGACAGACTTGTTTGTTGGTCAAGGACTCGTAGGAGTGATGTCCTTTTAACCCTAATGTATTTATTTATGTGTCAAGATTCCGACAACACAGTTCACTACAAAAATTAAAACTGGAATTAAGCCCTTTTAATAAGTCGTGATTCAAATATCTCATTATTCATCGTTTATAGTGTACCGGTACGTCATTCAAACTAAGTTGTTGAAACTGTTGAGATAATTCTTTGTGCTTTTCAAATCACTAAGCTCTTCATACTTAATGCACATTAGTGCTGTATATCTTCGACGTCAGAATAGAAAAGGTTTAACAAAACGATAATATTTCGAATATTCGGTGCATGAGCTCATAAACGGTCTTGCAACGTGATTAATTTGTATGTTATGTCTTATACGACTTGTGAGATTATAGGAGCTATCACTTAAGTAATTATGCGACTACACGCTGCTATTTACACTGGCTTCCTTTACGTTTCTCCTTTGCAAATAAGCAGGAAATGGAAGTCACAAAATGTAACCTGGGAAAAGGTAGGCGCCAGGCATTGCCGCTAAAATGTATAGTCCTTTCCAGAATGAGATTTTCACTCTGCAGTGGAATGTGCGCTGATATGAACTCGGGACCGAGTTCGAGTCCTGGTCCGGCACACAGTTTTAGTCTGCCAGGAAATTTCGTGTAGTCCTTTTCCTACAATTACCACTGCTGCTTTTCATAAAAGTTTTCTTCAAAATACTTAAAGTAAAAATTATTTTATAACCAAGGAATAGTATTTCAAAGTAACTATTAAGAGTCTTTTGGCTATGTGTTACATATGTTTGCCGCTCTAAAGTAAGATTACCCTATGACAAACAGTCAGCCACTCACCGTCATGGTCATAGCTTTTGTCATCCGAGTATCTCATATTTCTCTGCCAAGAATTTGAATTATGTGAGTGGCTTCACGAAGGTCACTATCCATACATCAGAGACAGATTGACTATTGTACATTCAGTTTGATACATACACGTGCAGTCGATAATCTTCCATAACGTTTCGAATTTGTTTAGTACCATGCGAACGACTGCTCTTAATATGCACCGCACCCAGGAAGCAGGACAATGGGACAGTGCTATGCTGTTGGGACATTTGTCTGGGCTTCTTTGGATGTATAGTAGCCCTTGAAGATTCCGCGACAGCTGTGGACTACGTCTTCCCCGACGGCAATTGTATCTTTCAGTACGCTACCTGTCCGTGTCTCGGGGCCACAATCGATCTACAGCGATTCGAGGAGCCTGGTAACGAACACATTTTGATGACTTGGCTGTCAGATTCGCCTTATCCGATACCGCTGGGACATATCTGAAACGCCATATGACGCGTAAATCTAGTGCGAAAAACCTTCTGAAAATACGTGGCACTTGTCGCATACATGCGGTACGAAGGTAGACGTACGCACTATTAAGATGAAACTTTTAATATTTTGGTCGTTAGTGTATTTAGCGCTTAATAGCAGCCTACTTCAAGTTTAAATTGATTGAACCTCTACATTGTAGGACAGGGAAAACTCAAACCTGCGCCTTCCACCTAAAGAACAGACAATCTGCAAGAAGACTACAACTTAACTGGGAAGGAGTGCCCCTGGAACATTGCGAGTCACCAAAATACTTAGGCGTCACCTTGGATAGACCACTCACCTATAAAAAGCACTGCATGAACACAACACAAAGTATCCACGAGAAACTGTGCACAAACTAACGGACACTACATGGGGGGCACAGCTTGGAATAGTGAGAACCACGGCTCTTGCTTTGTGCTATTCAACAGCGGAGTTCGCGTGCCTAGAGTGGTACAATTCTAGCCAGGCCAAGCAAGTGGACATACCGCTTAATGAATCCTGCCGCATCATCACAGGCTGTCTGAGACCAACCCCGACCGATAAATTGTACTGCCAGGCAGGCGTGGCCCCACCAAATATTAGAAGGAAAGTAGCGGCCAGGAAGGAAAAGACAAAGGCGTTGACCTCACCTGCCAGCCCGCTGTACAAACACCAGCCAGCCCGCCGTCGACTAAAATCAAAAAAAGCTTCCTGCACACAGCAGAAAACATCGTCGGGACACCGCAGCAAGTGAGGCCGCCAATGTGGCGAGAAGAAAACGCGCACCTTGGGGAATAGTTAGTTCCAAGCGAAGAACTCCCTCCCGGCCATATGGAAGGATGGACGACATGGAAATCTCTTAATAGGCTGCGCTCTGGTGTCACATGATCCAAAGAGAATATGCGCAAATGGGGCCTCTCAAATGAACCGGCGCTGTGTGACTGTGGACACACTCAAACAACCATCCACCTCACGCAGTGTGTGCTGTGCCCAAGCGCCTGCACCATGAAGGTTTTGATGAATGCCACCCCGGAAGCGCAGGTCGTGGCCGGGTTCTGGTCCAAGACTTCATAAAATAAAAAACTACTTGACTCTGCTTATATATCTGTATAGTTTTATACTCTTTAGGTATTTGTTACATACTTGACATGTATGTGTTAACCATTCTGATTTTAGGTACGATGCTTCTGACACGATTAAATAAATAAAAATTGTAGGACGGTAGTATGGATAAACAGAGTGTCAATGATAACAGTGATCTTACTAATTTTTTCTGAGACTCCTGCCGCATATGTTAATTTTTTAATTCTAAGATGCTACGATCTACATCTCTCTGGTTTCATACAGTACAGCATGCTACACGCCGGCCTGTGTGGCCGAGCAGTTCTAGGCGTTACAGTCTGGAACCGCGTGACCGCTACGGTCGCAGGTTCGAATCCTGCCTCGGGCTTGGATGTGTGTGATGTCCTTAGGTTAGTTAGATTTAAGTAGTTATGAGTTCTAGGAGACTGATGACCTCATCAGTTAAGTCCCATAGTGCTCAGAGCCAATTTTGAACAGCACACTACATAGTTACCACACCATCACTGAGCCATAACTCTTGCTTCTGACGGATTCAGATACTTATTAGGATAGAAATGTCCAGCTGAAAAGTCACTTGTAGCGTCCTGAGTTATTTTCTCCTCCCCGAAACCTCGATGACGAAAATGCAAAAGCTAAAATATTTTTTCAATTAACATTTCGAGTGTTAGAACCTTAATGTCAACAGACTAAGGCAATACAAACAGTTGTAGAGTTGTTTCAACCGAGAGACAATGTATAATGTGAAGTGCCAGATACTTGCCATAGTCTTTAGGTACCTCGTGTAAACCTACAACGAAATTTCCAAGAGCAGGTTTCGAGAGAGGCGTCAACGATTTTCGACAGTACCGTACGTACATGTGGTCAATAAAAATAGAGGAACATCAGACACAAAACACATTACCGTGACTAACACGGTGTAGGAAAACCGTTGGCATTCAAAATTTGAAGTCTTCTCGGAGTGGATAAATACAGGTCCTATACGGTTTTCAAGGAACCTCATACCGGACTTGACGTAAAATAGTGGCAAGTCCAGGTAACTGTGATTCTCTTCAAAATGGACCTCAAAGATTGAATGTTATTAAGATCTGGTGACTGTGGACGATGCTGGCTGTGTGAACATGAGCCATTGTCGACTTTGGACATAGCATCACTATTGCGGAACAGACATTGTAACATGGGATGGAACTTACCGGCCAAAATGATGACGTAATCCTTGGCAGTAATGCGAGCTTGTAGAGTAACAGTGGGACCCTTGGAGTTACACAATATGGCAGCGCAAAGCACCGAACTCCCATCCTGTTTCATTCTTGGGAAGTGAACTCGCCCAGAAGTTGTAAATAATGTGACGCAACACATGACATTGTTCCATTGCTCCATTGTCCAGGGTTTATAGCTTCAGTACCACATTTTCCTGTTACGGGCATTTGCATTACTGATGTGTGGTTTTGGAATCCCAACTTTATTCCAGTTTATGGAGCTCCCTTCGTGTTGTATTGGTGCTGACAGAGTTCGCGAATGCGACGTTCATTTCTGTAGTAATCTTTCCAGAGGTAGTCTAAGTTGGACGTCCATGAGTCTCCTGTGTGCACACATAAACTCTGAGTCTGAGATGATATTATCGCGTGTAGTGGAGAGTGAACAGTTGTCGTGGAGAGTCGGAAGTGGTCGGGCGCAGCTTGCGGGGGAAAGAAGCCGAGCGACATGAGAGGTCGCTGCTAGGAGCAGCGGAGGAGGCTTTCGAATTAATTGAGGATTTTAGGCAATTTGCCTTTTTACTGCGCGCAGTTGTTGGTTGCTTCTGCACTGAAGGGATTTTGTCAGATTTGTGTATGCATGCATTGAGAGTAATATTCCTATCTTTGTGGTGGACAGAAACGTGTTTATTGAGTATAGACAT
The DNA here is from genome assembly GCF_021461395.2 of Schistocerca americana. Taxonomy (NCBI): domain Eukaryota; kingdom Metazoa; phylum Arthropoda; class Insecta; order Orthoptera; family Acrididae; genus Schistocerca; species Schistocerca americana. Next base: position 125,471,199 of record NC_060119.1, on the reverse strand, counting down.
TGTGGAATAATTAAAAGTCTGTATAAAGTATGTCAGTGTTTAAATAACACATTGCAAGTATAATAGACTGTAGACTTTACTGGTTTCTTTCATTTTGTTTTACACCGTTTAAGGTTACTTTACCAAACCTTTCCTAATTATTCAGTTTCTATGTATAAAAAATATGGCAGTAGTTGTTGAAATTAGTCCACGAATTGCACTCTGCATGAATCGCAGTATTCCTTTTGAAACGTTTTAGCATGTCGCTGATTACGCAGTTTCAGCGACATTTGCATGCTGCCGAACACGGAGTTGCAGCGACAAGACGAAGTAAGTTTTCTGTTACGTACAATGCAGAAAAGGTGTTGGGAGGCATTACAGAACATTTTAAAACTCGCAGTCAGATAATTGAGAACAGATTTCTTAAGATCTGTATACTGGTAGAGCACTGAACGTCACACGTATGTAGCTTAAGTTCTTCAAAATGATTGCTAATAGCTTTTCACCTTCTTAAATTTTGAGCCGCAATCTTATAATTGATGTCGATCACGAGCTGTCAACATACGCTTTCGTCTGCTTTGTGATATAGCGAATGACGTTTTCACGTTTTCCCTGCGAAAGAAACACAGTTAACACAAGATGATCCTGTAAAACATCCCAACAGAGGGGTGGAAAAGTCGATCCTGTAGAAGAAATTCAAGAGCGTGTCTCAGACTAACATCCTGCAAGATTTTCGCTATAAAATTAATAGCAATGTTAGGTATTTCGCTAATGATACGATGATCAAGTACTGTCTGAAAACAGCCACACATATGTTCAGTCTGATTTCCATATCGGAGTAATAGAAAGATAAGCAATTTGTTTCAGTTATTGAAATATTCAAAACTGAGAACATCACAAAATAACAAAACATAGTAACCTATCACTACAGTATTACCTAGTCACAAGTGAAATAGGTTGCCTCGTAAAAATACAAAATTGAACACGGCAAAGGCCCATGGTTCAAATGGCTCTGAGCACTATGCGACTTCACTTCTGAGGTAATCAGTCGCCTAGAACTTAGAACTAATTAAACCTAACTAACCTAAGGACATCACACACATCCATGCCCTGGGCAGAGTTTGAACCTGCGACCGCAGCGGTCGCTCGGTTCCAGACTGTAGCGCCTAGAACCGCACGGCCACTCCGGCCGGCAAAGGCCCATTAAACTTTATAGCAAACCAAAAGGTTTTCATAATTAATGAATTACTTGAATCTACTTGAGTAACGGTTGGTGTGCCACCCGACGCAACTTTCAAGAACAATAGTGTACGACCAATGGCCTAAGGTTCTTTAACTAAATGCGGTCAGGTTTCATCAAACTCTAAAACAATTTAAATACAACGAATACATTAAGAAAAATTGTATGAGTGGTCTGTCACCTGAACATTACAGTCAAAAAATAACCCGAACATAAAAATTTTAGTTTCATATTACTCTTTATACAAGCAAACTTTTATAAACTAACAAAGGCAAATTGTTTCACGACAAGTTGTTTACGTATATCACCGCATGACCAGCGACATCTGACGAATATAACGTATTCGGGAGCAGCATCTGGTACAAAACCCACTAGTCCACACAGGTCTCTTGGCAGATTAACTTAGTATACACAGGTAAAGGCTCAGAGCCCTACAAGAAATGTAACAGTTTTTTGTGTCAGTCACTTGTTTACTTTTCCATTATGCGTTTCGATGGCTCACACCATTATCTTCAGGTGGAGAATTATTTATTTACTGGTGTTGGTGAAGAGTACAGACGTCTTTTCATAGTAGCAGACCAAGGGCAGTGTATGTTATGTTGCGTCTTCTGCTAATGACAAAAATTATTTATTTAGGAAAGGCACTTTTGAGGTTTGAAAACGTAAACTTCTGATATCAGATTATACTTATAGTCACGGCAGAGTCGTACAAGTCTGCGCACTGTTGCCTTTCGTTTGTTCTCTCTTCAAACACTTTGGCTATCTCGTTGCGGGAGCTCCCACGAAACGAGCACCAACAATTTGTCCATGTTGGAATTCACTTGGCTCCAACATAATGCTCTCATAACTATACAGAACACTTTTGAACAAGACGGACACTTGCAGCGTATTGAGAACAACGTGCAGGCGCCGTTCGTGGTAAAATACAACGAAAACCTGGAGGCTTGACCAGTCGCTGTATTTACATTCAAGCGTGTATTTACTTCCGGTGATTCCATATTTTTATCGAGCCCCTGTATTTTTTCCTTAAAGATAATGGATACAGAATTAATTAACAATAAATTGCACAGAGGTATAACAGCTGTCACTTGTCGCATGTGTAATAGCTGAATGGAACGGGAAAGAACTATATTCAATAGCAAAACTACTCTTAACCATGTATTTAATAACAAATCGCGGAATACAGTCTTATGAGTAGAGATAAAAAAAAATCTGCTCATGAAAGCAGGAGAGCCTGCAGTCTCACAAACTTGATTTTGAAGAATAAAAAAGTCTGCGTATTGAAGACCACGTTAGTGTAATTACATACTAGTTCCGGTGAATTTGTCCCTCTTCTTATGTTCAACTTACGAATGACTAGGTCGAGTATATCTGAACATCGTAAGATCCTTAGTTTTTACAAGTCATCCGCTATTATAGGATCACGTCACTGCTTGAACCTAAGGTGGAGTGTTGGAACCGCACGTAAATGATCAGTAGGATATTTGACACCAAGTGCGTAATGCCATGTCATTTTTATTTGGTCCTTGTCTATGCCACAAGTGTCCCTTGTTCAAATATACGAAACTGTGAGGTCACCGTAATTTGCGCTGCTGTTCAGTCAGGTATATGTTTCTTTCAGATTGTGACAGCTATTGAAATATGATCCTTTTCTGGCTCCTGCATTCATTCAGAGTGAATTCATTCTTTTTCTTGATAAAGCCGTTTGTTGCTGTCTATATGAAAAATAAATAAATAAGATTAAAGCGAACGTACTTTGACCTGTGGACGCTGCACAGTCTGTAATGTTTCAGCTTATTTTAATTATGAGTATTGTTGAAATTCCGTGTGTTAATCCTGTTTCCTGTTTTATTTCATCACATGAAGCGAGTTTTAGAGCTATTCCCTCAAGAAATGCGCGGATCATTATTTATCCTGTGTTCGAGCAACTCGTTGTAGATCTATCTTTCATTAACTTGACCTCGAAGGTGCAATAAATCGTTAATTTCCTTTCTATTACAATGAGTGTCGAAGAAAAACCTAGTTACCGTCTTTCATGTAAAAAAATTTGATGATCCCAAATTAAAATCTATAACACAGCAACACCAAAAATTTCACTAACGACGACATTCACCTAAAGACACATAAATCCATCCTAAAAGTGACCTATTTCGCCGAGAACTGGTCATGTGTTTACCTTTATAACAAGTGATCCAGTGATACATCTGAATGATAATCAAAACGTCCTGGGCCCCGGGTTCGAAACCCACTAGTCTCTCAATTTTCATCAATGGCTTGAGGGCGCAGAAGGCTTTGGAAACCACGGCATTAAACACACATAAGGTGTAACCACGGGACATGTGGTCTGTAACTGAAAAATCATTACAATGATCTCCGCAGTGTCAGAAAATTCGAGATTACCCCCTCATTCGTATCTCCGGGAGCTGGCTGCCAAGGAGAAAATGATTGTGAGAGACAGATGGAATAATCAATGACGGAATAATATTATACGGGTCGGAACATGGTATGTCACGAGTTTTATGTTTTAGGAAAGCTATAGTACCTGGAAAGGGAAATATAGAGGCTCAACCTAGTTATAGTTGAGGTCAGTGGATTGAATTGTAAAGAAGGTGAGGATTTATGGTTAGAAGAATGTACGGAAAACTCAACAGTAGCAGAAAATGGCACGGCATAATGGGACAGAATTTGTTGTGGATGGGAATATTGAGCAGAGAGTGAGGTACTGCGAGGACAGCAAACTAACATCAACGACCATAGTTCAGGAATACATGCTACCGTAGCAAGCAGAAGATGACGAGAAAAGAGAAAGTATATCAGGATACTGAACGGGAAATACTGTATGTAAAGGGAGTGTAGAGGGAGCAATAGAAAATAAGAGTTACCGGAGGAGAAGGGCTTGACAATAGTATTAGGGGAAAAAGAGTAATTGAGGTCAGCAGTAAATTTCAGACAGTAATGACGAATACTCTGCTCAAGAATCATGGTCAGGCAGATATTTCGAAATCAGTTATTGGATTGTAAAGTATACCTAGCAGCTAATGTAATCTCAGATCACAATTTAGTAATGATGAACGGTAGCCTAAAGTTCAAGAGAATCGTCCGGAAGGAGCAGCGTGGATAGAAGTGTTTTACTGAGGTTCTGGTGAATGACCAGACACGTTTGAAGATCCCTAAGGATGTGGGTACTGCGATTAGAAATAACACAGTAGGCAGTGCTGTTGAGGCTAAAGAGGTCAGTCACAGACTGAAAAAGTCTCTGAAGAAACCTTGAGTGACATAAGAAATAGTTCAAATTGTAGGCGAGAGGAATAAGTACAAAAATTCTCAGGGAAAGACCGAACTACAGCAATCTAATTCACTTGTGAATGAAACAACGAGTAAGTACACGGTAGGTACGGTGAAATCAGCAGGAGGAAAAATGTGACGAAATTAAAAAAGGTGTGATGGTTATAAGGAATGACTCAGCATACCGAAACGTCAAAATAACCAGCGGTGAAATTAAGGACTGTAATATTAAGAGTGCAATGGTAATCCCACTGTAATTTGAGTCTAAATGGAAGACATAGGGGATCCAGTATGAGACTCAGAGTTTAAAAGAGCCCTGGAAGACTTGAGCTCTAAGGCACAAGGGATAAGTAATATTCCATCAGAATGTCTACAATCACTGTGGGAAGTGGTGTATAGAATCTTTGAGAATGGAAACATACTATGAGGATTTCGGAAAAAAATCATCTGCACAGTTCCATACGTAGCAATGACAGATAAGTGCGAGACCCATTGTAGTATCAGGTTAACAGCTCAATTATCCAAGCTTCTGACAAGAATAGTGTTCAAAAGAATGGAAAAGAAAATTCAAGATCTGTTAGATGACATCAGTTTGGTTTTAGGAAAAGTAAAGGCACCAGGAAAACTGTTATGTCGCCACTGTTAATAGAAGCAAGACCGAAGAAAAATCATCAAATACTCATACGATTTGTGGACCTAGAAAACACATTCGAAAACGTAATATGGTTCAAGGTGTTCGACATTATGAGAAAAATAATATTAATTTATAGGGGTAAAAGACAACATAAAGTACGGACAAAAACCAAGAGGGAACAGTAAGAATGGAAGTACAAGAACGATGTGCTCGGATTAAAAAGGGTGTATGACAGGAATGTAATCTTGCGCCATTACTGTTACTCTACGCATTGAAGAAGCAATGACGAATGAAAAAGAAAGGTTCAAGAATGAGTAAAGTTCAGAGTGAAAGATCTCACTGATAAGGTTCGCTGATGACAATGCCTGTCTTCATTGAGAGTGAAGAAGAAGTACAGGATCTGCTGAACAGAATGGTCTACTGAATACAGCATATGGATTGACATAAAACAATAAAACGACAAAGGTAAAGAAATGAGAACAGTTAGAAAAAAATCAAAACTGGTGATCACGGAGTAGAGGAAGTTACGGAAATTTTCTACCTCGGAAGAAAAATAACACGTGACCAACGAAGCGAGGAAGACATTAAAAAAAAAAAAAAAAAAAACAACACAGGCAAAGGTGAGATTTCCCAGCCAAGAGAAGTCTATTTGCACAAAACGTAAGCCATAATTTAAGAAAGAACTTTGTGACAATCTTTGTACAGTTATGAAACATGGAAAGCGGAAAAACGGGAATGAAAGAGAAACTAAGAGTTTGAGATAACTTAGTGGACTGATAAGGTAAGGAATAAGGAGTTCTCAGCTGAATCGTCGAAGACAGGAACATTTGGAAAACACAGAAACGAGAAAGGGACAAGATGAAAAGGCATCAGGGAATACCTTCCTTGGACTGTACGGAGCTGTAGAGGGTAAGAACTGTGGAGGGAGACAGGTTGTTGAATACGTCCAACAAACTATTCAACATGCACTGTGTAAATGCCACTCTGAGATGAAGAGGCAAGTAAAGCAGAGGAAGAACATCAAACCTGTCAGAAAAAAAATAAGAAAGGAAACGAAACTGTTTATTTCGGAAACGAAGGAAGTTTCTAAGCCATTCTCGTTGCTATACTTACTAGTTACTAACTCTATCATAATTACATTTGGGACGTGTCTAGTGCAGATTTTCAGATGCTGCATTTACCGCACTTGAAAACTGAAAATAAAATGAATAAAATACTATGAGTGAGAGCTTACTCGAATTATTTGTTCTCTTTGGTGGCACAAGAAACGTAAATTACGCTTTTATAAAACTCTTTGATGCGACGTGCGGGACACACACTCAAAGCAATTTAAAAAAGCAAATTAGATTTGGTCTGTTCAAAAGGAGCGCGGAAAATGTACTTGTAGGTAACATTTATGCACTCCTGCAAATAGAGAGTACGAGGGTGGGAACATATACGAACGTATTCGCACACCTGCCAGTGTTTCATGTACTTATCAGCTTACAATTAAATCGCTTACACATACAAGTCATAATAATTGGTGAGCAAATCTGTGAAAATGCTGGTAGGTGCTGTAGCCTAAACACCGTATGAAACAACTTTTTAATCGCTTCTTTATCACTTCTACCTGTACTTACGTCTCTTTAAAGTTGTTCTCGGAATAGGTAGTCTCTTACGCCTCGTTTCACAATAAAGACACGTATGCAGATTTCTAAACATGAATTGGCTGTTCATCACTCCACGTCATCCCGATCTTTGTTATCTTGTCGTCATTCCTACCTGTGTATTGTGCATTTTTCTATCTGTCGCTTCTTGTAAGTCGATTCTGTGGCGGAACTGGAGAACAATCTGGTCATCACCCATAGGCGTGTGAGAACTCACCTCAGAACCACAAATTGGGTGGACGATATACCAACATAGGCTAACTCGGTGACCGAATTCTGTCTGGATCCGTATACGTTACGACTGTAAGCACAGATTCGTGATCGCAAAGATTAGAAAGGTCAATAAGTAAATTAAAAACAAGTTGGTATAGCTGCCATCACATGTAAGCATAAAAGTTGTACGAGTGTTGCACTAAACTGAAAGAATATAAAAAAATGTACCAGTGTGTCTCACAGCACGGAACAAACCGTTTGGTTTCACGCCACAATCGTGGCCTGTATTTTTATGTACGAGAGGTAATCATAGAGTTTTAATTATCACTTTGAAAAAATAAAGTAATGTAATTAAGATTTCGTTTGATTGCAGCTACGTTCCTACAGTCGTGATAAACACAGAAAACCCCGCGCCACACTACCGTAGCATGCCATCAGAAGAGAGAAAACAAAATTGCATAACTAACCGACAAATTGCAGTATTGTGCGGTAATTAATTTTCTGTGTCTGAAGGGGAACAGCGCTGCGACATTGCATGCTAGACTGGTAGAAGTATACTACAACAACTGTGAGTTGATTGCTGCCTGGGAAGATGACATGAAGATAAAGGAAGTAAAGAACATAAATTGTAAATACTCTCGTCTCCTCAGGGGTCAACGGTTTCATTTTCTGCAAAGCTTCGCTCGATTGAGAATGTTACTCACAAATAATGCCGATCGTGTTCGTTGCAGTTCACCTCAGACTTAAACTGAAGAATTCAGTAAGTTAAAGATGTAGACTGTCGCAATTTTGAAAAATGTGTGCATAACGAGCGGCGGACAGGGTGGGCAGTAATTTGGAATTATTTTCTGATGATGCTATGGTGTACTGTAGGGTGTAGTTGAGTCACTGTAGGAGAATGCAAGATCACTTGGACAAAATTTCTAGTTAGTGTGATGAATGGTAGTTAGCTCACAGTATAGAAAAATGTGGGCGAGTAGGAGAAATAAAGCCGTGATATATGGACACAGCGTTAGTGCTGCCCTGCTTAACATAGTCACGTCGTTTAAATAACAAGGCGTAACGTTGCTTAGTGATATGAAATGGAAAGAGCATGTGAGTGTTGTGGTAGGGAAAGCGAATGAATATCTGTGGTTTATTGGGAGTATTCTGGGAAGGATGGTTCATATGTAAAGCAGATCTCACATAGGGCCCTGGTGTGACCTATTCTTGAGTAATGCCAGAGTGTTTGGGATCCGCACCACATCGAATTTGAGGAAGACATCGAATCAGTTCAGACTCAGGCTGCTAGATTTATTACTGGTAGGTTCGAACAACATGCAAGTACTACGTAGAGGCTTTGGGAACTCAAATGGTAATCCATGAAGGTAAGGCGGCTTTCATTTCGAGGAATACTATTCAGAAAATTTAGCGAACCACCATTTAAATCCGATTGCAGAACGATTCTGCTTTTTCCAACATACATTCCGCGTAAGGTCCACGAAGGTAAGATACGAGAAACTAGGGCACGTACGGAGACAGGCAGACAGTCATTTTTCCCTCTCTCTGTTTACGAGTGAAACAGGAAAGGAAGTGAATTGTAATCGTACGGGGTACCCTCCACCACGCGCCGTAGGGTGGAATGCGGAGTACCTCCGAGGGCTAGAACTTTAATAGTGACAACTATTTATTTACAGATCGTACAAAATAGACACGTGTTTCAAAGTTTTACTGACATTCAAAGTAGTCACCACCATTGTGTGTAACCCGTTGCCAGCGATGTCGAAGTCGTATGATACTCTTAGCAGTGCCATGTAAATAAATAATTGCCACTATTAAAGTTCCAATCCTCGTATCTAGATGCAGATGTAGATAACGCTATCGGTGAATCACATGTTGTATGGTTAACCGAATGTCGGACTTTTTTCCGAGAGAATGCATGTCCTTCGCGTAAATTAAAAGAAAATGATCTGATAATGGTTCAAATGGCTCTGAGTACTATGGGACTTAACTTCTGAGGTCATCAGTCCTCTAGAACTTAGAACTACTTAAACCTAACTAACCTAAGGACATCACACACATCCATGCCCGAGGCAGGATTCGAACCTGCGACCGTAACGGTCACGCGGTTCCAAACTGAAGCGCTTAGAACCGCACGGCCACACCGGCCGGCCTACCGATCTGATAAATTAGCATTTCATATTACGTCAGTGGTGGACTAGTCCCACGTCTGTAATTTTGCCTCTCCTTCCACGTAATCACTGTTAGTGAAAAGCTGATTCCCGTTATTAATATACAAAGATATCACCTAGCTTTCAATTAAATGGGCCAGATAAAAGTTAAACGAATTCAGTATATTTTTAGTTACTGAGAGAATTATCTATTGATGCTTCCACGACGGTAGTCGCAAGAGAGATAGCGCGAAACAGCAAGGTTTTTTCTAGATGCTCGCAAAGAAAGTGATGGCTGCGCCTTCCTTTATTTACAGGCGATCTTATTACTATAAGTTAAATATCGCTGGTGAACCCTTTGTTACTCCTCCGCAAGCCATACATTTAAAAAGACAAAAAAGATAACTGGATAAGGGGTCTTACACAACGCGCCATTATAAGACACAGCGCTGGATATTTATTGAAGCGTTTCCTCATTTCTTATTGATTACAGTGACCCCACGCAAGTATTCAGACCTGGTAAATCCATGGAAATAACCAAGAAAAGAACCCAAGAGCCTTATGTTAGCAGGCACAGACCACCATTAAAGGCTCTTTGTCGGTACAACATGTGATGTGTTACTCTCTGTAACGATATTTTATGAATACAACATGTGACGTGTTACACTCTGTAACGATATTTGATGAACGTAAGATGATTACTACCAAAAGGGCGTTTCATTTTATAAGCCCACGAACTGGAAAAAACTGAGCTCACAATGTCAAGGCTTATAACAAAATATTAATAAAGGAAATAGATGACTTGAATGAGTCTGCAATCATTTCGGATTTCTGCTAATAAAAAGGCTAGATCGCTTCGTATGTTTCTGTATTTCTTTATTTATAATTACGTTCCCGATAGTCAAGTCGAGAATTAGAACGTATAAGACAATTTTCAGTTCCAGGAGATTCAGCGAACGTCTAACGCATATGTGTTATTATAACTGCCAGGAAATATTGTTTTTATAAGATCTAAGTTTTGATATGATGATGGCAGAGGGCAAAACGTTGTTAGAAGTAAACACATATATTACTAGTCACGAAGTGCCTCTTTTTCCGTTTTTTCCGAGCCAAATCACTCAAACACGTGGAACAGTATTGAGTTCAAAACATTGCAACAGCTACAATAAAACAGTACGAGAACCCAAATGTATTAATGGAATAGTTTGATCGTTCGTTCTAGGAATACTTTTCCAGTGCATATGAGATTCAGTTAGCTGGCTCAGCAGTTGATACTATCAATCGTACATAAAAGCAATGACACTTGTGTCCGAAACTAAAAAGGTAATTATGAAAAGTCCCTTTACATCAGAATACGAACTCAATTTTCGACAACTCGCTCCATCATTCGAAGGAAGGGGCCACTGGCTGCCGGTACGGATGTAAATCTCTTAGGCGAGGGCTGTCCACCTTACTAAGAGAACACGACAAGTGCCATAACTCAATACCCCAGAAGCTTCGCTCAATTGAAGAGGAGTCTCCTATCCGTAGGAAACGACAGTAAAAGTTTTTGACATAATTTTGAAGCCTTTTAGGGTGCAAGTAATCCCACCAAAATGGCTGCACCGTGGTTAGCGTTGCAACCTCACGTTTTTGCGCCACTGGTTTGAATACCGGTTACATTATTCAGTTTTTTCATTGATCTACCTGTGTTCGCAGAAGGTTACTACACGAATATTTCTTATCTGGTTAGGGGATACGAAGGTGTCCTATTATTGAAATTCATGGTGAAAACCATCAGCAGCTTTTTTTTTTTATTTTGCGCAGTGCTAGTATTTTCGGTCATATACAATTTTCAAGCTCAGCTGGTATAAATGGCAGTAATGTTCATGCCTGCTAATCTTGAAAATGGACTTTGACCGAAACGAGCAGCACTGTGTAAAATAAAGAAATTCAGAATAAAACCTGCTAAAGGTTTCCACCATGTGTTTCAGCGACTATTTAGCAGCTGATTTTCCCCACCTACATACGTAAAGTGTTATATTAATTTTAAGATTATGACTGGGCTCCACCGTATGTCCATACATTTATTATAAAATATATGTACTTACGGTATTACCAGCGGTTACAACCTTTTTAAATTCCGATGTTCTTATGTTTCATTCTTGTATTAATTCTCATAATTCTTATATTTTATTCTTATTTTTACCCTTCGGAAAGATTTAGGTGTTCGCTTGCATGAAACCGATCGTAGAAATATTCGAAATGTAGTTACTCCGAACGCCATGAGCATCGCGAGAAGGATTTCTTCGTATTGATTTCACTCGGTCAAGAAACATCATTGACACCGCTGAAAATTTCACGCGTTGGCAATAATTTCGCCGCAAATCACGCATTACTAATCATTTTTCCGAAAACTGGAGCTTGCAATTGATTATGCACCAACACATGGATTTTTACTGCGTCGCGTCTAGTTGGGATATCCCTTTACCGTGCAATTAGCGTAGATAAACATCTGCAGCTTTCCAATGTACCGCTTTATTTACGTCACAGTACGATATGCGTCACAGAGATGATAGAGCGTCATAGGCGTCGGAGAAATTACTCTCAACTAAGAGGTTGGTATACCGTCTTAATCCACAAATTTCTCGTCTTGTAAGGAATGACCGTTCTGTGTACCACTTGATTCAGTAATAAACAAGAATGGCTCCGTTTTAACATACGGTTGCGAAACATCATCCGAGTACTGGTTGCATGTTTCTTTTGTCAGCTTTTTAGATTTTGTAGCTGTGGCGCGCACGCTAGAGTACTGTTCCGTAAAGTGGTTCACCTCTTTTTGCACTTGAGGATAGAATTCTACGCCGATGTTTTGAAGAAAGGCGACGATTGAAGACATGAGTTTTCGGTCTGTGTTGTACCATACTCGTCAATATTAGAATGTTTAAAGTGATGTACTGGTTGACAGCAAGTTCCGTAACTTTTCTGCCTCGGTGAACCAGTGTTCGCTTACTGATGATGCGTTATTCGCATCCGGTTTTATCCATGTTGATCACAAAAATCTGGTTCGAATTGATGAGGTACAACAGACGCTTGACGATGAAAAATCTGCAATAATTCCTCGAACGTAATCTTTGCTTCGTGCGGACGTATTTGGTAACATATCGCTATTGAATCCTATGTTTCGTCTGGAAGGTGTCACACAACGTTATCGAAGCTTTAAATTCGAAATCATCGGATTGCAATGAAGCCGCTGCCGCCATCGCTTATTGCCGCAACATTCGGTTTGTAATCAGATGTCCGTCCGTCCTGGCTCCTTCAAAACGATAATAGACTCACAAACAGACCATTTCATTTATTTCGTGGTTTGTTTCATTCTTCTACACTTGGTTTTCCATCACCTTAGATGTTTATTATTGTCCGAAAGTGTTTACTGTCGCGAACGAATTTGGTGTCTGTTTTGTGTGAAGTTCAGCAAGTCTTACTGCCATTATGTGTCTTCAGAGATGCAACACTGCTCGTTAACTCAAGAACTCCCTGTCCACAGTTTTAACATTAGATGCAAGCCCCGTGAATACGTTTATAAAAAATATAGATTCCACTTTACGTTCTATTCTAGTGGAACTAGATAGATTTCTGGCTAGTCTTCACTTCATTCTGGTGAACTGGAAGACGTTTCTTCGACGATTGTGTGTGCGGTATGCCCTTCACCTGCTCCCTCTCCAGTCAAGAATTCTGTTTCATCAGCAAACACCCTACAGTTGATTTTTTCTGCCATTTTTTTACCCAAGTTTTTGGTCGGTTCCTTGTTATTATCTTTTATTAACTATTCCAATTTGTCTAAGAGTTAAATACAGTATTCCACTCTACCACATATTTCTTCTCTTGCTTCAGTGCTTACGGTGTCTCAATCATTTCGTATGTCCACAGATTCTTACTTAATACACTCTCACTGAAGACTGATTTACGAGAACCCTGTTACAGGCTCGGTTTCGTTACTGTTCGTTTTAATTTCACTCTAGGCTCCATTGGTGACTGATCGCGTTTAGAACTAAGTCGGAAATTATGTGTTTCCCTTATTGATTTCCTTAAAGGGTCAAAAACATCTAGACAGGTCAGAATCGGTTGAACGCAAGACCCTCCTTGCATATTGCAGAAATAAACGGGTATACTTGCCGGCCGACCAAACCCCACTTCTAGTGTACAAGTAAGCAATACCACCAACATTATTGACAAAACAAGCTCAGGAATTGCATAGAATACAAGTTCATATAATTTTCTCTTTTATTTATTGATTTACACATCTGTGTAGAAATGTTCTGCTGATGAGGGCTGATAAATGAATAAAGAAATAGAAACAACAATCGGATTGGTACAAGAGGCGCAGAAAGTGAAAAGCCGCGGCCCTTACCACTCTGCCACTGTGCTGTGTTCCGTTTAATTTGTTACGCGCTAAAAGCACTTGAACTCCCCCGTAAACTTTGATCGTCGTTGTTCAGAAACGGTCGAGTATCTGCGGATAAGCAGAGACATTTGTTCGTTTCCTTTGACCGCTGCTCCACTGAGCGAAGTTTTTGGAAATTGCCTTATGGCACTTGCTTTGAGGGGTAGTGTGGGTGAAAGACGTCATCTGTCGGAAAGAATTCGCATGCACGACTATGGCGAATAGACAATGAAGGTAGAACGTCCCCACTCCCCTATTCCTGCCACCCCTAGTACTATTCTAGCAGTCTCTTAACAAAACTCTCTCTTAGAAAACATTCAGTTCTACTCAAATGTAATGACGAACGTACACCGGAACAATATAATACAAGGACACCGATGCGGAAGATCGTTTCATGTCATAAAAAATGCTTTGCGCTGCTAAGCATTGCAGTTTGAGATTTCCAGGTTATGAGGACATCTAGTTCGTTAGAGATAGCTGGTGAATGGAAACAAGATACTTCTGCTGTTTAAGGAAGCATTTTGTTTGTTTCTTGAAAATGATTCTGGGTAAACAGGAACGATTGTAATAAAATATTTTTTTGTTTCGCTTGCACACAATGACTAGAGCACCATAAACTACACACATTCTGAAGCACAATTTCTTCTTTTATTGCCCAGTTTCGGTCTAATTTGGCAATCTTGAGATGTAAAACACAGGAAGGAATGGTAACCAGCTGACGGCAGGAAGGAAGAAAGGAAGAAAGGAAGGAAGGTAAGGGTTTAACGTCCCAGCGACACCGTCAGCTGACGGCGGTGACAACTATAATTCTGTTCTGTATCTGAGACCTTAACGATGGCCAAATTAAGCCTCTGTAATAACAGAATGTGTTCTTTTATAGAATTATAATAAAATTTATATATACCACCTCTCTAATTGTGATTTTCTTTCTTGAAAGTAGCAGTAGACCAACGGCTCGTCGAAAGTCGGATTACGATATCATTATTCCCTTTCAGCATTCAACTTTTCAAATACGATTTTGAAATTACCTTTCTCGTCTGGTCTCGGTGAAAATCAAGAATCACATCAACCTTTGTGCACTCACCTTCTTAAAATGCATAACCTGGTTCAAATGGCTCTAAGCACTTTGGGACTTAACATCTGAGGTCACCAGTCCCCTAGAAGAACTACTTAAACCTAACTAACGTAATGTCATCACACACATCCATGCCCGAGGCAGGATTCGAATCTGAGACCCTAGCAGCAGCGTTGTTTCGGACTGAAGCGCCTAGAACCACTCGGTCACAACGGCCGGCGCATAACCTGGTGCAGATGGTTTGATTATGATCACCATCTCCATAAAGTGAAAGCGACATTCTTCTTGAATGTAGTCATTAATCTCAGAGACCATTTGTTTCTTACGCAACGCTCGTACGACCACATTTAAATACACTCCTGGAAATGGAAAAAAGAACACATTGACACCGGTGTGTCAGACCCACCATACTTGCTCCGGACACTGCGAGAGGGCTGTACAAGCAATGATCACACGCACGGCACAGCGGACACACCAGGAACCGCGGTGTTGGTCATCGAATGGCGCTAGCTGCGCAGCATTTGTGCACCGCCGCCGTCAGTGTCAGCCAGTTTGCCGTGGCATACGGAGCTCCATCGCAGTCTTTAACACTGGTAGCATGCCGCGACAGCGTGGACGTGAACCGTATGTGCAGTTGACGGACTTTGAGCGAGGGCGTATAGTGGGCATGCGGGAGGCCGGGTGGACGTACCGCCGAATTGCTCAACACGTGGGGCGTGAGGTCTCCACAGTACATCGATGTTGTCGCCAGTGGTCGGCGGAAGGTGCACGTGCCCGTCGACCTGGGACCGGACAGCAGCGACGCACGGATGCACGCCAAGACCGTAGGATCCTACGCAGTGCCGTAGGGGACCGCACCGCCACTTCCCAGCAAATTAGGGACACTGTTGCTCCTGGGGTATCGGCGAGGACCATTCGCAACCGTCTCCATGAAACTGGGCTACGGTCCCGCACACCGTTAGGCCGTCTTCCGCTCACGCCCCAACATCGTGCAGCCCGCCTCCAGTGGTGTCGCGACAGGCGTGAATGGAGGGACGAATGGAGACGTGTCGTCTTCAGCGATGAGAGTCGCTTCTGCCTTGGTGCCAATGATGATCGTATGAGTGTTTGGCGCCGTGCAGGTGAGCGCCACAATCAGGACTGCATACGACCGAGGCACACAGGGCCAACACCCGGCATCATGGTGTGGGGAGCGATCACCTACACTGGCCGTACACCACTGGTGATCGTCGAGGGGACACTGAATAGTGCACGGTACATCCAAACCGTCATCGAACCCATCGTTCTACCATTCCTAGACCGGCAAGGGAACTTGCTGTTCCAACAGGACAATGCACGTCCGCATGTATCCCGTGCCACCCAACGTGCTCTAGAAGGTGTAAGTCAACTACCCTGGCCAGCAAGATCTCCGGATCTGTCCCCCATTGAGCATGTTTGGGACTGGATGAAGCGTCGTCTCACGCGGTCTGCACGTCCAGCACGAACGCTGGTCCAACTGAGGCGCCAGGTGGAAATGGCATGGCAAGCCGTTCCACAGGACTACATCCAGCATCTCTACGATCGTCTCCATGGGAGAATAGCAGCCTGCATTGCTGCGAAAGGTGGATATACACTGTACTAGTGCCGACATTGTGCATGCTCTGTTGCCTGTGTCTATGTGCCTGTGGTTCTGTCAGTGTGATCATGTGATGTATCTGACCCCAGGAATGTGTCAATAAAGTTTCCCCTTCCTGGGACAATGAATTCACGGTGTTCTTATTTCAATTTCCAGGAGTGTACATATATGTGCAAGGTGAGTTCAATAAGTAATCCAACACACTTTTTTCTCGGCTAGTTTCAGTTGAAATACTGCGAAATTTTTTGTGGGACATGGTGGAATATTCCAGCGTTAGCCCCCATAGTTCCATGAATTTCCGATGTACGTAGCCTTCAAAATAGCATCTTTGACGAAGGTGTGTTCCAATCAGAGAAATGTAATTGAGACCTTTTTTTGTGGAAAACTATAGCATCTCAAATATTCATAGGAAATAGTGAGGAAATTAAGAAACGACTTCAGTGTGGCCGTAGCCACAAAAATGCATTGAACTTCTCCATGTCAGCGGAAGCTCTCACTCTAGTGTGACGCCCGAGAGGATCTCACGGAACTTCATCGGACTGTTCTTCTTCATCCTCCCCACAGCCGGGACCTATCACTTGTCCAACGAAGGATGCATTCCGTGGGAAGCAGTACGTGGATGATGCAGCAAGACAATAGCTCCGACATCAAAATGGCTCTAAGCACTATTGGACTTATTTGAGGTCATCAGTCCCTAGACTTAAAACTACTTAAACCCAACTAACCTAAGGACATCACACATATCCATGCCCGAGGCAGAATTCGAACCTGCGACCGTAGCAGCCGCGTGTTTATGGACTGAAACGGCTAGAACCAGTCGGCCTACTCCGACATTGACCAATATAGTGGTATCATGCGGTCACACAGGCCCTCCCCATAAGGTGACATAAAGCCGTCTTACTGAACGGAGATCAAGTTGAAAAACAAGGTTTTGTAGCCAGAATGTGTGTGTGTGTGTGTGTGTGTGTATTGGAATCCTAAACAAACCTAACGTGATTTCAGAAAAAAAATGTGTTGCCTTACTTATTGAACGCCCTCATAATAGCAAACGTGCCGTTAGCACTGCAGTGGAGACTCCACGAAGGTGTGCTGACTCAATTTGTACCTTACCACAACTCGTACGCCGCATTCTAGAATATTACTTCCTTGGTGTGTCACATGTGAAATGGGGCTGGCTAGGATTTCTGAAAGGAAATAAAGAGGGGCAGTCACATGTTTCTTTCACATACGTCTTACTACATTGAAGGTTTCGGCTATAGTTGTGTCTGACACACGTTTAAGTACGTACCCTTCATTTCTTTCGGTTATTGTTGACGACAACATATGGCTTTCACTTCTTATGTAACATCCATTTTTATGAGGCTTCGTTATTTTTTCTAGTTCTGCGTACTAACGTTCTAATCATTTCATCTTGAACATAGATTTTAATAGGTGTGTTTGTTTGGCTCATAGAAGATAGTCTCCGAATTGCTGTTAAAAATCTTGATTGTAAGACGTCGGCTATATTGCGAAAGCCTGCCTACGGGGTCACAAGAGCCAGTATTAAGTGAATAATCTCGGAATACACTACATACCCCTTAGTTACGCTCCCATTGGGACCGTTAAGACGAGATTAATTACAGCTCGCACAGAGATATTTAAACAGAAATGCGCGGTACTGTGGGAAATACCCGCTGCCCTGCGCTCCACAGTGGTTTGCTGAGAAGTCTATGGATGCAGATATAAATGCAGATGAGTCGGAGGATATTCTTTTTTAAGATTGTTTCGTCATCGGTTGGCTTCCATCATTTATTCACTCCTACGGTATACAGTGTGAAACAGAACTGCACCGAAAAATGTTCTGAGACTGTTCAAGCATACCTGCTGAGTGTTTTGTTACAAGAGACCAAGGCGTCCTGCAGGTCGTTACAGAATAATTATGTAATTATGATTCTTATTCGTTTTGTTACCGCAGTCATACCTGCGGTTACCGTCGGCACGGGAACACCTCAGCATAGGGTCATTGTGTCGCTCTTGCACTGCGTTCTTTGAACCCATACACGTCGAGCAGATCACCCAACTTTTCATCAGTAAACCTCCATTGTAATGCATCGACATTTGCACAGGCGTGCATTATTTTCAATGCGATACACATACAAAGGTAACTGGATCAAGACACGTAACGTAATTCAATAATTCTGTAACGAAACGCGTTGGTTCCTTACACCAAAATACGCAGAAGGTTTCCTTGAACAACCACTGAAAATTTGTCGGTAGAGTTCTGATTCGGCCTGTATGTTATAACTATTGACAGACATTTAATATGAAAATTATTGTCAAGAAAGGGGGCTAGGATTCTGAAAATGTTTACAAAAAAGTGCGTAAGAGATGTTCCTAAAATTACGACATTTGGGTGTAAAACAGCTATATTATCTTCCTTTGCCCCATTTACAGAGTTCTGTTATAGTGGATTACAAACATCATTTCGTTCGACGCTAAGCCCCTGGCACTTTCGGCTCAACAGCTCTCTATATACGCAAAAAATCCATTCGACGTATATACAAATCCATGGAGCGTATCTCGTCAGCACCCATATTGGAAATTCAATCAAAGTTGCAAAGGTTTTCACTTTTGGTTTGGTCTTCAAATTTTATTTCAATGTGTCTTGAGCAAATCCATCAATGATGTCCCAACAGTCCTGAAATATTTCCATTGTCCCTGTTTCTACATACATTCTTCTACCAAATTCTGAATCGCGTCTTGCAAATACTAGTAGCCATACGCTGAAAATGTTCCAACTCGCGGTCTGTGTTATTGACTAATTGTTGGGACTCCTTTATGGCTGCTGGGATTGTAAGTAGGCTGTTCATGTTTTCTCTATGTAAGTAGGCTGTTTAGGTTTTTTTATTGGTAACGCCATCTCTGTATGAAAATCACTGGCTGTGCTGTGTGCAGTCTGTGGCTGCTTTGCATTGTTGTAATACTCGCCATTGTAGTGTTAGGCAGCTGGCTGTGAACAGCGCGTAGCGTTGGGCAGTTGGAGGTGAGCCGCCAGCAGTGGTGGATGTGGGGAGAGAGATGGCGGAGTTTTGAAATTTGTCATGAACTGCTATATTTATATATGATGATATCAAGGTAAATACATTGTTTGTTCTCTATTAATATCTTTCATTTGCTAACTATCCCTATCAGTAGTTAGTGCCTTTAGTAGTTTGAATCTTTTATTTAGCTGGCAGTAGTGGCGCTTGCTGTATTGCAGTAGTGGGAGAAACGAAGATTATTGTGAGGTAAGTGATTTAGTGTTTTGTGAAAGGTATAGTTTAATGTTAGTCAGGGCCATTCTTTTGTAGGGATTTTTGAAAGTCAGATTGCGTTGCGCTAAAAATATTGTGTGTCAGTTTAAGCACAGTCGTGTATAAATTGTTCAATGGGGAAGTTTATATGTCGACCCTTAGCCAAGGATACCTCACTGGAATCTTCTGATTTTTTGTTGTAGTTTGTGTAATTAGTGTAGATTTTGTTTATTGCTAGCGCGTAATTGTAGAGAAAATCTCCTTTGTAGTTGCAGACTTTCATTGTTGTACAGTAAAACAGTTGTGGCATGCATGTAGATTTGCACCAAGTATTTCGCAGCTGCAATTAACTATATATTATTTTCAGTGCTATGTTAATGTGTTCTCTTATTTTTGATCTTCAAATTGTGTTTTTCTGTGTTGTCGTGTGAAATACTGTGACAATAATGGCGTGTGAAAAACGTAATACTAGGCTCCAAAGTAAACTGAGAAATGACAGTGAAAATGAAAGCAGTGTGTTAGCGCCACCGAGTAATGAATTAACTGATGTTCAAAGTAGTAATTTGGTAATTGTGCATAGGGAAATTGAGCGGGCGGCAAACAATGGTGTAGGCAGTGAAACAATTAGTGAAGAGGGAAGCATTATCGATCGATTTGTCGGCAATAGCTCGCCTCAGGAATCCGAAGTGACAGGACACAATTTTGCAAATACTGTAGATTCAGGTTTTGCGTCCTCACCGTTTTCCCAAATGAGTCAAGACACGTTTTCCGCTTGTCAAAATGTGAATGTTACCGGTGCAAATTCACTGCCGAAAAGCACTGAGGAACATGTTTCAGACACCAGTGCATTGTTATTGCAGTCAATGCAACAAATGGGACAAAAACTACGAAAGTTAGACACAACACTTGAACAAAATCAGAAACAAATGGGACAAAATCTTCAAAAGTTAGACACAATGGAACAAAATCAGAGACAAAGACAGCAAAAGCTTCAAAAGTTAGACACCACACTTGAAAAAACACGTGAAGATTTAACTACTGAGTTACATAACATTGAATCGAAATGTCAAAAAGTCTGTAATGACGTAAAAACACAAATTTGTGAGCATTTTCAACCTATTTTTTCGCGGCATGAAAATGTATTACAGAATCACGAAGCAGCCATAAAAGAACTGCAAATCATTGTTCATGAAAATCACGACACCTTGCAAGCTAAAATTGACTCAGTTGCATCTACCGATTCGGTTACGCAACTTGCAAAAACTCAGGAAAACTTAAAGGACACAGTTGATACTCTGAAACTTGGTTCAGAAAAACATACAGAGGAAATAATTTCACTATCGGATAAAGTAGCTGAACTTTCAGATCAGTTCACTAACTTATCTACAAAGGTAGATGATGATCTGAATAACACAACACCTGTAGCCTTCACTGACACTGAAGAGTATGTAGAAATTAGAAAATTCAAACAAAATCAAAATCAAATCAATACACAGTACAAAAGAGAAATCCGGGAAGTGCAAGATCAGTTGGCACAAGTAGTACAAGAATTACGTATTTCAGAGGACACTCGCGCCCCAATACGGGAAGAGGGACATAGAAATACGGAACAGCCACAAAATAATAACACAGCGCATTTCGGAAATTATGAAAGAAATTGGCAATGTGCACCGAATTTTGAGATTGAACAGCCGACACGACGTAACAATGACCGATATGTGACTCGCCGACATGATGATTTTGACTATAAGCTGTTCATTACTACACGTAAATTCAAAACATTTAAGAATTCCGGCAACGACATTCATCCACAAGCGTGGCTCCATCAATTCTCTCATTGTTTTCCTCCCAACTGGTCATTGGAGCACAGGTTAGAATTTATGTGTGGCTATTTAGAGAATGAACCAGCTGTAAGAATGCGATCGGTCATTCACGATTGCCACAGTGAAGGAGAATTTTACCATGCCTTCCTCTCAGCATATTGGTCTCAAGCCACACAAGACCGTGTAAAACATAGCATCATGATGATGAAACACTTTGAGCAATCTGAATTTTCCAGTCTTGTCAAATATTTTGAAGACATGTTGCATAAGAATCAATATCTTTCAAACCCATACAGCCCCTCAGAACTCATCCGCATTTGCTTACTCAAATTGCCTGAACATTTACGACATATTATTTTAGCAGGACGTTGCAAAGACGACATTGAAGCATTTCAGGGACTGTTACAAGAACTGGAAATTGACACATACCGTCGCGGGATGCGAAAACAGGAAAACAATCACTACAGGTCACATCCGTCACAATTCCGTGACGACAGAAATGATAACTGGACGCGACAAGGCTATTATCACAACACAAATCGTGACCAAAACAGACACCACCCGTATGACAACCGTTGGCAGAGTAGTAATAACTACAGGGAAAGATCACCTCTCCGTGGTAATAACTATCACAGAGACAATAAGAGAAACAGACAATATGGGAACCAAAATAAATACTATCAAGGGTGACAGAATAACTTTAGACGCAACGGATCAGCGCGCAGTTACGATTCAGGGAGAAATTCTCCACCATGTGACCGACAAACAAGAAACTATGTAAACTACCGACATAACGACAGACCTGAATTTTATCAGAACTGGCGGGATTCAAACAGAGCAGGGCACTTTCGACAACGTGAATTTGTAGAAGTTAGGTCTCCTAATCCCAATAACAACGCGCGGCAACAAAGAGACAGACAATGACTCGCGCCGCAGGCACCCACGTGCGCCGGCTGGCTCAGAGAAAAATAACATTGACGCTAACCCTGTGAAAAATTCCAGTATTCTTTACCGAAGTCTACTGCATGATAATTGCGTTCAAGCTGAAATTCTGAGTACTTTGAAGAGTAAAAGATTGTACCACATTTCACATGTAAAACCGATTATTGAAAGATAATCTGCTTTTTAACTTTGTCTTTGCCATAAAACGTTTCACTTCACGTTACTAGTATGCTTTAGAAACTGTTAACATACAACAATGTTTGAAGTTAAATATCCAATCAAGAACCAAGAGAACTTATTTAAACAGAAATGACGAATGCATTGTTATAGTGAACAGACGTCACAGTGTTATTGTGTGTATACATTCTTGCTTGTTTGTTGCACGATTACGTAACGACTATAAGGCTCACATACTTAGAACATTTACCAGTACTGCTAATGAGATTTTAATGCAACATTTTGGTTTATTTGAAAATACATTCTGAATTTAAAGTGCTTTCTGAAAGATACCAGATGACACAGAGGTTAGTTTATGTGACAGCTACACGATTTTTATCACGACGCTACTAGTGAGTGACAATTTACAATGTTGCTTTTGCGGTGTATCTGTTTTATATCTGCACAGTTTTCTGAATTCTTCTGGAAAGAAAAACATGTTTTAGTAGTAACTTTTGTGGTATAGCAACAATGAGACAGCCTTTTTCGTGGCATAACAATACGTTACTGTACAGTACTTTCTTCATCACAACAATAAGCGTAATAACTACGATATCTATACGCAAAGCATTTCACTTTTGTGTATTATGAGGTAAGTACATTGACTTATGCAGAACGTAGCTTTCAGAGGACGATAACTACGACACTTCCACACAGATTATGTTGCAACAAGACGCACACTTAGCGCTACAGTACACGTATTTGAGTGATTAATTTTGTACTTAAAACATTTATTTTTAAAGATTTTTGAATTACAAAGAAAGTTTTCCATGATACATTTCATTCCATTGCTGTAATCTGTAACACCTGAGGGTATAATTACATTAATTCTCAGGGGGGTACACGCCTACTTTGTGTACCATGTGTTTGGCAAGCACAAGGAACCCTAGCTAATATGGTATTTGCTTATACAACTTTACACATCGGTACCATATTTCTCTAACGCACAAATTACACAGCTATCTGATCATTTAACTCAGAGAGACAAACATTTATTTTACTATATCAGGGACAGATGTTTACGTAATTACACAGTTGGATAACTTCACACTTATGAAACTGTATTTTGTCTGTACTTTGTAAACTGTTCATATTTTTTCGGAATCATTGTGATACTATGAGAGCTTTGAATGATGTATTTGGTATGAGATCATGATTTTTAAAGTACGTTTGAGGCAGATGACACTTTTGACATGAACAGAGAATTTTTTTAATTATTGGAGGAAGCTACGACGATTTTGAGATTTGACTGAGGTGTTATGATGTTATTATTACGACGACGATGTGTACTATGCTGTTGAGATATGTTTATGATCAATAAGATGATGCTACCGTATATGAGGAATAAGAAGTATGTTGGAAACCAAGAATCGTACCTTAAGAGTTATGAAATGTGCGTAAATGCGTGACTGTATCACAATGCTGACGAATATTTTATTTGGACACTTATATTTATAGGATTTTCTTTCTACAGATTTGCAACGCTAATTCTTGACCTGTGAAATATTTTTATGTGAGACTGTCACTGTAGCGGAAACTGGTGTCGTAAATATTTCCGTAAGAAAGTTAAGTGACCACCTGCACGTAATGCGTTGTGGGCACGCAGCTGTGTCAAACACCTGGAGAACAAGCCATTAGGGTGTGCCTTTCCGGAAGCACAGGTAAAAAAAAAAAAAAAAAAAAAGGAAAAAGGCAGGCCTTTATCCTCGCCATTGACATTCCTTTAGAGAAAATATTGCAAATGCGACACCCTCATTACTTCCATTAACCTTACTATTGACATTCCTTTGTAGAAAGCATCGCAAATATTACACGCTCATTACCTGAAAACATATGATTACTCGTACTTTGTGCTAATTACTGCAATGCTTATGAATTGATGGGAAATATTCGTACATCTGCACACCTGATTATGACAAGTGTCTTTCTATGAGAGTTGAGAGCTACTGACTTACGAAATGCCACATGACTATTGAATGATGTTTTTATGCTTTGGTTTGCGTAATTGCTTATTTCATTTGACATCTGTTTTTCAGCTGTGTTGCAGCATTGGTTTCATAAAATAAAATTAAATGCATTTGCTAATGTGAACACTTTCTGTCAACAGATCTATTAAATAATAATTTTGTGATCCACATTTTTCAAAAAAGGAGCACTTGGAAAGGAAAGAACAATAAGAAGGGACTAGTAACAGTAATTGCATACATAATATTCTTTTCAAGTACATGGTAATATTTCTTTTACAATAAGTTGTTGTGGTGCACCACTTTAATTACATAGACATTAAGATGTGAATATACATTTCCCGTATCTGCATTGTTGTTTTTACTGTAATATTTTTTCTGCTTGAGCTATGTCATGTTTAAGTATAAGTTACTGCTGTTTGCCAGGCATAGTGCTGCTAAATTTAACTTTGTATTACTCTGTTAAGCTTTTCTTGTTGCTGCACATTGGCTCATATTAGTTGTAATTTTGCATTTTTTCTGTTAATTTAGATTTACTGTAGCTTGCTTTGCAATTTTCCATTTTTTTGGTCATTGCTGTTTGTGTTACTTGTTTTGTGCTGCTACATTGCCTCGTCCCTTAGTTTAGCATCTGAGCTCAGTAGATTAAAGTTAGCTTAAGAGGGGGTAGCCTCTAAGAGAATGAGTTTCGATGAATTGGAAGAAATGCATAAAGAAGTTATACGAAAAAAAAGTACAGAAAACAGGTTTAGGTAGGATTTTCTTGGAAATAAATGTTGAGGTAAGAAATGTGTGAACATATAAATACAGAAAGCATGCTTAGATAAAATTTTTTTGGTGGAAACAAAGGATGAAATAAGAGGAAAGATATATGAAGTTTTGGGTTGGACTGCAGTACCACATGTTACACTGAAAACGAACCCTGTCCTTTCCTATTGGTGTTATCCCACTATGTGTTTGTGTACCCTTGTGTATTTGTTTTCTTCCTGTCTGTGTGTAATTTCATAGAATTTTTTTCTTCTTTTAATATTAAGCTACATTCACTATGATGAGGAATACTGTTATCCTCAAATATAATTGGCATTAATAGTACGTTATTTACCTTATAAATATGCTTACACATTATTTACTCTGTTTTGTTTTAATGCTCATGTGTGAAGTTGATGTTTCGAAAGTGATTCTGATCTTTTATTTTTGTACTCATGTCGTAATTCCTGTAACACTGATGTATATGTTTATTTCTATTATTTTGTAACGC
Source organism: Schistocerca americana (assembly GCF_021461395.2). Taxonomy (NCBI): domain Eukaryota; kingdom Metazoa; phylum Arthropoda; class Insecta; order Orthoptera; family Acrididae; genus Schistocerca; species Schistocerca americana. The sequence goes on along the minus strand of NC_060119.1, from coordinate 125,445,467 downwards.
CTGTTTTACTACAAATGTTGTCTGCATTGTTATGTTCTTTAATGATGTATTTTGTGCCTTTGTAATTGTATTCTTATGTTATAAAATTATAATTGTCACCAGTTCATGATATTATTAACTTGTTAGTTACATTTCACGGCTCACGTTTCTGTTGGTCATAGTATATGGACAATATGTGAGAAGTAGGGACTGTTAGTGTTTGCACGTGTGTTAATAATTCAGCAAGGGACTGGATAACAGCATTGCTGGTTCTAAGGACAATTCCAAAAACTTTGTGAGTGCACAAGTGGTGGTTTATGGACTTGCTATATTCTCCGCAAGACTCTTCGATGGTGAATGTGCATCTGCACAATCGCAACAGATGGCTGCTGGTCATCTCTACAAGGACTACAGTGGGTCTGCACCTCTGGTGGCCCACCAATACCATTATCTCTACAAGGACTACAGTGGGTCTGCACCTCTGGTGGCCCACCAATACCATTATCTCTACAAGGACTACAGTGGGTCTGCACCTCTGGTGGCCCACCAATACCATTATCTCTACAAGGACTACAGTGGGTCTACATCTTTGATGATCCATCTGTACCATTATTTCTACAAGGACTGCAGTGGGTCTGCGCCTCTGGTGGCCCACCAATATCGTAATCTCTACCAGGACTACAGTGGGTCTGCTCTGCGATGACCTACCAATATTCATCAAAACTTCGACTGACTCTGCAGTGGGTTTGCTCTGTTGTGACCCAATACTTGTCTGCATGTCGAGAGTCAGCACTGTCTTTCCGTTGGAAGGACAACACTACTTCTTCAAGACTGCATGGAAATCCACTACTTCCGTGTGCATTTTCTTCTACTGCTCAGACTTTGAGAAAAACACTATATTTTACCGTAATGAATGATCAGGACTGTCTTTATGGACTGTGACAAAATTTTAGCTTTTGACCAACGTTGTATCAATAAGTGTGTGCATTTGATATCTTTGTTATTGTAATTATGAAAAATTTTTCAAATCTGTATTGGGCACTGCCCAAACCAATTTGTAAAATTTTTTGTGGGGAGCATGGGGGCTATGTAAGTAGGCTGTTCATGTTTTCTCTATGTAAGTAGGCTGTTTAGGTTTTTTTATTGGTAACGCCATCTCTGTATGAAAATCACTGGCTGTGCTGTGTGCAGTCTGTGGCTGCTTTGCATTGTTGTAATACTCGCCATTGTAGTGTTAGGCAGCTGGCTGTGAACAGCGCGTAGCGTTGCGCAGTTGGAGGTGAGCCGCCAGCAGTGGTGGATGTGGGGAGAGAGATGGCGGAGTTTTGAAATTTGTCATGAACTGCTATATTTATATATGATGATATTAAGGTAAATACATTGTTTGTTCTCTATTAATATCTTTCATTTGCTAACTATCCCTATCAGTAGTTAGTGCTTTTAGTAGTTTGAATCTTTTATTTAGCTGGCAGTAGTGGCGCTTGCTGTATTGCAGTAGTGGGAGAAACGAAGATTATTGTGAGGTAAGTGATTTAGTGTTTTGTGAAAGGTATAGTTTAATGTTAGTCAGGGCCATTCTTTTGTAGGGATTTTTGAAAGTCAGATTGCGTTGCGCTAAAAATATTGTGTGTCAGTTTAAGCACAGTCATGTAGAATTGTTAAAAAGGGGACGTTTCAGGATCACTGAGTCTAGGGCATATATGAGTGTTTGTAAGTTTTCACACGTTTTTTTTTCAAGTATCCCACCTCGTCTCCAGATACTCTTCGGCCTGTAATCGCATTCACAGGAGTAGAATGGTCTTCAGTGTCGAGTCCCACTTCGACATGAGCCACAATTATCAGCGAAATCAACGAAGACGCGTCTGGAGTCACCTCACACAGTGGTGGGATATCAGCCTGACCTCCGCCCGCCATTAGAGCCGACAACCAGGGATGATTGTCTGGGCCGCCATTTCTCTTTTAGCAGAGACCCTCTTGTTGTCATTCGCGGAACCAGGGCAAGTCAGTCTGGACTTACATTTCAGCGAGATAGTACCCTGCCGCACACGGCGACAGTTTATGGTGCTTGTCTCCATGCCAGTCAAATACTATCTTGGTCCGCCAGGACACTGGATCTCACTTCCATTGAGAACGTTTGGAGCATTATCGACAGGGCCCTCAACGAACTCGGGATTTTGACGATCTAAGACGCCAGTTGAACAGAACATGACACGATATCTCTCAGCAGGATATCCAACAACTGTACCAGTTGACTTGCTCCATTTGTGAGCTCTTTCTCTCGAGAAAATTGTCCAATTTGATATTTCAATCATTTGTTTGTCTGTACACGCACATAACGTCTTCCGACTTCCGTTCCATTGGAGTAATTGTTTCGTGATGTGTCGTTCTTTTTTTTAATTAGAGTGTATTTATTGACAAATGCTGACTTCTAAATGAACAAAATCTTAAAAACTTGTTCAAGAGGAAAATAAAAGTCTAAGTTAATCTATTAAAAACAAAGATAAAAACGGAGGGGGAGTTTCATAAGCATGGAATAGATAGAAAACTGTGGAAAATTTGTTAACTTCACATAAAGGTTCAAAATTTGCAACGAACTTTACAAATGTGCCTTTATTTTATACACCCAAATGCATATATTGGCTATATATCTGGCAAGGTCCTGTATCTTAACGTCGCTTCTTTAGTGATAGCTATCATTTAAGGAGGAGCTGCATGTTTTTCAGTGTTAACGACGACGCTAAGCTGCGAAACAAAGTTTCGAAACTGTGCTACCGACCACTGCACTTGCTCGTGTGTGACTGTGCAAGTCGCTATCGAAACTAAACAGTTTCGGCTTGTCCCAACTTTGGTGAAATGAATCTTGCAGTTGTGTGAGCTCTGAGGTTAGGTGCCGTGTCGGTAGGGTGTCAACGACTTAAATGTGAAATGAAAACGGAGCAAACTGTTCGATTCATGGACACCTATGTCGTCCATATCTGTTTGTGGAATTTCGATAACGTTTGTGGCATTTCAACAATGTAGCCTACAAAAACCAACTTCGCAATCCTACGCGATCTGAACGCGGATAGAAAAAAGATGTTTGAGCTGCAGATGAGGATTAATTTCATATTAGAGATTAGCAACAACGAAATAAGGAAAATGCAAAAAAGAATAAAAAGCAATATTGTAAGCCACATAAATCTGGAAAGCTGAATTCATTCTCATTATTGTTTCATCAGACGTCACAGCAGTGCATCACACTGCTAAATTGTCATTTCAGTATACCTATTGTAGATGACGAATTGCGACTGTGATTTAAATTGGCGATTTATCTGGTAATAAATATGCAACCAACATAGAACTACTTTCTTCCGGTTATCTGTAAACCGTATGTTCCGCACCCCTATCAACGAAAATGATGCATGTAAAGAAATGAACATACACTATGTGATCAAGAGTATTCGGACACCTGGCTGCAAATGAATTACAAGTTAGTGACGCCTTCCATCGGTAATGCTGGAATTCAGCATAGTGTTGGCGCACCCTTAGCTTTGACGACTGCTTCCACTCTCTCGGGCATACGTTCAGTCAGGTGCGGGAAGGTTTCTTGGGGAATGGCAGCCCATTCTTCACGGAGTTCTGCACTGAGGAGACGTATCGATGTCGGTCGGTGAGGCCTGGCACGAAGTCGACGTTCCAAAACGTCCTAAAAGTGTTCTATAGGATTCAGGTCAGGACTCTGTGCAGGCCAGTCCACTACAGGGATATTATTGTCATGTAACCACTCCGCCACAAGCCGTGAATTATGAACAGGTGCTCGATCGTGTTAAAAGATGCAATCGCAATCTCCGAATTGCTCTTCAACAGTGGGAAGCAAAAAGGAGCTTAAAACATCAATGTAGCCCTGTACTGTGATAATGGCACACAAAACAACGGGAGTGCAAGGCCCCGCATGAAAAACGCAAACACATCATAACACCACCGCTGCCGAATTTTACTGTTGGCACTACACACACTGGCAGATAATTTTCACCTGTCATTCGCCATACCCACAAACCTGCCATCGGATCGCCACATTGTGTACCGTGATTCGTCACTCCACACAACGTTTTTCCACTGTTCAGTCGCCCATCGTTCATGCTGCTCACGGCAAGCAAGGCATCGTGTGGCATTTAGCAGCGTGATATGTGGGTTATGAGCAGCCGCTCGACCATGAAATCCAAGTTTTCTCACCTCACGCCTAACCGTCATTGTACTTGCAGTGGCCGCGCAGGATTAGCCGAGCGGTCTGAAGCACTACAGTCACGGACTGTGCGGCTGGTCCCGGCGGAGGTTCGAGTCCACCCTAGGGCATGGGTGTGTGTGTTCTTCCTTAGGATAATTTAGGTTAAGTAGTGTGTAAGCTTAGGGACTGATGACCTTAGCAGTTAAGTCCCATAAGATATCACACACACACACTTGCAGTGGGTCCTGGTGCAGTTTGGAATCCTGTGTGAGGGTCTGGATAGATGACTGGCTGTTACAAATTACAACAATTTTCAACTGTCGGCGGTTCCTGCGGTTAACTGACGAGGTCGACCTGCACGCTTTTGTGCTGTAGGAGTGTGGAAATCTCCCTTACAGAGGTATGACACACGTGACACCCAGTCAACTGACCACGTTCGACATCCGTGAGTTCCGCTGCGGGCCACATGCTGCCCAAATGCTGCATAAAACAATGGCTGTAATGTTCTTTGATAAACGCCCTAGTCGAAAAAAAATCCAAAATAAACTCTATTAACCACAGTCACCACTGAAAGTTAAGAGAGAAATGCCATAATTGTCTGTCTTCCATTCCTTCGCAAAGTGTCATGTAGTCTTGCAAATCTTTTCAGACCACAGATCATAAAAATATGCTTCCACTTTGACAATAAACTTCAAAATAAGATTGTTCACAATAATAAATCCACTGGGGATTGGTATAAAAATTCTGCCATATACAAACTCACATGCTCCTGTTCTTGCTTCTACATAGGCCAAACACGGAGAATTAGGCAGCCTGCTACACAGAACATACGGATCCCCTTGGACTAAAAAGCCTAAGTAAGTACACTTTGCATCACATATTGCATGATATTGACAATCTTTCTGTGCTACACGTTGCTGAGAGAGGAATACAGACGGGCCTCATTGGACAATTAGAAAGTTACATCCACAAACTACAGTCATCCCCAAAAATCCTAAAAAAAGTTCAGAAATGAACAAACTGAGTCCATACAAAACCTTTTCTTCCACAACTTCGAGGATATCCTGGCACCAAAATATCGAAAAATGACAATAATAACACATACTCATCTTCCTGCATAAATCTTGTTCTCCTCGGCTTGTAATGACTATGGTATTGTGTAACTTACAAAAAGCCTCTTAATTTTGTATTAAATATTCCGTTGTATCTGTTTACCTTCTATATAACAGTTAACCCATATTAAAATTTTTGTTGCCAATATAAAGACACTTCTGCAGCTAGCAAAATTTACTGAAAGATAAAATCTGTACTATTAATATTTGTACCATAATACAATATATCTCCTGCCAAAGACCATTGTATAGTAAAGTGTAATATCTATCATATCGATATTATTTGTAAAAACATCGAGTAGTTACATTCTGTGAATCAATGTAAAACCAAGTGTAGCTAAATATTGTGTATATTTGTGTACGTAGTTTAATAATGAACGTTATAAGAAGCAATCTGATTTAGATACCACAAGGCAGTGCTCTGTAAGTAACTAAAACATAAAAAACTTTTGGGTTCGTAAATGATGATGATATTTAGTTTATGGGGCGCTCAACTGCTCGGTCATCATCACCAGTACAAAGTCCCAGATTTTACACAGCCCCGTTTTTTTCCGCAGTCCAATTTAGCCATTTTCACGAATGATGATGATGAAATGATAAGGACAACACAAGCACCCAGTCCCTGGGCAGAGAAAATACGCAACCCGGCCGGGAATCGAATCCGGGACCCCTAATCCAGAGGCAGCAGCGCTAGCCACTAGACCACGAGCTGTGGACAGGGTTCGTAAATGTTTCGTCACCGATTATTAAATTTCCGTCATATCCACCAGCACAAGCACTGCATCTAACTACACTTGGTCCACAATATAATGTTCGTATTACACATGCCTGCAGTGGCTCGAAAACATATTCAATGCTGAATAAATCGTGAAAAAATGACTGGTTGCATATTTATTACAAGATAAATCGCCAGTTGCGAAATGGTAGTGGTGTCACCACACTGACAGGAAGAAATTTGACAAATAGTTCCTTTTTGGGCATGAAATACTTTTTATAGAGAACAATACAAATCCCCTCTCGAAGAGGAAGAAAAAAGAAGAAGACGCACCACTCACTCTGCTAGGAAGAAACATGAACTGTTCCAGTGTCAGTCCAATCACGAATCAAAGCATCTCTTGTTATGTCTCGCGTGGCGAGACGATAGCTTTGCATAAACTGTCGGAATAAGCGTGGTGTACGACGACACGTGGCGCCCGTCAACAAACACTGAGCGGCAACGTAACCGGCAAACAGAGAGTCCGAAAGCGCGGCTAGAGCAAACACAATGCGGAGAAACAGCAACACGAAAATGCAAAGGGTCGTAGACAGCATGAACAGGGATCAGGCTACCGCTGGCATGCGACTGATGCCGGACGCTGCGTGTGTAAACCAGGATAGTTATTATTCCAGAGGCCCTGTCCCTTCATTACATATGCAGCGATTTCATACAGACAACCATTACTCTGGCACAGTAGTTGACAGCAGATGGCTCATAGGACACATAAAGGAACCGACCATCGGCTCCACGTGTCAACATGGAGTAACGATGGGCGTCCCTTATTGATTTACACTTCATTTTCTCTCGTGATGCGCCATCTGATTCATTATTACAGTTGCCGGCCGCTGGTGGCCGAGCGGTTCTGGCGCTACAGTCTGGAACCGCGCGACCGCTACGGTCGCAGGTTCGAATCCTGCCTCGGGCATGGATGTGTGTGATGTCCTTAGGTTAGTTAGGTTTAAGTAGTTCTAAGTTCTAGGGGACTTATGACCTCAGCAGTTGAGTCCCATAGTGCTCAGAGCCATTTGAACCATTATTACAGTTAGACGTATGTAGTACATTGATATAACCGTAGGTGGCATGACAGTTAGTAAAACTGTAATCCCTGAGATGTACTGCCCAATTTCTCAATTGTTGTCATCACGTGAGCGGGCAACACAAAGTGTGATCACCATGGACAGTCCTGGACGACGTGGTTTCTTTGGAAGGAGGGCGTAAACATTGTGGATATTCCCAGGCTATTGGTGGCAATGCGTAGAGAGTGTATGCCATCACAGCCTCCAACCGACAATGCTCGTCTTCATTAGAGTCAGGGAAACACGTCTGTCATCGGAAATAGGGTTCCAGTTACTGACACACCCAAACTATTTTCATGACGTGTCCCAAATACCACTGGTCCGGGGTTGTAAAGAAACGTCGGCGTGGACATAGTTTTGCAAAATTCCCGGAACTACGGGCAGCTGTCCCGCGGTTGATGCGATAGACACAAGAAAAGTGTTGGAGAACGGCCTACGTAAGTTACAAGGAGGAAGTTAGGAGAGTACGATGGGCGTGGCAGCCGTGGTTCTGCGACTCGTATGGGGAATAGCGTTGTCCTGTTGGAAGACCGCTTTTTGTGACGGTATTTCTTCTCTACCCAGTGCCACTAATCGCTTTCTCGCCACCCTCCATCCATAGAAACAACACCGCTCAGGGCTGTCCTCGAAGATCACACTCCATTTTGTCCGCTCAACTAATGACAGCAGTTGGAAAATTGGGCTGGACTGGGCAGCTTCTAGTGATTTTTCTGCCACTTAAAGGTGTATCACGTTAATGATTAGTCAAATGACGCACCATAAGGGATGGGAAAAATGTGTAAATTAAGATGGTCTCTGTATGACTTAAACCGGTTATCACAAAAAACACCATTTGCAATCTAGACTGATTGTTTTTCTTACATTGCTGTTGGTCCAATTACGACTTCAAATCCTTGTAACTGAAGTTTGTTGATGTGTCTATAGTTTCGTACGAAACAACTTTCGTTTCACGAAACGTGTTTCACAGCCCAATGTCGTCGTGTTAAACTAGCCTTTAGAACCTATCCGTTGCATGAATAGCCCTTCGCGACAGCCAGTCCGCTTAGTAACATTCCCCTCTCGTTCATAGAAATTCACCAGCGATTGTACGTACAGAGACAATAAGAAACACGAGCGAAACTTGTCGGTTGTTTCCCCTGTCGGGTTAGAGACTTGTAGCCGCCTCACACCTCGCAGCTGGTGAGAATGGTAATCAAATGGCCCCACAGAGTGCCGTACGTCCAGCTGCCGGCGTGAATAAGCTAGGCTGCGACCTCTGAATGGGCGGCTGCGGGACAACAAGGGGCGATGTACGACACCACAGCAGGGCCAGTCAGCCGGGCTCCTGGTTCCATCCTGCTGTCACGACGCGGCGTCCGAATGTTGTGTCACCGGTAGCAGCACTCCCAGGGGCAGCAACCCTGCCTTTTGGGTAGCCGGGCTGTTTCATAGTAACTGGATACTTTAACAGTTCCTGCAGTTGCAAAAACCGCAATTTGAAACAGAACTGTTTCCCAGTCTCTCCCTCGTCGCTTTGTATTCCAGCTAGTACCATCTTTTCAAAGAATAGCTCTTCCCTTTACGATGTTTCAGGAAAGCATTTGGTATCACTAGCGAAAGCAGTCTTTCTGCCCTCTCATTCGTACTGCAGAGCCTTAAATTTTCCACCACTTTGCCTTTATTCCTACTACTGTGCTTCCAACCTCAATATTTTTAAAATTTACTTCACTGCCTACGTATTGAGGTTCCTGTTCAGTTCCTTAAAACAGTTTCAGAATATCGTCATCGTCTGCTTGTAATGTTGGCAGGAGTACTTCAACTACAGCTGTTGACTGTAGTTTCCTGATTTTGATGAAAGTAATCCTATCGCTAAACTGTTCTCAGCAGCTCGCTCTGTGCCATGCTCACTCCCTCTACATTATTTCCTTACTGTTTGGACTACTCGTATATCAAAATGATTGTGTATGTATACAAAATTTAGTTTACTGACAATATTGATCTTCCCGAAACAAAGACAGACATAAATTATGCTAAACAAGTTTTGATCGTAAACCGTAAACAACTAACAGTTGGTTTAAAACTGCAGTGGACAAGTACCGCGGGTGGCAGAAGTGAGTCACGTACTCTGGCCCTAAAAATGTGGATAACGCAATCTGAATTGATCTGACACTGAGTAGACTTTGACTGTTCAAATCGAACGGAAGATTATTCAGGTACAGCTGAGAGCAAGTGGCAATTGGGATCTGTATGCCCTGACAAGGCCAGAGCAGCAGTACATTACCCTGTTTGTTTCGTGCGGCAATGTAACTTGCAGCTGGCGAGATGTGTGCTGCAGAGGCGGCACCTGTGAATCGATCACGGCCACAAAAGAAATTCAAAATCTCATGGTCTAGCGGTCAGGCAGACGGATCGGAATTTACTCTCTACTAGAGCCCTGAAATTACAGTAGATTTCGATGTGTGACACACCCGTTCGCTGGTCATGCCAAGGACCAATTTGGCTCACTTATACAACAGAGCACACAAGGGTACCAAACGTCAAGATTGGTAAACCACAATCGAATAAGTGTTCCCTCGGCAAACGAGTAGCCCGAAACGTTTGAAGTCACACTGTCGGTGCAGTAAGAACTTCACCACAGGCTCCCCAGTCTAAACTACTCATAAGTACAATCAGTCTCAGGCAGGTCCCACGACCAACCACACATACCAGAGCTTCGACCAGAAGTCTTCCTAGCAGACCAAAGCCAAGCACCCGAGTACTTTGCTCTTCTTCAGGAAAAAAAATCAATATTCCCGCAAAGTGCATGAACGACACCGCCTTCTCGCCGTCTTGAGCCAATCATAGGGCTCTAGAGGCGCTAAATCTCCCCTCCCATACAACAGAACGAACTGCTGTCGAACCAGGGCAAGAGTTAAAAAACCCGCGTCTCTGGAAAAAGACGTTTTTTTAAGTTTTCGCAGAGAGGGAAGATGTTTTTCTCCGATGTCATGTCGCTTCACATTTCAGCAAGTGAACAGATACAACCTTAAAAAAATTTGTCTACATCGCCTGTGCCTCGGAGCTTGTTAGTCCTCGCTATAAGGTGTAATAAAGATTCTATATCTAAACATTTCTCAGACGCTCGACTTTCTTATATAACCGAGGCGGCTTATGGAAGTAGGTGACAGGCCTATTTGCAGTTTTGGTGAACACAAAACTTGTGAAATTTTATTACATGTGGCCCCGCACACAATGCCCGGTTTATGAATCCACTGTCTAGATGCATCCCTTCAGTCCGTCGCCTGAAGCACAGCCTTTGGCTGGTGCCAATGTAGGGATGGCAGCATTGTTCTGCTGGAGACCCGTCTTGACAAGGGGCTGCTCTGTCTGCCTGTATGGCTGTGGGCCCGTCCAGCAAGATGTTCTGACGAATGAGCTCACCGTCAGTTGCTTCCAACTCCAAACATGACATTTCTGTGAGCTAAGAACCATAAAATACCTTATGCGTTTAGTGCCCTACCAGGCTCCATCAATGTCTGCTCAGGACATTAACTTTCTGAAGTCTCACTCACGGTGTGTCAGCTTGTAATAAAATCTTTAATAATTTTCCTTATACAAGAAATAGGTGAGAGAGTAACTTGTCCTCTCTCTCAATATTATTCCATCATCCTACCCAAATCTTTTCCTGTCCATTTTACTTCACACGTACTGTATGTCGCCTTTCTCTTTGAACATATTGTAGTTTACCAACAAGATGCTGCGACTCATACAATTATACCTTTTCGTTAGTTTTCCAATATTTTTCCCTTGATCACCTTCACCTGATATATAGAATGGGAAACGTTTGACAACATAGATCAACGTTGCATTGCCTTCTGAATCCTCATGCTATCGCTTCTTGGAACACTTTCTGCCTATAGAAGTAGTTTCTTAGCCCTAGGGGAAGACGGTGCCCTACATCTCTATCCGATCCTCCGTGTGTTTTGTCATGGCCGTTACATAATGACTGTTACCTCTCATGGTGGAGATCTTTGGCCAGCATTGTGTACGATTTTTGCTAGGAATCTACGCTAAGCCAAGATATCACTACGGTAGTTCAGGTCCAAAGTCATGTATTGTCACGACAATTATGTGAATAAAATCGTCCTGATCACCAAACAAGTTCACTTCTTGATGATTTCCACCAACATGTTGGGGAGTATCAATAATCTTACTTGTGATAGTTACTTATGAAGACATATTTAATTCTTGACTTGTAAGCTGCCAAGCCGATTAGGAACAGGTTCTAATAGTGATACTAAATCTTGTTTTAGAAGCTCAAAATTTATCTTAATATCTGATGATGGCAGTACCCGAAATGGCTAAATAAGAAATTTATTTAGCGACCCAGATGGTTTTATACACTTAACACAAATAGCGATCGCGGACTCGTAAACGGAATTTATTCCCTTACTAATATACATGCATACCACTTATGAGCAACATACTCACGATAGCTTGCCCGCTCTATGTGTACATCAGTTCGTTTCCCACACATGGCCATCTGCTGGCACTGTCAATGGTCTCGTAGCTTGCACTCACCTTTAGCTCCATCGGAGTTGTACGGGTGTAGAATATGTAGACAGAAGATTTTTCCTCTAGCATATATATCTATGCACTGCCCCACAAATTTGTGACTTCTTTTAATGGGCTACTCCCCACACCCAACCCCCACCCCATCGCGACCAAGATAATGCAGCACCTCGATTCCAAATCAGAAGAAGAGAAGAAAACATCGTTTGTGAGGCTGGAGACTGTGAGAACATGGATAATGTCAAACCACTCACTAACTATCTCCTGGATAACAATACCAGTCAACAAACACCAAAAAAGTGGACTGGCGAAAGAATTCGTGTAGTCGCAAATTATCGCACAAGTGTAGGAAAGAGTATCGTAAACAACATATTAATAATTATGACCAACAGAGTATGAGCGTTGGTGTTGGAGAGGGGGGGGGGGCTTTTAAATGTAACAGTTTTATGTTTTCTTGTATAACTCGAAAACCGTGGTTGCTAGAGTAAATGTTTTTCAGTGAAAACTGGAAAGCTATTAAATTTCCAACAAAAACGACCTGTTCATTTTTTCTGCAGGAGTAACAGCCTATGCGTTGCAGCTGATGGAAAAATCTCAGATTATTAAAAACGTTGTTTTAGCCTCACAATATTAATGTTTATCATTAAATGACGTTTATTAAAAACAAATATTAAATATGTGTACCACGTACATGTGCAACAGAGTCGTATTAAGGGATACATTGTGTCTGGGGCTGTTGCAGGTTGGCGTCTTACGATTTTTCCATCTCTTGCTATGCGCAAACTATTATTCGTAGAGAAACAATGAATAGGACATTTTCTCCAAGAAATTTATTTCGTTCAGGTTGTTGCTGGAAGTACTTATATAACAAACCGAGTTTTAGAATTATTCAAGAAAGTCATAAAAATTTGATCTCCAGACGCCCTTTGAGGTTGCCCGCTGCCACACCCCCCCAACTCCCAACAATCATAGCCCATACCTCACAATTTATAGTATGTTGTCCATGGCACTCCCTCCCATTACTGTCGAAAAGCTTGCGACTACACACATGTTTTTCGCTGACTGGACTAAACCGTTACGCTAGTGGCATGCGAGTGGATATTGAATTTCATACTAGCATTTGAGGCCTTCTTGGCGGGTATAAGCCGGCTGAGCTGTTCTCGCTCCTGTTTTGATACCAACCATTACAGGCAGATGCTGGAGGAGTGCTGCCTCAGTGATAATGGGAAGCGGAAATTGTGTGCTGGCCAGAGACTAGAATCCATAAATGGAACGAGATGTTGATATTTAGTGTTAGACATTCGAGTCGTTGTTGTTGGTGACGTATAGATTCTATTTTGCACCACATGTAACAGTTTTATTAGAAATTGTTTATGATGTTTCCGAGTAAGTGTTGACGACAATTGTCGTGAATAGAACTTTCGGCTTTCTTTCAAAGGCTCTGCGATACTTATACAGTTATTATGTCAACAATATGTAAGAAAAGCCATCGTAGGCTTACTGGCTACCATGGTATGTAGCTCAAAGGTTCACTAGCATTGTTCATGAATGAGCTCTTTATCATAGCTGTTTTTAAATTTTATATGGCTACCGTATTAGTGTATTCAGCCTTCGACATCCAAAGTAATAATAAATCTGTAAAACTGTCCTCTGTTTGTCCGTTTCAACACTCTTCTTCAAAACTACTACCCGAATTGTCATGGTGTTTCGCCGATAACCTGAGCAGAGCGTGGGGCACCGTACATGCTTCATTTCATAAATAACAGATTACGGATAAATATTGTAACTGAAACTTATATCGATACTAATATTACAAATTCGAGTGTTACACTGTCCCGTTTTCACGAATAACCTGCTGAACCAATTTTTATGAAATTTGGTAGGAAGATAATCTGTATCCTGAGGAAGAACATCGCCTACTTTAGAAAGCGAGTAGTACATGTTACTTATATATTTGAATAATATTACACGAATTAGGGGAAAATATTTACATTTGGGTAAGCTATTTACTCTTTGACTTGTAACCTTTACAGGACTGGTGAAAATGATTTTCTTAGTTGATATGGGCTACATGATATGTTTCCAAGTAATTAATATAGTCCAGAATGAGATTTTAACTCTGTAGCGGAGAGTGCGCTGATATGAAACTTCCTGGCAGATTAAAACCGCGTGCCGGGCCGAGACTCGAACTCGGGGCCTTTGCCGAGTTAGACTCCCGGTTCGGCACACAGTTTTACCTGCCAGGAAGTTTCATATCAGCGTACGCTCTGCTGCAGAGTTAAACTCTCATTCTGAAAACATCCACCAGGCTGTGGCTAAGCCGTGTCTCCCCAATATCCTTTCTTCCTGGAGTACTAGTTCCGTGAGGTTCGCAAAAGAGCTTCTGTGAAGTTTGAAAGGTACAGGCTGAATTGAAGCTGTGAGGACGGGTCGTGAGTTTTGTATGGGTAGCTCTCTTGGTAGAGTATTTGCCCGCCAAAGGAAAAGGTCCCGGGTTCGAGTCTCGGCGCGGCACACAGTTTTAATCGGCCAGGAAGTTTCATTGACTGTAGTGCTTATACAGAATTTAATGTGTTTAATCGATACTTCCACACTGTTTGTTGCATGATGTACTGCTATTTCAATAGCATGATGCACAGATGCCCTCTGTTGCCATGCCCCATTGTAGGCAATGCTTGGCAGCGACACTGTGCATGCCAATGCATTGTAGATTGGGGTAGGTTGAGAAGGGGAAGAGGCTGGGGGTGGGGGGAGGGGTGGCGGGAAAATCACGAGATATGCTCACCCTTACAGGCAGACGCGTGGGAGCAGTTGATGTTATCGCATGCCCAGTACCTTACTTACCATCACCCATCATAACAAAACTACTGATGTGTGAGCACAGCTGCTAGTAACAGCTAGCACATAATAAATCTGAAGGACATATATTGAAATTATGGGTAATAATATACGTATACAGTAGTTTAATAACTAGTGTACAAATGTAGCAAATGCAGCAAATATCAATGAAGTTACTACTTTACATTCCCTAAATGTAACAACGAAATTATTACTTATATGCCCTAAATGTCTCTGATGCACTGCATTATACTATTCTCTATACTACAGTCTCGCTTTACGCTAACAGTGCAGTAACTGTGAACGGTACCTACTCTGTCAGATGGTTTCTCCTCGTTAATAAGTCTTTCCTTCCATACGGTACATGCAGTCTAACGAAATATGGTTTCTTCTTCATCATCTTTAGCCGACAACTTTTTCCGGATGTACTACATCCACGTTGTGTCAAAGCGCTCCAAATATAGATAACGGTATGCAATGTGCTAGCAACGCGCTCTTGCGGTGAGTAATACAACTGCTATAAGCTTACGTATATTAAGAGGTAAAAAGCTATAAGATCATATCCGGGTTAGCACGCACGTTGAATATTGGCTGCTGTTTAATACGTCTTTTATATTCTATCGAGGCTCTAATAACTACACCGTACAGGCATGCTGCTTCCTTTCCTCACATCGTAGTACCTGTACTGGTATCAAAGTCCGTAGCTCTCTCCCATTGTACCGAGCGAGATGGCGCAGTGGTTAGCATACTTGACTCGCATTCGGGACGACAGCAGTTCACTTCTGCGTCCGGCCATCCTGATTTATGTTTTCCATGATTCCTCTAAATCGCTCCAGGCAAATGCCGCGATGGTTCCTTTGAAAGGGCACGGCCGACTTCCTTCCTCCTCCTTCCCTAATCGGATGAGACCGATGATCTCGCTATTTGGTCTCTTCCCTCAAACAATCCAATCTCTCTCACTATATTCGACACTTCATCACAAGTTTACATTACCACAGCCCCTGTAGCACTACGTAAGAAGCTCCACATTTTTTTCCGAAAGAAGTAAGTATTACGTCCAGTATTCGTTCATCGTTAGGATTCAAGAATGCAGTCCATAATGTAAGCGGATAGGAAAAGGACAAAGCGAACACTACTTGCAACACAAAATCTTTTATTCAATATGTTATACTAGATGTCTCCTTACAAGCTGTCGTATACATCTTCGTTTTAACCATAAAGTAAAGATATCTAACTTCGGCACGGATTTTATTTCCAGCATTTGGGAGTAAACCTGACACCAACGTATCATAATAAAAAGAATCAGTTCGTTGGAATAACGTATTACGAGCTTCACAAAGCTTCTCTAGATGAGGCCACTTAGAAACCTTATTATCATTAACTTACTGCTTTGGTTTAGAATAGATAGCAAACCCAAATCTAATTTTTCCCTGTGTGTGTACAATATGGTACTTCTTTCAAATTGTGAATGATACGTTCCTATAATTGACAATACATTACCGAAATTCAACATTTTAATGATGTAATTTATTGTATAGAAATACAAATCAAAGTTAACATGCAATCATTTAGTATTTATTCCAATGAACACCACGTAAGTGACTCCTCGAAAATAAAATAGCATTCTCTTACATCTCACCAATCCGCGAATAAAATTTGCTATGATATATACATTAATGCGGAAGTAAATGCGAAAGTATCAGCTTAAAATCTTATAGGTTCTGAGTGGCTTAACAGTACCCGTTATACGCTGAATGTCATTTATCGTCAAAACGATGGTTGCTGAGCAGTTTCTGCCTTTGGCGAGTACCTTCCCGGATACTCGTTTCTGAAATTCTGAAATTCACAACAGGCTGTTAAGAAATAAATTAGTTATGATTTGAGAATGGGACGTCAGGCACACATTCATAGTTTTCTATACGAGCGTATTGTAAGAAAAACAACGGGACATCCACAGGAAAGATTATCTACAGCACGAGATGCTGCCCCAGTTATTGAGTACAAGTGAAACTATGACTTCCATACACCAATGAAAAGATCAGAACCGGTATGAATATGGTTGTCAGTATAATACAAAGGATTTGTCAATAACGTCCCCTGCAGATGGATGTCGACATGTACTCCAATATTTCGGTATTGTTATACGTTTTATTGTCCTGCACTCCCTGTTTTGGTCGTTTAACAACGTCTGCAACCTACGTGAAGAGACGTTTATATGAATTATTTCTAATATGGAATATAATTTTACAGGTAATTACTTTTATAATACTTTTCATTTTACTCGTAGTACAGAATAACATTAAACCATTACTACAACAGAGACGGAAAAGAGAATAATCATTGGTAAAGAATGAAAGGAACATTTACGTTAAGAATAAGTAAAATATCTTTTCGAGATAGATTCCCCAAATAAGTGACTACTTATATTTTGCAAGACTTCCGTAATTCGATTAAAGCGAATGCCGTGATGGTTCCTTTGAAATCGGTGGCGTCTATTTCTTTTTCATTCCTGCCCTGTCAGACGTACAACTCCGACTCGAATTCCTTCGTTATACGGCGGGACGTAAGAAAACTCCTAGCCTTCGATTTTTCAGTGTATTTCCTGTTAATCGTGTCATTAGTCGAGCGAGGTGCCGTGGTGAGGGAAATTCTACACTCAAGTTAAAAAGTAACATAAATAACAAGTAACTGCAGTACGAAAATGGACCAGTAAGTAAAATCTGCTGAAATTCTTATTTTTAAGTTCGCTATGTGTATTGCAGTGTGTGATAAATCAGCGAGACTCCACATATAGGCGGTTGAGGCGAAACCCAACACAACTCATTGCAGCGAACGGATGACTGCTGAAAGGAACAAAGCAAAACGCACGGAACGGCAAAGTCAGGAATGTCCGTCCTGTTGCAAACAAGAAGAGGTATTTTGCAGTAATTACGAAAAAATTTCGCTACTTTTTAATACCTGCAGACGAATTGAACAAAATTTACATCAGGTGTCGTTACTTGTTAATCATCCCAATCAACAAACGCTTTCGTAACGGACTCGCTTACTTTAAACACATTTATACAGAGACATCAAGAAAAGCTGTCATGAGAATCTCTTATGAGGTAGATGTAACTGTGGTGTGAATATAGGGATATTTAACGTAGTTACTGATATTTTTATTCAAGTCCATACAGCCGCTTAAAATTCTTATGTTATTTTCAGCACTGAAAAGGTTACCTCGACCTGTGCCCAGAATGATAACACAAAATCACCACGGGAATATAAGATGACAAATACCACATTGGTTAATGTGTCAAAAATCGCAACAGTTCATGAATGGCTAACAGATTTCCTTAATCGCATATCAATAAGCGTAGCACAGTAATCACAATAATGAAAGTATCTGACGACATCAAATAAAAGCTGTAGAAAAACGCGAAACAATCATTTGAACGCTGATATCACCAATGCATTCTGCACTGTTTACGATGTATTGCTTTTGAAAATGAAACACCTGAATTACCCTAGGCGTAAGAGACAATAGCTATCTTACAAGCAGAAATCAAGAAGGTTCAATCAACTGCTATATTATTTTCTTCCCGTATGTCATTCTCATTTCATCTATGTTATATAGCTGCATAGACATATTCTGACGATATCCACCTACATTTAATTGTCAGTTCTATAGTTTAGTTTAGTTTAGTTATGTTATGTCCCGTAGATCATTTTTACGATTATTTTATCGATATGAAATTTTCAGTTCTACACATGCAACTACATTGAGAGGTACAATATTTTTTTTATCAGTTATACCATTTCAGCCATGAGTAATGATCCCAAGACTTGGGTTTCAAACGAAACCGTAAGAAGTCTCAAGCGACTCTCATGTTGCACCGTCAAGTGTTAATTAAACATTTTAAACATGCGGTTAATCTTATTTTTTCTTATATAACACTGCACTAAGAGTAACAGATTTTGGCGAAATTACCTATCAGAATCTGACCTGAAAAGAGCAGTCTATCAAATAATGCAGTAACTTTCTGTTTCGTATACATGAAAAAAATTATTCAGAAACATGTATCGATATAAATTAAAACATAAACTCGACCAATTATTAGTCCTAATCGATCTTCGCCTTCAGCTATCAAACACACATCACGATAGCTGAAATAAAAAAATCAAGTAACCCAGCAGCTTACCTGTACCTATGCGAAACTATAAAACCTTTGTCCATACCCATCATAAATTCAGGCAAAATTCCATATAACAAACCACCCACTGACTTGCGTCTGATTCAAAATCACACTGCATCGAAGTAAAGATAAAGCTTTTTCATTTTGTCATTGCTGTTGAAACATCTGAGATTTCTTTCTCTGACCAAGAGCGAGGTAGTATCTGTGTCAAATTCTCAACATTCAGCAAGATCACCTCATCCCCACATATTGCGCTCCTTTGTTCTTGCCAAATCTTCTGCTAACCTTACCTATTGATTCTCGCTGTCCTCCATGTGATTCTGCCAGCCACTCCTGTGTAATTCTGATCGGTATATAGTTTGTTATACCCTAAAGCTTCCACGACTAGTTCCTAAGCCACCTTCCCCATTCCTCTCTGTTTTCTTCTCCGATCACGACTGTCACGTCACAGTTACATAACTTTCACCTCTCAGCTAAAGCTCCATCTTCATAAATAAAATAAGACTAGAAAGCACAGGTAAATGGAAGAATAAGGCCAAGCGTACAAATGTCTGTCAAATTTCGTGTTTCGGAAGATTCTGTGTTTCGAACTTCAAGGAGAAGCAGGGGAAGGAAATTAATTAAAACTATAACGTACCACCCAGATCATTACACCTGAAACAAAAATTTAGGTTGTACCTAAAGACGAGAACAGAAAGCGACGATGGCCTGTTCAGAGAAACGATATCAGTTATCGCCTGAGATAAGTTAGGCAAACCATTAAATCAGAACTTTGGAGCATTGGTCTGGAATCACAACTCTTACTACTGACTAATCATTGCACGTTACAGACCGGCACCTCTTACACCACTGCCTCATGCATTGCCTTTGTGAACTGCAGTAAGATCTTCGCATTCCTAACTACTTATGCCAATTTCCGTCATATTGTTGTTCCAGTCATACTTTTCTTTTTACATACAACCATTCAAATTCACTACAAAATTTATATCATTACAAGCAGGACTAACATGTTTCTTCATGAATGTACTGAAATTATAGAGCCTTTATACGTATAATAGCATGAATGATAAAGAGAACCTTTAATAATGACTTTTAAAACAAAAGGTATATCATAAATTCTGAAATGGGCTTTCCCTCTGTGGATAAAGATAGATTGGTGACACTGACAGCAGTGTACAATTGCAGCTACTATTAATAAAATTACGGGCTCGTATGGTTCTATGAGCATTACAGGCACTAATAGAACAAACGACTATCGCTTAAGGAATTGGTGGTCTGCGTGAAGAGTTTGACAGAGCACTGAAAGACCTGAGTCGAAACAAGGCCCCGGGAGTGGACAAAATTCCATTAGAACTACTGACGGCCTTGGGAGAGCCAGTCCTGACAAAACTCTACCATCTGGTGAGCAAGTGTATGAGACAGGCGAAATACCCGCAGACTTCAAGAAGAATATAATAATTCCAATCCCAAAGAAAGAAAGTGTTGACAGATGTGAAAATTATCGAACTATCAGTTTAAGAGTCACAGCTGTAAAACACTAACGCCAATTCTTTACAGACGAATGGAAAAACTAGTAGAAGCCGACCTCGGGGAAGATCAGTTTGGATTCCGTAGAAATATTGGAACACGTGAGGCAATACTGACCCTACGGCGTATCTTAGAACCTAGATTAAGGAAAGGCAAACCTACGTTTCTAGCATTTGTAGACTTAGAGAAAGCTTTTGACAATGTTGACTGGAATACTCTCTTTCAAATTTTGAAGGTGGCAGGGGTAAAATATAGGGAGCGAAAGGTTATTTACAATTTGTATAGAAACCAAATGCCAGTTATAAGAGTTGAGGGGCATGAAAGGGAAGCAGTGGTTGGGAAGGGAGTGAGACAGGGTTGTAGCCTCTCCCCGATGTTATTCAATCTGTATATTGAGCAAGCAGTGAAGGAAACAAAAGAAAAATTTGGAGTAGGTATTAAAATCCAGGGAGAAGAAATAAAAACTTTGAGGTTCGCCGATGACATTGTAATTCTGTAAGAGACAGCAAAGGACTTGGAAGAGCAGTTGAACGGAATGGATAGTGTCTTGAAGGGAGGATATAAGACGAAAACCAACAAAAGCAAAACGAGGATAATGGAATGTAGTCGAATTAAGTCGGGTGATGTTGAGGGTATTAGATTAGGAAATGAGACACTTAAAGTTGAAAAGGAGTTTTGCTATTTGGGGAGCAGCATAACTTATGATGGTCGAAGCAGAGAGGGTACAAAATGTAGACTGGCAATGGCAAGGAAATCGTTTCTGAAGAAGAGACATTTGTTAACATCGAGTATTGTTTTAAGTGTCAGGAGGCATTTTCTGAAAGTATTTGTATGGAGTGTAGCCATGTATGGAAGTGAAGCATGGACAATGAATAGTTTAGATAAGAAGAGAACAGAAGCTTTCGAAATGTGGTGCTACAGAAGAATGCTGAAGATTAGATGGGTAGATCACATAACTAATGAGGAGTTGTTGAATAGGATTGGGGAGAAGAGAAGTTTGTGGCACAACTTGACTAGAAGAAGGGATCGGTTGGTAGGACATGTTCTGAGGCATCAAGGGATCACCAATTTAGTATTGGAGGGCAGCGTGCAGGGTAAAAATCGCAGAGGGAGACCAAGAGATGAATACACTAAGCGGATTCAGAAGGATGTAGGTTGGAGTAGGTACTGGGAGATGAAGAAGCTTCCACAGGATAGAGTAGCATGGAGAGCTGCATCAAACCAGTCTCAGGACTGAAGACCACAACAACAACAGTTCTAACTGCAGTTCAGACAGGCAATGTATGAGGGAGAAGTATAAGGGTGGCGGTAGTTACGATTACTCAGTAGTATAATGTTCCCAGACCACCGCTCCAAAGGTAGGATTTGAATGGTTTTCCTAAATTATCTAAGGCGTTTAGTGTGGTGGTTCCTCTGGACGGGGCATCGTCGTGTTCTTTTCTCGACTTTAGATACAACCCAAACTCTTGTTTCAAATGTAATGATCCGGACAGTACGGTAAACTTTTGAGTAACTTCCTTTCTCTGCTTTTCCTTTTTGTTCGAAACACAGAATCTTCCGAAACACGGAATTTGACAGACTTTTGTACGATTGCCGACTTTCTTACATTTATTTACGGTTTATAGTTTTAGGTTATTTTGTTTATGAGTGTAGAGCTTTAACTGGAATGTGATATTTAAATACCTGATGTGATAGTCGCGATTGGAGATGAAAACAGGTGCCGTCGCAATATGTTATGCGACAAAATTTATTGCAGTAACCTACATCGCAATACAGCACGCAGTATTAGAGCTGGAGGCTGTGAAGGAGACAGCAAGTTGTGTCTTAGCGATGAGTCGTTCGCTCCTGTCGCTACTGCTAGCCATGAGAAACAGTCTCTGTGTCACCTAGTAGAGGCCGTATATTCAAACCCCATGTGAATCTCAATAAACTATACTAAATGTAATTCAATCTTGTTCTAAATCGGTACGCTAGTTTTTGTTATTCGAGAGAAGACTGTATAAAAGTATTAGCCTTCTAGCTTCCGGAGTTGGAGAAAATAACTTAAAAAGTCAAAAACCGACGCTTAAGGAATTAAACTTAGTTAGGAACGATAACACTTTCTCTTTTGGTATCATTTGAAAACATAACCAGAACTCTCGTGCAGAATTATTTAATTAAGATTTAGTTACAAACCTTTATTATTTTTCATTTTCACAATATAAAATTCAGACAAAATCAAATTTGTGTCTTATATTGTTGTGGGAATAAATGAGAGTGAGTGAGAGTGTGTATGTGGGACATACGTTAAATTTCAAGATTAATTTTACATAATACATCACGTAATCATAGTGTGGGAAATATATTTATGCCCTCTTTGCTGATGACGTATGTCTAGGTGTACTTGTTTTTGTAAGGAGACAGCCAGAATACGGGTTTAAAGTTTTATATATTTATTCCAAGATTAATTTTCTTTACGTTTGGTTTTATTAAACATTATATTAGTATTTGCATGTTGGAATGACGTAAATGCATTTGTGAATAGTGATTGAAGCAGGCCAGTTTTGGCGCGAGAATGATCTCGAACAATTCTTCTGATTGTCCAGCCAAAACGATCGGCCTATCAAAGTTTAGCAGTTCCCTCGCACTGCCAGGTAGTTATAGGCTGCGGGTGGAGCAGCACTGAGGAGCCGCTGGGTAGCTATTGAACTGGCAGGTCAAGTTGAATGTGTCCGTCTGCATAATGTCTAGAATGAAGAAGTTATTGGACTTTGTGTTGCCGTAGGAGCAATTGCATTTACGGACAGTTTTGTGAAATTTGGAAGTTCTAGAATTGTTTTGATGGAAAGATAAACGTATGGGAACTTTCAGCCTTTGTAAAATTCCGCGTGACATGTTTCGTATCGTTATATGGAATATTTTGGGAGCAAATTTCTTTAATAGAAATCCAGTGAAAAGGACTGAATGGGAAACTCAGATATAGTAGCCGAGTATTGACTGTGAAATCGCGTAATTCCTCGGGTTGGACTTAAAGGTACTTAAGGCCAATGTACAGGGTTATTACAAATGATTGAAGCGATTTCACAGCTCTACAATAACTTTATTATTTGAGATATTTTCACAATGCTTTGCACACACATACAAAAACTCAAAAAGTTTTTTTAGGCATTCACAAATGTTCGATATGTGCCCCTTTAGTGATTCGGCAGACATCAAGCCGATAATCAAGTTCCTCCCACACTCGGCGCAGCATGTCCCCATCAATGACTTCGAAAGCATCGTTGATGCGAGCTCGCAGTTCTGGCACGTTTCTTGGTAGAGGAGGTTTAAACACTGAATCTTTCACATAACCCCACAGAAAGAAATCGCATGGGGTTAAGTCGGGAGAGCGTGGAGGCCATGACATGAATTGCTGATCATGATCTCCACCACGACCGATCCATCGGTTTTCCAATCTCCTGTTTAAGAAATGCCGAACATCATGATGGAAGTGCGGTGGAGCACCATCCTGTTGAAAGATGAAGTCGGCGCTGTCGGTCTCCAGTTGTGGCATGAGCCAATTTTCCAGGATGTCCAGATACACGTGTCCTGTAACGTTTTTTTCGCAGAAGAAAAAGGGGCCGTAAACTTTAAACCGTGAGCTTGCACAAAACACGTTAACTTTTGGTGAATTGCGAATTTGCTGCAAGAATGCGTGAGGATTCTCTACCGCCCAGATTCGCACATTGTGTCTGTTCACTTCACCATTAAGAAAAAATGTTGCTTCATCACTAAAAACAAGTTTCGCACTGAACGCATCCTCTTCCATGAGCTGTTGCAACCGCGCCGAAAATTCAAAGCGTTTGACTTTGTCATCGGGTGTCAGGGCTTGTAGCAATTGTAAACGGTAAGGCTTCTGCTTTAGCCTTTTCTGTAAGATTTTCCAAACCGTCGGCTGTGGTACGTTTAGCTCCCTGCTTGCTTGATTCGTCGACTTCCGCGGGCTACGCGTGAAACTTGCCCGCACGCGTTCAACCGTTTCTTCGCTCACTGCAGGCCGACCCGTTGATTTCCCCTTACAGAGGCATCCAGAAGCTTTAAAGTGCGCATACCATCGCCGAATGGGGTTAGCAGTTGGTGGATCTTTGTTGAACTTCGTCCTGAAGTGTCGTTGTACTGTTTTGACTGACTGATGTGAGTGCATTTCAAGCACGACATACGCTTTCTCGGCTCCTGTCGCCATTTCGTCTCACTGCGCTCTCGAGCGCTCTGGCGGCAGAAACCTGAAGAGCGGCTTCAGCCGAACAAAACATTATGAGTTTTTCTACGTATCTGTAGTGTGTCGTGAACATACGTCAATGAATGGAGCTACAGTGAATTTATGAAATCGCTTCAATCATTTGTAATAGCCCTGTACTTCTGGCTGCCTTGCGTGTGTACTGGGTTGCACGAACTGTGAACTAAGGACAGTGATGTTGTTCACTTATTACATAAGGGCTGATGGCAGGTATTCTCTTTTTTGAACTGAAATGGAATTAAAAAATTCGTTTCAGAATTTTGACACTTTACTGAGAGGACAAAGCAACCACTTTCCGCCCGAAAGTTATTTTAAGAATTTACAGGATAACTTGCTACAAGAGTTTACTCAGACTCGGCGACGTAAGTGATGACGGCGTTTTCTTCAACGCTGCTTTTACGTCGTCAGCGCAGTATCTATGCATGCAGAGAAACGGGCTGGTGATCTGCCGCCGTACTGAGGTAGGTGGAACTTTTGCAGCGAGCAGTACGACGAACGAGAAAAACTTTATAACGCGCCCCGCCGCTAGCAGAGTGCAATTTGAAGGTCGCGTAGGAACTAGAGACGTGGAAGGAATACAGTATGATAATTAAATTATGTACCGTACAGAATTACTCAGCAATAGCGGGAAGGATCGCATGGAGGACGTAATCAGAAGTTCCGCAGCTTTTAATGAATACGGTCGTATTCCTAACTTTCATTAAAATCGCTCTAGCTGGTACACCACCAGATATACAAAGATAAAAGTAGCATGAGTATACAACAGATGAGCTATACAAGACTTTTGTTACAGTCTTATTCACAGTAACAGGTACTGAAATTATGTCCGTACATTATACAGGGTGAGCCAACTAACATTACCGCTGGATATATTTCGTAAACCACATCAAATACTGACGAATCGATTCCACAGACCGAACGTGAGGAGAGGGGCTAGTGTAATTGGTTAATACAAACCATAAAAAAATGCACAGAAGTATGTTTTTTAACACAAACCTACGTTTTTTTAAATGGAACCCCGTTAGTTTTGTTAGCACATCTGAACATATAAACAAATACGTAATCAGTACCGTTTGTTGCATTGTAAAATGTTAATTACATCCGGAGATATTGTAACCTAAAGTTGACGTCTGAGTACCACTCCTCCGCTGTTCGATCGTGTGTATCGGAGAGCACCGAATTACGTAGGGATCCCAAGGCAACGGTGATGGACCTTAGGTACAGAAGAGACTGGAACAGCACATTACGTCCACATGCTAACACCTTTTTATTGGTCTTTTTCACTGACGCACATGTACATTACCATGAGGGGTGAGGTACACGTACACACATGGTTTCCGTTTTCAATTACGGAGTTGGAATAGAGTGTGTCCCGACATGTCAGGCCACTAGATGTTCAAGGTGGGGTACGTTAAAGGAGAATGTGTACCGTGATGTGCCTACAACCCCAGAGGATATGAAACAACGTATTGTGGCAGCCTGCGGCGACATTACACCAGATGTACTGCGGCGTAGACGACATTCATTACGTCAGAGATTGCAATTGTGTGCAGCAAATGATGGCCACCAACTTGAACATCTGTTGGCCTGGCATGTCGGGACACACTCTATTCCACTCCGTAACTGAAAACGGAAACCACGTGTGTACGTGTACCTCACCCCTCATGGTAATGTACATGTGCGTCAGTGAAAAAGACCAATGCGCTGTTCCAGTCTCTTCTGTGCCTAAGGTCCATCACCGTTCCCTTTGGATCCCTACGTAATTCGGTGCTCTCCGATACACACGATCGAACAGCGGAGGAGTGGTACTCAGGCGTCAACTTTAGGTTACAATATCTCCGGATGTAATTAACATTTTACAATGCAACAAACGGCACTGATTACGTATTTGTTTATATATTCAGATGTGCTAACAAAACTAACGTGCTTCCATTTAAAAAAACTTAGGTTTGTGTTAAAAGACATACTTCCGTGCATTTTTTTATTGTTTGTATTAACCAATTACACTAGCCCCTCTCCTCACGTTCGGTCTGTGGAATCGATTCGTCAGTATTTGATGTGGTTTACGAAATATATCCAGCGGTAACGTTAGGTGACTCACCCTATATATATATATATATATATATATATATATATATATATATATATATATATATCCTGATTATTTCCGTACGTCTTGGATATAACGGTATATTTTACGGTACTGAATGTGCGCGCGTACATTGTGGCAACTAAATCCTAAAGCTAAGCGACATTTTCATTTTTTCAAAGCGAAATTCCGTCAGTTTTCCTTACCTTATTACAATCTGAGTTAAAAAATTGACATCTCATGCTCTACGAGTAGTTACGCGACGAGCGCCACTCGGAAGCGCGTTCGGTTTCATTATGAGAAAGTAACCGCAGTGCTTATAAACAATCATTTGTTAAATTTTCGGAATCGGTCTGTGTATGAATACTTTGTAATTTTTGCTCAGCTACTGGGCTGATTGATTATTTTGATAGAATATGGTTTTAAGGCGAGTGCTCTCATTTCCTATAACGTCATTGTATATCATGCAATACAACAGCTGCTCCATGTAGCCTTCATGACAGATTGCTTAGCGTCACAAAGAGACAGCAACTAGACGTCCCACACTCTACTTCTCCTACTCCCTTGTGATGCTCAACGATTTATTGTGAGTGCTGCATGTTGCTAATATAGCGTTGTGTAATGTACTGATCAACATGTGATAGTGAGGCCATTTGTGTCGAAGCTATTGGTGACACGTAAAGAATAAGAAGTCCTCCGTCTTAGTAAGAATTAATTCTCCGTTAAAATAAAGGAATCACTCTCCGTCTACGTATGAAACTGTGTTGCTCGCTTGTTAGCTATTCTGTTTGAGACAGTTTCTGTGGTGGTGTAACCTCATGTTCATAGCCCGCTGAATGTGACCGTTATTTACAGTGTCGCGAATATTCCGTGATCTAGAAGTGTCGTAACTACACTTCTTTTAAGTATAAAAACTAATATGTAAATTTCGTGCATTTGGAATTTAACTACTCTAAATTGAGCTTAATGAACTATAAATAATTAATATCTCAACGTAAATAGCAACTGTCTGTGATATATTGAATAACTTCATCAACAATCAATTACAGTGGTCAACTATCGCGTATTTATACAGAAAATTTACGAATGAGTACAGTTTCCTAACTCCAAATTACAAAGCTTGTCTTAGCACTACAGTTGATTCGTACCTGCGCAACGCTCTCCTATGGTTCAGTGTCTGAAATTAAACGCTGAGATGCACGTTCCTGAAAGAAACCACTGCGCAGCTAATATCCTTCGGATTTACTGTAGCCTCCACCCCATAAGGACTGATATACTGCCGAGAATATAGCTGACTGATCCCACCACAGTGCAGAACTTGTCAGCAAAGTTACGTTATACCTTCAGTGAGAAGAAAGCTTAACGGACTGATGGCTAATAAATGAGGAAGTCATTTCGAAAAGAAATTAAATTCTCTTTTAAACAGACAAACCTTGAATTACATTAAACTGAGAACTAGATCTTCCTTTTTCATTGCTATATATTATGAAACTAAGTCACGCAGAAACTAAAGCACATTCCATACACGAAATTTCCTATTTATTTTCCTTTTGAATTGCGTTTATAAAAGAGAGCTAAGAAAAAATATTCAGTACAACGAACACCAGAGTGTTAATTTTAAAATGGATACTGAACTATAGATAATCCATCGGAATTTTGTCTTTACATTATAATAACTCACTGACGGTTAAATGCGACCAAAACAGCTTGCATTAGCAATACAATTAGAGCTCCCAGCAAACAAAAACTCTGCCCTTTCACCTCATTGCAATCCGCTATGTCCGCAATCTAGACTGCTCACTCTCCTACCATTTACAACACACTACCGCTCGCAGAAAAACGACAGTGACGTCATCTGCTCCTCAATCGACCTCTGAAAACCAAGGAGGTACATGTCGACCATGTGTTCAGGTATACAAAAACGCTCTGTAGCAAATTTTACAAACGAAGCTGCCATTTCTCAAAATACAGAAAGCCTAAACATATTGTACTGTATATTCAGTGTAATAATATGTTTTTATGAAGTTTATCTACACAATTGTTTCTTGAACATTTTCTTGCTACCCTTCATAACAGTGTTTTCAAGAACGTGCAGATTGCTGCAGTATTTTTGTAACCCATTTACGGAAGGGAAAGAAACTGGTATTAAATTTTCTTCCACAGTAGATAGTATTTGCTTGCCCATGTGATTACGGTATGACTTCTGCTGAGGGAAGAAATGAAACTGCTACTAAATTTTTCTCCCTCAGTTGATAGGATTTGGTGGTCCAAGTGATTACCGTATGATTTCTGCTGACTCAATAAATCAATATCAAGGGTAAGTAAAGAGCATCAATAGTATTTTACTCCATCCTCTTTTAACGAACGTGGGTGGCTCAGACATTCTGTACAATCACACATCAAGGTATAAAAATAACAATAAATAAAGTACAATTAACTCGAAAAGCAGCACTAAATGAAACAAAAACACATGTAAAGCTTGCAACGGAAGAGGAAAGGCTAGAGAAAACGGGGGAATCTGAAATATAATGATAGTAGATAGTACTGTATTTTAAAAATGGCGAGTGGTTTCTACTACGGCAGGACACGTGCTGCTGGCTGGTATTACGGTGTCCCTCTCCTTGTTTCCATCTTCGTGCTTCGTTCGTAGCTATCAATCGTAATTTAATTTTGAAGACAACTAAGGACGAAATAACTAACGCCACGCAATAAGAACAAAGTGAGTGATCGTTACAAAACATTTTCGTGCGAACATCAGTCCAGCTTCCAAAGTGACATCGCCTCTTACTAAGTTTTCCCTTCTTCCACAAGATGACCACAGTATTTACGAAAAGACTATGTAACATCAGTATGACCTTACTGTAAAGTTGTTTTTGTAATGCCATTTAGTCTGAAGATAATGCATTCCCTCGAAACATGTCGCTAACTAATAAATAATACAATAGTTGACAAAGTTTGCGAATGGTAGCGGTAATTTAAAAAAAAACCTTTAAAAACTTTTACGAAACTATGTAACTTTCGCAGGCAAGTGCTCTATAAACTGAGCTACCTAAGCACGTCTCATGACCTGTCCTCGCAGCTTTGCTTCTACCAGTACCCTGTATCCTAGCTTCGAAACCTCAAAGCATTCTTCCCTCGAAACTTGGGGGAATAGTACACCTGGAAGGAAGGATATTGCGGACACATAGCTTAGCCGCAGCCTGGGGTATATTTCCAGAGCGAAATTTGCACTCCGTAAAAGAGTGTGAGCCTTGGTTAGCTCAAATGCAAGAGCTCTTGCCTGCGAAAGCAAAGACCTGGAGTCATGGTCCGAGACAGAGTTTTTAATCCACCAGGAAGATTCATATCGCCGCACACTCTGCTGCAGAGTGAAAATTTCATTCTGGACACATACTCCAGGCTGTAACTATGCCATGTCTTCGTAAGATCCTTTCTCCCTGGAGTGTCTTTCACACAACTCTCGCAGGAGAACTTGTGTGAAATTTGCGTTGTGGGTTGGCAGGAGAGCCAACACCGTGATACTAGAGGAAGCCGAAAGGCACGCGTTTTAGCTCACGCAGGCTGGCGTGAGGTCTGGAACAGGACAAGGAAATTAGGATTTAGAAAAGACGGACGTAGCTGGTGGAATACTTAACCTTAATCCGTTAATGGTGAACCTCGCTCTTGACGGTACATAATTACAGTATCAATAGTAACTGGTAATGGCGCCTTGCTAGGTCGCAGCAAATGACGTAGCTGAAGGCTATGCTAAACTATCGTCTCGGCAAATCAGAACGTAAGTAGGCAGTGAACCATCGCTACCAAAGTCGGTTGTACAACAGGGGCGAGTGCTAGGAAGTCTCTCTGGACCTGCCGTGTGGCGGCGCTCGGTCTGCAATCACTGATAGTGGCGACACGCGGGTCCGACGTATGCTAACGGACCGCGGCCGATTTAAAGGCTACCACCTAGCAAGTGTGGTGTCTGGCGGTGACACTACAATTCGAAAGGTAGGAAACGAAGTGCTGTTGGAGGTACAGATGTGCAGAGGACACGAGTCGTGCGTGGGTAGTTCAGTTGGAGATCATTTTCTCGCGAAAGGCAAAAGTCCTAGGCTCGAGTCGTGAAACGGCACACATTTTTAACTGCCAGGAAGTTACATATCAACGCTGGAGAATGTTATTTCATTCTGGTATACGTATGGCGTTGGCATGTGTAAACTACGTTAGACCTATTAGATAACGGTAAAATAACATATTGGGTATTCAGTGGAAAGTGTATCATGACATTTATATCTCAGGTTTTTATACTGCACTTTATATTGGATCTGCCCAGGTGCGAGCACTAATATTTGGGAGATTTTTGCTTTATGAGTTTTAGCTGTTGGAGTGTGTACTTCTTTTCTTAATTGAGGGCTGTCGTGGTACAACATAATTCTCTCCAGCTATTAAAAAAGTGACAAATTCTAAAAGAAATATTATTAAAAGGTTAGAAGTTTATACATGATTTTAAAAACTATGAAAAAGATTTATTTCGTTTACACATAAAAATTAAGACTGTTGCTTTTCTTTTCTAAATTAATATCAAATGGCTGAGAGATGAAATACAGAAATATATATATTTACAAGACATACCGCAAGAAAGATATTTTTCTGAGAGACAGCACTGCACTTTCACTTACAAGATAAAAAACTTGCACTGGGAGAAAAGATTTGGTGAGAGGAGGATATTGTGGGTTAGCAGTATGGGCTCCGTTAGGAAGGATAAATATAGCGGTGGACCTCATTTCTCTGAGAGAGATAGCCGGGTGAAGTTGCTCTGCGATACAGTGTGAAGAGTTTGTATGTGTAGGGGCAGAGGTATGAGTTTGTAAAGGCGCGGCAGTACATTGAGATTGATGATCAGAGGGAAAACTATAGCATTATTGGAATCTAGTTTGCTGATATGAGTAAGTGTTCTATCATGTCAGGAGAGCTCGGAAACTGATGAGATGAAAATCGACGTGAGGATGGGTCACCGGATGCCGAAAACAAGGCGTAGTCCATGATGTTCAGGGATTTCCAAGGAAATACAATTTAGGAGTGAGGATATGCATACGTGTGGAGGACAGTGGTGAGGTGTGGTACCCAAGTTTGTCCATTTAGTAGCTTTAGTAGGTAGTAGCATCCCTGAATATGGAAGTAAATAGGAATATAAAGAAAGGGAGGAAGGTCTATCTGTTTAGCAAGAGTAATAGAAGGCAGATTTCAGACTACCTAACAGATCAAAACGAAAATTTCTGTTCCGACACTGACAATGTTGAGTGTTTATGGAAAAAAATTCAAGACAATCGTAAAATGCGTTTTAGACAGGTACGTGCCGAGTAAAACTGTGAGGGACGGGAAAAACCCACCGTGGTTCAACAACAAAGTTAGGAAACTACTCCGAAAGCAAAGAGAGCTTTACTGCAAGTTTAAACGCAGAAAAACCTCTCAGACAAACAGAAGCTAAACGATGTCAAAGTTAGCGTAAGGAGGGCTGTGCGTGATGCGTTCAGCTATTTCGAAAGTAAAATTCTATGTACTGACTTGACAGAAAATCCTAGGAAGTTCTGGTCTTACGTTAAATCAGGAAGTTGCTCGAAACAGCATATCCAAGCACTCCGGGATGATGATGGCATTGAAACAGAGGATGACACGCTTAAAGCTGAAATACTAAACACCTTTTTCCAAAGCTCTTTCACAGAGGAAGACGGCACTGCAGTTCCTTCACTAAATCCTCGCACAAACCAAAAAATGGCTGACATCGAAATAAGTGTCGAAGGAATAGAAAAGCAACTGAAATCACTCAACAGAGGAAAGTTCACTGCACCTGACGGGATACCAATTCGATTCCACACAGAGTACGCGAAAGAACTTGCCCCCCTTCTAACAGCCGTGTACCGCAAGTCTCTAGAGTAACGGCAGGTTCCAAATGATTGGAAAAGAGCACAGGTAGTCCCAGTCTTCAAGAAGGGTCGTCGAGCAGATGCGCAAAACTATAGAGCTATATCTCTGACGTCGATCTGCTGTAGAATTTTAGAACATGTTTTTTGCTCGAGTATCATGTCGTTTTTGGAAACCCAGAATCTGCTATGTAGGAGTCAACATGGATTCCGGAAACAGCGATCGTATGAGACCCAACTCGCTTTATTTGTTCATGAGACCCAGAAAATATCAGATACAGGCACCCAGGTTGATGCCATTTTCCTTGACTTCCGGAAGGCGTTCGGTACAGTAACGCACTGTCGCCTGATAAACAAAGTAAGAGCCTACGGAATATCAGACCAGCTGTTTGGCTGGATTGAAGAGTTTTTAGCAAACAGAACACAGCATGTTGTTCTCAATGGAGAGACGTCTACATACGTTAAAGTAACCTCTGGCGTGCCACAGGGTAGTGTTATGGGACCATTGCTTTTCACAATAAATAAATAAATAAATATATATATCTATCTATATATATATATATATATATATATATATATATATATATATATATATATGACCTAGTAGATAGTGTCGGAAGTTCCATGCGGCTTATCGCGGATGATGCTGTAGTATACAGAGAGAGAAGGATCCATGATTATATGATAGCGGAACAAACACTGGTAGCAGTTACTTCTGTAAAATATCTGGGACTATGGGTGCGGAACGATTTAAAGTGGAATGATCATATAAAATTAATTGTTGATAAGGCGGTTACCAGGTTGAGAATCATTGGGAGAGTCCTTAGAAAATGTAGTCTATCAACAAAGGAGATGGCTTACAAAAATCTCGTTCGACCTATACTTGAGTATTGCTCATCAGTGTGGGATCCGTACCAGATCGGGTTGACGGAGGAGATAGAGAAGATCCAAAGAAGAGCGGCGCGTTTCGTCACAGGATTATTTGATAAGCGTGATAGCGTTACGGAAATGTTTAGCAAACTCAAGTGGCAGACTCTGCAAGACAGGCGCTCAGCATCGCGGTGTAGCTTGCTGTCCAGGTTTCGAGAGGGTGTGTTTCTGGATGAGGTATCGAATATTTTGCTTCCCTCTATTTATACCTCCCGAGGAGATCACGAATGTAAAATTAGAGAGATTTGAGCGCGCACGGAGGCTTTCCGGCAGTCGTTCTTCCCGCGAGCCATACGCGACTGGAACAGAAAAGGGAGGTAATGACAGTGGCACGTAAATTGCCCTCCGCCACACACCGTTGATTGGATTGCGGAGTGTAAATGTAGATGTAGAAGTATTAGTTTTAGTCCATTGTGGGTTTTCTGTCAGATGGTTAGTAGGTGGGGTTAACATGTTAACTGGCGATAAAGCTGTAGATACTACTGTTTTTGATAAGTGAACGTTGCAAGGCGATTAGTAAACTGTTGAAGCTGTCTGCCTCCTGATTCCCAGTTAGCTGGAACACTTGGTCCTCCTGCGGATTTCCTGTTGACTCAACCGTAGCCGGTAAAAGACTTCGTTTCGTGTGGCAGGGCTATCTAGTAGCTAAAAGAATATTTACAGTAGACAACAGGGAAGATCTGCAGACCAGGGGGCAGAGAGGGCTGGTAAAAACTTAAATACGTTGTTCGAAAACACAATGAAATGCGAGGTAGCCTGCTACCATGTAAAAACGTTCACTCCGCCCATAATTAAGCCAAATGTAGTATGGAAATATCTTGCTGCAGGTCAAGACAACTAAAGCAAGTAACTGGAACATAAACGAGTTTCTTTACAACACGTCCAGATCCCGTTTAGAAAGAGACGTTAAAGTGGTTAGCATCCAAGAGAACTGAGATTATTGAAGCCATGGTAGGAGCAGCACAAACAATTCGCAGAGAAAGCACGCCCAGCTTTAACACGCCTACTGATCGGGACGCTAACGGCTGCATCGCTATGAAATCACAACCGAAATACTGAGGGCTGTAGCCGATCGAAGCTGCTCTAACTCGAGCTGCGCGCCCCCTGGCTGCTCCCAAGAAGAGGAGGCGCGCAAACAGACACGAAAATCGCTGCAACACCTGCGGTAGTGAGGATGACGACCTACTTCGACCAAGCCCTGCGGTCGACTGAGGTGGCGACCCCCCCCCCTCCCCCCCCCCCCCCCCACCCCCCCAGTATGCGTCCGCCAACAGAAAAACTGCCCCGTGTCCAACCTAACCAGAGTGGTAGTGACGATTTGTTCCGGCCAGCGAAGCCAGACCTTACAGCTCAAAGGCTGTGGGCATTGAAAAGGTGGCAATTCTGAGAAGAGCGGGTTGGTCTAATGGTCGACGCGAAGTCGAATTTGCAAGTAACGGTTGGTTGGATTTCCGCGATATTGTAAAATATCAGGAATAATGATTCCGTTCTCACGAGATGACAATGCTCTGACAGGCAAACCCACGATTTTGTGAACTTGCTGGCAAAAATTTGTTTGATATCATTTATTTCGTTATTAATTCCACCGAATTTTGTAATAATAATCAGATCAGCCCGTGATCTACCTCACTCAATTTGAAATTCTATGCTGAATCCGAATCTACGATCGGAAATATAAATTATGTTGTATTTAATTCCTCTCTCTTTGTTAGGAAGCTAGGCAGGGCTGTAGTCGATTCTTCTGCACGCCTTGTGGTACATTAGAGAACAGTCTCTGATCTATAAAGTGTACGAGCAAAATATTTTAGTGTGTTAATTAATAGGGTAAGAAGGATGTAGATGGTGACGTAAATGTCATGGAGACGAAAGATGCAGGAGATTCGCCTATAATTATTGCTGGGTTTTGGAAGGGTTCATCTTGAGAAGAAATTGGTTACACCATGAGGTAAGGTGGTTGAGACTGACTTGGAGTGATCGTTCGTATTTCTGGAGTGTAGAGCAGAGTACGTTTTATACTTCTTTATAACTTCCTGTTATTGCGTCTCCATCAACCCAAATGGAAGGGTGGGGCGGGGGTGGAGGTGGGGGGCAGTAAGTAGTACATTCAACCTTCAGGCAAATGGCAAGTAAAGCCGAGACGATTAAAACACTGAGATATTTACAAGTGAATTTAAAAAAATTTCTAACAGATAAAATAAATACTTTTTTATATACAAGAGACCTTGATTTCTTCCATTTCACTTTAAAACAGCAATAATAAAAAGGTAAAACGAAAAACATTAAGAGTACATTTAAAATAATTAAAAACATTGCCTGTAACGCTGATCTAAAAAGGAAGCACTTCACGGTCGATGAACCGGAAGGACCTGTTCTGGGGAAGTTCGTTTGTTGTTGACGGGGAGAGGATTTGGCGTTGAGGAAGGTGGGAGGGCAAAGATATAAAGATGGGGCATGTGTAGTATCAGAGGAATAATAGTGGATGCTGCGAGACGAGGAACGAATGGTTGGAGGAACCCTGATGAATGGGGTGGGTGGATTGCATGGAGAGTACAGTGTTCAAAAATGGTTCAAATGGTTCTGAGCACTATGGGACTTAACATCTGTGGTCATCAGTCCCCTAGAACTTAGAACTACTTAAACCTAACTAACCTAAGTACATCACACACATCCACGACCGAGGCAGGATTCGAACCTGCGACCGTAGCAGTTGCACGGTTCCGGACTGAGCGCCTGAACCGCTAGACCACCGCGGCCGGCCAGAGTACAGTGTATACGCATGCAAGGGGACATGTAAAATCATTGATAATGTGGTTTTATAAGCACCAAAATCACTGTGAGTGTGGTGTCACCGTCAGACACCACACTTGCTAGGTGGTAGTTTTAAATCGGCCGCGGTCCATTAGTACATGTCGGACCCGCTTGTCGCCACTGTGTGATCGCAGACCGAGCGCCACCACAAGGCAGGTCTCGAGATACGGACTAGCACTCGCCCCAGTTGTACGGACGACGTAGCTAGCGATGCACACTGACGAAGCCTCGCTCATTTGCAGAGCAGATAGTTAGAATAGCCTTCAGCTAAGTCAATGGCTACGACCTAGCAAGGCGCCATTAGTAACATTGCATGTATCTAAAGAGTCTCACTTGTATCGCCACAATCTTCAGATGTACCAAAAGGATGGATTAAAGTTAAGTATTCCAGAAGCTACGTTCTTTACTTTATAGATTCATTACGTGTCCTGTTTCAGACCTCACGCCATCCTGCTTTAGCTTAGTGCGTGTCTTTCGGCTTCCTCTCATTGTGTCTAGACTGTCTTGTCTAGACACAACAGTGAGTCTTTTAGGTTACACAATACATGCACTTACACGTTACTGTATTGTAAA
This sequence comes from Schistocerca americana, assembly GCF_021461395.2. Classification (NCBI taxonomy): domain Eukaryota; kingdom Metazoa; phylum Arthropoda; class Insecta; order Orthoptera; family Acrididae; genus Schistocerca; species Schistocerca americana. Next base: position 125,408,714 of record NC_060119.1, on the reverse strand, counting down.
TAAATTTCATATCTCGTCGCTTTGGCACCTTACGACAGTAGCGTTATACTGGACGCTGTAATTCTGTCAACAAATGTAAAATGATGTTATCATAATGAAATGCCATTATTTTCTCTGGAATGTTCGACTTCTGCAAGAGCAGTGGAAATGTGAGACCTGAGCGTATTTTCATGCCAACTGCCTCAGTTCCCACGAAACGTGCTTAAGAACAGTGTTTTTTTCTGATGTATGTTAACGACAGTTTACGCATTTTATAGCATTTTCACCGTGCAAATAGCCTGGCGCTCGTTTAATGTTGCTGTATTCTTACAGTTAAAATACCCATATACGACGATGGAACGTGTACATGTCACAAGATTTTAAAGACTGATACGTGTTGAAGCACAGTGGAAGTCATATGATATTTATGGCACTTCGTGAAGTATCACCTAGTTTTGGCATATACAGGGTGTTTCAGAAATGAGCAGCGATGGAAATACACCGTTTGTTGCAATATGCTTGGGACAACAGTACATTTTCAGGCGGACAAACTTTCGAAATTACAGTAGTTACAATTTTCAACAACAGATGGCGCTGCAAGTGATGTGAAAGATATAGACGACAACGCAGTCTGTGGGTGCGCCATTCTGTACGTCGTCTTTCTGCTGTAAGCGTGTGCTGTTCACAACGTGCAAGTGTGCTGTGGACAACATGGTTTATTCCTTAGAACAGAGGATTTTTCTGGTGTTGGAATTCCACCGCCTAGAACACAGTGTTGTTGCAACAAGACGAAGTTTTCAACGGAGGTTTAATGTAACCAAAGGACCGAAAAGCGATACAATAAAGGATCTGTTTGAAAAATTTCAACGGACTGGGAACGTGACGGATGAACGTGCTGAAAAGGTAGGGCGACCGCGTATGGCAACAACAGAGGGCAACACGCAGCTAGTGCAGCAGGTGATCCAACAGCGGCCTCGGGTTTCCTTCCGCCGTGTTGCAGCTGCGGTCCAAATGACGCCAACGTCCACGTATCGTCTCATGCGCCAGAGTTTACACCTCTATCCATACAAAATTGAAACGCGGCAACCCCTCAGCGCCGCTACCATTGCTGCACGAGAGACATTCGCTAACGATATAGTGCACAGGATTGATGACGGCGATATGCATGTGGGCAGCATTTGGTTTACTGACGAAGCTTATTTTTACCTGGACGGCTTCGTCGATAAACAGAACTGGCGCATATGGGGAACCGAAAAGCCCCATGTTGCAGTCCCATCGTCCCTGCATCCTCAAAAAGTACTGGTCTGGGCCGCCATTTCTTCCAAAGGAATCATTGGCCCATTTTTCAGATCCGAAACGATTACTGCATCACGCTATCTGGACATTCTTCGCGAATTTGTGGCGGTACAAACTGCCTTAGACGACACTGCGAACACCTCGTGGTTTATGCAAGATGGTGTCCGGCGACATCGCACGGCCGACGTCTTTAATTTCCTGAATGAATATTTCGATGATCGTGTGATTGCTTTGGGCTATCCGAAACATACAGGAGGCGGCGTGGATTGGCCTGCCTATTCGCCAGACATGAAACCCTGTGACTTCTTTCTGTGGGGACACTTGAAAGACCAGGTGTACCGCCAGAATCCAGAAACAATTGAACAGCTGAAGCAGTACATCTCATCTGCATGTGAAGCCATTCCGCCAGACACGTTGTCAAAGGTTTCGGGTAATTTCATTCAGAGACTACGCCATATTATTGCTACGCATGGTGGATATGTGGAAAATATCGCACTATAGAGTTTCCCAGACCGCAGCGCCATCTGTTGTTGACAATTGTAACTACTGTAATTTCGAAAGTTTGTCTGCCTGAAAATGTACTGTTGTCCCAAGCGTATTGCAACAAACGGTGTATTTCTATCGCTGCTCGTTTAGTTTGTATTGCCGTTTCAAATATACCGGTCATTTTTGAAACACCCTGTAAGTGCTATTTTATATACGAGGTGTTGCAAATTGCCGTTATAGACTTCTAGGACTCGTGGAGGACAGTGAGCATATAATATCTGGACAGGAACCCATGTCCGAAAATGTACGTTTCTGTTCTAGGAGTGTTTCAGTTCAGACTTCAACTCATCCAGTTTTGCTTGAGGAATTTAAATGGGGGTGATTGAATACAATTATTAGGTAACAATTCGAGAGCAAACATAGCGAAACATTCATTTATCACTTAAGCACATTTATTAGTATTAATACTTAAACAAACCATGTTCAAGTAGTTTCGAAACAAACAGGGATCCAGCATACCATACGTACGGAAGGGTACTGATGCAAGCCAGACATCAGGTGACCATTTGGCGTATTATACATCATCCTGTCTACCCTATTGTATACCAGGACAAGCAGCTCTGAGACTTTTCTCTTTCCCTCAGCACACATGGACGCGTTACACATCTGAAATGAAACTTTGTAAATTGTAGGTGAAGGTGGGAAGAAACAGGGATTACTTACGTCAGCTGCATCGGGACGGGGAATCTGCGGAGACCGAAAATGTGTACCGGACCGAGATTCGAACCTGGGATCGCCTGCTTACTAGGCACGTGCGATAACTACTGTTCTGTTGCGGACACAGTGGTGTCGCAGCTGGGCGGAGAAACTCTGTACGCTGCACGGCCGACCCATCTCCCCACCAAGCGTTTTCGGGCGTGGGATCCTATTCAAAATATTATGTATTCATTCACCTCTACAAGTCGTACAAGTCTGTAACGGGAATTTCCGAACACCCTGCGTAAACTAGGTGTACTCGCGGCGTTACCCATATTTAAATAGTAATTTACAACATGTTATCAAAAGTATCCGGACACTTCACAAAACATACGTTTTTCATATTAGGCGCATTGTGCTGCCACCTACTGCCAGGTACTCCATATCAGCGACCTCAGTAGCCATTAGACATCGCGAGAGAGCAGAATGGGGCGCTCCGCGGAACTCACGGACTTCGAACGTGCTGAGGTGATTGGGTGTCACTTGTGTCATACGTCTGTAAGCGAGATTTCCACACTACTAAACATCCCTAGGTCCACTGTTTTCGATGTGACAGTGAAGTGGAAACTTGAAGGTACACGTATAGCCTAAAAAACGTACAAGCCGAGCTCGTCTGTTGACTGACAGAGACCGCCGACAGCTGAAGAAGGCCGTAACGTGTAATAGGCTGACATCTACCCAGACCATCACACAGGAATTTAAAATTGTCAGAGAATCCACTGCAAGTATTATAACAGTTAGGCGGCAGGTAAGAAAACTTGGATTTCAGGAATGAGTGGCTGCTCAAAAATCACACATCACGCCGGTAAATGTCAAATGACGCCTCGCTTAGTGTAAGGAGCGTAATCATTGGACTATAGAACAGTGGAGAAGCGTTATTTGGAGTGACGAATGTGGTGATCCGATGGCAGGGTATGGGTGTGGCGAATGCCTGGTGAACGTCATCTGCTAGCTTGTATAGCGCCAACAGTAAAATTCGGAAACAGTGGTGCTATGGTGCGGTCATGTTTTACTTGGAGGGGTCTTGCATCCCTTGTTGTTTTGCGTGGCACTATTGCAGCACTGGCCCACATTGATGTCTTAAGTACCTTCTTACTTCCTACTGCTGAAGAGCAATTCGGGGATGGCTATTGCATCTTTCAACACGATCGAGCACCTGTTGATAATGCACGGCCCGTGGTGGAGTGGTTACACGGCAATAACATCCCTGTAATGGACTGGCCTGCACAGAGTCCTGACCTGAACCCTCTGGGATGTTTTGGAACGCTTGCTTCGTGCAGGTCTCACCGACCGACATCGATACCTTTCCTCAGTGCAGCACTCCGTGAAAATGGGCTGCTATTCACCAAAAAACCTTCCAGCACCTGATTAAACGTATGCCTGCGGGAGCGGAAACTGTCATCGAAGCTAACGATGGGCCAACACCATATTCCATTCCACCATTACCGATGGAGTGCGCCACGAACTTGTAAGTCCTTTTCAGCCAGGTGTCCGGATACTTTTGATCACATAGTGTATAATGCCGATGTTCACTAAACACACGTTTGTGCCATCACAAAAATCATCCCTTGGAAGCTTTGCGACGCGAGTCGCTTGCGGTCCAGTAAACCACGCAATATCGAAAATAAATAAATAAATAAACACCAGATTTTAACGCGATGGCTAAAGCTGACAGAATTCATGTCGCCGGTAACTCACTCGTTCATTTCATGGAAAACCTGCCAGAAAAAAAGAATAAATATTCATGACTTTTTGCTACGTGTGTAGCACGGGGACAATCATAATTTACTTGGGGTGTGTGGACAGCCAGAATTCTCTGAAATGCGTCTCTGTAAAGAACGTTTCCGTGGATTGTTGTTGTCTGCCTGTATTTGTAGATAACTGAGTACTTGAAGTCGTCTGTTTGTCTGTTTCTTCAGACCACTTCCGTCTTCCCCACTCTTTATAAATCTCCTCCCTCTCTCCCCATCTCCTCTACCCCCTCACTTTTCACTTTGTCCACCACCGCCACACCGAGTCTCTGGCAATCTCTTCCTCCCCCTCTCCCTAGCTCCTCCTTTTCCACTCTCTGTCCATCTCCTCCTCCACGCTGTCCAAAAGGAGGCTTCTGGTTCTTACCTCCATAGCATTTTTTTTTCAGATCGTAACCAATGTGTACAATATTTGGTTGGAATCTTTCCACGCGTTTAGGACAAGCATTTTACCCGTAGCTTTGCCTGGGTACCCAAATGTTAAACATATTTCACAAATATTATAATATTCACCTATCTGTATATATATTTCACCTGCATCTGTAGCAAATATCACGCTATAGTTTCATTTACAGGCAGTTCAACGTTGCATCTCCTCCACTATGTGTCATACCACGATATAGTTCTGTAGGTGCATCCAGTGGTATATATGGCCACTGTCTGCGAACGGGCCGGTCGGTGTGGCCGAGCGGTTCTAGGCGCTTCAGTCCGGAACCGCACGACCGCTACGGTAGCAGGTTCGAATCCTGCCTTGGGTATGGATGTGTGTGATGTCCTTAGGTTAGTTAGGTTTAAGTATTTCTAAGTTCTAGGGGCCTGATGACCTCAGATGTTAAGTCCCATAGTGCTCAGAGCCATTTGAACCACTTTTTTTCTGCGAACGGTGTTGTGAACATAGTCGTAAAGAGGTAGCGAATTAACACGTCATACACGGAGCGACAATTTTCACACATCTCAGTGCTTACGGCTAAACTGTGAGTCGAACAATAACGTATTACTGTCTCTACATTCAGCAACATATGTGGATACTGTGTGCAAAAAGTGTTGCGAATAGATTTCGTAGCCAGTAAGTAATAAACTTACTCACTATATGTGTCGCGCCAGTTGTCCATGCATGTCAATGTTTATGACGTTATATCTGCCGACCTATGGGTCGAACATTAATACAATTTTGCTGGTACATTCAGAGATATATGTGGACACTGTCTGCGAAATGTGCCTTTTTTGTTATTTCCGTTTCCTGGCGGTGTGTACGTTGATAAATGACTGTTTCTTCCAGAATGAGATTTTCACTCTGCAGCGGAGTGTGCTTATTTCTTGTTTGCCCGCTGTAGGCGCATGGGGGTCACTTCTCTGACTGAATTGTTTATCTTCTTGTGTGCAGTTAAGGCAGTACCCAGAAGTGGGTCACCCCTATCGACTCGTTTTTCTGTCTTGAAACCAGAGTATTTTCCATATTCCATTGTGTCTTCTTCTGTTACACGTGCACAAAAACACACGCACACACACACACACACACACACACACACACACATTCACACACTTTCGTATTTGTAGTATATATAATATTCTGTTTTTTTTAATTTTTATTTTAGCTTTTCCAGTTACCGCATGACGTGAGACATATGACACAGTGTAATCCATTGAGAACTAATTCTCTATCGTATACAAAATACCATTGTTACGTGGATCACACCATGCTAGACATTAAATATCTGAGATACATTTAAATGTGATGTCCACCTCAAACAAGTCCTAAATATAAAACATGTGGCTTTTAAAAATGGGAAAAGAACGGAACGAGGCAGCCAGTAAACAAATAGCAGCTTTATCGTTAACTGTTTTAAAAAAAATCTCCTTTGTTCAATATTTGAGGGCTGAAACACTCGACATAGTGAAAACGTTTATAAAGGATGTTTCTTAGGAACTGCCGATATCTGAATTACGGTGAAGTACTGCGCTGGATGTCTTCAGTGCCTCCGTGTACGCCCGGAGCACAAGACGTTCAACGATTCCGTCTAAAATTTATGCTTGGAAGCCCTGACGTTAGCCCACAGAAACGGCATATATCGAGAACACTGAGCCATTCGCAATTATTCCAGCTCATGTGTTACTCAGCGGCTAGGGTTACGTGTCTCCAACCAATTGCTTCAGAACCAACACTGGAAATGGGAAAAGCCTTACTATATATCTGGCCCTGCCTTTTCACTCTCTTTCTAAGGGTCTTTGAGAGATCGTCTTCGCCCAGCACTATTACCTCACAATTCTGTAGCCTGACAAATCACAGTATGTACACGAATTTCAACATCATAGCCATTTGAAATGAAGCGTGGAATCAGTCTTATGTAAAACGATATTTACATGCAGCATATATTTTAAGAAGTGGAAAAGAACTGGTGATTTGTGTTGCATACTGCTTTGATCTGCCACATAACCGACGTAACAATCCCCTCTCAATGGCATCGTAACAAGTATCAGGTGCTGTGTTCGCTTCGGAATCGGCAGGTAGTGAAAGAGCATGAACTGATTTGCGAATTTGTGCTAAAATTCTCCAAGTGCGACAGCTGGGCCACGCCCCGTTAAGAAGCAGTTGTCACGTGGCGAGCACACTGCTGGCGCCAGTGCCTTGCCCAGCGGGCTGGCGCGTGAATTTATCGCCTCGCTGGACCGTAAATCCGGCGCCTTTATTACTCACACGTTGACGAGGCGCCGTTCGCCGTCAGCGCACAAAGTGAGTGGAGGTACTCCAAACTTGCTCCTCGCCGGAGTTCGCTCTCAGGCGCGCCTAACGCGCGCCAACGCCGCGCAAGTTAGCGCTTAATGGCGCCACAACGAAGGTCTGCTGTGACCCTGTCGCTCCGATCGATCTGCAGTTTAACGCGTCGTTCATTACGGTGATTTTTTTAACCTGATTTAATTCCAACAGCATAACACCAGTAGCTACTAATAGTCAACTTCTTTGAAAATTTCATAAGTTAGTTCTTTCTTCAGTGAGGTCCGTTTCAACATCGAAGAATTTTCACTTGCTACTGGCCGTAGAGGGTGGTTCCTCGATTTTGTGAACTCCACTTGCATGTGAAAGAAAGAAAAAATCAACCTTATTCTCGTTCCTGCATAACACAGCACTCGTAGTCAAGATTACGTCGTCAGTGTCTGAAAAACAGTTATCGTTAAAACAGCATTCATCGACCTACTTTTATCAGCACCTGGAACCTAATAAAATACAAAGAATAACGACTTGTTACTAATATTTCTTAGTGGCACTTCAACAGGTGATTGCCTATCCATCGAACTTTTCATGAAGTGTAAACATAGATCCCATGCAACGTGATACACTCTCCAGCACTAAATGACAAAAAGTGGCCAGGTATTTTTGAACTAAACCCGAACGAATTACAACAGTGAATATTTGTATATTAGTATACTAATAAACTGATTCATAACCACGACGAACAAACTGAACGCCGCGTTTGCATCTCACGGTTCTTCAACTATAAAACACCTGTTTTACCCATAGTGAGAAAGAAACTTTAGTTTACGACATGGGGAAACGTTAACTGTCGTTGCTATAATCAGTTTCCATTCAACTGATTATGGGCAACTTGGGCGCGTCGGATTTACGACGCTCAAGGTACTCCACTCACACGATTATAATTGGAGTTGACTTCTATCTATCCTTGATATGTTGGCGAAAATACATTTTTACAGTCGGTGGGAGGCATAAAATGACGTCAGAAATCGTACTGAGTGGTGTCTCCGAAAATTATTTTGAATAGTTAGTTCGGTAGCCCACTCTGAGTATAAATCTTTGCGAAAACGTTCTTGACCTCTTAGAAAGAAAGAAATCTGAGCAAATCGGGAGCATCGTCACGGATACATGGAGCAGTGTCACCAAGGATGTTGTAGCAAGACTGCGTACGGTTTAATCCAAATCCACCAAAACTAAACGCAAAACGTATCTATCTAAAGAATCACATAAAAATTCCCTTCTTGCTAAGAGACAGTCTCCACTCCTTTCAGTGTGACTGTGTAAGTGTAGACCAGTTGTGCCTTAAATTCAAAGAAGTGCTATCGACGGCAATTGGGAGATATATACTGATAAGAGATCGTACTGATCTCCCTTGGTGCACAAAACAGGTAGGAACACTGTTTCAGAAGCAACGAAAAAAGCATGCCAAGTTTGAAATATTATTAAATCCCCAAAACAGGCGTTATTTTACTGAAGCTCTAAATTAAGCGCGGACTTAAATGCGAGATGTTTTTAATAGGTTCTGCAACGAAACTCAAAATCTGACAGAAAACCAAAGGGATCACGATCGCATTTAAGCAAGGCACACACCTTCACTGAGCGATAGCAACGATAGTGTGACAGATGACAGTGCCATTAAATCAGAGTTAGTGTATTCTATTATTAAACCCCCCACCGATGCGAAAATAGTTTTGGAAGTGTTCGATATTACTAGGTGTCCCAAGATAGGTCGTATGCCGTTATCAGGGTCAGAGAAGATCCTAGTTTCGTCTCAAACAACACCCGACGACAATCCTGGGTCGTCTGCCCGTTCTGCATGATATCTTGCCCGTCAGTAACTGAGTCCATGGTATTGTGGTATAGGACGTAGTGTTCGTCGTGCTCGTCAGGAATGGTTATTCCCATCATGCAAACGTATCCTAACAGTTTGATGTGATACATGACGTCCTGTAGTGTTCTCGAATTCCGAATTCAGTGTTGGAGTACACAGACCACGTTTCCTTTGAACCGACGGACAGCTTCATCTATTGTATGAACTTTGATACATAAAAGCTTTATTCTGTCAATGCCTCTGTGCTTCTACAAGAGCCTACCAATAGTCTTATTGTCAGTCATCCAGTACTAACACTCTGGTTCATACTGAACCCACAGCATCGCTTACGTTTATGATATGCTGCATTTTATCAACATCGCTACGGTCGCAGGTTCGAATCCTGCCTCGGGCATGGATGTGTGTGATGTCCTTAGGTTAGTTAGGTTTAACTAGTTCTAAGTTCTAGGGGACTAATGACCTCAGAAGTTGAGTCCCCTAGTGGTCAGAGCCATTTTTATCAACATCAGAAATAATGTTTACAGCACCTTCCTGTACGACTTTAGTATTATTAATTCTCCTCCGATACCAAAATAGAGTTTATGATATTATCCCGTTACTTTACATTAAATATTGTGAGTGCATATGCATGTGCGTTATATGCTCCGTCATCCCCAAGCTGTAGCAGATGGTTCCATCAGCTACACCTGTTTTACCTTTTTGATTTTGTATTATGTTAATGCTACTGACAGTTTCATGGCTTCTTGCTTGCCCTACTCGACATACTTCCCAAATAGGTTGTGTGGTGTTGGTTGAGTTGTTTAGCAATCCCTAAGTTGCTATAAGCCTGACCTCCAGTGACCCACATGGAGGGAATGCTTCCCATTAGATCATACACATTTAAGAAAAATAATTTAGTGCAACAGAAACGTGTTATTGAAAGAAATTTAAATTTTTTAGGGGTGGCTGAATTACACTGGAAAACATACGTACCATGCCACACAGGGATATGTTAATGAAGAGGCTCATCTGACAACAAATCGGTAGCTTTAGCTATCTGGTTTACTACCAAAAAACTTGAAACATATGAACTACCCACACACATGAGGGAGAAAACATTTCAAAAGTGAACAAAAGGATTGTAATCATGAAACACAGCCTCAGCACAGGTGAGTGGATACATGAAAGCATAACGTGAAACTATAGCGCAGATCTGACTAATGGCGACAAACCTGATTTGTTGTTTAAAGAAATAACACAGAGAATTAAGTACAAACACCAATGAAACCGCCACAACTCATGGCAGAAGCAAGCAGCTGGCTGCGAACAGTAAACCTCCGTAATTAAACAGTAGTCTCCCTCCCCCTCGATTCAGTTGCTGTATCATTGTCCTATTCTTAACTGTCTCAAGTGGTGCGAATTCAGAAGATGATGGCAGAAACGGCTGGAAATTTTCAGTCAGGCTTACGATCCGTACTCTGTGGAACCTCAGCAACAAGAGTACGCTTTTCAGTGCTCATGCAGAAGGTCGTCTCTTCTGTCACAAAGGCAGAAAATGCCTTCTAATTTAACTACCCACAACTTAACTCTTCCTGCCACTGTAGAAATCTCGCCGGCCAGTTGTAGCGTGCCTTGCGAGTTCCAACCAACAATAATTTTCTAAATAAGTTTTACTACCTCCCACCCTCGCGGATATTGTCACGGTTAACCAATGACAGTCTGGTGTGGCGAGGAAGGTTGGAAAATCTACCCCAATCCGTCACAGGTTTGTAATTCTGATCAGTCGAAAAGCTTACGTACAGAGAAGCATGGGGAAACGCACCGTCGCAGAATTAATTATTGTGAACCCGAAAGTGGCTCCGTTACTAAGATTTTAAAATGTAAATTCTTTCGTGGCATTTCCTCAGAGAGTCAAACGCTTTTCCGTTATGAGGGCTGCACATTGCTTGGAGTTTATCTTCCTTAAAAGAATTCCTCCTAGTGTCTAGCACGAAGCAATTATGTGACAGAGAGATCGTCCCTTAGTAGCCTGCTGTACTGAGGTGGAAAATGGTGAAGTCCCTGATTTCCACCTGCTCAGGAGGGTCGTTTACAACTCAGAGCAACGTTACGACTCTCTGAACCTATTAAGTAAGCTTCCATGTAGTGCAAGTCAGCTAAGAAATTCTCCAAGGCAGCATAAAACAAAAGGTCACCCGTCACCTTGCTAGAAGGAATGGAGCAGAAAAAGTAATTATCTGAGCAATCATAGGATATGCTTAATACTGTCTGCACTTACGATGTAGCCTTAAAGAATAGACTATTACTGGATGCCTTAAACTGGTTATTGGGATGTTCAAGTTACATTATAAAATACTTTGTGTGACAGTTAGCAGGGTGAAGTCCACTAATATTTTTCTTTAATTTAAAGAATTAATTATTTAGAAATTATTTTTAGTAACGAATTTTTGTATCTGTATCTATGATTTCTTGTCATATGAACCTAGGTATTGTACCACTGATACGAGTCAGTGTCCCACTGCTTATTTTAACATATCTTTTGGTATTTTTGTTGTGGTTGCGATGGGCTAGCGAGCGGTTTCCAATTCTGGCTGCTCCAAGGATTCCTGTTATTGTAAGCAGAAACGAATGGATGGTCGACTCAGGACTTGAGCTTTCAGTATAATCGTATACCACTTGACAAAAAAGTGAACCACCTGGAAGGGAAGGAGAAAGTGAAATGAATTGTTACCGATTGAGGGGGTATGTGATGATATTTCGATAATTGCAGTGTCGGGTACCATTTAAAAGGAACTTGGCAGTATGATCTCAGCTATTAGTATGATAAGCATGCATTCTTACATGCTGCATGCCGAAATGCGTTTGGATAGATTGTCGTGAAATCATTGTATGTTCTCCTGAGGCAACTTGGTTCACAACTATTGTAACAGGTTCTTGATATCCTTGATACTCGCATTGAGACAGAGTTGAGGTCTGAGCCAGTCTAACACATGTTCTATTGGTCATAGATATGGTTACCATACTGGCCACGGGGTTAGAATCACGCAGACAGGCACATGTCATGTGTGAAAGAACATTGCCCTGTTGAAAAACGGCATCATGAGAGAAAATACATGAGTTCACAGGAGGCCGTGACGTATCATTGTGGCCTCAGAGTTCGTGCAGTCACTAACAGCCTTTACCTGGAATTATACCCGACGGCTCCGTACACAAGGATGTCATGGATAACATTGCTGAGGACGAATTTTCAAAGAAGGAGATCTTTCCACAGGTCACCATTATACTAGTCGACGGCAGTTATCTGGGGTAATTCACAACCGCAACTCATCGCTCAGAACTTTGCGATGACATTCATTCACAGTCCATGCTTCCCAGTCATAGCACCACTCTAAAGGTAGTCCTTTGGGTTGTGGTAGTAACGACGGCCTTGGGCCGGTTATTCTCTAGTCCATCTGCTGCTAGTGTCCGACCAGTAGCACCAGATAATACAGAGAGTTGCAGGAGCTTATTACTCGTTTTCGGGTCGCAGGCCCAGATCTGAATTGGTTACACAGTACGGCGATCCTCCCTTGCAATGGTTAGATGTCGTTGACTGGAACCTTTAAGGCGACTGTACATGCCGTCAAAGTGACATCCGGATGCTCCACAAATCTTTGTATTGCACGACTGGAGCAGCTAGCCAAATAGAGGCCCATAATGTGGCCCCCTTCTAAATGTGACAAGTGCTGATTACACTGTCTTACACAAGTGGCTTCGCAGGGGTCACGCAATATATGCTGCGTTTCGCGCCCCGTGTGTATCCTACCAGTACTGTTAACAGCAATCAACACGAACCACACTAATACCCTCTGATGGCTGTTCTGCCTTTTGGAATCCCTAATTGTGCGCACGTTTACGAAGTTATGCTGACATCCAGCCAGGTATTCTGGATAATTTACTCATTTGTGTGGTAGTTAATTTACGGTTATGTAAAGGAACATCAAGTCACTATATACAAAACAGAAAGGCACACACATGATTTCTTCTTTTTTTCATTACTATAATCCTTTGTCGAACTAATCTATAATTGTTGAAGCATTAATGTAGTGTTCAAATATCAGTGTAAGGTTGACTGGTGCTGGTGCGAGAGAATTATTGTGTGGTTATCTTCGCATGTCTGCACAATTAAATGAAACAGATCTGCTGAACTAAACATGCAGAAGAATTTACGACAGTGCTGTTGAGTCTCGGTCGTATTGCAAGATGGAGAAATGTTTTTCTAAAAACAAAAACAAAAAGTCGGTACGTTGTCCCGTTTCCGAGTTCATTAGCATTGAAGCTAGTGAGTGAGGCCGTTGCCTGCTCAGATTCAAGCGGCTCGCAAGAGACGGTGTCGCCAAACGTGTTCTTCGTTTGGTTTCCTAAAATATAACAATGTATCGAATGTTTTTCTCAACAATTATTTCTCAATACAATCAATCCTGCTTCTTGAAACATTATGTGGACTGATAAGATTAGGCTTTTAGGCCTTAGTAAAACTTTACACCTCTAGAACTGCAGTCTAGAATCATAATTGAATATAAGACTAATAATGATGAGAGAGAAAATATCTCGTAAGTAATAAGGAGGTCTGTGCAGAATCGTTGAGAGAAGGAACACATGGAAAACACTTAAAAAAAAGAAAGAAGAAGTGGCAGGATAATATTGCATCTGTTAAGAGTCAATACAAAGGTTTGTAAGATGTACTCGATTCTATATTTTTCAACGTAATTCAGAATGGACACGATTGGACGGTGGGTAGGAGAAATTCTATTACAATATCATAACTAACTTTTCGCACTCATGTCATAATGTTCGCTTCTTTAGCTAAGTCTTCAGCACGGCTAGGTGCCATGTGGCGAGCTCAGTATCGGTACCTGGTACTGCTGAGGATATTTGCTTGGTGGACGGTGCACTCATCCTTGTGAGGCAGCGCGGCTAGGTGCCATGTGGCGGACTCAGTATCGGTACCTGGTACTGCTGAGGATATTTGCTTGGTGGACGGTGCACTCATCCTTGTGAGGCAGCGCGGCTAGGTGCCATGTGGCGGGCTCAGTATCGGTACCTGGTACTGCTGAGGATATTTGCTTGGTGGACGGTGCACTCATCCTTGTGAGGCAGCGCGGCTAGGTGCCATGTGGCGGGCTCAGTATCGGTACCTGGTACTGCTGAGGATATTTGCTTGGTGGACGGTGCACTCATCCTTCTGAGGCAGCGCGGCTAGGTGCCATGTGGCGGGCTCAGTATCGGTACCTGGTACTGCTGAGGATATTTGCTTGGTGGACGGTGCACTCATCCTTGTGAGGCAGCGCGGCTAGGTGCCATGTGGCGGACTCAGTATCGGTACCTGGTACTGCTGAGGATCTTCACTTGGTAGACAGTGCACTCATCCTTGTGAGGACAGCGAACGAGACGCTTGACAGATTAGTAGCGATTTAAAGGACAAGAAGCCCGACAACGGCTGCGAGAGCAGGTGCTGACCACGTGCTCCTCTAAACCGCTTCCGACGAGGCCACTGGGAGAGGATGACACGATGGTCGAACCGGTCCCGATTGGCCCGTCTAGGGCCAAACTCGGAACTTCTCTTACCTATTTTATTATTAATACACTGCAAAGCCGTCGTATTTGTCTGTGTGAAAACGATAATCTCCAAACCCATTACATAAATTTTCGTATGGTTTTTTCACGTAACCTGAGCATTGCTGGCGCAAGGTATAGGCTTTATCTAATCAAAATCGTATAGCGAAAAGAAAATCGTGATTCAGTGATTGAGCTATAAGCTATCCAAAACCTTCGTGTCTGTTCGTGTGAACACGCTAATTTCAGAACTAGTACACGAATCTGCATGGGCTTTATTTCATCATAAACGAAAAAAAGAAAAAATATGTCGTAATCTTAAGTTTTATCTAGCTAATAATGCTTAGCTAATAATGCGTCAGGAATCCCACGCCAGCCGGCCGAAGTGGCCGTGCGGTTCAAGGCGCTGCAGTCTGGAACCGCAAGACCGCTACGGTCGCAGGTTCGAATCCTGCCTCGGGCATGGATGTTTGTGATGTCCTTAGGTTAGTTAGGTTTAAGTAGTTCTAAGTACTAGGGGACTAATGACCTCAGCAGTTGAGTCCCATAGTGCTCAGAGCCATCTGAACCAATCCCACGCCACTATAGAATGTAACTGTTCATGACATTTCAAATGTTTGGCTCGTAGATGAAACAAGTCTTTTAGAGGACACGCTGCGCTCTTGTATTCCACTCGCTAATGAAGAGCGGATAATAGGGTTCGCAGAAGAAGTTCGCAGAAAAACAATGAGGCGAGGCAAAAAACATTACTGCGAAACGGTACTATCTATTCTTTTGAGCATGAATAGCTTTATATTAACAAATACGTTAAACATTTATGTATACTATGCACAACTTTTTGTATAAGGCACACACAGAGGAAAAAAAGAGGAAAAAGGAGGGTAAAAGAGAAAAGCTCTGCAAATTGCACCTGCCGTCATGACCTTCAAGCTGTGGCCGAGCGGTTCTAGGCGCTTCAGTCTGGAACCGCGCTGCTGCTACGGTCGCAGGCTCGAACCCTGCCTCGGGCATCGATGTGTGTGATATCCTTAGGGTAGTTAGGTTGAAGTAGTTCTAAGTTCTAGGGGACTGATGACCACAGATGTTAGTCCCATAGTGCTCAGAGCCATTTGAACCATTTGAGCCATGACTGTCGAGGAGCACTTGCCATGGTTAGCTCGATCTGGATGCGTGCTTATTCTGCAGCATTTTCACAAATGTTTCTCATTCCATGATAATCTAATGATGTCCTACAAAGGTGAAACGCGTCATTAGAGCATTATTTACGCAACCAAGACTACTTTATTCAAGAACTGCTCTTTATTTAGTACTCAATGATATTTATCATTAAAGCACTCCATTGCTGTGTCTGACAGGAATACCCGTGTAATTTTTTATACAGATATGCCGTTTGGTTTCCACAGTAAATAAAGAATCTGCCAAAGACACTGGGCTGTGTGATATGGCAGATCCGTAGATCTTATACTCTAGATGTTCTGAAATCAATTACTAAAACACTGTCCTTTGGACACAAACACTGAATGTAAAGCTCGACAGGGTGACGACGTGTCTAATGTGTACACTGGAAGCAGATGGAAACTCAGCCTTAAGTTTAGACGGAATTACACGCTTGTCCCTTGTGGCCTTATTTCATAACACCTGGGACGTGTGGCACCGTTGGCGAAGCTGCGTTGTCACGTAAAATCTTTGCGATGATCGACTGCTTGTGTGAGGTT
Source organism: Schistocerca americana (assembly GCF_021461395.2). NCBI lineage: Eukaryota > Metazoa > Arthropoda > Insecta > Orthoptera > Acrididae > Schistocerca > Schistocerca americana. The sequence goes on along the minus strand of NC_060119.1, from coordinate 125,392,577 downwards.
AACGATGACCGACAATACCGCAAATTGTGGCGTTTTTAGTTGAAGACAATAAATAAATAATATTTACAAAATTGATGAGTCCTTCAAAGTCACTTGTTGCCGGGATTTTTCATTGTTATCCTCGGCCAACGTTTGTTGAGTTATATTTCTGACGTTTTGTCGGGATGAGTGACTTGGTATCGTCGAAGATGCACCCTCCATTGCTGGTGGTGACCTGGAATCGAGCATGCGACCGAAATCTATACAGGGTGGTCCGGAAAATATTTCTTGCACCTTAAGGTAGGCAGTCCAACATATCATCCGCCCCGGCTGCAGATAATGTAAGCCTGTCATACATTCAAAGACAAAAAGTAGCGCACCACAAAGGTATTACCCGAATGGGACGGAAATCGGTGTATGTGATGTACATGTGGAGACAAACAATGGATTATAGTTTCAGAAAAACTGTATGATTTATTCAAGAGCTTGGCAAAATGAGCAAGTCAATAACGCGTTAATCCACATCTGATCTACACTCCTGGAAATTGAAATAAGAACACCGTGAATTCATTGTCCCAGGAAGGGGAAACTTTATTGACACATTCCTGGGGTCAGATACATCACATGATCACACTGACAGAACCACAGGCACATAGACACAGGCAACAGAGCATGCACAATGTCGGCACTAGTACAGTGTATATCCACCTTTCGCAGCAATGCAGGCTGCTATTCTCCCATGGAGACGATCGTAGAGATGCTGGATGTAGTCCTGTGGAACGGCTTGCCATGCCATTTCCACCTGGCGCCTCAGTTGGATCAGCATTCGTGCTGGACGTGCAGACCGCGTGAGACGACGCTTCATCCAGTCCCAAACATGCTCAATGGGGGGGGGGGGGGGGGGGGGGGGGGGGGACAGATCCGGAGATCTTGCTGGCCAGGGTAGTTGACTTACACCTTCTAGAGTACGTTGGGTGGCACGGGATACATGCGTACGTGCATTGCCCTGTTGGAACAGCAAGTTCCCTTGCCGGTCTAGGAATGGTAGAACGATGGGTTCGATGACGGTTTGGATGTACCGTGCACTATTCAGTGTCCCCTCGACGATCACCAGTGGTGTACGGCCAGTGTAGGAGATCGTTCCCCACACCATGATGCCGGGTGTTGGCCCTGTGTGCCTCGGTCGTATGCAGTCCTGATTGTGGCGCTGACCTGCACCGCGCCAATCACGCATACGACCATCATTGGCACCAAGGCAGAAGCGACTCTCATCGCTGAAGACGACACGTCTCCATTCGTCCCTGCATTCACGCCTGTCGCGACACCACTGGAGGCGGGCTGCACGATGTTGGGGCGTGAGCGGAAGACGGCCTAACGGTGTGCTGGACCGTAGCCCAGCTTCATGGAGACGGTTGCGAATGGTCCTCGCCGAAACCCCAGGAGCAACAGTGTCCCTAATTTGCTGGGAAGTGGCGGTGCGGTCCCCTACGGCACTGCGTAGGATCCTACGGTCTTGGCGTGCATCCGTGCGTCGCTGCGGTCCGGTCCCAGGTCGACGGGCACGTGCACCTTCCGCCGACCACTGGCGACAACATCGATGTACTGTGGAGACCTCACGCCCCACGTGTTGAGCAATTCGGCGGTACGTCCACCCGGCCTCCCGCATGCCCACTAGACGCCCTCGCTCAAAGTCCGTCAACTGCACATACGGTTCACGTCCACGCTGTCGTGGCATGCTACCAGTGTTAAAGACTGCGATGGAGCTCCGTATGCCACGGCAAACTGGCTGACACTGACGGCGGCGGTGCACAAATGCTGCGCAGCTAGCGCCATTCGACGGCCAACACCGCGGTTCCTGGTGTGTCCGCTGTGCCGTGCGTGTGATCATTGCTTGTACAGCCCTCTCGCAGTGTCCGGAGCAAGTATGGTGGGTCTGACACACCGGTGTCAATGTGTTCTTTTTTCCATTTCCAGGAGTGTATATGCAAGCAGTTATTCGGCATTGATTTATGGAAATTGTTATGTATGAGGCGGAACTATGGGCCTTATGGAAAGGGGGTGACCCGGCTGAGTCACGCAATTTGACTCTTAGTCTGATCATGAGGTGTGGCCATTAATTGCTCGTGTTGATCACGTAGGCTGACGTGAGGATCAATGAACTATACTTGACGGGATGTAACTAGAACATCTTAGGTGATTACAAAGTTAGTAGACAGAAATACAATCAAATACTTAGCTTTAATTCAGCATCAGCGGTGGGTGAACGTCGTTCTTTGTACAATAATATTTACAAGTCCAGTTGCAGACTGAACTGCGAATACTTCTTTAGAATTCTGATTGCTTCACACATATAGATAAATTGTCAATGCATAAACTGTATGTGGCGCCTGGCTAGGTCGTAGCTACTGACTTAGGTGAAGGCTGTGCTAACTAGCGTCTCTGCAAATGAGATCTCGGAAGCTATAACAAATGCACAATTTGTGGTATTGATAGCTACGATGCCACGGCGTAGGTGCAAGTTCGTCGGTTAGCACTACGACACCGACACAGACGACAGCGACCCCTAGCCGGCGCTGTGCAGTTCTACGAGCGCCGCTCCATATTCTGCTCATTTGATTCCAGTAGACGACGTGCACCTCAGTGCAAAATTAGGTATTCACGTTATTATGAATTCTAGTTATTATTGTAGTGAGACAGTAGAACCACCTTTACCCTCAAAGCTGTACCTGTATTCGGCCTATCCTTCAGTTTACAGGAGCAGACCCACGCGCCGCCTTCCAGGCGGAATACAAAACCATTCCTATTAAAGTCGGCTGTAGAACTGGGCAGTGCACTAGCTTGTCTCGTAAGACCAGCCGAGTGGCGGCGCTCGGTCTGCTAGCGTCGACAGTGGCGACTCGCGGGTCCGATGTGTACTGACGGACCGCGACCGATTTGAAGCCCACAACCTTTCAAGTGTGGTGCCTTGTGGTGACACCACAGAAATGTTGTATGTCCTCCTGAGGGATACGTGTGAGATTCCGTCCAACTGTTAGATCGTCAAAATCCATACCTGGTTGGAGAGCCCTGCCCATATCGCTCCAAACGTTTTCAGTTCGGGAGAGATCTGGTGACCTTGATAGTCAAGGTAGGGTTTGGGAATCAAGACGACAAGCGGTAGAAACTGTCACCGCGTGCGGGTGGGCGATACCTTTGTGAAATTTAAGTATAGGATGGCTTGCAATGAAAGAAACAAAACTGACCGAACAATATCGTCGACGTACCGCTGTGAGGGCGCCGTGTGTGACAGCCAAAGCGGTCCTGCCATGAAAAGAAATGACACACCAGGCCATTACTCCTGGTTGTATGGCCGTACGGCAGGCGACAGTCAGCGTGGTAACCCACCGCTGCCCAGGACGTCTCGAGACACGTCTTCGGCCTTATATCTCACTGATTGAAAAAAATTGTCTTCAGTGACGATAGTCCGCAGCTCGTGGTCTCGCGGTAGCGTTCTCGCTTCCCGAGCATGGGGTCCTGGGTTCTATTCCTGGGGATTTTCACCTGCCTCGAGGTGATTGGGTGTTGTTGTGTCGTCTTCGTCATTATGATTCATCCCATTACGGTCGGAGGAAGGCAATGGCAAACCACCTCCACTAGGACTTTGCCCAGTACGGCGGCGCGGGTCTCTCGCATCGTTCCCCTACGCTCTGTCACGGAGTATGGGACTTCATCATCATCAGTGACGATTCCCGATTATTGCGATACGTGTCTGGCGATGCTCGAGACAAAAAAATGGTTCAAATGGCTCTGAGCACTATGGGACTTAACTGCTAGGGTCATCAGTCCCCTAGAACTTAGAACTAATTAAACCTAACTAACCTAAGGACATCACATACATGCATGCCCGAGGCAGGATTCAAACCTGCGAACGTACTGGTCGCGCGGTTCCTGACTGTAGCGCCTACAACCGCTCGGCCACTACGGCCGGCTGCCCGAGACAGTAATGGGAGACAACCCGTCCTATACCCCACCCTAACAGCACAGCAAAATATCGACGAAATTCTTAGTCCCGTTTTGTTGCCACTCATATCAGGCCACCCTGCGCTAACTTTTCAACAATTTGATGTCCACCTTCACACGTTGAGAGTTTGTACTGTTTCTTTCCGTCCTTCCTAAAATCTACCCTGGCCAGAAAGGTCGCCGAATCTCTTCCCAGTTGAATCATTATGGGCAGCGACAGCCAATCAGCGCGGGATTCTGGCAATATACCGCGTCAGATGGACAGAATTTTACACGATATCCTTTAGAAGCACATCCAGCAACTGTGCCAATCAATCCCGAGCCAAACGCCAGAGGAGAGCGAAGGCGTTATTGTATTGCATTATTTGTAAAGCTCTTTCCCTTGAATAAGTTATCCAGTTTTTCCGAAATTATGATCATTTGTTAATCTGTACATGTGCATAAGATCTACCGATTTCCGTCCCATTTGGCTAATTCTATAAAAAATGGCTCTGAGCACTATGGAACTTAACTGCTGAGGTCATCAGTCCCCTTGAACTTAGAACTACTTAAACCTAACTAACCTAAGGACATCACACACATCCATGCCCGAGGCAGGATTCGAAGCTGCGACAGTAGCGGTCGCGCGGTTCTAGACTGTAGCTCCTAGAACCGCTCGGCCACTACGGCCGGCCGGCTAGTTCTATGGTGAAGCTTTTTAAGGCCAGTTCTACTTTCCCCATATCTATGAATCAGTCCCACCCGCAGACTCTGGTGTGACAGTTATTTCCGCGAGCACTTCGGTTTCCGTGATGCTTGTTCTTGCCTTCCATGCTATAACAATCTGCTGTTTGTCGATTTCTCAATCTGAGGTCCGAATAGTCTCTAGAAGGATTCCCCATTCTTCTCTGCTCCGCTCATATATTCTGTTTACAGCGTCTCACCACCAGGAAGAATTTACTCTCGTGGTGGATATTGGTCAGAAGCTTTTGGCTTATAAGTGTATTCTGTAATTTCATGTAAAACATCATATGGTAGTCAAAATTTACGCGATGTTGATCGAGGGAGTGGCATACACTGTCGAACGAGGATCCATATCTCGCAACTGAAATACATTCGATATCAGCAGTATTTACTAAAGAATAAGTAAATGGGCAGTATTGCAATTCATTTCCTGGCGAGGAGAATAAATTTTAAAGAACGGCAACTGTGGTGGCTCTTACCTTGGGAAAGGCAACATGAGCCACGAAAACAGGAGATATATAGTCATCGAAATTTAGTATGCCTAAAATACGCGCCTTAACGAGAGTTGTAGCTCTTCTCTTGCCGTCGCTATGGTTGGCTACACTAAATCACTTCCTAACCGTCGCTATCAAGCATAATCTACACGTCAGACAACGCTACATGTCACTTGCTCAACACAACCTTCATACAATGACACAGAGCCGAAATATTGACAGTATTCCGTTTTAGCTATGTTTGTGCACATGTGACATTATTTTCCCGAACATCACTACACCATGATTGAGAGTTGACATGCAATGTAGGTGGGTTAAATCCACCATAAAAATAACACTGACACTGCAGTGTTTAATTTACAACAACGCTTCGGTGAACTGAGCACCTGTGGTGTCACCGCCAGACACCATACTTGCTAGGTGGTAGCTTTTAAATCGGCTGCGGTCCGCTAGTATACGACGGACCCGCGTGTCGCCACTGTCAGTAATTGCAGACCGAGCGCCGCCACACGGCAGGTCTACAGAGACTTAACTAGCACTCGCCCCAGTTGTACAGCCGACTTTGCTAGGAAAGGTTCACTGAGAATTACGCTCTCATTTGCAGAGACGATAGTTAGCATAGCCCTCAGCTAAGTCAATTGCTACGACCTAGCAAGGCGCCATTTATCCTTTGCTATGTATCTAATGAAGCATGTACAGTAATAAGACCAATGTTCACCAATTGTGGATTAAAATTAAGTATTCCAGCAGCTACGTACTTTTCTTTATAGCATTCATTACGTATCCTGTTTCAGACCTCACGCCAGCCTGCGTGAGTTTAAGCGCGTGCCTTTCGGTTACCCGTCACTGTGGATTGGCTGCCTTGCCAGTCCACAACAGCACCCTATGACGCATTTTTCTTTATTCAGCGACTCTGCTGCTACTGAATGACCTGCCTTTTAGCAAGAAGCGTACCTGATTCCAGGAGTAAGACGTCCTAGAGCAAAAGCAGTACACTTGTGCAGCGTAGAGAACCCCTTTGAATGATCCAGTGCGAACGTAATACGCTTTCATTGAAACATTCTAGAAACGCTTTTTATTGCAAGAAAAGTATGTTTTCACCTTTGGAAAGATCAGTGTAATATATGTTTCACGAACTAATGGGTTTGAGGCTCTCATGGTCGCCTGTGGTTATGCGCTACAGTAGCGTCACTAACACAGATTGAGTAATGGGCTGTTCGCGATCAATGTTCCGCTTCAGCAGCAGGAAATGGAGTGGGCTCAACTACAAGACACCATGTACCTCTAAGCCGCATCAGTTGTCTGCGGTATGGTGAAATTCTTCGTCGGAGCGCCGGTGCTCAGTGGAAGTTTTTTATTTCACATTACTTGCACATAAAAGTTGTTTGTGTGTAGAAAAACTAGCTCAACACCCTCTGCTTCTCTCGCGTAAACCGTATGGTCTGCACAGATTGTTAATGTTTCTATGTAATGGAATTATTATGTAGTTACTAATTGCAATATCCTATAAACTATTCACTCTAGTTAAGACTGAAGAAACATGTTCTTTACCGAACGCTCTTCTGACCCAAAAGCGATTCTGCTAGCTGAGTTGGAGGTCTATGTTATCCCTGCTTTTCGAGTTCCTGTGGTGACATTTCCACAGATACTTTCGTCCACTAACACATTTCTTTATTTCTAACCGAGAAGGAAAATAACAATTTTTTGATATTTAGGTTTTTGATATTTAGCTTTTAATGATCTAATATAAGGGAATATTTTCTTAAAATATTTCATCCTCTATTCAATCTGTTTGGGGCTGAACTTCCAAAAAACACTGAAACATGTATTTTTTATTTATAACCGAGAAGCCAAATCCTAGTTCTCAAAGATCTACCTTTGAAAATGCCTTCGTAGGGAAATACTTCCATAAAACGTTGCATTCTCTGTTTCAGCTCGTTAGGGGTTGCGTTTCCAAAAATACAGAAACACGTTTTTTTCCAAGCGAGAAGTTCATAGACGCAGCTTAAAAATGATGAGAAGTAATGCCTGAAATTTGGTATTCTCGGCACATTCACTGTGGATCTCGGAATACTGAATTCTCGAAGGATATGCAAAATGGAATGTGTCACTTGTCTAGCTCCAACTAACATTCTATGTTCAAAGCGTGTTAGTTCCCTTCAGGTGGCCATAATCTCGTTGGAAGCCCTTTCACATAAATCACGTGAGTAGAAATGACAGCTCCTCCAATGCACTGTCCACTTATGTCTTGTGTACGCAATACTACCGCCATCTGTATATGTGCACTTCGCTACCCCATGACTTGTCACGTCTTTCTACACGTTATCTGTTTTGAGATGTGATTTACTAACGTACGCTGATATTTTAGGACAAATACACCTCAAATTCACGAACGATATTTTCATTTCAAAATTTATATTTACAACAGGTTGCGTCAGAGTACAGCAGTTGTTTGTTTTTTGAAGTAACAATATTTTCGCCGCTAAGTTATATTCTGTAGTATTGGCTTTTAGTGATAATACAAGGGTATAAGAAAACCTCAAACACTCACTAGTATTCCTGTATGATTTCATCATCATCATCTTCACGTGTCATTCTGTAACCACTGCTGAATATAAATATCAGCTGGCAATTCCTGCGTCTTGTAGTCCTTAGCTTTACGCTTTCGTGTTACTTTTGAAGGTCTTCTACTGTCGTATATCCACGTATCATTGGGCCTTCGCCGCAGTCTTTATTTGTTCTTTGGAATCCAACATAGAACTTACTGGACCAACCAACCACCAATTTGCCTGTCTACATACCCCAGCTTCCTACATTTCATATTTAGTGACGTAATTGTTTATTCTACGCCAGGGCGACTCATTATCAGTTTATTTGTTTTTCTTTCTCTTCTTGTAAATCCCAAGATATATTAAATGGTTTCTACTTTAATGGCAGTAATATTTCCTGGTAGGACGAGACACAAATTCTTTCTGTTTCAACCTTCCCATGACTCTGACACAGTGTCGCAGTACGAAGTCCATTTAGTTTACAGACTTCTAGTAAAACAATTTATTACTTTAATATCTTTAGAATAGTGACCCACACATTATGATCTGCATCTAACATTGACCTCTTTATAGAAGTGTAACGGATAACTTCATTCTATTTAAGTCATTTAACTATCACACCTAACTTTATACAAGGGAAATTAATGTTATTATTTTGTAAATGTATTATGAATATGATTGGTATTGACATATATAGGGTGGTCAGAAACAGGCTGAAAAGCTTGTAAGCGTGTTGCTGTGTAGTTTGTTCTATTTGTTCATTTACAATATGCTCTATTACGCAGTATCTGTAATACTAGGTGTATGTAAACACATCAAAAAAACTTTTCCATCACCTTGGTTCCGAGAGTTCCGGAACATGTACAGAAAATTGGAATACAGATCAACATACACATCATTTCCGCCTTTTTATTGCTCATGAAAACTACACATTGTATTTTGGACCACCATACAGCGAGACCTTCAGAGGTGGCGATCCAGCTGAACACAGCCACCAACTTCCAAAACTGGAAAAACACAAAAGTCATTTACACACATCGCGCAATTGCATTTGGTGAATTTAATTTACACAATGGAAGCAGTTTCACATCACTATCTGTATCAGTGAATAAAGTATGTTTGTACTAAATACCATGTGGTAGCCAACGTAGTTACAGATAAAGCAGTCTCTCGGGAAAACGCATGAATGAATGAATGAATCCATATCAGAAATGACTCTTACGGTAATCACCATTATTTCCCATTAGTATCCAGAGTTCTGAAATAAAGATTGTCAAATATGTACATCACACACTAAGTAGATTCAAATACTTCCATCGGGCATGGGTGTGTTGTCCTTAGCGTAAGTTAGTTTAAGTAGTGTGTAAACTTAATGACCGATGATCTCAGCAGTTTAGTCCCGTAAGACCTTACCAGAAATTTCCAAATACCTCCATCCACAGATTGTCTGAAGATACGTCTATTCTTATGCAATCCCAGCAGCGAAGACTATTCTATCACTTGAATAGTAACCGTCCTTATGTTTCCCATAATGGGGGTAGGTACCAGGGATGCCAATGGTACCAACTTGAGAGTCTAACCGTGACTACCTGCTCAGATACCTACCCTAATGGTCGAGTTAAGTCTCTCTACCCTTTCCCCTAAGCTGCACTAGCAAACAACTGACACTGGCCACTAGTAAGGAACTCACATTTACTCTTATCAGTTACAGTATAGGAAAAGGATACAGAAAGGACACAGGAGTATAAATATCCATATAAAATCGATAATTTAACGGCTTTCTTTCTTTCGAGAGGCATTCTCCCTTCGCAACCATATCGAATGGTAATTCAAAACAACGTACACCCGCGACATTAAAAATATATATAGGATGGATCTCACTGATCCAGCTGATCGTCTATCCATTGCTCGCTGTGCAACACAAACATTTCGAATGGTTTCATATTAAAAGTCCCTGTCTCTGCGACCTGAGTCAAAGATTGTAATTCATGCTGATTATTAACTTGCTTTTCAGACGCAATGGAAGCTCGGTTTTGAAATGCCCTTTTTAGTTTGACGTCAGTTTCTAAGCCAACTCTCAGTTTAAGACTATACGCGAGCGCTCATTAAAAATTTATGAACCTGATTTATGTCCAAGTATTCAATACGACGTGTTACTATCGCGATCTGGCTTTGAAATAGAAAACAGGAGATGGAAAGCCATAGGCAAAGCGCAACGAAAGGGCGTTGACGTTTACTCGATTGTGACACAACTGGTTACTCAACTTGAACATGAACTGTATACCTCATACTACACAGACTCAATGGGTAAGAAATCACACAACTTCTGCAGGGACATGTGTTTCCGTCAGCTGTTGCTTCCACAACCAAATGAGCTGGAAACAGAGAGCGTGTGTAGTTAAATGAATAATTTACGGTGGTGTCATCTCCGACCACCATGTAACTCGAAGAACTGCGTCAGCCTCGCCTTGCCTGGATTGCTGAAATATCTCATGGAAAAACAATTATAAATTTAGGTCGTTTGAGCGCGCATAGAGTAGATCCTGAGTAAAACACAATTTAAGTGAATGGAGCACGTTTTGTATGTAAACAATATTCAATAATACTTTAAATCAAAAAGAAAGTGTGAGATAACGAATCTGTGAAGCCCAACTGTATCAAAAAACATATACAATGCGTGAATCGATAGGGTAATCAAATTAGCCGTGCGGCTACAAACGAAATCAGAAGATTTAACAAAAAAAATTGGAAATTTGTGGTAAGTCCTATGGGACCAAACTGCTGAGGTCATCGGTCCCTAAGCTTACACACTACTTAATCTAACTTAAACTGACTTACGCTAAAGACAATACACACACCCATGCCCAAGGGAGGACTCGAACCTCCGACAGGAGCAGCCGTGAAAGCCGTGACAAGGCGCGTCAAACCGCACGGCTACCCCGCGCGACAAAGGTTTAACATTCCTTGTTTTGCAAATCAAACTGCCTTTTCCTGCTGCTATTTATTTTCTTTACTCCGTACGTGTTTCGCCTTATATGCGACAAACCACTCCACATTTGCAGAACACCTAAGAGAAAATGATCACAAACCAACCACTAGAGAAGATGACATGAGAATAATTAGAATCAACAATAAAAAGCACCTTCCGCGTATGCAAGAAAATTACCACATACATAAAACCAAAGCAGAGGGGAATATCCTGTTGAATGACCAAGTACACATGCCAAGCAATTCATTATTTACACTAATACATAAAATAATAGAATAATGCTCACAAAAAGGATAAATATAAAAGTAGCGTTCAATGTAATAATAATAGAACCCAACATCTTTACACCCACTCATCCATGACCCCTCCCCAGAATACTGAAACGAAAAGTCAAAACAGCTGTCACCAAAGTTTCAGCCACTTGCTAACAGCTAGTACAACGCCCCCCACCCCCCAAAAAAATAACAAATAAAAAAAAAATAAAAGTCGGCTGTATCCCCCCCTCTCTCTCACTCATACGCACACACACGGTATAAACAGCATAAACAGAAGTTAGTAACGAACATATACTTCTTTAGGTTGGCGACACATAGGTAAACATACAAGAGACGATGAAACACGTAATGGAGTCGCAACATTTACGCTGTGAAAAGAAGTGTACGACGAAATAGTCGTATCGAGTGACAGAAGAACGATAGTTCAGCACAAAAAAGAGTGAGAAACATGCTGAACAGTGTGTGGATGGCAAAAACACGAAGAGGTGAAAATAGAACAGTGATAAAAGTGGTAGTGTGACCTCCAGACCACATGTGAGGAAACGCAGATCAGCAAATCGTAAGTAATTACATTTTTTACAAAAAATCGCGGAATAAACTGTTTAATAACCTAAAACTAACAAAACTGTATCATTATAGATCCCACTGATGATGCCCTAAAACAGCAGAAGGCGAAAGGCGAATGGAGTAAATAAAATAAATAGCAGGAGGAAAAGACAGGTTGATTTGCAAAACAAGTATTTACGTGCTTGCTGCGGAGGATGGCCACACAAACAAACATGTTATATAACATTCCTTCCCATCATCATGATTGAAAGTTGAGCAAAGCAACTTAACAAACGGTTTACAAATAAGCTTGCAAGTGATGGTTCAAATGGCTCTGAGCACTATGGGACTCAACTGCCGTGGTCGTTAGTCCCCTAGAACTTAGAACTAGTTAAACTTAACTAACCTAAGGACATCACAAACATCCATGCCCGAGGCAGGATTCGAACCTGCGACCGTAGCGGTCTTGCGGTTCCAGACTGCAGCGCCTTTAACCGCACGGCCACTTCGGCCGGCCAAGCTTGCAAGTGAGAGAAGCTGTTTGCAAGTGTCTTGAATTCAGAGATGATCAATTCAGAGACGGGTACTAAACACCAGTCTGAAGCAAACGAGAACGAGAACAAAGACCAGCGTAGCACAAGGCAAGTTCAGATACAAAATTTAACTCGAAAATGAAACAATGTAACTTATCTTGAATGGTAATGTTCCCATTTATGTTCATGGAACTGGAATCCGCTCTGCTTAGTGTAAACTCACCATAATGCTGAAAGTTGCTGATGGAATGCTTGCATATCATTAAACAAGACAATTACCTTCGGGATGGCTAGGTTAGATTCAAAAATGGTTCAAATGGCTCTGAGCACTATGGGACTTAACAGCTATGGTCATCAGTCCCCTAGAACTTAGAACTACTTAGAACTTAGAACTACTTAAATCTAACTAACCTAAGGACATCACACAACACCCAGCCATCACGAGGCAGAGAAAATCCCTGACCCCGCCGGGAACCGAACCCGGGAACCCGGGCGTGGGAAGCGAGAACGCTACCGCACGACCACGAGATGCGGGCGCTAGGTTAGAAAACCAGAGGAGAAAACCTAAGATAAACCTAAGTTACCTCATATCGATTCAGTTAATACGTAGGGGCAAGTGTTGTACTTGGAAGATAGCGTACCTAGGAACACGTGATATTCGTGGTGGGTGTTTGAGGCTAGTGAGCAATATTAGAATCACTGAAGGAACGCACTCTAGACACCATTGTAAATAGTTGCGACATTTCCTGTTTTTGTTCTTGTGAGACATGAGGTTCTGTCTTGTGCAGCGTTTGTAAATACATCGCGTATTTAATATTTAACATATTTTAATGAAGAAGAATCCCCATTTCGTTTTCGATTTTTAAAATATAGCAAATAGTAAAATAGAAACTTCCTGGCAGATTAAAACCGTGTGCCCGACCGAGACTCGAACTCGGGACCTTTGCCTTTCCCGAGTTCGAGTCTCGGTCGGGCACACGGTTTTAATCTGCCAGGAAGTTTCTTATCAGCGCACACTCCGCTGCAGAGTGAAAATCTCATTCTGGAAATGGTAAAATAATTGTAGTTTAAAAGCATGTAATATTTACTTTATAATGTGGAGTACCATTTATACTGTACTCTAAGAAAATATAGCAAAAATTAATGTGGAAACAAAATATTTTCAAAAACCTTACATATAACAAGTTTGTAAAATAGTTCCCAAATCGGACGCCTTCTAAAAATAATTAAAATAACACTAAATAAAATTAGAAAAGGTACTGGATTACAGAAAACATAATCTGGCTTCAAGGCTGGCGTAATACAATACCTTCCAGAGTGTTATACCGTTTCTCTGTGTTTTCTTTTATGAACCAAAGAACCTTGCAACAGAATAATGCTGTAGGCTTTCTTACTGACAGCGTGATTTTGTGACGTTTAAGGAAAACCTTAAGCCACTTTCTCCCAGCAACTTCGTCTTTCAAACGGGTGTTCAACGTTATTTCTCTCTGCCAACTGTATTGCCGTGCTTAACATGTCATATGAGTAAGCCCAAAGAGAGAAGCTTCCATACCAGGACAATATCTAGCAAGCTCTTCTTCAAGATCGTGACCAAAACTGTAGGATTTCCGCTTTCTCTGTTGCTTCTTCAGTTGTGTTGCGTGTTGGAAAATGAGATAATTGTTTTCGGAACATTACTTACTTACCTTCTTAGAATCCATCATCTTTCTCTGAAATGCATTAATGGCTTTAATCATTTTAGACGCACTCAAACTTCTTTGATGAACATTCCCGTAATGCTCTTGAAATGTTGGGGCAAATTCCGAGACCGTAAGAATGTGCGCCAACACATGAGGAAGTAAGAGGTCCAGTTTAAGCAACTGAGAAGGACCAGCGTACGCTATTACAGCCTACACATTGTTAACCCAATAAACTTTTAACTAATCGTGTAAACGAATCCAACACATTAAAAAACCATAATTGAGAGGATTTTATGTAAATAGTAAGCAAAAACGCTGGTATATTCAAAGACGTTCTATTAACATGTTATTTTATGGTGTTGTACTGGAGGAAGTAAAGCTGTGTGGACGGGGCGTGAGTCGTGCTTGGGTAGCTCAGTTTGTAGAGCACTTTCCCGCGAAAGGCAAAGGTCCCGAGTTTGAGTCTCGGTCAAGCACACAGTTTTAATCTTCCAGGAAGTTTCAGGATCGTTTTTATTCAATATGGCGCTCCTCTGTGCACGACACAGCCAGTGATGTGGCTGTTGCAGATATGGCAGAATTAGCACCCGTCATTTCCCTATAGCCTGGCATTCCAGGTCATCTGATCTTAATCAGTGCGACTTCTGGCTGTGGCGTCATCCGAAATATGTTGTGTTCAGTGTTCCAATTACGAACGTAACTGAATTGAAGGTACTCACTGCGATGTGCATTCCGAAGGTGATCCCGAGATACTCCGATCTGTTGTGGAGCGCACTGTTCATCGATTTCAACTTTTGGAAGAAAATGGTGTACAGTATACTGAACATGACAATGTTGACTGGAATACTCTCTTTCGAATTCTGAAGGTGGCAGGTGTACAAATACAAGGAGCGGAAGACAATTCACAATTTAAACAGAAGCCAGATGGCAGTTACAAGGGTCGAGGGGTATGAAAGGGAAACAGTGGTTGAGAAGGGAGTGAGACAGGGATGTTATTCAATCTGTGTATTGAGCAAACAGTAAAAACATCAAAAGAAAAATTTGAAGTAGGAATTAAAATCCATGGAGAAAAAGTATAGACTTTGAGGTTTACCAATGACAGTAATTCTGTGAAAGACAGCAAAGGACGTGGAAGAGCAGCTTAACAGAGTGGACAGTGTCTTGAGACCATCAACAAAAGCAAAACGAAGATAATGGAATGTATTCGAATTAAATCAGGTGATGCTGAAGGAATTAGATTGCGAAATGAGACACTGCAAGTAGTAAATGAGTTTGCTGCTGTCATGGATTGTGCGGCTCATCCCGGCGGAGGTTCGAGTCCTCCCTCGGGCATGGGTGTGTGTGTTGTCCTTAGGATAATTTAGGTTAAGTACTGTGTAAGCTTAGGGACTGATGACCTCAGCAGTTAAGTCCCATAAAATTTCACACAAATTTGAAAAAAAATAGTAAATGAGTTTTACTATTTGGGGAGCAAAATAACTGATGATGGTCGAAGTAAAGATTGGCTATGGTAAAGAAAGCGTTTCTGAAGAAGAGAAATTTGTTAGTATCGAGTATAGATTCAAGTGACAGGAAGTCTTTTATGAAAATATTTGTATGGAGTGTAGCCATGCATGTAAGTGAAACATGGATGATAAACAGTTTAGACAAGAAGAGGAAAAAAGCTTTGGAAATGTGGTGCTGCAGAAGAATGCTGAAGATTAGATGGGTAGATCACGTAACTAACGAGGAGGTCCTCAATACAATTGGAGAAAAGAGGAATTTGTGGCACAACTTGACTAGGAAGAGGGATCGGTTCGTAGCACACGTTCTGAGGCATCAAAGGACTATCAATTTAGTATAGGAGGGAAGTGTCGGGGGTAAAAATCGTAGAGGGAGAACAAGAGTGGAATAAACTACGCTGATTCAGAAGGATGTAGGTTGCTGTAGTTATTCGGAGATGAAGAGGTTGGCACAGGATAGAGTAGCATAAGAGAGCCGCACCAAAGCATTCCCTGGACTGAAGACCACAACAACAACATACTGAAGATGTCTTGTGCCAGTCTCAAGACAGTTAAAACAGATGTCATTTTGCTTTTCATGCGGTTTTTAGTCATAGGACGATTAAAAATCTTTGTCATCTTGTCATTTTGCATTTTGTGCGGTTTTTGTTCCTGGGACAATTAAACACCATTGCCATTTTGCTTTTTATGTGGATAATTAAAACCGATATCATTTAGCCGTTTATGTGATTTTTAGCAGCAGGACGATTAAAAACTAATTTTCCCATCTGGTGTGGTGCGAAATTACCACAACCGTTGACTGCCGAACTTGTGCAGTCTCGCATTCAACAGTACGTGTAATGTGCAACACAAATCATAGTTATCGTATGTGATATATCTGTCATTTGTAGTCGACCACTTTTACTTTGGGATACTTACAGTGCCACCTATGGTAAAATTTTCGTGATTTTTTTGTTTCATGTCGTTTCCACTCGCATCAACAATATGCTGTTGAAATTTGACGTCAGTCTGAGCTGTGGTTCTCTTTCTACAGCGTTTTGAAACTGCAGTTTTTATTATGGGCGTAGAGAGAAGGAGAGGGATCGAAAAAACAGAGAGTTCACTCCACAACACTGACAGTGGCAGCAAAGAGTTGCTTCTGTGGGCGTACATGTGTTTCTTAATGGATGAATGTAATTCGTCAAACATTTTCTTAAGATGGATGATGGAACTATGTGGACTAAAATACAAAAATGCTACTTAGAGTATTAAATTCGTAATTTGGTAATGCAGAAGAGACGAGTTTACAGTATAGGGCAAATAATATTACCATTCCACACTGGCCACGATAGTGCCAGTCATGTTAGTAGCTTAGGACAAATCCAGCTGAGTCAAAGAACGAATTATAAGAAAAATATATCATAAAACTTAATTAACCCTTAGCTACTGCAAAAACTTTTAATTCCTTATATTTCTACAGCTGCAGTCTTCTTATTTCGCTGTGTAAATTTACTAACACGAAACAAAATGAAACATTTTAGCCGTGCGACCTCGAAGTCTGTTACATGCAGTATTAATTGGAAGTGCTCTGAATTGCAGTCATTCGAATGTGCAGGCGTCAACAGTTCAGTAGCACGGCGTTCATTAACTGTATATTGAATTGGAATCTAATTCGGCTAATCCAGCTAACGTGAAAAGCTGTTATCTCCTGCGCCTCTTCGGATCGTGGTTGCGAAACAGTTGCATTTAAACGAACATTCTGCTCATTCCGCAACGGATCACATCTGTATTCCCTTTAGAAATCTCATTTGCTACGTTCTTCTCTCTACGTATATTAACTCTGCAGTATTTTCCTGTGAATCGGGTAATTTACTTTATTAATAATCACCTCGCTTCTTATGCCACAACCGATAATTCGTAATTCAGATTAATCTTATAAAGTTGATTCCCCTGTATTCCTCTTTGTGCATATTTTTCAGGTGGCTGAGGATTGAATCCTAATAAAAACTTCAGCAGTTGATACTACCGTCAGCGTCTATACAGGACGTCACAGTATCGCTATACTCGGAAGTCCCTGGCGGAAATTATTGTCAACAGCGTCTGCTACGTCACACATTTATCGAAACTGTTTTATCTACGCTACGAATTCGATTCATACTCCAATATCAATGTATATTTACACATTTGTCTCTATTTTCATCACGGGCTTCACGTCCACATCCTGATTGGTAGAAGTAATATCATGTCACACAAACCAAAACACAGAATGCTGAGATTTAAAAGAGCTTCACGTCTCATTCTTAGCATTTATATTACAAAATGTATAGGTCACAGTATTCAGAATCAGATTTTCAGCCGCTTCACGTCTCATTCTTAACATTTATATTACAAAATGTATAGGTCACAGTATCCAGAATGAGGTTTTCAGCCGCGCCGGATTAGCCGAGCGGTCTAAGGCGCTGCAAAATGGTTCAAATGGCTCTGAGCACTATGGGACTCAACTTCTGAGGTTATTAGTTCCCTAGAACTTAGAACTAGTTAAACCTAACTAACCTAAGGACATCACAAACATCCATGCCCGAGGCAGGATTCGAACCTGCGACCGTAGCAGTCTTGCGGTTCCAGACTGCAGCGCCTTTAACCGCACGGCCACTTCGGCCGGCTAAGGCGCTGCAGTCATGGACTGTGCGGTGGGTACTGGCGAATGTTCGAGTCCTCCCTCGGGCATGGGTGTGTGTTTGTCCTTAGGATAATTTAGGTTAAGTAGTGTGTAAGATTAGAGACTGATGACCTTAGCAGTTATGTCTCATAAGATTTCACACACATTTTTTTGAGATTTTCACTCTGCAGCAGAGTGTGCGCTGATATGAAACTACCAGGCACATTAAAACTGTGTGCAAGCGCAATGTCTCCACAATATCCTTTCTTTCAGGAGTGCTAGTTCTGCAAGGTTCGCAGGAGAGCTTCTATAAAGTTTGGAAGGTAGGAGACGGTGTACTGGCGGAAGTGAAGCTGTGGGGACGGGGTGTGATTCGTGCTTGGGTAGCTCAGTTGGTAGAGCACTTGCCCGCGAAAGGCAAAGGTCCCGAGTTCGAGTCTCGGTCCGGGACACAGTTTTAACCTGCCAGGAAGTTTCAGTTTACAGTATATTTGTTAGTTAATATACACTAAGGAAAAAAGAGACGCACCACTAAGAAATTACCGGAGTGGGATGGTAATAGGTAAATGTGACGCATAAATGTGTGAATGTGACAAAAAGTGATTATACCTTCAGAAAAATTGGACGGTTTGTTCACGACAAAGAGCTTCAAGAACTGAGTAAGTCAATAAAGCCTTGTCCACCTTTGTGCTTTATGGAAGCAGTTGTTCCTCTTGGAATGAGGTACTGGGTGTCCTCCTTAGAGATTCTATGCCACATTCTGTCCAATTGGCGTGTTAGATCGCCAGGGATGACGTGTCTCGAGACACCCCGGACATTGGTGGGATATGACCCGACTTCTTTGAGTGGTGGGTTTGCGGCGCCATTTCCTTCCATAACAAGCCTCATTCCGTCGTCATCCGAGGTACCCTTACAGCACAGTAGTATGTCGAAGATATTCTGCGCCACGTTGTTTCTCTTGATGTCAACCCATCCTGTGCTTACATTTTAGCAAGATAATGCCTACCTGTACACGGTGAGACTTTCTACTGATTATCTCCGTGCTTGCCAAGCCCTACGTTGGCCAGATCACTAAACAACTGAGAACGTTTGAAAAGCATTAGGGAAAGGCCCTGAAACGAGTTCGGGAACTTGACGATCTAACCCACCAATTGGACAGAATTTGACACGATATCCCTCAGGATAACTTCCAGCAACTCTGTCATCAATGCCTAGCCGAATAACTGCTTGCATGAGGGGCAGAGGAACACCAACACGTGATTGACTTGTTCAATGTCTGAAGTTTTTTCTCTTGAATAAATCCACCAATTTCTCCGAAGTTGCGATCATTTCTTTGTCTGTACACGTACGTTACATCTACAGGTTTCCGTCATACCCAGATAATCCCTTCGTCGTGCATTTTTTGTTTGTTTTTCTTTTTTGTCTTAGAGTGTTTGATATTTTGCTGTATACTGTCTACTGGTAGTAGGAATATTCTACTAATTTTCACCTTACTCTATTACTAAATGTTGGAGTGGCATTATTGCTTTACTATGATGACAATTAGAGATTCCTACGTCTTAGCATGTAGCAGCCTTCTGACCTTCGTTTCTCTATCATCCTGATGATGACTGCGGAGCATTGCAGTATGGACTCCATGAAACAGTTATCATGGGTCTTGAACATTCACCTGCCACTCGAAACTAACGGAGATTATTCGCAGCTGTGTCCTTAGTGCACATACCTCGCTTCATTTCGTTCCAGATTTGCTCATTAAGATTTAAGATAAGCGGCTTGTGCAACTACGCAAGTATCTTCATTTTCAGGTTTGTTTCTCAGATCATTCTGCCATGAATATGAGGCAACTGTTTGCCTAGGCTTATAGAAGTAAAGGTCGCCTCCGGGAATTTCTTTTGTCATTTCTGACAAGTTTGGTGCACTAATCTCTTCATCCAGAGCTTTTCTTACATCCAACGTCAATGTTGTTTGTTTGATATATCGGACTAGCAACTTTCCCTTACTTTTTGCCCTTTACGGCTGCCTGCAGTACCATCGCAGTAATTCCTTCCCTCGCGTAATGTGAGGAGAACCTCGTTATTTCTTGCAAGTCAACATATTCCTCTAGCGCCATGATTCAACTCTTCGAGTCTCTCCGTTTCTTGTTCCCCACAGTGCATGATAGATTTCCGTACAGTGCTCTACCTCATTCGTAGTATCATGCTAAGAAGTATCTAAACGAACTGAATTATGTTCTGTCTGATTTGTACGCAGAAGAAAGAACGACCTGATTGTGTTCCGTCTGATTTGCACGCAGCCCACAGATTGTAACATTTATGAATATCCCTTAATCTGATTTTGGTACATTCGTTTGGCTATACAAAATAAACTACGCAACACAATTAAAAGGTTTACTTTTTGGAATCACTGTAATTGTCGTGCCAAGTTGACGTTTGAAATTTCGCTCAAAAGTGCTCTAGAATGCCCTCTGTAGAGATGGAAAGTGAGGCATCCTGAAGCAGCAAAATGTCGACAAATGCGAAAATAAATAAATAAATAATTAATTAAAAATAAAAATAAAATAAAGACTGAGCTCGTAACGCCAAGCGCTTCTGAGCCCAATCACAAAATTCCCTTCCGGATGTGGGTAACTGCTGCCAAAACACCACGCGCGCACGTGGAACATGGAGTGTTTACTGTTTGTTGCACCAGTCATACGACGCTCCAGTAACTGATGTCTGTCTTGAGAACTTAATATGCCGTAGAAATTAATCATCGCATCCTGCGCTCCTCAGTACGCCGACCTTCGGGCAGAAACGGGTATACTGTGCAATGGACGTCCAGTGCTCGCATTCTGTCAGCTGGAACATGAGCGACAGAGTGGGTTGTATGAAAGAGTTAATAACACAAATACAGTAAATATTGGATGTGGTGACGTGGTAGCAGAGTGCTGATAAGTATCAGAGTCGATCTTAAGATACCTTACTGAATCTCGTTGTACTCGTTTTTAGTTGCGTAACAGGAGGAGGGAGAAACTGACGAAGTATACTATAGCTGCAGTCAGTTTTGAAAGCGAGCTGCATGGGCCACTGCTATCTTGATGTCACCGAGTTGAGCGCCGTCATACTGTTATGGCATCGGCTAAAAGAGAAAGGCAAATCGCCAGTATGGTGGAATAGAAGGGCAGCTGTAATTTAGCGTATGGTTCCTTCTTGCAGACGAAAAATTGAAATTCCTGACTCATCGTCATAGAATTGTTCAGATACTATGGCAAAATGACAAGAAATTAATTATCTAGTGAAGCTGGCAGAATAATTCTGTGCTACTTGAAGAAATACGTCGATCATCAGATATCGCCAAACAAATTATGCAATTGCGTTTTCACGTTTTCGCGGCGGAATGACTGCCCAATTAAATTTCGTGGGTGCAGCTAGATAAATTCAGTTTCTTCTTTTAATATTTCGGCTGTACATCGTACAGCAAACTTCAGAGTACGCTGAAAGTCTGACGCTCCAGCGCTCGCGGACCGCGGCACTGTGCATGCGGCCACAAATACACAGGCACCAGAGACGTTGACCGGTGACAAAGTAGTAAAATGTGCATTAGTTATATCTGTGGATGCGCAGTCGATCCACGCTGGGATGTCATTGTACCACTCTGAACTGCACCGTCGCGACACCTTAGTACGGTTATGAATTAAAGTCGCGCTAAGCGAATTTTAGTTACCTCTTTCACCACTGAGTAGCAGAGAGATAAGGCAGGTGCTAAACATCGAAATTTTCGTACAACTTACGTCGAACAATATCAATATGGTATTTTTCCACAGACGATTTATTTGATTGTAGTAGACGGTTGTACATGTAGTGTACCTACATCTTTCATGGACTGAACGAATCGTCTGTCGTACGCATGAGACTACGCATTCACAGGAGGTTTCTGCTTACTTTGGGTCCGTCCTATTGTTGACTACAGGCTTCCCACACATGGCAGGAAAGCTATGGTTTTAAATCTTTCTGTGTTTCCTTCTGCATTGCTTATGGCCACCCTTGGTTTCATCCGCAGCGCCTTACGTATCTGCTACGGAGAATATCAGTAGACTTAAAAAAACTCTCTTTAAGTGTAGGAAATCTGCAGACAGCTCTCGTCAACAATGATGTGTGCTCTGTGAACTAAAGTTCTGAGAACATTCATCGTCTGCGAAAAATGTTGGCAGCTACCTATAAATCTCTAGTAGTCATCGAGTAGCGCTCGAATGTTTGGGATCCCCATCAAGTTGAATTGAAATAAGACATTAAAGCAGTTCGAAGGTGCGCTGCTAGATATGTCAACGGTAGCTTCGATAAACATGCGACTGTTGCGGAGATGCTTTGTGTACTCAAACGGGAATCTCTGTATGGAGGACGAGGTACTTTACATGAAGTACTATTGAAAACTTTGGAGAACCTGGATTTGCAACTCTCTGCAGGAAGGTTGTATTGCTGAGAAAGTATATTTTGCGTAAAGATCACGAACAAAACTAAGAAAAATTAGGGCTCAGTTGGCGGCATATTGTTTTGAGTCATCAAGCTTCTGACTAGTTTGATTCCACCCGCCACGAATTACTTCCCTGTGTCAACATTTTCATTTCGAGTATCAACTGGAATCTCAGTCCACAATTACTTGTTTAATGTATCCCAGTATCTGTCTCTCTCTACAATTTTTACCCTCTATAGCTGCTTATACTCCCATGCAAGTTATTCCCTGATATATTAACAGGTGCCCAATCATCCTGTCCCTTTTTCTTGTCAGTGTCTTCCATATATTCCTTTACTCGCAGATTTTGCGGACAACCTCCCCATTCCTTACCTTATCAGTCAACCTGATTTTCGACATTCTTCTGTAGCGCCACATATTCATTCCTTACAATAAACTCTGTAACTCTTCTTAGTTTCGATCAAAATATCAATGTGATTGGTGAATATTTTCAGTGATATCTGTTCACCTGACTTTTATTCCCACCCGGGTTCGATTCCCGGCGGGGTCAGGGATTTTCTCTGCCTCGTGATGACTGGGTGTTGAGTGCTGTCCTTAGGTTAGTTAGGTTTAAGTAGTTCTAAGTTCTAGGGGACTGATGACCATAGTTGGTAAGTCACATAGCGCTCAGAGCCATTTGAACCATTATTCCCACATCTGAAACTTTCTTTTATTTTCGTCATGGCTTCTTCCCTATACTGATTGTCTTATACCCTTTTTAATTGCAGCTCTTCGTTCTTGGTTTCCAGGATTATTTTTCCCTCTTGGTTTCTGTACATTTTGTGTATTATTTGTGTTACCCCACAATGTACCCCTATTTTTGTCAGAATTTCGAACATTTTCCACCATTTTACATTGTCGAACGAATTTTTCAGTTGGATCAATCTCATAAGCAAGTCTTGATTTTTCTTCTGTGCTGTTTCAATAATCAACCGCAATGTCAGAACCACCTTTCTGGTATCTTTACCTTTCCTAAGGCCAACTAATTGTCATCTAAAAGATCCCCAAGTTTTCTTTCCATTCTTCTGTATATTATTCTGTCAATAACTTGGATGCGTGGGCTGTTAAGCTGCCTGCAACATATTTCTCGCAATTGTCGGCTCTTGCTTTCTTCAGAATTGTGTGAATGTTAATTTTCCGAACGTCCCATACATTCTATTCAGCAACGTGAATAGTTATGTTACCTCTTCCCCCAACGATTTTAGAAACTCCGATGGAATGTTATGCCTCATTGCGAAGCTCTTTTAAATGGGATTCTAATACTGGATTTTGTGTCTGTTCCCTGCCGACACCTGCTCCTACTACTATAAAGGTTCTCCCCCTCATAAAGACCTTCAATGTACTCTCTCCTCTGCATTTGACAGTAGAATTCGTAATGCCCTCTTAACGTTACCCTCCTTGCTTTTAATGTCACCGCAGGTTTTATTGACTTGTCTATATATTGTAACAGATCAACCGCCAGTGATTTCTCTTTAGATTTCTTCACATTTTTAATGCAGGAATTTCGGCGTAGCTTTCTGAATTCCTTATTTATTTTCCGTATTCCTCAATTCCCCTGAAGGTTTCTTTGCTTACCCCTTTCGTCGGTTAAGTGAAGTAATTCTTCTGTTATCCCTGGTTTCGTCGCATTCACCTTCCTTATACCTATTCTTTGTCGCCCCTTTTAGATATGTCCATTCCTCTTCAACTTAACTGCCTATTCATTATCGCAGAGAACTTCTTTGCGCAGTCATCCTTCCTAAATAGTACCTTAAACTTCGGCCGATTCTTCATCAGTACTAAGTTGCGATCAGCTCGTGTGTACGGTTTACAGTCCAATATCTGAATTCGAAATGTCTCTTTTACCATGATGTGATGGAGCTGAAATCATCCCGAATCTCCCGACTTTTGCCAAATATACTTTCTCATCCAGTTATTCATGAAGACAGTATTCGCTATTACTAGCTGAAATTTATTGCAAAAATCAATTAGTCTTTGTCTTAACAGGCACGTATTCTCCGTTGTAAACCTTTCTTCTACTCATTCCCTAGAATTGGATTCCAATACTCTATGAATATTCGATTTTGGTCTCGCTTTACTTACTTAATTACCCGTTAAAAATACTCACATACTTTTGTGACTCTTTATACTCTGCTTGTGACGTCGGTGTGTATATCTGAACAATTGTTGTCGATGTTAGTTTGCTGTCGATTCTGATGAGGCTACCCTATCTTCCTATTCATAAGGAATCCTACTCACGGTATAACATTTTCTGGAGATGTTAATCTTACCATGCACTCTGCTAGGTAACCTTCGAACCAACGGTGGCACAGTCAATGTTATAATTCGACCTGGTAGGAAGATTACCGTCGCTTATCGTGTCCTACAGCTCCTGCAAACTACCCTCTGTAGTAATGTCTAACAGATTCGTGTGGTCCACGAAATTACAGGTTGGTTCAAATGGCTCTGAGCACTATAGACCTTAACTTCTGAGGTCATCAATCCCCTAGAACTTAGAACTACTTAAACCTAACTAACCTAAGGACATCACACACATCCATCACCGAGGCAGGATTCGAACCTGTGACCGTAGTGGTCGCGTGGTTCCAGACTGTAGCGCCGAGAACCGCTCGGCCACTCTGGCCGGCCAGAAATTACAGGCCCCTGCGAGTTTCTGCCAGGTTTCAATAATTTCTAGCGAGAGGGTTTAACTAACCGATAAAAATTTGAACGCCACGGATAACGCAATATTGTGTAGAACCACTACAGAAAGCACCTATGCAATGCTTAATAGGGAGCATACAGCCATTACTTACTTTTATGACCCAGTATCCAACTGTGTTACTGCCTTTCACCTATTCTTTATGATGAAGGGAGGAAATAATCAGTCGAGGGTATGGGGTAACTGATATTTTTTTCAATACCGATGGCATTTCAATAACTAGCCGTGTGTCTGTTGGAATATACATCACCACAACTGGTATTTCTAGTTAACATAATTCACTTACACCAAGTAATTATGGAAAGCGAGAGGGGAGCGCTGGGCTGGCTTCAGTTTAATTTTACGCAGGCACATAATCATACTTAAACCCATGCACATTACAATCTTTTACTACAGGTCATGCAGGACACGTTCAGCAAAGACACTGCAGGCGATCTCGGTCAGAGCGGAAGAGTATACGCCTAAATATTTCAATTTTCGTTAAAACGTACGCTGAAGAAAGGGTAGCAAGTGGTGCACTTAACTATGACTTCCAATGTTGGTTTAATCTTGCTTTCAGAAACAACTCCACGTTACTGAGCTGCGGGGAAGAACATTTACTATGGCGGGAAAATTTTGCAAGTCTTTATTCCATGAATGGGCATTAAAACCTGAACTTTCCTAGATACAAGAGATTAAACCGTGTATTTTACGTAACGCACTTAATTGGAGGCGAATCAAATAGTTACGGGGGACACAAGAATCTTTAACTAATTATCACATCAATACTATTCCATCCACGTGGTCAAGTAGCGGTAGCCAACAGAAATGCAAAAAATACGGACACACAAGATTCTTCCCACCCTGTCTTACACTCACCCTCTACTGTATGGTTATTGGCTCGTCTACTATACATTTTCAGACGGAAACTACATTTTACCAATGTGGTTGTTGCTCCAACTAACCATGGGGCGGGAAAGCAAGTACACAAAGAAAACATATGGAAAATAATAAAAATCCCCCAAAAATATTACTGTAACAGAAAAACCACATTAAAATACGCTAAATGAGTGAACTTCCGATAAGCACGGAGAAATAATACGACCGTGAGCTTAAGGCCCATGGTGCGTGGCCTGGACTAATACAAAAACACAAAGTTCTACTGATATTTGACTAAATTATGAAAATAAACTCCATTACGTGCGTTTACTGGTACTATCACACCTGATTTCAGCATATGGACCATTTTGACGAGCAGTTTTGAAGCATTCTCATACCTTTGTTAACGTTACCAAAATCGAGAACTGCGTCTCCACATCTGTCCAGCGCCACTGCCCGGGAACAAGTGGACCTGCAGACACATCGCCTAATAGTTGTTCGTTCAAAAGCTGGTAGAGAGAATGCTTCGCCAACCTAACAGAGCCAATACTCGTACCTTCGCTACATCTCTGATCTGACTTGCACACTATCTTTGCCAAACTTGTTCATGTTTAGGAGGCTGGTACTATCCTACCACAGAACCACTCTACTCATGCAGTGCTACAACCTCCGACCAGAGCTTTCTGCTACTTCACGTAACATCTCATTCATACAGCCCTGGTTGCACAAGGGAAGGAATATAGGGAAACGTGGGACACACGAAACAAAAATCAATGAATAAATAAATAAACACCGCTTGGTCCATTCTCTCCTGCTTGTTACCGACTGACTTACATCTGCAGAGTAAACAAAACACTCTTGCTATAATTCTTCGGTGCCGGGATTTATTGAAAAAAATAAGGAACGGGACAACCAGTTCCGTTTCAACTCATCTTACCAGAAATCCGAGTCCTCTTTCCATTTCACTTCACCGACCACCACTATATCTAGATTAAACCTCAGTACATCCCTTTTCGACTTTTTGCTTCCCTATCACGTTAAAACTTCTGACATTCGACGTCCCGGTTCGTAGATCGTTACCCTTTCCTTCATTATTCAGATTCTTCTTGTGGTCGTCGATCCCCTCCTAGGGATAAGATTGGGGGACGGCTTGAGTTCTGAATCTTTTTCCAATGGAGAGATCAACATAACAACTTTTTAAATTGCAGGCCACATTTCCTGTGGATACACGTTATGTGTCTTTAATGCAGTTGTTTCCTTGTCTTCTGCATCCCGATGGCATTGGTCACTACAGATACTTCCGCCACTTAGGGGCAGCTTCCCATCCCAATGGAAAAAGAGTGCCCAGAATCTTTCTCCGCTCCTCCGACTTCTTTTACAGGGCCATTGACAGAACAAGGGTAACTTGTTATGTGGGGAATCTTTGGCCACTGTTGCTTATGACTGTTATTCAAAATTCAAGCAGTGACATGGTTTGAGTGCGGGACCGAGGACGTTTTTAATTATAGTCAAAGACCACGAGTGTCTGTCACGTATACACCCGTTTTCCCTTCTCTTCATTTTCGAGTTTAACTGGAAAGAGAACGACTAATAGTGATAAAAGATACCACGCACCGTACACCATATTCTGGCTTTCAAAAGATGCACATAGATGTAGATAAATATTTTTTTTCTGGGTCGATATTTAGTATTATAAATAATTATTATAACCTCGTTATCTTTTGTTTTAGTACCATTTGTGGCATGGATATTTTGTTGGGCCAGATTAATGGTTAAACAGTCCAAGATAATGTTATCCCACTCTGAAGGATCTTTCTAGGGCATATTGTGCCATGTGATTGAGTTAGCAATGGCCAAGGATGTACTGAAACTATTTAAGATTTCCCTGCACCTAGAAATTCGAAGGATACAGCCCATTTTATTGGCATGGTGAATTGAGAAATGTATACCAAATTTTGTCCATGAATGAATTTAGACAGAACGAAATCGGGGAATGGGATGAGTCCCAATAATCCACTTTTCAGGGATTGAAGATGTGCTCTCCAGCGTGCCAGGCCTGGCAGTTCCAGATACCTCCAAGGAATTTGTCCTTCAGACTTACACATGAATGTCTCATGTCGTCTTGGTATTGTTGCAGGAACATACTATGTGTAGGAGTCCTGTGGCTTTCGCATCGCGAGCGTTACCGGAGTTGGAGAGCAGGTACTTTCTTTAAGAGTTGGAAGGAACAGTGGCTCTATTTGAGTAGTACGTGGGTAGATTGAGCGCGCTAGGTGTTATTTAATGATCAGAACCTCCCCACCCACGAATACAAAAATAAAAATTAAATTAATAAAATTATACTTGAAAATTTAAACCCGAGACCACCTTGGGATTAAGAAGCTAAGCACACTAAGAGAGTATTTAATGATCAAACCCATCGACATAAACATAAAAATTAATTCAATAAAAATACACATAAAAATTTATTCATTGAGCGCAATAGAGTTTGGGACAAAAAAAATGAGCAACATAAATTCGACAGCAAAACTTGATAGCAAATCTGACCGCACTAGAATTTGGAAGGCAAAAAATGAACAGCAGAAATGGATAAAAAAATGGGACAGCAGAAATTCATGGCAAATTTGAGCGCACTAGAATTTGGCACACAAAAAAGGGGCAGCAAATATAGACAGCAAAAACTGTTAGAAAATTCCAGCGTACTAGAATTTGGGAGATCAAAAAACTGACAACAGTTTGAAAGAAAGTAAATGGAGATTGAAAGGACAAAGAAAATGGAGAGCAATTTGAAGGAATGTAAATGGAGATTGAAAGGACAAAAGAAATGGAGAGCAATTTGAAGGAATGTAAATGGAGATTGAAAGGACAACAATAAATGGACAACTTTGAGAGAAAGTAAATGGAGACTGAAAGTCAAGCAAAAAATGGACAACAATTAGAAAGAAAGTAAATGAAGGCTCAAAGGATAACAAAAAATTTGAGATCTAATTCTGCTGTCCTGTTTTTGTGTCCATTTCTGCCGTTCATCTTGTATCTCCCAAATTCTAGTGAGGTCAAATTTGCTATCAATTTTTGCTGTCCATTTATCGTCGTCCATTTATTGTTGTTCCAAATTATAGTGCATTCAATGCGTAATTTTTCTATTTATTTTATTTATTTAATTTTTATATTTATTTTTGCGTGTGGGATGCGTTTGATCATTAAATAATCTCTTAGTGTGCTTATGCTCTTAATCCTGAGGTGGCCCCAGGTATAATTTTTTCAAATATAATTTAATTGATATAATTATCATATTTATTTTTGTGGGTGGGGTTGTTTTGATCATTAAATAATCCCCTCGTGAGCTCAATCTACCCACTTATTCTTTATCGCTCTGATAAAGTTTCGGACGTATTCAGAACAACGCCCTTTCTTTTTTGAAAGCGACTATCGGATGCCTATTTGTGTGCTGAGGGTGGTCCCAAATGGGCGTTTAGGATCTTGGCCTCCCAATTTAACTTTAAGCAATCAAAAGCAGAATATTTTGGCGGTAAATTTGAGCTTCATGTTCTGAGGAGGGACCAATCACCCTTTAGTGACAATCCTCCCATTAGCTTTAAAATTCCGTTAATAGTAACAGAATTTCAAAAAGCCTTTCAGCCCATGTTTCATCCCCTTCGGAGAGGTATTTCGGACACTACCTTCTTAAACGGTGACTAAAGTATAAGATCCTCACCTTTTCCAAACTTCAAGCTTTTGTCCTTAGCATTTCGAGTTGGACAATAATGAATCAGTGAATCGGTCTGACCCTATTTCATACTCTAAGGGGCCGAATTTCCAAAAAAAAGTGAAACACATATTTTTTCCTTCCTTAACATCAAACCAAACACCAATTTTCAAAGATGTAAGTTTAAAAGTGCTTTCGCAATGAAATATTCTCATACAACGTTTCTATTTCCAGAAACAGTGACTTGTGTATGTTTTATAACAAACAAATTTTCATAGATTTAGCTTCAAAAATGGTTGCACAATGCAATATTTCCATAAAATCTTTCATCCCTCTATTCATACCCAAAGAGGCTGTATTTCCAAACACAATGAAACACATAACTTATTTATGTTTCTAACTGAGAAGCATAATTTTAGCTTTCATAGATTTAGCTTTAAAAATTGTTTCATACTTAACTATTTTCATAAAAAAAATCTCATCTTCTATTTCACTGCCTTAGGGGTTTAATTTCCAAAAACACTGAAACACGTATTTTTTTAATTTGTAACCGAAAAGTCAAATACCAGTATTTTTCAACAATGTTAAATTTTTCAATAAAGCATTCACTCACTATTTCACCCCCACAGGGGAAATTTCCAAAAATGGTGAAACAGGTAGTTCTTCATTTCTGATCGAGAAACCAAATATCAATTTTCGTAGTCTAGCTTCAAAATTGCCTTAATAGCATTTTCAAAAGAAAACCTTCGTCCCCTATTTCACCCATTTACAGTTGGAATTTCGAGCAATCCTCACAGCTTAAGATTCACAACTTACCCAAATTTCAGGTTTCCATCCTAAGTGGTTTGGGCTGGAGAATGATAGTCAGTCAGTCAGTCAGTCAGGACATTGCCTTTTGTAAATTGAGACTGTCTTAGTTTCGCTTTGTCTCCCCTTTTGAAAGGTCATTTGGGTGGTAATGTGCATCTTTTTCCACACCCTCATTGTTAGCCGCTGCCCGCCGATTTTAAATTGCAGTCTGTGCTACTCTACAGTTAGGTAGTGCATGCATGCTGCTAAGTGGATACTGCCTTTTTCTTTTGGAGTGGACGGCAGTGCGCTGGCGAAATGAAGAATGTACTTCTCACAAAAGCAAGAGCGTACAGTAAGCAGTAATGAGGTAGCGCGTACTGTGTGTCTGCATGTCCTTGGGCGTGGGGAATGCATGGGAGCAGATTCTGGCCCTGACAGTTTATTCAGCCTGTCGTTCATGAGTTTGTACAGTATGTAACAGTGACAGATCCCATCCGTAATCCAAACAGTGCTGGTGTGACGGATTTTGAGAACTCACTGATAGGGGCCCAGATTTGACCCATTCGGCCAACTGGAACTTACGACACTTGCTTCATCTTCTTGTTTTACTACTGCATCACGATACCGGTCACTTACCGATAAAACACTGTGTAGGTATTTTTAACGTGCTTTATCATAATATTGACATATTAAAACATTGGAGCTCGGTAGGAAGAATTAGAAAACGATGAGACATTGCTGATCATTTAAATCAAATATCAATTAATATCAGCCAGTACCATGGCATAATAAAGTACGTTTACGTAATGTCGTGTTTATTTAACAGTTTTGGGGACATATCCCGAAAACTCACATATGTGTTTGGCATAATGCAATGTGCATGAAAATGTTAACTGTGAATCCTTTAATTTATTGACAAGTCCATCGTCGTATAAATTCTATAATATCCCACAAAATGTTTCTCGACGCCATAGACTGAACTGTTTCTTCATCCATCACACGTTAAATCACGTGGCTAGGGTGGAGTTTCTAAACATCCAAAGTGGGGAATGTCTATGACGCATATTAAAGATGTTCACAAAAACAATGGAAGTTTTAATTACACACAGTGTCATCTCGTATTCGTCAGAACTGGCCACGACAATATTTTGATTGTCATCGTATACCGCGGTAAATAGCAGTACGTCCTTTCTCTTCAACACACGTTAAGCAACTAACCAAAACAGATGAAAGTTATATCAAACTTGCAGCACACGGGGCAGAAATAAAACAATTTGAAACACGTTAAAAAGCACACCGGACAGTCTTCAATGTAACGCTCAATTAACGTATCTAAATTGTCAAAGACTGAATCTGGACAGCGTTTACTATCCAATGCGAGTAGTTTGTCAACTACATGCTTGAATTTTTTGCACCATTTTTAGTCTCATTTGTTTCGCTTGAATTTCTCTGCATATAATTACTGATGTTCAAAACGTCTATTATTCCATGCTTTTGTACAGAACAATAAGAATTAGACTTTTACATTATACAGGAAATATTTCCTTGTTTCTTTCTCACTTTTTCCGCCATTTATACGGAAAGTGAGGAGAGAGGAGACGGAGGATAACTGTAGCGTTACATGAAGTGACGTAGTTGGTGGTGGGAATCATAACTGCTGAGCTGGAACATGCAGAAGGTTACTACTAATTGTGCGTTTAAGCGCCACGTATTCTGCAAAAGTTCTACACCACTAACGACTGATCTATTCGGCTGCATGCGCGTCCACGAACGTTCTCAACATTTACCAGCCACAAACTAAATACCGATGGGTCTGCATGAAAAGATGGTAAATTTTCTGAAAGAAAACACGATAAATTGTTAATTCAAGAGCATAAGAGAAAATTTATCGGAGAAATGACATGTGTTGGTTGCTGAGGCTGGCGCTCAGCCGGATCAAACAAGAGTGCTTCAAAGAAATTCCCGGCCGCGCGGCTGCAGCTGCAGATGCCGCATAATTCAGACTAATATGCAGATTATTCGGTAATACTGCACCGCATGCCACGCACGCCGCTGCCTCGTCGCTTTTGTTTCGGCCGATATTTGGGCCACAGCTGCGGCAACGATTGGATTATTTCCGCCATTAATGAACGAGATGCGAATTTGTTGCTCGGCGCAGGAAGCGCTTAATTGGTGTCCACTGTTGGACTTCGCCCGCTGCTAACGAGGACTTCTGGGAAACGTTATTTTCGCCCCCGGCACTAAGAACGAACGAGAGCGTTCCGAAATAAACTGTAAAAGCTTTACTCGTTATGCGCTAAGTTCTGCAGTTCATAGAGATTGTTAAAAATATATTCTGTACAAAGTCAACAGGTGTTACTCGATGAAACGTATCCGTATCGGTCAGATTCGTTTTGTTACATTTATGCAGCACGTGTCTTTTCGTTACTGACGTACAGCTGACCGTTAAACGTTACTTTGTAATGGTTCTTGCAAGGGAACCACCCCATCGCACCCCCCTCAGATTTAGTAATAAGTTGGCACAGTGGATAGGCCTTGAAAAACTGAACACAGATGAATCGAGAAAACAGGAAGAAGTTGTGTGAAACTATGAAAAAAATAAGCAAAATATACGAACCGAGTAGTCCATGCGCAACATAGGCAACATCAAGGAGTATCTGAGTTCAGGAGCGCCATGGTCCCCTGGTTAGCGTGAGGAGCTGCAGAATGAGAGGTCCTTGGTTCAAGTCTTCCCTCGATTGAAAAGTTTAATTTTTTATTTTCAGACAGTTATTATCTGTCCGTCCGTCCGATGCGAGGTAACTGCACCGTAGTATGGGGACGTTAGGGAAAACCGTGCGACTGTGGAACTGTTGCATTCATTTGTTGCAGTTTATGTAACAAACTCTTTTGTTTTCATCACTTTTTTGGGAGTGATTATCACATCCACAAGAAAACCTAAATCGGGCAAGGTAGAAGCATCTTTTTACCCATTCGCCAGGTGTACAAGTTAGGTGGGTCGACAACATATTCCTGTCACGTGACGCACATGCCGTCACCAGTGTCGTATAGAATATATCAGACGTGTTTTCCTGTGGAGAAATGGGTTGACCTATGACCTTCCGATCAAATGTTTTCGGTTCCCATTGGAGAGGCACGTCCTTTCGTCTACTAATCGCACGGTTTTGCGGTGCGGTCGCTAAACACAGACACAAAACTTATAACAGTGAACAGAGACGTCAATGAACGGACAAACAGATCATAACTTTGCGAAAATAATGAAACTAAATTTTTCACTCGACGGAAGATTGAAACCAAGCACCTCTCATTCCTCAGCTCCTCACGCTAACCACTGGACCACAATCCTTGATGTAGCCTATGTTCCGCATGGACTACTCAGTTTGTATATTTTGCTTATTTTTTTCATACTTCCACACAACTTTACTGTTTTCTCGATGGATCTGTGTTCAGTTTATAAGGCCTATCTACTGTGCCTGCTTATAACTAAATCTGAGGAGGGGTGCGATGGGGAGGTTCCCTTGTTAGTATTGAACGTAACACTTAATAATATCGAAAGCAAAAAAGAACCACTTTGTCACTGGCATAGGAAACTCAACAGTAAAAGAAATCTCTGTTTCTTTTTCATCTCTTTCTTTCGAGTGGACGACAACACGTCACCATATAGGTCTGAGCCATTTCGACAGCCACAAACATATTCATTGTGTGTATGCGTTGGACGACAAACTACGAAGGACGTTCAATAAGTTATGCAACATATTTATTTTTTGAAAGCTGATTGGCTTCATTCAAGTTTCTAATACACCATACTAGTCTCGACCCTTTCGCCTACAAAACCCTTTTTCCAACACAATCTTCGTTCAATGCGAATCCCTTACTGAAAGGGACTGTATGCCCGCATGGTACCATTCTGCTGGTCGACTATCTAGCCAACGCTGCATCAGTAGCCTCCGCATGATCCACGTACTGCTTCCCCAGGAGTCCATCCTTCAGCGAGCCGAAAGGAGGGAAGTCGAAAAATGCCGAGATCCGGGGTGGGTGGATGAGGAAGAACAGTCCAATGAAGTTTCGTAAACCTCTCTCGGATGCGCAGATTTGTGTGAAGCCTTGCTTTATCATGGAGAAGCTCGTTTGCAGTTTTGTGGTGACAAAACACAGTGAAATCGTTCCTTCAGTTTCCTCAGTGTAGCACAATATACATCAGAGTTGATAGTTCATCACTAGGAAGGACTTCAAACTAAATAACATCTTCAGCGCTCCAGACGGTCGTCACCATGACCGTACCCGCCGAGAATGCCACTTTCGTGTGGCGCCAGTCCATTGAAATTCAGTTTTGATCCCAAGTTTCAACGCTTATGACGATGTTCGACGTAACTGCCACGATGAGCCACTTAAAACGCAAGCAATTCTGAACAGATGCTCTTTCGTTGATCTGCGTGGTCTTCTGTTAGGCGGCTAGGAACCCAGTGGGCATAGACCTCTGAGTTCTCCAACTAGTGGACGAGTGTGTCAGCACTAGCAACCAAGACGTCCAGTTGAGCAGCGAGCTGTTTGACAGCGGTCGGTCGACCACTTCGAATAAGAGTGTCCAGATGTTCCAACACTGGAAGAATCACAGGTGTGATATTTTTTTTTTCTTTATTGTATTTCAATTCCCCATCGGGCGAGCTGGCAACAGCATACGCGCTGCTCTTCAGCCGAAAGACATAGAACATACAATAGAAGACATTTAAAAATAACATAAAGGAGAAAATATGGTGTACATAGATATAAAAAAAGGGGGGGAACATTATGGAAGAGAATAGAATAAAAGGATTACTTTTGAATACATTACGGGAAAGGCAGTGATCAATGTCTTACAAATATTTGCTATTAACAACAGTCTTGATCACGATTTATTTATCAAAGTGACCGGTTTCACCCACTACTGTGGTCATCTTCAGACCATTGAGTAGAAACCTCTTTCTGTTGGAGAATCACTTGTGATACTAGTAATTCTCCAACAGAAAGAGGTTCCTACTCAATGGTCTGAAGATGACCACAGTAGTGGGCGAAACTGGTCACCTTGGTAAATAAATCGTGATCAAGACTGTTTTTAAAAGCAAATAAGAATAAAAGGAAGTGACTATAAAAAGAAGATGAAAACCGTAAAAAAGTAGCACACACAAAAAACCTCACTCTGGGACAATTAAAAGAACACAAGGTGAAGTATGACCAGAGCATGAAAGTATCAATGGACGGTGTAGCACTTAACAATCACAGAGAGTAACACAATGTACAAGTCCAGCACTCAATTAAAATCACAGCTCTCGCCTCACAGGAGAACAGCACCAAGCACAACACTGACATAGCACACTGATGATGATGATCGAAACACAGGATCTGGCAGGGGCCTGGAGATGATGGAAAAGGGAAGTAGGGAGAGAGTGGGGGTAGAGGTGGGCACACAGGCAGGGCCGCGTTGAATAGAGCTGGGGAGGCAAGGATGTAGGAGCGACACGGTTGAGGAGGGAGTGCAGGGACTCAGGGGACAGAGGAGGAAAATCCGCTGTGTGAGAAGGAGGGGAGAGGAAAAGGGGGGCTGTGGGGAGGGGAGGGAACAAGGCCAGGGTACAGTTGGAAGGAAGGATAGATTTCATGGTGAAGTTCAACATCCAGGAGGGGGAGGTGCTGGAAATTGCCCTCATGAAGGAGATAATAGATGTGGAGGTGCGGCAATGGGTAGGGGGTGGAGATGGAGGAGGAAATCAGGGGGTTGGGAGGGGGGGGGGGGGTTTCAAGCCTGCAGACAGTGTAAAGTATGCAGATATGTTGGAGTCAAAGGAGGGGGTGTGGGGGAGTGGGGGAGGATGAGGTCATACAGGAACCATACGGGGGAAGGAAGATGAGGTATTTGTAGGTCTGGAAGATGATGGAAGGATGGAATCCCCATATCCGGCCAGACAGGAGTTTGAGGAGGCGGAGGCGGGAATGAGCTTTCTGCTGGATGGTCGGAGGTGACGGGTCAAGCTGAGGTGACAGTCGAGGGTGAGGCCAAGGTATAGCAGGGAGGGGGTGAGCTGGGTGGGACGACCATAAAGGGTGAGGTAGAAGTCATGGAGACAGAAGGAGCGGGTGGAGTGGCCTATGATGATTGCCTGGGTTTTGGAGGGGTTGAGAAGAAGGAATCACTGGTTAAACCAAGTGGTGAACTGTTAAAGGTGGGTTTAGGGGGAGCATTGGGACCATTGAAGGGTAGGATAGAG
This sequence comes from Schistocerca americana, assembly GCF_021461395.2. Classification (NCBI taxonomy): domain Eukaryota; kingdom Metazoa; phylum Arthropoda; class Insecta; order Orthoptera; family Acrididae; genus Schistocerca; species Schistocerca americana. The sequence continues at coordinate 125,355,884 of NC_060119.1, read as the reverse complement.
AGCCAGGAAGGCGGTGTCATCAGCATATTGGAGAAGATGGACAGGTGGGGGTGGCTTGGGCGTATCAGCAGTGTACGGGAGACAGAGGAGAGGTTAAAGGATGGAGCCCTGGGGGACGGCAGCAGTGGGATAAAAAGAGGCTTGGTGTTGTGGAGGGTGACATAGGAACTTGTGACAGTGGGCGGGACAGTTTGTATGTGAGCCTGTTGCGATTATGACAGGGGCCTTGCCCAACACATCATCGTGCTTTTGTTCTCTGAGAGCTTTCCGTAGACACTCCGCAAACGCCTCATGAATATCTGTAATGCTCTGGTTTTCTGCCAAAAGAAACTGCTTTGAACGCAGCTCCGTTACATACGCCATTTTGAAGGCCACATCTAGCGCCGCCATCTATCGGAACTTCACGGAACTATAGGAGTTGCAGGGGAACATTCTGTGATGTTGCACAACAAACTCCGCATTTTTTCAGGCGAAAATGACAGAGATAAAAGAAAAAGTTTGGATTAATTATTGAACAACCCTCGCATTTGTACAACGTAACGTAACAGTATAATCGAAAATCGTGGAATATGTTTTTTTTTCTTAGGGGATACGATGGGTTTAGAGAATGAAAATCTTCTCTACAGACATCTTCATTAAATCCTTAGAGGTCTTCGTCCATCAGATCCAGACGTCGTAGAAATCTGCGTCTCATTTGGTGCCGTGGTCCGGTACTTTTGGATAGCATTCCTTCCAATTCCGCACTGTCGTTTGGCGAAAACAATATTATTTTAGCGGATCAGATTCTTCACTGGATTCAGGACTTCCTTGCACATGGAACTAAACATGTCGCCCGTAATGGAACCGCAGAAGTAAAGCTAATGTTAGGGTTACCCAAAGGAAGCATTACGGTCGCAATACATACAAATAATCTAGTGGATGACATCAGAAATTGTAAGGATGTTCGCAGACGATACAAACTTTTACATTGCATAAAAGGAAATCAATACTGAAAGGGGTACAGTGAATCTATGACTGGTGCAGTACCTGGTAGTCGCTCCTGAACATATATAAATGTGACGTATTGCACATAAAAGGGCGAAGACATCCAGTAATATACGATTACATCATTGGTGACTATTTACTGGAAATATTAATTACCGTAAAGTATCCACGAATAACTGTCCGGAACGACCTAAAATTTAATGGCCGCAAAAAAGCAAATGTTAGGATGAGATTAACTGCTGAAATCTTAAGATGAAGTTCATCCACGAAAGTTGTGGCTTTTAGCCAATTGTCACATCGATTTTCAGTATTACTTATTTCTGTGGGACGCGTACCATATTGAGTTATTATAATAAACAGAGAAGTTCCAACAAAGAGCGGTGCATTTCGTCACGTGTCGTTGGATCGGTGTGTTGACGAAGATGCTCAAAAAATTCCATTGGCAACGTTGCAAGAGAGAGGTTACGCGTCACGGAGTGGTTTATTACTGAAATTCCGAGAGAATGCGTTCCGAGAAGAGTCGGGAAAGCAGCTTGTGTTACTTTATAAATTAAAAAGATCAAACAGATCCCGGCGAGCAGAGATGGAAAAAGCTACTTATAAATTCAATTAATTACAAACTGGGTAAGCGAGTGATTACCCAAATTGCGGCTTAAAGTAATTATGTATCGGGGTAACATAACCTATATCCATTTCAGCACTCTGATTCTCCGCTGTTCACAGCCAAAACACGTAAAATTAGTTAACTACTGTGCCCCTTTTGCACTCGAGCTTTTGTAATTGTGATGGTGCTGTAGGAATTTGGTAACAAATAAAACAGCGGAAATGATCGTAGTGTTTATGGGACAGAAAATCCAACATCTCAACCTTTCTAACGGTTACACGAAACAATAAGTTATCACAAGAAACACGTGCAAAGGGAAGCACCTAACAATTCTTACTCAGTGGTGGCGCGCATTATACCGGTATTAAGGAGAAACGCTCCAGACGGATTAGGAAAGGTTTATGTACAAGAGTCTGTGGAGGTTCTCAATTACGCGACGTAAATCGGAGAACTAACTAATTATAGTAATACAAGGATAGGAAAACGATCCTAAACAACGGCAATGTAGAATTTTATAATGTCAAGTCCGAAGATTTATCGTCTTTGGCAATGCGTCCTTCCCGGGTGACAGTTTAGTTGATAGGTTTCCTAAGAGAGGAATTCCGCACATACTGTTCGTCCCGTTTTTCCTCTTCGTTGGTGGGGCGTGTTCCTTTATGGTGAATAGGCCCTTCTGCGTTGCCTAATAATTTTTATACCAAGTATGAGGGAAAGAAGTGAAAGTTGAACCGTGGAAGAAATATTTAGAGGATATATATAAAGGGAACAAACTTCAAGACAAAATTAGGCAAAAAAATAAAGAAGTAACTGAAGATGAGACGAGAGATATGATACTTTGAGAAGAATCGGACAGACTACTGGAAGACTTAAGTGGAAACAGTGCCTCTGAGTAGATGACATTCCTTAGCATTATGGAGAATCTTGGGAGAAACTGTTCTGACATAATTGTTCCACCTGGTACGCAAGGTGTTCGAGACAAGGGAAATACACTAATTCTTCAGAGACAGTTCCAAAGAAGGCAGGTTCTGATAGCTGACAATTCTACCGAATTATCAGCTGCAAAATATTGACACGAATTATTTGCAGAAGGATGGGAAAACTGATAGAGGCTGATCTCGGAGAAGATCGGTTTCGGTTCTGCAGAAAAGTCGGAAAGGCAAGGCAAAACTGACTGTACGGCTTAAACTCGAAGATAGGTTGAAGAAAGGCAAACCGACGTATATAGCGTTTGTAAGTTTACAGAAGCACTTGACTACATTCTCAGAAATTTTGAAAGTATCAGGGATAAAACACAGGGACCTTAAGGTTATTTGAAACTTGTATTGAAACAAGACTGCAGTTGCTGTATATTACTAATAGGGTGTGAAGCGGAAGCCACAGTTGAGAAAGGAGTGAAACAGGAATGTAGCCAGTCCGCAGCTCGTGGTCCAGTGGCTAGCGTTGCCGCCTCTGTATCACGGAGTCCCGGGTTCGATTCCCGTCCGGGTTGGGGATTTTCTCTGCCCGGGGACTGGGTGCTGTGATCATGTCATCATCATCATCATCCGCGACAGTGGCTAGATTGGACTGTGTAAAAACATTGGACTGTGTAGAAGTTGGGACTTTGCACGGGTGCTGATGGCCGCGCAGACATCATCAGGGTTGGAGCCTGTCCACAATGTTATTCAATTTGCGCAATGTGAATGTGCACACTGAGAAGGAAACCATAGACAAATGTGGAAACGGAATCAAAATTCAGAGAGAAAGGATAGAAGCTTTGAGGTTTGCCGATGACGTTTTAATTCCGTCAAAGACGGCTAAGTAATTGCAACAGCAGTTGAACGAAATGTATAGTGTATTGAAAAGGAGAGTATAAGACTTATAAAACGAATATCAATAAGACAACATAATGTCTGACCAACATCAGTTATTTTGCGGTCGAAGTGACCAAACTCAGTGTCTCACCCTGAAGTAATATACTTAGTATTGCATGATTTGCGTCTACTACATTCCATTACTGTTGTCTTATTGATATTCTTCTTACAATCTCCTGTTCAATAAACTATCCATTGCGTTCAACTGCTCTTCGAAGTACGTCTCTGGCAGAGAGAAAGAAAGAGAGAGGGGTAAATAAACAGAGGAAAAGAGAGCGTCGTGCGTAGCATCCCTGGTGACTGGGCTCTACGTTAGCCTAGGAAGAAGACGGCCAATGATCGTCGCCAAACATATACAACAAAACTGAGGGCTCTGATTGCCCCAAAACACAAGGAAGAAATTCCCTACCCTGTGGCAAGGGACGGCGGAGGTGAACGGTTTCGTAACTTTCGTAGATCCCGGTTATCACGGTAGAATACGACCTACCAGTTAAATTGTGGCGGTATTTAAAGTTTGTTACATATATCTGTTACGGTTTTGGCGAGATACGCGAATGTAAGGCAGTTGTAATCTGCATACGGTACCGATGGATGATAAGGGGTCGTGCAAAGGTGTTTTGTAAATCACCAAAAAGGAAATTATTAGAATTAAAAAGGCATTCCTTAAAAAAAAAAGTGCTATTACTCAATTTCTGTCAGACTTCACATCAGCCGTCTTGAGTGGCCGAGCGATTCTAGGCGCTACAGTCTGGAACCGTGTGATGACTACGGTCGCAGGTTCGAATGCTGCCTCGGGCATGGATGTTTGTGATGTCCTTAGGTTAGTTAGGTTTAAGTAGTTCTAAGTTCTAGCGGACTGATGACCTCGGAAGTTAAGTCCCATAGTGCTCAGAGCCATTTGAACCATTTTGAACTTCACATCATTGTACCCCGTTACAGCAATTCATCCAGATCCTAAGCTGACCAATTCATGACCAGCGCTTCTACTGTGCAGAGGGGTCATCATCATCCGAAAGACGCAGGTCACTGCATTTCAGGTCCCTACAGCGAAATACGACGGACGTGCGTCTCTCCACCAGCAACTTCGCCAAGTTCAGACAACCTGCATTCGGTTCGCTCTACTTCCTCAGATTTCTTACGTTATCTCTCGTGAGGCCAAGTGATGAGCTGCTTAAACAATGAACCAACAATACCTTCACGATTCATCTACTGGCAATAGCAGCAGAAGAGACTGGCAACATGATTATCACATGCCACACTTGCAGGCAGCAGTGACCATTCGGAACAGGCCTAAGGCCTAACCCGTGAACGGTGTTGCTCATGAGTTGTTGATGTATTTCATTCCGTAATCTCCTCTTTTTCTCCTTATTCGTCAATCTTCTGACTCGTTTGATGTGCCCCGCAGAGTAATCCTCTCCTGTGGCAACCGTTTCGCCTCAGAGTAGTAATTGCAACCCACGGCCTCAGTTAAAATGATGAATCAAAATACTCCGAGCCGCATAAATCTACTGTTGTTAGTTTATCTTAGTAAGTAGTTTCAGCGCTACATTACACCGTCTTCAGGCCCCCTGACCAACGTATAAGTAGAAGCCCACTTCTCGTCCAGTTAACACAGGGGCCAGCACTCACTGACTGGTTTCCGTAAATCTCTTTTTAACACAGTGACTCCTTCAACCATTACTTGATGACTTGTCAGCCTAATGATTGCGTAATGTAGCACGGAAACTGGTTGCTCAAATAAAATAAAATAAAAGCTGTAAAATTATATAGCTGGAGGTGATTGTACTGAACAACCGAAATCCCGCAGCCATCCGTATAAAGATGGACTTACAGATACGTGCCCAATTATTTGCTGGATAGATTTCAATCTCTGCCTTCCTCAACAGTTTTTTCTCTTTACAGCTGCCTGTACTATCATTCAAGTCATCCCCTAATGCCTTAACACATGTCCTGTCGTCTTCTCCTTTCTTCTTGTCAGTGTTTTCCATACATTCCTTTGCACGCCGATTCTGAGTAAAACTTCTTCATTCCTCTTCAGTCGATCTAATTTTCAACATTCACATCTCAAATGCTGCGATTCTATTATTTTCCGGTTTTCCCACAGTCCACGTTTCACTGCCATACAATGCTGTGCTCAAAACGTACGTTCTCAGAAATTCCTACTTCAAATTGATAGTAGTAGAATTCTCCTGGCCAGAAACGCCGTGTTTGCTAGTGCTAGTCTGCTTTTTAAGTCCTCCTTTCTCCATGCGTCATGGGATGTTTTCATGCGTAGACATCATAATTCCGTTTACTTTGGGATCACCAATTCTAGTAATAAGTTTCTCACTGTTCTCATTTCTGTTACTTCTCAATACTTTCGTCTTTCTTCGATTTACTCTCAGTTCATATATTGTACTCGTTAGACAGTTCATTCCATTCGACAGATTCTATAGCTCTTCTTCGCTTTCACTGAGGATGGCAGTGTCATCAGCGAGTCTTATCACTGAGTCTTCTCTACGTCTGCAATAACTGCTCTTGGCAGTTTGTATTTGTACTAGCACTGTGGCATGCCTCTTTCTGCGTTTTCTTCTGCTCACGTGTTTTGTTGAAAAGTTTTTTTTGCGTATTCTCTGATCTCTTGGGCAACATATTTTTCTCCTAGTTCTTCGTGGACGTCTGTACTACGGGCCAGTTTGTGGGTTACTAAGCACCATCTTCGGTATTGCTTGTATAGACGCTGTAAAGTTTTAATGTTGGACGCACAGGTTGTTCTTCACGATGTCGCACCGTATGAGATTTTTAGCTGTACGTTAGTCATGTAAAGCATTAACTTTGTGGCAGGGTTCAGTTATTTTCTGATGAGGAGAGGTTTTATTTGGATTTTGGTCCTAATGCATGTGGTACGATTACTAGATATTTGACGTTATGATAATGGGCAGTCAAATAACACGAGACGAATGACGAAAAAGGGAAGTTAAACGTTTATTATTTCAAAAGTAATCGCTGACATGAACAGGTCGCTATGAAGTCAACGTCTGACACAGACAACGATAGTTGTTAATACATTTATTCCACCCCGACAGAAGGTTGTCACTGCCTTCATGGAAAAATGTTTGCCTCTTGAACCATAGTTGTACCCAAGCGTGCACCACTTTGAAGCAAATAGACCATAAATGACTTTATTCGGTGCTCCAAATATATTGCTGTCGTATGGGAAGAGATCGGGAACGTAAGGAGTACGTGTAACAGGTTTCCAACTAAACTTCTGCAGCCTGCTCGAAACAACCTTTGGAAGCCCGTGGGAGGGCCTGTGTGTTTTCTTCGGAAGAAGAGATGCATACTGAGCACAATGAACGTTCCGTAAAATGTCACAAACACTTTTCCATGAAGGCACTGACCGTCTTGTCTCACAATTGCATAAATGAATAAACAGTTACAGCATTTACTTTTGAAGTAACAAAAGATTTAGTTATTTTTTTCTATCTGTCTCACTTTCATTTGACGCCCCTTAAATTTTCAATAACATATTCATACATGTGCGCGAATTATAGGTATGTTAACGACGACGGTTTTGACGTACCATATTCTAATGTAAGATTCTATGCTGCAGTTGTGATGGTTTCACAACAATGTATGACAGCACACTCCCATCAACATCGAGGTTTTTCACGAAGGAATTGTCATTTTTATGCTCCTGCAGAATTAGAAATCTACAGTGACAGCGTAGGGAGGTAACACTATTAAAAAAAGTAATGTAGTGAACTCATTTATCATAACATACCCAATATTAGATAATGTAGCAGACACTGTCGTCTATTAATCATTTGACCACCAACAAAATAATATTGTGACTGTCCTTTGTCCATGAGACAACTAATACTCTGACGTTTCGTCCTCAATACGTCACTTCGTCTCACTCCATGACTTGGCGGCAATCACACGGTATCTATACACACGCTTGTCCAAAAACCAAGGCTATGAGGAAATAGATTGTGCTATTCTCCGTATCGGCAACTCTGAATTTTGGTGAAAATACAGTTACGTCTATTGACAAAGTACGTACAAAATGACAGACGGTATTAGAAGTTACATTACCGTGGAATAACCATCTTTGTTTCCAAAGAAAAATACGAGACTCTCTCTAGGTAATCAAGCTGACTTGCTACATTCAGTACTTAAAATCGGAGAAACGTCGTTGAGTAACATGACTGACGTGCCAAGTCAAAATGAATCTGTTGTGTATACCCTGAAGGGAAGAACATTAGAAAATGTCAAAAAAAAGTTCAAATGGCTCTAAGCAATTTGGGACTTAACATCGGAGGTCAACAGTTCCCTAGACTTAGAACTACTTAAATCTAACTAACCTAAGGACACCACAACATCCATGCCCGAGGCAGGATTCGAACATGCGACCGTCGCAGCAGCGCGGTTCCGGACTGAAGCGCCTAGAGCCGCTCGGCCACAGCGGCTGGCAGAAAATGTCATGTTTGTAATGTGCATCGCGTCCGGCCTTGACCGCAGTCATTTTCTTTTTAATTTCGTGAATAATTATACAGCCAGAAAGCTATTTTGCTGCAAAAGATGCTCACTTTGAGCACATATATATTTCAGCTGCTCGCGCTTTCTGCATTTGTCATCTCCGAGATGAAAGTGGCTTCATTTGTTTCGCTTCTAAAGGCATATTAGCAATGTGTTCTGACTTGGGTCTAATAGGGCACAATGTAAGTCATATTTAATGGCGCAGATGACACTCGTATTAATTTTTAAAACAGTGTCTGTTATTTCAGTTACTAACTCAAGTATCTAAATGTTATAGCATTTCTTGCCCCATCGCCACCCACAAGAAAAATAAAAAAAGACTGGTAACGAGAAAGGGAGTCGCGAATGAAAGAAGAGTGAGAGGCAAGGGAAACTCTATACTGTCTTGTAGGAACCCAAATAGTTCCATCGAAATTGTAAATATTCTTATGTGAGTAATATAAAATACAATGCACCACGCCAACGACTTAATCCAAAATTTTTCCGGAAGAAATAGAGTTTTCCTTATCCTACCAGCAGCAAGAAACTGCGGAATCACCTTAGTTCCACGGGTTCCCCGTTGCAAGTACTGACGTCGCTCTGTCACTGTTTATGAAGTAGTGACACTACAGTCGGTTATTCGTCAAATCGAGTATGATAAGGCTTGTATCCGAGACGCGACCTAAGGGTCACCACTTTGACACTACAGGATGCACCATTGTAGCAGTCAGATTGTATTCCGAGTATTTTATAGATCCAGTCATTATATTGGTGAGCCGTAACTTATGTCTGGAACGATTAGTGTGTCGGCTCTTTGTCGTGCCCGGGCTCTGCCGCAGTGCCACTGGTCGCGGTCGCGTATTTAGGCGCGCGTGGAACGATTCGAAGTAGAGTCAGAACATCCGCGTTACTCGGTGGAAGTTACGCTGGTTACCGAGAGAGGGCAGTCACCCTGTCAGTCGCCGTCATTGCAATACTGGTCGTGCCGTAGTCGGTGGTAGGCCGTGTGAGCCCGAAGTTTGATTCGACCGAGTACGGAAGCAACGCTCATGAATGGACAACGTGGCGGGAGACTTCACGCTAATAGTGGAACTAGGGCTCTCGAGGACGGTATAGCCGTACAGAGGCCCGAATACAACTGCATCCTATCAATGTGCCAGGCGATCATTGTAGGCAAAACCACCGCTTCCTTCCGTCTCCTCGACTTCTATATCGCCATTTGTGGCCCTCCTGTCACCCTCACCCCTACTCTCAAGTACCTTGGCGTCACCCTTCACCGTCGCCTCTCCTGGACCCCCCACCTCCGAACAATCCAAGGCATGCTCCCGCCTCCGCCTCCTCAAGCTCCTTTCTGGCCGTACGTGGGATCTGGACCCCTCCACCATCCTCCACACCTATAAAAAAACCCCTCATCCACCCTATCGTCTGCTACACCCACCCTGCATGGGTCTCTGCCCCTCCTACCTTTTACAAATCTCTTCAAATCCTAGAACGCCATGCACTCTGCCTCGCCTATAGCATCCATCTCCCCTCTCCCCCTCCACCACGCGGATCGTATATAACCTTATTCCATTCCCACATCTCCTCCTTTTCTTTGAATGGATACAGATCCTCTACACCTCCCGTAAACTTCATCCCCCTCACCCGCTTGTCATTAGCATCCTCTCCCACTCCTGTCCACTGCCGTGCCTGTATTCCCACGTCCCACCTGCTCTCCATCTCTCCACGCTCCATACCCTCGCCCAAGGTGGCTTCTACCAACTCCCCCTCCCTGATGATGCCCTCATCCCCTCCATCGACCCCTGCTATTAACTTTGATCCTCCCTTCCACCCCCTGTTTGTTTTCCCGAGGGCACCCTCTCTCCCTTCTACCCCTTCTCCCTCCTTCCTCTCACCTGGGCTTCCCCTACCCCCGTCCCTTCTTTCCTCCCCCTCCCATCTCCTCTGCCTCTGCATCTACATCCTCCCCTCTCCCTTCTCCCCCACCTTTTCCCCTTTTGGCAGGTCCACGGACTCACACACGTCAAGTGAACATTCGCGCGTGTACAAGTGCTGAAGATCTTTTTATTTTTTATTATGCTCCACATGTGAACGGCTCCATGATGTTTACTCAAGTGTCCACTGTTTTTTGTCCATCATTGTGCTTTGCTTTTTTGTGTCTTCCTTGTGTCTATTTGTTCTATCTGTGGCCGAAGAGCGGCGTAATGTTGCCGCTGACGGCCCACCTTTTGTGTAAGCTGTTGAAATACCAACGAAGAAAAATAATCAACGTGCCGAGGCTTCTGCCTGCTGCTGCCACCTTCAGCTGTGTTAATTCTTGTGGGTAAGCTGTTTTCCCATCCAGGATCTTTCTTGTACAGGTTACTGTTGGGTTGGCCATTACGACTTTCTGATGAGCAGTGTTGTCACGTTAGTGTGTGAGAGTTCCTCGCCCTGTAGGTGCCGTTGTCCATCATTGTGCTTTGCTTTTTTGTGTCTTCCTTGTGTCTATTTGTTCTATCTGTGGCCGAAGAGCGGCGTAAAGTTGCCGCTGACGGCCCACCTTTTGTGTAAGCTGTTGAAATAACAATGAAGAAAAATAATCAACGTGCCGAGGCTTCTGCCTGCTGCTGCCACCTTCAGCTGTGTTAATTCTTGTGGGTAAGCTGTTTTCCCATCCAGGATCTTTCTTGTACAGGTTACTGTTGGGTTGGCCATTACGACTTTCTGATGAGCAGTGTTGTCACGTTAGTGTGTGAGAGTTCCTCGCCCTGTAGGTGCCGTTGTGCTTACAAGTACTGCCTGTGTCTGTTGCGTAATTCCGGCCATGATAGCAGAGCGGTTCTAGGCGCTTCAGTCTGGAACCGCGCTGCTGCTACGCTCGCAGGTTCGAATCCTGCCTCGGGCATGGATGTGTGTGATGTCCTTAGGTTAGTTAGGTTTAAGTAGTTCTAAGTTCCAGGGGACTAATGACCTCAGATGTTAAGTGCCATAGTGCTCAGAGGGATTTGAACCATTTTTTTGTTGCGTAATTTACTTTGTCTAACTTATGAAAGCTGTGCAAATTGTTGAAACTGTATAGAGCTTACGCCCGGGAAATTTTTCCGGAGTAATATCTGTTTATTTAAAGCCCAATTCCCGGCAAGTTCTACAAGCACGACCGTTGTAAACCCTGTTATGTAGTATGAAGTATGTTGCATTGAATAGCAGCGTGTTTATTGTGAGCCCACCAAATTACTGGTAAAGGTTGCAGTACTTGATTACGTACTAGTTACCTCTGCTCAACTGTGTGCGCAAGTAGCTCAAATTATTCAGTGCCATTTTAACTGTAATTTTAAAGGTACAACTTTGTCTGAACCCTATAATGAACTGTGCTTTTACTGCTTTGCGCACTGCTAGAGTATTTCAGTGGGCTTCCTACTCAAATCATTTGACGGTTAAAGTTACAATGAAAATGTCTTGCTTGCTTAAATGTACCGTAACTTGCCTTACGAAATTCGGGATTTTTGGCTGTTTGCAAGACTGTACGTTGATATCTGATTCAACATCTTGCGTGAAAAGGTTGGCTGGCTTCACAGTTGGCGTAAAACGGGTCATGTTCCAATAATCTGTTTGGTGTTTTATAGAAAGAACTTGTTGATTTCTAAGTCGGCTGGGCTACTCCTCACGCGTTTCCGAGTGACTAGTACAAAAAAATGGTTCAAATGGCTCTGAGCACTATGGGACTCAACTGCTGTGGTCATAAGTCCCCTAGAACTTAGAACTACTTAAACCTAACTAACCTAAGGACATCACACTCATCCATGCCCGAGGCAGGATTCGAACCTGCGACCGCAGCGGCCGTGCGGTTCCAGACTGTAGCGCCTTTAACCGCTCGGCCACTCCGGCCGGCCGACTAGTACAAAAAAGCGGGTCTACGACTGCAGAAGGCTGCCAAGTTTGATCAGTACTGTAGCTTATAAATCATGTGTATGGTTTTTTAAACTGTTCAGAGAATTTCAACCCCTTCTGGAGCCTCAACGATTGTTAGTCCTCTGACAAATAATTTTGTCTAAAGTGTTTACATCGAAAAAGTAGAATATCGGTTAAGTCTTTTCGTAAAACATAACCCATTTTCTTTTTTTTAAAAAAAAAAAGAATCCTGTATGTGCAACTAAGTTCTGTCACAAACTAAAGCATAAGTTCCGTGTTTAAGAAACATCTCTTATCGAAGGAAATCACTGCCGGTTGCTTAAACGATGCACTTGTTGCTTGGCAAGTTTTTTCTGAATTTTTGACTTTATTTATTATTTGAGCAGTTAGTAAGTTGTAATGTCATTGTCTATGTGGTACTGTTGGTGTTAAATGTTTCGATGCCTGTTAAATAAAGTTCGTTGTTGAGAATCCTCTATAGATAGGGTCCTTCCACTCCCCGCAGTCTTAAGACCCGCTAACAACATATCAGTGGGAAACTATTCTAAAAATGTTTGGCGCCAGATACATACCTGGAAAACTGAACGGTGTGACTTCAACGAGAGCATCGAGTGAAAGGCTAAGCCATATGAAATCAATGTACACGACTTCCCGTGCACACAAAATCTGCAGCTGGATAACATACAATACCGTGTTACTCCGCATCGCGCACCGTAAGACATGTGGATCCTCCTTTTCATTCTCTGCTCTCGGAGGTCGATGATTTGCCGCTCCATCCTATAACATTCTTGTACAGCAACCCTCTCTAACTCATCCAGTATGTGCAAAGGGTTCGTGCTTCGACGTAGTGCAACTTTGAAACAATACCAAATGCGCTCAATCAGTTTCTTGTCAGCAGACACTCGACGCAATCCGATCCCTTTTATTTCTGCCTCCAACAGGTAGACGAATAGGGCTCCACTATTCTGGAAGGCCCTGTCGTCGAAACGTTGACTGTAGGGTTACCATACTGATAGGAAGCGTGCAGTCGTTGTACATTGTCTGACAAAAAGTGTACGGACAACTATTAACGGGAGTGTGTACACATTTCGCCTTAATGACTACTTAGGTATGTTAGAGACACTTTTAGTGAGGTGTCTGAATCTCTGTGAAGGAACGGTGAAAGGTGGCTACACTGAGCCACAGCGCCAGAGATTGCGCCAAAGAGTTTTATTCGGCCGCCTCCACTGGCAGCGCTTGTCGAGATGTGGCAGTAGTCAGTGCTTATCGAGATGTGGTAGTAGTGAGTCGGTGTTGAGATGTTGCAGTAGGGAGTGCTTGTTCCATGTTTTATGCAGTTTTCATGGGCTAGACAGCAGATGTTGTTCGAATGGAGATATTGTAATGATCAGAGTGCTTTTCGTCAATATATATGAAGGTAAAAAAAATTCCCTTTTCTTTTTATTATTTCAATGTCATAAATAATGCGTCATTACAGGTTCATTCAACAAAGCATCTGGCTTGTGTTCTTGTATTAGAGTGTAATTCTGGTTTCCTTCCGCACTTATAGTATTTCTACTTTTTTTAATTACTTCAGTATAAATGGTATTTAAAATTTCTTGTCTTATTGAAGAAGAACCGTGCCAGATGTGTACGTTGAATCACACTTCCACACACAGAACAATTACATTTGTGTTTTGGTTTCGTAGGTTTTATAGTTGCTGGGGACTTAATTAATTAATTGTGTTAACGGAAATTTTCTTTCATTCTTTGTTGTTATTCTATGCAGTCAGATTGCGTACTAAAATCTGTCAGGGCCAACCGTTTACGAGACAGCGTAACCGAACATACGGCTACGAGAAATAAAAATTATTTGCATTTTATTTAATTTAGCCCCCATGCAACGGCAGTGCATTCTTCGTCAAGAGCCGGAACCAGAAGAATGATGCTGGACCCATGAGACTGGAGCGATCACGACGCTCTAACACATCCCAAAGACAATCCATTTGATTCTGGTTGGGACACTGGCAAGTCTCCTCCATTTCAGGAATGTTCACAAACCATTGACTGGCAGACGCTTCTTTAATACAAGCTCCATTGTCATGCTGTTACAACATAGTCTCCGAACCTCCCCTCTATTGTACACATTACATAATACTATAAAATGTGTGTGTATCCTCCCACATTTAGCGTTTTCTTCCCCGCATTAAGGGGTCCACAACACCATCGCGAAAAATACAGAAAAACCATACCATAACAGGACCTACGCTGCATATCTCTGCTGGCACTTGGTGGCAGCTAACAGCCACAGGGTACGGTATGATTCGTCACTCCGTGTCTCTCGTTTCTAGTCATACACTGTGCAGTGGCCTCGCCTTTTATACCACCTGAGGAGAGGTATATGACTTATGACTACAGAAATTTGTGGCTTATGGGATGCTACTCGACCGTTGTATACCTATAAAACTCTTTAGACACAGCCATTATGCTAGCTGGTGTGATAGGAGCGCTTTGCGACTCACGCGTGATTCCTTCAGAAGATTTCATGTGTTTTTTTGCAGCTACTCTTTGCAGTGTTCGACGGTTCCAGTCCGTCTGTACATAAAGTCTGCCTCATCTGTATTTGCTGTGGTTGTTCCTTTGCTTCTCCACTTGAAAATCACGTCACCAACAATCGGCTTTAGAAGGGCCGAAATGTTGCTCATCGGTTTGTTACTCACGTAACGTCCAGCCAATGGCAAAAGCAAGGTGGAACTAACTGAGCTCTCTTGAACAATCCATTCCGTTGTTATTGTTTCTCAACTGACAACTCAATACTCCCGTCCTCAATTTATACTGGTTACATGTATGTTCTTCAAATAGCTTGGTTCAAATGGCTCTGAGCACTATGGGACTTCACTTCTGAGGTCATCAGTGCCCTAGAACTTAGAACTACTTAAACCTAACTAACATAAGGACATCACACACATCCATGCCCGAGGCAGGAATCGAACCTGCGACCGCAGCGGTCGCGCGGTTCCAGACTGTAGCGCCGAGAACCGCTCGGCCACTTCAGCCGGCGTATGTTGTTCTTACACATCCTCATTAATTTACACTTTTCCCACAGAGGTGGCTGAAATTCTTCACTCCAACTAGAAATATCTTGTATCCTCCTACAGTCACTCAACTTCGACATCTTACCGTACAACAGATCATAATCAGCAAACAACCGCATATTGCTGCTCACCCTGTTCGCCAAGTCATTCATGTGTACAGAGAAAAACAGCGGTCCTATCACATTTCCCTAGGACACTCCTGACAATACTCCTGTCCTAGACCAACACTCGCGGTCGAGGACAATATACTGGTTTCTATTAAGGAGTCTTCAAGCAACTCACATATCCGTCAATTTATTTCATGTGCTCGCACCTTCCTTAACTGTCGGCAGTAGGGCACCGTGTCAAACGCCTTCCGTAAATCTAAAACCATGGCACCTCCCTGTTGCTCTTCATGCACAGTTCGCAGTATATAATGTAAGATACTCTACGTCCCATTCTGTTGCCCTTGACGGCTAGCCATCCTGAGATAACAGTTAAACAAGATAATGCCCGCCCGCACACTGCGAGAGTTTCTACTGCTTATCTTCGTGCTTGGCGAACCCTTCCTTGGCCAGCAAAGTCACCGGATCTCTCCCCAGCTGAGAACTTTCGGTGATTTGTGGGCAGGTTCCCCGAACCACCTTGAGATTTTGATTATCTAAGGCACCAGCTGGACCGAATTAGACACGATATTCCTCAGGGGCACATAAAATAACTCAGTCATTCAACGCCAATACGAATAAAGGCTTGCATATGGGCCAGAGGTGGACCAACGCGATACTTATTTGCTCAGTTAACAACATAAACACTGCAATAACATTTATCAGCCAGTACAGAATAGCGACGTTTAATTGAAATTACCTCCCCTGAACGGGAATTACATAATGAGTGTACGAGTCTAGCTTGCGACGCAGGAACGACGACATATGGAAGTTTGAAGTTTGACTATGGACGTGGGTAATTCGCGGACAGCCAAAGCTGTTTTAAGGCGACCGCTAGCGTAAAACGGGAAATTCAGGTTCGAATCCCAGTCCAGCACAAATTTTCATTGTTGTCATTTCCTTACACAGCTGATGGTTGTTCGTGTTCGAAACTGAGAATACATTCATGTATTTCATAACACAGCAGCCGCCACAGTGCCTGTTCCTTTGGACATGCATACTGATACACTCTTTCTACAGGGTCAATCAATAAACTATTCTCCCAAACAATTTCAATAACAAGCCACAAACAGTCAGTTATCTTTAAAGGTAATGATAAGGAAAGGAGTAATTCGCTCCAACGCTTCACTTTAGATTTAGCATTTATTGTCACACCCTTCAGTGCAAAGCAGAGAACAAGCAAGTGTAACCATGAGAGAATATTTGCACTCGTAATGTTTAGTGTATAACTTAAGAATTACTTAATAAACAATAGGTATCTATCATTACTCCTTTGAACAAATACATATTTAAGACCATAAACGATAACGATCAACGGTTAATAAAGTCCCAACGGTCTACTTATGAATTACTTAATAAAAAATAGGAATCTATGATCACTCCTTTGAACAAACATATATTTAAGACCATAAACGATAAGAATCAACGGTCAATAAAGTCCCTTAGAACTAGAGCAAGGATCACCTTTTCAGTCTCTGAATGAAGTCGGTAGGTGACATATGGGACAATCAGATGTGCGCGAAGTGTTACACCGTTAAGGACGATCAGTCAGTCAGTCAGTCATTAAGAATTATAACCACCTATCGAAAATTCATCTAAATCAGTTAACATCAATAGCAAATAATTACGTCACGTCACAGCAAATGCATCAAAACCAAGTCTTTCAGTTCCGTAACAATGTAGGATGGTTGAATACGTCGAACTACCGATACAGAAGGCTAAATTTTACCTAACAACAATTTCTCCAAACCTAGATCTTAATAGTGTACAATCCTTAGGTTATGCAGAACTACTCTAATTCGCTTATCTTGGGCATAACGGAGGAGTAGATAATTAACCTCTTACTTCATTCTCCTGGAACATTGAGCGACAATAGACGCTCGGGCAACTCTTACCATAGCGTGGCTTGGGAAAGAGGATGGCTCCACCAGGAGGAGGAAACATTTACCCAGATAGTAGCGAACATTGAAACGTCCCCTTTGAACAGTTATACATGACTGTGCTTAAACTGACACACAATATTTAGCGCAACGCAATCTGACTTTCAGAAATCCCTACAAAAGAATGGCCTTGACTAACATTAACCTGTACCTTTCACAAATCACTTACCTCACAAAAATCTTCGTTACTCAAGCTACTGCAATACAGCGAGCGCCACTACTGCCAGCTAAATAAAAGATTCAAACTGCGAAAGGCACTAACTATTGATAGGCATAGTTAGCAAATGAAAGATTTTGATAGAGAACAAGCAATGTATTTACCTTAAAAGTGTTCAAACGTCATAATATATATATATATATATATATATATATATATATATATATATATATATATATATATATATATATAGCAGTTCATGACATCCAGTCTTACAAATTTCAAAACTCCACCATTTCTCTCTTCACATCCACCACTGCTGGCGGCTCACCTCCAACTGCGCAACGCTACGTGCTGTTCACATCCAGCTGCCCAACACTACAGTGGCAGACAACAATGCAAACTAGCCACAGACTGCACACAGCACAGCCAGTGATTTTCATACAGAGCGCTACGTAACGTTGCCAATACGAAAACATGAACAGCCTACTTACATAGCCCCCATGCTCCCCACAAAAAATTTTACAAATTGTTTTGGGCAGTGGCCAATAATGATTTGATAAAATTTTTCATAATTACAATAACAAATAAATGTTGGTCAAAAGCTAAAATTTTCTCACAGGCCATAAAGACAGTCCTGATCATTCATCACAGTAAAATTGCAGTGTTTTTCTCAAAGTCTGAGCAGTAAAAGAAAATTCACTCGGAAGTAGTGGATTTCCATGCAGTCTTGAAGAAGTAGTGTTGTCCTTCCAACGGAAAGACAGTGCTGACTCTCGACATGCAGACAGGTAATGGGCCACAACAGAGCAAACCCACAGCAGAGTCATTCGAATTTTTGAAGAATATTGGTAGGTAGGTCATCACAGAGTAGACCCACAACAGCCTACTTACAACATTAACATAATCTCGCATTTCAAAAATCCATAAAATTATTTGTCTACAGATCTCTCCACCAAACAGTACAAGGTTATTTAAACATTTTACAACGTGCCTATCCAAACAGTGACCTACGCCGTCTATGGGAAAACAACTGCTTGCAGAAGGTCCAAAGCCAATTATTTTTTAAAGGTCATCAGTCCCTAAGCTTACACACTACTTAACCTAAGTTATCCTAAGAACAAACACACACACCCATGCCCGAGGGAGGGACCAGCCGCACAGTCCATGGCTGCAGCGCTACACAGTTATTAATAGGTCCCACGACACCGGGGGACTGGGCCCGCCAGACGACGACCGTTGCACTAACTGGGTGAAAACTCTTACTTTCAGTGACGACACCATCTTCTGGAGGTTATTAGCAGCAGCAGACGGACTTCATACAGGGTGTTTCAAAAATGAGCGGTATATTTGCAACGGCAATAAAAACTAAACGAGCAGCGATAGAAATACACCGTTTGTTGCAATATGCTTGGGACAACAGTACATTTTCAGGCAGACAAACTTTCGAAATTACAGTAGTTACAATTTTCAACAACAGATGGCGCTGCCACATATCCACCATGTGTAGCAATAATATGGCGTAGTCTCTGAATGAAAAGTACCCGAAGCCTTTGACAACATGTCTGGCAGAATGGCTTCAAATGCAGATGAGATGTACTGCTTCAGCTGTTCAATTGTTTCTGGATTCTGGCGGTACACCTGATCTTTCAAGTGTCCCCACAGAAAGAAATCACAGGGGTTCATGTCTGGCGAATAGGGAGGCCAATCCACGCCGCCTTCTGTATGTTTCGGATAGCCCAAAGCAATCACACGATCATCGAAATATTCATTCTGGAAATTAAAGACGTCGGCCGTGCGACGTGTCCGGGCACCATCTTGCATGAACCACGAGGTGTTCGCAGTGTCGTCTAAGGCAGTTTGTACCGCCACAAATTCACGAAGAATGTCCAGATAGCGTGATGCAGTAATCGTTTCGGATCTGAAAAATGGGCCAATGATTCCTTTGGAAGAAATGGCGGCCCAGACCAGTACTTTTTGAGGATGCAGGGACGACGGGACTGCAACATGGGGCTTTTCGGTTCCCCATATGCGCCAGTTCTGTTTATTGACGAAGCCGTCCAGGTAAAAATAAGCTTCGTCAGTAAACTAAATGCTGCCCACATGCATATCGCCGTCATCAATCCTGTGCACTATATCGTTAGCGAATGTCTCTCGTGCAGCAATGGTAGCGGCGCTGAGGGGTTGCCGCGTTTGAATTTTGTACGGATAGAGGTGTAAACTCTGGCGCATGAGATGATACGTGGACGTTGGCGTCATTTGG
Organism: Schistocerca americana; assembly: GCF_021461395.2. Classification (NCBI taxonomy): domain Eukaryota; kingdom Metazoa; phylum Arthropoda; class Insecta; order Orthoptera; family Acrididae; genus Schistocerca; species Schistocerca americana. The sequence continues at coordinate 125,336,475 of NC_060119.1, read as the reverse complement.
ACCGCAGCTGCAACACGGCGAACGGAAACCCGAGGCCGCTGTTGGATCACCTGCTGCACTAGCTGCGCGTTGCCCTCTGTGGTTGCCGTACGCGGTCGCCCTACCTTTCCAGCACGTTCATCCGTCACGTTCCCAGTCCGTTGAAATTTTTCAAACAGATCCTTTATTGTATCGCTTTTCGGACTTTGGTTACATTACACCTCCGTTGAAAACTTCGTCTTGTTGCAACAACACTGTGTTCTAGGCGGTGGAATTCCAACACCAGAAAAATCCTCTGTTCTAAGGAATAAACCATGTTGTCTACAGCACACTTGCACGTTGTGAACAGCACACGCTTACAGCAGAAAGACGACGTACAGAATGGCGCACCCACAGACTGCGTTGTCTTCTGTATCTTTCACATCACTTGCAGCGCCATCTGTTGTTGAAAATTGTAACTACTGTAATTTCGAAAGTTTGTCCGCCTGAAAATGTACTGTTATCCCAAGCATATTGCAACAAACGGTGTATTTCTATCACTGCTCGTTTAGTTTTTATTGCCGTTTCAAATATACCGGTCATTTTTGAAACACCCTGTAGCTTCCCCAGCCTAAGAACGGAAACGAAACGTTGTCCACAGATTTATGGTCTGTTGTATCTTCACGCCCCAGGTTTTTGGGCCCATCCAGACTTAGCATAGAGGGACCGAGCGTCCCGCTGCAGAGCGGTCGTCCAGTGCCAAACACTCGTCCCAACTGCCTTGTCCGCCCTGGGCACGGCACACGGCGACTCCTCCCATCGGGCAACGCCCTCTTGGAAAGCGCGGAAACTCCAAACATGAGTAAACCAAGGGAAAAACAGGAACCGTGGCAAACGACACGGTTTACATACTTATCCGAAAGAACATGGCATCGTTCTTCTTAACAACACAGATACTACAGTATCGTATATTACAGAAACGGTTGTAGGCTTTGAGACAATTGTTACAATTCTGCGTCGCAATGGGGGAAAACATCAGGGTTCCAAAGAAGTGACCATTTAACTCTTTTCCCCATCGTAGTCAGAAGATGGAGTCACTAGTTCCTGATTTTTGTGCTTCTACTGAAAAACCAGTCGTTAATCAGTATAGTTCATGACAATTTGACAGTTGTTGCAAGTCGAGTTCACGGTGTTACAGTTTAAATATGTATCAGTGCAGTGACAGTGGGAGGAGAATAGCACGGTACGGAGTTTGAAACGTGATTAGCTACACCGACGAGCAGGTGAGCGGTGTCGCCTTACCGTGGCAGCGGAGCCCTGTTGCGCCCCTGGGGACGCGGCGCCGTTTACAGGCGTTAGAGGGGGAGGGAGTGGGTGTTAGCGGAACAAACGGCCCTGCAGCCGGGAATCCGGCGCCGCTTTGTCAGGACTAGCCACTGTGCGGGCCGCGCCGCGCCTCGAGCACAGTTCGGCGCCATTGTGCCGGGGCAGGAGCTGTGCCTTCGCATTCGCTCCACCAGGTTTCTCAGGAGAGCGCTGTAGCCGAAACCATCAAAAACATACACTGTAATATAGTCTCCTGGTGTCTGTCCTTCAGTGAATAAGGACAATTTGGCGAATCAACCATTAAAACAGCAAATGTGTTTCTTTTGTCCTAAGTATAGTCCACTTGGGCTCTCTCGAACATCACGATTCAAATGGTTCAAATGGCTCTGAGCACTGTGGGACTTAACATCAGATGTCATCAGTCCCCTAGAACTTAGAACTACTTAAACCTAACTAACCTAAGGACATGACACACATCCATGCCCGAGGCAGGATTCGAACCTGCGACCGTGGCGGTCGTGCTGTTCCAGACTGAAGCGCCTAGAACCGCTTGGCCACACCGACCGGCATCATCATGATTCCTGCAGTAGAAATCCGTTCCGCTTTTCTTTCCTACAGATGAAATGTTCCGATAAAAAGGTAAATAAAACTTTCCATGCAGGTATTGTCACAAAACGACTACGACTTTCTGCCCGATTCGTACAGTCAGTAGCAGCGGCCTGTTCTTGTCCAGCCACTCTCCTCCTTCACCAAAGAGTTGGCGCATTACTGCACCCTTCCTCTTTACTTCCACCGTCGGAGGGTGGCATGGAAAGCAAATTTCCACCACCACTCCTTCAAAATGCTATGCTCGCTTGTTGTTTAGCCGTAGCTTTGAGTCTCCTCTCACGTGCCCAACGAGACAGATGGACCGGATCCGAACCGGTGACGCTGTGTCATAGTACACTGCCACAAAGAGGTATTACCAACAAGGCATGATAGGAAATGAGACTAGAACGGACGTAGCGTCATACCCAATCAGTAACTGAGATCGATGGGTAGTGAAAAATGGCTAAACAGATGGCTAGAAGTCAAATGTAAAGAAGTAAAGGCATATATCACTAGTGGTAAGATAGATACTGCCTACAGAAAAGTTAAAGAGACCTTTGGAGGAAAAAGAACCGTTTGTAGGAATATCAAGAGTTCTGATGGAAAACCAATTCTAAGCAAAGAAGGGAAGGCAGAAAGGTGGAAACGGTATAAGAAGATCTACACAAGGACGATGAGCTTGAGGGCAATATTATGAAGATGGAAGAAGAGGTAGATGAAAATGAAATGGCAGGTATGATACTGCGTGAAGAGTTTGACAGAGCACTGAAAGACCTAAGTCGAAACATGGCTCCGAGAGCAGACAACATCCCAATAGCCCTGGCAGAGCCATCCATGACAAAACTCTACCATCTGGTGAGCAAGATCTGTGAGACAGACGAAATACCTATATACTTCAAGAAAGCCGGTGTTGACAGGTATGAAAACTACCGAACTATCAGTTTAATAAGTCACGGCGGCAAAATACTAAGGCGAATTCTTTACAGTTTAATGGAAAAACTGATAGAAGCCGACCCCAGGGAAGATCAGTTGGGATTCCGTAGAAATGTTGGAACACGTGGGGCAATACTGACCCTACGACTTATCTTAGAAGGTAGAGTAAGGAAAGGTAAACCTACGTTTCTAACATTTGTAGACTTAGAGGAAGCTTTTGACAATGTTGACTGGAATACTCTCAAGTTATGAAAGTGGCAGTGGCCAAATACAGGGAGCGAAAGGCTGTTTACATTTTTTACAGAAACGAGACGGCAGTTATGGGAGTCTAAGGGCATGAAAGGCAAGCAATGCTACGGAGGGGAATGAGGCAGGGTTTTAGCCTACCCCCGATGTTATTCAATCTATGTATTAACAAAGCAGTAATGGAAACAAACAAACCATGGAAAAGAAATAAGAACTTTGAGGAATGCCGATGACATAGTAATTCCGTCAGAGACAGCAAAGGACCTGGAAGAGCAGATGAACGGAACGGACTGTGTCTTGAAAGGAGAATGTAATATGAACAACAATAGCAAAACGAGGATAATGGAATGTAGTCGAATTAAATCAAATGATGCTGAGGGAATTAGTTTAGGAAATGAGACGCTTAAAGTAGGAGATCACTTTTGCTGTTTCTGGAACAAAATAACTGATGATACTGGTAGACGTATAGAGGATATAAAATGTAGACTGGCAGTGGCAAGGAAATCGTTTCTGAAGAAGAGAAATTTGTTAACATCTAATATAGGTTTAAGCGTCAGGAAGTATTTTCTGAAAGTATTTGTGTGGAGTGTAGCCTCGTATGGAAGTGAAACATGGACAATAAAAAGTTGAGACAAGAAGAGAATAGAAGATTTCGAAATGTGGTGCTACAAAAGAATGCTGAAGATTAGTTGTTTAGATCACATAACTAATGAGATGGTTCTGAACTGAATTGGGGAGAAGAGGAATTTGTGGCACAATTTGACTAGAAGAAGGGTTCAGTTGGTAGATCATGTTCTGAGACATCAAGGGATCACCAATTTAGTATTGGAGGGCAGCGTGCAGGGTAAAAATCGTAGGGGGAGACCAAGATATGAATACACTAAGCAGATTCAGAGGGATATAGCTCGCAGTATGTACTGGGAGATGAAGAAGCTTGCACAGGGTAGAGTAGCAAGGAGAGCTGCATCAAACCAGTCTCTGGACTGAAGACCGCATCAACAAGAACAACAACAACAATTCTATCCCATATGCCGCACCTCTACAACATTCCCCAGGCATATCCCCTTCTTTAGTCTTCTTTTGCCATAAATTTCTTTCATTGTCTAAACCTGAAACTTCATTATACGTTTGTCTCTTTTTTCAGACTAATTAACTTCCGTGCCGGTGGTACCCGAGAACTCGCAAGTATTTCAAAAAACGTCGCCTGTCAACCGCCATGATGTGCTGACAAATAATGATTTATTTGCAACTGACTTCAATCTACAAATCATCGTCTGGTACCGTATCTTAACGTAATTCAGAAGAGCTTATGCGGCAAATGTGGCGCCAACGTAAAAGCCAGTCTGCATCAATGCTATCAGTAGTACATCATACACTCTTTAGCGACATGTATTACGACTGTTAATCTTGTCTAGTACTACAGTCGGGTTCCACTTCATCGATTGTGGGAACTCTACACATCACAAGTACTATATCATTAAGCTATTACAAATAACACTGAAAGGCAGCAGTAGCTGGCGGCGACACAAGCTGCTACAGCGAAGTAACCCATTTTGTGACATTTACGAGTTCCTAACGAGGAGTGAATTTTATAATATCATCTGTCTGCTTTAATAGTTTAGTTTCTTGTGTTCTTGTGTGTTTATTTTAAATTTCTAACACCCACAGTTCTCGAGTTTTCGTTTGCGACGGAAAGTAAATCGATATTGTGACATATTACAAGTTCCTAATCAGGGGCGAATTATTTAGTTTCACCTCAGTGCATCGATTGTTAGGTTTCTGAATCACTGCGTGTTAATCTGATTTATCAGACACAGCTCCTGCGTTTTCGTCAGGATCTACAGTAGAGTTGCGCAGCACCTGCCGATAGTCCGTTTATCCGCATAGTTTAGTTTTCCACGGCCTTTAGTATGGACAGGGACTGCGATTGTTGTGTGCGGATACGAGCCGAGTTGGTGACACTTCGCTCTCAGCTTCACGCTGTGATGGCTTCTGTTGCACAGCCTGAGGCTGCAGTGGATGGGCACCACTGTTGTGGTCCAGCCGCGGGCTTCCAACGAACGTCCAGCAAGGCCGAGTCGTCCAATCGGTCCTCACCGGTGGACAGCCCAGTTACTGCTCGCACTCATGGTGACGCCACACCTGTGGTTGAGTTGGAGGTCGCCCCTGGGCGTAGCAGGCGGCGAAAGGCTTCCCAGGCGGCCGCACGTAAGGCCTCCCCGGTTTGACCGACAAACAGGTTCCAGACGCTGTCTGTGGCTGACGCTGTCGTTGAGCCAGATGCTGTCGCGTCCTGAGGAAACCTCTCAGCCTGCAAGATCCGGACAATCACAGAGGGTGGGATTATTGATAGTTCGGAGCTCCGACGTTAGGTGCGTTATAGGGCCCCTTAGGGACATGGCTGCCGAGCAGGGAAAGAAAACGGTTGTGCGCTCCGTGTGCATACCGCGTGGAGTCATTCCAGATGTGGAACGGGTTCTCCCGGATGTCATGAAGAGCACAGGGTGCAGACATCTGCAGGTGGTTGCCCACGTCGGTACCAATGTGTGTGTCACTTTCGATCAGAAGAGATTCTCTCTGGTTTCGAGTGGCAAACAGAAGTGGTATAGGCAGCCAGTCTTGCTTGCAAGATGAAAGCAGAGCTGACCATTTGCAGCATAGTCAACAGGACCGACTGAAGACCTCTGGCACAGAGCCGAGTGGAGGGTCTGAATCAGAGGCTCAGACGGTTCTGCAACCGTATAGGCTGCAGATTCCTCGACTTGCACCAAATGGTGGTTGGGTTTCGGGTTCCGCTGTATAGATCAGGTGTCCACTATATGCAAGAGGTGGCTGCACGGGTAGCAGGGGCTGTCTGGCGTGGACTGGGCGGCTTTTTAGGTTAGAGTGTCTCGGAAAAATACAAGAAGGGATTCAGCCACAAAGGGGGCAGGCCGAACACATCGGTATAACAGTTGTAAATTGTCGTAGCTGTGTTGGTAAAATACCAGAGCTCCAAGCTCTAATAGCAAGCACTGATGCTCAAATCGTAATAGGCACTGAATGCTGGCTAAAGCCGGAGATACGCTCAGCCGAAATTTTTGCTAAGAACCTAACGGTATTTCGAAAGGATATGCTAAACACGGTTGGCAGTGGCGTGTTTGTTGCTGTTACAAGTACTTTAACTTGTCGCGAAATTGAAGTACGTAGTTCCTGTGAGTTAGTATGGGGAGATGTCATTGTTAGCAACCGCAATAAAATAATAACTGGATCCTTTTACCGACCTCAAGATTCAGATGATACAGTTGCTGAAAGATTCAAAGAAAACTTGAGTTTGATTTCAAACACGTACTCGGCTCATACAATTATAGTTGGTGGTGACCTTAATCTACCCTCGATATGTTGGCGAAAATACATATTTAATTCCAGAGGTACGCATAAAACATCGTCCAAAATTGTGCTAAACGCATTCTCTGAAAATTATTTTGAACAGTTATGTCATGGGCCCACGCGAATAGTAAACAGTTGTGAAAACACACTTGACCTCTTAGCAACAAATTATCCTGAGTTAATAACGAGCATCAAAACAGATACTGGGATTAGTGAACACAGGGTTGTCGTAGGGAGACTGAATATTGTAACCTCCAAATCCTCTAAAAGTAAACAAAAATATACCTATTCAAAAAGCAGATAAAAACTCATTTGACGGCTTCCTGGGAGACAATTTCCACTCCTTCCAAAGTAATGATATAAGTGTATACCAGATGTGGCTTGAATTCAGAGAAATAGTACCAACAGCAATTTTGAGATTTGTACCAAATAAATTAAAAAACGACGGAGCTGATTCTCCTTGGTACACAAAACGGGTCAGAAGACTGTTACAGAAACAACGAAACAAACATGCCAAATTCAAACAGACTCAAAATCCGCAAGATTGGCGATCCTTTACAGAAGCTCGAAATTTAGCGCGGACTTCAATGCGAGATGCCTGAAAGCCTTCTATTTACGTTTCAAATCTAGACTTTAATAATATAATGGGAAGGTACTGTTAATCAGAACTCAGGGAGAAGTTGTGATCTAAATGACAATAGATTTATTCATCCGCATCATCACAAGACGACAAAAATGACTAAAGAATCGTCACTGAAACATTTTTATTTGACTAACGTTTTCACTAACATGGGGGCTATGGTGGAGTAAATGATCAGTTGGGAATCGACACACGACACTAATCGGAGCACTGATCGCTTTATGTGACTTCATACACGTGAATCCTAGTTATAGCACAAAGTCCACGCCACCATCAAGCATCTATATTCTACCATGCCAAGAAGAAAAATATGGTTCGAAAGAACAGGGTGCTGAGAAGCATATACTGGAGCCCTACGCTGTAGCAGCGAATACCTTTCCCTCCTGCTGGTCAGGGCGGCACACCACGATGCGTTCGGCGACTGAAGTCATGGACAGCTGCAGTCTGTTATTAAAGGCGCGCGCCCGTAAAATGCAAGTACGCGGTCTCGCATTCAGTTAATTCGGGACGCAGGTACTTTCCTACGAGCCTCTGAAACCCCGGTGGATTCCAATGTGCAGGTGGACCCGTTTGCTGGTTTGCCAAACCAATTTGACTCCGTGCCACGACTATGCGTGACGGAATATTTCAAATGATTAGACGGCCGACTCAAGACAAATAAGTACACCCACACATCACTCGTTGTGTGCGTGATGCTAGAAGCAGTACCTCTGATGGTCCAGAAGGAGACTGGCACAGGCTCTAAGTGGTACACTAGCAAAGGACACAGAGTCTCACTGTTTAGGTAGAAACTTGAAATTCTGTACTAGCGAAGCGCCAGCACAAGAGAGCTCTCCTCTTTCTGTCCGCTTTACTCCTCAGCGTGGTAGCAAAAGCCCATTTACATCTTAGACTTCCCCCACTTTAGCACAAGCCAATCACAAGCTGGAGCGCGGCATTGAAAGCTCGGAGAGTGCCCCTTGCTCTGCATACACCGGCCAATCAGAGACTTTAGAGTTAATTGGGAGAAAAGAAGAAAGAGATTCAGCTTCACGGTTTCTTCCCCGCGCGTTTACACCGTGTCTTTTGCTAACAACATGACCAGGATGGAACTACACCCCTCCGTAAATAGCTTGTTATCTCCTCTGTTGCGTCCATTTCAAAGTTTACAAAGAATGGCCATAAACTCGCTAAAAGCCTCGGGCTGTCACAAATATGTTTTGTAAAAGAGTCTGGACATCTGACCGCCAGTGACATGTCCCACAGAAATTCGCAGAACGCTCACGTCGTTTTGTCGGATTCTTGCCTAACAAGGTTCATTCTCTGCTTTATTGCCGTTCTACAATGCGCTGGCCATTGCAACGGCGACTTCTCGGCGCTAGTCAGTGTACGTGGACGTGGCTGCCTCCCGACTGGCATCAACCAACGTGCCTGCACAATGAGACCGCAGAACTCGGCCGTCCGAAAATGTTTCCACCCAGGTTCCACAGAAAAAATTGCGCTTCCCTCGGCCCACCATCGCCATGCTCTTTTACTGCAGTTGTTTAAAGCAGCACCCCATTCATTGAATGTAGGTAAAGCTTACCGTTATTCCTTCCCTAGAGCACACAAGCAAGAGCATTAACTAGTACCCACTATATAATCATCATGTATGAAATCAAATCGAAATAAAGATCACATTCCCTAATAACATGAAGCGACATAACTCCAGATTAGAAGTGAGAGTGCCATGAAATCTCTCTTGCTTACAACAGTTTCCACAACGAAAGTTTGTATCGAAACCTGGCAGAAAATGCAAAGAGATTCTGGTCGTATGTGAAGTATTTTAGCGGCAAAAAACAATCAATGCTTTCGCTGCACGATAGCAATGGAAATACTATCGAGACAGTGCTGCCAAAGCAGATTTACTAAATCCAGCCTTCCAAAATGCCTTCACAAAAGAAGAGAAAGTAAATATTCCACGAGCAATGTGGTGGTAAATATCCTTGGAATAGTGAAGCAGCTTAAATCACTTAATAAAAGCAAGTCTTCTGGTCCAGTCTGTATACCAATTAGGTTACTTTCAGAGTATGCTGATGCATTAGCTCCATACTTAAGTCACATGCAACTGTTCGCTCGATGAATGATCCGCACCCAAAGACTGGAAAGTTGCACATGTCACATTAATATGCAAGAAAGGTAGTAGGAGTAATCCACTTAATTACACTCCCATAACATTAACGTCGAATTGCACTAGGATTCTGGAACATATATTACGTTCGAACATTATGAATTATCTTGAAGTTAACATTGTGAATATCAATTGAAAAGACAAACTGCTGTAACCAATCACATTTAGTGCTTTGTAGTTTTCACTAATACAACAATATTCTATACTAAATATCACTAGTAATAGCAATCAGTACTTTATGATCCAAAAGTGGCATAGTGAATACATGTAAAGTTATACTGTAACAAATAAGCCCTCGGACACAAATATTAAGTCAAAATTGACCTGGTTTCGACGCTACTATGAGCGTCGTCTTCAGAATTAGACTAACTGTACTAAAAGATTAGGTATATAGTACATTAATAAAATTAAAGTTTGTACTGACTCGAAAACATGCAGTACTTACAAGTCACATATTAAAAAAGATCTAAGCCGGAAAAGCGACGTCATGAACACTTGTGAGATGGCGAGCAGCTAAGGGCAGCTCGTACTGTGAATAAGGGTTGCAACAAGACAGTACGAGCAGCCCTTAGCGGCTCGCCATCTCACAAGTGTTCATGACGTCGCCTTTCCCGCTTAGATCTTTTTAAATATGTGTCTTGTAAGTACTGCATCTTTTCGAGTCAGTACAAACTTTAATTTTATTAATGTACTATATACCTAATCTTTTAGTACAGTTAGTCTAATTCTCAAGACGACACTCATAGTAGCGTCGAAACCAGGTCAGTTTTGACTTAATATTTGTGACCGAGGGCTTATTTGTTACAATATAATTCTGACACGCTCACTGAACCTTAGCAGCTATGTTCAAAGTTTTACATGTAAAGTTACTAGTTTAATTACACAGGTAACTTAATAGTGAATTTATTTTACCTGCAAAGGTTAAGGCCTTCAGGAACTCATGCTTAACCTGGTTTAGAGGTTCCCTTTACACTGAGTTCAGCAAATTGTTTCCACTTTGTCAGAGAGACTCATAGTAATGGACCTAATTATTACAAAAACTTCAGTCCTGCTTCTCTAATACGTGCGTCTCTAATCATATGTGGGTAATGATGGAATGGTAGAAGAACAAATAATAAACTCCGGAGAGTAATATTCCAATAACCATGGTAAATGGTTAATGGTAAATGGTAAATGGTAAATGGTAAATATATCTATATTTACAACCGATGGCAGAGGGTTCATTGAACCACCTTCACAATTCTCTAATATGCCAATCTCGTATAGCTCGCGGAAAGAACGAACACCTATATCTTTCCGTACGAGCTCTGATTTCCCTTATTTTATCGTGGTGATCGTTCCTCCCTATGTAGGTCGCTGTCAACAAAATATTTTCCCATTCGGAGGAGAAAGTTGGTGATTGGAATTTCGTGAGAAGATTCCGGCGCAGCGGAAACGCCTTTCTTTTAATGATGTCCAGCCCAAATCCTGTATCGTTTCAGTGACAGTCTCTCCCATATTTCGCGATAATACGTAACGTGCTGCCCTTCTTTGAACTTTTTCGATGTACTCCGTCAGTCCTATCTGGTAAGGATCCTACACCGTTTAGCAGTATTCTAAAAGAGGACGGACAAGCGTAGTGTAGGCAGTCTCGTTAGTATGTCTGTTACACTTTCTATGTGTCCTGCCAAAAAACGCAGTCTTTGTTTAGCCTTCCCCACAACATTTTATATGTGTTCCTTCAAATTTAAGTTGTTCGCATTTGTGATACCTAGGTATTTTGTTGAATTTACGGCTTTTAGATTTCTACAATAAGTAGTTTGTAAGTCATAAGCAAAAGTAAATTTATGCAAAAGTGAATTTAAACAGCAAAGTCTATAACTCATCGATTACAATCTGCTTAGATCCAACATTAGGGCAAAATATCAGTTGCGCTACTTGTATTCTGACGTCCCACAAATTGTTGCATATTTTCGCTACTTCATCTTTCTGAACAGTAATACGGTTATCCAAATAATACAAAAGAAGTGTTTACCACGCTACAGCTCAGATTCGTTTCAGTCGCTCATCGCTCTTTAAATGTAAGCTCGTTTCCGGCATCAGTAGGAGTATTTCCGTCCCACAAATGCAGCTGTAGGAGAAGTATTCTTAGAGATCCGTCGGGGAGCAGCGGTCAGTGCCCCAGGGAGCGGCTTCCTTCTGCGATATCCGTGAAGCCGTCCTTTACGGTCCGTCACTCCCTGTAGGCTTAGACTTGAAAAGAAGACGCCGTTATAAGGTATTCTGTATCGTGGAAACCGTCACAAGACCATTGCCACGGGGCTGTATCGACCCATACCGCCGATGTTAAACAGTACATTGCGTTCTACTTAACATCACTTAAAAGTATAGTATGTAGAACACTGTTAACGCCATGGTAGCGGTCCTGGTTTCAAGTGCCTACTTCAGCCTACAGTTTTAATCTGTTAGAAACTTTCATGCTTTGAAAAGCAGATCACGTTTCTCTGCAGATTTCTGGAGAATTGTGGAGAATCATCATCAGAAGAGCAATAACAATTACGGGAGTAGCCGATGGTTGTTCGACACTCAAGTTAACCTTTCATCTCTTCAACGTGCTGGCACTAGTCTCGATCCATATAGGAGATTCCATGTTTTATAAGATACTTTAAACAGTCTAGATCTTTTTTTATGCTATGACCTTGTTCTCACGAATTACGCTGTCTTCACAAACTATTTGATGCCAATGATGGTTATCAAACGCTTCATGCTTTAATACTGTAGACGGTATAGTTCAACCGAACAGGGTTATAGCAATAAAAAGAACGAGGTCTAGACGTGTAAACCGATTTTCTTCTGGCAACACAAAAGTTCTTTTTGAGCATGTGACAATATCGCTCTCGATCTCCGGAGTAGGTATGTTGTGAAAAACATTGGTCTATCATGCCTGAGGGAAAATATGAAGGATGTTTAAAAAACAGTGTCCCATATTCCCACAGGAGGTAGTACTGTTCAAAACTAGAAGAGAGTTTCCTCCAATGATATGCCCGGAAACCAATACCTGTTGAAATGGCCAACCTGTCCTCGCGTTCCCATCTGTCTCTTACATAGAAACGTAAAAGTCGACACAACAGGTAGTGCTGCATAAGATTACCACGCATTCTGACACAACCTCCCGCCAGTCCTTGTACTGAATCACGTACTCCTACAAATACACCTAGATTTCGTCAGACGCCTTTGTCACACGCTCGTGTGACATCTCCAAACGGCCTCTTTTTTATGTCCTATCATCGAGTCCCTTCTAGTGGTCAGTGTTTTCCACACACTCCTTTTCTTCCCTATTCTGCGCAGAACCTCCTCATTCCTTCCCTTGCATATGGAGGACAGTGCCCTTAAATGTCCCCATAGCCAGAAATCCAACGGATTCAGGTCCAGTGAACTGGAGGCCATGCTAACGGACTTCATCGCCAATGATCGTTGCGCTGCCCCGTCATGAACAAAACAACAGTCGTCGTCTTTCTGCAACGATTACGTTCTGCTATACCGCTGATAATTTATCGCGCAAATATTGCTGAAACACAGCACCAGTTAATCTGCTTGGTAAAGTGTATGGCCCTATGAGTCTCCCATCGACAGTTCCTGCCCCTCCATTTATGTTGAAGAGATCCTGGTATTCACCTCCCCCCCCCCCCCCACATTATCCCTCGAGGATGTAGGTCTGTCCACATGTCCACATATGCGTACTGCGGTAATTTAATCTTGTGAATAGTTTTCCGTCTCCACACGACACACTGCAGGTCCCAAACAAAACGGCCCCTACCTGAACAGTTATTTGTTTTAGCACATATTGTTATAGGAGCCTTTCTCCTATTTTTGACCAATACTGTTTCCTGTAGGAATTCGCAACTTTTTTTAAAAATACCTTATGCGGTGGGAGAACTACTTGGTCATAGCCTGACTTTCTTTCTAGAGATATTTCTTACTCATCTCACTTAGTTTCAGTGAATCCATCAATGATAGGTAGTGGTCTCCGTAGCCCATCCAAAAGAAAAAAAAAAGAAAACTTCATAAGTGAGAAACAGCATCATTTCATTTTAGAGTGCGTTCTTCTACCTATCTGCTTCTCTTACACTATTTTCTCCACATCACAATGAATAGTTATGTTCATAAGGACATTAGCGAAGGAGGAAGTTGCTTTTATTATTTATTATTAACGCTGTGCCTCAAAAAGGAGTTCAATCTGATGAAACAAACATTTGTGATAATTTGCCCATTACCCTAAAATGTGAGAGATAGGAAAGAAAGTTTTAAATCCAACGTAAAATCATTTCACCTCATCAGTTTCTATTCCATGGACGAACTGTTCTTTAAAAATCGGTTGTCTGTAAAGATATCTAATTTTCAAATGTGGTCGCGTGACAGACTAAAAAATTCAGTGTTCACTAATGTAAACACTAATCACGTGTACATCTCCAGTAAAGTGACTCGTTCCACATCAGTTCTATAAATGACTAGTTCAAATGCTAATAATCTATGGAACGTGTAACTAATTAACTACCTCAGAAATCAAAATTAATTTTTGGTCTCTATCATTAACAACAGCAGAACGTCTTCGTCTGACTTTCTGTACATTGCTCCTCTAAAATCCAGTACAAGTCGACCTGTCTTGTGGATTAATCGCTTAGTATTTACAGTTTTCTGTTTCCAGAAATCTGTAGTAGGAAAACTTGGAGGTGGTAAGGAATGTTGGGTGGTCTAGTAGTGAAGGCACGGTTGTGGTTCTAAAATGTAGAGATAATGTAATATTCGTGTGTATGCGTGTGCACGCGTTTGACTGCGTGCATGCGTGCGTGCGTCGGTGCATGCGTGCGTGTGTGTGTATGTATGTGTTTGTGTGTGTCTGTTCAAATGGTTCAAATGGCTCTGAGCACTATGGGACTAAACATCTGAGGTCATCAGTCCCTTGAACTTAGAACTACTTAAACCTAACTAACCTAAGGACATCACACACATCCATGCCCGAGCGGTCGCTCGATTCCCGACTGAAGCGCCTAGAACCGCTCGGCCACACCGGCCGGCTGTGTGTCAGTATTAACGTAGCGAACTGTGAGCTCCCTTTAAATATGGATGAGTGGAAGAAGGTTGTCATAAATAAGACACGAGGTAATTTCCCACTAATGATTAATGATAAATCTTTGATGGCAGCTACATAATTTAAATGTTTAGTCGTAATACTGAAACAGTTGAAGTAAGTGTAAAGTGGAGTAGGAAATATTCGAGAAAACTGCAATGCTTCTCTATAGAGGTCCGCATACAAAATGGTGGCGTGATCTGTTCTAAGTAGGTGTCCATGAGCATTCGGGGACGTGGTACGATGCTTGTAAGGCGTAGGTATAGTGTATGTTCGTGCAACGGTTATGCTCATGCAGCATAAATGAAAATCATTGGAATGAAAAAATGGTTATGTCGAAGATTCAGTGATCATATTTCAACATGTTGCTACTTTCAATAGATGTTTCGCAAGAAGACTAAGAATGTAGAGGATTCGAACTGGTATTGTGGCTCATCAAGAATCATTCTTCCCATTCACCATTCGTTGGGTTGGTTGGTTGTTTGGGGGAAGAGACCAAACAGCGAGGTCATCGGTCTCATCGGATTAGGGAAGGACGGGGAAGGTAGTCGGCCGTGCCCTTTCAAAGGAACCATCCCGGCATTTGCCTAGAGCGATTTAGGGAAATCACGGAAAACCTAAATCTGGATGGCCGGACGCGGGATTGAACCGTCGTCCTTCACCATTCGTGACTGGAACAGGAAAATGGCGGATAATACTAGCAGCGAACGCCCGAGGCTCTTGATCCGTAGACCGTACAGTGTATAATTCTGATCAGAGACAGTCCTTTAGGGGTGTTTTTCGCATGATGGCTTCGACCCATTTTACCGTGGACGTGGACCAGGGTGTATATTTCCACAATTTTGGCGAATAAGTGTTACTCTTCCATCTACATCGTTGTGATGTGTATACTCTGGACGCTCCCATTTTCCAAAATGACAATACACCTGTTCATAATGTTACAGGCGCTCGTTCGTGGTTTGACGAACATGCCGATAAATTACTCGACTGTAACTCCATAGGAATGGTCTGGGCTATTTGGACATAGCTTGGTCTTTCTGCGGCATGTCATCTTGAATTTGTGGCTGAGATATGGAATATCTGAAGAAACTTGTGATGCATCTGTCTCGTTGAACTGAGATCATGTCTCGCCTAGAGGCGGTGTTACACGGTAGCAGTGTGATGTCACTTCGGAATAATTTTCCGTCCGATGTGCTTATATCCCTATACTAGCTACATACCTGACGTTGCTTAGGTATTTTTTTTATTTCAGTCTTCTTTTAGCCCATCTCCTCTTCAACCTCTGTCGATCTTCACTTCCTCTGTCAGCCTCCTTCCTGTGCCACTCCCTGTACTTCTCCTCGTCCCACTCTCTATCTCCTCCTTTCCATACCTACCTCTCTCCTCCTGCCCCCCTCTCCCGCTCTCTCGGTCTATCGCCTTCTTCCCAGTTCATTCTCCTCCTTCCCTCTCTCTGCCCATCTCCTCCTCTTCCGCTCTCCCGTGTCCATTTCCTGTTCCCCCTCTGGCCATCTCCTCCTCCCTTCCCCACGTGTATCTACCGGCAGTCTACCATTTCCTCTTCACGTTCTGCGCTATGGAAATGGAAATGTCGTGTGGCTAGGGCCTCCCGTCGGGTAGACCGTTCGCCTGGTGCAGGTCTTTCGATTTGACGCCACTTCGAAGACCTGCGCGTGAATGGAGATGAAATGATGATGATTAGGACAACACAACACCCAGTCCCTGAGCGGAGAAAATCTTCGACCCAGCCGGGAATCGAACCCGGGCCCTTAGGATTGACAGTCTGTCACGCTGACCACTCAGCTACCGGGCCGGACTTCTGCGCTATAGGACGCTGGTGGTTCGTGCTCTCAATGTATTTACTTCTTTCCAGATAATAAGTAATGTATACACCAGATTTTGTTGAAATCGGTCCAGGGGCTTAGAACGAGCTTTTTACTCATAGCTTCTCCCGCCTACGCACATGTGAAATATATTTCACATATATTTAACGTATTTCATTCATATTTGTACACCTATTTCACTGTAGTGAATTTCGCCCCGCAGTTTCTTTTTTCGCAGCTCAGTGTTTTTGATCTTGTATCTGATGAACTACATGCCACACTGTGACATAATGTGTATCCAATGGTATCTGAACTATATTATATATATATAATTAGCAATAGAGAAGTTATAAACGTCATGCGTAATGCGCCATTTTTTCACGAATGACGTCATATTTCTTGAACTATGTGTCGTATAATGATATGTTCTTCTGGATACATTCAGCAGAATATGTGGATATTGTCTGCGAAATGTGTTGTAAATCGAGTTAGTAGTAAAGATATAACAAAGTACAACGTCATACATGATGACTCAGTTTTTCACGCATCTCGGTATTTGACGTCAGATCTCCTGGGCTCTGTGTCGTACAACGATATAATTTTGCTGGTGCATTCAGTGATATACGTAAAGACCGCATGCAGTATCTGTCACAAATACATTTTGTAGTAAATAAGAAATGAATTGAAACGCCGTGCTTCATGCGATACGTTTAATGCATTAACAGTGAAAATGTAGTATGGGATATACTTTTTTCCTTTCGTCATTTTGTCGGGGTTGTTAGCGAGAAAAATATTTCGTAAAATCTTTATGTGTAACGGTTGTTGTAAGTTTGTAAGTGATCTCAGTCTGAAATATTGGATAACTAAAGTACGGGAATTTGCACGTCGATGGCTACACTGCCTTTTCACTCCCACCATCACCGCTTTGATATGTTGGTGGTTTTTACTCCAAACGGTGTTGATTTCCAGACAGTAAGGGTCATGTGTACAAAGTTTTTTTGGTGTAGATATGAAACATACATACATTCGTACATACATACAGGTTGCGCAGAATAGGTGTTACAATGTTTTTATCTATTACGACGTAAAAAGGTATGATATATTGCTGCAATCATATTTATGCTATAGCAGACTACCTGAAATTTAATATTGAAGCTTTGGTAAGTAGTTTCCTTTTGCAGCAAAGAGTGTGTAGGGCCTTGAACTGAATTTCTGGTTGACTTTCTGAAGAAACTTACTTTCGACTGCACGAATCTCCCTGGAAATTGCAATACTAAAATCCTGGGGTGTTGCAGAAGCATCTTTGAAAACTCATTCCTTTAAATAATCTCATAAGAAAGAATAACTCGGGTTGAGATTGCGGATAAACGGACGCCATTCCTCACTGTGTCCAATAAATGCTAAGGAGTCCAGGGCGGCGATCCTGCATGAACCAGCAGTTCCTGGGCATTCGGTGGCCTCATGTAGGTGGTAAAATTTCATGTTCCAAAACTTGCCTGTATTTGTCTCCTGTGATAGGTTCCTCAATAGAAATGGGCCGAGTGATGTTTCGTCCACAGATTGCGTACTAAACACTAACTTTTTGAGGAAGAATTGGAGCAGCAGTAGCGCTGTTTCAATTTTAGTTCTTCCCGTCTGAAATGTGAATTGAGACACCAGGGAGTGAGCTAAAGAGTTTTGGGAGCTACTGTACAATAATATCACAAGAAGTTTCATTTACGACATAGGATTAAAGCAAACTCGACAAACACTTTCGAACACGTAATTTCACCAAACTGTATATACATACATAGATATGTACGTTCACTTGTATAGTATGTGTTGTTTAATACGATCAGTTTGCGTTTAGAAAAGACAAAGGCACCGAGAGGCAATTCTGACGTTGCGGTTGATAATGGGAACAAGACTAAAGAAAAATCAAGACACGTTCTTAGGATCTGTTGTCTTGGAAAAAGCGTTCGACAGTGTAAAATGGTGCAAGATTTTCGAAATTCTGAGAAAAATAGGGGGTGATCTATAGTGAGACACGGGATACATACATGTACAAAAAGCCAAGAGAATAATAAGAGTGGACGACCAAGAACGAAGCACTCGGATTAAATAGGATGCAAGACAGGAATGTAGTCTTTCCCGCCTACTATTAAATCTGCACATCGAAGAAGCAATGATGAAAATAAAAGAAAGGTTCACGAGTGGAATTAAAATTCAGGGTGACAGGATATCGGTGATACAATTCGCTGATGATATTGCTATCCTGAGTGAAAGTGGAGAAGAATTACACGAGATGCTGAACGGAATGAACAATGTAATGTGATGTGTCGACAGAAGTGCCGACACAGTGTGGTTTGAGGGGACCGCAATGCACGCTATAAACACACGAAGGATGGCGTGAGGTCTGAAACAGGATACGTAATGAATGCTATAAAGAAAAGTACGTAGCTTTTGGAATACTTAACTTTAATCCATCCTTGTTGTATACATCGTTCTTGATGAGACATGCTTTATACGATAAGTATCAATTGCTATGTAAGGCTAATGGCGCCTTGCTAGGTCGTAGCCATGGACTTAGCTGAAGGCTATTCTAACTTTCTGCTCGGCAAAGGAGCGAGGCTTCGTCAGTGTAGTCGCTAGCAAAGTCGTCTGTACAACTGGGGCGAGTGCTAGTCCGTATCTCGAGACCTGCCGTGTGGTGGCGCTCGGTCTGCGATCACTGACAGTGGCGACACGCGGGTTCGACATGTACTAATGGACCGCGGCCGATTTAAAGCTACCACCTTGCAAGTGTGGTGTCTGGCGGTGACACCACATTCCTCCCCCGCAAATCGGCGAACGGTCGTGTTATAAGGATTCCGCCCGCCGTGGGGGGGACCCCATGTTAACATACGGCGACGAGGCTTAAAAGAGGATTTCGCTTTCGTATTGCACTAATTTACTTGTCATGGCTTCGCCACAATCTCCAGATGTACTGTCCGAATTTTATCGCTTGCAGAATCAGCAGACGCAGGCGTTATTGGATGCCCTTGGACAGCTCGTTCAGGGTCAACGTGCGATGCAAAACGATGCGGCAGCTGCCGCTTCACCGCTACCGCAGCCACAACATGCTGTTGCACTCACGTTCCAGCCATTTGACCCAGCTAAGGAAACATGGACGGAGTGGTCACGCCAATTTGGATTTCATCTCGCCGCCTACAGAATTCAAGGTAACGAGCGGCAGCCTCACTTATTGTCGTGTGTTTATAGCGTGCATTGCGGTCCCCTCAAATCAAACTTGTCGGCACTTCTGTCGACACATCATAATGATTGCAGAATAAGGATTGCAAATAAATCGAAGAGAGATGAAAGTAATGAGACGCAGCAGAAATGAGAACAGCGAGAAATTTAACATGGGTATTGATGGTCACGAAGTAGATGAAGTTAAGGAAATCTGCTACGTAGGCGGTGAATAACCAATGACGGACGGAGCAAGAAGGACATCAAAAACAGACTAGTACCGGCAAAAAGGGAATTCCTGGCGAGGTATATTAGTATCAAACATAGACCTCAATTTGAGGAAGATATTTATGAGAACGTACGTCTGGAGCACAGTTCAAAATGGTTCAAATGGCTCTGAGCACTATGGGACTTAACTTCTGAGGTCATCAGTCTCCTAGAACTTAGAAGTACTTAAACCTAACTAACCTAAGGACATTACACACATCCATGCCCGAACCTGAGACCGTAGTGGTCGCGCGGCTCCAGACTGTAGCGCCTAGAACCGCTCGGCCACCCCGGCCGGCTGGAGGACAGTATTGTATGGTAGCGAAACATGGACTGTGGGAAGACCGGAACAGAAGAGAGTCGAAGCATTTGAAATGTGGTGCTACAGACGAATGTTGAAAATTAGATTGACTTGTAAGATAAGGAATGAGGAGGTTCTGCTTAGAATCGGAGAGAAAAGGAATATCTTCGTACATCCATAGTTAAAATGGAGGACAGTGGGACGTCCGCTGCTATAAATTTGTATTAAAAAGGAAGAAATTCCTCCAGCTGTATTTAAGGTGTCGATTTTATTTTGGCAGGTAGTTTCAACAACGTCATCTTCACGCTCATATACTGGTTGACGCCAACTTCTAGTTGAAACTAGTTGCCAAAATAAAATCGACCGCTTAAATACAGCTGGAGGAATTTCTTCATTTTTAATATAGAAAGGGAATATGTGGAAAACACTGATAAGGAGATGGGACAGGATGAAAGGACATCCCTTAAGACATCGAGAAATGACTTCCATGGTAATAGAAGAAGCTGTAGAGGGCAAAAACTCTATAGGAAGAGAGAGATTGGAATTTCAGCAAATGATTGAGGACGCAGGTTGCAAGTGCTGCTCTGAGATGAAGAGCTTGGCACAGGAGAGGAATTCGTGGCGGGCCACATCAATCCAGTCAGCAGACTGATGACACCTCCACACCCTCAAAAAATAAAAATAAAGAAACTGACAAGTGAGCGTAGCCATATAGTTAGATGGTCGATTTTCTTTATCTCCATTGGCGAAAAGAATAGCGTGCGTTTTCACGATGTACAGACCAATATCCTTAACATCGGTTTGTTGCAGGATTCTCGAACGTATTCCGAATATAATGATTTTCCTTGAGACAGTTTTTGTCCATGCATCAGCACGGCTTTAGAAAGCAACTCACCCTTTCTTCACATGATATCTTGCGAACCATGGATTGAGGGTATCAGACGCATACAGTATTCCTAGACTTCCATAAAGCGTTTGACTCGGGGCCCCACTGCAGACTCCCAACTAAGGTACGAGCATATGGGATTGGTTCCCAAATATGTGAGTGGCTCGAAGACTTCTTAAGTAATAGAACCCAGTACGTTGTCCTCGATGGTGAGTGTTCGTCGGAGGTGAGGGTATCATCCGGAGTGGCCCAGGGGAGTGTGGTAGGTCCACTGTTGTTTTCTATCTACATAAATGATCTTTTGGATAGGGTGGATAGCAATGTGCGGCTGTTTGCTGATGATGCTATGGTATACGGGACGGTGTCGTCCTTGAGTGACTGTAGGAGGATACAAGATGACTTGGACAGGATTTGTGATTGGTGTAAAGAATGGCAGCTAACTCTAAATATAGATAAATGTAAATTAATGCAGATGAGTATGAAAAAGAATCCCGTAATGTTTCATTACTCCATTAGTAGTGTAGCGCTTGACACAATAACGTCGATTAAATATTTGGGCGTAACATTGCAGAGCGATATGAAGTGGGACGAGCATGTAATGGCAGTTGTGGGGAAGGCGGATAGTCGTCTTCGGTTCATTGGTAGAATTTTGGGAAGATGTGGTTCATCTGTAAAGGAGACCGCTTGTAAAAAATTAATACGACCTATTCTTGGGTACTGCTCGAGCGTTTGGGATCCCTATCAGGTCGGATTGAGGGAGGACATAGAAGCAATTCAGAGGCGGGCTGCTAGATTTGTTACTGGCAGGTTTGATCAACACGCGAGTGTTACGGAAATGCTTCAGGAACTCGGGTGGGAGTCTCTAGAGGAAAGGAGGCATTCTTTTCGTGAATCGCTACTGAGGAAATTTAGGCAACCAGAATTTGAGGCTGACTGCGGTACAATTTTACTGCCGCCAACTTATATTTCGCGAAAAGACCACAAAGATAAGATAAGAGAGATTAGGGCTCGTACAAAATGGTTCTGAGCACTATGGGACTCAACTGCTGTGGTCATCAGTCCCCTAGAACTTAGAGCTACTTAAACCTAACTAACCTAAGGACATCACACACATCCATGCCCGAGGCAGGATTCGAACCTGCCACCGTAGCAGTCGCACGGTTCCGGACTGCGCGCCTAGAACCGCGAGACCACCGCGGCCGGCTAGGGCTCGTACAGAGGCATATAGGCAGTCATTTTTCCCTCGTTCTGTTTGGGAGTGGAACAAGGAGATAAGATGGTTGTTGTGGTACGAGGTACCCTCCGCCACGCACCGCATGGTGGATTGCGGAGTATGTATGTAGATGAAGATGTAGATGTCACTATTCGAATGCTTGCAGAATTTAAATACATGTTTTTCCTCTTAGTTAGGGGTGTAACTGGTAAGAGGAATATTCAGTTTGTAACAGTTACGACTGCTGGAGGTGTCCGGATAAACAAATGCAGCCTGCAGCGGCTCGGTACGTGGGCCCTTGCTGACGCCGAACTTCCCCGGCCGCTGCTTGTGGTCGGCGGTGCCCGCGGCTGCGGCCCCCGCGCACCTGTTGCGGGTGCCTGGCTGGCTGGCTGGCTGTCTGGACCGCCAGCAGCAGGCCGTATATTCCGAACAACTTGCCGGTAAGCGCCGTCGCGAGGGCGTCCATTACAGTCCCTCCCTCTCCACTGCGCTGTACAGATTTTCCGCGCGGCTCTTCTGCTCTCTCCGCTGACGTTTTTCTCTTCTCTTCTACATTTCCTACTTCACAGGCGCGCTCTCGAAAGTTCACACGTTCGCAGGCGCTTTTTTTTAATACTTTCACTTTCAGAACGATAACTGTCAATACGAAATTAACAACGAAAAATTACCTACCAATGATTCGACATAAATCTGACAATTGATTAAAATTAATAACCAGTGATACTGAGGATGGCACCTCTGCACAATTTTTCGTATCTACAGAGCCTTAAATAGGTTCACCCTCTCCTATGTCATTATCGCGTACCCAATTTCTCCTTCCATTTTCTACCCGTCACTCCAAATCCCTAAACATCACATAATTATTCCACCTCGCTTACCTAGTTCCAATGGCTCTGAGCACTAGGCGACGCACGTTCTGAGGTCATCACTCGCCTAGAACTTAGAACTAATTAAACCTAACTAACCTAAGTACACTCCTGGAAATGGAAAAAAGAACACATTGACACCGGTGTGTCAGACCCACCATACTTGCTCCGGACACTGCGAGAGGGCTGTACAAGCAATGATCACACGCACGGCACAGCGGACACACCAGGAACCGCGGTGTTGGCCGTCGAATGGCGCTAGCTGCGCAGCATTTGTGCACCGCCGCCGTCAGTGTCAGCCAGTTTGCCGTGGCATACGGAGCTCCATCGCAGTCTTTAACACTGGTAGCATGCCGCGACAGCGTGGACGTGAAGCGTATGTGCCGCTGACGGACTTTGAGCGAGGGCGTATAGTGGGCATGCGGGAGGCCGGGTGGACGTACCGCCGAATTGCTCAACACGTGGGGCGTGAGGTCTCCACAGTACATCGATGTTGTCGCCAGTGGTCGGCGGAAGGTGCACGTGCCCGTCGACCTGAGACCGGACCGCAGCGACGCACGGATGCACGCCAAGACCGTAGGATCCTACGCAGTGCCGTAGGGGACCGCACCGCCACTTCCCAGCAAATTAGGGACACTGTTGCTCCTGGGGTATCGGCGAGGACCATTCGCAACCGTCTCCATGAAGCTGGGCTACGGTCCCGCACACCGTTAGGCCGTCTTCCGCTCACGCCCCAACATCGTGCAGCCCGCCTCCAGTGGTGTCGCGACAGGCGTGAATGGAGGGACGAATGGAGACGTGTCGTCTTCAGCGATGAGAGTCGTTTCTGCCTTGGTGCCAATGATGGTCGTATGCGTGTTTGGCGCCGTGCAGGTGAGCGCCACAATCAGGACTGCATACGACCGAGGCACACAGGGCCAACACCCGGCATCATGGTGTGGGGAGCGATCTCCTACACTGGCCGTACACCACTGGTGATCGTCGAGGGGACACTGAATAGTGCACGGTACATCCAAACCGTCATCGAACCCATCGTTCTACCATTCCTAGACCGGCAAGGGAACTTGCTGTTCCAACAGGACAATGCACGTCCGCATGTATCCCGTGCCACCCAACGTGCTCTAGAAGGTGTAAGTCAACTACCCTGGCCAGCAAGATCTCCGGATCTGTCCCCCATTGAGCATGTTTGGGACTGGATGAAGCGTCGTCTCACGCGGTCTGCACGTCCAGCACGAACGCTGGTCCAACTGAGGCGCCAGGTGGAAATGGCATGGCAAGCCGTTCCACAGGACTACATCCAGCATCTCTACGATCGTCTCCATGGGAGAATAGCAGCCTGCATTGCTGCGAAAGGTGGATATACACTGTACTAGTGCCGACATTGTGCATGCTCTGTTGCCTGTGTCTATGTGCCTGTGGTTCTGTCAGTGTGATCATGTGATGTATCTGACCCCAGGAATGTGTCAATAAAGTTTCCCCTTCCTGGGACAATGAATTCACGGTGTTCTTATTTCAATTTCCAGGAGTGTACATCACACACATCCATGCCCGAGGCAGGATTCGAACCTGCGATCGTAGCGGTCGCTCGGCTCCAGATCGTAGCTCCCAGAACCGCACGGCCACTCCGGCCGGCGCTTACCTAGTCCGATTACATTCCCGAACTAGAATTCCTCACAAAATCAGCAAACTTCCTCTTCACCCATACTTAATATCTTCGCACATGCTATAAATACCGCAAACTGGCATGCAACATAGTTGTTAAACTTCCTGGCAGATTAAGACTGTGTGCCGGACCGAGGCTCGAACTCGGGACCTTTGCCGTTCGCGGGCAAGTGGTCTACCAACTGAGCTACCCAAGCACGACTAACGCCCCGTCCTGACAGCTTTACTTCTGCCAGTACCTCGTCTCCTACCTTCCAAGAGTGCTAGTTCTGCAAGGTTCGCAAGAGAGCTCCTGTTAAGTTTGGAAGGTAGGAGACGAGGTACTGTCAGAAGTAAAGTTGTGAGGACGGGGCGTGAGTCGTACTTGGGTAGCTCAGTTGACGCCGGCACGGTAGCTCAGCGTGTTCGGTCAGACGGTCAGTCGCCCTCTGTAATAAAAAAAAAAAAAAAAATGAATTAATCGATCGACAACGAACTTAAATGGATGTCTTAAGACGTCCGCCCTGAGCAGATGAAACGAACAATAGCGAACAAACTGAGATTAAAAAAAGAAGTTGGTAGAGCACTTGCCCGCGAAAGGCAAAGGTCCCGAGTTCGAGTCTCGGGGTGTTGCCAGGAAGTTTCATATCAGCGCACACTCCGATACAGACAGAAAATCTCATTCTGGAAACATACTTGTTATCAACAGTTCCACGAACCAAACACGGAAATATCCTCTATATGCCCTCCCCACTGCAAGAAGTCCCACTTATACTAGACCACCAGAAATGTCTCAGTTTAGCCAGTAATTCTGTAAGAGATGGTACGAGAGGCGTTCAGTAAGAGAAGTTGTGCTTTTCCATCCGAGATTTTCTGAAATTAAGACAATCCGGTCGGCCGGTGTGGCCGAGCGGTTCTAGGCTCTTCATCCTGGAACCGCGCTGCTGCTACGGTCGCAGGTTCGGATTTTGCCTCGGGAATGGATGTTGTACTTATGTTTAAGTAGTTCTAAGTTCTAGGGTACTGATGACCTCAGATGTTAAGTCCCATTGTGCTCAGAGCTATTTGAACCATTTGAAGATAATCCGTCCTTGGACTATCTCAGTGAGCGGCCGTGTAGGATTCTTCCTACTTGTTTTGCCAAGAAGCTCTGGAAGTTTATGTCCCTCGCAGAAGCAGCATCAGCACCGTCGGGTTCTCTGTAAAGTGCAATTATGCTTCTTTTCATTCTAAGCGTTGAAACGGAAGCCATATTATTCGGAATAATGCTATTGTGATGTATTTCTTTATCAATTACTTTAACTGATAACTTCGACACTATTAATAATGATTAACTGAAAGCTAACAATTTACTAAGAGCATGATCTTACAACAGAACTAGCTTGGAAGGCATGCTATCGGCTACTGGCGACTATGGCGCGCAGCCTGTACTTCGTGCTTAGCACTCGTGATATTTCGTAGCAGTTCTTATATTTTCTTTGGCTTCAACATTATTCATTTATTTATTAAGATTAATCGATTTCTGGCACTGTAATACCGTAGTAAGAAAGTACTTATGACCTGTAGGCTTCTTCCAATACCTGTAATGGAAAATAATTGCTAGTAAAATATTTGTTGAGCAATACGAGTATTACTTACTTCGCGCCAGAATACCGGTGCTTTTCCTGCGTACCTCACGACGTAGCCGGCGTTTTCATGTCTGGACACTGCGTCTCACACCACCGTCCTCTGGCAACGCCACATGACCCACCGGCCTCTTCAGCCAGGATGGGATCTGAAAACTTATTTCCGGTGCTATGCTACAGGTTATCCGCGGACGCGATACAAAATGGAAAACCTGGAAAGTAAGGATACCACGAACTACTCACAAACATTAAGAGGAAAGAGACCGACACATTCTCTTGGGCACATCTAATGTTACTTATACGTCTATTTATGATTTTTCACTCAAGATTAAATGATGCGACTACTTGCTATGAAAGCTTATATCAAGTGGGTTACTGTTCTCGAAGATTGGACTACCAACGCAAGTAGTATATCTAAATACTGATTTCATGAAACTATGCCTTGTTATAAACTAATTCGTGACCCAATGAACAATTTCTTAACGCAGTCCGAAAATGAATAACAAATTAACTCACTCGCTCACACTTACAAAAAAGTAGCACATCTAATGAAAGATAGGTATAGCTTGCACATTATACGTCACTCTCTGTGAAAATCGCTCTCCAGCTCGTCTAAAAGTTGCGAGAGTGCAACAGTGATCAACTTACAGTTGAACATTGTGAGTGGCTATCTTTGCTCCTGTTTGTAACCACTGTAAGATAGGCATATAGAACCTCTGCAAGTCAGTTGCAGAATAGCGTGCTTCGGAAGGAACGAACCTAGGAGACCTATTACGGAATTGGAACACTAACCACCTCAGTGTAGTAGCTATGCACACTATTTTGTGGAAAAAGAACACATACTGTGGAAAATCAGCCACAGCAATTCCTAACGCCTAACAAATCAAATACATACATTTATAAAATCAGTACATACGGAAAAAGGTTTTGTATCACCCAGGTTCCCAGAACTCCTGAAGATAGACGTTGGCTGCGGATATTATATTACAGGCACAGTCCCTTTGACTGTTCAGAGATGTCACTAGGATATGTCACCAAACTCGCCCAAGATATAAACAACCATTCATTAGCAGCGCTTATTAGACGGAGGGAGACCGACAGAAAAATGGCTCTGAGCACTATGGGACTTAACATCTATGGTCATCAGTCCCCTAGAACATAGAACTACTTAAACCTAACTAACCTAAGGACTTCACACACATCCATGCCCGAGACAGGATTCGAACCTGCGACCGTAGCGGTCACGCGGTTCCAGACTGAAGCGCCTTTAACCGCACGGCCACACCGGCCGGCTCTCGGAGTGAATCAAAGCGATATTTTACGGACGTGGAGGAGATGCAGAGAGACAAGAACTGTCGATGACATGCCTCGCTTAGTCCGCCCAAGGGCTAATACTGCAGTGTATGACGTCTATCTACGGATTATGACTCGGATGAACACTGACAGCAACGCCACCAAGTTGAATAATGCTTTTCGTGCAGCCACAGGACGCCGTGTTACGGCTCAAAGTGTGCGCAATAGGCTGCAAGATGCCCAACTTTACTCCCGACTTCCCTCGCGAGGTTCACCTTTGCAACCACAATGCCATGCAGCGCAGTACATTTGGGTCCAACAACATGCCGAATGGACCGCTCGGGATTGGCATCACGTTCTATTCTTCGAGGAGTGTCGCATATGCTCTCAACCAGACAATCGTCGGAGACGTGTTCGGAGGCAACCTGGTCAGGCTGAACGCCTTAGACACACTGTCCAGCGAGTACAGCAAGGTGGAGGTTCCCTTCTGTTTTGGGGTGTCATTATGTTGGGCCTACGTACGCCGCTGGTGGTCATGGAAGGTGCCATAATGGCTGTACTATACGTGAATGCCACTCTTCGACCAATAGTGCAACCATATACGCAGCACATTGGTGAGGTATTCGCGCCTCCATCGTGCACATCTTGTGATTGTCTTCCTTCAGGAATACGACATCGCTCGATTAGAGTGGCCAGCTTGTTCTCCAGACATGAACCCTATCGAACATGCCTGGGATACATTGAAAAGGGTTGTCTGTGGACGACGTGACGCACCAACCACTCTGAGTGATCCACGCCGAATCGCCGTTGAGGAGTGGTATTATCTGGCCAAACAGTGCCTTGATGTACTAGGGGATAACATACCACGACGAATGCAGGCATGCATCAGTGCAAAAGGACGTGCTACTGGGTATTAGAGGTACCGGTGTGTACAGCAATCTGGACCACCACATCCGAAGGTCTAGCTGTATGGTGGTAGAACATGCAACGTGTGGCTTTCATGAGCAATAAGAGGCGAGAAATGATCTCTATTCCAGTTTTCCGTAAAGGTTCCGAAACTCTCGGAACCGAGATGACGCACTTTTTTTATGTTTGTGTATTCTGAAGGACTACTTTGATTTGATACTGATATACTTTAATAATTCCTGGCTTATCATTTACAACTTGTGCAAGTTTTGATAGTAAATTGGTTATTTCGAGACATTACGCATCATGTAAACACTTGGATTCAAAAGTTTTCTAGTAAATGATACGAGAGTAATTTTCTACATCGGCAGGTTGGTGTGACGAATTAATTGTGAGGATTGATACTCGATATGATCAGTATTAAGAACCTTAGCTCCTAAAAACTTAACCTACTCCCTTTCGCAAATTTTATCGTGCCGGGCCTCAGTTTTTAAAAACTCTAAAACAATACGCTCTAGGAGAGCGTAGCGTTCTAAAAGAGCGTAGCGTTCCAAAAGATTGGAAAAAGGCACAGGTCATCCCCGTTTTAGAGAAGGGACGTCGAACAGATGTGCAGAACTGTTGATCTATATCTCTAACGTCGATCAGTTGAAGAAATCTGGAACACGTATTATGTTCGAGTGTAATGACTTTTCTGGAGACTAGAAATCTACTCTGTAGGAATCAGCATATGTTTCGAAAAAGACGATCGTGTGAAACCCAGCTCACGCTATTTGTCCACGAGACTCAGAGGCACATAGACACGGGTTCCCAGGTAGATGCCATCTTTCTTGACTTCCGCAAGGCGTTTGATACGTTTCCCACAATCGTTTAATGAACAAAGTAAGAGCATATGGACCAATTGTGTGATTAGATTGAAATGGCTCTGAGCACTATGCGACTTAACTTCTGAGGTCATCAGTCGCCTAGAACTTAGAACTAATTAAACCTAACTAACCTAAGGACATCACACACATCCATGCCCGAGGCAGGATTCGAACCTGCGACCGTAGCGGTCACGCGGTTCCAGACTGAAGCGCCTTTAACCGCACGGCCACACCGGCCGGCTCGTTAGATTGAAGAGTTCCTAGATACGGGCATGTCATTCTCATTGGAGAGAAGTCTTCCGAAGTAAGAGTGATTTCAGGTGTGCTGCAGGGGAGTTTTTTTTTGTTTTTGTTTTTTTTGTTTTGTTTTGGGCCGCAAAACTGCTATGGTCATTAGCACCCGACTGCTGCAGGGGAGTGTCGTAGGACCGTTGCTATTCACAATATATATAAATGACCGTGGATAGGAATTTCACTGAGGCTTTTTGCGGATGATGCTGTATTATATCGAGTGGTTGTAACAATGGAAAATTGTATTGAAATGCTGGAGGATCTGCAACGAATTGACGCATGGTGCAGAAAATGACAATTAAGTCTCAATGTAGACAAGTGTAATGTGCTGCGAATACATAGTAAGAAAGATCCTTTATCATTTAGCTACAATATAGCAGGTCGGCAACTGGAAGCAGTCAATTCCATAAATTACCTGGGAGTAGGCATTAGGAGTGATTTAAAATGGGATGACCATATGAAATTAATCGTCGGTAAAGCCGATGCCACACTGAGGTTCATTGGAAGAATCCTAAGGAAATGCAGTCCGAAAACGAAGGAAGTAGGTTATGGTACACTTGTTCGCCCAATGCTTGAATACTGCTCACCGGTGTGGGATCCGCACCAGATAGGGTTGATGGAACAGATAGAGAAGATCCATCGGAGAACAGCGCGCTTCGTTACAGGAACATTTAGTAATCGCGAAAGCGTTACGGAGATGATAGATAATCTCCATTGGAAGACTGCAAGAGAGACGCTCAGTAGCTCGGTACGGGCTTTTGTTGAAGTTTCGAGAACATACCTTCACCGATGAGTCAAGCAGTGTATTTCTCTCTCCTACGTTTATCTCGCGAAGAGACCATGAGGATAAAATCAGAGAGATTAGGGACCACACATAGGCATACCGACAATCTTTCTTTCCACGAACAATACGAGACTGGAACAGAGGGGAGAACCGGTAGAGATATTCAAAGTACCCTCCGCCACACCCCTTCAGGTGTCTTGCGGAGTGTGGATGTAGATGTAGATGTAGATACATTCTCCGTTCATCGTCAAATAACATTTTGCATTTAGAGGTCGATTGTTGTGTTGCTCGCTCACAATAAATCCTTCCGAATACGCTGTTTACATGCAAGTTCTGTGCAATGAGTAACTTGGAAGTGTTGGTTCCACTTCCAAATTCGATCTTGATGTGAACTTGCACCTTCACACATCGTGGCGGTGGTGGTGGTTAGTGTTTAACGTCCGGTCGACAACGAGGTCATTAGAGACGGAGCGCAAGCTCGGGTTAGGGAAGGATTGGGAAGGAAATCGGCCGTGCCCTTTCAAAGGAACCATCCCGGTATTTGCCTGAA